>NC_069661.1:116686250-117924375 GCF_027244095.1 Hemicordylus capensis
CAGTAGGAGGAGGTGGGAGGCGGTGGCAGGATGGTCTGGCCCTGGCCCACCTAATGGGGAGAGCTGCGGGGGGGGAGTGCTGCGGGGGTGAGAGCGAGCGAGAGCGCTTCAGGGGGAGAGCGAGCAAGAGCACTGTGGGGGGAGTGAGCTGTGGGTGGAGAGAGCGAGTGAGCTGTGGTGGGGAGAGCAAGCAAGCTGCGGGGGGATGCCACAGGCTCAGTGCACAACTGCACAGATGCTCTGTGCGGGGTCAGCTAGTAATTTAATTTCGAAAGCACCTATGCTCCTAGTGGTTGTTTCTATTTCATCTTCTCTTTCTTCCTCCTCCTCCTTATTTGTTTGCTTTTAAATTTTTATCGAAAACATTTACATTGCAAGACACTGTATAAAGTTAACAACTGAGAAAGGCCCTGCCTGTAGCTCAACAATGTGTTTAATCGCACAACAGGCTCTGATAAAATGACCAGATTTTTGTACATTACCTTTGAGAATATTGCCACAGGTCTGTAACATAATGATTTTCACAGAAGCACATGCTGCGGTTCATAAAGCTCAGCTGAATGGAATTCGTATCAGATGGGCCTGAAGAATAAAAGGATCAATCAGCATTTGCGATAAGCTCTATGTGAAGTGACCTTTAAAACATAACACAAGACTGTATTCCCTATTCAACACTTGGGGATAATTGCAAAAGAGTCAGACATTGACAGAGAGCTCACCTTGAGACAGATGTTTGAGAGACAGTGGAAATAGTGGTTATCATATTGAATAAGGGTTTGAGATGGTCCCTACAGAAAATGGATAAGGTAATCTGATGGAGCAATTGGTGAGGAAACTCCCCAGATTGTTGAGAGCATCAAGATAGCCTGGGGAACAAAGTACAACAAAAAACAATCTTAGATGCATTATAAATAATGAAACAAGTGGTATACCATAATAACTAAGAAAGAAATCTGGGACATTGTTGCCTGATTGAAATTTTACCTCATCTGCAAATGTCCTATGTGGCCTGAGACAAGCCAGCATTCTCTTATCTTTAGCCCAGCATCTGCAAGATCAAGATAACAATACCAGCTTCCCTTTTCCGATTGTCATTGCATGCATTATGTGAAGCTCTTTGAACGCTCAAAAAGTGTTGTATAAATGCTTAGTGTTTGTACTAGGTAGAAACAACCACCATTTTGGTGTTCTCTTGTGGCAGCACTCAAAATGCATCTTATGCTCCCAACAGGACAGGAAGGAGGGAAGTCGAGAGCAGATTGAGTGGAAAATAGGAAAGTAGAAAGTTGCATGTAGGGATGTGGACGGAACCAATCTGTGCACTCTGGGGAGGGTGGGGTCACTATAAGGGACAGGGAAGGTTCTTTCTACCTGCCTATCCCTGCCCCGTCGCTTCCCCCCTGCCTGTGCTCTCCTGTGAGGAGAGCTTGTCTTGTGGTAGCAAGCATTGCTTGTACCCTTAGCTAAGCAGGGTCTGCCCTGGTTGCATATGAATGGGAGACAAGAAGTCTGAGCACTGTGAGATATTCCCCTCAGGGAATGGAGCTGCTCTGGGAAGAGCAGAAGGTTCCAAGTTCCCTTACTGGCTTCTCCAAGATAGGGCTGAGAGAGATTCCTGCCTGCAGCCTTGGAGAAGCCACTGCCAGTCTGTGAAGACAATACTGTGCTAGATAGACCAATGGTCTGACTCGGTATATGGCAGCTTCCTATGTTCCTATGTTCCTAAAGAGTGTGAGCATGGGGTTGAAGTTGAAGTGTTCCTGCTTGCAGTCTCGTTCAGTGTCACCATGCTCATTGCCAAAGTGTATACATGTCGGCCATGGGCATGGTGATGCTAAACGGGGCTGCAATCAGGAACACTGCAGCCCTGCACCCATGCTGTTTAGGACAGCACCGGCAGGGGGAAAGCAGCGGGGCAAGGATGGACAGGTAGGAAGCACCTTCCCTGTCCCTTAAAGTGACCTCCCACACCCTCTGAACCAGCTCAAATGCAGGACCTTCAAACCACTCCAGAAAAGGAGCACCGAACTGGTTCCGTGCACATCCCTAGTAGCATGGAAATGTCCTTGCAATCCAGGGGGGAGTGCGATTGCTTTCCCAGACACCCTGTCCTGGAGCAGCATCTCCTTGGGGCTCCATCTGACTGCCAATGAAAGTACTCAGAGGTCCTGGGGACTTATCCCACTAGTTACAAGTATATTGCCAGAAGACCACTATCCAACCCTGTAAAGCTAAAGGTTGGAAGAAAAAGAAAACCAGGGAAAGTACGACTCTCAAAGGAACATTGCAGACTAACTAAAAGCTCTTCATAAGACCCAAAGCTTTCTAGGTATTACCCCAGAGTTTGGGCTACTTGTTTGTGTAACAACATGTTGAACTTACAATTCTGACATAAGTACGATCAAATTGTAGGTCTTCCATTTGTGCTAAAAACATCCACTGCATATCAAACCCATGCCCAGACACCTCATTTATTTACTTTAATAATTCATAGTGCAACTTCTGTTGTGGCATTGGACCTCATTACATACACAAACAAGCATCATTAAATAAATATCATGTGAAAGTGATCTGCACATTTTTCTTGTATCTGAGGGTATTCAATTCAACAGAGGTTTCTCCATACAAGCCTTCCCTGCATAGCCTTGAACCAGCTACGCTTACTTCCAGCAGCTCGGTCTTTCCTAGCCCTGCCAACTGAGATTTGTTTAACTGGAGATGAACTAAAGATCTTCTGCATGAAAAGCATAACTCCACCACTGAAGTATGAGTCATTCTCTCTCCAGTGTCCTTCATTGCCATCAGTATTGTTATAATTAGTTGTTTAGCCATAAGTCATTACAATGTCAATGTCATGCAGATTTAAAAAATGTAAAACAGTACAGTATTAAAACAACAAAACAGAAAAGGAAAGGAAAGGAAAGGAAAGGAAAGGGGCATTCCTTCAGTGGCTCTCCTATTTCAGTGGCTTTCTTTGCTCTGCCCAGATGGGATCCTGGCTGATGGAAGGAGGATTGGCAGAGCTGGTCAAACAGCTGAAGGAGGCGGTTTTCCCAGTTCAGCTCAGATCTGGACCAGATTCGAGCCAGCCCGGCCCAGGCTTGGGCTTGGGCTCGGACAAACCAGGTCCAGTCACGTTGGCCACGAAGCTGGCCAAGCCGACTCATGGGCTGGATTGGGGGCTATACTTGTAAAGGGGAATCTGGCTAGGATTCCCCTTTACAGGAATAGGCGATTCCCTAGCCTAATAAGGCAGGGAGGCAAAAGGGGAATCATTTACCTTAAAAATAAAGGTGCCAGGGATGGCAGAGGTGGTGGTGGCTGCAGCTGAAATGGTGGTGGCAGTGACAGCGGCAGCGTTCAAATTGGAGGTGGCAGTAGAGGCTCCTCCACCCTCCACCTGCCCTTCCAGCCTCCCAAATGCAACCTGGGCCACCTGCGGCCCAGTTCAGGTCTCTGCAGCCGGACCAGATTTGAACCAACCTGGCTTGGACTCAGATTTGAACCAACCTGAGCTTGGACTCAGCTGAACTGGTTCCAGTCCAGTTCAGCCATCAAATTGGGCTGAACCAGTTTGCAGGCTGGCTTGTAAAGGGGAATCCGGCAAGGATTTCCCTCTACAAGAACAGGGGGGGTTCCCTAACCTCTGGTGGCAGGGGGGCTGAGAGGAAAAGGTCTTTTAAACCTTTCTTTGTAGGCACTGGAGACAGTGAAGGCAGCTGCGGTGGCAGCAGTGATGACATTGGTGGGGGTGATGGCCTCCCAAATGACAGCCCAGGCCAGCTGTGGTAACGCTAATAGTAACTGCAGATGGTAATCATCTTCGTTGTAATGCCAATGGCCTCCGCACATTCACAGACATCACTAAAATGGCATCTGCGTATGCACAGAGGCCCGAACTGGGCCACAGCCAGCCTGGGCTGTCATTTGGGAGGTTGGCAGGGGTGTAAAGGAGCCTCCGCCACCCCTGCTGATGTTGCCACTGCTGCCACTGCCACCACATCCACTGCCCCGGCGCCTACAATTTAAAGGTAAAATCACTTTACAGACGTTCGACTGACCGCCCCTTCCTTTTCCAAGTCTGTCAAGGACGCATCCCAGCAAGCTCCATAGTGCTGGCGTCGCACATCACAGGAGCGGCTGCCATTGACCACAATCTTCAAGGGGGCAAGCAAGAGTGCAATTGTGTATTTTCGGAGCACCAGTATCCAACTTCTACTGATAAAATACTTCAAGATTTCTGATAAATGGTTATATTTATGCTTTCTTCAAATGCATTTCTCATCACACCGACCAGACCACTTTCTTAGAAACTGATTTAGAATAATTTACCTGCTGCATTTCATTCTCATTTCAAAAATTGGTCTTTTAGCTTCATCTTTAACTTTATCTTTCTCTGAACAGAACAAACAGATTTAGGGGGTACAGCTTGATTTTCCGTGATGTTACTTACAGTTAGGATTTTTTTAAAGGAAAAATCATAGATCTATTAAAATACATGAGAAAATCTGTGTTGATTTTAATACGGGAAACCATTTAATCTTCTGCAGGACTTATTTCAAAATCTATTTAAATGAAAGGAAGCAATCTTTAGCCACAGGTCTTCCCAAGTTATTTCACAATGGGATCTTTAGCTTCAAACCTAGAAAATAATTGTTTTCTAAGCTGTTTTGTATTAGGAAAGGTGATTATAAAATTAAGGGCTTAAAAAAAAAGAAAGAAATTGAAGAAGTCTATTTTTGAAATAGTTGCCCTAATAGATTGTAGTTATAATTGTCCCAATGGATTGTATTTATAACCTGATAGCTGGAATCAGTTAAGATAATGATTTGGTGTGTAACTGAGACAGTGAACAATCTGCTATCAAGAAACCTAATGTCCACTCGACCTTCTGTCCACATTAGGAGTGTTATAGAAAATGTGACGAAAGCTGATGAGAGCATGGTTTCCATTAGATGAGCTGTATCCATATTTGGAAAAGGTATCATAATGGGCTGTATGATTCAATCCATAGGAAAGAAGGGATCTGTCAGACTAGGAGAAGAGGACTCTCTGTCACTCAGATGAATGATGACATCTCTCACCACCCCCTTCCCATCCCATTCTATTCTCCATTTTCTCTCTTCCTCTTTCATTTTGAATTGCTTAAACTAACTGTTGCTTAAACTAATCTATCACTTCCATGTGATCTCTGTTGTTATGTACCTTAATTGTAATGTTTAATCCATTTAAACATTGTAGGTCCAGTTGTTAACTATGTATTCTAAGAAGGCTTAAGTAGCTGCAGTTAATGGCTTATTGTAATTATGATTGTAGTAATGTTTGTGTCCTGCTTTCAATTTCATTCCAGATCAGTAATTCTCTCCATCCTGGTTCCACCTAGTTATGTGATATTTGTCATAGGCTGTTGCACTTCTTTAGGAACCATAACAGACATTGAGATGCTATGGAATGAAAGCCACTAGCCAAATCATCATATTTCCGCTTTTCAGCTTTCTGTTTTCTTGACCCCAGAAGACTTGAGATGATCTTTGTCTGTCTGGCCCAGCCTGGGGAATAGTGTGTTTTGGCTACAATGGATGGGTCTGGGAGACCTAAGTCCACATCCTTGCTCAGCTATGAACCTGACTGGATGACCATGGAGGACAAGACTCTCAGCCAAACATTGAGGTCATTCACTGGATGACTCACAAGATTGCCCCAGACAGGCAGGGAGCACGGAGGAAAGGCTGCTTTCACTTTACCTTCCCCCCAGATGACCAAGAGGCCCTCTTCGGCATGCCTCCCATGCACCCACATGGGCAGCCCTGCTCCATGCAGCTCCATGGAGCAGGGCGGAGGGATCTGGAGCTGGAACTTGTTGGACCAGATTCAATGTGTGGCACACACATTGCACTGTGGATTCCCCCCTCAAACGGACACTCTATATGTCCATCTCTGTTACTCCTTAAGCTGCACACAGCCCAAGAAGTCACATGATACCCGGTAGCTGGGTTAAAAGTGCGAGAGCACCCTTTACCTTGGCTAAAAGCCGGGTTTGTTAAGGGTGTTAGGCGAGTGGGGAGTGGAGGGACCTGCAAGGATCCCACCGCTTCTCACAACCAGCCTAACCCTGCCTGGGGCAGCCCAGGCAGGGTTAGGCTGGTCATGAGAACAGCCTCATGCAACCAAAAACTGTATTCTACCTAGGTTTGGGAACACTGTGTGCTCCCTGTTTCCGGTTGTATGGAAGTAAGATGGGAGGAAAACCTTTTCTACCCAGGTTTTCCTCCTACCATGCCTTCACATAACCAAAAATTGGGAGCACACAGCTCCCAAACCTGGCACAGTTTTTGATTGTGTGAATGACCGCACTGTGTTATATAATAGATAAAAAAAGAAAAATCCTTGCCATAGCTCTACAACCTATACATCACAAAATAGACAAGGAAAGGTGAAAGGCAGTAATGTTTCTTTTTCAGCAATGAAATTAATCTTAATGCCAAAAAATGTGCTTTTTGTGTAATACATGCATGCTACTGAAAAAGTAGTTCTGACTGCCAAGAAACAGATATGTGGACAATAAATATGTTGCTATGGTCATGTCCAGTTAGGGCCCAATTTTGATTTCAATGTGTTTTTGCTTTGCCACTCCTTGTGCCTGGCCACTGATGAAGTGGAACACATCATGCTCAGGAGAGGGCCAGCTGTTGTCAGGCAGGATTTTACAAGCTAGCCCTGCCCCGAACTGGCCCTCTTTCATATTCAGCTTGGTACCCTTCTGACCTCCCATCTGTGGAAAAGCCAGTCATCAATGGAGGTTGAGTGGGAATTTTTTATTCCAATCTTGATTGTAGTGGCTTTGGAGAGCCCCCCCACCCCGCACCTACTCCACATTGATGTATGTTTGTTTCTTGAACACTCTGAACGTTAGTTGTGGGTGCCTTAACTAGAGTAGTCCCTGATTACAATGGCAAATGAATGTGAATACTAACGTTCACCACAGTATCATCATGGTTAATTGGAGAAGCTGTTATTGTGAAGGAGATGATCCATAAAGCAGCTTCTCAGGGCTTTGTGGCCCAAGGGTTTCTGGGAATTGACCCCCTTTTGGGAATTTGCTGGTCTTGCCCTCTCAGAGCTATGAGGCTTGCCGATGCAGGCAGACCTTCCTTCATACAGCAACTGTGTGAGATGAGAAAAGCTGGCAGCAGACACATGACTACTACTGCTCTTGAGCTGGCTTGCTTAGCCACAAAGCAGACAGGCAGTAATTGGTGCAATGGATGAGGCAGATAATTCTACTTGTATTCTAGGTGAACTGATGTCTAGGTTAATTGATGCACTCTATGACCACCTTTGGATGTAATGCAGAACCTCGGGCCCAATGAACCCACAGTAACATGCCCCCACCCCCCATCCACCCTCTCTCCTGTCCTCATTCAGATGAAACAAAGAGCTCCTTCTCTGCAGTCTTGCTGACTGCAGAGAGGAGGGGGATCTGGCTCTTTAGGCTTCCTTCTTTCATGAAGGATAGCCCACACAGAATAGGAGCCAGAGCAAGGGAGGAGCTTCCTCCCTCAACTCTGTTTGGGATGGGAACCAGGCAGACTGTGATGCCAGCGTTCAGATGTAATGCTGCCACTGCAGAACTGGAGGTCCAGGCGGCAGACCTCACTACAAACTGAAGGTAGAATTCTCTGTCTAGAGAGGGAAACCATGGGTCCTCCCCCTGCCCTCCCCCCTGGAACTGCAGTTGCCCGCATTCAAACATGCAGAAACCAGAGGTGAAGGGACCTTCGGTTTCATGTTACGTGCAAATGCGGCCTAGGTTAATAAAGTTGTGATCAGTGTTTTAATCTACATAACAGCAGCTCATCTCTTATTCAGGGATTCATGTGCAATTTGTTTTAAGTCATTTCCATTAAAATCAGTGGAATGTAACCATGCTGGATCATACCTTATATTGTTATGTTTACACTTCCACTGAAGGATAAGTAACTGTACACAAATACTGAGAATTTAGGTCCATTGGCATTAATGTTGTCAAAGCTCTTAAGCATGTGCTCTGCTTCATAAGTTCTGTGTGTCTCAAATGCCTTTTGCAGGATTAGATTTAAAAGGCCAAAAAAAGTACTTCAAGGCAGTCTGTAAATGCCTCTTAAAAACTTCATGCAGCATAACCTTCAGCACAAGCTATTGTGTGTGTGCCGCAAGAAAGGATAGTCAATCTCATCCAATGTCATGTCTTTGTGGGGTTATATATTTTTTAAAAACTCTCAACATCTTGCGTGTTTATCCTTGTTTTGAACAAGAATGTGACAGGCATTTCCTTGTCTGACACTAACAAATGAAAGAAAGGAGACAAATGGCTACACAGCAGAGGGAACAGATCCCAGACATTTCACAGCAGAGCCCTGCTTTCAGATCTCAAAAAGGAGTTGTAGTCATGACAGATTAAAGAAGTCACGACAACATGTTAAAAAAAATAGAATAGCTGCTTGACAGAATACATTCCTCTGGCAACTTTCTGGTGTTGTTACTGATGTTGCTTATAATCTCAAAGAGTCAAAAATTAAAGGCATAGGCAAACATTTTAATAGAGCCATGAAAATGCAGAGGGGTTCCCACCAAAAAGCAAGGAGAGGAAATTGCCTCAGGTGGCAGATATTGAGAATCACTGTGGGCAGTTGGAAAGCGTCTGATCTCTGCATTGATGCTCCAGAGTAACAGAGGGGAAAGGGAGCAGTACATGCAGCGTGATTCCTTTCCCAGCTTTGACCCTGGCAAGTGAACAACTTGGTTAGGGCCAGCTTGTGATTTCAGGAAGTTCAGCAACTGCCTCTGTGACTCCCCAGAGTTGCTCCACCACGACAACTCTAAGGCTAGCTATGGACACTGAGGTTATCACTAGAATCATCAGTAGGTTTCTCTGGGCCTGCGCCCCCAGTAGCTGCCAAATAATGCCAACTCCTGAACTTGATTTTTGGGTAGTGCCTTTCTAATGGAACCGTCATACTGATCCTTCAGATATTCAAGCTTGGCTCTGCCTTGATGACTTTTGGTCCATTGCTGACGATCTGAATAAGACTGCCATTTCTAATCTAAGAGCACGACCCACTGGGATGATCTTCTCGAGCATGAACCCCACTGAAATGAACAGTAACTTACTTAGAGCATTCCCAAGCTGGATAAATTTCTAGTGGATTGTGCCGCTTGTTCATTAGTGTATATATTTGGAGATCTGCTGGCAAGGGCAGATTCCATTTTGAGCAGTAGAATGGAGATCACCACCCCAAGTAGATCCATTCAGAAGTATGGCAACCTTAGGTTGCCACAGATGCTTACTGCCCCTGCTTACTGGGCAAAGAGGAAACTTTTATAAGGGGTGATTCTCTTTATTTAGCAAGGGGAGAGTAGCTGGCCCTATCCACCCTCAGCACAGTACCTCCAGTGACTGTTGCTGGTGTCGATTTCATGTTTCTTTTTAGATTGTGAGCCCTTTGGGGACAGGGATCCATCTTATTTATTTATTATTTCTCTGTGTAAACTGCCCTGAGTCATTTTGGAAGGGCAGTATAGAAATCGAATAAATAAATAATAAATACTAACAAGTAGGCCCAATATGCCTCATAGGGTGGACCTAGAACATAAGAACAGCCCTGCTGGATCAGGCCCAAGGCCCATCTAGTCCAACATCCTGTTTCACACAGTGGCCCACCAGATGCCACTGGAAGCCTACAGGCAGGAGTTGAGGGCATGTCCTCTCTCCTGCTGTTACTTCCCTGCAACTGTTACTCAGAGGCATCCTGCCTTTGAGGCTGGAGGTGGCCTATAGTACTCCGACTAGTAGCCATTGATAGACTTCTCCTCCATGAAGTTATCCAAACCCCTCTTAAAGCCATCCAGGTTGTTGGCTGTCACCACATCTAGTAGCAAAGAATTCCACAAGTTGATTATGCATTGTGTGAAAAAGTACTTTGAAAGTCCTTCTCTAAGCCTTTTCGGTTTTGACATTCAGGGGCTCCAGGAGACACATCGTTTCACAAAACCACCCTTTTTCCAAACCATGTTGACGTATGGTGGGTACCATTTTGCCCATGCCAAGTGAGGACAAGAAGCATTCCCCATCTGCCCAGGGGGAAATGGCACCCACCATCAACCAAGGCTCTGAGAGAGGGATAGCCATAGCCAGTAAGTTCAAGGAATACTTTGTTCTTTTCATATTGCAGCCCCACCCCCAATTGACAAGATGCTCCCCAATTTTGCAGCATGCAAAAAGAGTGACAAAGTTGAGGAAGGCATTTGGTCTCAGCTCTAGTGTGGTTAGACATTGCTAGGAAAAGAATTGCTTAGTGAGGGACTACTTTCACACAACCAAACCTGAACATAGAGTAAACTTGAATTCCACTGGAGATCTGGTGAAAAATGGTTTTTCTGAGGATATATCCTGGGGGGAAACAAAGCTAGCAAAAACATTGTGTATTGTTTTAATGCCATGCTTTCCATCTTTATTTTCTTTGATTCAAGGGCATTGGTGGTGGATGAATATTATGTATGCATTTCTCTCAGTGGCAGAGCTGCTGTGAAAATGCTAACTATTATAATAAACTAGGAATAACTAGCCTAATTGAGATCTGATGCAGACGGCTTCCATCTAAGTTTGTTGAATACAACAGATCTTATCCACTCATAAGATCTTACAGTATTTGCCTCATTTGTAAACCAGGGTAATCTTCAAGATTTTCCCTAGAGGCACAAAGACTAGAAGCTCATATAGCTGGGTTTAAACTAGGACTAACAAGGTACATTATTATGTAAAAGGCCATAGTGTTGTGTAAAGGGTAAGCAAGTAAGCCTGGGGAAACTATGGACATGTTTTCTTGGGAATTCTCTCTGGAAAGAGATACCCTTCTATTACAGCAGAGTGCACAGAGGCAAAACACAGAGGAGTCTGCCTAGGCATGCGTGTATGCTGAGAGTAAAAGAAACTTGGAGCCAGTTCATAGTTTCAAATCAATATAAGGAGTCTTTATTGGTGAACTCCATTCTAGATAGTATAGTGGAGAGATAGGATCTCTAATGTAGCTAGCTAGCTGGATGCAGAGGGATGGTTTCTGCATCTCTGCACACATGGTGCAGGGACAGAGGAGCATGGGTGTTGCAAGGGAGAAGAAAGGGAAAAGGAAGAGGAAGTGGCAAGGCAGGCAGGAAGTAAGTCCCTGAGAGTAGCAATCTACATATCAAAGAGATAGTGTCAGAGCAGTAGAGAAGGGATGACCAGTGTCTTGACCCTTCTAGCCCTCTGACTCACTAGTCTGTCCCCCTCTGTCACTGAGACATGAGACAGCGCAGAGTCCTTGACTTCCAACAATTATGTAAAAGAACATGGTGTTGTGTAAAGGGTAAGCAAGTAAGCCTGGGGAAGCTATGGACATGTTGTTCAAACTCTAGCTTCTTTAGAATACATTTATTATATGACCCATGCATTCTTCTCCTTCTGATCTTCCTAACTGTACACATGTGGTGTTCCATAAATTCTTTGAGGGGGAATGACCTGTCTTCTTAGCCTACTTTCCAGTAGGCTTATGAGATCACCTGGCATTCTCTGTGTGTGCGTCTCTCTCTCTCTCTCTCTCTTGCTGTATGTGTGTGTGTTTGTGTCCCTATCAACTTAGCAATGCCTGGACAAATATGAACCAAATTGGGTACAGTTGTAGGGACACATAGGGACACCTCAATACTTATGTGGTGATGTCATCCACCCCAATTCAAAATGGCAGGTGCATGGATGTTTGACATGCAAGTGGGCTAACTTGTGAGCTGTGAGCAAATTTAGTCCAGTTGTAGTGATACTGAAAGGAAAGTAGGCAGATTGGTTCTTACTAGAACAACTTGTTTTTGTTTTGTTTTGCACTGTGTACACTGATGGGATTATGTCAATGTATGCATGAATGAATTAAATATTTGGCATTTGGGTAGAGACACAATTATTAATTACACACGTTCATTTCTGGGCAAAATACATGCACGCAGGGATCAGGCTGTACTTTGTTCCCCTTTGTTGAGAAAAAAATTAAAATGTTAAGATTTACATGTGCACCAGTAACAGCTGATACATGGCATGTGTATATTGAATTCAACCTCTATCTCTCTGAGAAATTATTGAAAGAACACCTCTAACAAACAGCCAGACCTTGCTTTTATTTCAACATCACAATCCTAAGCACTTTACCTAGAATTGCATTTATTGCACTGATTTAAGCAAAACATTCTTTAATGCAGTGGCCCTTATCCAGCCCACAATTAAGCGTGTTTATGCTCAATACAATATTTGGCCCTTACTTTGTGCTGGAGTATGGCCAATTTTTTAGGACTGTAGTGCTAGTGAGAAATGAGAATAACTAAGGGATATCATATTCAAAATCATTGTGACTTGGCAATGAGGGCAAGATGGCATGAGAGCCAGGATTCTAGGAAAAGGGCAGAGATCATTAAGCACTCTGATATATGTAATCCTGTGAGGACTTCCAGTCAAGACTATCTCATCAGGCTTTATCTAGAAGGCTGAAAAGTTGCCTACAACAACATCTGAAACACATTTGAGGGTTTCTTCTCAGGCAACATATTTGAGAGATTGTGAGGGAAGCCAAATGAATTTTGACAAGAAGACTACCAAGATTTCTCTGGGTACTTCTGCACATCACTAGATTTATTTCTCCCACAGTTCTAAATGATCCTATACTTAATTGTTGGCACAAAGAAAAGAAGTGTGATGCATTTTATTCAATATACACAGTTATACATAGATATTTAACATATCTTTGGTCACACAGGCCAACCACAGTTTCATTTATGTCTTCTTTTCAACATCCCCCACCCCCCACCTCATCTTCAAAAGTCTATTTTGGTCTTGACACATGCCCCCATCTTCTTCTATATCTGTCATTTCTTTTTGACTGTTGATTTATCATTTCTTGCAATCCAGTTTTCTTGAATCTGTTTTTCCGGGAAATGGCTATTCATCACAGCACATTATTTTCAGAGCTGCATCTGCATTTCTGGCCCTCTACCTGTTTTCGGCAGAGGCCAATTATTTTTACAGAAATTGAGAAGCCTAGCTCTATTACAGAATATAATGATAGGATGCCCTCAAGTGGCAAAATGCAAACTCCACCCAGAAAACTTGAAGTGATTAATCACATAACCATTTTCTACTGATAGAGACATTTTGTTCAATTGCTGATTTCCTGAATACATGTATGCTGTCCCTTAGTTTAGAGATGAAAGAAGTAATAGATATAGTGCAAGCTGTATTGGATGGCAATGCAAAATTAGGTGCATCCAACCTTGACATACTGTCCTGACATTTTCCTCTGTCAATAAATTGAACTGGTGCAAATACATTTTGTCAGCTATGATATGAGTTTTTCTAGCTAGTGCTCTGCAATCCTTGCTGTTTCTTGTAGAAGTGTTATTGTCTGGGATGAGGGGTGGCAAAGATACCACCTGATTTGTGCAAGTGCCTACTTTCCTACTGTGCTAGCCTCAAAGCTTTGTCCATAAAGGGTAAATTCACACATTTTACTACCACCAATTTATCCCTTCACTTTATAGCAGACAGGTAAGAGCCTTTGAAATCAGCCAGGTATATGGAACTACTGAGGGAAGGTATTGCTCTTTCTCCATCTAGCCTTCGAACACTCTGTGAGCCATGGGAGGGTGGGTAAAGTCATCAGGCAGGTAACAAATATGAATACGATGAATATTTATACACCACTTTTCAACAAAAGTTCCCAAAGCAGTTTACAAATGAATGAATGAATGAATGAATGAAAACTAGCTGGGATGGGCACAGAGCAACTGTGCCTCTAGTTTCCCCCACCCGCCACCTCTGTTGGTTTATTTCCCAGCCTGCCGCCACCACCTTCTTTCCCTGCCTGCCGCCCCGCTTTCTTCTCCTGTCTGCCACCACTGTTTTCTCCCCCCACCCATCCCCACTGTTTTCTTCCCCCGCCTGCCCCTGCTGCTGTTTTTTCCCATCTGCCCCCTCCCTCACTGCTATTTTGCCCCGTCCCCCGTTTTGTTTCCTGCCTCGCCTCCAGCATTGCCGCTTTCCTCTTCCCCGGCCAGCAGCTTGCACGCGAACTCTCACAAGAGTTGCCATGCATGGGATTAGTGACGGGTACACCTGAGAAAAAATTATATATATATATATGGTTCTCTGTCCACAAAGGGCTCAAAATCTTAAAAAGAAACATAAGATAGACACCAGCAACAGCCACTGGAGGGATGTGTGGTAGGGCTGAATAGGCACAATTGCTCTTCCCCTGTGAAATATAAAAGTATCGCCCATTTAAAAAGGTGCCTCTTCTTAAAGCTAGGGACTTTAAGAAGGCAGAGTATTTAAATTTCTAAAGGCAGACTGTTGTAGCAAAGGTTTCCACAAAAGAGATTTACACTGCACACATGCTATACTTGCAAGTATAGAGTTAATTAGCTCGCATTATTGGATTAGCTCAAGAGTTAATTAGCTCTTATGAATGGATTTTTATAGATACGTAATAGCAGCATTAAACTTCCTATTAGCAATATTATTTTATATATCATTTCAATTATTCTCATATTCTCCTTTCTATTATTCTTTCATATTGAGATGGTATATTGCCAGGGTTTATTTCTGCCGGTCAGTGACTATAATAATAAATTATGGATGTTTGAGTGATACTTAAAGATGCTATACTTAAAGAAAACAAACAAAGAGATGCTATATTTAACAAAAATAAACAACAAACAAGGTAAATTGTCATGACCCCAGTCCCAAGTAGTAGAGCCTAATCTTGAAGAGGCAGGACCCGCTCCAGCCCTAGCCCTGGGCCCTGATACTGGACTAGAGCAGGCGAGAGCTCCAGAAATGGCACTGCTCAAGGAGGCACCTATACAGCCTGAACCACCTGAAGCAGCATCCGCAGAACTCCCCAGGGGTACCTGGTTCTTCCCCTTACATCACATGCCCTGATACGTGCACATCAGTGTCTGTTAAGGTGAGGGACAATCCGCTGCAGAGGAGGAAGAGTGCTAGGCTCCAGCCTCCAGGCCAAAGGAATGCCCCTGACTCCTGCTCTCCAGGCAGGGAGGCAGGGTCCTGCGGAGACAGGCTGAGCTCAGAGGTATTTAAGAGCTCAGTCTGCGTTAGCCTGTTGATGGATCAATATATCCCTTGACCTGTCCATGGTGCCATCCTCACCTTGCCTTGTGGGCTCTGTGCCACAGGATGGGGATATGATGCACTCAGTAAAATACAACTTGTTACCTCCAGATCTCTAGAATAAGCAGATCGCATGTCCTTAGTTTTGCTACCACAACTCAGGAGTCAAAAACATGTCACACAGATGTGGAGGGTGGACAAATCCAGACTCTTCTCCACCACAGTATGTTATTTTTGTTTTGTTTTTTTTTTAAAAAATGTGTCAGAGCCATGGGTGACTTCATAGTCAAGTGACTTCATAGTCCTTGAGTCAGTGTCAGTAAGGTTCTCAGAGTTAATTGTTACACATTTCATTACTTTGTGGTCATGAATGCTAGCTGGTCTGTTCTTTTGTTAGACAGATCATTGGCTAATAGCTCAGGAGGCCCACTGATGTTTCTTAAGGTGAGCAAATGGTTGAGAGATCACCCTGAAGTATTCTGAATGGAGGACACCAATGAACTTGCAAAGTGATTCATCCTTCCACACACCCTTGCCCAGGCACAGCTCGTGAACTCTCCTCCGGGGGGAGGGGCGGCGGCGGGCGGCTTCTTTAAGGGAAAACAGAGCTGGTGCTCTGTGCCACCCAGCAGCCCCTGTGGCAGGGAATCGCCTCCACCACTCACCTGGCTCCCACGGAGGCGAGCCCCCACCAGCGGCCAGGTGAGTGGCAGAGGCAATTCCTCGCCATGGGGGCTGCTGGGTGGCACGGAGCACCGGCTCCGTTTACCTGAAAGAAGCTGCCCCCCCGCTCCTGGAGGAGAATTCACAAGCCGTGCCTGCCTTTGCCCACATGTGTTAAGGAACAAAAGCAATAGTTTGGGAAAAGGTCAAGCAATTTCTGAATAAAACAGAGACTGGAATAGAGAATCTGGGCAGAGGAGCTCCTTAGGGTGAAGGGTTTTCTCTCTAGGAGCCTGATGTAACATGTTGATGTTTGTAGGAGTGCTTTGCTATTTCAGTCCATCTAATGCTCATCTTGTATCTTTGTCATTAAACCAAATATTACACAAAGACACCACATACTTCCAGTAATCTCTCCTCCAAACAAAGCCAGAATCTGAGTAGTGCTGAACCCCTGGAACTTCTCACCACTCAGAGAAGCGGGGACTGGATGCTTAACAACATTGTAGGTAGGAGTGGTTGCTTAACAATATTGTATTATATTATATTAGCCTATTTAAAAATCTTGTTTCCATGTATGGCTTGTGACAGATGGCAATTTGGATCCTTCTAGCACTACTGTTTATTTATCAGTCACAATAATGTGATACCTGCCCTCCACTGAGAAGTGGCCATGGCAAGTTGGTTAAGGTAACAAATAGGACAAAAGAATGGGAGAGAAAAGCAAAATATGCAGATTCAGGTATCAGCTCAAAATGAATGAATTGACGGATGAGTGAAAATCTCAAGCAAATATGCATCCGAAACTTTATAATTGAATAAGTGGATATCTGAGGTGGATATATGGAGAAGGGAGAGAGAGCTGGAAACAAGAAGGCAGGAGAAGGCTCCCCACTAGGGGTCCTGCCTGGAATAGCCTAAAAAGGTCCTTTTTGCTAATTGATGGCATTCATTCTTATACACATATTTATTTTAAAATGTTTATAACCCACCTTTGTGTTTAAAAAGACCACCAAGTTGGCTCATAATGGATCATAAAACCGGCAGGGTTCCCTGAAACATACTTGGAAAGCCTCTGGCTCGTTCCATTCAGTGTAAAGTTTTGAATTTTATTTCACTTAAGAGTAAGGTGCTTGAGAAATAAACATGGCAACATTAAACAAAGAACCAAACACAACGACATTACATTTACTTTGTGACACTTGAATCATTATGAATCCAAAGGATGCCCTTTTCCTTTTAGGAAAGAACACATGTCGAAACAGGAGGCAGGGCAAGATAAGCACATTTGCTCTTTAGGTGACTAGGTACTATATATAAAATGGGTAAACAATACAAATGACCCACAGAAACCATCTTATTGTTCATTTGACTGCAGGTCTTTGGGCCTAGATAGGCCTCAGCTTTGTCATGGACAGGTAGAATGACTAGAGGGGAAGGTGATAAAAAGCTAATTAGCTCCCTAGTAAACAAGG
This sequence comes from Hemicordylus capensis, assembly GCF_027244095.1. Taxonomy (NCBI): domain Eukaryota; kingdom Metazoa; phylum Chordata; class Lepidosauria; order Squamata; family Cordylidae; genus Hemicordylus; species Hemicordylus capensis. The sequence goes on from NC_069661.1 coordinate 116,703,576, forward strand.
CCAGAAGCAACTGAGGACAGAGGCTATTGTGGATAGGGGTGTTGCTATGTACTGAAAAGATCCAGGGGCCAGGGGCCCACATCCTGGCTTTTGATACTTTAACTCAGAGGAAAAGTGTAGGAGAGAAGTGCTATACCAGGGGCTAGAATATTTGTTTGGTCCCCAGCACTGCACCCTTTAGGGAAGAGTCAGAGATGAGAAGTGATGGTTGTTGCTGCTGGAGCAGCAGCAGCAGGGATCCCCACCTCATTTAGAAGGAGGTGGCTGATGAGATTGGGGGCTCTGAGCCATTCATTGGGGGTCTGAATCCTGTGAGCTACCCCACAATGGCACCCCTGGATGCCAGGGTCGTATTTTTCTGACAAGCCTCCAATTACAGCTTTGCCTATGAACATCTGGAAGGTACAACGTGTACCTTTAAAGAGTATGAAAAGTTCCCTAAAAACCCATACCACTGTCACCTTTCACATTTGTCACACCTCTTTGCAGTCCAAATCTGCTGCTATTTTTACACAATTCTGGGAGTTTTCTCTTTCATTCACTGCATGATCTCAGCTAGTCAGGGACCACATATAGGGGACCTGATGACATAATGGCACCACATAGCTAATAACCTTTAGCTATACCACAATGTCACTAATGGCAAACTGACGACTACTGTGAATAAAGGAAAACTAACTACTACTATGAACTAAGCCAACTGTATTTCCCTCACTCTAAAAGGGTCAGAGGAGGAAATGCGTCCTCCAACCCTTCCAACTGGCCTGACACTCTTGGCTTTCTGCACAGCACTGCAACAGTTTCATTGCCACAACTCACTGTAGCCAAGCTGGGAGCATCAGGCTGGTTGACTGGGTAATGGGAACATGTTCCCGTCCTCACAAGTGAAGCCCATTTCTGCACAATGGACACTTTTGCCTTCTTGAGCAGGACCCCTTCAGATACCCTAGTTTTTTCAGCATTTATGATACATGAAGAACCATGTCATTAAGAACTATTTCAAATTCAAATCAGGATATATGGGATATTTTACTTTAAGCATTCATATTTTAAACATTTGTCCTGAGGCTCACTCACTGTCCAAGTAAGTGAGAAGCAAAGCCAGAGCTCCTTGTACTTTTCTCTCCATGGAAGGGCTCAAAGTACAAGAAACACAAAGCACTCAGCAATTCAAATCAGCAACCATGTTCTTTTCAGTGCATTTGCTTGCTGTCAGCTAGATAAACTCTGAACTACTGAGCTCTTCAGACATTGTTCTTCAAAGAGGCTCTCCTTAAAGAAAGCAATTGATTTTCTTCCTATCGGACCACACAGTGAATGACTCTCCAACATACAAATTAGAGGTGGCCTATTCCTTCCTTCCTGTGGTCCGTCTTTTATTTATACAGGCTGATGCCTTGAGCAAGAATGGGTTTTAGCACAAATCCCATTGTTCACATTTTCACTGAAGTGCGAGAACTTGCAGCAAAAGGAAAATAAGAAATTCCATCCACTGACTATTTGAAAGTAACTTTTTAGTTTAATTTATTATTTATATGAATATAGGGATGGCCCCTCAGCTGAGGTTGAGACCATGATAAGAGATTATGTTAGGTTAGTTGGCACCTTTTCAACTCATGGAAGTGGACTATCTAGTTGCAATTCTTAAGCAATGGGTCCAGGGCAGAAAGACACCATATAGCACACCAGTCCAGATCCAGCAGCTGAAATGTCATGAGCTATTAGATTCTGGGGGTTTCATGTTCCTTATTGATGAATACATAGTATACTCTGGAACAGTTATTCAAGTCTGTAGCATCAACAGCAGCCTTCATACTTCAAACTTTCCCTCTTGTTTATATGCCACTCCTGGCAGGGAAAGACAATGGTCCATCTGAGAGTGGTTCTGAAATGAGAGTGCTTCATATTAGAGTTGTACGTTTTGTTTTCTGTTTTGTTTTTGGCCCAAATCCGAAACACCCCCATTTTGTTCTTTGTTCGAAATCAGCCAATCCGAAACACCCCAATTTTGTTCTTTGTTCCAAATTGCAAAATCCGAATCAGAAACATTTTGGATTTTAAAAAGTGGCCCCAGGGAAAAACTAGTGGGCGGGGGTGGTAGTGCCCAATGGGTGGAAACTACCACCCAAATTTCAGAGGAATTGGACAAAGGGCTGGTTTTTGGTGGATTTTTGAAGTATAGGATTTTTCTCATAGGGAAGAATGGAGGTTTCAGCAAAAGTATAGCTTCATGTTGGGGAGGGGGGAAAGGGTGGCCCAGAGCAGAGATGGGTGGGTGGTAGTGCCCAGTGGGGGCAAGGAAGCGGCCAGAATTATTTCAAAAGAATTGGGCAGAAGGCTGATTTTTAAAGATGTAATGGAGTTTGCACATCTGTAAAGGTCTTCCCCATAGGGAATGATGGACCTCCATAATTCCTGCCCCATAACTGCACTTGAGGGGCACCAGGGTGGTCCAGAGCGAGTGGTGGTGTAGAGCACATAGAGTGCCAACCACCCCCATGGGTTGCTAACCCATGGGGTACTGGGTTCTGTTGTTTCTGAGATGTTTTGAGTGTAGATTCAGATTCTCTGGTAGCATATGAGAGTGGATTCATGGTTTGTCATTGAAAATCTCATATGCTACCAGAGAATCTACACTCAGAACACCTCAGAAACAACAGAACCCAGCACCCCATAGGTTAGCAACCCATGGGGGTGGTTTGCACCCTATGTGCACTACAGCACCACTCACTCCCGGCCACCCCAGTGCCCCCCAGAAGGATTTATGGGTCTGCTGAAACCTCCGTTATTCCCTGGGGGGGAACCTTAAAGAAGCGTAAACCAACAATTCCTAAGAAATCAGCAGTTTGCCCTTTTCTTTTGGAATCTGGGTTGTGGCAGGCACTCCTTGGGCCACTGCCACCCAACCCACTATTTTGCCCCTCAAGCCCCCTTTCTGCCCTGACTCTGCCCCAAAGACATGTCAATTTCAGAAATTCTTTAAAAATCAGCCCTTTTCCCAATTCCTTTGGAATCTGGGTGGTAACAGGCACCCATTGGGGCACTACCACCTGAACCACTCTTCTGCCCCTAAAGGCTCCTTTCTGCCCCCAATCCACCCCAAATAACATCAATAACACACATCAACAACAGCAGAGCTTTGGAAAAAATCAGGCAGATTTCCAAAGGTCATGCACATCCACATCCCCCCTGCCCAAAATGCAATTGATCTACACACAACAGTGTGAAACAACAACAATGAAATGCACACTGCCCCACTGGCCAATGAGGGTAAATGCACACTGCCCCACTAGCCAATGAGGGTAAAATTTACCCTTAAATTTGCTTAAAAGGAATAAGGGGGCAATTGCCAGCAGATCAGCCCATGCTTTCACTGGCCAATCTGCAGGCTGGAAGGGCTGGAAATTCAAACAGATGTCAAAACTCAAAATGGAGACTGAAGGAGAAAGACTCTTTGCGATTGCAAAATGGAGTTCCAAAACAGCCAAAACAAAACGTTTTGTATCCGAAACAGGGACGTTTTGTTTTGGCCACAAAATTTTCTGTTTTGAGGATTGGGTGTTTTGTTTTGGCTACAAAACAGCCAAAATGGCCTGTTTTGTGCTCAAAACATTTTGTATCTGAAACGAAATGCACATCCCTACTTCATATTGTTGGATCAAAATTCAGGCACTCTGTGACACATTCTGCAGTTCCCTAAAGAAGATGGTACTAAGGCTGATGGAAGCTGCCACTAACTTACTAACCCTGTGAGAGAGAAAGACTCATCAGACCTTCCACCTGGATTACCTTCAGACTGCCTAGGGAAAAGATGAGCCCTTGGATGAGGTGAAATAGAAGATTGTGGTAAGAGACAGAAAGTGGTTGATCCCATCTGGCTGACATAACACTCCATAATAAGCTGCAGAAACAAGTGACAGTACCATACTCAGGTCCCATAAGCAGCCTTATAGGACCCATACCTGGGTGAAGCATCTCAGACAAGAAAAATGATACTTTGGATTTTAGAGATGGGTGAACTCATCCAAACTTGCCTTGGATTAATCCGAGTTCCTCCTCCTCCTAAAATGAAGTTGATAAAAATGCAATGAAGCAGCAATGAAGCATGAGGAGAGGAGAGGAGAGGAGAGGAGAGGAGAGAGGTTTTCCTCTTCCCCCATCCCTCATCATCACCCTGATGTGCTTGGAAACCATGTGCCAGGGGACATAGCTAAGAACTGGTATTGTCCCTTCAGCTACTGAAATTGACCTACTGCATTGGGCTACTGCAAGAATATTGTCAGTTCTGCTCAATAATGTGCCCAGGAGGTATGAAACTCACTACTGAGATGCCAGTCCCAGTGACAAAAATGATGCCTAGATTGGGTCCTCCAGGCTGCCTTCTTTGAAGGCAAACTATGGAATAACCTGTCATTGTTGAACTCCACATTTACGTAAAATACTTACGTATCATATTCTGAATGGAAGTAAACACTTGGTTACATTTCCTGTTAGGAAATAAGTTACATCAGTTCAGAGGCGTTTTTACCCCTGGACCTCAGGGCTGAAGTCCAGGGCCTCCACAGCCCCTGCCCCCCCCCAATCTTCTTTAGTCTGTCCTGGGTGGTGTGGTCGCCCAGCGGTTCATGATGGTGCTTAATTTGCAGGGGAGGGGGCCCCTCCAAAGGCCTTTAGGACCAGGCTCCAAAATTACCTAGGTGCACCTCTGCATCAGTTTAAAAGAGAGAGAGAGAGAGAGACAGAGAGAATAAGATAATTAGATACTTTGTCATCAGGCCTTGTAGTGTAGTAGACTAAACTTCAAATAGCATTGGTCTAGCCATACACCAGACAACAACATCTGATTGATCTGCTATTTTATCCATTTTGTGTAGATGCACTGAAATTTGAAAATGAGACTTGGTAAACTGTTCTAAGTGGATAAAATGAAAGAAAATGAGCCAAATTGGGTGTATGCATTTGAAATATTATCAACCTAAGATGTGCAGATGATTAAAGAAAAGTACAGTCTGCAAAGAAGTAAACAATAGTGGATCAATAGTGATATAGCATACTATATCACTCATTACCTTGTTGGAAAGACACAAAACACCTTCTAGTAACCCAAATCCTATTAGCCTATGCAAAGCAGCTACAAGCCTGCAAATCAGACAAACCTCTTAATCAACCAAGATGTAATAGCAACTAATTCATTACAACTGTACTCATACTTCAGTCCTTCTAGATGCGTAAGGCTCCTATATTGCTTAGATGCCAAAAGCGCAATTCAGTCTGTGCCAGATGTGTGGAAGGGAGGCTAATAGAGGAGGGGTGGGTGGGAATTCTGCATCTGGGAGCAAGCAGCTCATATCATGAAAGGAAGGGGGGGGAAACACTGCCCTGAATATTTTTTTTAAGGTACTAATTATAAGTTTAAGTTACATAGATTCATTTTCTGATGATATACTTCTGATCAGAGGAGAATAAACTGGGAGAATGAGGTAAGAATGTTCTTTTTCTCAAGGTTCTTAGCCGTTACATCATATGCGCCAGCTGCACCTATTTACCAGGAACAGTCATTCTCTTGTATCTCTCTATTTTATCCCTATTTTGGGATACCTTTTCAAATAGTTTGCTAAAGTGCACTAGATTCCTGTCAGCATCCCCCTCCATCCCACCCCCTTAACAATCTGTATATATTGCTGAATGTGTTTCAGTCGTAGCCACTCTGCGATAACCCACTGTGAGATTAAATATTCTTAACTTTCTAAAAGAGGAAACGGTTACAGTCAGTTTACTAGTGAACCTGCTTCAGGACACAGCAGATGGCAAGCCGAGAGGAGCCTTCAGCAATTTGTAATGGAGGGGCAGTACATACATAGGTGGTAGACCCTGGTGTTACAAGAGTGTCCTCAGTACAGAAGGATGTCCCTGTTTTGATCTGTGAAATGTTGGAGGGCATGATGGGACATAACAACAGCTTAGCTTGCCACAAGCAGAAGGCCAGTACCAAAGCAGATGAGCCAAGCCCATACTCCCAACATTGTGGTATTTGCGAGGCACCCTAGTTTACATCGCTGGTTCCTTAATGGAGTCCAACTTGAACAAGTGAAACAATTCAAATATCTCGGGATTGTTTTTTCTGCTACTGGATCACGACTATTGCACAGAGATTATGTTATCCAGAGTGGAAGAAGAAGTGCTAGTTTGATCCAATCCTTCCGCTCTAGAGGTGCTCAGTATGTTCCAGCAGCCATTAAACTATTTAATGCAAAGGTAAGGGCTCAGCTACTGTGTAGTGTTCAGTTGGGGCTATAACATTTTGAGAAAGTTGAGGCAATACAATCGACCTTTCTGAAAAACATCTTCGAAGTACCTGGTTGTGTGCCCAGAGTAGTGCTGCGCCATGAGGCAGGATTGATTAACGTTGAAGCTTGGGCATGGTTTTTCTTTTTGGGTTATTGGCTTAAATTGATGTTTAGGCCTATTGGTATTGTCTCATTGATTTTTCAAGAAACTTATTGTTCAGCCTGGTTGGGAGCTATTGAAGGGAGATTGCAGTATTACAGATTTTCGCCTGCAGCCATTCTTAGTTTGCCTTATGAGGAGGCTAGGGGCAGACTTAAGGAAAGGATTCTGGATGTGGAATCTCAGATTGACAGGAGTCTAATTCCTAGGGGTGTTTTCCTGAATGTTGAAACTGTAAGCTATTCTCCAGCTAGATATTTATCTCTTCTTACAGTATCTAAATTTCGTAGAGCTTTAACTTTCGTAGAGCCAGCGTGGTGTAGTGGTTAGAGTGCTGGACTAGGACCGGGGAGACCTGAGTTCAAATCCCCATTCAGCCATAAAAAACTAGCTGGGTGACTCTGGGCCAGTCACTTCTCTCCCAGCCTAACCTACTTCACAGGGTTGTTGTGAAAGAGAAACTCAAGTATGTAGTACACCACTCTGGGCTCCTTGGAGGAAGAGCGGGATATAAATGTAAAATAATAATAATAATAACAACAACAACAACAACTTTGGCCCATTGTAATGCCATGAATACAGCTGTGCTGTAGGGGAGATTCCAAAATACTCTTTATCATTGTCGTGTTTGTCCGTGCGGATTGGGAGAAATTGAGACGACGGCTCATGTCCTTTTGTATTGCCAATTTTACAGTGACATTAGGAAGAAATATATTTCACCTCAATTTACGCTGTTTCCAGGATTAACTGAAATGGACTATTTAAATTTAATTTTAAAGGATTGTAAAGAGGAGAATTTACTCATTGTTGCTAAATTCTGTTATATTTGTGGTGTTATTCAGAATGAAGTTGTTAATTCTAAATGATTTTAAATTCTGGCCATTGGCAGTACTAATAAAGACTGACTACTCCCAACATCGTGCAGATGAAAACAAGGATATATTTGTTACAACCAATTCTCATACCAAGGATTAGTGCCCATTACTACACATTGCTGAAGACGGTGGTCCACTCGCTAAATGCTGTGCACTACATACTGCCTTAGTGTTGTGCACCCGTTTACATGCACTAGAGAGACATGATGCCTCCAGCCACCCACCTGGAGTTCTAATTTCTACAGACTCTGGGGAGGGAGATGAAACTTGAAGGATGACACGGGTGGGGGGGATGAACTAGGCATCTCCAAAAGACAGAAATAGAGACAAAATAGGGAGAGTGATTTATCAGGAACAGATTCCATAAAATCAGGACTGTCCCTGATAAATAAGGTCAATTTGAACCTATGTGAGACCATAAAGCTGTTCTCATGATTGTCACTAGGATAGGAATAAGAATACAACAAATATTTATATACCACTTTTCAACACAAGTTCCCAAAGCGATGTACATAGAAACAGATAGATAGATAGATAGATAGATAGATAGATAGATAGATAGATAGATAGTCTCCCTGTCACCAAAGGGCTCACAATCTAAAAAAACACCATTAAGACATACAGCAGAAGAGCTGCTGGAGGGATGCTGTGCTGGGGATGGATACAGCCAGTTGCTCTCTCCCTGTTCCATAGAGAATTACCACTTTTAAGAGGTGGCTCTTAAAAGGTTCCTCTGCTTTCAGCTAAGAAGGGGGAAGGTAGAAGCCTTCTTCCCTAGTTTGGGAGCTGTGCGTGCTCCTAATATTTGATCATGTGTTAGATCAAAGCAAGACTGGAGGTGAGAAGCTTGCTCGTCTATCGGGCCCGAGCTGGGTCGGAAGGTTTTTCCTCCTACCTCATTTCAAAGTCCCGGACAGAATCTGGGTAGAGTAAGCTCATTCTACCCTGCTGGGGCCTGACAGATGAGCAAGCTCTCCATCTTCTACCTTGCTTTTATTTTACACATTATCAAATATTGGGAGCACACACAACTCCCGAACTCAGATAGGAGGCTTCTTCCACCCTATTTCCGATCATGAGGATAGTCCTCATGTCTGTGTCTATGGCCTTCCTGTAAGTCTCGGGACCAATGGAGGGCAGTTTGCTGAGAGTTCTCTGAAATCTGGAGCTGATTCTTCCATAAAAACAATGGCTTTCCTGGAAACTGGGACAGCAATGGCATAAGGGGGTGCTGCAGTGGGACTTCCTCCCATGTGACCCGGGTCTTCACACCTTAAGCTGCTTGGAAGAAGTTGTTCTGTAGCGACCCCCACATCCTCCATTTAATGGAAGAAAGGACTCTCTGAACACCATGCAAACGAGTATGCTTGCTTGGGGTTGTAAACTGAATCTTAAGTTCTCATTAAAAAGTAATGTTTAAAAGATTTTAAGTATAATATCAGGTAACCTAAGGGGGAAAGGTTCAAGGTTCAAAGTTTGAATGTGGTGTTGTAAGCATGGATAGTGAGGCATACTCTCAACTCTTTTGAAACTTTATAAGCTCTCTTGAAAAGCGAGCTGCAGCAAGCTGTTCATTAAAATTCTGAGCTCTACAGAAAGGGGCCCTTTTTGTGAAATCTATTTTATCTGAAAATAAAATCTGCTGAAACCCTTTCTCTTTATAAATTCCACAACAAGATAATCCATTTCATTTACATTTACAGTTTACAGCACTGACTTTAATTGAGCTTTCTTTCTTTCTTTCAAAGCTTCACAAAATATTTCAGATTCCTTCTTTTTAACTGAGCTATTATATTCAAGTTTTATAGTATACAAGAAAATATGAATGGTCAGAAGGAGAGCTAAGGTTTCCTGATTAAAGGAGCTGCATGCACAATGACATCTTTGACAACAGAATTCTTTTAATCCTAACTGTAGACAAATTAGTTGGTTACTTGTTATTCTTTTTCTACTCACAAAAGAGGTTGGGGCCTCAAAATAATCTTGCAGCAGCAAGATCCAAAAGTTCAAAAAAGTGTATATGTTACGATTTGTAACAATATCAAAAATAATATGGAAACTTGACAATGTGAAGACTCCTTTGTTTTGCCTGCTACTGGAGAGGCATATCTAAATCTAGATGTCTGACAGTGTTCCCTGTAATGGGGCTTCCCAGATGTTGTTGACTACAATGCCCATCATCCCCAGCCAAAGGCCATTGCAGCTGGAAATGATGGGAAATGTAGTCAACAACATCTGGTAAGTCCTGTTACAGGGAACCATTATCTGACACACACCACAAATGTTTTTTTGGATCCCCTCAAAATTCCTCAGAAATTTTGCTTCAGGAGGAATCTTCAAATTTAATGCAAGGTCAACACTATTCACCATGTGTGGAACTTCCATGAGAAAGTCTGCTAGACACAGGGCCAGTTCAGACTAACGTTGACTTCAACACGTAATCAGGATTGGTTAGCACCAAGAGGCAGAGCATGCCCCCTCTCAGTGTCATGGTTGGATGCCCTGACATACTCTTGAGACATCCCATAGTTGGGTGAGGGGGTGATAATCTGAATAACTCCTTGACACATAGTACAAAATCCTGTGTTTGGAGCACATGTAGAGGGGCAATTCAGATAAATACTTTCCTCATGTGATTAAGGGCTATCCCAAGAGTGTGTTGGGACATCCTTCTGTGATGACAGAGGAGGCATGCACAAAGTGCATCCCCGACCTTACTGTGTGTGTGCTGGGTAATGCTCATCCTAACTGGCCCTTAGGCAGGGGCGTAATGATAGGGGGGGCAGGCAGGGCACGTGCCCTGGGCGCCACTTTGTTGGGTCACATGGGGGCACCAAAAAGTGCCACGGCCCCACCCATCCCCACCTGGATCGCGCGGCAGTGGGGGGCAACAGCAGATCGCGCGGCGGCGGGGGGTGGCGGATCGTGTGCCCCATGGCTTGTGGCGCACAGTGGCAGCATGGGAGTGACCGAGTGAGCACGGCGGTGGCGGGGCGGCGGATCACGCGGCGGCGGCGGGAGTGAGCGGGGCGGTGGTGGTGGATCGCCGAGTGTGCACAGAGCAACGCCGAGGCCTGCCGTCTGGCCCGGCATCGCTTCTGAATGAACTGCGCAGGTGCGCCTCGCAGTTGGGAAGCGACGCCGGGCCAGACGGCAGGCCTTGGCGTCGCTCTGCGCACCCGGCGATCCGCCACCGCCTGCCACCGCCACGCTCACTCCCACCGCCGCCCGCCGCCACGCTCACTCCCGCCGCTGCCCACCGCCGCAGCGCGATCCGCCACCTCCCGCCATCACTGCGCTCACTCGGTCACTCCCACACCACCACTGTGCGCCACAAGCCATGGGGAACACGATCCGCTGCCGCCCGCCACCGCCGCGGAGTCCGGCCAGGGCGCAGGTATGTGGGGAGGGGGAGGGGGGTGCAATTTCAGGGGCAGAGCTTGCCCTGGGCACCGTTTCCCCCCGTTACACCTCTGCCCTTAGGGCCAATTTGGTTTGAAATAGGTTCGACTTGAAACAGCCCAGTTCGACCGGTTTGAGTTCAAACCAGACCGGCCCCCCAAAAGAGGGGGTTAGTCCAAGTTGTGACTGAGTTGATTAGTTTTCAGCCACTGCCTTTTGATTGGCTAGCAGCGCTGTCTTTCTCCTGGTTGGCTTGTTGTCATTAGAATCTTTGTGTTGTCAGGGCAACTCCTCCCCCATTGGCCCGGGGTGGGGGAAGGACATGGAAGGGGGGACCAAAAGGAGGAAGTTTCAAAATATATTTGAAGCCAGGCAGAATCTGGGGCAATGATTCTTTTTTGGTCTGTTTTGTGCCGTGTTCTGTGCTGGCACTTGGGAGAACTCTTTTTTTTTAAAATGTGTGTGCGAACTTTTTAACCTGTTGTACATGCTGTTTCTAGTTCTGCAATAGGGAATAATGTGAATTCAAACTGGTCCATTATTCCCTAAGGGTAGAGCCTAGGAACACCAAAACAGGATGGGTGCCAGGGGTGTAGCTATAATTGAGCAGATGGGTTCAAAGAAATCAGGGCCCCAGCTCCTGAGGGCCACCAAGCTCCATCCCTCCCTATTTTCTTCATTATCTGAGGGGCTACCGGGGAGAGCAGTGAACATGGGCCCCCTCTCCCCTAGCTACACCCCTGTTGGGTGCAGTGTTCCCTCTAAGGTGTGCACATGTGTGTGTGCGCACAAGTTTTTTTAAATGTCAATTCTGTTAATTATAGATTCCACTCAGGTTGAATCAGGAAAGCTCCATTCTGAAGGCACATGCACACACACTGGCTTGATACTGCCACCCAGAACAAAACTCATTCCTGCACAGGTGGAAAAAAAAATAGAGGTGGTAGGGCATGATGGATGCTACCTACCACCCAACCTACAAAGCAATTGGGCAATTTTTAAAATGAATTTTTAATTTTTTTCAGGGTCATCAGTAGGTCAATCCTAAATTAGGGTTGACCTACTGAACTTGAAAAAGTTCAAAATGTATTAAAAATTGCCCAATTGCCTTGCGGGTTGGGTGATAGGTAGCACCCATCATGCCCTACCATCCAACCCATCTTGATGTCCCTAGGCACTACCCATAGGAAATAATGGGCTGGCTCAAATTCCCATTATTCCCTATGCCAATTCAAACCATTTCAACCCTAGTTCGACAGAACCAGTACTCGAACTGAGGACCCATAGTTCAAGTCTGGTTTAAATTCAAACCGAACCGCCAAGTCAGGTTTTGTGCACACAGGCCCTCTGTGACAAATTCCAGAGGAGAAGCCATGTCAAACTGGTTATGCTTTAAGCTGCAACAAAACCTCTTTTTGTTCATTCTGACACAGACTGAGCTTTTGTCAACTCAAGCAAAATGCTTTGATGGGTCACCCCACAACAGGGCTTCCACCCCATTGGGCCCTAGGCTGACTATGCAGCAGTGACGGATGGCAATGTTCCTCTTAACACTGAACTGTGGGTGGGCATGCCCTGTAGCTTGCTGGATGGCAATGGTACACATTCTTATTCTCAGCACTGATGCTGAAACTGGAGCAGAAGAGTCATTTCCCCAGAAAACCCCAGTCCAATTCCCTGATGTAGCATCACTTCCTGGTGGGATAACTAGATGGCAGCGGCTCTTAATGCCATGACTGGCAGAGAGGGAACAGCTTATTAATGTCCTCATGCAGTATTAATGCCTTGATGCAGAATTGCTCCAGATCAGTTCAATGTCAGGGGATCAGGCCAGAGTATTCTGAGGGAATTGTGCTTCTATTTCAGATGTAGCAGTGCAGCATACTGGCAAAATCAGAAGGCCCACACAGCATGCTTGATGGATAGCATCAGCAACCATGGTCTTTCTCAAGATTCTGGTGGAGGGAACTGTGCCCCACATTGCCTAAGGGTGCCCTGCCAAGAAGACAGCAGAGCAAGGTATGCACTTGTCAGAAGGCCTAGGAAAGGTGGGTTGGAAGAGGTCACAGTCCAGAGAAATGGGGGCCAAAGAGAGAAGGCCAGAGGTAGGAGCATGAGGTAGAAGTCTAACAGGGAGAAAAGTAAGTAGTGTGAAAAGGTAAACATGGCTAGGAGATGTACAGCAAACAGCATCCATATACTGATCTCAAATAACCAGTCAAATATTTGGCTCTTGAGCTGTTATTTTATTAATAGTCAATGAATCAGTTTAGTGAGGCCATTCAACAGCAGAATAGCAGGAGCAAAGAAGCAAACTTCGCTTGTGTATTGATTGATAAAATGTATAACTCCTAAGCTATTTCCTTTCTTTTACAAGATGTACTTCTACCAAACAGGTGAACACCAAGACTTTTGAGGGCAGCACTTTCTGTCTTTGGCCAATGGGAATCTTTTTATTCATGACCTGGCCTAAGGTCAGAAGGGTTGGCTTCAGTAAGCTCAATTGTCTGTCTTTGTCTTCCTGCCGTTATGGAACGTTGAACATGATTAATTATGTTTCATTTGCCACACTGCATTATTAGTGTTGCTTTTACCTCATGGAATGTCAGACAAAGGAAATGTTGGCTTGCTAACAGCTCAAAAATGGATGGTTTTTGTTTTGCAGTTGCTGTCTGGGAATTAAAATGATGTTGAGCAATGTCTAATGCTACAAAAATCAGACGAATGATTCTCTTTGATTACAAAAGCACATTTTGGGTCTTACTATGAATTGCACATGCTCAAGAGCGAAACAGTGCAAAAACATATTTCTATTATTCTATCTCATTATTGTATTATTATTTCTATTCTATTATTATCTCATCATCATCACCACCATCATCATCTCATTGTTCTATTAATAGAAATATTATTCTATTTCTATTATTCTATCTACCTTTCCTGCAAGGAGATCAGGGCAATGGACTAGATTACCCATTATATCTTCACAACAGCTCTGAGGTAAATTTGGATGAGAAGAGAGTAGCTGGCCCTAGATCACTTAGTGAGTTCCATGGCTGAGTAGGTATTCAAACTCAGGGGGTGTAGTGTAACTACTACACCACAATGGCTCTCAGAAGAATGCTTACCAACCATATTTACACATGGTGGTGAGCACCATATAGGATGTAGATGATGAAACTTCATAATTTTTTGTCTGAGAGTTTCTATGGGGAGGAAGAAGGAAAATCTCAGCTTGCTGAGCCAAAATCAGGAGAGCAGGCAGGATGTTTTGTGTAACATTTTGTGTTCACTCTGTTGTCTGTATATCAGGCTCCACCCTGGGGATGTCAGACATTTCCTCTGGCCTGCCAGTCATCCTCTGTCCTCACAAGTTGCCACTAAGCTCCATCCCTACTCTACTAGCCTCCATCTCCTCAGTCCTGGCAACCCCACATATCTGATCGTGAGATTCTTAACTCAGCAAGTCCCACACTCTACATGAAAACTAAACTAAAGTAGACATTCATGACATTGTGCTTTAAATAGGATGGGTTGACTGGTGGTGGGGTAGATGATCCTCCTTCACAGCAGAGTGAGAATAGATGACCTTGAATTTCCTTTCATTGGCATGGCATTATGATTATGCTGAAATGTATAGGTTTTAGTATGTAATGCTTCAGCCTCCTTTAATATCACAAGAGCTTTCTCCCCAAGGCCTCTATTTATTATAATATGAGCCTCTGCATTATCTGCTGAGTCCTTCTTTGCAGATTTCTGATTTCTTTAACCTGTTGACTCTTGGCTTATATAAGGAATAGCTCTGAAGGAAAAAGATTTCATTACTTATGATGCTTACCATCGTAGCTACAATGTTCAGCTGAATTACCCGGCAACTTACTGAAAAGCTGCCACTGGCGATGTGAGCAGCATAATCAAATTGCCTGCATAGATCAGTACATGAATCTTAACGTTTCCTGTTTAATTCCTAAGGAACCACAATTGCTCCTCTTAATGGAAAATGTGCTACAAACCTGATTTGAATTTAAATATCAATGAAGGGTGAATGAGGCCCTTGACAGCTTTTGCCCTTTTTCCGAAAGGTGGTTGCAATAGAACTCCTTGTTTACTATTATACTGTGCTGTATTCCATATGCATATCCAGAAATAGCATATCTTCTCTAAATGCCTGCTTGGAAGTGGCAATGTGCTGGATGAGGGATAACAAACTGAAGTTGAATCCAAATTAGATGGAGGTACTGACTGTGCAGAGTTGGGACCTCAGAGATGGTTTAGATCTGCCTGTTCTGGATGGTTTTACACTTCCCTTGAAAGATCAGGTACAGAACTTGAGAGTCCTCCTGGACCCAAAGTTTTCCCTGGTTTCTCAGGTTGAGGCTGTGGCCAGGAGCGCTTTCTATCAGCTTCGGCTGTTATGACATTTACATCAATTTCTGGAGGTAAATGGCCTCAAAACAGTGGTACATATGCTGGTAACCTCCAGGCTTGACTAGTGTAATGCACTCTACGTGGGGCTGCCTTTGTACGTAGTCCGGAAACTACAACTGGTACAGAATGCGGCAGCCAGATTGGTCTCTGGGGCAACTCGAAGGGACCACAAAACACTGCTTTTAAGGGAACTGCACTGGCTGCTGATATATTTCCAGATGAAATACAAAGTGCTGGTTATTACCTAAAAAGCCCTTAATGGCTTGGGTCCAGGCTATTTAAGAGAGTGCCTCCTTTGTCATGAATCCTGCCACCTCTTATGATCTTTTGGAGAGGTCCGGTTACGGTTGCCACCAGCTCATTTAGCGGCAACCCAGGACCGGGCGTTCTCCATTGCTGTCCCAGGCTTTGGAATGCACTCCCTGCTGAAATAAAAGCCTCCCCATCTCTTACAACTTTTTAAAAGGCAGTCAAGACACATTTGTTCACCCAGGCTTTTAATTAGATACTGTTTCAATAATTTGATGATTTTTAATAGTTTTAACTTTTAAATTGTTGTAATGTTTTAACCTTTTTACTTGTTTTTATTATTTTTGTGTAAACTGCCCAATGACTTGTGTTTTGGGCAGTATACAAATATGTCCAATCAATCAATCAATCAATCAATCAATCAATCAATGCAGCCTTGATTTAAAAGCTGTGCAATTTTCCCCTCTCTGTTCTATTGCTGCTGTTAATATGTCAAAGAAAATGGTCAGGCAAAGATCTCTTCCCCAAATATGACAACCCTAGACAGGGTGGGAGGTGGGGGCACAGCTGGGGCAAGTTCTGTATGTGTTTGCCCCACTTGCTTTCTCTCCCACCACCCACCCTACAGCCCCAGCCTCACCAGCTGCTCCTGTAACCATTGCTCTTTCTTTCTATCCATAACAACGATATAAAGAAATCTGGCCCTGGAAGGCCTAATCCTCACACACAGGCACAGCTGATATCACTTAAGCAACATTTAGGAACATAGGAAGCTGCCATATACTGAGTCAGACCATAGGTCCATCTAGCTCAGTATTGTCTACACAGACTGGCAGCGGCATCTCCAAGGTTGCAGGTAGGAGTCTCTCTCAGCCCTATCTTGGAGATGCTGCCAGGGAGGGAACTTGAAAAACCTTCTGCTCTTCCCAGAGCGGCTCCATTCCCTGAGGGGAATATCTTACATGCTCACACTTCTAGTCTCCCATTCATATGCAACCAAGGCAGGTCCTGCTTAGGTAAGGGGACAAGTCATGATTGCTACCACAAAACCAGCTCTCCTCTCTTATTTTCAACACTTCCCTAAAAAGAAAGAAGGTTGCAAAGACTTGTGGGAAACCTTCTTAAAGATACAGTACATAACAACAGGCTTGCAAATTCACCAGTGGCAAGTAAGAATTACCTCTAGACAAGTAAGCAAGCATTCTTCATGCCAGCTTGCATCTTTATTGTGCCCTTAATTTACTGTGACCTAGATAATGAAATGTAATGAAGAGAAATCCCCTAGTGCACTCAGAGGTGCTCTTACCCCTGGACTTCCGGGCCTCCACACCTCCAAATCCTCCTTTGAGACAGATGGTGGGGGGAGAGAAATATGTGGGATGGGAATGTTAAGTTGCGTGTTGAAATGTTTCTCCTAATGCATATTTGCATAAACGTACCTGTTCTGTATTCTTACATTCATGTTAGTTCAGTTGCTGTTTGTGCCTTCAAGACCCCATGTATTAAAAATACTCTCATGGGGTGTGTGTGTGTGTGTGTAGGGGGGTGAGCTTAACTTGAAGTGGGGGGTGGGCAGGTGGGCCTCCAGTGGCAGTGGGAGGGCCCTCCAAAGGCCTTTAGGTCCAGGCTCCAAAATTACCTAGTTGCACCTCTCACTGCACTCTTATTTTTATACCTGTGAGGGCAAATTGCAAAATTGTTTCTATATAGTATGCATGACCATGAAAAGAGAACTTGTAGAAGTAGGAACAGGAGTACATTCCAGCCAAATAAAGGATTCTTATGTTCCTTTGATGTCAGTGAGAGAATTGAGCATATTAGGACTGAAAGAAAAATTGCAAAGTTGCTGGTACCCCACCATTCCGGATCAAAGAGATGTGATCCTGGTACAGTATCTGTCTCTTCAGACGAACACTGTACTCATAAGGTCCATTCATTCACATTATGTTCAACACTCATATGAGTGTAATCTATACACAGATAGAGATCTGTACACAGGTACAGTCATTCATATGTTATGCTGAATGCAGGTACAGCATGCACTTCCTACCTATCCCATGCATTTGAAGGACCTGTACCCAGGTTCCATTTTAAAATGAACACAGGTACTGTCATTCATACAAAAACATGTAAACGTGTATAGATATCTGTACACTTGTACAGCATAATGTCTGAATCTGGCTATAGTCAGAGAAGGCAGTGACAGGTTACCTAGCATGTTGGCATGTGGACCAGGGCTTGTCCTGTGGGATACAGTAAAACGTGCACATTCATTTATATATATTTATTCTTATTCCTGGAGCCTTTAACAGCACTCCTTTCTTTTCTCCTTCCTCTTTCCTTTCCTTTCTTTGTCTTTGTCTTTGTCTTGTGTTTTAGACTGTTGGATTGAGAGTAGGGCATGCGTTGTTTTGATTTATGTGTGGATTGCATAGCTAATATAGCTCATGCCTAACAAAAAGACTCTTGGAGTCATGATGATGATATGAAATAACTAAATTCTTTTTGCAAGTTATTTGTTAGTTACTATTGACTGCTACCATATGCCAGCTTGATTGCTGCAATGTTACCATGAAAGGTTGATTGCCACATATAAAATACTCCCCAATATTGACTTTTAGAACATGCAAGCTGTCAAGACTCTCAGATGTTAACCACAATATGTCAGCTATTCTCTGATACTGACTATTACTGCATAACAGCAGTCCAGTACCATCAAATGTTAAATGCAACATGTCAGATACTGAGCCAGAACATGTCTGAAAGTTCCTTTCTCAGCAATATAAGACTTATTCAGAGTTTAAAGTATGTCAGTAAATACATATCACTTTTCACAATGGAGGGAAGTAAGAAGTGAGGTCCCCCCAGCTGGGACCAGTGCTCTTTAACTTGTTCATAAATGATCTGGAAGCTGGGGTAAGCAGTGAAGTGGCCAAATTTGCAGATAACACTAAACTAGTGTTAGTGGGTAGTGAAATCCAAAACAGATTGTGAGGAGCTCCAAAAGGATCTCACCATACTGGGTAAGTGGGTGACAAAATGGCAAATGTGGTTCAGTGTAAGCAAGTGTAAAGTGATGCATATTGGGGCAAAAAATCCCAACTTCACATATGCACTGATGAGGTCTGAGCTGTCGGGGGACTTACCAGGAGAGAGATTTTTGGGTCGTGGTGGACAGCTCATTGACTCAATGAAAAATGCAAAATCCATGCTAGGGATCATTAGGAAGGGGACTGAGAATAAAAATGCTAATGTTATAATGCCCTTATACAAATCTATGGTGTGGCATTGTAGAAATGGAAAAGGTGCAGAATTGGGCAACCAAGATGATCAGGGGCCTGGAAAACCTTCCTTATGAGGCAAGGCTACAGCATCTGGGGCTTTTTAGTTTCAAAAAGAGGTGACTACAGGGAGACATGATTGAGGTGTATAAAATTAAGCATGAAGTAGAGAGAGTGGACTGAGAAAATTTTCTCCCTCTTTCACAACACTAGAACCAGGGGTCATCTCGTGAAACTGATGGCCAGGAAATTTAGGACCAAGGAAAGGAAGTACTTTTCCACACAGGGCATAATTAATCTATGGAATTCTCTGCCACAGGATGTGGTGTGATGGCCACTAGCCTGGATGGCTTTAAAAGGGGTTTAGAGGGAGGACAGGTCTATCAATGGCTGTACTAGTCTAGTGACTATAGGCCACCTTTGGCTTCAGAGGCAAGATGCCTCTAAATACCAGTTCCAGGGGAGCAACAGCAGGAGAGAAGACATGCCTTCAGCTCTTGCCTATGGGAGAGGCATCCAGTGAGCCACTGTGTGAAACAGGAT
The DNA here is from genome assembly GCF_027244095.1 of Hemicordylus capensis. Lineage (NCBI taxonomy): Eukaryota > Metazoa > Chordata > Lepidosauria > Squamata > Cordylidae > Hemicordylus > Hemicordylus capensis. The sequence continues at coordinate 116,722,801 of NC_069661.1, forward strand.
GCAGGACTAGATAGGCCTTGGGCCTGATCCAGCAGGGCTGTTCTTATGTCTTGCTAGTTTTCCACCAGCTTCATCTGCATTTCTGGGCACAACTAAAAGTGTTGGTCTTGACCTAGCCCCTTATATCTTGGTACAAAAAAGGAGATTTCCTAAGAACCACTTACTCCCATATGACTCTGCTGCTTGGTAAGATCATCTGGAGAGGCTCCCAGCTGGGGAGATCCGACATCCTTGGCTAGGCTGGTCACCTGCCCACATGAGCACTGGCTACTGCCATTAGCTCAGAGGTTCGGGGTTCCAGGAGGTGTCGCCGTGCATCCCCCTGACCCCCGGAGCTCCAATAATGTGCCGCACAAGTGTGTGGTGCATTATGGGGATTCCCCCCTCCCCTCCCCAAGTCTGCCAGCCACAGTTGCTTGCAGCTGTGGCTGACACATGATTTTAAAAGGGTGGCTTGGTAGGCGGGTTTGCTGCCATGGTGCTTCCAGGATCGGGCCCAAGCCCGGCGGTTCACATGTGTGTGCAAAATCGGGCTAGGCTCCCATAGCCCAGTTTTGCATGCGCATGTGAATAACCTCATATACTGCTATTGTGTGTCAGCAGTTAAATTCTAAGGCAGTTCACATGGTAAGAGATAGGGTAGGACAAGCATCCTACTCGGTTTTGGGAGCTGTGCATACTCCCGTTCTGTGATCATGTGTGAGTAACAAACAAGATAGGAAGCATCAGAAGTGATCATCTGCTATGTGGCAGCTGTGTAGGAAGACATTTCCTCCTACCTCATTCAGCAGCTGGGTAAAAGAGAGTCTTCGTACACAGCTGCCGCTTAGCAACCATGCTTTTTATTCACACACGATCAGAAAACAGGAGCACACAAAGCTTCCAAACTTGGGCAGGAAGATTGTCCTATCCTATTTCTGATTGTATGAACTGCCTTACTGACCTACATGTCAGCTACTGTCAAACATTGGCAACTGCTTCAAAATTTTTTATTTTTTGTATTATTAAATATTCACCAGAAATTTGCCCACAAATAATATTTAGGGAGTATTTATCATTCAAATCTACAGGAGATTTGGGAGCTGGGAGGGGTCAAATTCGTTTCAGCTCTAGAGCACATTTACATTTCTCCCATTTGAAATTAACAAGAGTTAAAATTGCTCAGCTTTGAAAGGATTGTGAGAAGCGTTAGCAGAAATGTTACAGGCAAGCGTGGATAAAATTGTTATGGTTCTGAACAACAAAAGAAAAAAACTACCTGTGAATTTGAGGGGATTAAAAGAACATAAAGTCCTGAGGGTACATCTAGTCCAGCATCTGATTTCCCACAGGGGCCAGCCGGATGCCTCCTGGAGTCCCACAGGTGGGCTTGAAGACTATCTCCTGATGATTGTCATTATTCACAGAGCTGGTGCTCCCAGGTACAATGCCCGTGCACCTGGAGGACCTATGTAATTATCATAGCCAATGATAACACTTAGTCACAAATTGTCTAATCTCCTTTTAAGGCCATCACTACATGGTGATGAACTGTAGCATGTGTTTTTCATGTGTTTTGTGGGGTGGGGGTGGGGAATTCTGTGTCCTGAATCTACTGCTACTTAATAACATTGAGTTTCCCCAAGTTCTAGTATTATTGTTTATTTTATTATTATTATTTATTTATTCGATTTCTATAGTGCCCTTCCAAAAATGGCTCAGGGTGGTTTACACAGAGAAATAATAAATAAATAAGATGGATACCTGTCCCCAAAGGGCTCACAATCTAAAATGAAACACAAGATAGACACCAGCAACGGTCAAGGGAGGTACTGTGCTGGGGGTGGATAGGGCCAGTTACTCTCACCCTGCTAAATATTAGACAGAAAGAAACATGTCTATCCACTTACTCCACATTATTTATACTTGCATAAGCCTTCATCATATCACCCACTTAATAAGGCTATGCTCGTGATTATTACTGGGACAGGAAGGGCGGAATGAACCTATCTTCCCCCCAGAAGATTAGCAGGACCTCTGGTATCTGCTTCAGCACACTGCAGCATACCCATATGATCCGCACTGCATAGAGCAACACGGATCCCTGGAGGCCGAGAGGCCGGGACTGATGAGCGTGGTGCATTGGGGCATTGCTCTCTAGGCAACCGACTCTGTGTATGCTCGGCCTGCATAAAGGCCCGAGGTCAAAAGTAGGACTGGGTGAGGTGGCATCACCGGGATGGGCCCCGATCCTGGTGCGGCACACAAGCAGCCTAACCCAGGCTGGGCTGCCCATGTGAATAGCCTTAATGTCTTTCTTCTTAACCAAAAAGTCTCAAACACACTTTAATCTTTCCTCTAGCACCATAGGCATGTCCGTATCTCGAATAATCATTTGAATCTTTACAACTTTTAAGTGACCCTCTTTTTTTTTCTTTTTTCCAAAAATATTCAAAAGTCTAAAAGGCTTCTGCAATTATCTGAACTCATTTACCGTGGTTTGGTATGTTTCCCGCCCCCACAAACAATATTTCTTTGTAAATACTTATTTGATAAAGGTTCAGCGTTTTAAACATGATGACCCTTATGGTTAGACTTTGCATTGGTTTTGTGTTTAAAAATCAGTCTTGATGTTGCATGAATGGAAAATAATGTTCAAAAGCTACCTCCACAGACCTAGACATATCTCTGCACAAAACACATTTCCCAGCAAAACTGGGATTTATATCTGCTGCATAATGCTGAGAAATTTCTGAGGGATAAATCAACTTGTGAAAACTGAGCATGCATGAATAGAAACAGGAAGGGGGGCGGGGGTTACTGCTTAATAGAAGGAGAACACATAAAGAGTAGATAAGTACAAAAATAACTAAGTTTAACTGAATAAATGTTATAAACACAAAACATAGTCAAGGGAATCGTAAGGAAGTAGCTTGAATACATCAAAGAGAGCCTTATTTTCATGAAAAACAATACCCTGATTAGTCTCAGTTTTCTAGCCTAAAGGTATTTTCCTTAAAATTCTTTGTACATTATTCATATTCTTAGCAGAAATTGCCTCAATAGCTTCACTCTGATTGGTAGTAGTGTAGCAACGGTGGTGGTGGGGAGGTGTTTGGATTCCTGTTTTATATTCTTTCTGTAAAGTGGCAAAGTGGTAATGGGGCTTGGCATTCTTTCAGTCTTCATTCTTAGAGTTAAATTCTCTACCCAGCATTTCAAGAAAAGGTTTCTTCGGACAAGTTTTTGGTGGATATTATGGTCCTGGTTATATAAGTAAAAGGATGGGGTAAAGTACATCCTGGGGACTGGATGAGGTCAGCTTAGATCACCTGTGGCAGTTCTGTATGTGGAGTGAAGAACGATGAACAGTTTATTGGAATGGCTAAGAGTGTGAGCTGGGAAGTCCCCCCTTCAAGTCTCACTTCAGCCACAAATGTATTAGGTGATCTTTGGCACTGTTCTCTCAGCGTAAGCCCCCATCTACAATCTGGGGATAATAATACTGGCCTTCCTTAAGTAGTATTTCTCAACTGGTGTGCTACATTGAGTTGCTTCATATCCATGTCTTTGCACTTGGCTCATCCCATAATGCACCAGGAAGGACACATGAGGTGTGTCCTCCACATTTGGTGCTCACTCTAAATAAAAATTTATCAGCAGCTTTGCTGCTGCAAAAACTCCCCAAACCACATGTTGTGTTTGGGTGGGGGGGACAGTATGCTCCAATTTGTTTTATTAAATGTGCTTCAGGATATAAAAGGTTAGAAAGCACTGCCCTACATGACAGTTGTAAAGATTAATGAGGCAATGTGTGCAAAGGGTCTTTAACACTCTAGAGCACTATTCTTCATTGAGCAGCCTGCGCAAATCCCAGTGGCAGACCCTTGCTTGCCTCTCCCCTCCCCCTCCTGCCACCTCTTGCTCCCCTCCTGCTCTTCTTGCATCTGCACACACACTCGCTCTTTCTCACTCTCGCCCCACTGCTCCACCCACTGCACTCGCACTCCACCCACCACACTCAAACTCCACCCACCGCACTCTCTCTCCCCACTCCTGCTCCTTTTCCCCCACCTAGCAAAACATGGAGAAATAGCTTGGAATGGGAACTATCAAAATAGGCCTCCTTCTCCAGGGTCAATACCAGGTATGAGGGGACCTCAGCAAATTGACCTTCTTTCCTAGATTGGTGGGTGTCCCTCACCTTACCATGGTGATGGTAATGGATTTCTTTCATTCTTAATGGGCCAGCAACAGAAATTATACAAGACCACAAGGTATGCTATAGAGTGAAACAACATGGAGGGCAATGGGCTTAGTTTGGAATGTTGTTGCTGTTGTCAGCCCACCAAGAATGAAAGAAAACCACATCCATCACTATTGTATGGGGAGGGGGCTTACCAAGCCAATGGCCACTAGTTGCTGGCTTAGCCCAGTCCTTCTCAAGGAACCTGGCAGGAACCAGCAGTGTGCCCCTTGGGATGCTGGGCCCTTAGCAGCTGCCCAGTGGTGCCTTGCGCTGACATCAGCCCTGCCCACCTTGCAGCCCTTAACCTTGGGCTGCCCTAAAGTATCAATAAGAGAGTATCCTCCATGCCTCCACTAGCCAACCTTCCTGGCCACCCTCTCCCAAGCCACTTACCAGAGCCAGAAAGCACCAGAGTTCACTGCCATTGAAGAGCCAACTTCCCCTAGTTGGAACTTGTCCTGAGTATGTTCTATCTTTCTGATTTATGTTGTTTCTGTTGTACAAGAATATGCAATCTAAACAAAGGGTTCTTAAGAAGTTTATCCCTCATGCCATCCATTGTCCAGGTAAAGGTCTGGGCCAATATGTTTCTGTTACCCTTTTGGCCTTCTCTAAGGTCTCAAACTAACCCCCTCCACTCCTATTCTTTGTCCTTGTCCAGTTAGAATCGTTGGGTTAGGCTCATTTTGGGGGGAAACCCAAGGAAACTCCCCCATTTGTTTGTACACCTAGGAAGCATATTTGTTTAGATTCCTTTTATTTATCCACTTGTTTCTGATTTAATGTGTTTTTGTACTTGATGTCCTATTGTGGGGTCTTGGTCTTCATAGCGTACCAAGGAACAATTCCAATTCTTATCAGATAGATAAAGAGGGGGGAAGTCCCCATGGTCCACTGGCCCACAAGTTGCCTTTTGAAGAGGATGCAGAAACCACCCTTTAGTAAACATGCCTGCCAATTTGATGCTGGGGGGCATACAATGCCCACAAGCTTTCTCCAATTTCAACTCTCCTAACTGCTCTGGGGAGGGTTGATCCCTTTTTTATGAAAAGCACACACAGCCCAGGTTGAAATAGACTCCCTCTTATTAAAGAGCGAAGCTTGGGCCCCAGGTACCTTAGGGGCCATCTAATCCCAGCTGAATCTACCCACCTGATTAGATCGGCTGGGAGGGCTCTGCTCTGTGTGCCGACACCTGCTGAGGCCCAGTTGTCAGGCATGCGGGACAGGGTCTTCTCAGTTGTTGCCCCAGGCTGTGGAACTCATTTTCAGTTGAGACCTGCACGGTTCCCTCTGCACGGTTCCCTCTGCACGGTTCCCTCTGCACGGTTCACTTTCCTTTAGGAGGAAAGTGAAGACTGCCCATTTTATCCAGGCTTTTGGTCAATTAGCTATCCTTTTCTCTTTTTTTAACTTTTAGTGGTATTTGTTTTTTTTTTCTTTTTCTTTTTAACTGCCCTGGGATCTTAGGAAGAAGGGTGGTTGGTAAGTAGGTCGGTAGGTAAGTAGGCAGACAGATAGATAGATAGATAGATAGATAGATAGATAGATAGATAGAGCGAGCCCTAAGAATTGGCTGAACCCGTCTACCAGGGCCATTCTATCCTCACAGGTATGTCTCAATCTACTTGCCGTACCACAGCTCCAGCCCAAAGGCTCCACTTGCTTGGGCCATGGAAGGCCCCAAGTCCTATGCCCCTTGCCTTCTAAGCCTTTGAATAGGGTGGCAAGGTCACAAATCACTGTTAGGTTTTGTAGTTCTCCTATACCTGTGCCATTCACTTTCTGGATTTGAAAAGGGGACAGCCATGCTCCATATCAGCAGCCCTTGAACTCTCCCTCCCTGCACTGCAGAGGGCCAAGTAATGATCATTGCTGCCACCTTACCGAACTGCATTTGCTTGGTCTGTGCTGCTACCCTGCTGATAAAGGGACCCTGCTGGGAGACTGCTGCCATACTGTCCTCATGCTGGACGCTCAACAGAAAGAAGTTCAGCCAATGTTCTTGCTTGTCCTTCTCCCTCTGAGGGGTTGGGGCAAAGCCAGCTTCCTCCATGGGTGGGCGGGGGTGGGGGGTATAAGAAGCTCAATTTTTGTTACTGTTAAAAACAAAATTAGTAGAAGAAACCCCTGCTGCCAAGTGGAGAATAGAGGAATTTACTAACACTAACAATGTCTCTTGTGCTCTCAACTTTTAATACCACAAACCAACAACAACAAATGTACAGGAAAGGGTACACTACACAAATAAAAAGGAACTTTAAAGGTACTTAAAATACAGCTTTGTGAGTTGTGGGGTTCCCCCCCCCCGCCCCCATGACAGCTATAAAATGAATGTAAAGTTTGAAAATTATGGGTCCAAGTTTTTATGCCACTGAAACTGGTGTTCCATTGATTTTATTGAACTTGCTGTCCATTAGCAAGGTTGTGCACTACAGGAGAGTCAGGCATAACTACAGGGCATAAAATAATTGGCATAGTGTACATAGAAATATATCAAAGAGCACTGGACACTGAAAAATATATGGAAGCTATAAAAAGTGTTACTATGATACATAAGGAGCAGTAAAGAAAGGCACCCTGGTCCAGAAATTTCCTATGAGCCCACCAGCTCAAGTGTTCTCCCAGAGCTCCTTCACCTACAAGGGCTCCTCTATTCATTTTACCCATGGCAGTGGAGCTGGATGTGCTTTCCCCTACATGTATGGACAATCCACCTTTATTGAAGGGTCAACTGACATCAGCACATTCTGTAAGCGTGTTCCTAAGCTGTGCCTAGAAACGCCACCTGCACACCTTGCAATATGTCAAAAAGGCCACTTTATTGAGCTTTTAGGAATATGCAAGTGCACTTGTATTTATTGATTAATAGGCAGTTTATTCATCCACTGTTAAGTTTTGAATCAAATTACTATCCTAGTTCCCACTCTTCATGAGATGTATTCCATTGTTTAAAGGAATTTCTGAACGATACTCTGATGGCACCAAACAGAAAGCACCTCATGAAAAACATACTTCTTCCTGTTGTTCAGAGCCACTGGCAGTGTTTTGACTAGTAGCTTCCTGACACATTCTAATCCTGCAGGTCTCTCTAACAAGGAACAAATGGGATGGAGTTTGACCCCCTGAATATGTGTTTTGGAGGTGATTGCCTACTTATCCATTTGAATGGAGCTTGTCTAAGACCTTAGATATTTCAGTAGAACTGTTGATGCCCTTTTCCTCTGTGATTTGTTCTTCTTCAAATGATCTCAGCCAATCAGATCTCATGTACTGCATGTGAAGATGTCACATTGTTATGTAGCCAATTAGTGGATATATGAAAGAATGCAGGACAATTAGAATGGAAGGAAGTAGGGCTGAACTGAAAGAGGGACAGCACTTTATGAAAATTTTCATCAGAACAGAAAAATAGAGTCACTCCTCAATTTGTTGATTTTTCAGGGATTGTTGCAAAATGGAATCAAATGTGTTTGTTTTTTAAGCTGTGACTTTTTGGGTAGTTGCTTATGTCTAGGATCACCTGTATAAGAAGCATTGCTCTAACTGCAAATGGAATATTTGCCCTTGGTGATGACATCATTCAATTCAGTACATGATACCTGGTTGGCTATGATTGCTTGAGGAAGAATAGAAACAGAGAAAAGAATCAAAAGAGAAAAGAACAATGAATCAACAGCAAAGTAGGGGGAATGACTGAAGAGCAGGGAACAAAGCAGAATGAACAATTTCTCAGTTGAGGGGGGTGTTTCAGAATCACCCCTAGGGTCCAAATCACTACTTTGAAGCTGAAAAGTGAAAATGCAGAGTGTTCAGCTCAGCCCTAATAGTAAGATGGCATAAAAATGTTTCTTAATAAGCCCCTAGGTAAAACTACAAACTTGCACTGGGCTGATTTATGTGAAGGCTTGCTATCACAGCTGCAAAGCAATCTGTATGATTTTGCAAATATAGGGACAGATAAGAATATGAATTTGGGGGAAAACTCACACACCATAATTTACTAGGGAACTGTTCCTGGAAGCAGTGGATTACAAATTGACCTTTCCTCTCTAGTCCCTGAGTATTAATATACAGCTATTCATTTGGCCTGAAGGTAACTAAGAGTGGAATTCTGTATAGTAGGAAGCAGATAGGGAAAGTGATTGGGGGAAGGTTGGTAAAATTCAGATTAGCTGAATAGTAGATTAAGGGAGGGAGAGTGGAAGAAAACTTGGGGAAAGGCTAGAAAACTGGCGAGATAAGAGATGCTGGAGCAGATGGAGAGGAATACAGATGAAGAAATTAAATACGAATGAGGAACTGAGAGACAGCAAAGTAGTAAGGAAAAACAATATTAGGCTCAAGAAAAGGAAAAATAGATCTGACGTGGAATAAAGAAGAGAATGGTAAATATAATGGTAGATAAAGGGGAGCAAGGGAAAAGTTGAGTTAGCAGGCCATATGTTCAGGATAAAGCTGGATTTCTATGAAACCCTCATGAGATAAATTTGATGAGGATGAAGGTTAATATTTGGAACAGTTTGCTGCAACAGAATAGAGCAGCTGTTAAGTAGCCGTTATTGCCCAACATGCAAATTTTTACTTAGTTCACTACTTATTAGCTTAACAGACTCTTAAACTCTTTGTATTCTGTATTTGGTATATGAAAATACTTTATCTGGCCAGCACCAGAAATTGCCTTAACTCCAGTTGTGCAGGCACACTATTTAGTGAGGTGGCATCAAGTTCCCCATATCTATTAGACCATATCTGATTATATCTGACCTCCTGCTGGCTCCTGTGTGCTATAATGTGTACATCCAACACAGTGCACCATCCGAAAGAATTGCGCGCCTCTCAATTTTTTGCACTATAACTTTGCGCTTTTAATATATAGTTATATAGTCTTCCTGTATTTATCACTTAGGCTTTTACGCAATTACACCTTTTTGTGCCTTTTATCCCTTTTTATGCCTTTTACACCTTTATGCTTACGCCATTTTATGCCTTTTGTGTTGTGTTATGCCTTTATATGCATGTTATTTTATGCCCTTTTATGCAGCGCTCCTAGAATGGAGTGCTGAAGGGTTCCATGCACATCCCTAGTGGTGAGTGGCCCACATGCCCAACAGCAACCTAGCTTCTTAGTCATTAGGCAGCCCTTGTGCCAGGAGCAACACAGCTGCCAGGCCCAACGAAGGGGGTGGTGAATGGTCCTCATGTCCAGCATCAACTCAGCTGCCAGGTTCAATGGAGGGAGCAGTGGGTCACCCCCATGCAACCCAGTGCCTGCACTCAATGGATGAGGTTGTGAGGATGATCCAGGAGAAGTGGATGGGAAACTGTCTAATATATTTGGTTAACTCCCTGCAAAGCTCTGTTTTAGAAAATTGTGCTGGGGGGGGGAAGGTTGAGGAGTGATATACTAATATACAGTACACCTACTCCCCAAATTTCACACGATGGCAAGGCCACCACAACTGATCGGAAAGGTGAGGGGAAATTGAAAATAAAGCAAGTACTATGGACCATGAACTCTCTTTTAATAGGAGTCAAAAACATGCCAGATATACTAAGGACATACTAGTGATTAATGACTTCAAAAACTGGAAGAGAGTGTTGGATTTCTTTAGAAAACATTAGGAAGTTTAGTTATCAACAGTACCCCTGTTTCCCTTGTTTGGCTATTTTTATCATGTAAAACGTTTCAATATTTAGTTATTGTAACTCAATACAATCAACTCAATATTGTTGATATTTTGTAGTGGCAACCTACTTTGAGTGTTGGTTTATGTTCTTCACATCAAGGTTTGAGGAAGATATATTTGGAGATGGTAGACCATAATTCTCAAATTGTTACTATCCTGGGAACAGTTATTTTCTGGGTTAAAATCAGAAGCATAGCTCAGCCTCAGCAAGATTTATATATACAGTATATTTTCTCAAGGCACTCCTAAAACAGTGGCAAGCCATCATCTTTTTAATACATGACAACTCAGTTAGTATTGTCATCTGATGTCCCATTCACTCCTTTGCCCAGCCAGTGTTCAGAGATGGGACCATGCTTTCCGGGCATTGGTGAAGCTTCTTGGATTCTCCCAAGCCTTTATACCTGTAACACAAGCTGCATCAGGCAACAGAAGTGCATAATTACTCCCTCTTTAATCATGTCACTGCCCATATCATGGCAGAAGGAAGGGAGATTAATAGTGTACAGGGTGTCACTCTTAGGGGCATAGAGTAGTGGATAGATCTTGATTTTTCAAGGCACACTTCAGGCCCTGTCATGGTACATTAGTGTGCGCCAGTGCATACTTTGAGAATCACTGCAGTGGACCTTCCATAATCGTTTCCAACTCCTCCTGCCATAGTGTATCAGTCTGTGTGCCATCTATGTTACTTACGCTTTAACAGCAGTGTTAATTTTCTTAAAGACAGTGTTCTAACAAATACATTTAGAGCCAGTCTGAAATGCCTTTTTGTATGAGTTGACTACATTTGTGATATATCCTTGTGAGTTGTGAGAGTGACTACATTTGGTAGTCAAAATCCTTGACCTTTTTTTTTTAAGGAAGGAAAAAAAGAGGGCTGGAAAATCCATATTCCTTAAAAGCAGCTTAGTGCATTTTATGCTTGAGAATTTATAGATAAGCTGATGCCAACATTTGTTATGGATGGAGCCTTCTTTCCCTTGGACTTTGTTCAATTTTTTAAAAGCTTGTTTTAACAGGTCACATTTGTCAATTAGTAAATATCTTAAGAGCCAGCAGTATTGCATGTTTTAAACCAATCTGAGAAGTGTTGTTTTTTATTTGTTTTTTTAAATTAAGACATTTTTGAATGGGCCTTCACCTTAAATGAAGAGAATCAGAACAGATCTGTTCAGTGTTAGGGCATTTTTTTAATGTCTTAGAATCCATATGGACTAGAATATTATTTTAGAATAAGGGCTGAGGTTCTTGGGATTCTATGTTCCCACCTTTAATTCCTGTCCCTTTATAAATTGTGTTCCCCACTTTCCTGATGACTTGTTACAGGCTGATAGAGAGTTGTGAGGTATGTCAGCCTCTGAGTTTTAGAAGAAATTTGTCATAGGGAAATTCTTAGTCAGTGCTGAATTTACGGATAGGCAAGTATTAAAAACAATCATGGATGTTGAAATAAAATCACCCAGTTTTTCCTTATTTCATTTGATTCATCTAGGTCTAGAGATGATGACCGATTTACCTATAAACACAAACTTCATGTTCTGGTGGGCCACTGTGCTAAACAGGGTGCTGGACTAAATGGGCCTTGGGCCTGATCCAGCAGGGCTGTTCTTATGTTCTTATTTATTTATTTATTTTACATATTTTTATACCGCCCAAAACTTACGCCTCTAGGTGGTCTACAACAAGACTAAAACAACATTAAAACATTAGTTAAAAAGAAAAACAAGAAACTTAAAACACAACAATTCAAAACTTTTAAAAACAATATTCTAAAACGACATTAAAAACAATCAAAACAGTATCAGTTAAAAGCCTGAGTGAACAGATGCGTCTTTTAAAGACTTTTTAAAAATTGTCAGAGATGAGGAGACTCTTATTTCACTAGGGAGCGCATTCCAAAGCCTCGGGGCAGCAATGGAGAAGGCCCGTCCCTGAGTAGCCACCAGACAAGCCGGTGGCAAATGTAGATGTACCTCTCCTGCTGATCTCAATGGGTGGTGGGGTTCATAACGAAGAAGACGTTCTCTTAAATACCCAGGGCCCAAGCTGTGTAGGGCTTTATAGGTTATAACTAACACCTTGTATTTTGCCCGGAAACATATCGGCAGCCAGTGTAACTCCTTCAATACAGGAGTAATATGGTCTCTCCTAGATGACCCAGAGACCAACCCAGCTGCAGCATTCTGAGCCAACTGTAGTTTCCGGACTACGTACAAGGTCCACATTGAGCGCATTACAGTAATCCAGTCTGGAGGTTACCAGCAGATGTACCACTGTTTTGAGGTCATCTATCTCAAGAAACGGACGCAGCTGGCATATCAGCCAAAGCTGATAGAAGGCACCTCTGGCCACTGCCTCAACCTGGGACACCAGGGAGAGACTTGGATCCAGAAGCATCCCCAGACTGCGTACCTGTTCCTTCTGGGGAAGTGTGACCCCATCCAGAACAGGCAGATCAAAATCGTCTCCCGAGTTTTGACCCCGCACAATGATTACCTCCGTCTTATATGGATTCAGTCTGTTTGTTATCCCTCATTCAGCCCATTACCAACTCCAGACAGGCATTTAGGGAGGTTATGCCCTCTCCTGATGATGTTGACATGGAGAAATAGATTTGGGTGTCATCAGCATACTTATAACACTCTGCACAAAAATCTCCTGATGATCTCTCCCAGCGGTTTCATGTAGATGTTAAACAACATCGGAGACAATACGGAGCCCTGAGGGACACCATACAAATGTTCAGATTTTGAAGAACAACAGTCTTCAAGGGATACCATCTGACACCTGCCCGAGAGGTAGGAGCGGAACCACTGCAAACCAGTGCCTCTCACTCCCAACCCCCTCAGATGCTCCAGAAGGATACTATGGTCGATAATATCGAAAGCCGCTGAGAGGCCCAAAAGGACCAACAGAGTCATGCTTCCTTTGTCAATTCCCAGTTGGAGATCATCCATCAGGCCGACCAAGGTAGTTTACACCCCATAGCCATCCCAGAAGCCAGTTTGAAATGGCTCTAGATAATCAATTTCCTCCAAGACTGTCTGGAGCTGGGAGGCCACCATCCTCTCAATTACCTTGCCCAACCACGGCAGGTTGGAAACAGGCCTATAGTTGCTCAAGTCTGAGGGATCCAAGGTAGGCTTCTTCAGAAGCGGTCTAATAATTGCCTCCTTAAGACTAGGAGACATCCTACCTTCCCTCAGAGATGCATTTAATCTCTACCAGGCCTTCTACAACAACCCTGCTGCTAGTGGTGTGCACGGAACCACAGAGGCACGGTCTGGCACTGGGGGGGGGGTCTAGCTTTAAGGGTGGGGGGTAGTACTTACCCCTCCTGCCGCTCTTCCCCCTCCGGCACCACAGTTAAAAGTGAATTTTGGGGGTGGCAGCATTCCTCCCTGCCGCCCCTGCCCCCGTCGTTGCCTGTAAGTAGAGTAATGTACCAGCACGCATGTGCTCGTCGCGGCGCGTGCGCGCCCATCACCGCCGTGCACATGCATGCCACACACATCACATGCACGCTGTGTGTGATGTGTGCAGTGCGCATGCGCTGCGACGGGCACATGAGTGCTGGTACATTCACTTTTAACTGCAGTTCTGGAGGGGGAAGAGTGGCGGGAGGGGTAAGTACTACTCCCCGCCCTTAAAGCTAGACACCCCCCCCCCAGTGCTGGACCGCTGGACCAGACAGGCTCCGAACCGGTTCGGAGGCCCCGAACATGGCCTCCGGACCAGTTAGTGCACACCACTACCTGCTGCCAGATAGTATAAGCCACATCGTGCAAGGGTCAAGAAAACAGGTGCTATGCCGCACCGTTCCAATCAGCTTGTCCACATCCTCAGGAGTCACAAACTTATGTTTGTTTTTCAGGATTTGCAGTTTTGTAAAATTAATCCAGTTCAGCTAATCTAAGCTTGCTCTTGCTTCTCAAACACAATGATTAGAGAAAAAAGTTTGAACCTTCATGAAAGGGGTCAAGTATAAATTTGATTTAAAGTAACAATAGAACAATGGCAAATGTCTACATCTACATGACCAACAGTTTTCTATTAGGAAAACTGGAATGTTGACCGTTTCACTAGTTAGAATTTTCTGCTTGTTCATGAGAAATTTTAGGATAAAAAGGTGAAGATGTTGATGGGAGATTCAGGTTCCCTACAGGCTTCCTTATTTGTCTCTTTCCTTACTTTCCCATTTGTTAGTAAGCACAATGCTTCTTGAAATTTCTTTTCATGAAATTCCCTTTGTGATAAATGCTAATTTTGGATGTCTTATGCTTTGTCTATGTTAAGGCCTATATATGCTGTACTAGAAGCTATAGAAGTAAACTCCTGTTTTTATAGAAGCTTTTTCTCTCAAGTTCTTATTTTTTATTTTTGTCATTACAATACCATTGTGAACATGAAACCACAGTGCAGTGTAATTGCTGGATTGGAGCTTTGCACACTACAGTTCCTTGATATAGCTTACTACTAATCTAAATATTGGGATGTGAGAGGTCATCTAACCAGAGGCAATCCATCACAAAACAAGACCTTTTATTTTGAAAATAGTCACCAAAGTTATTGTTTCTATATTGCTAACAAAGGCACAGTGGCAGCAGACAGGTATAATATAGCAGGTGCCCTTCTTCTCTCCATGGGACCACAACAAAATAAACATGCAAGAAATTAAAGGCAGCGATCCAGAATCTGTCATATTGGTTACGTGCTTTGTAGATCCAATATATGTTTTTCAGTTGGGTCTCAGCAGGGCTCCCTGATACTTTGAGCTTTTCTCAGAAGAGGGTAATTGACAGAGGTTGCTAATACTGTCCAAATGATCAGTCTGGTTTCTTTTCATCTTTTGCATTCCATGAAGCAATCCTTAATTTAAAGTCTAATATCTTTCTTCTGTTCCCATATGCAGCAGATGGCATATGCAACTACCTCCTACCATCTAATTCCTATGCGACATTTATTATTCATCAGAAAGGAAGTTAAAAAACATTATCTTTCCAACTTCTGGTTCAGTTAATCATATAAATTAAAAGAGAGTCCTGTCACTTACAATGAAATTATATGTTAAGAGGGTTCAAAAATGAATTAAAATAACATATAAAGGCCACCCCAGTGAGTCTATGGAACATTGCTTTATCAAATATCAATAATAATAGCAGCCCTGCTGCTGATCACACTGAAGATACATCTAATCCAGCATTTCTTTTCCAACAGCCAGAGATTTCTGAGAAGCTCAAAAGTAGGACATGAAGAAAACAGCCTGCTCCATTTTTTCTCCCCTGCACTGGTATTCGGTAGAGGTTGACCTCGCTGTTTGTGGTACCACTATTCATAGTTCCTTTTATCTGCAGTCCAAAAATATGCACCTGACCTTGGCATACACGGGCACAGAGAGGGTTAATACTCACATATCTGCTGTTCCTAAGTGTCCTGTCCAAAAATTACTTCCGGGGTCATTTCCGGCCACCATTTTGTTAAAAGGAGCCATTTTGTGACTCTTCTTTTTTAAAAAAAGTGACTATGATTTTATTAGGAAAACCCCCCAAATTACGGGGTTTGGAGGGTATCACTGGGCAGTTGGAGACCTGTGGAACATGGTACAACATTTTTTTTGCTTCAATTTCTGCCATTTTTTGCTGTTTTGTACCCTTTTTTGCCCTGCAGGTACTCCTCACGGATAACGAGGTCCTCTGTATAGGTGGACCTCGAGGTCCACTTGTATAGGAAGCTACCTTATTCCAAGTCAGACCATTAGTCCATCTAGCTCAGTATTGACTACACTCACTGCCTGGCAGCAGCTTTCCAAGGTTTCAGTCTATCCTGGCCCTACCTGGAAATGCCAGGGATTGAACCTGGAATCTTCTTCTGCATGCAAAGCAGATGATCAACAGTGAACTATGGCCCAATCCCTTTCAGAGGACCATTCTTCCTCTCATTGTGAAGGTTCCCTTTAGCTGCTAGCCATTGTCTCTAAATGGAACCTGTATACAGCAAGGTGGGAGGGTCATTGCCTTCACAACACAATTCTAGAACTGGAACTCTGTACTAGTGTTTATCTTCTGTCTTAAGGAAAAGTAGGCTTCCCACTAAAACCATTGTTTCTCTGAAACAGCATTCAGAACTGAATCTCTTTGGAACTGCTATTCTTTGGCAATTATGGGTAATATAAAAGGCAATATGGGAAAGCTCTGGGAACTGGAAGCATGAGGTATTCATCCAAAATCATGTTCCCTGGTTGAAGCATAGCTCTTATAAAAGCCCTACTGAGAGACACAGATACATGTTATGTTCTGGAATGAGTTTAAAGCTGCATCATGTTTTCTCATCGGAAAGCACATCCCTCAGCAGTATAAACTGAGTTTTATTGTGCAACAAAGCTGCGTGTTATGAGATAAAACTGGATTAAAACTCTGTCATGTTCCCCACTGGGAGATATACATGCTATGAGCCAGATTGGTGAAGTCAGAACATGTTTTTTGCAATTTCCCATTGTTGTGCAAGAGATTACACTTCTAGTTGCTGTTTTATTTCCCTTGAAACACAGTAACATTTCAGAACCTGCTGCATAACCAGGGCATTTTGTTGTTCTTGCACATGTTGACATGCACTATTTGCATTAGGGCTGCAGTAGATATTTATTATTTCTGCTTCCTGAAGTGAATATTGCCTGTTCAAAGCTGTGGGGATATCATCTGAAAACAGTAACAGATTTCAAAAGTTTTTTTAAAAGCACTGGCTGATATCCTGACAAAATTGCTCAATAGTAGTACTCAGGAATTACTCTAAAGGGCAACTAAATTTCAAAACTACTTCCTCTAGTAAATTTAGCCAGGATATCAGCCACTGATCTTTTATTCAAGATCATGATCACGCATAATTGAGCCAGATGAAAGTTGGCAACACTAGTTTTAATCTGAAATAAGTAAAAGCAATATCCCCATGCAATAGTAAGCTGATTAGTGCTCAAATTGGGGATAAGTTTGAGCACTAGCCTAGCTCTCTGCACAGTAGCCAGCAGATCAACATTTTTAATCGAGAACCACACATAAGTATGTAATTGATCGATCCTTGTATCTCCCACACATACCATGTCACAAAGGATGTATGCATGGATGTGCTTTGTTAAAAAATATGTATTTATTTAAAATGCTTATATCCTGTTCCTCCAGTACAGTACTGCTCAGGATTCATCAATTTGAATATTGCCTTCACATAAACTGTATGTCTGCTTTTATTGATATGTAATGCCCGGAACGTGCAATCTCATAAAACGTTAGAGTCGGAAGTTACTTGGCTTCGGGTCCAACCCCCTGCTCAGTGCAGGAAACTGCTGCAGCATGACTGACCGCTGACTGTCTAGCCTCTAATTGAAAAGCTATCACAAAGGCGAACCCATGAGGCGGATTGCTCTACTGCCTACAGTTAGGACATTCTTTCTAATGTCTAGTCTGAATCTGCTTCCTTGTAATTTCAATCCATTGGTTCTAGTCCTGCCCTCAGGAGCAACAGGGAACAAGTCCACTCCTCTGTTGATGCCCTTCAGGTATTTGGCAATCACTATCATATCTCCCCTTGCTCTTGCTCAAGCTAAGTGTACCCTGATTCTTTAGCAGATAGGACTTGGTTTCCAGACCTCTTACCATCTTTGTTGCCTTCCTCTGAACCCATTCCTGTTTATCAAACATCTTTCCTAAATCACAGGGCCTAGAACTGGACACAGTATACCATGTGAGGTCTGACCAGAGCAGAACAGTGACTGTTTAATTATGCTGATATATCTGCAAAGATAAAAATTGGTATTTACATATTCCTAACTTTCAAAGGGAACTCCAAATCACCAAGATTCATGACACTCCAGACACAGTTGTGCCTGGCATCAACAGATAACCACAGCAATCTGCTTCCAGTTTCTCTTTGTAAAGCCTATGAGAAAGAGGCTTACTACAATTTCACAGCAAGACAGAGCATGCTCCATCCTGATTAAAGTTGCCAACCTTCCAGGATTGGTCTGGAGCTTCCAGGAATCAGTCTCAATCTACAGGTGGTTATTGAAAGCTGTCCTGGAGATTTTAATGACACAATGTTCTGAAAAAAAATATTGGTAAAAAGATTGTGAGGGTTGGGGGGAATCTTCAGGAATACTTTGTCAGACACTAATCCTGACTGAGACATGAAGGGATAACCATAGGGTTAACTGGAGCTCTCCTTCCTTCCTCTCACCATCGGCATCTTTCCAGAGACCTACACATAGAACAGCACATCTGTTATTAGGGAGGCCAGTGTATTTCCATTGTTCCCCATCCAATTCTCCATCCCCAATCCAATTTGGGGAGGAATTTTATGGATGCTCAAAACCCTCCAAAACTCTGGCCCTTTGGGGTAATGGCTGCCATGTATGCCAAGAAAGGGGAGCGAAAAGGCTGGATAGTACTCTTAGTCATTGACCTCTTTCTTTCTTTCTTTCTTTCTTTCTTTCTTTCTTTCTTTCTTTCTTTCTTTCTTTCTTTCTCAAGCATAAAACTCTTTGTGATGCCCTTGCAATTGTTGCCTTGGTCGAGATGATAATTTTTCCCCTCTTCATTAATTCCTCATAAGATTTTCAATAAATCATTACTGCCCAGGAAATTCTTCAGGATTGTTTTTATGATGCTATATCCCAGATACTTCCAAAATTGTCTAATCTCAAATCAAGATATTTTGCACATTCTAAAAATGTCAACATGAAATTGCCACTGCTATATATCTTCATAGCATTAATTTTCACTGATAACTGTCTGCTTTAAATATAGGGGTATCATTAGGTAGTCAAGAGATAGTCCTGTCCACATAAGGATTTTTAATGGCTATCTACTGAGTATTATTTTAGTTCCAAATTCAACTTTGCTTTAAAAAATAATGTTTTGGGGTTCATAGGTCTGGTTTTAAGGATCACACCACACAAAATCAAATACTCCATATTAGAGACACACATTTTGCCCTTAAAAGGAACATTCTTATTGATGTTTGAAAGAATTAATAATTTGTGATGCTTCCAATAACATTATAATGAACAGGCAGAAAAAGAAAATTTGCCAGGCATAATATTTCTAAAGGTTATCAGTTATTTTTATAAACAGGGAAGTTTAATTCTTAAGGAGTTGGAGAGGGGATATCAGTTTTCATTTCTCTATTTTTTATTATTATTATTATTATTATTATTATTATTATTATTATTATTATTTCTACTCCGCCCTTCAAAAAATAGCTCAGGGCGGTTAACAAAGAGAAATAATAAATAAATAAGATGGCTCCCTGTCCCCAAAGGGCTCACATTCTAAAACTAAACATAAGATAGACACCAGCAACAGTCACTGGAAGTACTGTGCTGGGGGTAGATAGGGCCAGTTACTCTCTCCCTGCTAAATAAAGAGAATCACCACGGTAAAAGGTGCCTCTTTGCCCAGTTAGCAGGGTAGCCCAGAAAATCATTGAAAATTGTATATGGTACCAAAGAATCTACACTTAGAACACTTCAGAAACAACCAAACCCAGTATCCCATTGGTTAGCAACCCATGGGGGTGGTTAGCACCCTCTGTGCACTACACCACCACTCATCCTGGGCCACCTCAGCACCCCACAAGTGGCTTTAAGGTTTTTCTCCATAGGGAAGAATGAAGGTTTCAGCAGCCCCATAACTGCACTTAGGTGGTGCTGGGGTGGCCCAGAGTGAGGGTGCCAACCACCCCCATGGGTTACTGGGTTTGGTTGTTTCTGAGGTGTTCTGAGTGTAGATTCTTTGGTAGCATATAAGATTGTCAATGACAAACCATGAATCCACTCTATTTGCTAACCTTAAAGACACATAAACTTCAAAAATAACTTAAAAATCAGCCCTTTGCCCAATTCCTTTCAAATCATTCTGATAGCTTCCTTGCCCCCCTTGAGAACTACCACCCATCACACTCCACTCTAGGATACCCCTTTCCCCCCGACGTGAAGCTATACATTTGCTGCAATCCTCACTATTCCCTATGAGGAATTCCAAAATATTTTAAAATTCACCAATAATCAGAGGTGTCCAATTGCCTTGGGGTTTTGTGGGTGGTAGGAACCCCTGAGTGCCTACCAACCACCCCACCTTTGTGCCCCTAGGTGCTCCACAATAGGGGATATGGGCTGGTTTGTGTCCCATTATACCCTATGAGAAAATAATTGGAAATATTTCAAATATTCATAAAAAATCATAGGGGTGTCCAATTGCTTTGGGGTTTGGGTGGTTGTTGAAACCCATGGGTGCTCCACAATAGGGAATAATGGGCTGGTTTGAGTCCCATTATACCCTATAAGAGAAAAATAAAAATAAATTTCAAAAATTCATAAAAAATTGTACGAGTGTCCAATTGCTTTAGGGTTTGGGTGGTAGGTACCCATGGGTGCCAGCTACCACCCCACCCACTTTTGGAGGTTCAAACCAGTACTAACCAGTTCAAATTCAAACCAAACCGGGGGAGGTTCAAGCAAAACCAAAACCGAACCACCCCCTCCTGGTTCAAACCCAGTTTGAATTTGAACCGAACCGGGCTAACCAGTTTTGTGCACATCCCTAATGTGGGTGACAATACAAGGCCTAAAACAAAATGTTCCACTAGGAATGTGCTATCATCCTCCTGATCAAAATGCTGACAGCGTCTGGGAATTGCAGAAGGAAATCAGGGAGGCATCGAGGAGAGACAAAGCTGTCATAATGGCTGACAAATTACCCACACATAGACAGGGTAAATTTACTTTCAAGTAATGAAAAAGAGGACAAATTTCTAGATACACTGAATGACTGTGACCTAGAACAGTTGGTCATGGAACCAACCAGAGAGAGGGTGAACTTGGACTTAATCTTTTGTGGTGCCCAGGACCTAGTGCGTGATGTCATCGACCTTTTAGGGAACAGTGACCATAGTGCAATCAAATTCAGCATATATGCAGGGAGAGAATTGCCAAGGAAGTCTAACACAGACGCTTTGAAGTTCAGAAGAGGAATCTTCTCTAAAATGAGGAGTTTGATTAAAAGAAAACTGAAAGGGAAAATCAAGAGAGTCACTTCACTCCATAATGCATCGACTTTCTCTTAAACGACATTATTTATTTATTTATTTAATCAAATTATTATACTGCCCAAACTTCCGTCTCTGGGCGGTTAACATAAAACAATTAAAAACATATAAAAAGTTAAAACAATTCAACAATTTAAAATCAACCACAAAATTAAAACCAATAAATTTTAAAAAGCTAAGAAAGCTTGGTTGAAAAGATGGGTTTTCAGATGTTTTTTTAAAAATTGCCAGAGATGGGGAGAATCGTATCTTAGTAGGGAGTGCATTCCACAGTCTCGGGGCAGCAACCGAGAAGGCCCATCTCTGTGTAGCCACCAGACGAGTTGGCGGGAGCTGGAGATGGACCTTCTCAAATTACCTCAATGGGCAGTGGGGCTCATAGTGAAGAATATGCTCTCTTAAATACCCAGGGCCTAAGCCATTTAAGGCTTTGCATTTTGAACTTTGTATTTCGCTCGGAAACCTATTGGCAGCCAGTGTAGCTCCATCAGCAATGTGGCAGGGGCATAGCAAGATTGGAATAGGCCCACAGACAAGATTTTAAAATGCCCCCCACCCCCGAAGCTTAGCTCATGAAGTAAAGAAATCTTAAATGAGGCTGAATAGTGGTAACAAAAAGCATAGTTTTATATATATATATATATATATATATATATATATATATATATATACACACACACACACACACACACACACAATCACACACAATCACACACACACCGCTATGTGCCACAATAGAACATCATCCGAAATTATTTTTTAAAGGTTTTGTAAATTGTGGATGATGCAAGTCATTTATTGGTACTAGAGAAAGACATGCTGTTCTGGTAGCTCCAGGTCTTAACACTCACATTTGGAGGATGAATACAACTGAAGGAAGCCCCAGTGGGCGCATGGCTGGACGAGTCAGTCATGTGACTTGCCTCTGTTTCCCACCCCCAAGGCAGTGGGCCCCCAGATAACTGTATTTCCTTGTCCCATTATAGTTATGCGCCCATAATGTGGTCTCTCCGAGATGACCCAGAGACCAACCTGGCTGCCGCATCCTGAACCAACTGAAGTTTCCGGACTACATAAAAAGGCAGCCCCATGTAAAGCACATTACAGCAGTCAAGTCTGGAGGTTACCATCAAATGTACCACTGTTTTGAGGTCAATGATCTCAAGAAACGGGCGCAGCTGGTGTATCAGTCGAAGCTGATAGAAAGCACCCCTGGAAAGCTGATAGAAAGCACCCCCTCAACCTGAGAAACCAGGGAGAGGTGTGGATCCAGAAGCATCCCCAGACTGTGTACCTGTTCCTTCTGGGGAAGTGTGACCCCATCTGGAACAGGTAGATGAAAATCATCTCTGGAGTTCTGACCCCGCACAATAAGTACCTCCGTCTTATCTGGATTCAGCTTCAGTTTATTCTCCCTCATCCAGCCCATTACTGCTTCCAGGCAGGCATATAGGGAAGATATGCCAGCTCCTGAAGAAGTTGACATGGAGAAGTAGATTTGGGTGTCATCAGCATACTGGTAACACCCAGCTCCAAATCCCCTGATGATGTCTCCCAGCAGTTTCATGTAGGTGTAAAGCATTGGAGAGAGTATGGAGCCTTGAGGGACACCATACTTAAGGTCAAATTTCAAAGAGCAACAATCTCCAGTCGACACCATCGGGAATCTGTCCGAGAGGTAGGAGCAGAACCACTGTAAAACAGCGCCTCCCACCCCCAACACCCTCAGACATTCCAGAAGGATACTAGGGTCGATAGTATCGAAAGCCGCCAAGAGATCCAAAAGGATCAGCAGAGTCACACTTCCTCTGTCAATTCCCATTGGAGATCATCCATCAGGCTGACCAAGGCAGTCTCCACCCTGTAGCCTGCCCGAAAACCAGTTTGAAATGGGTCTAGATAATCAGTTTCCTCCAAGACTGTCTGAAGCTGGGAGGCCACCACCCTCTCAATTACATTGTCCAGCCATGGGAGGTTGGAAACAGGTCTATAATTGTTCAACTCTGAGGGATCTAATGCAGGCTTCTTTAAAAGAGGTCTAATGATTGCCTCCTTAAGACAAGGAAGCATCCTGCCCTCCCTTAGAGAAGCATTTATGATTTCTACCAGGCTGTCTACAACAGCCTTCATGCTGGATAGAACAAGCCATGTTGGACAAGGGTCAAGAGAACAAGTGGTAGGCCTCATCACTCCAAGCAGCTTGTCCACATCCTCAGGAGTCACAAATTGAAATTGATCCAGTTGAATCGCATAAGAGGAGTTGTTGGACATCTCCAGTTCAGACGTCAAATTAGTTGTGGAGTCTCCATCTAAGTTGGCCCGAATCTGAGAGATTTTATCTGCAAAAAATTCTTTAAACACATCGCAGCAGGTAACTCCAAATTATGATTCAAGGAAGGGGGGCAGATACTAGTCCCCTCACAACCCTGAACAACTCCGCTGGATGTGAACTCGCAGAGGTAATACGGGCAGAAAAGAACCGCTTCATTACCATATGTATTGCCTGAGCATAGATCTTTAAATGTGCTCTATGTCATAAACTGTCGGATTCGAGTTGAGTCTTTCTCCACTTGTGCTCCAGTTGCCTACCTTGCCACTTCAGCCCCCATAGATCTTCCGTATACCAAGGGGCCAATTTTGAAGTGGGTCGGAGGGGACGCTTAGGAGCAATCATGTCTACTACCCTGGTGAGCAAGTTGTTTCAATTCTCAACCAGGGCATCAACACTGAATCCCTCCAAGGCTTCTTGGAATCCTACTGGATCCAATAACCACTTCGGTCGGACCATTCTAATAGGCCCCTCGCCCCTGCGGAGGTGGGAAGTGCTTGTTAGTCCAACCTTAACCAGATAGTGGTCCATCCATGACAATTGGGAAATCACAGGAGTCCCCACCCATGGAACACCACCCTGATCAGAGTAAAAGACCAAATCAAGTGTGTGACCTGCAATATGCATAGATCCAGAGACCACTTGGGATAGGCCCATAGTTGTCGTGGCCACTATGAACTCCTGGACGACCCTGACAAATTGGTCCCAAAATGAACATTGAAGTCCCCCCGTACCAAAAGTCTTGGAGACTCCAATGCGAGTTCCCCTACCAAGTCCGTGAGCTCAGTAAGGGATTCCATTGGGTAGCGGGGTGATTGGTACACCAACAGAAGTCCTAAACTATCCCTGGTCTCCAAACTTAAGTACACACATTCATTATGGTCTGATACCCTAACAGGGACCCTGGTAAGGGAGATGTTATCCTTATAGACAACAGCCACTCCACCTCCCCGCCCACGTCCCCTCACCTGCTCTTCTACAGAGTATCCTGGCGGGAGAAGCTGTGACCAGACTGGACCACTAGCCTCCACCAACCAAGTCTCAGTAATACATACCAGATTGGCCCCTTAATCCATAACCAGATCATGGATGAATTCAGGCATATTTCGGACCGACCTGGCATTGGAGAGGAGCAAGCTAAGGCTCTGTGGGTTGTTGGCAGTGCTCCTCAAGGTCAAAGAGCTGGCAGGACAGCCTGAAGGGGAGACAGCTATTAAATCTCTGACTAGCCTTCCCCTGGTACTGCCTGCTGAACTGCCAACATTACTTCTTCTATTCCCCACCACTCCGGTATAGCTGCCCCACAGTAAATGAAGACACCCCCTGTCTCCCCATCTCCAGACAAACCCAGACCCTCAGGGATCTGTACTGGGACCGGTGCTTTTTAATTTATTCATAAATGATCAAGAAGTGGAGGTAAGCAACAGAGTAGCTAAATTTGCAGATGACATCAAACTATTTAGGGCAGTGAAATCCCAAAGAGATTGCAAGGAGCTCCAAAAGGTTCTGTCCAAACTGGGGGAGTGGACAACAAAATGTGGTTCAATACTATCAAGTGTAAAGTAAAGTGTAAAGGACCCCCTGAAAAGGTGGGATTGAGTGGCACTGTTTTACAGTGGTTCCACTCCTACCTCTCTGGTAGATTCCAGATGGTGTCACTTGGAGACGGTTGCTCTGCAAAGTGAGAACTGAAGTATGGAGTTCCACAAGGCTCCATACTGTCTTCAATGCTCTTTAACATCTACATGGAACTGCTGGGAGAGATCATCAGGAGGTTTGGTGCTGGGTGTTCTCAATATGCTAATGACACCAAGATTTACTTCTCCATGTTGACCTCATCAGGAAATGGCATACCTTCCCTAAATGCCTGCTTGTAGGTGGTAATGGGCTGGATGAGGGATAACAAACTGAAGTTGAATCGAAATAAAAAGGAAGTACTCTGTGTGGGGTTTGGGCCCAAGAGATGGTTTAGTTATGCCTGTTCTGGATGGGGTTACACTCCCCCAGAAAGATCTGGTATGCAACTTGGGAGTGCTCCTGGACCCAAAGCTCTCCCTGGTTTCTCAGGTTGAGGCGGTGGCCGGGAGTGCTTTTTATCAGCTCCAGCTGATACATCCGCTACATCCATTTATAGAGGAGAATGACCTTAAAACAGTGGTACATATGCTGGTAACCGCCAGACTTGACTACTGTAAGGCACTCTACGTAGGGCTGCCTTTGTATGTAGTCTGGAAACTACAACTGGTACAGAATGCAGCAGCCAGATTGGTCTCTGGGACAACATGAAGGGACCATATAACGCCAGTTTTGAAAGAACTGCACTAGCTGCCAATATGTTTCTGGGTGAAATACAAAGTTCTGGTTCTTACCCTATAAAGCCCTTAATGGCTTGGGACCAGGTTATTTAAGAGAGAGCCTCCTTTGTCATGAACCCACTTGCCTTTTATGGTCTTCTGGAGAGGTCCAGTTATGGTTGCCACCAGCTCGTCTGATGGCAACTCAGGACCGGGCTTTCTCTGTGGCTGCCCCAGGGCTTTGGAATATGCTCCCTGCTGAAATAAGAGCATTTCCTTCTCAGTTTGTTTTCAGGAAGACCCTCAAGACTTTCCTGTTCTTGCAAGCTTTTAATTAGAATTTTAATAATTTTAATAATTTGTTTTATATTGTTTTTATTGTATTTTATGTATTTTAACTTGTGATTTTAATGTTGGCATTTGTACACACCTAGAGATTTACATATCAGGCAGTATAAAAATATGATTGATAAGTAAGTAAGTAAGTGAGTAAGTAAAATGATGCATATTGGGGCAAAGAACCCCAACTTCACATAAACACTGATGGGGTATGAGCTATCAGCGGTGATGGACCAGGAGAGAGATCTTGGGGTCGTGGTGGACAACTCATTGAACGTGTTGACACAATGTGCTGCAGCTGTGAAAAAGGCCAGTTCCATCATTAGGAAAAGGACTGAAAATAAAATTGCTAATATCATAATGCCCTTATACAAATCTGTGGTGAGGTCACATTTGGAATTCTGTGTTTATGAATAACTTGATTAGTTTATTGTTACCGTTTGAGCTGTATGTATATATTTTTCTGGTCAATGACCATAAATAAACAGAACTGAACTGAGTACTGTGTACAGTTCTGGTCACCATACCTCAAAAAGGACATTATAGAACTGGAGAAGGTGCAGAAGAAGGCAACCACGATTATCAGGGGCCTGAAGCACCTTCCTTATGAGACAAGGCTACAACACCTGGGGCTTTTTAGTTTAGAAGAAAGATGACTGAGGGTCAACATGATAGAGGTATATAAAATTATGCATGGTGTGGAAAGAGTGAATAGAGACAAATCCCCCCCCTCAATACTAGAACCAGTGGTCATCCCATGAAACTGATTGCCAAGAAATGTAGGACTGACAAAAGGAAGTACTTTTTCTCGCAACACTTCATTAACAAATGAAATTCTCTGCCCCAATATGTGATGATAGCCACCAGCCTGGATGGCTTTAAAAAGGGCTTAGATGAAGGACAAGTCTATCAATGGCTACTAGTCCAAGGGCTATATGCCACTTCTAGCCTAAGATGCAGGATGCCTCTAAATACCAACAGCAGGAGAAAGGGCATGCCCTCAGCTCGTGCCTGTGGGCTTCCCAGAGGCATCTGGTGGGCCACTATGTGAAACAGGATGCTGGACTAGATAGACCTTGGGCCTGATCCAGCAGGGCTATTCTTAAGTTCTTATTTATCAACTCCCCAAACATCTGGTCAAAATATTAGGAGCTAGTGCATTACCCATTCTAACATTATCCTGCAAGCTTTGCAAAGAATACAAACTGAAATGCACATGCTGTGTGGGAGGATTGTTCTCAGGCTCTTCCCCCTCCAAAGGACCTGCATATAGCATTATGTATTAAAATCCCATAGAGTTGTAGTTGGGAGGTTTTTTTCCCCTTTCCAAAAGAGGCACATAAAACTTTCATGACTTGCTGGCACACAAATTATTGTTTCCCAAGAACTGAAACAACTTACTTTGGGAATGATGTCAGAGGTTATTTATTTAATTTTTGAAAGTTAAAATCTGCAAGTTTTACATGCCGGAAGCTTGAAAAGTGGGAGCTTTTCTTGGCAGACTTTCTTTAATAGTTGCATACAACTAAGCTTGAGAGTACATGTTATCTGAGAGACGGCTGCTCTCAAAATGGCAGCTGCATGTCTTCTACCCGTTTGTAACTAACCTGATATTCTGAGGTCACAGTGTTGTGTGTTTCTCTGTTCCCAGCAGTTGCAGCCAATAATGTCGAGTCCGGGCAGGGAAACATATCTCATAACACCATAATGTTTCGTAAGTTGTACTAAATATTAAGGAGAAGACAAGGAGAGGAGAACAAGATGACTGCTGTTTTCAATAGCAGATGTCTCCATCAGGGGAGCCGTTAAGCATGGACCTGAGGGCCCAGGTCCAGGTCCAGAGCCACATGATTTTTCCCCAAGGGAAAAAAGGGCCCCTTTTATATTTCCAGAATTCTAACCCCATGTGAAGGAATCTGCCCTTTGTCTTCATAAAAAAGTGCAACATGCCCCCACTTTGCTCAAACCTTTACATTTCCAGAATTGGTGGGATTAGGGTCCTGAAACTGGGCACACATGTAGCCCAGGATGGCAGGACTCTGTGTATTTTTTTTTACTTCAAGGAAATTGGTCAAGTCTGTGATTTTTAATGAACTTCCCCCCTACTGTAGTAAAACAGCCAGAAAGAGTTATCTTTTTGCGAGAAAGAGATCATTTTACTCTATGGATATACTTCACATCTAATCCAAGTGGAACTATCTGTTATATCTGAATAAACAAACTTTTTCTTTTTTTTTCTTTTTACAAATGCACTATGCTCAAGTTGGATTGTGATTCAAAAGCTCTGCATGAGATCTATGAAGCAAGGGGCATGTGTTGTAGTTTTAACACCCACTCCCCACCCCCATGAATGCACTATATGTCCAAATTGGTTTTGTGTTTGAACTGTGGAGCAAAGGACATTTGTTGTGTCCCAGTTAGTTTTGAATGTTCAATAAGCTATGTTAATTCACTGGGGCTTGTGTAGGGTGTGTGTATGTGTGTGTGTGTGTGTGTGTTTATAGCAAATGTACTCTGGCCCAGACTTGTGGGTTTGTGATGAATGACCAAGAAGATGTATGAATCCTTTGTTGTGTACTCCTTTCCTCACTCCAAATGCACTCTGGTCTGGACCTGTGGGCTTATGGTAAAATGTATATTTACAGAAAGGATTCTTCTTTTGCAGGGCCCTTCCAGTAAACTCATTAGGTTCAGGGTTCAAAATTACCTAGCTGCACTTGTAGCCATCTTCTCAAGATCGTTCCCTGTGTTTGTTCTGCATGTGAAAGAGAGTGGGATTGTTTTGGCTGGCCTTGCCCCTGACCTTCACATATGGAAGTAAAATTATAAATCAGTTTCTACACACATGCAGTGATATGCACATAAATTCTTCAATGTAATCAAGAATCCTGACTGAGTAGGGTGTTCAGTTGTGCATAGATTCTAGCACTCAGAACCCTGATTCTGACTCAACAAGTGAAGGCTGGGACAGGGCTACAAAGAGCTGACTGGCCAGCATGATCCCATCCCACTGCGCATGTGCACAGTGATTACATGGAACATCCATGAGAAGAGAGTTCTGGGTAACATGTAATTCCAGTGCCAAACTCTATTTTGGAATGTCTAATGAAGCATATATCACAATGCATGTTAGTGCTGGAAATGGATCAGCACATAGGTCAAGGTGACTGGCATTTGTTATCCACAAATCCTTGTGCACTTATTTAGGGGAAGTTAGTCTTATGTTGTGCATAAAGATGCATAATGGAAGTTTTTAAGCTCAGTTTTTATTTCAGTGTAAACACATCATAAAAACCAAATGTGAATCCATGACATCTTAAAAGAAATGGAGTGTTGATGTTTTAATCAAGGGATTAGCTAGAGAAAAAGGAAGGGATAAATCTATGGGTTGTAGTGTCAAATTTAATTATCTCCTACATCATGATGTCCTCTCCCGCCCGCAAGATGAAATAACTTTGAAATAACATATGTTCAATCATGCAGTAAGGTGTGAGAGTCAGGAATATAAACTTGTAATTATGTTTGACCTTAATCAACTGGCCATGGTCCCTTCTCTATTGAGAAAGTAATGAGAGGCATCTCATTACTTGGGATATATATTGAACAGTAGTGCTAGAAGAATCCAAATGCCCATCTGTCCTAACCTATACATGGAGGTAGAATCTTCTGTATACAAATATTCCTACCATATTGTTATGTACCCATCCCCACTTCTCTGAGAATGAGGATCCAGGGGTGCACTGCTACTCAGGCTTTCCTTGGAGGTGAGATCACTGGAAGTTTTATGATGTCTTTGTAATATTTGGTTTATTAAAATACAAATTGAGCAATAGATGGAGTTGAAATAGCAGAGAACTCTGTGTCTCTCTTACACCTACAGGTGAAACTCGGAAAATTAGAATATCGTGCAAAAGTCCATTAATTTCAGTAATGCAAATTAAAAGGTGAAACTGATATATGAGACAGACGCATTACATGCAAAGCGAGATAAGTCAAGCCTTAATTTGTTATAATTGTGATGATCATGGCGTACAGCTCATGAAAACCCCAAATCCACAATCCCAGAAAATTAGAATATTACATGGAACCAAGAAGACAAGGATTGAAGAATAGAACAATATCGGACCTCTGAAAAGTATAAGCATGCATATGTATTCAGTACTTGGTTTGGGCCCCTTTTGCAGCAATTACTGCCTCAATGCGGCGTGGCATGGATGCTATCAGCCTGTGGCACTGATGAAGTATTATGGAAGACCAGGATGCTTCATTAGCGGCCTTCAGCAATTCTGCATTGTTTGGTCTCATGTCTCTCATCCTTCTCTCGTCAATGCCCCATAGATTCTCTATGGGGTCAGGTCAGGTGAGTTTGCTGGCCAATCAAGCACAGTACACTGTATACTTTTCAGACGTCCGATATTGTTCTATTCTTCAATCCTTGTCTTCTTGGTTCCATGTAATATTCTAATCATCACTCAGACACTCTTGACAGTAGGGAAAGGGAAGGAGAATAGGTCAACCGTACAGTCAGTGTCTTACGGCAGCTTCTCCAGTCAGGTGAGGGACATGTATGCACTTACAAGGCTCTTATGACTTACCCCCTCCGGTGTGATCTCTTAACTATTAGTTCACTTTGTGAAACATCAACTGGCCTCCTGAACAGGGGCATAGCAAGGTTGGAGTGGGCCCAGAGACAAGATTTTAAAATGTCCCCCCTCACTGAAGCTCAGCTTATGAAGTAAAGAAATCTTAAAATGAGGCTCAATAGTGTTAACAAGAAGCATAGGTTTTATAAATTTTACTATGTGCCACAATAGAACATCAT
Organism: Hemicordylus capensis; assembly: GCF_027244095.1. Taxonomy (NCBI): domain Eukaryota; kingdom Metazoa; phylum Chordata; class Lepidosauria; order Squamata; family Cordylidae; genus Hemicordylus; species Hemicordylus capensis. The sequence goes on from NC_069661.1 coordinate 116,753,597, forward strand.
CCTAAATTATTTTTGTAAAGGTTTTGTAAATTGTGGACGATGCAAGTCATTTAATGGTACTAGAGAAAGACATGTGGTTCTCGTAGCTCCAGATCTTAACACTCACATCAATTTCGGAGGATGAATACAACTGAAGGAAGCCTGGGTGGGTGCGTGGCTGTAGGAGTCAGTCATGTGACTTGCCTCTGGGGGGGGCCCAAGGCAGTGGGCCCCCAGACAACTGTCTCCCCTTGCCCTATTATAGTTACGCCCCTGCTCCTGAACAATTAGCCAGTGAACTACTTAACAAAAGAGTAATCCAGCTAACATTCATGACTGCAAACATGTTACAATATTAAATCCTAAATCAAAGTAAGAAATCTTATTTCTAGTGTTTAAAAAAAGGGTTAGAAGAAGTGATAAGGCACTTATAAATTCACTAATGCACCAGAAGCTATGGAGATCAGGGTACAAATCCCCCCTAAGCATTTGATCAGTTAGCCTGTCATTTTGCTGAACTCCCATTTGCCACATCTAACAATCCATACCTCTCCACCTAAAGTGCCTTTCTTTGCTCCTCCCCACAAATTTAAGTGAGGAGTTGCTCCTCATGTTTTCCCTCTATCTGTACCCCTGATGGAAAATTTCTGTACACCACCCAGATATTATTCTTATTATTATTTACATTTATATCCTGCTCTTCCTCCAAGGAGCCCAGAGTGCTGTACTACGTACTTCGGTTTCTCTTCACAACTCTGTGAAGTAGGTTAGGCTGAGAGAGAAGTGACTGGCCAAGAGTCACCCAGCAAGTATCATGGCTAAATGGAGATTTGAACTCGGGTCTCCCCGGTCCTAGTCCAGCACTCTAGCCACTACACCACACTGGCTCAGATATTATTGTTTGAGGCAGTATAAAAAGGAAATGGTAGACAGATCAATAAATAGATATTTTGGACAGTAAGGTGACCACCTCAACTTCTGCTGCACATGAACAGTAAACATGTTCTGCACTCTCATCTGTTGTGCTCACTTACAATTTAGTCTTCAAGCATCCACGTTTTCCCTTGGTCTTTCAGCTCCAATCCCACCCCCTCTTTCTCTACAGGATGGGAAAATACTATTGCTAAGGCCACTGCGGGGGCAGTGGCACACTGGCCTGTTTTCCCTGTTTTGTTATGGATGTATACTAATGCAATTCAGCAATTTAATGCAGAGGTGACATTGTCCACTAGCTCACATAGCCTGAAAATGGATTAGACAACTTTATGGAGGATGGGGGTATCAATGGCTATTCACCAAGGCAGTTCAGAGGCAATATACTCCCAAATATCAGGTGCTGGGAACAAGCCAAAAAGTAATCTGTTGGTGATTTTCCAAAGACATTTGGATGGTCACTATTGGAAGAAACAGAATGCTGGAGTAGATGAACCTTGATCTGATCCAGCATGCAGAAGTCTTATGTTCTCATTCAGCTCAACTCAATCATGAAATACAACATTTGTATTTGGTGTGAGGGCAGAATGCTTAGTTGTCAACCTTGCTCTGTACTGAAGTGGAATTGCTAAAATCCTGTGTTACCAAGCACACTGTGTTACCAGTAATACAAGCAGGGATAATGAATCTAAGGACAATTTCACAGTATGCAGATGTGATTAAATTGGGTGGAACAGAAAGTAATGAAGAACAGAAAATCTGAAGAACTCTTCCTCAGCTAATTCATAGTAAACACAACTCAACAAAGAGATATGTGGTTATGAACTAATGAAAATGGAACACATTTTATAGCAGGAGTTGCCAATTCAATCCTAGCCGACAAAATGTCTAAGCAGAAATAGGACTGCAATTTGGATGAGATTAGAGCTGTATGTTTGCTGCTTCACTGTTGGGTGGTTAGAATGGAAGGACCCTGGCAGTTTCTATGGAGCCACTAACGAAAGATGATGCTGAAGGACCAGCTTAGGGGGCAAAAGAGCTCTTGGGTTATGTTTCATCAGGTGGTAAACTATATGCTGATAAGGTGTTAAAGAGAGCACATACAAATGTATAGCCAGATTGCCCCAAATGAGCTCTCTTTCATCCCAGCATAGCTTGTCTATATCATACTGCCAAATGGTATGGTACATATGAAATCAAATCAAAGTTTATTGCAATCAATGATCAAATACAGAGGTGGGAAACAATAAAAGAAAAATATGACAACCAACTGGATCATGAATGTATCAACTGCCATGTTTTCACCACCACTACACAGAACTTAACTACCTTAAGTGGCACAGCAGGGAAATCCTTGACAAACAAGCAGAAGGTTGCCGGTTCAAATCCCCACTGCTAATATATCAGGCAGCAGCAATATAGGAAGATGCTGGAAGGCATCATCTCATACTGTGCGGGAGGGGACAATGGTAAACCCCTCCTCTGTTCTACTAAAGAAAACCACAGGGCTCTGTGGGCACCAGGAGTCGAAATTGATTTGATGGCACACATTTTACTTATGCAGAACTTAGCTATGTTGCAGGTTGTGGATTGATCTGTATCAGAAATCAATAGCTTAGTAACCCCTCCTGTCTGTCCAGGTTCTTCTGCAAGAGGGGAAATATACCTAGTACAAGAGTTCTTTTAAAAGGGACAATATAGCAGAACACAATGGATCATTTCTATCTCTTATGACCCACATGGGCAGGTTCTCTCCACTAATAGTGCTTTAGAGTATCTACCCTGTAGGAGTGCAGAAGGGAGAACATTATGTCTAGCTCTAAAGAACTCCTTTCACAACCTGGAAAAAGAAAGTGTTGTTAAATAGCTTGCAGGTTCCCATACAAAATTCACTACCCAACCCTTCATGTACGGAGGCATTCAATTAACATCGTTTTGATATTCTATATCGTCCACCCATTGGGAAGATACTTGTTTGGCTTGCTCATGTCCTAAAGTTAATTGCTCATCTGCTTAAGAAGTAAGGAGTTCTATTGAAAGCTCAATGACAATAACTTCTTTGTAACTTCTGGTTTCCATTTGGACAAATAGACATCTAGGAGTACTAAGGTAGTTAATCCAACTGGAAAAATCTGCATTTTAAGGCAATAGTTAATTATATACTTCCAAGCCCGCACCCTAACTTTGGGCATCACAGGCTCAAATCTAAGTGCTGTCTTAGGCACACATCTGGGGCCAGCAAAAACAGACCACAATAGGGATGTACACAGGGATGTGCATGAGCCAGTTTGGCACTTCCTCTGGGAAGTGCAGAACTGGCTTGGGTGCTGTTGTTTGAACCAGAGCAGCAGGGCAGGGAGCCAATTCCCTTAAAAAGCAGGTAAGCAGCTCCTTACCTGCTCTCCTGTCACCCCACTGCTCTTCCAGTGGCAGCACCCATTCTCCAAAAGGCTATGTGTGGCTGTAGGGAACAGCGATGCATTCGGGTGCAGCCTTTTGGAGAGTGGCCACCGGAAAAGCTGTGGGGCAACAGGCAAGCCGGTAAGGAGCTGCTTATGACTTGACTAGCAAGCCAGAGGTTGCCAGTTCAAATCCCTGCTGGTATGCTTCCCAGACTATGGAAACATACATTCCTATATCGGGCAGCAGCGATATAGGAAGAAGCTGAAAGGCATCATATCATACTACGCTGGAGATGGCAATGGTAAACCCCTCCTGTATTCTACCAAAGACAAACACAAACCCCACAAATGGCTGCCCAAGCCATTCATGCACATCCCTTATGGTACATGAGGTGCATGTGTGGTAAAATGATTGTATGAAATCCGCCTCCTCTGTCCTAGGTGATTGGCTTACCAAGCAGTAAACAAGATGACCATGACATGAATTAGGGATGCTACTGAATTATTCTCTTGCAAAACCTTGTGACAGAATAATTGATTCTGGACCCCTCTCACTCCCCAGTGCATCAGATTTTATAAGATATGGAGATGTCTTTGGATTCTATGCATTCTGAAAATTTCCCTTATATACACACAAACACACACACACACACACACACACACACACACACACACACTCACACGTCTTTTTCAGTTTACTAGAACACTAATTGTTTGGATAGGAACAATGCGACAATGCTGGAAAGAAAAATGTGTTTAATTTCCCCCCTTCGACAACAGAAAAAAACTTCTGGGGATTTTTAGCTGAAGAGAGCAGGGCAGAAATACAAGAGAAAGTGTGAAGCTCAGACAAACTGGAAACAGAGAGTCTGTCTCTATTGGTAATGGATTGCCTGTATTTATTGTCGACTGATCATGAATCCCTATCATGCTGTTACTATTGATGATAAATAATTCATGGGAGAACATTAAGCTGCCCATAATTGAGTTCGGGTTAAATCAAGTCAAGCAGTAAAGGCTTGCAAATAAAATGGTTTTCTTCCTTACTGTGGCTTTTCTCTGCTCTTCCATTTATTATCTGTTTCACATTAGCCAGTGGTTGTTAATGGCATTTGAATATTAGAGTGACAGCAATGAGAAAGTTTGCAATCCAGCTGTGAATACCATAGGCAAGCATCAGTTTCCCCACTTATGTAAAAATGAGAGAGTGACATCTCTAGCCCCAGTTTAATTAGTTAGGGCAGATATTCCAAAACCTCAGTGGCTCCCCACCCCCCGGAATTAAAATTGGATGCAGACTTCACCCTTACACCTCAAAAAGAGTACAATCACTTTCAGATGATCCCTCCCCTTGTGTTTCTGCATGAGTCACTGTTCTGAGCAAGCCTCCTGTTTTGGATAAAAGTACAGATCAGGGACTCATGCAGAAATCAAAACAGGCAACCTCCTCTGGGGGCATGTAATTCCATTGAGTTTCTGCATCAGGAGAAATACAATGATACAATTCCATCCAGTGCAGAAAAAAGACAAAATTACCTACTCTCAGGAGAGGCTTATTGGAAAGAGGCAAAGCTGTACATACCTCTTTGGCATCATGCTCAGTGGCCATGCTCCTGGGCTTGTACACATTCACTGTTTGTTGCAATGGGAAAGGGGAGTATTATTTGATGCAAGTTGGGACTCTGAATTCCTATGGTCCCACACTGCATGGTAGAACCTTCCTGCATTGGGCTAGAGTCAGTGAAGGGCTGGATGTGGTCTAACAAGCTGGGGTGTGTGTGGAATCATCGTTCACACGGCCATAGGGGCTGGGAAGGGCTGTAGAGAAGGCAGAAGTCTGCTTACGTCCCTCCATACAACTTCTGCTGCTCCAGGGCTCCACCGTGCCATGCACCCACTCGATCAGCAGGGCAGCGTGAGGCATGAGGACTCCGTTTATCTTTATTTCATGGAACTTAGTCAATCCTGTGAGTTTTAATGATTTCCCCCCCTTATGGCAGTAAGCTGCCAGAAAGAGCCAGGGCAGGGGGATGCCCAACCACCATGAATTAACAATGCACGGTGCAAGCAGTACAGTGCACTGAGGAACTTCCTGCTGGTGGGTCGCGTCCCTTCCTTTCCCCCAGCTCTATGATCTCATGGCTGTTGGCAGCCCAAAAGGAGCTGCCAGAAGATCAAGCGTCCGTCCACATGACCTGACAGTGTGATAGGAGGTACACGTGCACCCTCCTACCGATCTTTTAGCCCAGGTTTCAAATCTGGGCTACGCAGCAGAGGTGAGCCAGGATTGGGAACATTCGTGGAGCGTCTCATGATCAACCCTACCTGGGCTAGCACTGCACTGTCCTGTAGGACTGGTCCAGAGAACCTCCTTAGAGGGTCTCCTTGTTAGAACTGCTAAGTCAGCAGTGGCATATCAACTTGTTCTGGATGGGGCTGTGCTCCCAGTAAAGGATCAGATTTCTAGCTTGGGAGTCCTTCTGGACCTGGCTTTACTCCTGGAGGCAAACAAAGCAAAACTACAAAAGTGCTAGGAAATAACAGAAGAAAAACTTCTCCACAGAAAAATGTAAAAAATATAACTTAAACTACAAACTGTTAAAACATGGCAAAGAATCTGTAAAGACACAATAAATTATGTTTGTGAGACCTTTTGGAACAGTGAACCATTTGTTTGTTTGTTTGTTTGTGTAAAACTGCTTTAATAACTTCTGTTTAAAAGCAATATATACTGGTTACCAGTTTGCTCATGTGTCTGATTCAAAGTGGTGGTGATGTCCCAAGCCATTTAGGACGTTAAAGGTCAAGGATACCTGTAAGACAGCATGAATCTGTCTGGTTCATAAAAGCTTTTAGAAAGGCCCAAGTGTCTGTGTACAGCCCCCTTCAGAAGTCCCTGTGGCACTCACATGGGTTACGGCCCTCTTGTGCTGTCACAACTGCACCAAGGGATTAGAATGATATTACAGTTGGATCTCATTATTCATAGGGACTCCATTCCTGCAGGTTGTTTTTTAAAAAATTATTATTTCTATACCGCCCTTCCAAAAATAGCTCAGGGTGGTTTATATTAAAATAAAAACAATTAAAATCAATTAACAGTTAAAATAAAAATCTATTAAAATATTATAAAACCAATTAACAATTAAAACATTTAAAACAGTTTTAAAACCCTGGAAAACCAGGCCAAATATTTACAGTTTAAAAACAGTTTTGACACCTGTGCAAATTGCCTAGGAAATGCTATTACAATAGATGAACATTAGTAATGCCATTTTGAATCCTAAGCACAGAGCCAAGGTCTTGTTCCATGACCTGATTCACTTATCAGCACGTAGAGGGCATCTGTCCAGTGTATTGTCAACATTCTCACACTCCCCTGTTACCCTGAAATCTGCAAAAATCATAAATCACATAGGCCTTCCTGTTCTTACTCTGTGATCAGAGACAGGGATGTATCTTGATTAAACTAACTATGTCAGGCTCCAGAATTTAGGGCAATAACATTGTCAGTATTGTAGCTTCAAAGAACCTATAGACACTTGGTATTGTGATGTATCACCAGACTGTTCTCCAACCCTTTGATTTGCTGTATGTGTAAAAATTGTATCTTTTTTGTATAAAAACCTTGGGCAGACGCCATTATAGGCTGCCCTGTCTTTTTGGAAAGCTGTTCCCCAGGGACTAGTGCTTTTCTTGCTCTGCAGAGTCAAATAAAGTTTTCTGAAATGTTCTCCCTTGGTGTGGATCTATTGGCTTATCGCACACCAGGTAACATCCCGGCTTTACGGTTATCAGTTTAAAAACCCTGGAAGGCCAGGCCAAACAGATAAGGGCTCTCCTGAAGGCCAGTAAAGAATTCAGATTATAGATTTTTGCAGAGAGTTCATTCCAAAGCCCAGGAGCAGTTACAGAAAAGGCCCGCCTCTGAGTCACCACCAGATGTACTGGTGGTAACTGGAAATGGATCTCCTCAGATAACCTTAACATGCAGTGGGGATCATGTAGAAGAATCATGTAGATTACCGCAGGTAACAAAATCATAGATAATGAGTCATTGAAGTGTATGGGATTGCAGGGGTCTGAATGTTGAAAAATCACCTTAAAATGCGAAAATGGGCCAAATAAAGTGCCCTACCATGCCCCACAGGTCTCCTGGCATCCAGCAATGTCCCACAAATGCCCCTTCCCATGGAATTGTGGAGTTTTCTCTTTTTTCTGTTTTTCTGATGAAATGAGCCATATAATGGCTCCTGTGGACAAAATGGTTACCGGAAATGACCTCCACAGTAACCTCTGGCCTTCTAGGAACCATGGATATGTGGATTTTAACCCTTTAGTATCTGTGCATAATGCGGTAGAGTGCCTTTTTGTGGACTGTGAATATGCGGAACTGCAATTAGCGGAACCGCATATAATGAGGTCCACCTGTATTGTCTTAACCTCCATGGTAGTCTGTGTAAGCTCTAGGAAAATTGCTTAGTCTATGTTATAGTATTATTCAGAGACATCTGAGTGTGTAAGCAGAAATTGACTAGCTAAGCCTGTCTACAAATCTATGAGTCAAAGATCATTTAGACAAGTCTCCCCACCCCCCTCAGAAAGCCAATGATACACTGCCTGTCATCTTCCTTCAAGGGACAGGGAACCAATATGTAGGCTTATGAGGAGTTACCATGATTCCACCCAATACCAATTGATTTTAACCCTTGATCATCTCTGAAAAAACTCATCTCTCATTAAAAACTTGATAAAATAGTGCCTCTGATATGTGAGTAATCACACATTAGTTACTGAAACACAGCTGGATTTATGTTGGTAGAGTAATATATATAAAAAGCTGCCTGATGCTTCAAGGATCAGAATGCTCCTTCCTTTGAAAGGTTCTCTCTTGGGAGATTCAACTGGCCCTGTCACTTTTTATATCTTGCCATCTCAAAAAGAGACCTAGTTTTTCAGGAAGGCCTTTGCCCACCTGCTCTGATTCTGCTATGTTTTATGGATTTTCATGGCTGTGGACTTCCCTGTTTTTGGTTTTTAGAAGTTTTTTCTGAGGTGTGAATTCTCATTCTCTCATAGCAAATGAGATCATTTTCAATTAAACAACTCTCATGACCCCACTTTCACTTTTTCACACTCTCAATTACTATGAATATGAGGAAGTAATCAATTTAGCACACTTCACCTTATGAAGACAAACCTCAGAAATTCACCAAAATTCACCCCTCTGCTCCATCACTCTGAAATTGGGGACGGGTGGTAGCCTCCACCCATTAGGCACTATCTACCAGCCCACCCCACTCTTTGGGGCAGATCCACTTTCTGCCCCCAATCTGCCCCAAAGACACAAAAACTTCAAATATTCCCCCAAAAAATCAGCCCTCTGCCCAATCCCCCTAAGATGGGGGGGGGATGGTAGCCTGCACCCATTAGGCACAACCACCCCACCCCACTCCTTTTGCCCAGATCCCATGCTATGCCCCCAAACTGCCCCAAAGTCACTAAAACTTCAAAATTTCCCCAAAAATCAGCCCTTTGCCCAATCCCCCTGAAATTGGAGTGGTAGACTCCACCCATTGGGCACTACCACCCCACCCCAAAATTTTGCCCCTGGACCCCTTTCCCCCCCGAATTGATTTGGATTCGGATTAAATCCGAATCCGAACCAAATCAAGGGTGATTCGGGTGGCCCATATTCGGGCACAAAACAGAACAGGGGTGATTCGGTTCGGGTCCTGAACCGAATCACTGAATACCCGAATTGCACACCCCTAGGATAAATAAGTATGGATACAGTGAGCAGCTTTCTCTAGATGAGGAGAGGAGAGCTGGTCTTGTGGTAGCAAACATGACTTGTCCACTTAGCTAAGCAGGCTCTGCCCTGGTTGCATATGAATGGGAGATGATGTGTGAGCACTGTAAGATATTTCTCTTAGGGGATGGAGCCACTCTGGGAAGAGCAGAAGGTTCCAAGTTCCCTCCCTGGCATCTCCAAGATAGGGCTGAAAGAGATTCCTGCCTGAAACTTTGGAGAAGCCACTGCCAGTCTGTGTAGACAATAGTGAGCTAGATGGACCTATGGTCTGACTCATTATATGGCAGCTTCCTATGTTCCTATGACTGCTCTGGTCTCACTGGGAGGGAGGTGCTTTAGTTATCTGATTTCTTGTAACACAATATTGTGTCCTGAAACACAGTTTGAAAATTACTGAGCTAGGAAATTAAAACAAATACACACCATGGACTGCAGTTGTTTCATGTGTCTATTGTTGATGTTACATTATGGTGATAAACAGTCAGGGGTGCTGTTAGGCATGGACCTGAGGCAGAGGCGTATCTAGGGAAAATAGTGCCTAGGGCAAGCACTGAAATTGCGCCCCCTTTCCAAACATCTGACACCCATCTGATTCTCTGTACAAAGAGAATCTGCAAAGGTTTCCCCTCCCCTCTCTGGCCTCTAGGGCCTCGCAGGGACCATTTCAGCATGTGCAGTGGCCATTAAAAAAAAATTTTTTTTTAATGGCCACTGAAAACAAAATGGCAACTGCGCATGCTCAAATGGCCTCTGCGAGGCCTGGCATGGCCTAGGGCCTCACAGAGGCCATTTGAGCATGCGCGGTGACCATTTTGTTTTCAGCAGCCATTTTAATTTTTTTTTTTAAAGAAAAATGGCATCCCCCTTCAAGTGGTGCCCAGGGCACATGCCCTGCCTGCCCTACCCCTAGATATGCCCCTGACCTGAGGGCTAAGGTCCATGTGCCCACTCTCCTAGAGGGCCACATGATGTTCCCCAAGGGAAAAGAGGGCCCTTTCCCCAGAACAGTTTGACCTAGAGTTCTGAAATTTGGCACAGATGTAGGACAGATACCAGGACTCTAGTTTATTGATTTTGAAGCAGATTGGTCAATGTGTTGATTTTTAATGATTATCTGTCTGTCTGTATTAACTTCAAAAAGGTCCTATAACTGGATTGTTTCATGGTAGAAAATTTTTAAAAGATCTGGAACTGAAGCCTACCTTGGACCATCATTCAACCTCTATGTAAGGATTCTGTCCTTTGCCTTCACAAAAAAGTGTAACATGCCCCCCTTTTGCCCAACCATTTTAATTTCCAGAATGGTTGGGCTTATAATTCTATAATTGGGCACAGATGTAGCTCATGATGGCAGGACTCTGTTTATCTTCATTTCATGGAAGTCGGTCAATCCTGTGATTTTAAATGAATTTTTTCCTTGCTGCAGTAAGTTGCCAGAAAGAGTTATCTCTATCCATAGAGTACTTCATACCTAGTGAAAGTGGAACTAACTGTTACATCTGAATAAACAAAAAACTTGTATTTACACATGCACTATGCTGCAGTTGGTTTGTGATCCAAATGATATGCATGAGAACTGTGAAGTAAGGGGCATGTGCTGTGGTTTTAATTTATTTTCCTTATGAAAAATAAGGGCACTATATGTCGGAGTAGGTTTTGTGTTTGAACTGTAGAGCAAGGGATATGTGTTGTGTCTCACTTAGTTTGTAAATGATCAAGAAGCTGTGTGAATCCAGCGGGTCTTACGTAGCCTTTTGGGTTTGCTTTGTTTTGTTCTGTTTTTGCAAATGCAATCTGGCCCAGACCTGTGGGTTTGTGATGAATAATCAAGATATACAGATCCTTTGAGGGTTGTGTAATCTCCCCGCCACCACACCATACACTCTGGTCTGGACCTGTGGGTTTGTGGTGAAATGTGTGTATGTATATATGTAGATAGATAGATAGATAGATAGATAGATAGATAGATAGATAGATAGATAGATAGATGGGTGTGTGTGTGCTTATTTTGCAGGCGGGGGAGGGCATGAGCTCATTAGGTCCAAGGTCCCAAATTACCCAGCTGAACCTCTGTGACAATGGCAAATGTTGACAGGCTCTTTTAGGTTTATTTTGAAAAGGCAAACAACAACAACAAAACCCACAGAGGGTGAATTCTAGCCTTGGGTTTCCTGCATGTCCCCTGGGAATGATGCAGTTTTATGTATAAAAACCTTCACACCTTAAAACTTTCAAAGTAGGAAAAAAAATCTTTATAAAATTTCACCATCCCCCAAGGCACACAGAAGACTTCATGTCAATTTTTCTCCAGCTAACAGTGCAACTGGGGATGTAGGAACCCTGGATGGTTAGGTCTTTGATGGAAGATGCATCAAATGGTTAGGTCTTTGATGGAAGATGCATCAGATTCTCTTCTGCCTTTAGGCAAGTTAGCACACTAGAAAAGCCTCTTCCAATATTGGGATAATAAATATTGGTTTGTTTCCATGGCAGTTTAAGTGGCAGTGTCCTTCATGAAAGATTCATGGTATACTACAGTTGAGAGAAAAGCAGGTGTCTTGCTTTTGTTGTTGTTGTTTAAACATAAACAGTACTGAGGAGAAGTTTTAGGAGTCTGAATTTTGATTTAAAACAACAGGTGTCAGTGGGAAAATAATTCCTAGGTGGCCGTGATTGCAAAATTTGATCATTCTAATTAAACAATCCTGTCTGATCAATCTGATCAAGCTGTTTTGAGTGTTTTGAGCTTAAAACAAAACACCCTTAAAATAAATGGCCTGTTTCAAACAAAACAACCCCAACTTGACCTGAAACATTTTGAGTGTTTCAAGCACCATCTTGAGGCCTGTTTTTCCAGGGAGAGCTGGTCTCCAATTGGGGTTCTCAGGTAGACCAGTCCTCTAAGATGGGCCAGCGTGCTATGTCCAGGGCGGAGGCCTTGTCTACACACCTCATGTAAACCGTCTCTCCCTGGAAGAGGAGACCAATCAGTAGACCACTTTCCCTGGAAAAACAGCCCCATCCATGTGTGGTGGGTAGTTGAGGCCTCTGCCCCAGATTTAGCATATTGGCCCGCCTCAGAGGATTGGTCTACGTGCTGATCCCAACTGGTAGATTAGCTCTCCGTGAAGAAACAGGCCTCAAAATGGTGCTCAAAAAATTCATAACATTTCGAGTGTTTTGAGACTGATTCTTTGAAACAACCAGCTTTGGCTGCTGTTTCGACAAATCAAAATGAGGATTTTGCTATTCATTTCAAGCTCAAAATGAATTGCAAAATCCATTTCATGCACATCCCTACTAGGAAAGGCAAAAGCCGTTCCCATAATTCTGTGCTGTCCCAGGTACCTGTCAAAGGATTATGCCCATTGATGAGGAAAATTAGTCACCACCATGACCACATAGTGAATCTTTACAAGAATTACATGCCCACCAGCTCCAAAAGCTCCAAAGCCCCTCCCCTGCAGTTTCTGTCTCATGTGAATACAGTAGAGAAAACAGAGGGGCCTATTTGGGTCAGCGCTATTCAAAATGAAATCTCCCTCCTGCTACAAGGCATCCAAAATTATTATTTATGCTTTGCAAAACTGCACAGTTTTTAAAAAATGAAAACATTTCATGTCTTCTAAAATGGAAATGGGGATTGAACTTTTAAAATATTTTTCCTCCCAGTTTTCCTCAGGAGGCAAAAGCTGGGAGATCATCCAAAATTTGTTACCAACATTCTGAAATCCATAATTCCTGCTGGAATTCAAATGGAGTGGAATACAAGATAAATCAGAATGTCAGAACAAAAATGTCTTCTCCCTAATTATTAGATTCTGTTCAGGATGAGAACTAAGAAGTCAAGCCAGTGATTCTCAAAGGTTGGGTGAGTCCCTTCAGGAGGGCATGGGGTACCTAGAGAGCATATGTGCGGAGTTCCAAGGAGGGTTCAATTCTGAAGCAAGTGGTCACTTCCTCCCCTAACAGCTACAAGCTGAGGAGAATGACTACTGGGGAGACTGAGATATAACTCTAAATATATTAACTGTTAATTTGCAACCTTGCTCCCAGCAACCACTAGCTTACTGGATTTCATTTTCATTATGCAGAGTTCTTGCCCCCTTTATCTTAGCAAAGCTCTCAGAAGTGAATTTTCAGAATAATTCTGAAAGGCCTGACATTAGAGCTCCTTCCCATAGTTACTGTTGAAGCAAACCACTCAGCAAAGGTCTGAGAACTATAAATTTACCCATAAAGATATCAACTTGATGGATCTCTGTAGCAGCCTTTACAGCAGACACCATCTGCAGGTTCAAGTGGGTAGACAGATAAGTAATTAGTGCACTCCAGAATGGATTTTTTTTTTTTTTTGGCAAGAAAATGTAAAATTTGGAGTCATCCATGCTACTACAAGGCAAATTGCACTCTCTTGTGTGGAATGTAGTGTCTCCTCCACCCACCATGACATCTTTAACATGCTATTTAACATTTTACATTATTAAACCCATTGTTACAGTTGCCACTGACATTTTGCCTAAAACAAAATGTGAAGTCAGTTGGTGGGTTCCTTCTCAGGTGAAGTATCTGAGGAATTCTGAAATAAGCCAAGACAGTTTTGTTGAGATCAGTGACATTTCTCAAGCTGAGTTTTATACATACAGTATATCTACCCACAGTTCCTGTATTTTCTCTTTCTGGAGAAATATGTGCCATTCGTACTTTATTAGTTTTGGCCTGGTTCAGATTAACATGGCCCCCACTGTCTGTCTATACATGATGAAGGCAGGGATGCACTGAGAACATGCCTGCCCCAATATTACTCAAAAATGTGCTGTCACATACTTGGCACATTCTTTAAATACGTGAGAGGGGTGTTCATCAGAATCTCTCCTTTACATGTGGAGACATATCCTGGGTTTTGGAGTGTGTGTAGAGGAGCAATTCTGATGGGTTTTGGAGATTCTGATGAACTCCCCACCACACAAGTAAATGATGTGCTGAGAATGCATCAGCACATCCTTAAGTGACATAGAGGCTGGCACATTCTCAGCACATCCCTACCTTCACTGTGTGTAGGGGTCTTATAGTGTCCATCTTCATCTGAACCATCCCTTTGAGTCTATAGCAGGACTGCTGCTATATTTAAGCTGGTAATGGACTTCTGCAGACTTTGCCTTTAGATGTATCTAGTTTTCCTACACTGGACAAAAACACCAAACACTGTGCTAAAACATGGTGGTAAGCGTTGTCACAGAACTTCCCTCTAAAGCAAATATGTAAGTTGGACCTTGTGGAAGTGCTTTAAATGTAGAAAGTTAAGGGGCGGAAATCCATATATAGCTGCAGGAAAGCCACATTGTAAAGACAGAAGGGTATTTGCTACCCAATCTGCCCTTCCTTTAACCCATTAATAAGGTTGTCCTTCAGAATCACACAGTTAATTTAGGATCCATGCGTTAGGCAGATTTTGGGTCAGTTTGGGTGATGCTTCCCCAGCCCACGTGATCAAAAGGAGGATGCATTGAGAACATGCCTGTCAAGACATGTTTTGCAGACATCCCAACACCCCCCAGTACACTATGGTGGTGGTGGTAGGGGATGGCCTTTCATCCTAATGGCTGCTCTATATACCCTCCAGATACTAATTCAAACAAATATTTGGATCATGTATAGAGCTGCTATTTGAACAAACAGCCCCCCTGGGCTACAGGGATATGCCAAGAGGGCACTGGAATGTCCATGAAAGACATCCACTCCACACACATGCCTTTTAACTGCATGGGCTGAGAAAATGTCACCCAAATTGGCCCTTAAAGTAGGAAGCAGAGTGCAAGCAGGAGGCATGAGATCCTGAGACCAGGCAGCCAGCACAGCAATCATCAGAACAAGTCACCATACAGCTAGGCAAACTCAGTACAGCTATTTGTTGTCCTTGCTCAGGCAAAGTCCCAGTCTGATCTAGGAGATTTAAGAGCCTTACCAGGTTAGCAGAAAGCAATGGGCTGAAGGTCAGGGGTTGGCACACCCAGGTAGGTGCCGAAGGCCCTTTGGCATACAGAAAGCCAACTGCCAGTCCCTGAAGTGCTTGGCAGTGCAGAGTTTCTATTGGCTGAGAGAGTCACTCTGTTGCCACTCCCTGATATCCCATCCACAAATGTGAGCTTGCCCCCAGACGCCACTATGATTTTCCCCATGATACTCTATGGCTGCGAAAGCTGGACTTTGAAGAAGCAAGATAGAAAAAGTATTGATGCTTTTGAACTTTGGTGCTGGAGAAGATTTTGAGGATAACATGGACAGTCAGGAAAACAAACAAATGGATCACAGAACCAATCAATCCAGAATTTTCACTCAAGGCAGAAATGACCAGGCTCAAGTCATCATACTTTGGACACATTATGTGAAGACCCAGCTCCCTGGAGAAGTCCATAATGCTGGGGAAAGTTGAAGGGAAGAGAGGAAGAATACGAACAGCAGCAAGGTGGATGGACTCAATTACCATAGCAATGAATGCACCACTGAAAGACCTTAAAGGCCAAGTTGAAGACAGATCATCCTGGAGAGAATCTATTTATGTAGTCGCTAAGAGTCAGCACCGACTTGACGGCACTTAATTCCAATCTCTCTGCACTGAACTAAGCAAAAAGGACAAACAAAAGGTTAAAGTTCCATTTGACAATTTTTAAAATGTGGTTTGATACATCCCTTGAAATTCTGGCAAAGCCCCTGGGAGCCAGACATTGTTAATTGCTACAGCCAAGAGACTTCCTTTCTACTTCTGCAGGATAATTGCATAAATAATGAAGGACTCTGGTTTTTCAGAATCCTCATTATTAATGTATTTGCCTAGGCTGATTTGTTCATTCCTCATTTTGCACTGGTCAGATAATCTTTTATTATTTCTGGTTTCTGCTAAAATAGATATCTCTCTGTCTACATAACTATATAAATGCGCAGAAATTTACACCCACTCATTCACAAATCAATTAAACATGTATTTTAGCTGAAAATCCATCTTCCTTTGATCACAGGATACAACAGGGTGAATGTCCATTACAGAACAGGGAATATAGATTGTAGGGTTTGATGCAAAGTTTCAGGACTTTAACCTCCTCAGAGTCTCTGAGTGATGGAGTTAAATCTCAGGGTGGGGAACCAAAAGTGTCTGTGTGGGTGGAGGGGGGCTCCAAACTATATCTCACAAAACTCCTCTCCAGCCCTTTTTTGCACTTTTGTCTTTTAACACCCCCTTCCCCAAGTGTGCGCTCTCTCTCTCTTTCTGTGGGAGAGAGTGACAGAGAGGCAGGCACCAGCAAGGCATAATATATTATTTTCAAATACTTGGGGGAAAGGGTGACAAACCTTCACCGGAAAACAGAGGAAAAAATATTAATTTAAAACAACATCAGAATTGGTTACATTTTTATACCACATTTCCTCCGCAGAACTCGGGGTGTCCCCATTATATCCTCACAACAACCCTGTGAGGTAGGTTTAGGCTGAGAGAGGGTGTCCGGCCGAAGGTCACTAAACAAACTTGATGGCTGAGTGGATATTTGAACCTAGATCTCCCTGTTCCTAATCTAACACTTTAACCACTACATCACATTGGCTCTCTGATGTGGATGCAAAGTTTCTCTAAGCATAATCACCTGCACCAACAGACACAGTTTTTAATAGGGGTGTGCATTTTGGAATTTTCTTGTTTCGATTTGTATCCGAATCGAAACACCCCTGTTTTGTTTTGTACCCAAATTTTCTGAATCTGAATCAGCCCTGTTTTGGTTTGTAGCTGAATTTTCTGAATCCGAATCGATTTGGATTTTTAAAAAGGGTCCCAGGGCAAAAAGAGTGGGTGGTGGTAGTGTCCAGTGGGTGGAAGCTACCACCCAAATTTCAAAGGAATTAGGCAAAGGGCTGATTATTTGTGAATTTTTAAAGTTTACACATCTTTAAGAATTTTCCCATAGGGAATAATGGGGATTCCAGCAAATGTATTGCTTCAAATCAAGGGGAAAGGGATGACCCAGAGCAGAGTGTGGTGGGTGGTAGTGCCCAATGGGGGCAAGGAAACTTTCAGAATTATCTCAAAAGAATTAGGAACATAGGAAACTGCCATATACTGAGTCAGACCATTGGTCTATCTAGCTCAGTATTGTCTTCACAGACTGGCAGCGGCTTCTCCAAGGTTGCAGGCAGGAATCTCTCTCAGCCCTATCTTGGAGAAGCCAGGGAGGGAACTTGAAACCTTCTGCTCTTCCCAGAGCGGCTTTATCCCCTGAGGGGAATATCTTGCAGTGCTCACACATCAAGTCTCCCATTCAGATGCAACCAGGGCAGATCCTGCTTAGCTATGGAGACAAGTCATGCTCAGCCACAAGACCAGTTCTCCTCTCCATTGGGCAAAGGGCTGATCTTTTGTGAATTGTTGAAGTTTACGTGCCTTTTAAGATTTCTCCCATAGGGAATAATGGAGGTTTCAGCAGCCCCATAATTCCACTTGGGGGGCACTGGGGTTTCCCAGAGAGAGGGGTTGTGTAGTGCACATAGGGGGCCAACCATTTCCATACCCACAAGCCCTTGGGGTACTGGGTTTTGTGTTTCTGAGGTGTTCATTGTAGATTCTCTGGTAGCATATGAGATTTTCAGTGAAAAACAAGAATCCACTCTCATATGCTACCAGAGAATCTACACTCAGAACACCACAGAAACAACAGAACCCAGCACCCCATGGGTTAGCAACCCTTCCCCTGGCCAATGTGGGGTCAGTAAAGAGTGGCAAGAAGCAAAAGAGCCAATGGGGAACAAGGAGGGAATTGTCAGCAGGTCAGCCCATGATTTAGGTCACCGATCAGAAGGCTGGAAGGGTGGGAAATTCAAAGAGATGTCAAACACAAAATGGAGACTGACTCAGAGATGTCAACAAAATGGAGGTCCGAAACAACAAAACATTTTGTAGCCGAAACAGGGACATTTTGTTTTGTATACAAAACTTTTGGATCTGGAAAATTGGTGTTTTGTTTTGTCTACAAAACACCCGAAACAGGCTGTTTTGGGCACAAAATGTTTTGTATCCGAAATGTTTCGCACATCCCTAGTTTTTAAGTTCCCAGGTTTCACCTGCTGAGTTTCAGTATCTGAGCCTCATGAGACCCAGAAACCTGGAGACCTAGTTCTACACATTACAACACTGCTGAGTACTCAGTATACATCCTGTAGTTCATTTATGCTTTAGATATATGAGGGCAGGTTTTTTAATAATAGTACAACCAATGAGTCACACTCTACTAACATACAGTCGAAAAACAACCCAGCGCTGGCTGTGAGCACCTAGCTGCATATAATGAATACCCTCAGGTGAGCATTCCCATATTTGCATTAAAAAAAAAAAAAATCCTGCCAGTCAAAGATCAGTGGGACCTGAATGAATGTTATAGTGCAGATGGGGATCTATATCCAAATGCATATTTGCATGTCTAAAGATTAAGATCAAAGGAGGAGATTAAGGAGAGGGGATGGGAAGCAACTGGGTCTGTGTGATTATCAATATAAATGATAATACATGTTAAGGTCATACACATGACCAAAAATGCTGGTGGGGTGGAGGGCTGGTGGGGAGGCAACCTCCTGCCCGCCTCCCTGCACATGATCGATTTTTCCTAACAGGCACTGCTGCTCGCGCAGGACATGAGCTATGCTGCAGCAAACACCAGAGCAGGGAGCCATAGGAGAAAGCCCTCCGGCATCCCTCCATGCACTGCACCAGGAGCACAGTGCATTGCGGAGCCCTCCTTCAGGTGGGTTCATCTCTTGCTGCCTGGCTCTGTGTCTGCTCGGGCTGCATGCACAACCCCAGTGCCACGGTTAGGAGTGCGCTCATGCCCTTAAACCTGGCTAAAGACTGGGGTTAAAAGATGGGTTAGGTGGGGCAGCAGTGCCAAGATCAGCCTTGATCCTGGCACTTCACACAAGCAGCCTAATCCAGGCTGGGCTGCCCTAGCCTGGGTTAGGCTGCTCGTGAGAACAGCATTGTTATCTGAACTCTGCATTTTCCACCTTCAGTTGTTCCCTGTCTCCCTGACACTTTCACTCAATTTTTCTAATGAACTCTTTGCTCTTTCCATTCCCATCCTGGTCTCACTCCATCTATCTTGCTTCTTGATTCAGCTGAATCAAGTAGCTGAACAGTTCTGGATGAGAAAAACTGGCTGACTACTATTGTCAGACAGGTCTATTTCAGGGTGGCACAGAGAGCACCCCTCTATGCAATTGGAAAGGTGGGCTCACAGTCTCCATTTTCGATCCCTCAGTTGATGGGATCATGAACTCTTCACCTGTCCATATTTGGCAAAGACTTACAGCTGGTCGCTTGACATGAGCAAAACATGGGGCAATGTGCCCCAAGATCATAATAACTAAGATCTCTCTCTCTCTCTCTCTCTCTCTCTCTCTCTCTCTCTCTCTCTCTCTCATATTTTCTCTATCAGAAGAGAAGGCAATCAGCCAGCAAGCAGACTGAACTCAAAGGCACACCTCAAGTGAAGAAAATATTGATGATTTTTATTTTATTTTTTATATATACTGCCTGACCCCAAAGGCTCTAGGCAATATTTTTTGCAAAAATACTCCCTTTTGGGGTGGGGGGGGGTGAAGAAGAAAAGGGGGGGCAGGAGAGATAGTATTGCTGGCAGGGGCATAACTATAATAGGGCAAGGGGATACAGTTGCCTGGGGGCCCACTGCCTTGGGGGGGGGCCCAGAGGCAAGTCACATGACTGACTCCCCCAGTCACGCACCAGCCCGTGCTTCCTTCAGTTTTATTCATCCTCCGAAACTGATGTGAGTGTTAAGACCTGGAGCTACCAGAACAGTATGTCTTTCTCTAGTACCATTAAATGACTTGCATTATGCTTTTTGTTACCACTTATTCAACCTCATTTAAGATTTCTTTACTTCATGAGCTGAGCTTCAGTGAGGGGGGCCCATTTTAAAATCTTGTCTCTGGGCCCACTCCAACCTTGCTATGCCCCTGATTGCTGGCACTCTTTGCAGAAATCCAGATAAGATCAGCATTTCCCAACAGCTTAATAGGCTGTCAATGACCAGAACGGAAGCAGCCCATTAAAATCTCAAATCATATACCTGGAGTGTCATCTCCATCTCAAGCTAAGGCTTAGGTCCAGCTATTCACATCTACACGCACACTTCTACAAGCCTTTTGTTTGGCAAGTCACACCCCAAACTGACCCGTTAATGCAAGTATGAACTTCATTATTCTACCCAGGTTTCTGCCCCTCCAGGGAGGGACTATGGCTTGGGAATGGTCTCTTGGCACGTTTTTGAGTATATGTACCCCTAGCCAAGCCACATGGCTTCAGAATCTGTTTGGATCTTTACCCTGCTGATTCTCAAGGGTGTGAGTAGTTGCCCTTCACTCCTCACCCTTTCTTTTCTTTGCCTTTCTGCCTTTCTCCTGCAAGGAGACCTGCAAGGGCACCAAATACGCCACTGGACTAAGGATAGGTAAAACTAACCTCGCCTGTCTAAGTCTCCTCTATGGTGTGGCCACATCTACTGCGTACAACTTTGGTCACTGTATCTTAAGAAGGATATTGCAGAAGAGGGCAACCAAGATGGTTAGGGGCCTGGAGCACCTTCCTTATGAGGCTAGGCTACAGCATCTGGGACTCTTTACCTTGGAAAAGAGATGACTAAGGGAGACATGATCAAAGTGTATAAATTATGCATGGAGTGGAGAGAGGAGACAGAGAGAATTTTTTCTCCCTCTCTCATAAGACTAGGACCAGGGGTCAACCCATGAAACTTAAGGTTGGGAAATTTAGGACCAACAAGTGGAAGTACTATTTCACATAGTGCATAATTAATCTATGGAATGCCTTGCCATGGGATATGGTGATGGCCATCAGCTTAGATGGCTTTAAAAGGGGTTTAGACAGATTCATGGAGCACAGGTCTATCAATGGCTGCTAGTCTGATGGCTATGGGCCATCTCCAGCCTCAGAGGCACGATACCTCTCAATAACAGTTGCAAGGGAGCAACAACAGGAGAGAGGGCATTCACATACCTCTTGCCTGTGGGCTCCCCAGAGGCATGTGGTGGGCCACTGTGTGAATCAGGATGCTGGACTAGATGGGTCTTTTGCCTGATCCAGCAGGGCTGTTCTTATGTTCTAACCCATCTCTGTTTTTCCTCCCCACTTTCAAGCACTTTCCATGGCGAACCTCAAGCCAGGCTTCAATCTAAGCATCTTAGTCAAGCCCATTGATTCATAATTAGGACTTTAAGTTAAATTATCACCAGCTATATTCTTGCCTAGAATATTAGTTAAGAGCTATTGCCCTACCTAACTTTTGGCTTCCTGTACCCCATTTTACCTTCAATAAAATTTTAAAACTGTATTTCTATCTCCTCGCCCTTTTCCAAAATGCAAAACATACTCAAATTGATAAGCCAAACCAATTCCCCACGCTAAGCCAAAAAGCATTGTTGGAGTGTCTAGCCAGCATTCTGCTGCAGTTCTGGTAACACTACATAAATCTTGACTACCTGAATTCTTCCTCTCCTGCTTCTCATCTGCTATATATCGGGACAAACAGCACAACTATGATGCACACCATATCTGATTGCACTCCTGCCCTTTACCTTCATCCTCGGCACCCTCAATTGTCCAAAGGTCTCCTGCTCCTTCAAATGACTCACTCTTTCTCTCTTGCAGTCCATATGCCTGGAGGTGATCTCCCACACAAATGGGGGAGATGATCCTCCTCTATTACTGCCCTCAAATACTTCCTCAAAACCCACCTTTTATGTGAAAACTTTGGTACATCCCCCACAATCCCCATGCCCTCCTGCTGCTAAGACTAAGTACATGTCTATGAAATTGCAGCATATGCTTAGCCTGTTTACTCTACCTCCATTCCTTTCCCCTTCCTCTGTTCTGCACCTTATATCTGTTGCTACATTGGGAGCCCCACAGGGCAAGGATCTTTCCTCTCACCTGTTGTAAAGTGCCATGTACATAGATGGTGCTATATAAATAAATAATAGCCAGATCATGGAAAAATTTGAACCAGGGACTTCCTGTTCTATAGCTTATCCTCTTTCCCACTGCCCTATGTCAGCTCTTGCTTGGCTCTTGTAACAAATGCATGTAAATACACATGCATGGACAGTAAAATGCTGCGTCATGCATAGCCTGCTATTTCATTGCATCTGCAGTTGGAGAGGCTTCTTTTGAACTGTTGATATCATAGGACAATTATGCTATTTCCTACTGTAATTCTGTTCCTAAACCAAGCTCTGTTTTCAAATCAATGCCTGCCAGGGTATTGTACAGTAGAAAATGAAACAAAAACTCAGCATACAGCTGGGGAGAAGAAGCTTCAACAGCGTATGTATACCAGTGGGTGGGGCCATCGGTAATGGTGTGAGAATGAGGGTGTTACAAGTCCAAAAGAATGATCTTATTTCCATCTGTGAAATGTTGGAAGGCATGGACATAAACTAATATTGAAGACGGCCTCCATTCTACTGTTGAAAACAAAGTAGAAGGTTGTAAACCAACATAGTCAGTCTCTAAAGTAGCTAAAGAACACATCTCGGAAGTTGAGTGACGTTGAGTTGAGTGCATTAATAGCAAAAAGAGTGTAATGAGAGGGCTGTCATCACAGTGGGATGGAGGGAATGCTCTTTAGATAACTAGGTCACCCACCAGCGAATGCAGTCTGCAATCAAACAATATGCATTAATTAGATTCACAACCTCTTGGCAAGGTATATGTTTCTCAAGATAAGAGATTTTTTGTTGTCTTTCCAGAAAGCTTCCCCCCACCCTGGGGTTGCCATCACAGTCCAGTTAAATAAATATATAGAAGATCCACCACCTATGATTATTCTGTTTCAAATGAATCAGTGAAATTTATTTGCTTTTGTGCTTTCCCATAACTGGATCTCACAACCCCACACATTTGCATAATAAGTAGTTGCCTTGTTTCGCATACAAAAAAAACCTCAGCATAAATGTGACCATTCAAAAAGAGCTACATTGGAGTCATACAGACCATTTACCAAGTTGTAACTGATAGCTCCCCACTTCCCCAGATATCAGATTTGGTGCAGAAATCTGTTAAAAATTCCCTTACCACTTGGCAATTTAAGATAGATGTCTGGCCTTTCAAGTAGTTACACACATGCAGAGCAGCAGCTGTGTTAGTCTGCTGCAACAAAAGCAACAAACACTACTGACACCAACACATTGAGGCTGCAATGCTAAACACACAGAGGCTGTTCTCATGAGCAGCCAAGCCCAGCCTAGGCTTGGCTGCCTTTGAGAACCACTGGAATTATGCTGAGGCCCGTCTCTTAGCCTGGATTAACAGAATGAGCACACTGTTAACCCAAGCTCCAGGATCATGTGTCAGCACCGGCTGCTTGCAACCTACACTGATGCAGAGATGAGCATCTAAAGCACTGGTCTCTCGGGGGAGTCCTCCAATGTCCCATGCTCATTGTGCAGTGCTTTGTGGGATTCCCATGGCCTCTAGAATGCCACACTGGTTGCCGCTGTGGTGATCATGTGCATGGTGGGACAGCATGGCTGGGGCCAGTTCGGATCATCTGTGGGGAAGATAGGCATAGACCTGCCTTCTGCCCACCCCCCACATGCAATCGTGTGAAAAGCCCCACTGACTAGGAAGTCAGCCCCACTGGGGACAATGAGACTTACCTGCAAGAAAATCTGCATATGGTTTCACTGTAATAGCATAAACATTCATGGTCTACAGTCCACTTCATTAGATGCATGAAGTGTATCCTCTGTTGGCAGGTATCAGGGATGTGGAGAAAAAAAATTCCACAATATGTCCTTCAGGGGAATTCTTCAGATTTCAACTTTTCCTTGGAGAAACCCTGATATTATGTTCAAATTTTATTTTGGATTTTTTTTTTTAATTTCAACACACACTGTGAAAATTTACCACCTAATAAATTGGTTATCTCTCTATCTAACCAGAGATGGTTAGCTACCAAGAGCCAATTTACCTTAATATGCATATCGCCACTTGGAAAGCAGATAGTCTGAAGCTAGGAGAGTTATCTTGGAAGCTTTTAAAACCAAATTATTATTATTGGAACTATTCAGCAAATACCATTGCCACTTGATAATCATTTCTGAATCACCAAAGTTCATTTCTTGAAGTTTTCAGGAACATTGATTATTCATAGGGCACAAAATGGCAACACCAAATGAACACAAAATGTACTACTACATAAGTTCTGATTAGTTGAAAAGGTAAACTGGCGAAAAGGTCACCTGATATTACACTACAGTTCAGCAAGCATATTGTATCATATGATGTTGAAGCTGCTCCCATATCATTGCTTCTTCCTAAACCATTCAGAAACCTGCAACCATTCCTCTGTGACCAACTGCATAGTCTTTTCCATATGACAGATGTCATCCTTCCCGGCAAGACAATGGGCAGAACCAGTATCAAAGATCAGCTTAGCTGGGCAGTTGCTGAGGTCCCAAGACCCTCAGAAAGACTCACTGCTGATTCCTGAGATCACCTCGTTGCCTTTGTGTAGTAACTGCAGGATGTTATCTTCAGGTCCAGACAGGTAAGACAGGAATCTGGAGTTAGAACAGACACCTGGTTCCAGTCCTGGCAACAGGCAAGTGGAAAGAATTGACCCAGGCCACATGGGTTCAGGCTTCTATGTAATAAAAGTAACTGCCTTATACCTAGTCACACCCAGGCCCGTAGCCAACCTAAAATTTTGGGGGTGGGATCACAAGAGTGGAGGTGGGCAGGTCAGGTTATATGGCAACAGCCCAAGAGCCAAGGCTGCCCACCTTCCTTCCTTCCTTCCTTCCTTCCTTCCATCATATTTCTATACTGCCTGATATGTACATCTCCGGATGGTGTACAAAATTTAAAATATTTAAAAGTTACAAATTAGAATACATAATAAAAACAATAGAATAAAATAGATATTAAAACAAGTTTTAAAATTATTAAAATTCATTCTAATCAAAAGCCTGTGAAAACAGGAGAATCTTGAGGTACTTCCTGAAAACAAACATAAAATGAGATGCTCTTATTTCAGCAGGGAGCATATTCCAAATCACTGGGGCAGCCACACAGAAAGCCTATCCCCTTTGCAGAGCTTCAGCCATGTCTATGTACATTCTGTACATACAGTCTCTCTCTCTCTTGCAGAGCCCCAGAGAAGAGTCACACATCCCATTCCCCTAGCCTCTCTTTTTGCTTTGCTAGCAGCAGCCTGCTGCCAGAAGCCATCATGGGGGAGGGGGAAGACAGACATAGGCACACACTGACACAGGGGCATAACGAGGCTGGAGTGGGCCCAGAGACAAAATTTTAAAATGGGCCCCTCGCTGATACACACACACTCACTTCACATGTGACTTGCCTCTGGGAGGGCCCTCGAGGCGTGGGGGCCCCCAGGCAGCCGCCTCCCCTTGCCTAATGGTAGTTACTGCACTGACACAAACCTCCAAAATTACCTAGGTGCTCCTTTGGCCTCACCTGTAAACATGCATAATAACTTAATTTCAACCAAGTCAAGAAAACAGATTACCGTACGTTACCAAGACAGATACAGACAGCCACTTGCCCGATATGCTCAGCTGAAGGGGAGGACTAAAGATTAGTCCTCTCTCCTCCTCCTCTGTGTTCTGCTGCTCTAAGCTGCAGCTGCAGAGTTTCTCTCTCAGAAGCGGCCATTGCGTTGGTCGTTTCCAGTCTCCCCCGCCGTCCCTCTCAGCACCTCGAGCCGGCCTCGCTCACACTGGCTCTTTTAGCAGGCATGCGGGTGGGAGAAGACAAAAGCACAGCCTAGCAGCTGCCTGCTTCCTCGCTCGGCGGGAACGGGAGGAGGAGGAGCAGCTGGAGCGCTAGTGCAGCAGGCTGCGAGACGAGCTATTCTTCTCCCTCTTCAGCTGAACTCCTGGTGGCCCCTGGGGAGGAAGAAGAATTTTGGGAGGAGGCAGGTGCGCTCCATGCCACCATCTGGCTGTGGGTCTGGTCCTACCACTGGTCCATCGATATCAGTATTGTTTTACACTGACTGGCAGCAGCAGTCCAGGCCTTCAGACAGCAATCTTTTCCCAGCCTGTTGCTAGGAACTGAAATGGAGACCTTCTGGTTGCAAAGCAGATGCTCTTCCACTGCACTACAGCTCCATCCAAGACCTATGTTACTCTTTTGACATGGGGAAAGGCCAGAGGGAAATTGTTTCTAAGGTCTATGATAACATGAAGGAACCCATGGCAAAATGAATCAAGAAAAAGTTTTGAAAGAACGAAATACAACCTTAAATCATTAACTAAAAGTCTTGAAAACATTCTGTTCCATTTAAAATGGCTTAATGTCCAATATATTAATATGCTAGTTTTTTCCGAGAAATGTTTCATGCTTCGCGTGAAACAGTTGAAAAACCATCACAGTAAGGCTAAGAGTGTCATTCTTGGGTCTAGCCACAAATAATTGTAGTATTTGTTAAGAAGAAACAGATTGACATTTGTTTGTAAAATACATTTTTATGCTCTAAAAATGACATATCAAATATAATCATAATATATTGTTTTATGTGCTGAAGTAACCATAGAAACCTCATGTTTACAATTCTCAGCACAAAAACAGAATGTATATATATTTAAAATGCAGAAATCACTTTTAAAAAATGAGGCCACCCTTTTCAGCACGCTCTACTGTGGAAAAACGCAGTGGTTATGCTTCCTGTTTCTGCATGTTTCCATGCTACTGTGCCAAAAGCACTTTGGAGTCCTTAATAAATTGTTCATTATAGATGAAGTGTCAAAGACTAATGAATCATACAACATTTGACTTCATAGACACAGCACTTTCAAGTGTGCATTATATAGGACTTATAGTCTCCTGATGCTCATGGCAGATCAACAGAAAGAAGGAATGAGACACAAATATTTTGAGTCAAGCTGTTATGGTAGCTAAGAATATGGGGTAACCCATTTGAATCAGGTTTCTATTTAGCAGGAGACAGTTAGCCTGGTTCCTGGCACTGTTTTCAACTTGCCAGTATCAAAACCTGACCTCAGAGAATCAAAATGATGCTTGTTCTATGAAAGTCAGGGCTCGTTCACACATACAGTGGTAATCATTTGATGATCTCAGCATCAAGTCATGACTTACAGATGTGAATGAATCATCACAGGCCAAAAAAAACACAGACTGAATTTTCACTTCCTGTCATTTCAAACATATGCTTCTCCATGAAATCAGTTCACACATTTCTCCGTAAAATCAAGTGTGCCATAATCAAGCAATGAGAAACCAAGGGCCATTGCTTTTTGAAATTGTGCCATGTTTTTTATTGCTCATTCATGTCTATTGGTTGATTTTATTATTGTAATTGCTCTGATTATTCTGCTGTTTTCCACCTTGGGAACGATATGCTGAAAGGGAATTTAAAAGTATTCTAATAAAAATAAACAAATAAACCTCACTTAATACAGCCAGAATTATGATCATTAGTCTATTGGTTCTATGATTGGATTGAGTTCAAGTCCCAGCTGAACCGGACTCTAAGACAAGTGTAAGGAGCTATTGAAGGAGATGCATCTGTCAATCACACTCCACGAGGCATTTATTGCAAGTACACCAGTGCTTCATTGGTAATGCATCCCAGAGCAAACATATAAAATGTTGAGTTGCTCAAGTCTCCTAGATGGTCTTGAGCAATCCCTGCCATGCTCCAACCTCCATCAAAGTGGGAACTTCACAGGGGTGTCTGTGGAATGATTAAGATCATGATTATAAAGTTATTTGTGTACTGAATTATATTTCATGTATGTACATCTTCTAAAGCAAGAATTCTCAACGTTGGGTCCCCAGATGTTGTTGGACTTCAACTCCCATAATCCCCAGCCCCAGTGGCCTTTGCTTGGGGTTTATGGGAGTTGAAGTCCAAGAACATCTGGGGGCCCAATGTTGAGAATCCCTGTTCTAAAGCATAAGAAAGTATTGGTTCCATTCTATCTCTAGCTGAGCCTAAATTACTAATTGCATGAGAACTCGGATAACTATAGGGCATGGCGATTCCCCCCTCATCCCCAGTAATGCAGCAGGAAAATCATGAGTGCCGGTAGAATCCAGAGGAAAGTGTTGTGATATGCAGGGACAATACAGTGGACTTGAATCAGGAATATTAACCATATAATAAGACATATTTACAGAGAGGCAAGTGCAGTCTGCCTTTAATGCGCTTGCTGCTGGCTGTTTGTTAGCCCCGCCTCCACTCCAGGACTGGAATAAAAGTAACTAAAGCACCATTCAAAAGCTGGCCTGGGTCAAGGAATGGGTTGACCAAAAACACCACAGCACCATGCACAGCCCTAGTGTTTTCTATCAGAAACCCCAGTGATCTAACAGAAATAATAATCTGTGGAGCCATCCTTGAATTTTGATTTTCCATCCCAAATTTTCCTAGTCTTCATCTGCTATCACAAAATAAAATGTTGTACAACATAATGAAGCATTTAAACATTTGCTGTGTTATGTGTTTGAAACACAAGACAAATGAATGGCATCATACCCTTTAGTGTTTTGGTTAATAATTAATCTCTCTGGAATCTTACACTTGTCTTCATTAGAGCCCCCTTCAGGGTCTATCTTGTTGAGTTGCTTGCAGGCAGCCCTGACAAAAAGAATATTGTTAATCTAAGTTAGCATCATTCACAAGGAAAGGAAAGCAATGGTTGAATCTGCCACATCATGACAATTTCAATCTGTAAGCTTTGCAAGGCAATGGCGTGGAAAAATTAAACCAAACAAGCCACAGATGCACTATTTGTAAGCCTCAAAGGAAAGGTTAATACAAGTTAAATATTGATGTGTCAGCGATAAGGATTATAGCAATTAGAGATTCACACCAATGCCAGCTGGAGTTTCATCATTTGTCTGACCCTGACAGGTCTTCATGATACGATTCATACCTGAAGGCATTTACCCACACAGATGGGGGGCAGCTAGGAGTCCTGAAGATGCAGAACCAGCCATGCAGGAACTGCTTTTCTTTGAGGTGAATCTCACAGGGCTGGGGTTACATCCCCATGGCACTCCGTATACCATTTCTTTGGGAAGGAACCATGCAAATTAGCATCACTCATATGGTTGCCCCATTCAGATGCAGCCCACAGTCCATTAGAATCACCTCATGGAAAGGTTTTGGGCACACAGCTGTGACTGCTACCTTAAGCATGTGACTGGTATAGCAGCTAGATCAGGACTTCTGTGGATTGGGACCATGGTGTGAGGGGGGGGGAAGTGAATCCTCTACCTCTGAAATTGACCCAATCTAGATGAAGCTCTTTGCAGCTACTAATTGCTTTAGGGTAGTGTTTCTCAACGTTTTTGGAGTCATGGACCGGTACATTCTTTGTGCGCAGTTTCCTGGACCAGCAGTTAGTAAACAGGTAGACCCCCTCACCCCCACCCTCAGGCACTCCCCAAAACAATTTCAAGTGGAGGGGGGCATCGCTGCTGCGAAATCTCCAGAACTCATTTCTAGGCAGGCAGCCCTCGCTGCTGGGATAACATTCATTTAGCTTCTTCGAAATGAATGTTATCCCAGCAGTGAGGGCTGCCTGCCTAGAAATGAGCTCTGGGGATCTCCGGAGGTCCCCACCAGCTCAAAATTGTTTTGTGGGGGGATTAATTCCTCATGGACAAGCACGAACCAGCACTCAACTGCTCACAGACCAGCACCAGTCCACGGACCAATGGTTGAGAAACACTGCTTTAGGTGGAACGTTTCCATTAGTACCAATGGGAAAGAACAGCCAAGGGGTGATCTGGATCAGAATTGTGGCAGAGGAAGTGGGTTAACATCACACACACACACACACACACACACACACACACACAGCTCTTACCCCTGGACTTCAGGGCTGAAGTCCAGGGCCTCCACAGTCCCTGGGGGCCCCCAAATCCTCTTTAGTCTATCCTGGGTCGTGTGGTTGCCTGGCTGAGCATGATGATGTTTAATTTGCGGGGGGGGGGGGACGGGGACTCCAAAGGCCTTTAGGTCCAGGCTCCAAAATTACCTTGGTGCACTTCTGGCCCCCACTAGTGTTCTCTCTAGCATTTTTCATCTGTTTGTGGAATGAGTTTTATTCTGGGAAGCAGTATCAGGGCAGTGTGTGCACATGTATATTCAGAGTGGGACCTTCCTGATTCAATCCAAGCAGGATCAAAAAACTAACTGAGCGGACATCAAAAAACTTGTGAGTGTGTGCATATGTGCACACCTTAAAGAAAATACTGCTCCCCACTCCCCGTGCCATCATCCTATTTCATAGGGGGTCTGGTCAGATCTCTTGAGGGTGATACTGGATGCAGCATGAGAAGCACAGCTTGTCTCCAAGGCAGTGCCATTTTCTTTTGAGAAATGTGCTGGGGAATGACACAACGCAAAGCTGTCTCATTACAGTACCTAGACAAGTAATTATTTCCTGCACTCTTCCTATCTTCAGTCCCATTTTGCTCATCTTTTCTTCTTTTATCTCTGCCCAAACACTTCCCTCCATCCCTCCCATTTGAACCTGGGTCTCCTTCATTCCAGCCTAACACTGTAACCGCAATACCATGAGTGCCCCCAATCTCTGCTTTGCATGTCAATGGAAGACACAGGATTCAGAATACCATGTCTGCCTGTAAGTGACCAGTTCTGTTTAGATAGAAACATGGGAACATTGGCAGCTGCCTTATACGCAGTCACACCATTGGTCCATCTAGCTCAGTATTGTTTACAGTGGCTCTCCAAGATTACAGGTAGATGTCTCTTCCAGCCCTACCTGGAGATGCCAGGGAATGAACCTGAGACCTTCAGATGCTCTGCCATAGAGCTATGACCCCACCCCCTAAGGGGAATATCTTACAGCACTCACATGTAGTCTCCCATCCAAATGTAAGCCAAGGTAGACCCTGCTTAGCAAAGTGGGCAACTCATACTCACTACCACGAGACCAGCTCTCCTCCCCTTAACCTGATATAACTACTTGACCCGTGATTCACTCATTTCATTTAAAGAAGAAAATATTCCTTAGGCCTAGCTTTAGGCCAATGAAATGAATGAATATTTTGCTTAACTGATCTCATAGTTGGATTTAAAAATTATTTTGTGCTCAGCTGTTTTCAGGACTGTGGGATGGACCTAGGGAATAAACTTTCCTCTCCTGTGCTGTCCCTTTACGCTGATGATGTTTTGTGGGTTTTTTTGGAGGGAGTGTGTGATTATTTAGGCTGTTATCCTCAAAGCATTTGCTCCGGAATATTTCTGTTGACTCCTCTTTGGCCATTATATGAGAAGGCTTTGGACATGATATGGCATAGTGTGAACCATCAGATGGGCCTTTCATGGGAGCAGAGGAAACACCCCCCCCCCCCATGGGGGGGATTCCAAGACACATTTTATATGGGATGAGTTAATTTAATGTTTTATTTCAAACGTAAACAAAACCATTTCCTTTGGCTAAGTGGAATATTAAACCAATTCCCTGGTCTCAGGTAGAAAATTAGGCTGTTAAATATTTGACCCTGAAGGTTGAAACTGTTGTATGAAATTTGCTTGCTCTGCATTTTCAAAGGAATAAAATAAAGTTAAAGTATCTCATATTTTTCTAAGGCATTTATCCTGAGAGTTGTGCAAGAATTTTACATACTTATAAACATTGCTTACAAGAATATTTTCACAATAAGGTTTTCAAATAACTGAAAGTAATAGTATGTTGTGTGTAATAAAACACACACACACACACCCCAAAATCCCAAGAAACAAATGTCTCTAAAACCTGGCAAAATCTGGATCTCCATTAAACATTTGTTTAATCCAAGAGCTTTAACACCAGGCAGAAATGAACCATCTGATTTGGACAGAAAGAGTAAATCTGATTTAATATGTGTAGTATACTGCATATATCAGCTACAATCTGGTCATGCAGCCCCATGTTCATAAGAGGGAATTCGGAATTAAACCAAAGAGTAGAACTGAACAGTAGAGGTGCCCTATTTGGCATGGATATCAGCAAAATCATAATTATATTCAGTGATAAAATAACCTCTAGTTTAAGCTAAGATGGGCTTACATTTCCATTTGTTCTCTAAAAAGCATTTAAAATCCAGGTTAAGGTTCCCATCTTAACTTCCATGCCATAGAAGCTGTAAATACTTTACACAGTCTCGTATCAAGCTGGCTTTAGAAGTGAGGCTCCATGCATCTACACTTTGCCTTGATTCTTCAGCTGGACATTGGGTTGTGGAGGGATGCATCCAGGCAGACATTCAATAGGTGCAGCTTTCCCCAATCACCTCCTTGAGATGCCTGATTAATTTCTGCCTGATGCATCTCTACAAGGCACAGTTCTACCCCAAAAGGCCACCTATTTACCTGCAGTCCTGAAATAATCTGCAGTAGATTCAACAGGCTGTTTCAGTCCTGGAAACTTGTCCTGGCTGACACCAGCAAAGCCCTGGCAAAGAATGGGCACATGAAGCCCCATTTCTAAAGCTAGCTTCATATACAAGACTGTACAGGCTTCTATGGTGCAGATGTTAAGATGAGATGGGAAGCTTAACTTGGAATTTCCATGCTTTTTAGAGCACGAGTGAAAATGTAAGCCCATTTTAACTCTCATCTTAAACCAGAGGTTTTTAATTATTGAATTTGCAAAGCTTTTAAAAAGGAAGATCTGGTTTGCTTAACTAGTGCGCGCACGCACACACGCACTGAAGCCATTCACACACACACACACACACACACACACCGCCTAAAGGAGCCCTTCTCAGCCTAGCTAAATGGAGTACATCTCCTTTCCCCCGTTTCCCGCTTACACCTGGCTACACAGAGCAGTGCACCATTTTTGGTTGGAGGTCAGGACAAAATGCACCTGGTTCTGGGGAACTGACAACAGTCTCTCTCTCTCTCTCTCACACACACACACGCACACACACATTGCAGTTTAGAGGAGCTAGGAGGAGCCCTTTGCAGCCTAGCTTAATGGAGTGGGTCTCCTTCCTCCCTACCTCCCACTTACACCCAGCTGCAAAGAGCAGTGCACTGGTTTTGGCTGGAGGTTGGGCAGAGGCACAATCCCCGCCACTCCGGCCCTGCTGCTGCCCCACGGCTGCTGTCCCGCCTCTGTTTTCCCCTCTTCACTGCTGGCTGGGGGGCATGAAAGGTGAGCCAAGTGCCTTTTCCAAAGCAAAGGAGCAGTATTAAAAGGCATAGCTGCAGTGGCAGAAGGAAAGAATAGGAAGGAAACTCGAAGGCTGTGCAACCAAGACTCAGACAGGGAAGGAGCTGACGGCCATTCTGGTTGTGGGCAATGCTGTGGGCACAGTCAGCTTCAAAGGTCTTTCTGCACAGACCCTTTTAGCAGTAAAGATGCATTTTTTCTGTCTCTTAAAATGCAACATTGAAGATCAGTTGTGCAATAACCACCGACTGGGTTCCCAGAGGGATATAGAAAAGGCACTTTTCTGGCATGCAGTATAAAGGCTAAAAATATGCAAATGGACTGCAAAATCATTTAAATACCACTTCCTCAGTCTGAAAGAACGTCAACAACCCTTTAAATCCTGTTCAAAAGAGAAGATGGTTAAACTGCTGTATCTAAACCATTTTTCAACAGAACTTCACCATATTTGCAGGGGAGGTGTCTTTTGTCACTTCGTGAATATATGTTGATAGCCAGGCAGATTGGATCAATGGTTTTGATTTTAGAAGTAATAGAATATTAGTCAATTACATCCAGGCTGCATGTTACATGCAGATTGGAATACTGTTAATGCAATCTATGTGGGCCTGCCTCTGGAGACTGTTCAGAAGCTTCATGTGGGGCAGAATGGTGTGGCAAGGCTGTTCATGGGAGCCACAGAAATGTTAGACTTATTCTTTGGCAGTTTCATTGGTTGCCTGTTTCCTTCTGAGTCAAAAGTGCTGGTTTTGTTCTTTAAAGCCCTATGCATCCACATCCACATCCACCCATATGAATCTGCCACAGCCCTCAAATCTTGATGACAGAGAAGGTATTCTCACGATCACTGGCGAGCGGGCTAATGGAGCTAGCCCGCTTTCCAATCATCATGAGAACCAGCGGGCTCGTAGGCGGGCCTGGTGGTTTCCTGGTGACTAGCCCACCAAGGTAGCCCTCCTCGTAGCCCAGGTTGGTGGAGCGAGCACTCCTGATCATGTATTGTTGTGGTGCGGCTCTGCACTGCAGCAACACAAAAGGAGACCCGCGGCCGGGAGGCTGAAAGCAGCCTCCCGGGCTCGGGGGTCTCTCCAGGATGCACGGGGCATCCTGGAACCTCTGGCAACCATGTGGCCCCTGATCCCCACAGCCGCCACCAGCTCCGTGATGGAGCCAGCAGTCGACTGGGCAGCCGATCCAGCTGCCTGGCCTGCTGTCCTGATCGTCTATGGGGAGAGCAGGCTAAGCCCACTCTCCCCACAGAACCCCCTCTGGCAGAACTCACTGATCATGAGACCTGCCTCAGAATCTGCTCTCAGACTCACCACTGATACAGGGTTAGCAGGGACCAGGGGCAGGGCATTTTCAGCAGTGGTCTGTTCTGTTTTTTAAATGCCCTCCTAGAGGTTCTTTGTCAGTCTGCCTCCTTGAAGAGTTTTATAAATAAACTTGAAAACATTCTTTCTTCAAGAAGCATTTTAAAGCTGACTTTAATTGGGTTTCCAATTTCAGTCAGTTTTATTGCCCGCCATTTTACCTCACTACATCTGTTTTTATATTTGTTTTGTTGTGTTTTTGTTGTAAGCTGCTGCAAGCAGCAGTGTGCTGGAGGATTGGGATAGAAATGTTTTAGACAATCAATCAATCAATCAATCAATCACATGTTAGTTTCACATTAATTCACTGAAAATGTGTAAATGTGCATATTAATATGATAGTTTTATTGAAGAAAAATGTTTGTATTTTACGATTTCTTATGAGGATCATCCCTTTGTATATGAGAGGGAAGGGAAAATGACTCTTCAAAGATGGTGCCTGATTCTCAAAGTTTTTGTATGATCTTGTATTATCAATATTAATGATATTTTAAAAATCTGATACCATCAAGAAAAACAATCAGAAGTTGCCTGTGAAGTTCTGATTCAAAAAGGTGGGTGTGATGTCACATAGGAACGTAGGAAGCTGCCATATACTGAGTCAGACCATTGGTCTATCTAGCTCAGTATTGTCTTCACAGACTGGCAGCGGCTTCTCCAAGGTTGCAGGCAGGAATCTCTCTCAGCCCTATCTTGGAGAAACCAGGGAGGGAACTTGAAACCTTATGCTCTTCCCAGAGCGGCTTTATCCCCTGAGGGGAATATCTTGCAGTGCTCACACATCAAGTCCCCCATTCATCTGCAACCAGGGCAGACCCTGCTTAGCTATGGGGACAAGTCATGCTTGCTACCACAAGACCAGCTCTCCTCTCCTTGGACCAGCTCTCCTCTCCTTAAATACTATGGAGACATGTAGAATTCAAAAAGAAAGTTCCACATTGGCTGCAAAAGTACCCTGATGGTTTAGTCCAGTGTAGGCAATGGATTGAGTTACTGCAATAATAACCACTGTGGAGAGGTTAACACCAAGTTGTACACTTCACCCAGCACATCTATTTGATATAATAGAAATTGATGGAAAATCCTATTAAGTGTAAACTGAAGAGAAAGATCTGCATTTTAATTATTTCTCCCATCAGTTCAAGTGGCCAAATCCAACTTCTGTGAGAAAGCAGGAAACAAATTTCTGTAGCTGAAGAAGAGGGGTTGTAAATAAAATTATGACACATGTTTCAAGGACAAGAATACTTGAAGGTTTGAACAATCTCAGTTATACTGTTAATTCCTGAATATCTTCATATGGGGTGATGGTGTGTGTGTGTGTGGAGGGGGGGGGGAACAGGGCAGTGACTCACGTAATAGAATCAAGAAGCCTGGCAAATATGATGGGGATTCTACAAGTGGCATATGGTAAAGCAGCAGGAACATAGTTAACTTTTCTTTTTTGCCCATGGAAACCTGGTATAGCTGCAGATTCAAACTTCACTCCATCCAGGTGCATAGGGTCCATTGGACAAGGGGGTACATTTGCACACAGGCCCAGAGGGTCAAGGGGCCCCACAAGGCTCTACAGATTCATGCCCTTGTTTGTGCTTGTGTGAGAGATTTTTAACTTTTAAAAAATGATTTAAAATGATTGAGTTCTTCTCAATAAGTCCTGGCCCATGTGATCTTCCCCTCAGAACTTGCAATGAGTTGTTTTCCTCTCCATGGAAAGGAAAGCAGAAAGTAAGCGGGGTAGTGGAGTTTATTAGTGGAGTTTATTGGTAGTGGAGTTTATTCTCAAACAAGTTCTCAAAATGGTATACATAGCAGAGAGAGAGAGAGACTGATTTTTAACCTTAAAAAAATTCAAAGCAGCACAACAAGATGCCAAATGTAAGCCAAAACTATTCTAATATAAACTTGTAATAAACCCTGCCCACCCCAATAGTATACCTTCTTGTGAGGAAATTAGTCACTACAAAAAGTATTAAAAGCATTAAAAATAATAAGAGTGAAGAAAAACGCTCTACCGTAGATCTTTTTCTGTTTCCCCCTGCCTTTTGGTTTATTAAGTGTTGGTTCTTGGGCTTGAAGACTGCTTGTAGCCTTAATCGGGTGGGGGAGGGGTGAGAGAGGGGGGAGCGCACAGATGGGCAAATAGGGATAGGAACATTGCTAGGGGCTGTATACATGCATATATCAGGTCACAGTAGTAGGCATATGTTAAAAATGTTCCTGAGCTAGGGGAATATGTGTGCACAAGTATGTATGTGAAAGTGTATGCATATATGAAGAGGGTGTAATATTATATGCATAGAAGGGAAAGAACAGGCATGCTAAGAATCTTTTCATCATGCCCTTACAATTTTTCTGCAAAAAAAGTATACGGAGGAAGGGGAAAACAGAGAAGACAAGGGGGCCCATCTTCACTTTTTGTCCCTAGGCTGACTCCAACCTTGCTACGCCCCTGGCTCCATCTTTCAAGAGAAAGATGTAGATTTACTTTGGACTCTACAGATTTGGGTGGATTGGGGAGGAGCAAACTCCCTAAAAGCCTGCTGCACTATGGGTGATGATGTCTTAGATAAGGAGGGGCATCAAAGATGACGTGGCTAATACGTTTTTAATTGTTCTGATTATTTAATTGCTTTTTAATGATGTTTTAATTGTTAATTGATGTTTTATATTGTTTATATTTCTGTTTCAACTGTTATTGGTTTTAATGGTTTTGTTTTTAATTGTAAACCGCCCTGAGCCATTTTGGAAGGTCAGTATAAAAACCGAATAATTAATAAGTAAGTAAGTAAATACTGAAAAGGTATTTCTATTTCTAGAGTGCAACTGCATGCTCCTGTTGTACTTCCAGTTGTACTGCATTACCACCATAGTAGGGATGTGCAAATCAATTCACGTTTGAATTGATTCAGCTCAAATCTGGGTGATTCACATGATTCAAATCTAAATCGAATCAACCCTTAAAAGAAGAATTCAATTTAAATTTGAATCGAATTTTCATAATTCAATTTGATTTCAATTCGAGAGCTATTTGGCACCTTTAAAAAACTATTAAGGCCCCCTGATTGGTTAAAAAAGGTGCCATAACAGGGTCAAATTGATTCAAATTTGATTCAAATTCAAATTAAATTTTTGGACCAGATTCAAATTAAAATCAAATTCAAAAGGAATGTTTGGAATTTGATTTGAATTCAGAATGTATTGAAAAGTTTGTTTCATGCACATTTCTACACCATAGACAGGTTTTGTGGATGCATCGTAATGTCCTCTTTCTGGCCCAAACAGTTCAGAGTTCACTCATGTCTGAAAAATATATGAGTATCTTTTCTTCAGATGATATTATGCAGCACTACAAGCAGTGTAGTTGGAACTGATTTGAGTTGCAGTGTAATCCACTGCTCACTCTGGACACATCACGTACAGTGCCAGTAACGTGGCACCCTATTGCTTCTAATAGTTGCGGATCACCAAGTTCATCTATGAGTCAGATAGGAAATGTTACTACCCTGGCTGTTCTGATGGAACTCAAGTGAGCCATGGCCGTTAGAAATAATGGGTTAGTGCACTGAAGGAAACATTCATGATTGGCTTCTCTGCCGTTAGCAATTTAGTCACTACCCCAAAAAAACCTGACCTAGGTTACTATGGTTCTTTGAGAAAGCACACATCTCTTTCCACTTTGTTTTTAGAGATACTCATGAAAATATGAAATAGGAAGTGTAAATCATTAACTTTTCTTCAAGATGATATGCACATATATCAAACCATTGGTCCAAGGTCCAGTCGCTTAGCTTAAAAATAGATCCATGTATTATTGATATGTTTGACATTTATTTCATGCAATGTACTTCTCACTTTTCTGCCTGACAGGTATTCAAGTTATGTTCAACTTACATTAGACTAGGGGGCCAGTTCAGACATCACATAGAGCCAAGATTAAACAATGGCTTCGTGCAATGTTTCAGATCCTTTGGAGCATGCACTCCCTTTATGTGTGAGCCTCAGAAGATTCTACTTCTGATTGCAGTTAGAAACAATCCAAGATCAGCCACAATGTCCAAATCAACTGATTCTGGCTTATTCTAACCTGAGTCCTTGGAATAAACCATGATCTGAGTCTATCTTCAAACCTCAGGTTCACATCATGGTTTATTGCAAGATCTCAGGGAAGAACATATGGGATGAGCTTATACAGCATTATACAATCTATATAGTGTCATCAAGACTATGGTGCACACTTTACTAGGGATGTGCAACTCAATTTGTATTAAAATTTATTCAACTCTAATCTGGCCAATTTGAATAATGCAAATTCGAATAGAATCTGGCCGACTCAATTTGAATCAATTTGATTTGATGTGTTTTTAAAATTAAAGCCTGGGGAGAGGTAGAAGGGAGGGCGAGGAGAGCCTCCTTTTAAAATGACAGAAAGAGGCACCAAGCCATCACAACCTCACCTTTCAAGTGCAGAATGTGCAGTGTGGGGGAAGGGGTGACCTGACGTGCCATCCCATGACAGCCCCT
Source organism: Hemicordylus capensis (assembly GCF_027244095.1). Lineage (NCBI taxonomy): Eukaryota > Metazoa > Chordata > Lepidosauria > Squamata > Cordylidae > Hemicordylus > Hemicordylus capensis. The sequence continues at coordinate 116,792,884 of NC_069661.1, forward strand.
TTGAACAGCTTCTCAGAAGTGCCACTGCTGCCAAGGAGCGGTACTGACTGCAGAGCAGCAGCCATGGGGAGGCAGAAATCTGACCCACCATCCCCATGAGCCACTCACCTGGCCTCTGCATAGGCAGCATGGAGGCCACTAGCATTGATAATGTGGTGCTCTTGTGGTAGAGTACTGCACTATTCATGGTTAATGTGGTACTCTTGCGCAAGAGCAGTGTGCTATCCATTCTAATGGCCTCTGGACCTGTGAGAAGGCCTGGTGAGAGGCCAGTGGGCTGTGGAGGAATGGTTGGGCAGGGCGGCACCTCCCCTCTGCGTGCTCTGCATTTGTGCTCAGCCATTTGCATGGTGACACAGAACAGGGCGCAGGGAGGAACACTGAAGTCCTGCGTGCCCACTTTTGCAGAGAGCACCAGCAGGGGAAGAGTGGCAGGGTGGGGGCTGGCAGGTAGGCAGCACCTTCCCTGCCACTTAAAGTTACCCCCCCCACACACACACATTCAAATCGGTTCAGATGATGGTTGACAGAACTGGTTCAGCACTCCAGAAAAGGAGCACCGGACTGGTTCAGCTCCCTACAGAGCAGTGTCCCCTACACCCAGTTCCCGCAGGCAATACCATGGTCAATGGTATCAAAAGTTGCCAAGAGATCCAAAAGAAACAGAGTCACACTCCCTCTGTCAATTCCCCTTTGGAGATTATCCATCAGGCCAACCAAAGCAATCTCCACCCCATAACCTTGCCAAAAGCTAGTTTGAAATGGGTCTAGATAATCTGTTCTATCCAAGACTGCCTGGAGTTGAGAGGCCACCATCTTTTAATCATCTTGGCCAACCATGGGAATTTGGAGACAGGCCTATAATTGCCCAACTCTGAGGAATCCAGTATAGACTTCTTTAAAAGAGGTCTAATTGCCTCCTTTAAACAAAGACACATCCTACCTTCACTCAGAGAAACATTTATGATCTCAACAAGGCCCTCTCCAACCATCTCCATGTTTGATAACAGAAGACACATTGGACAAGGGTCAAGAGAACAGATGGTAGGATGCCCAGTTCCAAGCAGCTTGTTCACATCCTCAGGAATCACAAACTGAAACTGATCCAATATAAACTGCACAAGAGGAGTTAATGGATACCCCAGCTAAAGACTCTGCAACAACCATGGAATCCAGGTCGGCTTGAATACAAGAGATTTTGTCCACAAAAGACTCATTAAAAGCTTTACAGTGGCTAACTGATGGTTCCAAAGCCAGAGCGGAAGGGGCCTGTATGTTCCCTCACCACCCCTGACAATTCTGCTGGATGTGAACCTACAGATGCAATATGCACAGAAAAGAATTGCTTCTTAGCCACACGTATTGCCAGAGCATAGGTCTTAAATTTTACTCTATGCTACAATCTCTTGGATTGGAGCCGAATCCTTCTCCACTTGCACTCTAGTTGTCTACTTAGCCACTTCAGCACTTGTAGTTCTTCTGTATACCATGGAGCTAATTTAGAAGTGAGTCAGACAGCACACTTAGAAGTGGCTGAATCTATCACACTAGTGAGCTCATTAATCCAGTTTTCCACCAGGGTGTCAACAAGATCACCAGCAGAACCAATATTAAACCCCTCCAAGGTTTCTAAGAATCCTATTGGATCCAAAGCCTCCTTGGGTGGACCATCCTAATAAGCCCTGCAGAGGTGACTAGTGGCTGCAAATGGAACCTTCCAGGTGGTGGTCTGTCCATGACAATGGGGAAATCATCAGCATCCCCACCCACAGAACACCTCCCTGATCAGAGTAAAATACGAAATCAAGCATGTGACCAGCAACATGTGTCAACCCTGAGACCAGCTGGGAAAGGCCCATAGTTGTGATGACCACTATGAATTCCCAAGCTGCTTAAGTGAACATTGAAGTCACCCACCACAATCAACCTGGATGTCTCCTGTGCTGGTCATGGACTGCAATAAACCACAGCCACCCCACCTCCCTGCCACATCCTCTCCTGCTCCACAACAGAGTATCCTGTAGAGAGAAGCTGGGACCAGATTGGGCCACTGGCCTCTCCCAACCAGGTCTCTATAATGCATGCCAGATCAGCTTCCTCATCCACAATCAGATCATGGATAATTTCTGGTTTATTTTGGATCAACCTGGCATTGCAGAGGATCAAGGTGAGGTTCTGTGGGTATTTGGCACTGGTCCCCAAGGTCAGAGAGTTGAGAGGGCTGCTGGCAGGGGAAACAGCTATTAAGTTTCTATTTTCCCTTCCCCTGTAACAGCCTGCCGGCCTGCCAACACTCTTTCTTCTTCTGTTATCCACCACTGAAACAGCCATCTCCTGATGAAGAACCACACAGCCCACCTCTCCATCCCCAAAAAAGCTAAGACACATCCTTCAACCAAACAACAGAGTGGCAGTTCCAAGACCAGATACCAGTCTTTCAAAACAACTTTAGCGCCCTCAGTCTCACCACTGAAAGCCCAGCCACCCAAGGCCACCCCACTTTGGGTACAGCTGCCTTAAGTAGTCCAAGAAGAGGAGGTGGGGGGAGTAACCAGCCAACCAACCCTTCTGGCAGAAACAAGTTGCTAGAAGGAGCAACAGGAGCAACTTGCTAGAAGCAAAGTAGAACAGATACCTGGAACAAGAGAGCAGGAGCAGCAAAACATCCTTGCAGCAAGGTATCCTCTCAGGTAAGTCTCAGCAGCAAGATGAGGCTCAAGAGCCTACCCTCTGCCTCCCCTCTCCATGTTGTAGTGGCCTCCAACATGACAGTCCACTGCAGGCCCAAGCTACCTCCCTGGGCCCTCCATTCTTCCCACCTGGCTCTTTCCCACCTCTTGTGGGTCCTTTCCTCCCTTTGCCCTCCCTCACCTTACCTAATGTTGGCATATCAAGCTACTGCCACTACTCTCCTTCCACTTCTGCCTCTTGCATTTTCAAAAGCTAGAGGGGAAGTGAGCAGATGGGGGAGGAGGACAGTGCTGAGCTTACACTTTGCTTTCCTCCTCCATATTTCCTACTGTTCCCTTTCCTTTTGGGTTGTTTTCAAAGGTGAAAACAAAAGGAGGTGGAAGGCAATGATGTGGCTGGTGTACCATCACTAGGCAAGGGGAGAGGGCAGTGGCTACCTGTGCCACCTGAGGCAGCTGCCTCATCCAGCCTCATGCAGTGAGTCAACCCTATGACAGCAATTCCCATAACCTATGTGCTGTGTGAAGTACTTTCTTTTGTCTGTGTCCCAGTGGATTGTGCTCTAAGGCTTGTATAAGGCACTATGGAATTCTTCAAAGAGAAATTATCTTTAAGAGGGGCGGGGGGGGGTGTTACCTATATTCCTGGCTTTTTACAACAAAGCCTAGAATCATGTCTTGTAAATACTTTTCTGGCTAGGTATACCAGGCATGGGAAACTTCTGTATTCTACAACAAAGACTTCTTTTTTATGAAAATGCACCAGTTTTTTTGCATCTCTCTGGTGGGAATTGAATTAGTTGAGCAAAGTGTAGTTTACCCGCAACAGCTGCAACTTGCACCTGTGTAGCATTTCAAAAAGGTCATTAAGAATAGCATACTCCTTTTTCATTTTTTATTTGGTGGAGGAAAGAAAAGGAAAGAAAATGTTCACCAGAGTCTGATGAATAAGGAAAAACTAATGCAGTGCAGTCATCAGGAAGGGATTCTAAGTGGGATGTAATGTCACTAACAAAATAGAGAATATTGCATTCACTTTTTTCAATACAATCATTTTTCCTGCAGTGAACAGTCACTATTCATGACTATGGTCCTCAAGATTTCATTATCTATTATATTAAGTACCATATAGCATAAGGGCCCAGTTCAGTTATACCTGCTGCTGGCTTAATCATCTAGACACAGGAAAAGAAGGGTGCCATTTCAGTAGGGAAGCACAGAGCCCTCTCTTGGATATATTTAAAACCAAATGGCCCCAAAGCCAGCATCTTAAGAAAATGTATGTGTTTTCTTCCTTTTTCACACATTGTAATTATAACAATCTTAACACATAATGGTTCATACCTGTTTTTTTAAAGCAAAAAAAATTACACGTCTGGCATGCATGTGTCAAATAGATCAACCCATTTGATAAAGGGTAAAAATAGTTGTTTAATTGGCAGAACCAGTGATCTGGTCAGAGACTTGAATCTTGAGAACCTGTCACATAATAGTAGTCTGAAACAGGGGCGTAACTACCATTAGGCAAGGGGAGGTGGCTGCCTGGGGGTCCCCCGCCTTGAGGGCTCCCCCGCAGAGGCAAGTCACATGTGAAATGAGTGTGTGTGTATCAGCGAGGGACCCATTTTAAAATTTTGTCTCTGGGCCCACTCCAGCCTCATTCCCCCCTGATCTGAAGCATGGTGGTGAGAGAATGATTCTCCTCTCTTACTCTTCCTAAATAATACTAGGCTGTCAGTTCTTTAAATCAAAACTTCTGGTACCAGGGTAAGACCCTGGGGTGCCTCCCTTTGAATCAAGAGGCAGAACCCACAGGTGCCAAAAACATTTTGTGCTGTTTCAGGCTGCAGCCCAGAAGTGTTTTGGACAGCCAAGGGGCAAATCCCCAAAGTCCAGGGACTCCACACCCCCTGCCCCCCCCAAATCCTCCTTAGTCCGTCCTGGGTGGTTGGTCACCATGCCACACTGCAGGCCTGCACTGTGTCAGGTGGCTGAGTGCCATTGTGACCTGCACCAGATGCTTTAGAGACAAAGGGGGAGTGAGTAAAGTGTTAAGTGGCATGTTGAAATGTTTCTGCTAATGCGTAATAAATATATCCATTTTATATACTTACATTCTTGTGAGTTCAGTTGCTATTTGTGCCCTCAAAACCCCATGTGTAAAAAATACTGCATGTGTCATGGTGTGTGTAGGGGGATGATGCTTAACTTGCGGGGGGTGGGGCTCCAGTGGTGGTGGTTGGCCTCCAAATGCCTTTAGGTCCAGGCTTAGCTAGGTCCACCTCTGCCAGGAGGTGGAGCCAAGATAAAAGCTGCCTATTCACCTAAGGCAGGTTCCCAACCTTGGTCCCCAGATGTTGATGGACTAAAATCCCCATCATCCACAGCCACAATGGGGCATAACAGAAATAGAATTGGCTTAGAAGTTTAAAAAACAAAAGGCCTTGCTTCTTGCTTGTCTGATGGCTGTTTTTTGTGTGTTTGTTTTTTAAAAAAAACAAAAAAACACCCAGGCTTAACAGACAGTGCTGCATGGACCAAAGACCCAGAGGTGCACCTAGGTAATTTTGGAGCCTGGACCTAAAAGCCTTTGGAGGCCCCCCTGCTGCAAGTTAAGCACCATCCTCCTACACACACATTCTGTGACATGCAGTATTTTTAACACATGGGTTCTTGAGGGCACAAATAGCAACTGAACTCACAAGAATGTAAGAATATATGTCCGGCTTTTGGGAGGAGAAATTATCCAAAGTGACCTTTCTGCTCTCTCACAGTGCATTATCGGTGTGGGCGTTGCCTCAGAGTTGGGGAAGTAAGTAAGTTTATTCACTCCCCTCCTTCACCTATCAGGGGGAGCCAAAAGCCTGAAATCTTATCCAGGAGACTGTCAGGCCCACAAACCCCATCCTGACTGATCTGTTCATCCTCGGCAGCCTTAAATAAAGCCCTGCATCCCGGACACTCCTCCCTGTTTTCGGCCTGCTCCGTCTTCCCTGGCCAGGCATGTGTCCTGGACACCCAATCCCTCATCTCCAAAGGGGGCTCATTCCCTAACTCCACCCCCTGCCTTATCATTCCTCCAGCTGCTTGCAGCTGTGGAGTTGCTATCCTGGCTATTTCCTCTCCACCAATCTGCTGCCTCTTGGGTGACACCTGCCCATCCCCCTGCAGCTGTTGCACATCTCTCCGAATCCTCTCTGGCTTCTGAGAGATAATTGCCGGGGCTGTCCTGGCATTTGAGCCCCCAGCTTCTCTCAGCACTCTACCGGTTGACTGGGCACACCTCCCTGTCCCAGGGAGCAGGGGAGGAAACCCCGACAGTATAAAACATGTATAATATGCATTAGCGGAATGCACATTTGCATTCCCACATATTTCTTTCCCTACTAACCCCCTCTATCTCTAAAGCAGAGGTCATGTTTGGCCATCCGGTGAAGTATGGGCCAGTGGCATCGCACTGCAACTGCACCACCAGGGACAGACTAAAGAGGATTTCCCAGGGGTATGGAAGCCCTGGACTTTGGCCCAGAAGTCCAGGGGTAAGAGCATCACTGCAGTGACCTGACTTGGTGTACACAGCTTCATCTCTCAAAATGAACTTCTTCGGAAGCTCAGAGCTGAGTCTGTGCTTTTAAAATCATGTCAAAATTCTGCACTAAGAAAAGCCACTACCTGTATAGGTTATGCAGAGGAAACACGTTTGCTCAAGGCACAGGGAGATGCTACTGTCCTTTGAGCTTAGTGATGTGAGTATATCTGTTTAGCTTTCCTAGTGTCACTTAGCTTATTTCGTAATTTTTACTGTTTTGCGTAAGGTGTTCTGATTCTGCTAACCATGGGGGAAGGGAAAGGAACTATATGGACCACTGAAGTCTTGCCTCCTAATTGCTGCAAATCTTGGTCTCTACATGTTCCAGAACATATAAGAGCTAGAAACTAACTAAATTTTTTTTTAAAGGCTGACATTCTCAATATGATAAATTCTACACCCAGTAGCAGACTCCATGGATATTTTTCTAGCCTGACGTAAACTTATACCATATGCACATAGCCTGCTGCTGAAGCCTCTCCTCAGTGATGTAATTAGAAGATACACACACACACACACAACTCACATTTCTGCAAATTATTGCAGTTTCCACTTGTATACCATTAATATATCATTTATAATACATTACCATCATTGTGACTGGATCGGAATCAAGGCATGATGTGAACAGCCCTCAGGAAGTAAAACTAAAGAGTATAAAAAATGCAAAATAATATAACACTTACTTTAAACTCTGGAAAAAGCAGGTATATGTGTATTTGTCAAACTTTTTAAAAAATAATCATAATGATATGTAGTTGTCAACCCACCCACCCTTTCATCATTTGCAGCTATATTTCCACCGACATCTTCATCGTAAGCATTCCTTATGAAATACATTATGAAACCCTTATGAAATATAGGGGCATTCCTGTTTATGGGATAATGGGAAGCCTGAGGTATGCAGGGAACTTGTGTAAAAAACAAAACATGGTTCCCCACAAGCCCAACACCTGTGGGGAATGAGGGCTGTGCATGTGTCCTGCCATCATAGTACCAGCAAAAAACGTCAAAAGAGGGCAACGTGCAGCTCACAGCCGACTAGGACTGGCAAGTCAGGCTGAAGAAAGCAAGTGGCTTGCGAGGTTGAAATTTGGCCTAGCGGCTAAAGTGTGGGAAGGAAGGGAATTCACTTCCAAGGGGATACACCCTTTGAGACTTTTTTCTCCTCGCAGATGATATGTAAAGGTGTGAAGGGGGCTTTGTAATACTGTTTAATATCTATGTCTACATATCGGTGTCTATGCTCCGGAATGCAATTGTGGCCTTTAAAATCAGGTTTGCTCTTTGGTCCTTCCAGAATACTACAGAAATGTATGTAATAGCTGAGAGGTCTTCTCTTTCAGCCTAACCACCTGCTCAGGTTTGGGAGTGCGGTTAAAACTCAAGGTGCGTGAGGCCAAAGGTTTGTTTTAGACCAATAAGTGAACCTCAGTCTTCTTTGTGGTTTTCCGGCTATGCACACTTTTCTCTGCATCATTCTCCATCCCAGTCTTCGTTTTGTGTGTTTGTAGTGCGGGGGATCACAGTGGTTTTCCCAATAGCAGTCTTAGACCCGTCTGCCTGCCCCATCCCTCTGTGACATCAGAACAGATCAGGCAATCACTGCCAGAGTATTCAGTGCTACCACCACTGAATCCCTTTATACATTACAATATAGATTGAAAATCACATTGTGTCACAATCTAGCCAAATTACATAGCCCCCTCCATTCCTTCAGTTTTTCTACTTGTCATTTAGAACACGGTATTGTGTCTTTTTCCCATACACAACAGCCTTTGTGGGTCAGAAACATTTCAGTATCTTCTTTTGTGAGCCGGTCCTATTAACATAACGTAACGCTTGGCACGGATATTTGAGCATGGTTTTCTATATAAAGTCATGAGGAGGATCTGACTGGAACATAATACTCTACTAAAATAATAATACTCTCATAATCTAGGCCTCATTAACTTGTCAAGTCTAGTGACAGTCCTTAATAGCATCCGCTCATTTTATGTGTTGTAGTAAGTGACTTTTCCAAGCTATTTGAATAACCTAAAATCTGTAACTGCATTTAACAGAGGGTGTGCTCTCCTCCTCCTCCTCCTCTCCCCCACACCCTAAAAGAAAACAGTGATGCACTTACATTGTTTTCTGGGCAATCTGCCACTGGCCTTTCAGATGGAACTGCTTACACTGAATTTATTTCTCCTTTGCTTGTCGTACTGCTTGCAGTTTCCAACGCACGGATAGAAATTTATGGTAGCTGGCCCCCAGGCTCTTGCCAAATGAGAGGTGAGGGATCAGGTGTGATTGATACAAATTTCCTTGAGTCTTGAATTGTGGCAATGTCACCACCTGTACACACACATAGGGCAGATGTTGTTTGTTGCAAAGCCATCTCTTCTCGAGGTGTCAAGCGCCAACACACTCACAGGCTTCCAGGAGAGCAAAGGAGCATGGGAGCTTGCAATATCAGGGCTTGATCTATCCCTGGAAGATTAAGCATCTTGCTCCTTGAGAACTGTCACTTCTCCAAATTGTGTAGTTGCATTGTATTGCTGAGTCAACTGGCAGCAAATTAACTTTCTACCTTATCTGACCTTGTTGTACTTTTGGTCTCAACAAAGTGAAGAATTCAAGAGCCACAAGACAGTTGTGATCCATATCATTGCTCCCAGTTGTTGACTACAATGATATCTGGAGGCTTATTCTTAGGCAACATATCTGAGGAATTCTGAGGGAAGCAATGAGCTTCCAAAATATATTACAATTATACAAGACTGCAGCCCTATATTTCACCAGTTACAAACAGCCACTTCTTCTCAAAGCATGCACTGAAAAAGAGGAGGGTCCATCCATTACCTGCCTTGATTTTGCACAGGATATGGTGGTTAAAAGATACCTACCTAATCCCTAGAAAGTTGTCTTCAATACATGCCCTTATACAGAGTTATTTGCATATTCAGATTCACATCCCTGTTTGTAAACCCATGGCTAACGTTTGGAATATTATTGTTGGCTATGAGTTTAGCATATAACTGCTGACCCTTTCCCACCCCAATGGATAAAATTGGATTGGATAAAATCAGACTTTCATTAAATTCAGTGTCTGTATTGGCAGAACTACAATATTTGCATTGAAAATGGAATCTGCCAGATTACTGCGACATCCCTTATCATGGAGGAAGTACATAAGAACATAGGACCATAAGAAGAGTCTTTCTGGGTCAGACCCAAGGCCTATCTACTCCAGCATCCTTTTTCTAGCAGTGGCCCAGCAAGTGCTTCTGGGAAGCCCACAGCCAGGAGATGAAGGCATGTCCCTTTTCCTGTCATTGCTCCCCTACAGCTGGTATTCAGGTGCATCCTACCTCTGAACCTGGAGGTAGCCTATAGCCACCAAGACTAGTAGCCACTGACCTGTCCTCCATGAATGTGCAAGTGCATCCAAGCAAGCTTTTAAAGCCATCCAAGCCAGTGGCCATCACAAATAGAATGTCCTCAGGCTAGCAGCTGCAGGAAAACTGAAGTTTTAGGCCTTAGCATGCATTAAACAATAGAAGACAGATGTTAGGTGTAAGGGAGGATTCTAGTCTACTTCCAGAGACCTCCATAGAGAAATATAGAAGATTGTTTTAGTGCCTATGCTCCATGATGCCTTAGGAAGAGAGATGAACAATGTGATGTCAGACTGGACATGGGGAAGAGAGAAGGTGTCTTGACAGAATTTTCAACAGGGAAAGAAGGGAGGAGGTGAAAGAAAGAGAAGGAAGGGGAGAGAGTACCTGGATCCAGGGGGTTGGAGGCAACAGTTATGAACACATTTTACTTTTGGCAACTACAGGGCTTATAAATATCTTGTCAAGGAAATAACATATGAAGATGCTCCATACCGATTTTGGTAGGAAAATGGCAGCAGGTATTTTCTGGAGTTTCAGCTAAAGCCATGTACTAAAGCCATGAAAGAAGAATTTCTATAAGACTGCATTGTTGGTACCTAACACCTAAAAAGCTGAGTAGAAGGTATCTTACCTCTAAGATCACATATTGAAGGTATTAGAAGGTGGATGCAGTACATATATATGTGTAGTTTTATCTTGAAGTGTTAAAACGTTGGGTAGGGATGAAAGCAATATTAAAAGAATGATGGGCTACAATGAGCTACAAACGAAGCTTTTTTATTAGAAAGCTTTAAATATTCTAAAATAATGTAAGGTGTTGACATTTAACTCAGAGTTCTCAAACTTGGGGCTCCAATGGCCAAAAGCCATTGTGGATGGAGATGATGGGAAATTGTAGTCCACCAACATCTGGAGACCCAAGTTTGAGAACCCCTGCTATTAACTGTTGCCAGAAAGGGAGTAGCTAAAAATTGGAAATCAAATAAATTGACATGTACAGAATGAATTACTCAAGTTTGTTGCATATAACAATTAAGACAATTTACTGAGATTGTAGAACAAAGATGGATCATCCAGATCCTTAATTTTTTGCTGAACAGTGGCATTTATTTATTGACATTTGGAGAAATAGGTATAATTGTCAAATTATTGCATGTACTGTAGATGTTTTTCAATTTGTTAAGATGAAATATTTTCATTATAGGAGACCTTGGCAGAGAGACTTTGAGACTCTGATTGTATTTATAGTAGATGAACTTAATAATATTGATGATCTCTGATTTCTAAGTGTTTATAGTTTTGCATGCTATGCCTACTTTTAATGTATGTTTATAATGCATCAATGGAATAATCAATATCTAGGTATGACTTTTAATAGGCTTGAGCCCGAAACGCCATTATAAAGGCCTCTGAAACGTTTCGGCTTGGGGGGGGCGCGGCATTTCGGTGCTGGCAGGGGTGGTACTTTAAGGGCAGGGGAGGGTGTACTCACCCCTCCTGCTGCATTTCCCCTGCTGGTGCTCCATTATTTTCAAGCCCCTCGGGGTGGCAGTGTTCCTCCCTGCCGCCCTGTTGCCTTCATCAGCCAGAAGTGGCCAGAAGCAGCAATCGCATGTGCGCCTGTCACACGCGTGTACGTGCATGGCAGACGGGCACGTACAACACACACACACACTCGCTGCTTCCGGCCACTTCTGGCCGATGAGGGCAACGGGACGGCAGGGAGGAACTCTGCCGCCCCAAGGAGCTTGAAAATAATGGAGCACTGGCAGGGAAAATGCAGTGGGAGGGGTGAGTACACCCTCCCCTGCCTTTAAAGTACCATCCCTACCAGTGCTGAATAACTTTCGGGCACATCCATAACTTTCAAGGAATTAGTTTGTTTTTTGTAAAATTGGAGGATAGATTTTATAAATACTGAGTTGTGATTTACATTAGTTCAGATATGTAACACGATGTCACATTTTTTCTTACTATTATAAATGTTAATTGTAATTTTGTAATATTTCCATATAAAATAAAAGGAAAAAATTCAGAAAAGGAAGGTATTTTCTCATCAATTCCATAAAGCTATTCAAGTTTCACGTAAACTGAGGCGTCTTGCTGCTGGTAATTTTTATGTCCAGTTGTGGACTTCTCAGATCATTCTGTTTTAATATTGTAGACTATCCAGCCAACATGTACCTCTCAATTTCAGAACATCTCCAGCTTGCACATTATTATTTCTTACAAAATGCAGCTAACACTTGATTGCATTGCACAAATGGGTATTGCATGACATGCTTTTCTATTTATAGTTTTCTTTTCAACTTTTTGTAATGATGAAGAACATAACTAGGATGGGTTTGTGTTGTCACTTTCTCTTTTAGGTTAATTTATGAAAGGCTTACACTATATATGACATTTCACAGATTTTATGCAATTGCGATCCTGATGATCTCCTGGTATTGAGATTAGAGATCATCACTTAAAACAATAAGAGATGTTTTGTAAGAATATGTAGGCAGAGAGAGAGAGAAAGAATCTAGAAAGCATCAGAAAATGCATATCAACTTGCTTTTTGAAAGCTACAGTATAATGAGTAATTTTTTAAAAGGATATTGGACTTACCCAGTGAAGATTTATGAATGGAACTATGTGTGGGGCAAAACTAATTTCTCCTGCTTTTGTTCGATAGCTAGGATTTTCATATTGTGTCTGGGCATGGCGCCATGTCCAGAGGCTTTGAAAATTTTGTCAACAGAACTGCAAATTAAACAAAAACCTCACACACCAAGGTCTAGCAAATGTTAAAGCTTTGTGCAAAATGCCAGCTAATCACAGCCCTGGAAAAGTCTTCACCCCTTTAAAATATTTAAGAACTGCCACAAGAGTCGATGTTGACTTTTGCTATGTACTGTAAGGCCGATCAACTTCCCCTTGGCTGCTACGGTTTGTTTAATCAGCCTGCAATGACATTTTGTGAAAAGGCGCTCATACCTCGGTGTCCTGAGAGTCTGGCCTCCCTGCATTTTGCTCTCCTTTGATCATTACTCAAACATGTGCCCTTCCCCCACATGCCTCCTTAAGCTATGCTGTATTTAAAGGGAGAAAAAAACCTGATGGTATTTAAACTGACATTGCAGTCCAACTGACAAGCAAATAAAGCCCCAGAACCCTCCTCGACTCACAGCTAGCTTCATCTTTGACAACCTGACCTTGTCCTGCTAATTGTAACTGGCATGCCAATTGGATTTGCAGAGAGAGAGAAAGGAGGGATGAAATCATCAGAGAGAGAGAGAGAGAGAGAGGGAGAGAGAGATCTTTACGGTCTGCATTAGTGCCTGTGTTTACATGGAGGAAATGTGAAAACAAATCATACCTTGCTGGATGAGTTAAAATATCTTAATGCTGATAATTATATTCATTAATGAATCCGCAATACTGATCTAAATACATTTCCATTTGTTTTCTCCATGAATACTATTCAGGGAGAAAACTAATGGAAATATGCTCTGATCAGGAACAGGGATGGATTAATCCATTTTGCATAAGGCTCAGTAGCAAATTATGTTGAGAAGCCTGCAAGGTTAACAGATAAACTAATTTGTCACCACTAAATAGCTGAGCATAGTTTTTCAAGGAGCAAATATCTCATTATTTTTCCTTATAATTTCTCCCAAAGCAGAAATGTTTTAATGATTAAAAATAGAATTGAAAAGTAGAAATGTACACTTCCTATTATACTATTGGCACTAAATAAAGGCTATTATTAGTAGTAAAAGTGGAGCCAGTTGATAAAGGAAAAATAATTGTTCTATGGGTTTTCCACTGAGTTTTTACTCTCCTGGGGCTTTGATGTTGGAACAAAGGGTTTTGGATATGGAATTTCAGAATAAGACAGGCAAGCTCTACAATTCTGTTATGGGTTGGTGAGTATCACCTGCCTTAAAACAAAATGATTACCTATCTACTTTGACAATCCCAAAACAACGAAGAGCATTTACCAATTTAACACTTTTCCATCAGCATGGCTGGAGGGCAGATATAAAATAATTATTTATAATATTATTTGTGTAAATGCCCATGTGACTTGGGGAAGTAGAAAACTATGGGGCATATTTTATTTAAATGTGTGGTTTACTGCAATTTACATAGTAAATTAGTAGTCCCTTTTTTATCTTACTTACCAGGTAGGTTGTCTCTTTTCTCACAAAAAATGTAAATGTAACTGCTTGTATTCCTAGATTTTGTGCCATGCACACAATATGCATCAAGCAACTGTAAAGACTTCCATGTTATAGCAGGAGATATACAGTAGGTGATAGTTAAGTAACTGTTTGTTTTCATATAGGCTATATAGTTTTCTTGCATTCCAGACTGATTTATTAGCTCGATAATTTCATATTGATGGTAGATGGTTGGTGATAGGTTAAAGTCTGATGTATTGATCAATGACCATAATGAAGATTTGAATCTGAATCTGAGTAGTCAACATTATGTATTTCTTGTCTCAGTGTACCTAGGTTGTCATATGTTTTTTTTCCCCCCCTATTCTTTCTCCAAACCCCTGTTAACTAGGCAAGGAAAAACCTTTTCAAAGTGGTGGCTCCCTTATATTCAGCAGAGAGAAAGCAACTGATTTTGTTCAAGCCAACGTAACATCCCTCCGGTGCCTGCATATCCTTTTAGATTGTAAGCACCTTTGTGACAAACACTTGCTATTCTGTTTGCTATGGAAGCGATTGAATTGCTTTTATTTTTGTTGAAGCACTTTTGTTGTTGTTGAAAAGCTCTGTATAAATGTTCTAAATAACAACAATCATATTAATTGATTGATTGATTGATGAGAGAAGTGAATAGAGGTATAAAAACAGAAGGCCAGAATGGAGGCATTCTAAAATTCAGCACCACCAGAGAGCAAGAGTGGGGTACTGGATGTAGTGGTGGACTTGGAGAAGGCCAGGTAGACATCACTTCGAATTATCACTCAGCCATGCAGCTCACTGAGTGTTCGTGGAGGAGTCAGTGGCCAACATGCAGAACACAGGTGGTGCCAATCTACCCATGTTGTTGTGGGTTCACAGTGCAGTGCAGTGCTGGCAGTCTTGCACAAGAGTGCAAATACCTTGAGCAGTATGCCTGCACTCCAGAAGCACTAATGCAATTGGAAACACATTGCCTATGGCCAAACAATATGTTTACAATCTAACTCATGCTTTTAGAGTGGTTGACGTACCAGGCACTTCACTATGAGCCATACTCCCTTCCATTAGTAGATAGTGTGCTGGAGCTGAAGAAGGCCAAGGAGCTTACTGAGTGCCCATGGAGAAGTCAGTGGCTGACATCTAGCACAGTGTAGCACAGGCAGTGCTGATCCACTCGCACTGCTGTGGGATCATAGTGCTACTTTAGTAGTGCATATATACACTTAGGATAAAGTCTAAAATGCCATTCCAGCAAAACAACATTCCAGCACAACATCATGAAAGAATGGCATTATACTGACATCCCAGAAACTTAACATGGTAGTACAGATGATAAGTAAACCTTTTCATAAACAGAGAAATGAAAAAGAGGAGATGCACCAATCTTCAGACAAATAAAAGTAAACCTCACAAGGTGCTAAAAAGGAATAGGTTTAATGTTCTCAAACACCCTAATGTCCTGCATAATGCATTTTGGGTACATCATCTGTTCAGGTTCTTAGGGTCATGATGCTAAGGAAAGAAAGAAATTCCAAGGTTTTAATTCAATAAACATTTATTCTATATAAAATCCCTCCAAAATAAGGGGTACATAGAACCCTCCTCAGAAAATTTCAATTGATACATTTACTCTTAATTTTGCTTGAAAATTCTCAGATATTTTGCCCACATAGGCTTTGAATTTCCCTTCAGGGCAAGTTTCGGTGGCAACTCTACCTGGGATGGGCTAAGTGAATTTGTTCCATGAATCTGTCTGTCTTCCCTCTGCTCCTTTTATCCCATATCCACCATCTGAGTTGGCCACTTTGATCTGCTTCAGATCATGCTACCACTTCTGGTACTGCACCCTATTTTCTACAAATGTTTGTTTTTCCTACAGAAAGTGGGGGGGAAATATAACTCCTTAATAAACACAGAACAAAGTCCATCAGGAATGCACAACTTCCTGCTTAGGAAGGCTATACACACAATACACACACACACACACACCTTGTGTGTTTATTCACCACTAACAACATAATATGCAGTATCTCAGTAAAATGCAAATTTTGGATGAATCATTACTTTGTCACTGAAATTTGAAAAGATGACAAATACAGCTGCACATACCTGGAATTTCAGATGACAATACACTTGACAAACTAGCTGCCAACAAAGCCTGCTGTAAAACTTTCTGCATTCACTATTCAGTTGTGTTTGCATTAGCACATTTCCACCAGAAGTAAAAAAAAAGAAGGATGATTAATGTGAACCTGAGGGGGGAAACATGAAACTAGTAGGTGAGGACCATTGCTGACCAGACAATGTCATTTTGCATAGATTACACTTCTAGGAAAGTTCAAATAATTGAACAGATATAATAGAATTTTTTATTAATGTGCTTGCAAAAATGAAGTAAAAGAACAGTTTGAAATTTGTAGGATTCCAACTTAAAACATTATTCATTTTATTGTCTAATGACCATATATCGTAAATTTGAATCATAGTAAATTTGAAACTGAGAAATATCTGCTTTTCTTAGACATTATGTTGTTTTGAAATTATTTATCTGATCACTCAGTGTTAAAATTTGTTGACAATAATAACACTTAACCTGATTATGAATTCAAAATTTCTGCTAAAAATCCCAAAAATCATTTAAATGTGTCCCCAAGCACATTGTTCAGCTGCTTTAAGAGGCAAGAGTGTTCATACAAAATTTGGTAACCATCGGTAATTGGGAATTATGATATTCAGAATTCTTCCAAAAATACACACTACAAAACAATTTAAATTTTCACCATGCATACTCCAGTGTAAAAAGTAGTGCATCCAGATAACTTAAGTGGCAGGGTTGTTCATCCAGAGTTTGATATCTGTAGGTAATCAGGAAATATGATATTCAAAATTTCTTCAAAAACCTACAAAAAATATTTAAATTCCCCCGACTGTATTCCAGTGTAAAAAGTAGTGCATTCAGCTAATCTCAGTGGCAGGATCATGTACACAAAATTTAGTATCATATCGGAAAATGTATGCAGATATACACAAAATTTAGTAAATCAGGAGGTATTTTGTACAAATGAATCCTTTAAAATTTATAATACATGTTTCTACAGCAGAAGGGACCCTTTCCTTCCAAATCTCAGAGCAGCTGTTGAAGTTCTGAGTTACTCAATCTTGCCTTTGGAGCGGCACTGAAGAATTAGTAATCCGCTGTATAGATGTGCAAAGACATTTTGTAAAACTGCATTGTCTGTTTCATTGGCTTTTCAACAATTGTTTCGTTTTGTTCCTGAATCAGGAAATGTTTCCTACTGAGTTCAATGGACACATATAAATTCACTGCAACATTTATATATTCATTCATTCATTCATTCATTCATTTATGGCAAAATTGACTGAATGGAAGCAGTCCCGGTGAGGATGAAGCTTGCTACATTTCCTCCAAATAGGTGCAAAAGGATTCTTTTTGCACTTCACTTAATAAATGTGCTCAAGCAGGTGTGCACTGGTAACCTGGATGGGTGTGGGGAAGACACACCAATCAACACAAGGAATTGAAAGCTACAGTAAACTGTGCATATTCTAATTCTGGAATTAGTTTGAGAAATTCTCCACAATAAATTGGAAGGAAGGTCGTGGGGAGATAGGGCAGAGTGAATTATGACACAAGACTGGAATAGGGGAAATTTATTCATTTCTATACTACAATGCTTTAGTGACTTCAGACCCAGATAGATAATGTCAATATAATTTTGTTAAAACCTATAACATGGGCAAGACCCATGTCAGGCAAGGCTAATGAGAATTGTTCTCTCTTAGCAATGCCTTCAACTGAGACCATAGAGCGGTATTTTTAAAGTGGTCCAAGGAAACTTCCATTATGTATGTGAGCACAATCAGTGTAGTACAAAACAGGGGATGGAAAAAGAGCTTTGAAGACTGCTGGATCCCTACAAAGCATAAAGTGTTGGGGGTAGAGCTAAAATTCAGAAGAGTGGTAGGAAAGGGGAACGGGTCCCTTCCTTCACCTACATTTTTCTCCCTAGAATAGCTTCTCTCTTTTCTCCTTTTCTTCACTAGAAAACTAACAGGTTGATAACAGTGTGTGGCCAATTCCACCACTAGAATCACATCCAATAAGCAGTGCAAGACCTGCCAATGAAGTACTGTATTTACCTGAATCCAAGACAAGCTTTTTCCCAAGTTCTTATATATTAGAAATCAGAGGATCATCTTAAATTCAGAGCCCTCTTCCTTTTGGGTAAATATAGGTCAGGGGCATAGCTAGGGGCAAGGGGGCCTGTGTTCACCCCTCTCTTCAGTTGGCCCTCAGAGTGAGGAAAATAATGAAGAAAATAGGGAAGGGTGGAGCTTGGGGTCCCTCAGGATTTTGGGGGCCCAGGTTCTTTGAACCCATCCACTCAATTATAGCTACAACCCTGATATAGGTATAACCTGTATTTTAAAGGGACTTGTCTTACATTCAGAGTCATTTTGTATCCAGGTAAATATGGAATATACATTTTCAAATGCCTTCTCACATCCGGGATAAGGGTTCAGTTGTAGAATGCATGCTTTGCATGCAGGAGGTTGCAGGTTCAATCCCTGACAGGGCTGGAAGAGACCCTTGTTTGAAAAAGTAAGTATAAACACAATCCTGATATAGATAGACCAATGATCTGACTCAATATAAGGCTGTTAAAATATGTTCACTTTTATTTTAGTGACCTACAATTTTTTTTACAGGCAGCTTTTACCAGACATTGCCCATACTGCAGATTATAGAAGAAAATTAATGATGGTGTAGAACAAGCAGAGAGAGAGAGAGAGTCTTTTTAGACCTCTCACGTAATGCTAGAAGTTCAAGTTAGTGAATAAACTTGATTGACAGTAGGTTTAGGAGAGAGGAGGTAGAAGAAAGTAGTCCTTGACACACATGTAATTGATTTATGGAATTCTCTGTCACAATGTGGTAATGAACATTTACTTAGGTGGCTTTTTAAAGAAAGATTAGACACGTATGTGAAAGATAGACTATTTGTTATTTGCTTCAATGGAAGCTCCATGTTCAACCACATAGTACCTCTGAATACCAAGTATTGGGGATGGATGACTTGCTTGTCATTGGGAATGGTTTGCTTGTATGTGCTTAGAAGCATCTGGCTTGTTATTGCTGGAAAGAGAGTGCTGAACTAAAAAGCCTTAGTCTAATCCAGGAAGGCAATTTCATGTAAAGACAGAATACCTCTATCTCTATCTCTATCTCTATCTCTATCTATCAGAGCAGTTCCCAAAGACAATATCAACAATAAAGAATACAATAGCAGTGATGTATAAAAACAGCAGACACGATGCTGAAAACAACAACCATTCAGCAAGCAATCAGTCCTCAAAGGCTTTCTGAAAAAGAAAAGGGTTTTTTTTGCTGCCTTTGAAAGGTCCGTCAGGAGAAGATATACATGCCTACCTTGGAGAGAATTCCAGAGCAGTCAGGGCTGCCATGAAAAGGCCTTGTTCTTGGCAGAGGCCAATCTAATCTCCCTATAAAATTGAATCTGGAGCAGGACCTCATTAAAAGATCTCAGTTGCCAGGGAGTTGGGCTCATATGGGAGGAGATGTTCCTTCAGATCATTGGAACACAAGCTGTTTAGGACTTTAGGTCAAAACCAGCACTTTTAATTGTACTCAGAAACAAACTGGGAGCCTTGCTGATGATTCAAATTAGGTGATATATGAGAACATTAATCAAAGCCTGTCGGCAGGCAAGCAGCCACATGCTGCACTAACAGAAGTTTCAAAAGCACTTTCAAAGGCAGCTCCACATAGAGTGCATTACAGCAGGGATTTTGAAACTTGAATCCCTAGATGTTGTTAGACTACAACTCCCATCATCCCCAGCTACAAGTATGGGAGTTGTAGTCCAACAACATCACAAGACGTTGGAGAACCCCTACTGCATTATAGCATTCTAATCTCAAACTTGCCAAAACATATATGGCCATGGTGATGAATATATTTATGCAGAGACATCGTATTTAAATGATATGGGATTGCTAAACAGAAGAGTGCAGGTAATTATTTTATATAAATATCTTTCTCTCCTTATGTGAGTAATAGACCAGTTTAACTTAGTGGTGGATGAATCCTCCCCACCTGGTTCTGTTTGTGATTGCCCTCATTAAACAGAGCCGTCTCTCCCACATAATTAGAAAATGTTGCTGCTCATTTGAACTCATCTCAGGTGCTGCATTTTTGCTCCATCCCCTTTTGAGAATCCATAAGGATTGGTGGAGGGGAAGTGCACAGTAACAGCCACTGGAGTGTGTGCCTGCCTAGTTCCGCATTTGGCATCTTAGAGGCATTCCTCCCACCTGCCCATCCTTTTGGGGGGTTGGGTAGGAATAGTTTGGCTCCCCTCTTATTGGACTGTGGGGAGGAGAACTGGTCTTGTGGTAGTGAGCATGAATTGCCCATTTTGCTAAGGAGGGTCCACCCTGGTTTGTATTTGAATGGTAGAATATGAGCACTCTAAGATATTCCCCTTAAGGGATGTGCCACTCTGGGAAGAGCATCTGCATGATTAAATGCAAAAGGTTCCAAGTTGCGATGTGCAAAATGATTTGGGTACAAAATGGTTTGTACCCAAATCTGGCCAATTCGGGTGATTTGTAGGCATAACAAATCACCCCTGTCCTCAATTGCCCAGCTTTGGGTACAAAACAAATCACCCCAGATCAGGACCTGAAAAATCCAGAGATTTGGACCTCCATTTTGTGGCCAAAGTAGGTTGGGTGGTAGTACCCAATGGGTGGAAGCTACTACCCAACTTTAAAAGAAATTTGGCAAAAGGGTGATTTTTAAAAAAATGTTTGACGTTGGAGCGTCTTTAAGCCTTTCCCCATAGAGAATAATGGGGATTTTAGCAGCCTTGTAGCTCCATGTGGGGGGCACCAGGGTGGCCCAGAGTGGGTTGTGGAGGGTGGTAGTGCCTAATGGGTGCATGGAAGCTACCACCCAGATTTCAAAGAAATTAGACAAAGGGATGGTTTTAAAATTATTTTTGAACTTTATGAGTCTTTAAGCTTTTCCCCATAGGGAATAATGGGGAGAGAGACTAAAACAAACAGCCATCTCTTGAGAGACAAAACTGAGACTAACACTGGGAGAACAAAGAGGGGAGGAGTCCAGCACTTTTATCTATGACCCTAACCCACCCCCACCCCCAGCTGGCCAGTGGTCACTATGAGACATTGAAGCTGAAAGCTGATGCTGCCAGGGTCCTAGCTCCAACACTCCTTCTCATTGGCTCATGCTGCTGTCTAGAAGTCCCAACTTCTCTCTCAAGGTTTTGAAATGATCCCTGGGCTATGGCTTAGTTAGCACATCTGCTTTCATTTGTTTACTTGGACAATACATCAATAGTACAAGTCCTTTTTCTAGTGCATCCCGCACATAATGGTATTTTGTTTCAATGTGTTTTGTTCTAAATTTAATTTTCTCCACTTGTGAGATCTGGGTGCAGCTTTGATTATCCTCAAACATCTCAGTGGTTTTTGGTTCATCTATGTTGAAATCCGACATTAGCTTGTGCAGCCACACTACCTCTTGACTTGCTTGAGTGGCAGATACATATTCTGCCTTGGTAGATGAGAGAGCAACTATTGATTGCTTGAAGCTATGCCAACTGACTGCTCCACCACCATAAAAGAATACATAACCACTGGTTGACTTCCAGTCTGTTTGATCCTCAGCCCAGTCTGCATCCATATAACCTACTAATTTGTGTCCACTACTTGCAGGCAACTTTAATTTTAGGTGGATTGTCCCTTTTTGGTACCTGCATAGTCTATTTACCGCAGTCCAGTCATCCTTGCTGGGTGTGCTTACTTTCCTACTCAAGATTCCCACAGATGCAGCTAAATATAGTCTTGTTATCATAGCTACATATAAAGGTTTTCCAATCACTGTACTGTACTCACTGGCAGAAGTTCACTTCCTGGCAGAAGTTTACTTTCCGCCTTCTGTTTCAGATAACCTGTTTCCATAGGTGTACTTGTTTCTTTGGCCTCTGTAAGTCCCAAATACTCTAGTAAATAATTTATTTTCTGGTTTTGGTCAAGCAAATAACTTCCATCCTCTTCTCTCTATATGTGTATAGAGAGTGTGAAATACTCAGTGTGAAATACTCTCAGATAGTGTGAAATAGGCCCAATTTATTTTACTTCTATCTCACTATTCAGATACTTTATTATTTCAAGACTGAACTCTCTATTTTCATAGCAAATTATCAGATCATCAGTGGAAGTAAGTATATAGGTCCATCTGTTGTCTTTGAGCCTCAAGTACAGGCAAGGGTCAGTCCTTCCTTGGGTAAATCCCTCATTGACTAGCAAGTAGTTTGATTTGACATTCCAGGCTCTTGCAACCTGCTTTAGTCCATAAATACTTTTCTGCAGCTTACATACAGGGTTTTCTTTACCAGGTTCTACAAATCTTGGAGGCTGCTCCATATAAATATCTTCTTTGAAGTCTCCATGAAGAAATACAATTTTCACATCTATGTGATCCACTTGCATTTTCTTTGCTGTTGCAATGCTTAGGAGTGTCCTTACTGAGGTGTGTTTTACAACGGGAGCAAATGTCTCATCATAATTTCCCCCATATACTTGCAAGAATCCCTTTGCCACCAGTCTCACTTTGTAATGCTGGACACTCCCTTCTGCATTTCGCTTAATTTTAAAAATCCACTTGCACCCCACAGTCTTTCTCCCTCAGGTAACTCTGTGAGTGTCCATGTGTTATTTTTGTGCAATGATTCCATTTCTTCTTTTGCAGCTTCCTTCCAGTTTTGTGCTTAAGTTGCACAAATCCAAATTCTTTCCAAGTACTTGGTTCTTTAAACTTTTCTCCCTTTGCAATGTAGGAAAGTTTCTTAGGTGGAGCTCCTTTATTTTGTCGAGTTGAACGCCACACCCTTTGTTCATCATCAGCATCCTTTTCTGTTGAATCACTGCCAGGTGTAAAACTTACAGTGGATCCTTCCTTTTTGTCATATTGCCATGATTCTCTCTCCTACTGAAAATTGGGTTCTTCGTTTGGCAGTTCACTAGTGGTTGGTTTTTCATTTTCACTGAAGTATGCTACATTGCATATTGTAATTGTTTCTGTGGAAAGATCTAAAATCCTATATCTTTTACATCCTATAGAATAGCCAACAAGTATTCCTTCCTCAGATCTACAGTTGAGTCTGATCCTTTTGGCTTTTGGTATATAGGTATATGCTTTAGATCTAAGCACTCTTATATGACTAAAAGTTGGCTTGTTGCCATGCCATAACTCATATAGCATTATTCCTGTGGCCTTTGTTGGCAATCTGTTTTGCAGGTAAGTAGCAATCATCACTGCCTCTCCCCAAAATTTACTAGCCAAACCAGCATCTACAAGCATGCACTTTATCATTTCCATAAGAGAATTGGCCCGACTTCAGCCTTGTGCTGGTGGACGGGCTTTTTGTCCCACCCCCAGCACAGTCCCAAGGAGAGCCCCGATTGGTCGGGGCTAGGCAGGGGTGGGGACCATGCATTTTTCACGTGGCTCCCTCACTTCCTCTGCCTTTCTCTGGCTGCACGGCTTGGGGGGGGGGTTGAAGCCCTAGGAGGTGCCCTGACCTGGACAGGTTGACAATGAGGGGGATGAAACGGACTTATCCTGCTTCTATCCTGAGTCAGGGTCTGTTGCCCATTTGGGGGCATGGGCAAGGACAGCAATGTCCAAAACTGGCCTGGTTAGGTCCGCACAACATGGGGGTGGAGTTTGCTCCACACATTTTGCTGATTGTACCACGATAATAAATTTGGCCCCTTCTATCCAAGCTTATTGTGTCTGTGTGCTCCTTGGGACTGGGGTGTGGGGAACGTGATTCTTTCTTTCCACCACTCCATTTCATAAGGAAGTGTTTTGATGTTCAATGCACTTTTATGCTCCTTTAGGAATCTTATGACATCATTCCCAGTGTACTTGCCAGCATTGTCAGTGTGCAGGATCTGTGGCTTTCTCCCAAACTTGTTGCTCACTCTTGCAACATATTCTTTTAGCCTCTCTAGTACCCTTTTCACTTAACAGGTATGTATATGTGTATCTAGAATAGTCATCAATGAAAGTAAGAACATATTTATTCCCTCCTCATGTATTAACTTGAACAGGTCCACAAGCATCACTATGAATCAGATCCAAAGGATGCAGTGTTTCTCTTTCTTTGAGTGGAAGAAAAGCAGGCTGTGTTGCCTTTGCTCTTATACAGCATGCACACTTTGATTCAGTGCTGCAGGGGGCTATTCTTAGACCTTTACCAAATCCAACTTTTCAGTCAGACATATCATTTCGGCATCTCTATGGCCTAACCTTCTGTGCCACAAATTCAGACATCCTTTGTGTGTGCATTCCTTCACAGTTTTGGCCTTTTCAGTCATACGTTCTACTTCAAATGAGCCATTCTCTTGTAAAACTGCTTTCCTAAGCAATTCCTGTTTATGAGTAATGAAACAGTGCCTTCCTTTACATTTTACTTTGTAGCCCCTTTTTGTAGCATATTTTACAGACATCAGACTTGTTTCTAGAGTAGGCACATACAAAGTGTTTTCAATTGTTAATCCAGTTGTTAATTCAATTGTTAATTCTCCTTTCTCCAGTTTGCAGAGCAGCTGTGCAGAGTCTTTCCCTTCTGCATACATCAGTTTCCCATCTGCCAAATATATAGTGATTTTACAACTTGTATCTAGGTTTATAGATCTCTCCCTTTCTCTAATCAGGTTGCTTGTAGCACCTGAGTTGATGCAAATGCCACTGTTGCATTTCTCAAACGTAGCTTCCAAAACTTTTTCTGTTCTTGCTAGATATATCCTTTACATATTAGCTTTAGTCCCTGATTGCTTGCAAGTTCTGTATTCTGTGTTCCTAGTTTACTCACTCTCTTTGCAACTTTGTTTTGCTTGCCTTTTGTCTGCAAACTCTTTATTCTTGGGTCACTTGTTCTGCAAGTGTTTGGGGCTTCCACAAATAAAGCATTTCTTATTGCTTTGCAAGATTTCAAATGCATTTTCTTCACTTTGCTTTGGTTGCCTATCATCCCTTCTGTGATAATCAAAGTCACACTATCAAAGTAATGTGATGAATTATTCAACAGCAATCGTATCAAAACTGCATCTCATATGACGACCCCTTAGCTTGCAGTTGCCTAGATATTGCCAACATTTCATCTATGTGCTCAGAGAGACTTTCTCCTTCTCTAAGTCTTTTATTGCCCAGTTTCCTTACTAGATGCCCTTTGGAAACCACAATTTTTTATATATATAATCCTTTCAGAGTTTCCCACATATTCTTTGCATTTTCTTTGTCTCTTAGATGAACTAAGATTGGGTCACTCGCTACCAAACAAATCATTCCTGATGCCTTTTCATCTGCTCTGTTCCATTCTTTCTGCTCCTTTCCTGCATCTGCAGGATGCTGGGTGTGCAGAACACTGCCAAGTACATGACTCTTGAGGAGCATATCCATCTTGAAAGCTCATACTCTGCTCATACTCAGGACCTTGCAACTTTTCAATCATCTGGAATTCTTGTGCTGTTTCCATTTTCAAAGCTTTTCTCCTTGTTTTGCTTTCCATTTAACTCTCTAGGCTTTTCTCTTTTATTTACTGCCTTCAGGGCCTCATAACCCTTTATAGGAGAAGAATGGCAATTCAACTCCCATTAGCAGAGCAAAGCCAGTTTGGGGGAAATTCAGCCAAGCAAGGGGTCTAGAGTTCTTTAAGTTTGAAGAACAACAAGGATTTATTTAGAAGTTACAAAATGATAGGAAAGCGGAGCTTAAGGCTGACAGGGAAGAGAGACTAAACCAAACAGCCATCTCTGGAGAGAAAAAAATGGGGACTAATACTGGAAGAACAAAGAGAGGAGGAGTCCATCAGCTGAGAGCTGATGCTACCAGGGTCCTAGCTTCAACAACAATTTCCCCTTTTGTTGCAATAACCAGCTCTGCATGCTTGTGATCAGCTTTGACCTTAGTCCTGACCAGGTGCCCTGGGAGCTGTCCAAGGTCTGGGGCATCCCTGGCCCTTGCCTTAGAGACACCATGACAGAGCCTGGTGCAGTGCATTTCAATGACATTGTGGCTGTTTTCTTTCAAACTTGTTGGCTCTTGTCTTCTTTGGTGTGGGGGCAATAGGTGGAAAAATCTGAACCCATTTCAGGTCCAGTTGCAGTCTTGGTGACATCAACAGGAGCATAAAGAGGTACAAATCCCTCCCCCCTCCCCCGCCACCACCATCCATGAACTTCTAACCCATCTTACGTGCTTGCTGCAGTGGCAGAAACGGAAGGAAAATCTATCTCTGTCCCTTCCCCTCAATGATCGGAACAATGTTTGGAAATATATTTTTCCCAGGTTACTGATGTCCTTAGGTATAGACATTAGGCCTCCTGGAAACTATATTTCCCAGGATCCTTGATGTGTGGGATACTGCCATAGCAGAATTCCAAGCACCAAAGGGCAAGAGAAGGGTCCCCTGCTCTCTTTGTTCTGATGCCGTCACTGAAGCTGGTGGTATGTGAGTGGGTAGGAAGCAATCTTCTTTAGCTCTGATTACAGTCTGAACTATTTGAACTAATCAGAACTATTTGAACTAATCGGAACTAATGAGCTATCAGGGGAATGGTGCTTGGCTCGGAATACCCATATTGGCACATGTTACAAGCACACCAAATTCATATTCTGATCTGAAATGAATAATTACAAACATTGGCAGTATCATTAGTTGCACCAAAATACTTTTCTTCTTAGGTGTGATAACTTTTTAACCATCCCCCACTGACAGATCATGAAAGATATTACATCACAATAGGGGCATTTATCATTATGAAGTCATTCCTCAACTTTGTTACCTATTCCTTACTGACAGGAGGCTTGTACATATCATTATCTGAAATAATGCCTTCCTGCAAGTAGTGCATAATGAGATACCAAGTTAGTTGGTGTATCTACAGCTTCAGCTCATGACTACTACAGTAGTATATCTATTGATAATATTATTTGTGTGTAAATACTTGAGGTTGCAAACAATAAAATGAAAATAACTATTCAGAAATATACAAAACTGCCAGAATTTCAAATGTGAATTTTTATTTCAAAATACAAATAATTTATCACTTTAGCATGTCTCAAATTTATTTTGATTTTGAGAGGCATCAGATATGCAACCCCATCAGTTGTCAACTTTCAACTGCTAAATACTATTGCATAGAAATATCAAAGAGCATCATATTACATATTCTGAAATTAAATCCCAGAAGTCAAATACAAATATCAAAAATATTCTGTGGCTGATATCCTGACTAAAGAGCCCCTGGTGGCGCAGTGGTAAAACTGCCGCCCTGTAACCAGAAGGTTACAAGTTCGATCCTGACCAGGGGCTCAAGGTTGACTCAGCCTTCCATCCTTCCGAGGTCGGTAAAATGAGTACCCAGAATGTTGGGGGCAATATGCTAAATCATTGTAAACCGCTTAGAGAGCTCTGGCTATAGAGCGGTATATAAATGTAAGTGCTATTGCTATTGCTATTGCTAAAGCTGCACATGTAAAGTCAAAGCATGCATTCCCACAGCAGTAGCTTACCCACTTCTGAAATATGGGTGCTTGTATTTGCAGGAGAGGGGGGCAACCTTTTTGTCAATCTCCCCTTCCAACA
This sequence comes from Hemicordylus capensis, assembly GCF_027244095.1. Lineage (NCBI taxonomy): Eukaryota > Metazoa > Chordata > Lepidosauria > Squamata > Cordylidae > Hemicordylus > Hemicordylus capensis. Next base: position 116,820,463 of record NC_069661.1, read on the forward strand.
AAAGCACTCTGAATAATGCATAATTATGGCCCTGATGGCTGTAACAGCATATTGCTCAAAGAACCTCCGAAGGAAGGAGAGAGTGGCAAATTCCCCACCCTTCATGCATAAGTTCCTGTACTTCAGAAGCAGGAATGTTCCTGCTATGGGCATGCATCCCTTGGCTGTATGCATGCAGCTTTAGTCAGGACATCAGCAAGTGAATATTCAGCAGTTATCCAATGAACATCTTATGAATGACATCAGGACTTGCAGCTGGTTCACTGCTGCAGAAAGCACAAGTTGAGTTTTACAGTTCATAGAAGTAAAGGGACAATCTCACATGAGCTGGCTGCTCTCACATTACTCTGCTCATGCAAGTCGACTGTGTGTGTTAGCAGTTAGTAACAGCAGTTGGGGGTTGACAGTCATTGAAACTGACCCTCTCTGGATGACATTAACTAATAAGAAGCTACTGTATTTGTGTAGCACATGAACACATATATAAAAAGGCTCAAGAGCCTTTTCTTTTTTGTGATGTAGATCCTTCCTATTATTTTAAATGCAGTTTGGGGAGGGGGGGTTAAATTCCCATTGAGGGATTTTAGGTTGGAGGAGCTATTACAGTAAAATTTAGGCAGTTTATAAGCACATATTATATACTTGAGAGTACCTAATGTTCCATCATATCATGTCAATCCATATAATAGAGCCATTTAAAATGTTGAGACAGAATGAAAAGCATTAGTTGAGGTTTTAGCTTAATGTGATCCAGTTACATTTTAAGTCTTTTTTTAAAAAATCACCTTCTTAAATGGAAAAAGTTAGCTGAACAGTCTGAAAGGACACCCAATGTAAGAAAAACAAAAGAAAATGTATTACTATAAAGCTTTTTGAGACACTCACTTTCCTCAAAACATCATCTCCATTTTTAAATTGTATAAAATACATTTGGGGTATGGAGGGGGGGTACCCTCTGTCTTCAACCCAGAACATTTTTCATCAGCCATATGGTGAATCTCCTGAAAATAGAAAACTACTTTTATTCATTCATGGAAGAGTCAACATATCTAGTAGTGAGTACAGTATTTATTGTTAAAACCAATAAGACCTATGGCTTATGACCCCATGCATGATGAGATTTCAGGTGCCTTCATGCCCTCGGTGTTTTTATCTTTTTGTGCTAGCACTCAGGGAACTGCTCAGAAGAATAAATCATGTAAACCCATTCACATCTGCAGATGAGAATCACTGGTTACTGGCAGTAGCCTGCCTGCTTCCATTACTGTTACTATCAGAAGCAGCTCTTGCACTTTTCTATATCTCAAATCTCCAGGTTTTAATAAATTGCTTTTGGCCGGGGGGGTGGGGGCGGTCACTCATTGTGTTTTAATCTTGTTTTCCTATCCATTCACATTAGTTATGCATTGCCCTGTTACTACATAGGGTATGTATTAGTTTATGTGTGTTTCTTGTCCCAAGTGAGTAGTTGTCCTGTCTATACTTCTTTCGCCATGCATTTTTCAACCCAAAGGGTGGTTTTGTATAATGGTATGAGTGGTAAAAGGAGATTCAAACCCCTGCCTGCAGGGATCATGAAAGTATCAATTTTGGGGCTCCTGCTACCTACCTGCGGCAACAGTAGTTGATGCTTTGGAGAGAACTGTAGTACCCATGTGTCTGGCAGGTTGTATGTTGTCTCTGTAGATGTACAGGGCAGGCACAGGCCATGAACATGCCTCCAGGGGGGTGGCGGGCGGCTTCTTTAAGTGGAAACAGAGCCGGTGCTCTGTGCCGCCCAGCAGCCCCTGCGGCGGGGAATCGCTTCTGCCATTTACCTGGCTCCCACGGAGGCGAGCCCCCACCAGCGGCCGGGTGAGTGGCGGAGGTGATTCCCCGCCGTGGGGGCTGCTGGGCAGCATGGAGCACCGGCTCCGTTTACATTTAAAGAAGCTGCCCGCCACCCCTCCGGAGGCGCGTTCACGGCCTGTGCCTGGAACAGGGTGGACATCATGGGGGCATTTATCCATCGACATGTCCACAGACTGGCTGCTTCCATACATGGCTAACAACATGTCTGACACCGTGGTGTTACTGGCATGCTTCTCCATGATTGGTGATGGTGTTGCCATGGATGTTGGGGGAGTAACTTTCTGCACTGCTAGTTTCTATGTAGTTTGAAGTGATATTTTACTGCCAACTTTGCTGCTGAGTGTGCATAGAATCCCAACCAGACTGCACTGAAGTTACACCAGTGTTCATGACCATGGTAAGCTGGGTTGCCATAGGATTGCTCCACCCCAGATCCAAGAGGATTCTGCATCACAGCATGGGGAAAGATGTTATAGGGTTCAGAGTTCTGTCAAGAGAGAGGTTCAACTGCTGAAAGATCCCTTGCTTTAATCCTTTGGAGAACTCTAGTTATAAAAGGTTTAATAAGCGTCACAAACCTGATAATAATGTGTGCTATGCTTGTAAGACTTGCAAAACATAACGGTGTCAAAAGGTTGAGGTACAACTTGACAGGCAAGTGAAACCATATGGGCAACTGATACAGCTGCCAACCTGGACCAAGCACAAGACACTTACAATTATTCACCAGCATTGCTCTTGCAAACCATCTTGTTTTCATCACCATGCTTCATAAAATTTCACATGCTGTCTCTTGGAGGTGGATACCAAGCGGAAACATCATCCTTGCATCCAAATGCTCTATACGTAACTAGGAGTGCCACAGAATCTGACCAAAAGTAAAAATTTGAAACAAAATGAAGATGATTCCATTCAGTTTTGAGGAAAGCAGGAGGAGTTCCAATAAGACTACTATACTGTCAGTGTGGTCCTGGTTGTCCTCCATGCTATACTGTGGCATCTGTTTCTCACCAGCATTGGATGCTGTGCTGGGAGTCCAAAGCTGGTGGACAAACTCACCATGTAGTGAACAAAACTGGGAAGACCTAGGATTAAAAGTGCCAAAAAACTAAGTGGCAATTTGCATAGGATGTGGAGGACACGAAGAAATATTCAAGGACTTCTGAAGCAAGCAAAAATGAAAGTACTGGTAACACTGGAAAATATCTCAGGATAATGGTAGTAATGGTTCTGCAGATTGCATATCCTTTTACTGAACAGCTTGGGGAAAAGAGAAATATAGACCCACTAATTATCCCTAGATATGTTGTAAGACTGGGACATTTTGTACATATAATTATATTTAAGAAAAGATCATAATTATATTTAAGAAAAGGTGGGCCATACTGCCCCAAAGGAAGAGTGTTTTCTCACTCACTCACTCACTCACTCACCTAGATTACATTTTCTCAAATCAGCAGCTTGCAGATTGGAAAGTGTTAATGTGTGTTACAGAGGTAGGCTGCAGAGGTTAGAACTGCTAGGGCTTTGACTGTTAACCTCCCAATGAACTTTATTCATTCTAGCTTTAAGAGTATGACCCAGACTATGCGAACCAGGTCCCATTTAATTAGACAGTAGCCGCAGGCTCTATAGCAGAATAAGAGCAAGATCACAGAGAAAATGAGGTGGTACACACAAAAGGTGGAGTGGGGGAAACGTAGTGCCTTCAGGGTTTTATGCTAATGGTTAAGGCTTGCAAAAGAAAGCTAGGGTGGGGAAGTAAGAAATCCCTGTAGCATTTTCTAAACACATCACATGGCTAGCAATGCTGAATTTGTAAAAGGTACATTGACATTGATGGAAATGCACATCAATACAGTGGGTTAACTATATATAAAGTATCTGTGGCACTGCAGAAAAAGCAACACATTCCCCTTTATTTGGCAACACAAAACTGGCACTACCTTCCTTGAGAGTTTATAATTACCAAAAAAACCACAAGAAAACCCCAGTAGAAGCATGGATCAGACCTTCCTCAACACACCAACTGGCAAGAAGCCAACTGGCAAATGCAAGGGCCAATCAATCTCCAGTTTCCAAACCTGAATGTCCGAACCCAGGGAAATGGAGTTGGGGGGGTGACCCACGGTTCCCCTTGGCAAACTCCACTCTGAACCTTCAGTCAGAGTGGAATTTTGCTGCCGCAAATTCCATTTCTGCAGTGCAAACATTACGTACAAACACTGGCATCACAGTTTGGGCCCCATGGAGCCGGAATTGCTCCTCCTTTAATCCAGCCTGATTGGCTCTGTGACCTGTCCTTCTGTGAAGAAGGAAACCCGCACAGCCAGCTCCCCTGCCCCTCTGCAGTCTTGCTAACTGCAGAGAGATGCTCTCCCCAATGTCTGAACATGGACGGGAGAGTAGGGTGGGGGGAGAGGCACAGAATCGTGGGTGCATTGGGTGTACTTGAATTTATAGGTATATTTATATGAATTTATTTAATATAGCCTGTGTGTTAATGATGCAATTTGATGGAGACAGTTTTAGTAGTCACCCTTTTGACAGATGAATTCAATTTTATTCAAATTTGAATTGAATTTTTGAAATTCAATTCGAATTCAATTGAAGAGCCGTTTGGCGCCTTTTTAAAATTCAGGCCCCTTGATTTAAAAAAGTTGCCAAAACAAGGTTGGACCAGATTCAAATTTTATTTATTTATTCATCATTTTTAATCTTTTTTTATATTGCCAGATATCTCTAGATTTAAAAATATGTATATGTATATGTACATTTAAAAATGTATATGTACATTTAAAAATGTATATGTACATTTAAAAATATATATGTTTATGTAGAGATAATGTATATCTCTAGATTTTAAATTTAAAATATTTAAAAGTCGCAAATTTAAAATACATGACAATAAAAACAATAGAATAAAATTATTAAAACAAGTTTTTAAAATTATTAAAATTAATTGTAATTAAAAACCTGAGAGAACAGGAGGGTCTTGAGGTTCTTCCTGAAAACAAACAGAGAAGGAGATGCTCTTATTTCAGGAGGAAGCTTATTCCAAAGCCCTGGGGCAGCCACAGAGAAAGCCCATAACCGGACCTCTCCAGAAGATCATAACAGGCGGCAGGGATTATGACAAAGGAGGCACTCAGTCAAATAGCCTGGACTCAAGCCATTAAGGACTTTATAGGTAATAACCAGCACTTTGTATTTCACCCAGAAACATATCGGCAGCCAGTGCAGTTCTTTCAAAACTGGTGTTATGTGGTCCCTTTGAATTGTCCCAGAGACCAATCTGGCTGCCACATTCTGTACCAATTGTAGTTTCCAGACTATGTACAAAGGAAGCCCCACGTAGAGTGCATTACAGTAGTCAGGTCTGGAGGTTACCAGCATATGTACCACTGTTTTAAGGTCATTTACCTCTAGAAATGGATGTAGGTGACTTATCAGCCGAAGCTGATAAAAAGCACTCCTGGCCACTGCTTCCACCTGAGAAATACCTGAGCACTCCCAAGTTACGTGCCTGATCTTTCAGGAGGAGTGTAATCCCATCCAGAACAAGAAGATCTAAAGCATCTCTTTGGTCCTGTCCCCCCACAGTCAGTACCTCTGGATTCAACTTCAGTTTGTTATCCATTATCCAGCCCATTACTGCATCCATGCAGTCATTTAAGGAAGATATGCCATTTCCTGGTGAGGTCGGCATGGAAAAGTAAATCTGGGTGTCATCAGCATATTGATAACAACTAGCAGCAACCCTCCTGATGATCTCTCCCAGTGGTTTCATGTAGATGTTTAAAAGCATTGGAGACAGTATGGAGCTTGATTTGAATTCCAAAAATTCATTTAAATTCTAAACAAATAAAAAAAATTAGCTTTGTGCACATCTCTACTTCCAACTTCACTTTTGTTGGAGCATGGAAGCCACTGTAGTGCAGTTCTTTATAATGTCATGAGGGTAATTCTGGACACTCTAGCTATTTGGAAGGAGTCTACAATTCAGTTCTTTTTCATGACAGCAACACCCTTTCCAGAATCTGGGACAACACTGGTATGGGTAGCCTCCCAAGTGGCAGGGCTTCTAACCAAGCCATATAGCTCCCATTCTAGAAGGTTATGCCATTGTCATAAGAGGCCCCTAGATTGCAGTCAGCACTGGGATCTAGCATCAATCCAAAATTTATTTCCCCAAAAGTGTCTTCATCCACCTTTTGCTGCATTTCCACACCATACCATGCTGTAATTGGGATGATCAACTGGAAGAACAGGAAAGAGGATTTGATCCACACCTCCCGCCCACTGCCACAACTGTGCCAGCCAAGCCATCCTCATGTAATGGACTTCTAAAAAATAAGCAGCTCTAGGAATACCCGAAAGGACATTATTGTCTGTCCTAGAAGCTACACAATGACAATGTCAAACAACATACATTATATTTGTGACCTTGTATGTGTGTGGTTTTCTTTTCTTAATGGGAGCCTACTGTACAAACAAGCGCCAGCACATCATCCACTCCCCATGAGTGAGCATATCACCCACTCCCTTTCACTGAAAGAAAGAATAAGACAGATAGAATGGGAGATGAGAAATTCTTCTTTTCTGTGATTGTTTTGTACTGCTATGTAATGGTTGTAAATATGTGCTGCTTAAGCAGAGTTCAGTATGAGTAAATAAATGCTTTTGACTAGTTGAGTAATTATTCGGTAATATTATTAGCATAAGTTTATGAAGATTGAAAAGAAACAGTCATTCATTTTCAGTTTCTTTTTAAACTCCATATGCCCAATTGCATACACTTATTTCACATTGCAGAAAGGTATTTTTTAACACTGCACAATATGTGCCTAGCTTCATGTTAGAATAAGCCATGAATTGAATAACCTTGAAATCAGTGGCTGACACTGAGATTAAATTACTCAATAGTACTACTCAGGACTCGCCCTAAAGAAATACTAAATTTCAATGAGAATATTGTTGATTGGTGGGGGGGATCTAACTTTAGTCAGGGTTTCAACTAATATGCTTACTAGATATTTTGTAAAATTATTATTTTCATACATTTTTGCATGCTATTAATTTGGATTTTAGAAGACTTGGGGGAGGGGGGAACAGAAGTTACATAAATCTTATTCAACGTGCTTTCTGCTTTGCTCCTTTACAACTTCCTTCATATCTCCTTTATACATATACTTTTTTGTGCTTAGAGATGCAGTTTGGAGTTTCAAAACTACATTTCAAAAGCCTGGAAGTGATCTCGAAAGTAATTTATACTATTGCTGTGTCTTACAGAAATAAAGTGGCAAATGTTTTAGAAGTGCTAGAATCTCCTTAGTCTCAAGAGGGGGTTGGAATCCAGGATGTGCACCATGATATATGACATAGTCTGTTGACAAGTTTGGTCCATAGTTCACCACCAACAGTTCTGCTTTCTTCCTTGACAAATTTTTACTCTTGCCAACATGAAAAACAGGAACCAGCGGAACATTCTGAATGTTCCAAAGCCTCTAAACAACTTCCCAAGGTATTTGGAGCTTCAAGCCAATAAGAATTGGAACATTCACATGAAGTACTTGCCTTCAGAGATCGATCAGGGTGTAAACTGTGGCATGCCTGTATTTCCTCCTAATTTGAAACTGAACTCAAATTTGTAGTAAGCACTGATAATTGTCAGGATGTGGGCAACCAGAATAAATAGCATTCTAGACCTGTGTACAAATTATCTTGATGAATGAAGACTTATGGATGGTGTTAACAACTGCCACATGTTTTATAATGACTACTTGTATTCATTCTTACTTTGTAGAATAGGTGCCTTAGAACAACAGGTTTCTTCACAGTAAACTGAGATTACAATATTAACATTTCCAACAGGTGGGTTCAGACAATCTGCAGAAAGTGAAGTAGGAAGGAAGTGGCAAGCACACCCTCCCTCCACTCACCAGTACTTTTGTCCATTTCCATGTCATCTGAACCCAGAAATATTGGGTGGAACTCCTCCGTCTACCCCTCTATAATCAACTTTCAAAGTTGGCTTGACAATGTTGGGTGGCAGAGAGGTCCCAGTGTCCTCCATCCAACAGTACTAGGTTCAGTTGACACAGAAATTGGAGGAAGTACCAGTGAGCAGTGGGAGTGTGCGCTCACCAGGAACCACCACTTCCTTCCTACTTATTTTCTGCAAGTGCTTGGAACTCACCCAACTTTTGTAACATTTTAGTATGATAACTTATTGTTTTAACTGATCGCTCAGGGCCTTGTAGTAGTAGAGTGAGTGCCCGGAAATTACATCTATGCAAGCAAGTTGGTAGTGCAGAGGTGAAGAGCGAGAATTTACAAGTTTCACAGTTCACATCTCTCATCAGGGCCAAACTAGCTGATATGTTAATTACACGGCTGCCTCCTGCATGTTTATTTTTATGAAAATAATCACATGCTACTGGGCAGCGAGGGGTTTAAAACCCTCTTCTACTGTCCTGATCTGGTTCGAGGCCCTGAATGGTTATTTATTTACACATTAAAAAACAAACATCCAGGCTCAAATCCTGCAATTGGGTTTTCTTTTACATTTTACACTGAGACATGAACTGTCTGGGTATCTAAGGCAAGCTAATGCTCTTTCAACCTTAGTTCCCTCCCCTCTCATCTACAAATTGCAGTATGAAAATCTGTCTGTCTATCTATCTTGTAGACTACCGCAAACGTCTGTCTCTGGGCAGTTTACAACAACATAAAATAAATTAAGACAAAAATGGAAACCTTAAAAAAATTAAAACCACAGTCAAGTTTAAAAGCTTGAAATGAATCTTTTAGGGCTCTGATGAGTCTTTAAGGACTTTTAAAATAAGGACTTTTAAAAAGTTGTCAGAGATGGGATGGTGCTCCCTTGTCAGCAGGAAGCACATTCCAAAGTCCTAGGGCAGCAACAGAGAAGGCCCATCCTTGTGTGGCAACCAGATGAGCTGGTGGCAACTGCAGATGAACCTCTCCAGATGATCTCAATGGGCGATGGGGCTCATGGTTGAAGACGACATTGAGGCTGTTCTCAAGATAGGGGAAAACCTGGCTAAGGGAGGCCAACCCGGTTTTTCCCCATTGGAGACACATCAGGATCACGGGCGGGCCCAGTGGCTCAACGGTGGCTAGCCCACCTAAATATACCTCCCCCTAAAAGAGGTTAATGGAGTGAGCGTTCCATCAACCTTGTTTTTGTAGTCATGTGTCAGCCACGGCTGCAGACACACTTGGGGTGGGGGGGAGAGGGGAGGGGGGCCCCAGAATTGCACCGCGCACTCACATGGTATATTCCTGGGGATCAGGGCCCCAGGCCATGCAATGTTGCCCCACTTCCCCTGGAGCTCCTGAGCAAGCCATGGCCGGGTGCCAGACCACCCGACTGAAGCCGCCGCTTGTCTGAGCGTCCAGAGTGGCCACCCAGCAATGAGCTACTGCTCATCTGTGGAGAGAGCGGGGTCAAGCCCATTCTCCCCACAGAACCCCTTAAGGCTCTATACACTGATCATGTGTAGAGCCTCATTCTCTTAAATACCCTGGGCCTAAGCTGTTTAGGGCTTTATAGGTTATAACCAGCACCTTGTATTTTGCCCAGAAACCTATTGGTAACCAATGTGGTTCTTTTAGTATAGGAGTAATAAGATCTCTTTGAGATGACCCAGAGGCCAACCTGGCTGATGCATTCTGTACCAACTGCAGTTTCTGGACTAAGTACAAAAGCAGCCCCACCACAGAGTGCATTCTAGCAGTTAAGTCTGGAGGTTACCAGTATATGTACTAATGCTCTGAGGTCATTTATCTCAAAAAAAATAAATGTAGACAGCTGGTGAATCAGCCAAAGCTAAAAGTACCTTTGGCCACCCCTCAATCTGGGACACCAGGGAGAGGTTTGGATCCAGAAGCAGTCTCAGACTGCATACCTGTTCCTTCTGTGGAAGTGTGACCCCATCCAGAGGTGGCAGATCAAAATTGTCTCCTGAGTTCAGACCCCACACAATAAGTACCTACATCTTATTTGGATTCAGTTTGTTATCCTTCATCCAGCCTATCACTGCCTCCAGGCACAACCATTTAGGGTGGTTGTGCCTTCACCTGATGATATTGACATGAGCAATAGATTTGGGTGTCATCAGCATACCCTGCACTGAATCTCCTAATGATCTCTCCCAGAGATTTCATGTAGATGTAAAAAGCATTGGAGACAGTATGGAGCCCTGAGGGACGCCATATAAAAGTTCACATTTCGAAGAGCAGCATTCTCCAAGTGGAATCTGCCCAAAAGGTAGGAGCGGGCCCACTGCAAAACAGTGCCCCCCACCCCCAGCCCCCTCAGACACTCCAAAAGAATACTATGGTTGATAGTATCAAAAGCCACCAAGAGATCCAAAAGGACCAACACACTCCCTCTGTCAATTCCTAATTGGAGATCTTCCATTAGGCCAACCAAGGCAGTCTTCACCCCATCACCTGCCAGAAAGCCAGTTTGAAATGGGTCTAGATAATCAGTTCCCTCCAAGACTCTGCAGCTGGGAGACCACCACCCTCACAATTACCTTGGCCAGCCATGGAAGGTTGGAGACAGCTTATAGCTGCTTAACTCTAAGGGATCCAATGCAGACTTCATCAGAAGAGGCATAAAATTTGCCTTTTTAAGACAGAGAGGCATCCTGCCCTCCCTCAGAGAAGCATTTATAATATCTGCCAGGCCTTCTACAACAACCCCCCCTGCTAGATAGGATGAGCCAGGTTGGACAAGGATCAAGAGAGCAGGTAGTAGGCCACACTATTCCAAGAATAACAACACTGGTCCAGTGTATAAACCCAAGGCTCATCTTCCAGTTCTGTACTACTACAGACTGCAGATAGGGGACTGGATGTTTGATTACTGTCTCACATATTTTTTTTAAAAAAATCCTACCTGTTCCTGAAGAAAACTAGCAGATCAGAGACTTTTCTATGAGTTCAGTTTAAAAAACAAAAACAAAACTAGAATCATAGCCTTGAAAGTTTTCTAGTCAAATGCCCTGCTTAATGCAGGAAGCTTCTACGGCATCTCTGACAGATGACCACACAGCCTCTGTTTGAAAACCTCCCATGGAGAGCCCACCACTGCACCAGGCCATTTTTTTCCACTGTCAAATAGGTCTTACAGTTAGGAAATTCTTCTTAATATCTAGCCTGATTCTGTTTCCTTCCAATTTCAACCCACTGATCCTACTCCTAACCTCAGAAGCAACAGAGAACAAGACCACTCTTTCTTTTATGTGACAGCCCTTCAGATATTTAACAATGGCTACCATATCTCCCCTAAGTTTTCTCTTCCTCAAGCTAAAAATATGTAGCTCCTTCACCCGTTCCTCATAGGACTTGGTTTCCAGACACCTCACCATCTTTTATCCTCCTTGATTCTTGTTCCACTTTAACAATGTCCTCCTCCATTTGGAGAAACTCAGGAGGAACTGCACCCCACAGGCATCCCTGTGGTTCCCAGCCATCCTATGCAATTGATGAGCTTCATCCTTGTCACTCCCTGCCCCCCCCCCCGATGCTCCCATGGAGTGATGCCACCACCCAGCTTTCCCTGTGCCAGTGCTGGGCAGCTTTTAAAGAGCTGCCGCCACCACCGCCTTCCTACCTGGGGTAATTGGATGTCCCCTTGTGGTGGGGGCTGCGAATTCTGAAGTGGAATTCCAAAGTTTTCTGATGTGCACAGTCTTAATAATGATACATTCTTTTCTAAGTGCTCATAGACTTACTGCTAAGTAGTGTATTCTAGAAATTTGCTAGGTATCAACATCAAGCTTACTGCTCTGTAGTAATTGGATCCCCCGCCCCCTCCTTCATGACAGGAGCAATGAGTTTGTTCATCTCCTGGTTTTTTGATACCTCATTAATTCTCCAGGATGAGGTTCTTAAAGATGACATACAGTGGTTCTGAGATCACCTCTGCAAGTTCCAAGATATTATTATTCATTATAATAGTTATTTATTGCAACCTCTCAACCACAGTTTGAAGTGACACAACTCCATATGGTTTTTGTGTGTGAACAGTTTTTAACTTTGATTGGACCTTAGATACTTTAATCCTTTGAACACTAAAATGTGCCACATATATGCTAATTATTATTTCTTGATCATTGATTTATTTATTTATTTTCCATCCAATCAGTCCTGGGCTTGTTGATACAGTATAAAGTTTATAGCCCACAGATCTGGAGATGGAAAACATCTATATCTATATTTAAGCCTAATTTTCACATTTAGCCACCACTTCTGCAAGCAGCAGAAAAGAAAATGCAAGTGTCAGAAGGGCAGTAGTGATTGATTACATTTATCACTAGGAGATGCGGACCCTTGTTGACTGGGCAATGTTATATATGTCGATTACACATATAGGAAAGTTATAGAATTTAAATATATGTAAGGATTCTTAATTAATGTGTTTGCAAAAGGGAAGTAAAAACAGTTTGAAATCTGTAGGATTTCAACTTCAAATATTCCTCATTTTATTGAATTATTACCATAGATAGTAAATTTGAATCATAGTAAATTTGAACTTCTGCTTCTCTTGGGTAGGCTGTTGAGAACAATATCAGTTAAGATATGGTTATTATATTCAGGATATATTCCAAAAATGCAAAAAATAAAAATAAAAATAAACATTTAACCCAGCATATTGCAATGTAAAAAGTAGTGTATTCAGCTAATTTACAAGGCAGGATCGTTTATGCACGATTTGGTATCTGTAGGTAACCAAGACGTATATGACTGTATTTTGCACAAACTCTTCTAAATATATGAGATTCATTTAAAACTATTTATATGATTATTTTATATGATTATTTATATGATTATTCATTGAAAGATTCCACAGCAATCTGCAGAACTAAATCAAGTCATCAATAAAATACAAAATGATAAAAATTAAAACCAAAGCAATTGAACACTAAAATTGCAGTGCAATCAAAAAATAGCACCTGTACAAGAGGATATGGTAACCGTTAAGTCAACATCAAACTAGCGATTTCCAAAGGCTTTTCTGAAATATAAAGTTTTAGAATGTTTTTTTTTTAAGACAGCAGAGAGACTCTGTAAAGATCTTTCTTGATTATAACTGCTGTGTGCATTCTATCTAAAAACTTTAGCAAATAGTATTCTCTCAGATGCAGTAATTTGAGTAGCTAAACATTCCAGGCTTGGACTGGCCCACAGGGCAACAGGGCATATTCCCAGTGTACCACACCTGTGTGGCACCCCTGCGCCCTGACTCCCAACCTTAATTACCCAATCTGTTCAAAACCTGGGCCCTCCCCACATACAGTACATTCCACTGCCCTCTCAGTGCCCCAGTCCGGCCCTGAAACATTCAAATATTAAGCATTGTAACAAATAGAATCAAAATAAAGTTGCTTTCAACAGTTATCTTAGAAAACATGGATGACATTTCAAGTTTCAAATGGTGGTGGTGGTGACAGAATTTTGGTGGTGGAGGAGCTTAACAGCAAAATGCAGAAACCTATTCTTGGATATATTCAAGAATTATTTGCAACAGAAAAAAAAATCCCAGTGTATTTTTGGTATTTTTGTGTGTATTTCATAAGAATCAGAGATAGAGGTGTTTTTGAGCAACAACCACATGGGGGGGGGCACTTGCCCCTACTCCAACATTATAGGGCAAAGTGTCCAGTTTATAACCCATTAGTCATATAAGGGCAAAGGACAACACTAGATCATATAGTCAAAAGCCCAGAATAATTTGGTCGTGGGGTGGGGGCGGGGTGAGTGGGTAACAGTGTTCCCTCTAACAGGAATTCCCAGATGTGGACTAAAGTAGAAGGTAAAGTATGCCATTGAGTAGGTGTCGACTCCTGGTGACCACAGAGCCCTGTGGCTATCTTTGGTAGAATACAGAAGGCGTCTACCATTGCTTCCTCCTTTGCAGTATGAGATGAAGCCTTTCAGCATCTTCCTGTATCGCTGCTGCCCGATATAGGTGTTTCCCATAGTCTGGGAAACATACCAGCGGGGATTTGAACCAGCAATCTCTGGCTTGCTAGTCAAGTCATTTCCACACCATGCCTACAACTCCCATAATCCCCAGCCAAAGGCCACTGCAGCTGGGGATGCAGAGAGTTGTAGTGAACAACATCTGGGAATCTCTGTTAGAGGGAACACTGGTGGGTAACTGGTTCATTTTTGTTTAAATTGGCTCTATTTTCAGTTTTTCAACAAAATCAGAACAAGCTCTATGCTAGACAATCTAAAAAGAGAATGATTAGCCCTCTCTGTAGAGTGAAGAGCTTAGCTTATAAAAATCCACAAACGAAAGATAAAAGGATGCTTTCTGTTACCCTTGCACGTCTCGTTCTGGCACTTCAGTAGGATGGGTTTTTCTCCTACTCTTCCCCCCCCCCACCCTTCACTTTTAAACCAATGAAGCACAGCAGAAATTCTAAGTATGCAAAAGCTCCAGAGGGTTCAGTATTTTAAAAAATGGGCTCGTTCAAATGCAGCAGAGTGGATTTCTTTTGTAAAAACATGAAGGAGGCTGGAACAAAGACATCCCCCTTCAGCACTACAAGATCAACCTTTCACCTGCAACCTTACAGTGGTTTCAGAAATAATTTCCTTTATACTATCATCCTAAAAAAAAGAGGGGGATTCAATACTTCACTCCCCCTTCTAGTTTCTGACTGGCTCTGATCCCATAGTGCAGCGGGCCTCAGAAGGCTCGCCAAGTTGCTGCTCTCATGATAAACCTGGTCTTTTCTCCTCTCTCCCAGGGCTTCCTCCACATTATATTTTTCCAGCCTCCCCCATTTCCCACAAATTCCTCCTGTGGTTCCTGCCTGTACCATAAATGCTTCTCTTTCCATCTAAATATCACTTTCACCTCCAGCTATTCCATGCCTTGTCTCAACTCAAAGCTCTCTCAACAGCCCTTTCCCCAAAAGCTGCCTGCCAATTATTTCTCTTGGCTTCCCACACTTTCTAATATCTCCACATTTCTTCTGTCTGCAACTCCCTCCACATAGTTATGCCCTTGTGTACTTCTGCTTCTCTGGCTGCCCTCTTTCTGTTTATCGTACCACACAAGTCTCTCCTTGCAGCATTTCAGAGCAATACAAAAATAGATGTTTTCTGACTTGCATCCTTGATAAAGACGTTGAAATCCACAAAAGTGCACAGGGAGATTGGTAGAACGGTCACCGCCTTGAGCGGAATGGTGATCCTGCATCCTGGCATTTGGGTTCTGGACGCTTCACTGTACAGGGGGAATGGAGTACACTTGACTGATTGGGGGAATGAACTGTTCCCCTGGGACTTGCAGCAAGGTATTCAAGAAGCACTAGTGGGGTGGGGTAAGCAGGGCTAAACAGAGGTTTGTCCCACTTTTGTGGCTGGATAGTGTGGGTGTCGGGTAGGTAGTTTGATTAACGGTGTTCGGCTGGAGGGCCTTTTGGGGTGAGGGGGACCAAGGAACAGCCCTTCAGGGTTTTTGCGGCCCAGAGGGTTGGGAATGGCCCCTGCTCACGGTGGGAGGTTGAGGGTGGCTCAACTCACCAACACAGAGTTTAGCAGCTTGAGTTGGGGGTGGGTCGGGTTGCCCACCCCCCACAGCAGAGGAAAGCCTCTTGATGAGAGCCAGTCAGGACCTGGTGCCTGATCGAATCAGGACCTGGCCCTTCACCCAGGTGTGTGACGGCCCTCCCTAGGAGGCTGTCCCACATGGGAGGAGCACCCTCACTCTGGTTAGTTAGGTACCTCATTGTATGTCTTATTCTGCTGTACATTAATAAAGTGGCCCTATTTTACTCCAACTAAGTGTGTCCTGTCTTCATTGGGGCAGGGGATGCTATAGGGACATGCTTGTGAATGTGTAGGGGAAATTGCATACAGCTCTGATTGCAAGCATGCCACACATGGAAAGCAGGTAATAAGTCTATTATTCCAGATGATCAAAATGGATGAGCAAAATCCAACATTTCGCAGATATAAAATGTAAGTTAAAAATAAGGACAAGGATATACTTGTAACAACCAATTGTTACAAGCACTAAGGATTGCTGCCCAAGCAAGACTGGATTCAACCTTCTGATTGCTGTGCATGCATAATGCCTCTGTGTGCATAATGCACCAATCTACATTCAGGTCTGCTACAGAAATTATGCATCCACACCCCCATATGGAGATCTGATTTCTAGAGACTTTGGTGAGGGAGCTGTAGCCTGAAGAATAACAACTCAAGCAACTCATATGGGAAAAAAGAATTTAGAAAGGCATCCTCAAACAGCAAAAATAGGGCCAAGCTAGGGACAGTAATTTACCACACAGGGATGATCCCTGGTAAATATTAGTTTAGGTCAAAATGGTTCAGATATCATAACATACATAATAACTTAAATGGTTAAAAAAACCCCACCATTCTATCAGATAATTCCTCAAAAAGCTTTCGGAGGAGGAAACAACCCAGAAATGTTACAATCTCTTATAAACAGGTGGGTGGGGGGATTCTTCTTAGAAAGAGTGATCCACGAGGCGAGCAATATAACAAGGCAGCCTTACATTTGCAGCCACTTGCCTAAGCTCATTAGGCAGGGAAGGTCAGACTGGAGCCTTCCTTGAAAGACCTGAGACCATAAGGAGGTTCATACAGATGCTGTACACACAGCAAAGTTTTCTCTGCTTGTTTTCTCTGCTCTGCTGCATTGTTTGTCAGCTGTGTAGAAGAAAATGTGCAATGCATCCACACCATCCATTTATATTAGAACTGCAAATCTGTGTTTAAAAGATTGGTATCAGTATAGGGGGTTACAAGAAATAGCCTTTGTTTCTTCAGAAACTGATTTATTACTTCTTTCTCAGAACATACAACAGTATGGCTATATATTGCTCTATCTTGTTATTTTGATATCTATAGGAGATGTAAATTAGTTTTAGCAATGACAAAAAATATTTATTTATTTTTCAAACCTACTCTTTGCAATATATTTCCATCAGCTTGTAGTTTCAACTAGCCTGGAAGATATCTCAGAGTTTTTATTTATTTGGACATTCTGTATAGGCTTATTTCTAGAGGACATTCTTTGTAGAGGAGTATCAATTAATAAACCCCTGAAATATAAGCATATGAAATATATGCATATCCAAGGACACCACTGCATTTAGGACCAACCTAAGATGGTCTGATCCCTTTGGACCTCTAATAAAACCAGCCTGAGAGGGATGAATGATTGTAGAAAAACATAGGTTAAGCCGTTGCACCAAGATGGATGCAAGTATCTTGGCATCAACATTCATCAGACAAATAGGTCTATAATTACAACATAATTGGGGATCTTTATTTGGCTTTAGAATAGCTGAAATTGTTGCTTCATACATTGACTGAGGAAGAGAACCGCATTTAAAATCAATGGTTAAAACATCCCATAGCGATAGAGCCAATTCCTCTGAAAATGCTTGATACCACTCTGAAGAGTAGCCATCCGGCCCTGGGGCTAGGGAGAAGTGATTATGTGGAATCAAGGTAGGAGGAAAAGCTGGGTAGGACAGCGCTGTCTTACCCAGTTTTCATACCCAGCATTTTTCCAAGGTCGGAAGAAAAGCTGCCCTACCCAACTTTTCCTTTTATAGTACCTTGATTCCACACAGTCACTTCTCCCTCCTCCTATGTAGTTGTTTGCTCCCACGTAATACCTTACATAACTAGAAATGCCTAACCACAGAAGGGCCTTTACCCTGGCTCACTGTGATCCCCTTCCCTCGGCTGTCCATGAAAGAAGATACAGGAATAACCCCTGCTAACTGGACAAAGAGGCACCTTTTACCATGGTGATTCTCTTTATTTAGCAGGGGGAGAGTAACTGGCCCTATCCACCCCCAGCACAGTACCTCCAGTGACTGTTGCTGGTGTGTGTCTTATGTTTCTTTTTAGAATGTGAGCCCTTTGGGGACAGGGAGCCATCCTATTTGTTTGTTATTTTCTGTGTAAACCGCTCTGAGACATTTTTGGAAGGGCGGTATAGAAATCAAATTATTATTATTATTATTATTATTATTATTAGGAAGATCCCTTTCACAGAATGTCTGTGCCCCTAGGGACAAGTTGAAACTATTGAGCATGTCCTCCTTCTCTGCCTGTTCTATAGAGATGTACGAAACACCCTCATTCTCCCACTACCTGACAGGTCGCCAGAATGCGCATGCAAATACTACATCTCCCTAGACTGCAATCCATCTATAACATACAATGTTGCCAAGTTCTGCACAGCAGCATGGAGAATTCGCTGGGCTCTGACCACCAGCAAGAATTAACTTCTTCAATTATTCAGCTCTGCTGCTTTTAAAGTCTCAGTTGATCTTTTAATATTTCATAGACATTGCCTTACAGATTTTACCCTTGCAACAAATTATAGCTTATAGCATGCAACCTTCAATAGCATCTCAGAGATTTCAGCCCTAACATGACTCCATAGTCACATGCTACTCTTTTAGCAATCTTACAGCTTCTTTATTGCTTTTTACAGACATACTTAGTTTTAAATCTTCTAGTAATTTCATAGTAACCTTACAGTCTTTATGCTAATAGGCACAGACTCTATCGCTTTTATCTGCTTTTAATTGCTTTTAATATCACTGGTTACAGGCTCCTTTTACCTTGTGCTGGTCTGAAACTGTAATAAAGATTGATTGACTGACTGAGCTGAAAAGAAGGATGTGCTTGTATAAACAACCCTATTATCATACCAAGGATTGTACTGACTACACACCTCATCCCATCTCTACACACAGAAAAAAACACAGAAACACATATGGGGGAGAGCTCTGCTCTGTATGCATACTTTTAAAACAACAACCAACTTCTGCTGATTTGGAACCCAGGAGGAATACTTGTTCATTTTGTAGAAAAGATAGTTGAAAATCTAATCACCCTACAAGATATGATCAAAGGTTCAAAAGATGCTTCTGCAGCTGCAGGGTGTGAGATGTCATTCTGTCACTCTGCACACTGCATGGTGCCTTAGGGTTCGTGTGCACACATGTAGACACATGTGCACTAGAGATAAGCTTTATCCATCTCATATCACAGATTCTGTTTCCAGGAAAGGAAGAGAGCACGGAAGTCTGCAGAATGACAGCTCTAGGAAGTCACAGGATCAATATTGTCAGCAGTCGTTCCCAAAAGGAAAGAATTAGGGACAAAAGAGCAATCATTACTTTCTAGGGAAAGGGAGTAGAAAATAGCGACTGTCCCTACTAAATAGGAACAATGGGAGCCTGTGCTTCAATGCTGTGTCTGTCTCCAGAAGTAATTGGTAGGACCTGCAGACATAACATAGTGATGAAGGTGGGATGGAATATGGACAGGAAGTGTTTCTGGCCTATCATCAGAATAAATTTCTTACTATAGGAGGTAATGACCAGATTTCTTAACTCTTCAGAGGAGGCTCAATGCCTTTTAAGTATCTGGGCACAGTTATACTCTGCAAGGCAAAGCAATGAGCTGTTCTTTTTCATTGGTTATTATGTTAGGAAATCTTTGCTCCAATTCCATATGCTGAAGCATCACATGCCAAGAAGATTATTGACCCTGGGTTGTAATGTGTGAATATGTGTTCTGAAGTGGCACACAGAGTAACAACCAAAGCATTCTAGAGAATTTACATGGAACATAAATGACACTTAACTTCTCCATTTGCATGTTTTCCTTGACTTGGACATTTGGCCTTTAATCGACTCTTTATTCTGGACTGACACCCCCACACCCCCACATTGATTTGTCCCAGTGCTCCATCCAGCTTCAACCCCAATCCTCCATAACTTGTGGTGCAACCCCCTGCATACCCAGCTGCCTACGGCTTAGTACCAACAGACTTGGTAAGTGGGTTCACATATTAGTAAGTATGGAACAGCTGCCCTTTTCTGCCAGGTGCACACTCCTAATTCTGCTGCCATTTCTGTGTCATCAGAACCCAGAAATGTTGGGTGGAGAATACTGGTGACCCACCTCAGCCCAAATTTTTTCAAGCCAATTTCAAATATTGGTTATGAATGTCAAATGAATGTTGGTTTGACGTAGGTCACCAACTTTTCCCAGCCAACGATCTGGATTCTGATGACAAGGAAATGATGGCAGGAGCAGGAACAGATGCCCAGTAGGAACCAGCGGCAATTCCTTCTTTCCTTCTTTGCTCCTGTTATGTGTGATAATTCCCTGTGTGAACCCACCCTGGGTGATCAATTTTATTCACTGAGACTGTTTCCAGACCAACCAAACTCTTCATCTTTCTTTTTGTCTGTAAATTGTATGAACAACTTGTATGAACAATTTACAGACAAAAGACAAGAACAAGACTTACAAGGACAATCTTTGAGAGCCAACAGTCTATAGCCTTAAAACTGGAGAAACTCATAAGATTTGATACTCTTCTAAATCTTATTTGTCCTCCTTCCAGACTCTTTATAAAGCAGAATGTAATTACCTAATCAGTATACTATTATGTTTCAAGCCTGGGTAACCAAAACCACAATGTTCAGAACTCAATCCACAGAAGAAAATAAGACCATAAACTTCAATTCAGGCAAGTGACATTTTACTACCAAACCCTTGTGTACTACCAAACCCTTAACAAACTCAATTGAAAGTCTACTAGCTATAAAGGATACCTATGTTTTGAGGTATCCTTTTGCCATAAAATTTTTTAAAAATGGTAAAAGAATTTGAAAATCTTCAAGAAATTTGTATTTACTCCTAAGAAATGCAGATACGATTTCCAGCTTGCAACTGTAGCTTATAGCTCTCATTGTGTTATTTTGATATTATTTATCTTGTTCTGTATCTTTTGTTTTCAGTTGTGAGTAACATTAGGAACCCAGACAATAGATCAAAAAGCAGGACCGATATGGTGTATTTGTATATTCAAAATATTTTTGTGAAACTTTGGACAGCACGAAAAGGACATGCCAGAAATGGGAAAGTTCGGGGCGGGGGGTGGGGGGGGAGAGGCTAAGAAAGGGAATATTTTCCCAACTTTATTCTGCAGTCTTGACTTCTGATATCTTCAGCTCTTGGCTCAACTCTTCTCCTTGAGCCTTAGTGGCTCAATAACATCTAGAATTGAAGACCAGGCTAGGGCAGCTAATCCTGGCTTGGCTGCCTGTAATAACTGCTGGGAGCTGTCTGGCTCCCGGCAGCACTGCAGCAGCAAACCTGCCTACAGAGCCCACTGGTTAGCGGAGGTTAAGGGCGTGAGCACACCCTTAACCCAGGCTAACTGCTAGTGTGTGAGCGCTGGCTCCTGCCAGCTGGGGCTGGCACAGGAGCAGGCTCTCAACTGTTGCTGGGGGGATTCCCAGAAAGCATTGCGTACTCACACAGTGCATTGTGGGGTTTCTGGGGGCTGGGGTGATATGTCCTAACCCTCACACCTCTGCAATGCCTGGGGCAGCAGAAGACCATCTGGGCACATGATGCACACACCCAGCAATGTCTTGATGATCATCTGCTGAGCAGGTAAGGTTATGCAGCCTTCCTCCCCACCCATCCTCCCAAACAGTCATGTGAATGGGCCCGAGGATTTATTGACACAACCAGGGTTACAGTGGGTGACTTCACATGACTAACCTCAAGGCAGTAAGCCAGGAATCTCTGGTTCCCAGAGAGTGCATGCTCCCAGCGAAGGATCACAGTTGATAGACCAAAAGGCTTACCGACTTGGCAGTGATTGCTTGAAGCCACCCAGTGACAGAACAGGAAGAAGGGAATTCCTGAAGTATTACCATTGACTAGAAAGTGTGGTCGCATTCCGGAGTCCTAACCATCCAAAGTATGGGGCAAAAGGAGGGAGAGGTGCTAGGCGGCAATTAAAGCAATTGAGCAGTTGCAAAGGAACAACTAAGAGTCTTACTTGATAGACTTAAAGAGGTGTCTGTGAACATACATAAGTTCCATGTGCCTATTCATCCAAAAATAGTGGAAAGATTTTTTCTTTTTTCTTTTTTAAAAGTTCAGCACTTTGAATATTTGGAGGTGCACTCGAGCATGGTGGGATGTCACGTAATTGGGAATGGCAGAGTAGGCTTGTGCATTTTGATTCGGGTACAAAATGTTTTGTACCTGAAAATGGCAATTTCAGAGGTTTTGTAACCAAAACAAAATCATGAATTAAAAAACAGATATTTTTGTTTCCAAACTGAAATGACTGTGTTTCGGACAGAATGCTTTGTTCTTTGGAAAAGCATTGCAATTGAAATTGACTTCTCTGACTCTCTCCACTCCAGCTGAAGCACTGACTGATTCGCAGAAGATAAGATATGCAAAAAGCTGTTGAGCATGAATGGTTTAGTTAAGTATGTGTTGTATTCAGTGTGATTGAAATGCATGATCCATGGTTTTGCACTTTCTTAAATGCAGTGATGATAAATCTCAACAATTCTGACGAGTAGGCTGATTTGTTTGGGCTACGGCTCACTCCACTTCAGTTAAATGAACATTTGAAGCTGTTCCATAGTACCAAGGCAGTTCATTGGTCTATCTTGCTATCTCAAATTACCTGTGGTCACTGTTCCATGGGGAGGGAGTGTTTTTATTGAAAGATTGCTTGAATCCACAAATGGGTTGTGCTGCTCTGCTAGTGCCACAGGGACAGGCTCCCACCTTCTGCAAAATTCTCAAATAACTGTGCCAAAAAATTAAGTGTCATTGTTGTTCATCATTCTCTTCACTCTTTCAACTTGTTTATGTGGGGCTTCAGGGGCAAAACAGTGGGTTGTGTGGCAGTGCCCCAAGGGTGATGCACCCAGATTCCAAATAGGGCAAAGGGCTGATTTCTTAGGAATTTTTGAGGTTTACGCGTCTTTAAGATTTTCTCCCATAGGGATTAATGGAGGTTTCAGCAGCCCCATAACTCCACCTGGGGGCACTGGGATGGCCCAAAGCAAGTGGTGGTGTAGTGCACAGAGGGTGCCAACCCCCCCCCCCCCCGGATTGCTAACCCATTGGGGTACTGGGCTTTGTTGTTTCTGAGGTGTTGAGTTTAGATTCTCTGGTAGCAAATGAGATTTTTAATGAGAAACCATGAATACACTCTCATATGCTACTAGAGAATCTACTCTCAGAACACCTCTAGAACAACAAAACCCTGTACTTCATGGGTTGGCAACCCATGTGGGTGATTGGCACCCTATGTGCACTACACTGCCACTTGCTCTGGGCCACCCCAGTGCCCCTCAAGTGGAGTTATGGGACTGCAGAAACCTCCATTATACCCTACGTGGAAAATCTAAAAGACGCATAACTTCATTAATTCTTTAAAGATCAGCCCTTTGTCAAATTCCTCTGAAAAAATTGTGGTAGCTTCCTTGTACCAACTGGGCACTACCACCAACCACACTCCACTCTGGGCCACCACCCCCCCCATGAAGCTATACTTTTCCTGAAACCTCCATCATACCCTATGGGAAAATCTGAAAGATGCGCAAAATTCAAAAATTCACCAAAAATCAGCAGTTTGCCCAATTCCTTTGAAATCTTTGTGGTAGCTTCCACTCATTGCACACTATAACCCCCACCCACTCTTTTGACTATGTGACCCATTTTTTAAAATCTGAATTAATTCAGATTCGGATTAATTCAGATACAAAACAAAACTGGGGTGATTCAGAAGGCTTAATTTCAGATGAAATACAAAATGAGGTTGATTCAGATTTGGAACAAATCAAAATGGAAAAAATACAAAATGTGCAACCCTATGGCAGAGGGGAAAGTAATAACTTGAAAGAGGATCAAGTACTGTACTATTTTTCTCCAGCCCTTGGAAGTATAAGGTGCAGAAATCAGAGAGGGCAGCAACATAAGCCCCGTTTACACTGAATGGTGTGGTTGAGTTTCTTTCCTTCCAAGCCTTGCCATGATACCCTGGGTTCTTAAAAGGCAGAGAGATAAAACAGTGGGAAAGTGTATTTATAGCAATAGCAATAGCACTTACATTTATATACCGCTCTATAGCTGGAGCTCTCTAAGCGGTTTACAATGATTTTAGCATATTGCCCCTAACATTCTGGGTACTCATTTTACCGACCTCGGAAGGATGGAAGGCTGAGTCAACCTTGAGCCCCTGGTCAGGATCGAACTTGTAACCTTCTGGTTACAGGGCGGCAGTTTTACCACTGTGCCACCAGGGGCTCTGGTGCTATCATGGTGCTATATAAACATATCATGGTGCTATATAAACATTGTGGAAATCAGCACATTGGTTAACAGACATTTCTACAGGTTCAGGTCTTAGCTCATGACTCTCTCTAGTACCATGCATGCTCAGTACACAGATGGCTGGTTTTGATTTGTTTCTAGTGGTTGTAAATACATAGCACCATTAGTAAGCCTCATCTACCTGGTGTGTGGTTTCCCTTGGTTTTGTTTTTTAAACAAATGCTTTGGAACTTTATTTATGCAAAGCAAATTCTGAGTAAAATACTTTGCGCATATGAATCGTTTTGGTGTTGGGGCCTAATTAGTTATTTTGACATCAGTAATCACCGGAGAGGCAAAACTCAAGTGGTGCTGTCTTTAAATGTAAAAAACAGCTGTCTTGTTTGCGCTGTGATATTTTTTCCACCAAGAAGCGATGTTACAACATTAAATGCTAATGGCACATTTATCAAAAGGACAGAAGTATGGATTCAGTTCCAGATCCTTTCAGAATTATGCACCAGCAGACACTTTATAAAGGAACAGAATTCTCTTAGAAAGCACAAACATCCATTATGGTGAAATAAGGTAAGGTGTACTGCATGGCACATTATAGACATTCTCTCTTTTTTTTTAATTAAACAATTGTTTCTGAATGGGACCTGCTTAGCTCACAAGGAGATATTATTCTGTCCTCCAAAGTGATTTTGACACATGGAAGCCATGTGGAAAATAGCTTATGAATGGTATCTATGTATGTTGGGTTCCCCTGCCAGTGCACCCAGCCACCAAGTCCAATTTCTGGAATCCTTTTATATCATGTGGACACCCAACTCTTTTCTCCCCCTTCAAATCTGTGCACAAATCCACCACCTACATGGATCTCACTATGTTGTGACAGAAGAAAAAGTTACCTTTTTAAATGTAAGCTTCGGCTGATATGCCAGCTGCATCCATTTCTTGAGATAAATGACCTCAGAACAGTAGTACATCTGCTGGTCACCTCCAGACTTTACTACTGCAATGCACTCTATGTGGGGCAGCCTTTGTATGTAGTCCAGAAACTGCAGTTAGTTCAGAATGCGGCGGCCAGATTGGTCTCTGGGTCATCTTGGAGAGACCATATCCCTCCCATCTTAAAACATCTACACTGGCCGCCGGTAAGTTTCCGGGCAGAGTACAAGGTTTTGGTTATAACCTATAAAGCCCTAAACAGCTTAGATATTTAAGAGAATGTCTTAGGAACATAGGAACATAGGAAGCTGTCATATACTGAGTCAGACCATTGGTCTATCTAGCTCAGTATTGTCTTCACAGACTGGCAGTGGCTTATCCAAGGTTGCAGGCAGGAATCTCTCTCAGCCCTATCTTGGAGAAGCCAGGGAGGGAACTTGAAACCTTCTGCTCTTCCCAGAGCGGCTTCATCCCCTGAGGGGAATATCTTGTAGTGCTCACTGCATCAAGTCTCCCATTCATATGCAACCAGGGCAGACCCTGTTTAGCTATGGGGACAAGTCATGCTTGCTACCACAAGACCAGCTCTCCTCTCTCATAGGAACATAGGAAACAAATCTTTGCTATGAAACACACTGCCCATTGAGGTCATCTGGAGAGGTTCATCTGCAATTGCCACCAGCTCATCTGGTGGCTACTCGGGGACAGGCCTTCTCCATTGCTGCCCCGAGGCTTTGAAACACACTTTCTGCTGAAATAAGAGCCTCCCCATCTCTTACAACTTTTAAAAGGGCAGTCAAGACGCATTTGTTCACCCAGGCTTTTAATTAGATACTGTTTTAATTGTGTTTTAATAGTTTTAACTTTTTAATTTTAATTGTTGAAATGTTTTAATCTTTTATTGGCTGTTTTTATTGTTTTGTAAGCTGCCCAGAGAACTTGCATTTTGGGCGGTATAGAAATATATTAAACAACAACAACAAGTCACTCTCACAAACAGGCCTGTAGGATCTATCAACGTAAGTAGCATACAACTCAACCTCTACCCCATCCCCCACCTACACATGTTCAAAAAGGATAAGAAATACCAGACACATGGTAATGTGATATCCGCCTTGAAGTTTGAGAAATCACAAGCTTCTTTTGTACTGCTGTAAGTGTGTCCTGCGGCAAAGTGGCATAATAACCACAGAGTTCCAAAGGAATAAATTTTGATTTTGAGGAAAGCAAAATGTTAGAGGAAATGGGAAGGGACCTTGGTACCTTACTGGGGACAATGCACTTCATCATTATTATCATCACCACCACCGCCACCATCACCTTTGCAAAAATCTGCCCTTGTGTTAAGAGGTCCGGAAATGAGTCTCCATGCACCCCCCACACCCATAAAGGGCTGCATGCTCTGGACCTGCCTGCACACCCAGGAATGAGACAGGGTTCATCACTGCAGCTAAGAGGGTCATAGGGAGACCAATTAAGGAAGCAGCACAGCAGCAGCTCCCCATCCTACAGGGACCCAACCTGGCACCCCAAAATAGCTTCCCCTATGGAAATTTCAGTGCTCCTGAGACCCCAGGGCAAGGCAGCCAGGCTCACCCTTCCCCTCGTCATATCCTGCACTCATGACCTCTACATTGGTGCCAGCGCTCCCTAGGATAAGCTTTAAATCCCCAAAGTCAATATCCCTCAGGTAATGGCTAACCACTCTAAAACCCAGTGTTCTTCACCAGGAGCTACCCCAAGAACCCTAACCCAGAGAAGCAATTCTTCGGCATATAACCCTCATTGCATAAAGCATTTCTTACTCTAAAACAAAATTGAACAGTTCCTGAGATCCATCTTGGGGCTGTGACTCTCTGATTCCCTCCACCCTCACCACCATGGATCCCGGCTTCCCTTTCTTCACTGTGAGACAGGTCTTATAGGAGGGCTCCTCACTTCCTCTGCCCCGGGACCTCTCACTGATCTCCCTTTCTGGAGTGTGTGTGTGTGTGTATGAGTGCATATGTCACTGTCAGGATAGGTTAGGAGGTACTGCCAAAGATTCCAGCAGTACAGAAAATGGCTTTGCACCCAGACCCAAGGAGACACGGACACATGATTCTTTGGTGAAATTGGCTACATTTACTGAGACATAATTCTTTGTGTGCCGATGGGGCACTCAGCTGGGATTGGCGCTCCACCCACCACAGTGCGATTCCTAGAAGGCCGGCCACAGAGTGGCTGCCTTGGCCTAGAGACGAATGGCGTTAGCACCTTGGCTCCGGGCGGCTCCATCGCTAAAAAGCGGGCACCACCCATCCTGGCTGACCTAGATCAGGTCTCTGTTACTGACGATGCCCCTCCGACGCTGCACAGCCATACGGAAGGATGTCGCTTTATAGAGAAGAAGGGCTCAGCGGCATCCCTGATCTGTCAAGCCTCAAGGGATCCCCTCCTCCTTCTTGAAGCCAAACGCTTACCTAAGGTACATCACCCGTTTTAAGCTGTTCTTCCCTCCGCACTGTACCTGCCAAATGTGACCGGGAAGTTATGGTGCTAACTGACTACCAGGCATACAGATATAGACCAAGGCAGGCGAAAAAAGGTGCACACCAGCAGCCAATTAGGTGTGGACCCAAAAAATCCCTGCCCAGCCCCAAACGGCGACCAGCAAAGCCCAGCCTATATCTGAGGGATGGGAGGGGGTGCCTTTGAGAGCTGGATGGAGCAGGCACCTGCGCACTCCCTCGCTTGCCGCCCTAGCCCCACCCCATGAACACTCGGGGAGCTAATGGGAAGCACTCACCCAGTGTCCATGCTCCTTGTGGGAAGAGGGCTGGGGCAAACAAGCCGCACCGCCCATTTGGGCAGCGAGCGGCTGGAGTATTCCTCAATTCCACTTCCTGATCCCCAGCAACCTCCCTCCCCCCCAAAGACTGGTGCACGGAGGCAGAGCTCAGCCCTTGCATCCCCCCTTCCATTGGCAAATTAGCAGCTGCTCTCCTGTGAAGTGAAAGCAGCCATTTCTTTCCCCTTTGCCTGGGTTTAATCCCTCTCACAAAAGCAGACCAGATCAATCACCCACTTCCATTTCCCTTCCCTGTCTCTGTCTGCAGTAGCCATAAACCTGTATGCATTCTTATAGCAGATGTAAAGCACTGAACCTGGACATAATCCCATCAGGGTCCAAGTCACATGGGAAGTCCCTCACTGGCATTATCGCCTCTTATTTTATATTCAATAAAGAAACATTTTATATGAATTTAAACCTGTGGTTGTTATTTCCTTGGGAAACTGCCTCCTTTATAACCACACTTAAATGTCCCACAAGTAGGGTAAGAGTTCCCTGCATAACACTTACTTACACCTAATGCATTGACAAGTGATTTCCAAGTGGAGCCAGCGTGGTGTAGTGGTTAGAGTGCTGGACTAGGACCAGGGAGACCCGAGTTCAAATCCCCATTCAGCTATGATACTTTCTGGGTGACTCTGGGCCAGTCACCTTTCTCTCAGCCTAACCTACTTCACAAGGTTGTTGTGAGGAGAAACTTAAGTATGTAGTACACCGCTCTGGGCTCCTTGGAGGAAGAGAGGGATATAAAATAAAAGAGAGGGATATAAAATATGATGATGATGATGATGATGATAATGACAAACATCTGCCACACAATACACCAGATATCATTGTAGTCGAGAAGAAAGAAAAACAAGTCAAAATAATCAACATAGCAACACCAGGGGATAGCAAAATAGAAGAAAAAGAAATAGAAAAAATCACCAAATACAAAGATCTACAAATTGAAATTGAAAGGCTGTGGCAGAAAAAGACCAAAATAATCCCAGTGGTAATTGGCGCCCTGGGTGCAGTTCCAAAAGACCTTGAAGAGCACCTCAACACCACAGGGGCCACAGAAATCACCACCAGCCAATTACAAAAAGCAGCTTTACTGGGAACAGCCTATATTCTGCGACAATATCTATAACAATTGACAATAAAATTCTGGCATCCCAGGTCCTTGGGAAGGACTCGATGTCTGGATAAAACAAACCAGTCAATAACACCTGTCTGACTGTGTAAACAAGAGATAATAATAAATATTATATTAATATTAATATTATAATATTATTATTGAATAATAATAATAATAATAATAATAATAATAGAAAGAGTTAAAGTATACTTACAGGACAATACACAGTCATGTTTTCACTGCCCACGAATAAACTGTGAAGCACATGAGGAATAATCACAGATAGATAAACTTCTCTGCCTCCCCTATGTCAAATTTTAGATTGCAAGCTTCTTGGGGCAGAGACCTGTCTTCTTCTTCCTGTTTTGTAAAGTATCGTGATGTTGATGCATTAACAATTCATCAGGTATGTTAAAAACAATCCTCACTCTGATTTCAGCTTCCCTTACTCTTCCAGAGCATACTTACATGAGCATTTGATCTTCAGTGCTCCCATGGTATGCAGTGAAGTATTGAGGCAAAAGGAGAATTCAGGATGTGCAGAATCTCAAATAAGTATCCAATATATTTCAGGACTGAGCTCTATTAATACATATCAGTCCCAAGGAGAATACATTCTAGAGATCAATCCAAAAGGAGTCATTATTGTTTTTTAATCTTTTATTCATTTAAAGATAAATGCCTGAATCTTGGAACTGCCACCATCTGCTTATCTCTGGAAAAAAAGGTATTTATTTAGTTATTGATCTCAGTGGGAACACAGCGGGCGGGGGGGGGGGGGAGACGTTGATAGCATTCTTTTAGAAACCTAAATGAAAGATATATTATTAAAGAGCAATCTATAATAATGTTCTTGTTTTACAGGGGAACTGTCACACTTCTAGCTACATTGTAAAATATTTTATATGCCTCGATGGTCTCGGTGTGGTGATCTATGATGGGGGGACTGTACGGAGACTTTAGGCCTTGCCTTGTTTCACATTTTAGCCTACACTTGAAATATTTTACTGATAACAGATTCCCTTTAGGCACCCCAGTCAGCTTGACAGCATCATAAACCTATACAATGGGTCACACTTATTAACAATTTATTACCCACTGCTCTACTGTTGGGTTCAGGGCAGAAGTTTTTGATAGCTAGGTTGCCATTTAATAACAAGATTATAAAATATATGATAGAACATGACCTGTCAAGCCAAACTTAAATGAATAGTTAACCAACAGTTAAGAGCAGAGAAGCCCCAAAGGAAAAAGCAGCAGCCAGTCTCTTAATTAACAGTAAATTAGTGATTTTAACTACACTGGGCATGCTTTGGCATCTATTCTGCTCTTAAGTCAGGAATCCTTATGGGTCAGCAGATGTTGAAACAGATATAAAAGCTGGACCTCTGAGCAGCAACAACAATACACTTTTCCAACCTATTTTGAATATTTCAATAGAAATAACATTCCATCTTGAGATATTAGAAGAGAAAACTGAAAAATCCCCATGACCTTAACATGGAGGATAAATTAATCAGGAAAATGGGGTCTTTGGTTTAACTAGTCAGTCCAGTTCAGCACTATCTGTTTTGTTTGTTAAATAAAATCTCTCTGGGAAACATTAACAATAAGGCATAAGAATAAACTGTGGAACACACTATCAGAACATAATGATCTATCTATCGATTTATCGATATATCGCTCTACCAATCTATCTAACACATTTATATACCATCCTCTCTAATAAAACGCTTGGTGTCCGTCCGTGGACGGACACCAAGCGTGCGTTCGTGCCTCGCCTGTTCTGGGCATGCGTGAAGCGCATGCCCAGAACAGAGCAAGGCAGCCGCGAATGCCGGCACCCGGCAGCCATGTTGGGCGGCCAGAAGTGGCCACCCCGAAGAAGCCGGGTAAGCGGCGGCGGGGGACACTGGCCGAGGCGGCGGCAAAGCCGCCGCCTCCGCCAGAGGACGCGGCGCGGCGGAGCCATGGCCGAGGCCTGGCCGCGCCGCCACATACCTGGCTTCTTTGGGGCGGACGCTTCTGGCCGCCCAACATGGCCGCCGGACGAGGCGGCGGAGAAAACTCAATGCGGCAGTGGGCCCGGGCAATCGTGAGCCCGGCGGGAGCCGCGGGCGGCAGTGGGTGGCGAGCCCGGCTGGAGCCGTGGGCAGCGGTGGGTGGCGGGCCCGGCCGGAGCCGTGGGTGGCGGGTGGGGGAATGGCGGCGGGGGTCCGGAGCGCACAGCTCCACTAGCGCCCGTTATCCAATGGGCTTACAAACACTAGTTCCATATAAAATCTCAGGGCGATTTACCATTTGAACAAACAGCAACCTTAAAATCATAACAGATTAAAATTGGACATAGCTGCTGTATTAGCCAAAGCTGATAAAAAGCACTCCTGGCCATTGCCTCAACCTGAGATATCAGGGAGAGGTTTGGTCCAGAAGTACTCCAAAGCTACGTGCCTGATCTTTCAGGCAGATCTAAAGCACTTCCTAAGTTCTGGCCTCCCATAAGTAGTACCTGCATCTTGTTTGGATTCAACTTCAGTTTGTTCTCTCTCATCCAGCCTATTACTGATTCCAAGCAGGCATTTAATGAAGTTAAGCCATCTCCTAATGAAGTTGATATGGATATATAGATATGCATCAGCATATTGATAGCATTCAGTGCTAAGTCTCCTGATGATCTCTCCCAACAGTTCCATGTAGATATTAGAAAGCACTGGAGATAGAAAGCAGCCCTGTTGGACTCTATATAATGGCTCTCACTTTGAAGAGCAACCATGTCCAAGTGACACCATCTGGAATCTACCTGAGAGGTATGAGCAGAACCACTGCAAAGCCCCACCCCCAACCCCCTCAGGTGGTACTGAAGGATACCATGGTTGATGCTATCGAAAGCCACTGAGATATTCCAGAGGACCACACTCCCTCTGTTGATTCCTAACTGGAGATCATCCATCAGGCTGATCAAGGGAGTCTCCACCCCACAGCCTGTCCAAATGCCAATTTGAAATGGGTCCAGATCATCTGCTTCTTTCAAGACTGACTGGAGTTGAGAAGCCACCATCCTCTCAATCACCTTGCCCAACCATGGGGTAATTTCAATGCAGTTTGCATGGCTAATGAATAAGAAAATGGTTCCCTCTTCCAAAGGTTTCCTCCCTCCCTCCCTCCTTCTCTCTCTCTCTCTCTCTCTCTCTCTCTCTCTCTCTCTCTCTCTCTCTCTCTCTCACACACACACACACACACACACACACACACACACACACAAGATACCAGCAACAATCACTAAAAGAGACATTATGCTGACCTGAATAGATGCAGTTGTTATCCCCCTGCTAAATATGAGATCCACCACTTTAAATGGTGCCTCTTTACCCAGTTAGTAGTAACAGGTTTGGCCGCAGTCAAGGCTCTCTGAGGAAGGCATTCTACTAATGGGACACTACAAAAGAAAATGCTCTAAAGCAGGCATCCCCAAACTGCGGCCCTCCAGATGTTGCTGAACTACAACTCCCAGCATCCCTAGACACAATTTTTTGTGGTTGGGTATGCTGGAAGTTGTAGTTCAGCAACATCTGGAGGGCTGCAGTTTGAGAATGCCTGCTCTAAAGTCACCACTGCCTAGCTCCAGTGGAGAGGAGATGAACCCAGCTGAAGCTGGCACTGTGTGCAGCCAAGCAGAGTATGCCACAGGGGCCTGGCTGGGTCAGAGCACAACTGCTGTGGCAGAAGCCATGCTCCAGGGTAGGGGTTTCCCGAACCAGTTTGAATCTAACCTGGTTCAATTTGAACCTGTCCAGTTTGACTGGTTTGAGCTCAAACAGGTCTGGCCCCCAAAAGAAGGAGACTGGTTTGAGCTCAAACTGGACTGACCCTCCAAAAGAAGCGAACCAGTCCGGATTTGAACCGAATTGGTCCCAGTTAGAATCAAACCAGTTCAGCCTGGTTTGACAGGTTCAGCTATGCTTATAAAGAAGAATCCGGTAAGCATTCCCTTTTACAAGCAAAGGGGATTCCCTAGCTAAAAAGGAGTTGGAGGGGCAGGAGGGGGGGTGAGCGAGAGGGCACCATACTAGTGGTGGCAGTGCGGCAGTGGTGGCGGCTTCTTGATGGCAGTGGTGACTCCTCAGCAGCAGCCTGTCTCGGTCCCACAGCAGCCGCTCTTGGTCCCGCGGCACTCCCCCCATACTGTGGGCCAGCAGGCAGCCTGGTTCCAGCCTCCGCACGTGTGCAGAGACTGGAAACAGGCCACCAGCCAGCTCGTGGGGGGGGGGGGTGAGTGCTGGCGGGGCCAAGAGGGGCTGCCGCTATGGATCCACCACCATCACCACCAAGGAGCTGCCACCATACTGAAAATGCTAGTATGGTGCCCTCTCACCCGCCCTGACTGCCTGTTGAACCCTCTTTTAGCTAGGGAATCCCCTTTGCCTGTAAACGTTAACCCTTACCGGATTCCTCCTTACAAGAAGAACTAGGTTGTACCAGGCCGACCCAGTTTGACCCGGTTCAACAACACAAACCAAACCAATGGCCAGTTCTAGAGAACCAGTTCATGGACCAGCAGTTCAGTGCACACCCCTACTCCAGGGCCAGCAGCAGTGGGACCAGTCCAGGCAGGAATCTCCTTGCCACTGCTAGTGCAGAGCTCAAGATGGCACAATTGTCACTTCCCCACTCCAAAGGATGGCTCTGTGGATAACTGTGTCCAAGCTCTCTATGTCCAGGAGCGTCACATCTAGCACAATAGTCTAAGTTGGTGAAAGGTACTGCATGCCACCAAAGCCACTTGGACCTCCAGTGACAATGCTGGATCTATCAGCACACCCAGAATGTGAACCTGACCATTTAGGGGAAATGCAATTCCATCTAGGACAAATATGTAGCTAAAACACGACATCTGCGGACAGCCACTAGTAGAACCTCTGTCTTCTCTGGATGGAAATTCAGTGTATTGAACTTCATTGAGTCCATTACTGATCCTAAACATTGGGTGGATTCAGACAACTTGCCAAAGGTCTGGCTCCTGGGGAGTGCACGTTCCAGGTGGGCATGCCATCAGAACCCATTAACCTCTGGTTCCCAAGCCTTTCACCCATTTGCCCAACATTCTCTGCCCATTTGTAACCTACATTTGAAATTGGGTGGAGAATGTTGCGTGGGAAGCTCGGGAACTGGAGGTTGGCGGGTTCAGACAACACACCCACGAGGAGTGTGCACTCCCTGGGAAATAGCGGTTCCCAGGAACTGGACTTTCAACAAGTGATTGGAACGTGCCCATTGATTCAGCACCTTTTCTGTTGTGTTCTACCAGTATCAGGAGGCTGGTGGCAGCCTGGGTTCTGCCACTGCTGTGGCCCCCTAGCCCCGCCCCCTGCATCTGACGTCAGATGCAGGGAGCATTTAGCCATGCCCCTGTGACTGACATCAGACACGGATGTGTGGTTTAGCTCCCAAATGGGGCCACATGGCCCTGTTTGGGAGCTAAACCACACACCCTGCGTCTGATGTCAGACACTAGGGGGATGTCTGGGTGTGAAGCTCAGCCCCTGAGGGGCAGTGGCCCAGCTTCTTTGAACCCGTCTGCTCAATGGTGGCTCTGCCCCTGACCAGTACATAAATTGTTTCATATATTTTTAATTCTCTTTTCACTGTTGAAAGCAGAAGCTGAAATATTTAATTAAATAATTTTATGTCAATATTTTCAGTCATGTACTTGCTTCAGTTGGGTTGGTTATTTAAGACAGGAAAAATATATTTTGTCAGCCTGTGTTCCTGTTGCCACTTCTCTATAATAGAAAATTTGAAAGGAACCAAGAGTTGCCACTTCTCTATAATAGAAAATTTGAAAGGAACCAAGAGATCCTTCACTGTCTCATTTTATCATTTCCAGCAATATTCATTTATTTCAAGGCTCCTTTGAGACATATACAGCTATAAAACCAGAGAAATGTTATATTGGTGCAGATTACAGAAAGAGGATTCCTTAGTGTTATTGCTCTGAATAGGATTTGAAAATGTATAAGGAAGGAAATGAACCTTCAATAACATATAGAGAATGAAGCAATGCAATCTTTGAAACTTGGAAAAGCTTCTAGCTTTGGCCACATTTGGTTTCTGTTCTCTCCAGTGCTGTATTAGAAATCTTGAGTCAATCTAAGCAGTATGAAGGAGCTTTGGTCTTTCAACACCCCCTTTTTATTCTGATATTTGAGATAGAGCACTTAGATACTATAAGCAAATTCTAAATCTCATTAGTCTCCCTGCCCTCCTGGTGGTGCACTCAAATATAGAAATACCCCTTAGTCCGCTGTTCACCCAGAGATGAAGATATTATAGAAGACTAAGCTGGAAGAGAAATATTTAGGGTTTAAGAAGGTATGAGAACTAATGTGTAAAAACTGGCTGTTAATAAATTTCAGCTGGAAGCCAAGTTCATCTTCAATTATTTCAGAGTCCTGACATTCTGGAATAGTGCTACTTTTAATGCAGCTGTCACATTGAATAACCAGTTACAGGTGTAGGGAGAACATTGATGCCCATATTTCAAGGGGATGTGAATGGTGCAGTGTCCTCTCATAGTCATGAAAGGGGCAGCAAATCTCACTGGCACAGTAGGGAGCCAGTGGCAGTTCCCAGTTCACATTCTCCTTTAGCTATGAAACTCTACTAGGTGACATTGGGCTGGTCACTATCCACACAACAGCTCTTTGAAATAAATTAAATTAAGAGAAAAATACTGCAATTGCCACAAAGGCCATCCTGAGCCGGAAGATAAGTAGGAATAGATATAATGAATAACATGAGCATACAAAATAGTGCAATGCATCCTTGTGTATTGATAATGCATACATGCCTGTGCCATGGAATGACCAGACTGTGTCTTCATTCCACATCAAGATGACGTACAGGGAGAGTTCATGGAAGTTCCAGAAAAGACTCTCATGTTGGTTTACACAACTAATTTCCTCTACCATAGTTAGTGACCCCACTGTGTATAGTGCCTTGTCCATTTGCACCTGGAGTAAGGGAAATCATGGACCTCTACTTCATCTCTGTAGCCCTTCTCTGAAATCATCACCACAGCCTGGTGCTGCAAAGGCGCCTTTTGCTGTTCAACTTCTGGTCATTGGGACCTTCCACGTAGCCAGGTATCTTTCAATTGATGAACTGATGTTTCAACATGTCCCTGGATGTCATGCTTTGTCACATTCCTGAGCATATCTCCTCAACTACTCAGAACTTCACAGTCCCAGGGGAACAGATGCTTAGATGCCATGCAACCCATGTGCAGAATAGAGGTGCCTACTGACCAAAAGGAACATGGACAGGCCACTTCTTAATTTTTTAATTAATTGTTTGCTTTGGGGACAGTTGTCAAAGAAGTAATGGTCAAGGCAAATTCCCCACCCGTACTTGTTTTTAAAAGATAAATTTTTTAAAAAGCTTTCAATACTACGAACCATGGTATCCTTCTGGGTCGCCTCTGTGGGTTGAGACTTAGGGTCACTGTTTGATGATGACTCCAGTCTTACTTGGAGGGCCATTCCCAGAAGGTACTGCTAGGGGGTGACTGTTCCACTCATTTATTTATTTAACATATTTTAAATAACATATATCATATATTAACATATATCAGTTTGCTATCCCTCGTCCAGCCCATCACTGCCTCCAGGAAGGCAATTAGGGAGGTTATGCCCTCTCCTGATCCTGTTGACATGGAGAAATAGATTTGGGTGTCATCAGCACACTGTGAGCACCCTGCTCCAAATCTCCTGATTATCTCTTCCAGCAGTTTCATGTTGATGTTAAACAACATCAGAAACAATATGGGGCCCTGAGGGACACCATACAAAACATCAGATTTTGAAGAACAACAGTCTCCAAGGGACACCATCTGGAACCTGCCCAAGAGGTAGGAGTGGAACCACTGCAAACCAGTGCCTCCAACTCCCAACCCCCACAGATGCTCCAGAAGGATACTATGGTCGATAGTATTGAAAGCCACCTAGAGATCCAAAAGTACCAACACCATCACACTTCCTCTGTCAATTCCCAATTGGAGATTATCCATCAGGCCAACCAAAGCAGTCTCCACCCCATAGCCTGCCCAAAAACCAGTCTGAAATGGATCTAAATAATCAGTTTCCTCCAAGATTATCTGGAGCTTGGAGGCCACCACCCTCTCAATTACCTTGCCCAGTCACAGAAGGTTGGAGACAGGCCTATAGTTGCTCAACTCTGAGGTATCCAAGGCAGGCTTCTTCGGAAGTGGTCTAATAATTGACTCCTTAAGACAAGGAGGCAGCCTGCCTTCCCTCAGATAAGCATTTATGATCTCTATCAGGCTTTCTACGATAACCCACTGCCACATAGTATAAGCCATGTCTGGCAAAGGTCAAGCGAACAGATGGTAGGCCACAGCATTCCAATCAGCTCGTCCACATCCTCACAAACTGGAACGGATCCAATCTAACCACACAAGAGGAGTTGCTGGGCACCTCCGCATCAGACACTGAAGTAACTGTGAAGACTGAGTCTTAGCCTGAAAACAAGATATTTTTCCCACAATGAATTCATTAAACACATCACAGCGGGTAATCAATGGTTCAAAGTTCTGATTCAAGGGAGGAGGGGCACATAGCAGCCCTCTCACAACCCTGAACAACTCTACCAGATGTGAGCTTGTGGATGCAATACAGGCAGAAAAGAATCCCTAGTTTGCTGCATGTATTGCCTGATCTTCAAATGTGCTCCATGTTGCAGTCTTTCAGATTTGAGTCAAGTCTTTCTCCACTTGTACTCCAGTTGTCTACCTTGCAACTTCAGCCCCCATAGTTCTTCTGTATACCAAGGGGCCAGTTTTGAAGCAGGTCAGAGACGACGCTTAGGAACGATCATGTCTACTGCCCTGGTGAGTTTGCTGTTCCAGTCCTCCACCAGGGCATCAATAGGATCGCCGGCAGAGCAAACACTAAATCCCTTCAAGGCTTCTTGGAATCCTATTGGATCCAATAACCTTCTTGGGCAGACAATCCTAATAGGTCCCTCACCCCTACAAAGGTGGGAAGTGATTGTGAGTCCAACCATAACCAGGTGATGGTCATCCATGACAATGGGGAAGTCATAGGAATCCCCACCCATGGAACACCACCCTGTTCAGAGTGAAAGACCAGATCAAGTGTGGGACCAGCAATATGCATCGGTCCCGAGACCACTTGGTATAGGCCCGTAGTTTTCATGGCCACTATGAACACCTGAGCCGCCTTGGTCCCAAAATGAACATTGAAGTCCCCCACCACCTCAAGCTTGGGGAACTCCAACACCAAGCCCGAGACCAAGTCCGTAAGCTCAGTTAGGGACTCTATCAAGCAGCAGGGTGATCAGTAGACCAACAGAAGTCCCAATCTATCTCTGGTCCCCAAACAAGTACACACATTCTATATGTTCTGGCACTTCAGCAGGGATCCTGGTAAGGGAGATGTTATTCTTTTAGACCACAGCCACTCCACTTCCCCGCCCATGGTCCTTCACTCGCTGCTCAACAGAGTACCCTGGAGGGAGAAACTGGGACCAGACCAGGCCACCAGCCTCCCCCAACCAGGTCTCTGTAATACATACTCAGTTGGCTTCTTCATCCACAAACAGTTCATGAATGGTTTCTGATTTGTTCTGGACCAATCTAGCATTACAAATGAGCAAGGTCAGGTTTCAAGGGTGGTTGGCACTGCTCCCTATGGGCAAAGACCTGGCAGGACAGCTGGAAGAGGAAACTTTGCAATTCCCCTTCCCCTGCAATGGCCAATTCCCAATTCCCCTTCCCCTGTAATGGCCCACTGACCTGCCAATGTTACTTCTTCTGTTCCCTACCACCACTGGAATTGCTGCCCCATAATTAGTGGATACGCTCCCTGTTTCCCCATCTCCAGACAGCCCTAGACACATTAAACGTGTCTCACCCAAAGGATGCTTAAAACAGAAGCCAAAGTGTTATATACCCACTGACTCAACCACCACCACACACCACACCACCTCCCTGTTCCTGGGCCAGGAGGCTGGGCTCTCACCCTCATTAAACCCCAAATTGGCTCCCCCAAGGGGTGACCCCCTTTGGTGTTACCCTTTCAGTGGTGACCCGCTGCCACAAGCAGCATCCCTTTATATGCCCTGAGATGGCCACTTTGGGCAGATGGTAAGCAGGGATTGCTGAGTCACTCCCCCAAAGCCTCCTCACAAGAGCTCTTAAAACTCAGAAGGGCATCAAGCAATATACTTGTCTTATATTATCAGTTCTGTCTTTTATTCTGTTTTATGATGATTCGTTTTATATTATTGTCTTTCTTTTTTATTCTTTTATCATGGACATTATGTTTTTATTGTAAGCTGGCTCAAGCAGCAGTGTGCTGGAGAGGCAGAATATCAATATTTTAAATAAAGAAATAATATGCATCTTAGGTACATAGACTACTGGACATACTCTGGACCCAGGATATTCCAAAAGTGAGCCACTCTAGCTGAGAAATTATCAACTTTCCCACTCTGTAAACATGGCCACCTGCATGCTAAGAGATGATTCATTCATGTATGGGGGAAAATACCTCACTAGCATCCATGACGCCTGTGTCACAATGCTATTAGAAGACAAAACAGTCATGGTACTATGGAGAAAGGGAACAGCCTGGCTCCTGAGTGAGTCTGGCAGCAGTGGCATGTGGGGGAGATGAGGGGCGAGCGGCTTGTGCAGGTCTGGCTTCCCCACGGAAATGGCACAGCAGTGTCAGTAACATGATCACTGTGTCTCCACAGATAAATGTGGCTGTTTTCTATGTCCATAGATGGAAATGGTGGACTCAGTCTAATAGACCTCTTCCACCGTTTTTCTCTTATTTTCATTGTTTTAATTTATGTAAACCATCTCAAGTCTATGGAAGTCAGGCGATCAGTAAATTTGCTAAATAAAATACATACATACATACATACATACATACATATCATTATTATTATTTTTAGGACGTTGCTATTTGAGATATTGTGGGATGTTGATAAAACTTGCTGCAAGTAGTTACACAAGGCACATGTTCTAAGTTGGTTCCCCTATCCATTCATTGTATGGCTGTAACAACAGGCTCAATCTACATTGTTCAGAGAAAAATTCTGATGCTAAAGCACCAGGATGAAGAAAGCCTCATGCAAATGAACCTTTCAGAGTGAAAGTGAAGTTTCAAAGCACAAGTCTACCTTTTAATCTTAAAATGGAAATGTAATTCATCAATTAGGCCATAGTTTAAACTGTGGCAGACTTACTTTGTATAACAAGTCACCTGATTCTGTGTGATACAGAAATATGCAAACTGATGGACAAAGTGCTTCTTTTGGTTAATACACACCTCAGAAAAGACATCATGAGGAACAACATTTGAACAGTTCTGCCGGAAGTTATACAGTATATAGAAAAATTGATAATGCAAACTAGACAGATCATCAGATTCTGGTGAAAAATAAGCAAAGTCAAGTCATTATAAGCAGATATTTTGGGGAAAACCTGTTTGCTTTCATGTCACATTTTCAATGAACTAGCTGAGGAGATAAAGTAAAAACAGGCTAAAGACTTTTAAAGTCCAGTTCAAAATGCAGCTCCATGCACAGCATTGTTCATAGACAGCAGGAGCCCAAAGCCACAGGTTATCTGTGAATTTCTTGCTGAAATGCTGGGAACTGAATTAAGTTTGATAGCCCAGATAAAAGAGAATATAGGGCTGAGGTCATTTAGGAACGAAAAAGAAGTTTTGATAAGAACTAATCTGCCTACTTTCCTTTCACGATCCCTACAACTGGACTAAATTTGGTCCAAATCGATTAGGCAGTTCACAAGTTAGCCCACTTGTGCCTCAAACATTCACACATCTGCCATCTTGAATTGGGGTAGATGACATCATCACAAACTATGCATTTGAGGTGTCTCTATCAGTGTTCCTTCTACTTTTGTTCATCAGTGAGCAGAATGAGTTTTGTTCTGGGCAGCAGTATCAAGGCAGTGTACGCACATGTGCATTATTATGTGCCACTACAGATACAACACACACCAAAAAAATGGAAGGAAAAAGTATACTTTACAATACTATTTATATGTCTTTTGTTTTAAAAGCAATTGTATTTGCCATTGATAGCTAGAGGTGGCCTATAAAATAATAATTAAAAAATAAGACTTGCCTAAGTTCTGTTCATTTAAATTTGAGTTCATCCTTGCTTTCTTACTCTTATCCTGTAAAATGTTGATTGTTTGTTAGTTGCCCCTATAATTTGATAATCACGCAGTATATTCCCCATTTCCTTCCAAATATCCTGGAGATTGGATCTTACACATGCCTTAGATTAGCCAAACTAACTGCTTGCCAAAGGACCTTAATTGTAGATTGATTAATTTATACATTTTTATTTCAGCTTTTGGAGCTGATTCGAACCTTCAAGGCAGATAATAACATAAGAAATTTAAAGATAGATAAACATAGGAACATAGGAAGCTTTCATATACTGAGTCAGACCATTGGTCCATCTAGCTCAGTATTGTCTACACAGACTGGCAGTGGCTTCTCCAAGGTTGCAGCAAGCAGGAGTCTCTGTCAGTCCTATCTGAAGATGCCAGGGAGGGAAACTTAGCACCGTCTCTGTGCAAGTGTACAGGATTTAATTTAATTTAATTTTAATTTTTTGGTATTTGCAGAAGAAATTCTGAACAAATTACCAAGTTACTCCAGTTTATTAGGATTTAAAAACAAACCAGCATTTGAAGGGCTTTTAAAATGAGTCAGGGTGTTTTAGTGCATTACAAGCTTAGGATTCAGAAGATAATCATTTCCTGGTATACCCCATTTAAAAACAAAATGAGTGAACTGAACAGATGCTGCTAATGGGGTCTGGGGATGCTGATGGCCACTCAAGCCTCCAAATGCATAGCAGACTCCCCACCAGGAGTGCTAACACACACACACACACAAGGAAGGAATTAATACACTGTGCAAAGCATGATGCTCAAACTTTTTTTTACCTCTCCCCTCGACAGTCTGCCACTTACATTGGCAAAACCTTGCCAATGTAAGGAGTAAGACAAGGAATTCCCTTATATTAAGACAACTAGAGTCTACCTCGCACAACAGCTTTAAGGAAGGCAAAAGCTATATTCTATGGAAACCTCACAGAAACCAAATTGACATGAGATTACAGGAAACGGGGGGAGGGGTAGATTCACCAAGAGAACATGTGCTAAAATAGCTGAAGAGTTTACTATTAAAATTCCCTTTTATATTGCCCATCTACTTTTCAAACATCAGTCAAACTTCAAACAGAATGCAACCAACATACCAAGCAATCCCAAAACATGATTGACTCATCCAGTATAATAGCTCTTCTTGCAGCTCTGTTGCCTCTTCACGGCGGCCATGCAAAGGTGCTGAGGAGGCTCTGGGCAGCTGGGTGCAGCTGGGAGCCAGCGCTGCTGCCTCCTCCTCCTCCATCTCCATCCTCCTCTGCCTCCATCTGCAGATCTCGATGGAAGCCTCACAAGAGGAGACTTTGGACTCTCCCAAGTCTTGCAAGAGGGGACTGTGGGATTTGCAGCTGGAGCTGGAGGAGGAGTCCCAGCCAGGGAAAGGGGGGAAGGGGAGGAGA
Source organism: Hemicordylus capensis (assembly GCF_027244095.1). NCBI lineage: Eukaryota > Metazoa > Chordata > Lepidosauria > Squamata > Cordylidae > Hemicordylus > Hemicordylus capensis. The sequence goes on from NC_069661.1 coordinate 116,863,080, forward strand.
AAAGGTAGGGTGGCCACGGTGGCTGCGGTCTAGCCAGGAAGAGGGGGGACCTTGGCAGGCAGTTGTGCGGTGGTGGCAGGAGCAGCAGCACAGGAAGAGTGTGCACCTGCCACAAACAGCTGCGTGGGGGGCTGACATTTTGTGCACACGCACACACATATGCACCTTAAAGGGAGCAGTGGTCCCTATGTGTCTCTACGACTGTACTAAAATTGGTCCAGATCAGTTCCCATATGCACTTCATACGTTCATGTGTCTGCCATCTTGAATTGGGGTGGATGACATCATCATAAACTACACCACTGAGGTGTCCCTTTGTGTCACTCACAACAACGGCACCAAATTTGGTCCAAATCATTACATACATTTTATATTTTATAACCGCTCAGAGATGCAAGTTTTGGGCGGTATGGAAAAATATTAAATAAATAAATATTTCTCAGACGTATTCTCTCCTTCCTTCCATGCATTTTTCTTTGTATGCTTAGGTGACTCACTCCTCTTGAAACGTGATTTCACCTCCTTTTTAGTTGCAAATTCTTTTTTCTGGGGACACAGAGTCTTCATGTGTCTTGGACTCCCACAGACAAAACACCTTCTGTTCTTTTGATAAATTTTAAAAGCATTTTCTTCACTTGACTTTAGTTGCTGCTTTCGTGCAAATTAAAGTCTTCCAAGCAGTTTACTACAAACTCACATTATCTTTGGCTTCTAATACAGTTACAATAGTTTCAAAATGCTCAGGAAGACTGTTTAATAACAATCCAATCTGAACTGTATCAGGCAAAATTGTTCCCTGTATTCACAGCTGTTGTGAAGTCTTCAACATCTCATTTAGATCTTAGACAAATCCTCTCCTTCCTTTGTTTGTTTGTTTGTTTGTTTGTTTGATATACCGCCTGACTCCAAAGGCTCCAGGCAGTTCACAAAAATAAACACAACAGAAACAGAAAAACTATTCAACTATTAAACTATTAAAAAAATTAAAACATTCAAAGATTAAAATTTAAAAAATTAAACAGCAATTAAAATTTTAAGACATTCAGAGACTACTAAAAGCCTGGCTAAAAAGTGTGTCTTGAGGGCTCCTTTAAAGGCTGGTAAAGATGTTAAGTCATGAATGTCTATAGGGAGCACATTCCACAGCCCAGGAGTAACCATAGAGAAGGCCCACTCCCAAGTCACCACTAGACGAGCTGGCAGTATATGGAGACAGACCTTTGAGACAGCTTTCTTGCTTTCATACAATTTCTTCAGCGTCTCCCACATGTCCTTTGCATGCTGTTTATTTCTTAAATGCACCAATATAGAATCACCCAAGGATAAACAAATTATACCGGAGGCTTTATCATCTGCATTGCCCCAGGCTTGTCTGAATTCCCCTTCTCTAACAGATCGCTCTGTGTGTAAGACCCTGCTGCTTCTGTGGCTTTTTAGGAGAATCTCCATTATGAAAGATCATATTTCAAAATCCGGACCTTGTAACTACTTATTCCTCTGTAGCCCTTGTCCTATCTCTATCTCTGAGAAAACCTTGTTTTCCTGGCTAATTACTTTCTTTACCAGTCTCAGAACTCTGGGCCCATAACCCTGTTGTTGACGAGTGTGAGAAGAAACATTAAAATCCTCACACTGCAGAGTATGCTTTGATGGTAAAGAAGTTTAGCCTAAGAGATTGTTCAAACTGACTCTAAATGACAAAGACAGACCTATTAAAATCTTATCATGCCTCTAGTTGCCAGAAAAGGTTACTGCAGCGCTAAGAGCAATGCCTTAGAATTCTCACTTCTAACAGATCAAACCAGCTATTTGCCCCTCTCTGCCTTAGGGCTCTGATAGTCCAAGAAGCTATTCTCACGACCAGGAGAAATGGGGCTAAGGGAGCCTAACCCAATTTCTCCTGGTCGTCTGCTGCCATGGGAGCCACAAACTACCCAAAGTACCCCTCCCCTTGAATGGGGTTAGCGGAGCAAGCGCTCCACTGACCCCATTTGGTTGATTCTGTGCTGCTGTGGTGTGGCTCTGTGCCACGGCAACACATGAGGAGACCCCTGCTGGGTAGTTAAAACAAGCCTCCTGGCCCCGGGGGTGTGTGTCTCTCCAGAGTGCTCCGTGCACTTGTGGGGGCTGACTAGCCCCCGATCCCTGCCGCCCCTGCCGACTCTGTGACGGAGCCGGCAATTGTGTGGGCAGCTGATCCAGCTGCCCAGGAACGGCTCTCTGCCTGTGTGTAGGGAGAGCAGACTAAGCCCTCTCTCCCTGCACTAACCCTAACGGCGCTTCACACCAATTGTGTGAAGCGCCTCCAAGTCTTCTACATGTTTATTCAGTCACCTGTGTTCAGTTGTGTTGTGTTGACTCCCAAGTAATCCTAATTGCTCAGAAAGAAGTCCTAGTGAGTTGGCATTTACTCCCTAGTAAGTAAACAGTAGTGTTAATCTACCATTGCCACATATGTACAGGTTTGCTATCATTTGACTGTCCTGCTCCAGCCCGGAGGCCTCTGGCATTCTTTTTTAAGTGCCTTTTTTCTGGCAGAGATTGGAACATAGGAAGCTGCCATACACCAAGTCAGACCCTTGGTCCTTCTAGCTCAGTATTGTCTACACAGACTGGCAGTGGCTTCTCCAAGGTTCCAGGAAGGAGTCTCTTTCAGCCCTATCTTGGAGATGCCAGGCAGGGAACTTGGAGCCTTCTGCATGCAAGCATGCAGGTGCTTTTCCCAGAGCAGCGCCATCCTTTAAGAGGAATATCTTACAGTGGTCACATGTAGTCTCTCATTCAAATGCAAACCAGGGTGAACCCTGCTTAGCAAAGGGGACAATTCATGCATGTTACCACAAGACCCGCTGTACCACTGCCATTTTCCTGCCAGTGATTGTGGTGAGGAGCTGGTAGATGGGCTGTTTTCTCTCTCCCTTGTGTGAGAGAGGAAACAGTCGATCTACCCGCTTCCCCCCATGAGCACCCACAGGGAAAGCAGCAAGAGGTGAAGGAGGAGGTGGCAGTGGCATCATAGGAGACAAAAGGCGGCCAGAGGAAGTGGCAGCAAGGCAGGAGGTGGTACTGAGGGGCTGAAAATGGTGCACATGAAAATGGTACACATGAAAATGGTGGGGAGCAGGGGGACTGCAGAGCGACAGTGAGGGACCTTGGTAGCGCCTCTTTGGGGGGCTTCATTGATGGCTCGTGTTCTTTGAACAAATTGGCCCAATTACTGTTACACCCCTGATAAGAGAAACTGGCATAGAGATGATATGGTGAGGGAAGTTATCCATCACATAAGCATAGGGCTTCGCAAGTCAGAGGTAGAACTGTTTAAAAACTGTTTAAAGTATACTGCCTCTGTACATGGAGGCCTCATTTAGCTATAGCTATTGATATTTGCCATGAAATCTCTCTAGTCCTTTTAAAAAGTCATCTAAGCTAGTGACCATCACCACATCTTGTGACAGTGAATCCATTGGAGGGGGTTGGGATATCTTTCTAGCTTTAAATATAATTCAAGGTTAGTCTTTGAGATCCGAGCCTCCAAAAAAGAAAGTTTCTGTGTCTCTTTGTTCATTTCCCAGCATCTCAAATATTTTATTGAAAAATATGGGGTGTGGGGTGAGCCAACATATTGGTGGGGTGAACACATGCGTCCTAATCCCAACACATCATTACTGAGACAAAAGGAATCAGTGCTGTGTCAGTCTGCTAACACACAGCTTTTTAATGATGCACTCACATGCTTTCACATTGAAATTTGTGAGGGCATTTGCAAAATAACTTGGCTGCTACTTTAATAAGCTCCTGGGGATTTTTTTAAACAGGATTGTGAATAACTGAATTACAGTGATTTGATATCCCTCTGAGAACAGCCGCCCAAATTATATCCTCTTTTTAACAGATATTCATTTTAGTGCCACCTTTATCTGTGTGCTGATGATCCTACAGTTTCATTTTCACCCCAAAGGAGGCAATGTTTACACAAGGGATATTATTTGTCCAAATTACAAATTAATTAATGTCAATTTAAACAGTCATCGTATTAAGCAATCCTTTGTATCAACATGGTTTGTTTTTTCTTTCCTTGCGTCCTGGTGAAAATCCGATCAAACTCATTAAAGCATGTTGCTAAGGATTAAGCGGCTGATTTATTGACAGCAAGAATGTCACCTTCATCCCACAAATACTAGGAGAGATGTTTGGCTCAGTTGGAGAGCTTCTGGCATTGATCACCCTTCCACACCCCTTTTCCTCCCATTCCTATTCAAAGCCTAATGAAGAAAAGGGACCCCATGTGGGCAGCCATGTTGGGAAAGCCTGTGGCTGTTTGCATAAAACAAATAGAATGAGCTTTTTGTTGTTACTAACCTTTCTTCCTCTCTTCAACTTCTTCCCTACACAAAATGGCAGAAGTATCAGTGGCACAGATTACTCATTTGGAAAATGACATACAGACCACTCCAAATGCCACCAGTCTCAATATCATTGAAAAAATAAGGGGTGGGGGAATGTCTCAATATAATGGAAAAACTGAGGGGGTGGGGACAATAAAGATGAGTGAAAAAATAGGGTACCATTTGTTGGTCCTCCAAATGATAACATCCTGTCAAATGTGGAGTTTGGCCCTGCATTTATTAAAAAAATAAAGAGCAGTTGTGCAGGGCAGTCAGGATTGGGACAACAGTACATGGAGCAAGGACATTTAATTCTTCCCTTCCATGCTGCAGTCCTGACAAAAATCATGCTCCACAACACTACTAGGCAGTCTTGGATGGGAAGCTCTCATTGGCGTCAAAGTCCCCTTCTAGGACTAATAGCAACTTTGGCAGTGCAATTTGTTGGGACTGTGCCATGAGAGGCATGTATTAAAAATCCTCCCCCTGAGCACCACAGCTCCAATCCTGACTACGCATACCCATTGCCGCTATTTAACCTTTAAAAAACCGAAAACACAGGGCCAAACAATATATTCAAGGTAATGTACAGTTAGGTCCTCAGATGGGCAATGGTTTTTTTTAAAAAAAAGACATGGGTAATTGTGGAATTGTAATACACAGCCATTTCTGACCATACTCAGCAAAGGGCGCTGGAGGGAGACAGATACCTGGCACCTAGGTCAAGGAAACTGGATTGTGGCTCTCAAGAAAATAATCTGGAAACCAGTTGGATCCATCAGTCACCCAGGGATGGACCATGTGAACTAGTATCCCACAGAGATGCTGAACTTGACTAAGCAATGATCCATGTACAGGTGAAACTCGGAAAATTAGAATATCGTGCAAAAGTCCATTAATTTCAGTAATGCAAATTAAAAGGTGAAACTGATATATGAGACAGACGCATTACATGCAAAGCGAGATAAGTCAAGCCTTAATTTGTTATAATTGTGATCATCATGGCGTACAGCTCATGAAAACCCCCAAATCCACAATCTCAGAAAATTAGAATATTACATGGAACCAAGAAGACAAGGATTGAAGAAAAGAACAATATCAGACCTCTGAAAAGTATACAGTATGCTGTGCTTGACTGGCCAGCAAACTCGCCTGACCTGACCCCATAGAGAATCTATGGGGCATTGCCGAGAGAAGGATGAGAGACATGAGACCAAACAATGCAGAATTGCTGAAGGCCGCTAATGAAGCATCCTGGTCTTCCATAATACCTCATCAGTGCCACAGGCTGATAGCATCCATGCCACGCCACATTGAGGCAGTAATTGCTGCAAATGGGGCCCAAACCAAGTACTGAATACATATGCATGCTTATACTTTTCAGAGGTCCGATATTGTTCTATTCTTCAATCCTTGTCTTCTTGGTTCCATGTAATATTCTAATTTTCTGAGATTGTGGATTTGGGGTTTTCATGAGCTGTACGCCATGATCATCACAATTATAACAAATTAAGGCTTGACTTATCTCGCTTTGCATGTAATGCGTCTGTCTCATATATCAGTTTCACCTTTTAATTTGCATTACTGAAATTAATGGACTTTTGCACGATATTCTAATTTTCCGAGTTTCACCTGTATGTCAAAGGAATCATATTAATTTAGTTGACTCCCAGATCAGTCCCCCTCTTAATCAAAACCAAAGAAAAGATTGAATGTATAACCCATAGTTTGTGTAGGTTCTAGTAGGTATTGAAATAGTCTCATGGCTGTCCTGAGTTACACCCTAAGATCCAGAGGTACACAAGAATAAAGGGCCTTGCCAGGCACCTATAGCATGGGAGACCTCACCTGTAATTGTGAGATTCCTATAGCTCAAATAGGGAATCTGCTAGGGAGCTGTGTGGTACACTAATAAAATTCCCAGCCTGTCCTAGAGCCCAACATTCCCAACATAGAGAATCTGGTAATACTGTATAATGAAAATGCCTGTAAAACTGATTTCACCGACCAACCATCAAGTTAAACCATCTGGACCCATATAAGACAGCATAGGAAACCCTACCTTGCTCAACCAGGTTTGAGTAACACAAACCAAGTCAGTATCTTCATCCAGCTACTGGTGGCTTATCCTTGTGGGGCAGAGGGGGTGGAACAGAAAACATAATTAGAACAAGACCGTCCTATAAATAAATAAATAAATAAATAAGAAACAAAACCAACTGTAATTGTTCTCTAGTTATATCCGTGAATCATATGCAGATAACATAAATATGCATGCCCAAATAAGTTCTAGTAGCCTGGGGGGAAAACTAGTGGCACTTGCTGAAGATGCACATCCCAACCTGCCATCAAAAGACCCATCCATTCATCCATCCATCCAGGGCAATGAGTCCACATCAGTATCAGCCTGCTTCTGCAAACAGAATTTCGTTGCTAGATTGAGTTGATAAACCATACTAATATATAATAATATATAATAATATATAAAGTAGTTGAGAAAAAACAGCAGCATCTCTATGGAACTTTATAATACTGAAATAGTCTGTAAGAAGAGATCTCTTTAAAATATTCCCTTGCACCAGTTCTCTTAAAATAGAAAAGTGTTGCCAGCTCTAGTTTATTATCTCACTTAAGTAATCTGGCAGTATAAAACAACTGAGTTACAGCTATGTCTTTAGCCTAGTGTGACTGTCCCGTCACATCTGACACTGGACTCAATATTTAACAAATCCAGAGTCTGCACAAGATAGTACCCAGTGTACTGTATTAGCCCTGGGGCCAGCAATAAAGCTTGTCCGTGAATACAGTGATTATAGGTGACAACAGGAAAGAAGAATTCCAAGTGGTTTCACACTCCTTTGCTTTACTACCGTGCGACGCAGCAAGTGTTTTCCCTGCAGAGAATATTTCAGGCTCCCGCTCAGGAAAATCAGATGGACAGGCACAGACTCTCACTCCAGGGAGCTGTAACACTGAGTTAGCTCTGAAAGCTTCTGACAGATAAATCATTGTAGACTTGTGTTCTGAGTGTAAGACCACTGGGTCTTTTTTTTGGTGTCTGTTGAGAACAGTGTGTGAAGTATTTGACCCTTGCAGCTTGTAAATCTGAACCATGAAGAAAAGGTACAACCAACTGATAGCCTGAGTTAATTGTTCCTCTCCCACACTGACACTCCTTGCAATAACTCAGTCTTTCAAAGATTGTCAAAGGGGGTCTTAACTAACAGAGTACCCTCAGGCAGAAGGTCCACAGTAATGAGCCTAGAAAGTAAACCACTCAGATTTCATTGGTTTTCTAGGCCCTTTCACTAAGCAGAGCTCTTGAAAGGTGAGACAGATCAAAGGAAAACACTCCTTCTCATATTTATATCATACTTCACAAAGCTGATAGGCTAATTCAACAAATGCCTTGTTTGATCTATGGCTGGAAATAGCCCATAAACAGCAATTGAATGAATGAGACCACACGTGGCTCTGGTAAGCTCTTAACTGTACGTCACTTCAGAACAACCTAAAGTTTCCACTGAAATGTTATCTAAAGTTGAATTCAAAGTAAATTGGGGAGTTGGTCCTCAGGTGAAACATCTAAAGAGCTTCTGGGGAAGCCAAAAGAGTTTTTATAAGATGTGTGGAATTTCTCAGGATGTAATATACATCTCTAGGTTGTCATGGGATTTCATTTCATTTCAGGTTTATTATGCAAGATACCTGAAGACTTTCAAGCGAAGCCAAGAGTGAAAAATATAAGGTGAAAAATTTCTCAAGAAAATATGCCTCCCTAGAAACAGCTTATATCCACATGAAATCCTGTCGGCCACATTTGTGGATCTCCAAGGTTATTTGGAGTGGACTTTTGGCCTTTGCTGAGCCTAAAAATCTTTTTTCTAGAAGTGTGTGCTCTCTTCTTGAACATCAGGGAAAGGTCTGGTATGATAAAAAGAAAAAAAGAAAACCCATGGGATGAAATCTGATCATGGGTACCCAGATACAAAACGTTATCTCATCTACAGATCCCCTTTCTGTAATCACATTTTTTCTTCTGCTGAATTCAAAACCAGTACCCGGAGGCTCTCATCTCTTTTTTCCTCACATAGAAGGCACTTCTGAAATAGGGGCTTTGAACTGCTTTTCATCCTTTGCCTTAATAAGAACATTAGACCTGCGCTGTTGGATTGGATCAAAGGCCCATCTAGACCAACACTGAGTCATCAGATGGACACCCTCCTCTACAGCTTAGGCTCTGCCTAGTCCTCAGGGACATATTTTGCGTGGCACAGAGGGCTTTCTGTGGGAAGTTAGTTGAGAAGTACTGTTAGGCTGCTCTCTCACTGCACCGCTGCATCTGTGCTCTGTATGTCAGCCAGTATCCTGAGGTACCAGACAGGTGAATGTCACAAAACTAATATTTCAAGGTGCAGGAGCCAGAGGGGGCTGGGATAATATAAAGAGTATTACACTAGATGGGATTGAGCACAAGTTGATTTTATATGCAGATTTCATTTCATGCTTTATTGATAAACAAAAGGTCTCAATTCCTAATCTTATTTCTTTAGTTCAAAAGTTTGGCAATTTATCAGGTTACTCCATAAATTGGGGTAAATTGGATTTGATGCCTTTAGGATCTACAGAGTTTCCTGATGAGAGTAGGATTTGGGGTTTTAGGTGATGTCCAAAGTCACTAGCCTATCAACTGGGGGGAGGGGAGGGGAGGGGAGGGAAGCCTGGATGTTTTCAGCATGCTACTGTTTTAAGGTCATTTTCCTCCAGAAATCGGCATAGTGGACATATCAAGCAAAGCTTATAAAAAATGCTCCTGGCCTCAACCTGAGAAACCAGAGAGATTTGGGGATCCAGGAGCACTCCCAAGCTACATACCTGATCTTTTAAGGGGAATGTAGCCCCATCCAGCAACAGGCAGATCCAAACTATCTTTTGTGTACCAACCACCTACAATCAGCACCTCCATCTTATTTGGATTCAACTTCATTTTTTATCCCTCATCCAGCCCAATACTGCCTCTAGGCAGGCATTTTATCTATCTATTCTATTCTATTCTATTCTATTCTATTCTATTCTATTCTAGTCTATACCGCCATTCCAAAAGGGAAGTTATGCCATTTCCTGAAAAGTTGATAGGGGGAAATGGATTTGGGTGTTGTCAGCATATTGGTAACACCCCGAACCAAATCATTAAAACCATCACAGTGGCTAATTGATGGTTCCAAATTTGGATTCAAGGGGAAGGGGGCTTGTACTAGACCTCTCACAACCCTAGACAACTCCACTGGATGTGAACTTGCAGAGGCAATGTGAGCAGAAAAGAATTTTTCTTTTCTGCCATGCCATGCCATGCCATGCCATGCCATGTGTATTACCAGAGCATAGATCTTCAAATGTGCTCTATATTGTTACCTGTCAAATTTGAGTCAAGTCTTTTTCCATTTGCACTCTAGAAGCAAGATAGAAAAAGTATTGACGCTTTTGAACTTTGGTTCTGGAGAAGACTTTTGAGGATACCATGGACAGCCAGGAAAACAAACAAATGGACCATAGAACAAATCAATCCAGAATTTTCACTCGAGGCACAAATGCCCAGGCTCAAATTGTCATACTTTGGATACATTATGTGAAAACCCAGCTCCCTTGAGAATTCCATAATGCTGGGAAAAGTTGAAGGAAAAAGAAGAGGACAACCAGCAGCAAGGTGAATGGACTCGATTACGACAACAATGAATGCACCACTGAGAGACCTTAAAGACCAAGTAAAAGACAGATCATCCTGGAGATAATCTATCTTCTTACTCAATCAATCAATCATCTACCTCACCACTTCAGCTCCCGTAATTCTTCCAAATACTATGGGGCTAATTTTGAAGCAGGTTGGAGAGGATGCCTAGTCTACTGCTCTAGTGAGTTTGTTATTCCAAGTTTACACCAGAGCATCAACAGAATCATTGGCAGAGCCAACTCGAAACCCTTCCAAGGCTTCTGGGAATTCTGTTGGATCCAATAACCTTCTCAGGCAGAACAACCTAATGGGTCTTTCATCCCTGTACAGGTGGTTTGTGGTTGCAAGTCCTACCTTAACCAAATGGTGGTCCATCCATGACAATGGGGAAATAACAGGAGTCCCACTCATGGAACACCACGCTGATTAGAGTAAAAGACCAAATTGAGCATGTGACCAGCAACATGCATTGAAATGTGATCACATTCCTGAGTGACCACACTGCAAATTGAACATGAGGTAAAGAGTACTAGTTGCACAGATTCAAAGAGATGCATGTGTGGCTAATGAATCCAGAAGGCCCAGCAAGAGCCTTCTGTCTGCAGTGAGGATGCATGTCTAAGGGTCATGCTGTCCTTGGCAAGGAAATAACTCTCGCGTGTCAATTTGAAGATCTAAGTTATACAGCAAAACAGACTTGGGAAACTAAAAAGAGGAATCTTCATCTTCTTAATACTACAAAAGGTTCTCTGTTATTCACACATGTATTCCCACATAAGAAATGTATAGTGCTTCATCCTTATCAAACATAAAACAGCTACTAATTTTTAGAGGCTGGTAGCTTTCCACACACCACCACAGAATTTTTCTCAGTAGCCTCAGTTTGCAGTGACACAACAGTTGTCTCATTTTCTACTTCAGAGACTTTGTCCCACAGCACTTCCTCTTCAAGTAGTTATTTTCCCACAGTTAAATCAAGAGCTGAAGAAGCCTGCTGCTTACTTTCCCCTGGAGGTCAAAAGGCCATGTTGCGGGGAGAATGTACCATTGAAGAAGCAATCTAGTTTTACCTGGGTGATGGCAAATATGCAGACTGACATAAGGAGAAGTTAAGTTACAAGCTGAGGATTCAAATGCATTCTTCTCCCTAGAGACTGCCAGTCATTCAGCTGTGAGAGGGAAAATGCTAGAGTACATTTCCAACAGTTATGTCTATATAAATGCTGAGATTGTTTTAAGGCTACGGATAGTTTACCGTTTCCTTGCAATGCATTTCGGATTCTCTCATTTTACTTCAAGCTCCTTAAAATGCTTCTGGAAAAGAAGATATAGGTAGGGATGTCAGAAACATCATTTGATTTTAGGGTTGTGCACAAATTGAAACACATCCCTGGCACATTTAAAATGGAGGAGAGCAGGTTCATACCTGCTCCTCTGCCATCACTTCCTGAATCAGCCATGCTCCCCCCCACCCATCTTTGCATGCCTCTCCCCCAGCTGCCGTCACATGCACATGGAATTTCATGCCACATACTGAAATTTCATGGACTAGAATTTCATGTCACAGACTGGAATTTATATTTCAACAACAATGATTCAAATCTGCATTTTGAATGCTACATACTTGCCTTTGTAGCTATCTGACTCAAACATGTGATGCCCCTGTGTGGAAGATGAAAATATCTGCACAAATAAAGGGACTACTTTCACATGTGTTTTTTATGGGTAATGTGTTGGGTTTTCAAGGAATGCCCAAGTTCTAATCCGTTTGCAGCCATGAGTGGTCTAGGGCCCCTAGTGATCAAGGAACCTCACAAACAAAAGAGTGGGACTCAAAGTGGCCAAGTTGGCGGGCCATCTTGTGACCCACCAAGCCCAAAAATCATGTATGGTGGCTTGTGAGCAATAAAATTCCAGTTTTAATGGTCTGGGACTTTTAAAACATGGAGAATTGTCAAGTACCTTCAGATCACAAAACATGGCTGGTAGGTTACATTCATCTTGGTGCGTTACAGATTGTTGTAGGCCAGCACCACAGATTTTTGTGAAGATTAAATTATAGATGAAAGATATTATAATCAAATTATGTGCATGTTTACTCAAAAGTAACTCCCAATGAGTGCAATGAGGCTTATTTACAAATGACTGTGCCGAAGTCTGCAACCTTTGTGAATTTCTCCAAGCTTCATTGGACAAGGGAGGAAGAAAATACATCAGTGCATATGGACAGTCTTTAGCATGTTTATAGCTGTGCTTCTGGGCACAGATCAATAACTCACTCCATCTGTAACACAGGAGTCTAGTGCTATTGTTTTCACAGAGTGGCTTTTAAAAAATTTGCACCTATTATTGCAGAAGTTAAATAACGTTTTGAAAAGACTTTGGTCTATCCTCTCTTTCATATATTTCTTGGCAACTATTCCTTTTAAGTAAATATAACCACTTTTTCCTAAGGAAGTTGACTTATTGTTGATGTTTCCTCTTTCTTGATCGCTGTAAGTGATTAAAGATGGAGACTAAAAATTCCCTAGATTATCATACAAAAGATGTAGGAGCTTTTCCAAGTTCTGATTGCACCTGTGGCATCAATCATTAGTGAGACCCTAACCACCACCACCATCACTACCATCAATAATCTGCAAGACTGGGGTGGAGGCGGGTGGGGGGGACACCTGACACAGTCTTATTTCAGTCTAGGTTTGAAATTTATGTTCCCCATTTCAGTGGAAGTGAAATGTTGTGATCTAAAAAGTTGAACTTTGTGAGTGGGTAACAGCTGCATTGCTTTATGAGTAATGAAGCTGTGCTCCAGATAGCACAGCTATCCCAAACCACCACCAGTAACTATACTGCAGCCAAGTGTCATGCAATTGAAAATTAATGTTACCTCCTCGTTTCCTAAGGGGAGGACCTGTTGGTGCTATAGCCTCTAAACTGGTTCCATTGGGCACAGTGCTGTAATCAGTAATTCCATAGACCAGGCAGGTTGACATTTGTGCAGCCCCTGGCACCACACTTTTTTAAAAAAAACCCATAATTAATTATACAGCCAAAGCCTAGAAGTGTAGGTAGCTCATAATGCTGATCTCAAGGGTTTTCCCCCAGGCCCATCAGAAGCCACACTCATAATTCCACCGAACATTGGGCCCAGCTCATAATGTGCTTGCTGACAGTCAACCCTCCTTGCTTGTTTCCCCATTTACCAGGAAGATTTACCTTGGGCTAAAACAGGTAAGTCCTACTTTATAATGCTAAAGAGGTTTGCAGGTATAAAATACAGCTTACCCCTGGGCAAACCTGTGGGCAGTGACTGGTAAAACCTGAACATTTAGAGTGGCTAGGAAGGGAATCTTAAAGGGTAGAATTCCGAGTTCCTTCCCAATGTTCAGATAGGTTGCTGCTACTCCACAATGAGGCTATTCCCATGACCAGGAGAAATCGGGCTAAGGGAGCCTAACCCAGTTTTTCCCGGCCGTGTGCTGCAATGGGAACCGTATGGCTCCCGGCAGCAAGCCTCCAAAAATACCCCTCCCCTTAAACAAGGTTAGTGGAGCCCGCACTCCTCTAACTCTGTTTACCCAACTGTGAGATGCCGTGGCATGGCCCCACACCGCGGCAACTCACAAGGAGACCCCCACCGTGCCACAGCAACTCATGAGGAGACCCCCACTAAAACAAGCCTCCCAGTCTCGGGGGTCTCCCTAGGATGCCCCGCGCACTCATGAGGGGAATCATGGGAATTCCCTGCCGCCCCCACCGGCTCCATGACTGAGCCGGGATTCATTTGGTTGGCAGATCCAGTTCAGTTACTGGATGTGCTTTACTGTGTTAGGTTGCAGGCACCAAGCTCAGCCTAGCCCATTCTCATGACTAAGCCTCTAAGGAAGCTAATAATATAGCTTTTCATCATCTGCCATGAGAACCCATTTATAAACAGTGAAGAAATAACTGCATAATTTAACATTATTTTAATATGGTGATCTATTACATTACTCCCCCCCCCACCTTTTTCTCCTTGACCAAATTGCATCAAGGGAAGATGCCCATACTGTTCCTACAATATTGTTTTTGGAGTGTCCCCCTGCACTTATTATTGTGTTTTTGTCAGCTTTGAGCTCAAAGATGTTAAATACTGTCACTTTGCTTGCTATTAGATTATGTACCACACACAGTTTGGGAGAGGGAGGGATTTTTTTTAAAAATGTAAAGAAAAGGCAGGGAAGTAAATATTGAATCTTTACAATTGAATAGATAGGAAGCCAGTGTGGGGTGTTTTTTTTGTGGGGTGGTGGTAGCACATGTATATAGTAGAGTTTTAATAATATTTTGAATTATATTTAATAGTGTATGTGTAACTTATGCAACTTCAAAATATATTACATATATTTAACAGTGTATGTTGCAATATAGCAGATTTCCTGTGCTTTCTAATATCTGAGTGGCAACCTTTTCTCCTTTCAGTTGGATAAAAAAAAAGATCCAATTTTTAAAAATTTAATATATTGAACATCAGAATCTTTATACACACACACACACACACACACACACACACACACACACACACTCGCCTGAATTCTGTAAATATTTATCAGTCATTATGGTAGACATTTAGCCTTGCACTTGCTTATAACATCCAAATGCCTTTTCCAAGATTTGTACCATGCCAAGTTTAAGTCTTAGGGGAATGAATCTCTTCCACTGTTATTGATCTGCACTTTAAATTATCTTCCCATGAGGCTTTCAGTTGAGAGCATATTTTTCTTTGGATCTCTTTGGATTTTTAATTGGCTTATGTTTGTTTAAACAAAATCATACCAGTGCCTTAGGCGACAACATCCAACTAGTTCCTTTCATAAGACAAACCAACCCATGAATAGCAGTCATTTTCCATGCACTAGTCTTCTATGTTTAGTAACAAAATTTTACCTCTGGAACAAAACATTACAATTGCCTTTGACAGTGTGACAGTGATCCACCCTAGAATTTGTGGAATATAAGAGAATTGGGAATACCAGGAAGAATTGGTTTAGGTACAGACTCTTAGATGTACACAAAAACTGTAGGGTTCCAGAGGTAGGGGCAGAGACGGCCTGCTAATGAGGTGCACTGAAGTGGTTGCTTCAGGTAGTGGATTGGCACAGGTGGCAACTGGCCGCTTCTACTGACCAGGTGTTTCTAGACACCTCACCTGGCCCCAGTCAGTCATCCCCAAACCTTACCTGGTGGTGGTGTGCTTACTCTCTTACATTCCACTTGGGCTTTTGAAAAGCCAGGCCAGAGGAGGGAGTAAAACTGTTGTGAGCCAGAAAGTAAAATGCTGGCCTAGAGTGGACACTGTAGGTGAATACTTCCTGGCTCAAAAGACTTTCTCCTTCCACTCCCTTGTCTAGCCTAGCTTTTCCAAAATCAGAGGGGGATGGGGGATGGAAGTGGAAGAATGAGGTGGAGGACAGTGAGGGTAGCAGTAGCTTTCACCACCAGATAAGGTAAATGGGAAGAAAAGGGAAGGACCACCAGGATGGGGGTATGCGAGGGAAGAGAGAAAAGGGACACCCAACAGAACAGGGGGCATGAAAGGAAGAAATTGTGGAAGCAATGTAAGAGGAAAATCTGGTTAGAAGTGCTGGTATGGAAGCAAGGTAGGAGGAAAAGCTACCCAGGTTCTACCCAGGTTTTCCTCCTACCCTGCTTCCACACAACCAAAAATTGGGAGCACACAGCTCCTCAACCAGAACTGCTCAACTTCAGCCCCCTAGCTGTTTTTGGAGTACAACTCACAGCATCCCCAGCCACAGTGGCCAGTAGTCAGGGATGATGGGAGTTGTAGGCCAACATCTGTATGAGCAGCCCTGTCCTAAACCCAGATAGAATGCAGTTTTTGATAGTGGAAATGGCCTCATCGAGGTGCTTCACAGGACACGTGCAAAGCACCAGGAGAGTTTGTGCAGGGAGAGCAGGCTTAGCCTGCTCTCCCCGCACATGAGCAGCCTCCAAGTCCTGCGCAGCCAGATTGGCTACCCACATGACTGCCAGCTCCGTTACGGAGTTGGTGGGGGCTGTGGGGATTGGGGGCCACTCGGCCCCTGGAAGTCCCAGGATGCACTGTGTGAGCACACAGGGCATTCTGGAGAGACTCCAAAGATTGGTAGGCTTGTTTTAGCCTCCTAGTGGGGGTCTCCCCATGTATTGCCGTGCCACGGAGCTGCGCTGTGGCAGCACACAATCAACTAAACAGAGTTAGCGGAGCACTCACTCCGCCTACCTCGTTTAAGGGGAGGGGTAGTTTGAGTAGTTTGCTGCCAGGAGCCATGTGGCAGCAGACGACCAGGAGAAATTGGTTAGACTCTCTTAGCCCGATTTCTCCTGGTCATGAGAATAGCCCCAGTGGTTTGCTCCAAAAGAGGCAAACATGTTTGCCCATTCAGAGCGAGGGATGTGTTAATCTGGGATCACCCGTGAGGTGCTCCCTAGGAAGAAAATAACATTGGGGAAAATATTGCCAACACAGCAGAAAAGGATAAAGAATGGCAGCAAATGGGAATGGGGAAAGATGAACATTTGCTAAACTGAGATAGTTTGATAAGGTAATTTGCCCTCTAAAATTACTGCTCCCAGTCCTCAAACTGAAATAGATGACCATTCAGCTCAACCATAATCTATAGAATTATACACTACTACTACTACTACTACTACTACTACTATGAATATGTATATACCATTTTTCAACAAAAGTTCCCAAAGCAATTTACAGAGAGAAACTAAATAAATAAAGATTGATCCATGTCCCCAAAGGGCTCACAATCTAAAAAGAAACACCAGCAGATAAACACCAGAAACAGCCACTGGAAGGATGCTGTGCTGGAGTTGGATAGGGCACTAAGTATTATTATAATACACGTTAGGCATTATTATTTGTCTACTTCACATAATTTAATTTTTTTTAAAAAAATAACCAAACCCAATGCTAACATGAGATGGGAAATTTGAAGTCTGCTATTGAAATTGGCAATATCTGCAGAAATCTGGGTATGGATATTTATCCTTCATCAATCTCTCTCTCTCTCTCTCTCTCTCTCTCTCTCTCTCTCTCTCTCTCTCTCTCTCTCTCTCTCTCTCACACACACACACACACACACACACACACACATACACACACAGCATTTTTCTCACCAGGTTATTTTAAATGCATAGACTGAGAGGCTAGATGGAACGCAATGTTTTTCCTTACTAAAAATACTGCACTATATGAATCCAATTTTATCTCAGCCACTTAGAGAGAAAGAAAGGGAAAAAACCCAAAGTCATAGACCCATATTTATTCCGCATATTTCTTCCCTTAAACTTCAGCGCCTGATTTCTTCACTGAAATTGCCAGTGCACCAGCACAGGGTTGATAACAATGTTATGTCAGTGTCAAGTGTCAGGACTCCAGAGTTCCGATGGAATTGAACTTTACCTTTTAAATTAAGGAGTGAAAAGCTGTTTTCTCCTTGCTGTTGGCAAGATTCCCAGGCTGCAAAAAAAAAGCCCCACATGTGATATTTGAAAGCAGACAGGCTAGACGTGACCATTTCAAAGTTCAATTTAAGATATGGCTGTTGGGAAAATATATAAGTTTCCATCCAGCACCAGCACTTTAAATTTCAATTTGTATTCTGTTCAACAATTTCACGGAAATTTCAAAATCAATTATGCTGATTGGCTAGATTAACCATATTTACTGTCTGATATAACAGTAATATTGGGGAGCACAGCTCAGTGAACACATGCACAGATTAAGATGGTCCTGGGTTTAATCCCTAGAATCTCCAACTAAAGCTTCCCAGGTAACAGGCATAGAATAGATAAAGTCATCTATTCATAGATGAAGAATAGAAATTGCAACATGGATTCTTTAAACGTATATAAAGGCTCAATTCTAGGCACCTTTACTAGAGAATTTAAGTCACATTGAATTCAGTAGAACTTCCTTCTGAGCAAATACATTTAAGGGGGAAAATGCAGCAAAGATTATTTCTAAACAACTAAGCTTGTAATTCAGGTCTGCTTCACATAGCTAATATTGTGTTGATTCAAAATAAATAAATAAATGGTGCCTTTGATCCATTTCAGTGAATGGCTTTAAAACAGCTTAGATTTTACTGATTTCAATAGGATTTAAGTATGATAACCACAGGGCTCGGTGGTCACCAGGAGTTGACAATGACTCTACGGCACACTTTACTTATCTGTGGATTATGCCCCTTATCAATTGAAGTTGACACAAATGAACTTCTATAAGGATCTGCCTGGGAGGAACCCATCTTCTGATATTACTGCTACTACTGTTTCAACACTGCTTTTCAAAAGTTCTCAAAGTGGGTTATACAGAACAATAAATTAATAATACATAAGATGTTTCCCTGTCCCAAAAGGGCTGACAGTCTAAAAAGAAACATGATAGACACCAGCAACTACCACTGTAAGGAAGCTGCGCTGGGGTTGGATAGGAACATTTGCTCTCCTGCTGCTGAATCACCACTTTAAGAGAATCATCACTTTAAAAGATGCCTCTTTGCTCAGTTAGCTGGGGTCATATTTTGGAAAATATTCCACCTATTTTCCACATATTATGGAAAACAAGTGGAATATCCCACATACATGTTCTACAATATATTCCACACATTGTGGGAAATGTTTTCAGAATGTGAGCTGAAACACAAGGAGGTTATTCACACACCGCCGCTAGCCCGATTGTCTACCATCGTGTGAACCAGCGGACTCGGCTGCAAGCCCGGTGGTTCTTAAGCTGGTCACCCGCTTAAGTAGCCCAGTGCTTAAACCAGGTTTGCAGAGCGAGTGCTCCGCAAACGCGGTTTTTGCAATCGTGAGTTGCCCCCCGAACGGGAAGCTCAAAAGCAGCCTCCCAGCTTGGGGGTCTCTCCAGCATGCCCTGCACGCTTGCGCAGGACATGCTAGAGCTCCCGGGGGCCGTACGGCCTCCAAATTTCCCAGCCCCCGCCAGCTCCGTGACAGAGCTGGCAGTCGTCTGGGCGGCCACTGCGGCCGCCCGGAGCAGACTGACTGCTCATCTGCAGGGAGAGTGGGCTTAGCCACTCTTAAAAGCCTGCCTTTTAATAGATTAACCCATCAATTGTTTTAAATAAATCTACATGTACTCTAAACCTCTTACTTGTGCTATTAAAATGTAAAATTAAATTACACTAACAATTAAAACACAAAGCAAAAAACAGCCACTCATTGATAGAGGGAAAGGCTGGTTCATTTTTGTTCCCATTACAGTAACACACCAGAACCAAAATCGCCTCCAAAAATATGTGCCTTTGATTTTCCAACATATTGACTATATTGGCCCCTACTGATTAAGGCATGCATTCTATTACTCTAATGCGTATGCAGGGCCAATCCTCTAGTGAGACACACCAGAATTCCTGATTGGACAAAGCAGGGGAAGCACTCCAGTTGCTGCTGGCACCAATGGACTTCATCTCTCTTCACTCTGTCTGTTGTGCAGCTGCTAATCTTCTTGCTCAGTGTCTACCTGACTACTCTGCCCTTTCTCTCCAATACCCCCTTCCCACCCTTCTTATCTTGTAGTGGTGGCGGCAGCAAGTGCTGGCAGTGCTTCCACTCTCCCCGCCTTTTAAAAATGAAGGAGGAAGGGAACGGAGCTGCAGGAAGGGTGAGTTCACTCTTCCTGTTGCTCAATTCCCCACCCTTGCCTTTTCAAAAGGCAGTGAGGGCAGAGACTTAGGAGTGCCACCAGTGCTTGACGCTGCCACCACGTCAAGATAAGAAGGATGGGGTGTAGGAGAGAAAGGGCAGAGCAGTGAGGTAGAAAGCTCTGAGTAAGAAGAAGGGGCAGAAGAAAAGGGCTGTGGATTGTGGGGGAGGAGAGGAGTTTGGATTGTGAAGGGATGGAGGAGAAGGTCCATGTAAGCAAGTGGGAAGGAAACATCTTTGCACACCACAAACATGGGGCTGGGGGTAGCAGTTCACCAAGCCACCCCAAGCACTGCAAGAGCTTGGTTGGGTTTGAGGGGACATCAGAAGATATGTATCTCTTTGCAGGATAATGAACAGATGTAGGATTGGTCAGTGGTTCTGAAGGAGAGATGGAAGAGGACTGTGCAGGTGGTTTTACCATATTTACCCCAGTACAAGATGACTCTGGATTAAAGACAAGCCTCTTTAAAAATAGAGGTTAAGTACAGGATATACCCTTATTTACCCCAAAGGAAGAGGACTGTTGAAGACGACCCCCTGATTTCTAACATCAACTTGGGGGGAAACTAGTCTTTACTTTGATTCAGGTAAATACTGTAGTAGTTCACAGAACCAAGAGCTGCTGGAGTAATCAAGCAACTACTTGCTCATGAGTTCTGTGTGAACTGGTCCCATGGACAAGGTCTTGTCAAGACGAGAAACTTTGCGGTGACTATAGCACAGAACTGCTGGCAGTGCTTACAGCTTTATATGCCAATGTAAATGACACCAACCAAGGACTGTGAAAGATTGCTTCTACATAGCTTTATGCATTCCCTCAGCTGCCAACTGTTGCCTTCTCTATGTCTCTGAGAACCTCTCTAAAGGGAAATTTATTCTGGAGGTCTGTCGTGGGAGTTAAGAGGAAGGCAATGGCTGCCTTCCTCTGAACTCCCATGACAAGGTCCATCTACCAAAAAGAGTTGACAGGGATAGGAATCCAGCCCTCTCTGACTTGCATGTGGAGCAGGATAACTGAAATCAGGATTCTAAAGTTCTTTTCTCTGCTCTGCCACTTTCTTTGTGTGTGACTTTGAAAAAGCCTCTTGGGGCCTAATCACAAAGCTCACTGAAGCCTTTCTAACAACTTCTAAGAGAAGAGCCCTGGATGTGGGATTTTTAACCCGAATGTAGTTCTGCACTGAGTACTATTTTATGAACAGAGATTAAGCAACACCTGCTGACTTCAGAGGAAACTGATAAATCCTAATGAATGAACTATATTGAAAGAAAAAGGAAATCATCAAAATTTTGCTGAAAAAGCCTCGAGAGATTATGATGAATATAACAATTAGCCAAATGGATGGTAAGAGAAGATTACTGCTAGATAAGCTCTGGATGATACTTGGTCAGGAATTTAATGTGTGTGTCTCCCCCTATCTCTGAAAGATATGAGAACATTCTGTGAACTTCACTTTAAAAATTCTGTGAGCTTCAGTATGGGAAACCTATCTTGCAAAGATCCCCAGACATTACATATTTCTTACATTTCTTAATACAGTATTATGATCTACATGTGGATATCATGCTTTTTCTGAGTCAAAAATGCATAATATGTGAAGGGGTCTGACCTTTACCAATAATTTTCTGTTGTTAAGAAAAATGAATGAAGGGACAAGCCCAAGAGGAGAGCTGGTGATCTGAACTAAAAGAGGTACGCAATAGTAAAGTTTGGGGAAAGCTTAGGTAATATTTGGTACTACAGATCTCATCCATTATTCAGTGGTATAAAGTATTACAGGTGTGGACAGGTGGTGAATTTTGATAGCTGGATTAAAATTAACTGAGAAAGATTTCTAGATTCCCTCCTCCACCTCCCCAGGATGGATTTTTTTATCACTAATGTACAAGTTTGTCAAGTATTTCAGGAGACTTGTCCTCCATTTTCCCAGTAAGTACACAATTTGTTCTGTAAACTGTCTAGAGGGGTTTTTGGATTTCGTGAGTGATTTTTGGGGTGTGGGTGGGTTGGTTAGGTGATATGTAAATATAATAGACAGACACACAGTCCTTCAGAGGCATTCAGAAGACGATGAGCCGGGTCTCATGATCCGTGAGACTTGGTTTGGGGCGGTGAGTGGGGAGGGAGTCCTGGGCGGAGGGAGTCCTGGGCGGCTGGAGTCCTGGGAGTCCTGGGCGGCTGGAGTCCTGGGCAGGGAGGGAGTCCTGAGCGCGCAGGGCATACTGGGGAGACCCCTGGAGCTGGGAGGCGGCTTTTCACCTCCCCTCCGAGGGTCTACTCATGAGTAGCCACAGCTACTCATGATTAGATAGCCCGGGTTTGCAGAACGCTCACTCCACAAACCTGGGCTAAGGGGAGGGCTACTTGAGCGGGTTACCCAACATGAGTGGGATACACCTCCGAGCCCGGTGGTCTACACAATCAACAAAAATCAGGCTAGGCTCTCCTAGCCCGATTTTTGTTGATCATGGGAATAGCCCCTATGTATGCTTCCAGTTCCCTATTTCAGCAATGGATGCCTCATCCTGCTTAACTTGTGTTCCTGGGTTTGCTGACCCAAACAGAAGTTCTGATCATCTATTATTCTCTAGCCCCACAACCAACATTTTATAACTGCTTCCCTTGTAAACTCAAAACAATCTCACGCTGATTTAACTAAAACTTTATTCAGAAGCAACTCCATTTTCTCCTTCTCCTTTCCCTCCCTTTTCTTTCTGACTCCACCCCCACACCCTCTGCAGGATCTCCAGTGGGACAAACATCCAAACAACAAAACACAAAGATTACTAGATAGAATACAACACATCTCTCCCCTTTATAACAACCAGAATTGAATTGGTTTAGAATTTAGTGACAACGTCTTGAAGTCTTTTAGGTGGTCTCCAGTCACACACACTTCTCCTAAGGTCTGGGTTCTTTGGCACAGGAGCTGTTTGTGATCTTTCTTCTGGTACCAAGGATTGCCCATCACTTTGATCAGCCTCATCTGTGAGGTCAAAACCAGAGGCAAGATCAAATTTCTCTCCAGTTCCTCTCTGGAGATCAGACTCCCTTCCCTCTTGTGCATGCTGGGAAGTCTCATTTTTCATAAAACCAATAGGACAAAATATCCTCAGATTTTGATTATTTGCTTTGATCCAGAATATCGGGAACATCTCTTTCTCACTTTATAAGGCAACCATACATGAACCATTTCCCCCACCTGAAACGTTTGTTGTTTTGCACCCCATTTCCAATCACATACAATTAATATTTTGGTTGCTTTTCTGTTACCCAATCTGAATCTCTGAATCCTCAGAGTGAGAGGGCATGGAAAGCCCTATCAGTTGTTGCCACTGGGTAGGTTTCATGGTAGCTTTGCATTCTCTCCGCAGTTCAAAAGGAGATTTTCCTAGAAATAATTTGAAAAGCAAATAGTTTCACAGATTGCCTCTTTCAAGGGTTATTGTTGCACAATAGCCATTTGTAAACTTCCCTTCCCTAACCTGTTAATTCTTTCCACTAAGTCATTCCCTTAAGAATGGTACAAGGAAATAGTATTGTGTTTTATGCCATGGTTATGCAAATATTGCTCCATTTCAAATGAGGTAAGCTTTGTCCCATTGTCAGTCACTAGTTCTTTAGGAAGACGTAAAAGCTCTTCTCACAATCCATGAGAAGAGCTTCTCCCGGGTCTGCGGGGAGAGCGGGCTTAGCCTGCTCTCCCCACAGACGATCCTGCCCAGAGCCCTGGGCAGCTGGATCGGCCACCCACACGGTTGCCAGCTCAGTCATGGAGCCAGCGGGGGTGGCAGGGACCAGGGGCTGGCTGGCCCCTGGAAGTTCCAGGACACCCCATGCAACCGCGCAGGGCATGCTGGAGAGACCCCCGAGCCAGGGAGGCTGCTTGCAGCCTCCCAGTCGGGGGTCTACTCATGTATTGCTGTGCACTGCGGCGACACACGAGCAACAAAATGAGGTTAACAGAGCATTCGCTCCGTTAACCTCATTTAAGGGGAGGGTGTTTTGGGAGCACCGGGCTCGCCCGGTGTTTCCCACGATCAACAGAAAGAGGGCTAAGATGCCTTAGCCTGCTTTCCATTGATTGTGGAAATAGCCTCATTCTCATGCAAAAACTGCAGCCATTAACTGGATCACCTTGTTCGCAGTAATGCAGAAGTTGTACTTGCAGAAGTTTCAAGGGAATAAAACTTCTGGCCACCTCAAATAGTAATCCACTATCACTATGACAAATCTTAGTTTTGTGGGTTGGTTATCAAAAGGTCCCAGTATATCCAGAGCAATTTTCCCCCAGGGACTATTTGGATACTCTACCGGAGTCAAGGGAGTGGAAAAGGTTTTCTGCAATTTGTCAGATACAAGCCATAGAGTGCCTGATTACATTTTCAATGTATTTGTCCATAGTACATGGCCACCAGAAACCTTCTCTGATTTGCTTTTTAGTTAAAGTCATGCCCAGTTGAATTTGTGGGCAATCTTGATCACTTTAGCTTGTAAGGAGGTTGGCACCACCAAATGAGGAGGAGAGCTGGTCTTGCGGTAACAAGCATGAATTGTTCCCTTGGTTAAACAGGTTCCACCCTGGTTTGCATTTGGATGGGAGATTACATGTGAGCACTGTAAGATATTCCCTTTGGGGGTAGGGGCTGCTCTGGGAAGAACACATGCATGCTTGCATGGAGAAGGTCTCAAGTTTCCTCCCTGACATCTCAAAGATAGGGCTGAGAGAACTCCTGCCTGTAACTCTGGAGAAGCAGCTGCCAGTCTGTGTAGGCAATACTGACTTAGATGGGCCAATGGTCTGACTTGGGATATGGCAGCTTCCTCTGATCAGTCCTCAGCATCAGCTCATGAGAAGGAACAGCTCACTGAGGCTATTCTCACGATCGGCTAAAATCAGGCTAGGGGAGCCTAGCCCGATTTTAGCAGACCGTGAGAACAACTGGGCTCACAGGCGAGCCCAGTGGCCTCACAGCGGGTAACCCACTTCTGCAGCCCTCCCCTTAGCCCAGGTTAGTGGAGTGAGTGCTCTGCTAACCAGGGTTTCTGGATTGTGTGTTGCCGCAGCAACTCATGAGGAGACCCCAGACTGGGAGACTAAAAAGCAGCCTCCTGGCTCGGGGGTCTCTCCAGCATGCTCTGCGCACTCGCGGCCCCCAAACAGCCAAGCCCCCACTGGCTCTGTGACGAAGCCCTCTGGAGGCGGGTCCTACCGATCGTGACACCCACCTCAAAATGTGCATGTATGGTTGATGATGTTCAGGTGCCTTGTCTTTACACCTTGTTTTTGCATGACCATCCATTAGTTATGTAAGGTTTAAGTTCAGTAAACATTTGATCAGCACTGAGGGCCACTTTCCACTCAGGATACATTATCACTCCATGAGTGGATAAAGCTATTTGTGCAATTACTACTTCTTCATCCTTGTCTTCTGGGATCTCCTCTTGGTCTGGTAGTGGAAGTCCAGATTAACAATCTGCAGTTGTATACCAAATACCTGGCAGATGTTCCACCTGGAAATCAAAGTCCATAAGTCTGGTGATCCATTTGGCTATTCTTGAGGTCTTTTGATTTGATCCCCAGATAGAAAATAAAGTAGACAGGGGTTTATGGTCTGACCATAAATTGAATTTTCTGTACCACAAGTAATTCCTTCAGCGCCTCACCACCCAGTAACATGCTAGAGCTTCTTTTTCAATGACAGAAAATATCTTCTCTGATGCAATAAGTACTCTGGAAGCAAAGGCAACTGTAACATCTCTGTCCCCTTTTTGCTGAGTCAAGACAGCACCCAAATCATATTCAGAAGCATCAGTAGTTAAGACACTGCACCTGTTGGTGTCCAAAGAAGTGAGTAAGGCTTTCAGCAATGGCCGATTTGAAAGTCTGAAATCGAGCCTTGAAATACGCATCCCTGTAAAATGCTACAGTTTGGTGTTAAAAAAAAAAAAAGATGCAATGAAGGAACTTTTGACTCAAATTGTCTAACAATTTTAGAATAATTTTATGTGAATGGCACAGAGGCCATTCACACAAACAAAAACTGTGTCCTATCCGGGTTTGGGAGCCTAGGTTTTCCTCCTACCTTACTTCCACACAACTGAAAACTGGGAGCATACACAGCTGCCAAAGCTGGGTAGAACACAATGAGGTCATTTACATGACGGGGCGGGTGGGCAGCGGGTGGGCAGGGGTGAAGGCTGGTGGAACTCACCTTCCCCCAGATGAGTGCTGGATTGTTGCTGGGAGCATGGACTGCACTCCCAGATTATCTACACCGTGTGCTGCAGCGCGGAGCTTCAGAGGTCAGGATAATGTGTCTCAGCCTCCGGATATCCCACAATGCACCATGTGACATGTGCAATGCATTGGGGGATTCCCCCAGGAGATGGGCGCTCTAGGTGCCTGTCTCGGAGTCCACTGGGGCTGAACATAACCCCAGCAAAAACATGATCCTGGAGCCCGGGTTAAGGGCTTGCTTGATCCCTTAACCCCAGCTAAGAGCTGGGTTTAAAAGCAGAGCTAGGTGGCACAGTTCTCATGCGCAGCCTAACCCAGGTTGAGCTTCCCTAGCCTGGGTTGGGGTGTGTGTGAGAATAGCCTCAGTTTTTGATTGTGTGGATGTCCTCGCAGAGCCTTAACAATGATCACAGTGCATCCTTGTTGTGTGGTTCTGGTGCTTCCCAAATAGTTTTCACCAAGTCTGGTTGGGATGTATGCCACTCTGAGATATTGTGTGCATTGTCGGAATTTGCCTAAGATTTCTGTCAGTTTAGCATCATGCTCCTCAACTGTTTTGCCATATACTAAAATGTCATCCTGAAAGTAAGTGATGCCATCTGTAGTCCCGCACACGGCAATACTGAAGCTGCAGAAGCTAATCCAGCCTTTTGAATTGAAAAATACCCTCTGGGGTAATGAAGGCTGTCTATTTTTGAGAACTTTTGAGCAGGGGGATTTGATGATAGGCCAAAGACGAGTCCAATGTTATGAACATGGAGGCCTCTTTCAGAGTAAGCAGCATTTCATTGATATTGGGTAATGGATGGCAATCCACTACCATGTTGGTGTTCACATCTCTTAAATCCAATGTGGAGAAGCAGGCTCTGAGTCTGTCACACTTAAATCAGTGTCAGGAAGTGGTTCATCTGACTCCTCCTTATCATATAGTTAATCGGTAATGGGGTGGACAGCAGACTTGCAAACCTTAGCAAAGTATCCTCTTTTCTTGCATCACTTTTGAGTGACCTTCTGTGCAGGACAGTGAGCAAAATTGGCTTTATGGGCTCCACATTGATAACATTGGTAGCTTTTCCCTTCTTGTGCTGCAACTTTCTGGGGCAGTGAGAAAGATTGGGATTGGAAGAATTTAGACTGAACAGTCTGGATTTCAGGAGGTTGGTTTTGGGGTACCAAAGCACATTGAAGAGCTTTTCCCACCATCCTAGCCATCTCTATAACTTTATCCAAGGTATGTTTCCCTTCCAGAAGCAGTTTTTCACACAGTTTAGAACAGTTTGTTTTCATAAGAATCTCATCCCTGATCATTTCATCAGTAAAGTTGGCCAACCCACAGGTTACACAAGGCATGGAATGTTTTGACATATTGATCGATAGATTCACCAGGCAGTTGGATTCTAGAATAGAATTTGTAATGTTCAGCAATTGCATTCAAAGTAGAACTGAAATGATCATCTAAGGCTTGAAGAGCAGCTTCATAGGGGTTGGTATCCCCTTCCAGATTGGCAGGAAAGAGCAAATGATTATATATTATTTGGTCTTCAGGGGCCCTGCAGTGAAGCAATATAGCCTTCTGCTTTGTTGGGAGTAAAATCAGGGGTCTATCTAGTGAGGAGATAATTGCAGAAACAGGACCTCCATTGTTTCCAGGGAAGAGCAGGTTCTCCTGGGGTGGAGAAGAAAAAAGTTGTGATCTGTGCTGCAGTGGGCATCCAGTGAGCAACAGAGTTCAGGATTGATAAGGGAAAAGTACCTTCAGGGATTGTTCAGGCCAGGAAGCTTGAGAAACAATCAACGGCAACAACACTAGGATGCAGCAGTTCAGGAATGTAGGCCCTGTCATGCCGTGAAAGGAAGATGCAGAAAATTTCACAAGTTATGCAAGCTAACATGCACCGCTGGTTCAAAATCTTGTCTCCAAATGTTCTATAACTGCTTCTCTTGTAAACACAAATCAATCTTATGCAGGTTTATCTAAAAGTTTATTCAGTTTAAAGGTTTATGTACTCCTTCTCCTTCCCCTCCCTTTTCTTTCTGACTCCCCTCTCCCCCGCCCTACAGGATCCCATGGGGACAAACTTCCAAACAGCAAAACACAAAAGGTTACTAGTTAGAATACATCACAGCCCCCTTATGGTTATGTGAAAAGCCCTGGTATTTTACTTTCAGGAAATTACCTAGCACTTACATTACTATTCCAGTTATCTGCTGGAGATAATCTCCTCGTTTCTGATTCTGATGCTGAGGTTACCTACTGTGTGGCTAAATTTTGTGCCACTGCTTGTAATATCAGGAAACAAATGATCAAACCTTATGTTATGTAAGGTATATGTATTATTCTGGTGGTGGGTTGGTAGTCCTATTCGGTAGTATTCGTTATTATTTAACATTGGAGTATTTTAAATAATACTGCCTGTGACTGTTGATTACTGTAATTGCTGACTGGCCATGGACCATAATGGAGGAGCAGGAGGAGGAGGAGGAGGAGGAGTAAAAACTGAAGAAAGAATAATGGCTGACAACCAGAGCAAGGTAACACCAGTGCATCAAGAAGAGCAGACTAATAGCACTTCCAGTCTAACTGCACCGATGCACCAGGGAAGTTTTTTTTAATTACCTCCCATTCCCCAGGAAGTCCTCTGTGCCACCCAAAAATATATCCCTGAGGGCTGCCTGGGGACATTTTCAAGTGGCACAGAAGGCTTCCTGGAGAAGAGGAAGTCATAAAAAATTGAACCTGCACTGGTACACTGGTGCAATTAGTCTAGAAGTGCTGTCAGTCTGCTCTTCCCATTGCATTGAATGTCAGCCAATATAATCCCACCTTTGTGTAGAAATATACAGAAATAGATCTCTACAATACAGAAATAGATCTCTACAGAAATAGATACAGAAATAGATCTCTACAATATGGAGATCCCTTCTGTCCTATGATCCTGTGAGATGGCAAATCAGTTAAGGTGCAGATAGGCACATTCTAAAACTCTGGGGAGAATACTCACTGAATTTAACAACTTAACAACTTAACAACTGCTCTGTATGCAATTTTGATGAATTATGGAAAGTAATATTGGTGATAGGCAAGCTTCTTTCAGCTCTGTTTGGAATCAGCTTGGTAATTGCAAGCTTTCTCAGTAACGATTCAGAAAAAAATGAATCTACTTTCCAAGTCGCCTCTCATGGTTTGTAATGATTATAACAAGCATGCTGATGGTGCTATGTACATGCACATTATTTTATTGCTCCCAGGGAATTTTAGTTTGCCTGGATTGGACATTCCCCCAGTTGATTTGTTCATGTAGCACAGTAGTGTTTTGTAACTACATGGTCCTTTAAAACGTTCACATATAATCTCATAGCAATTGACAAGAATTTCATTGAGTAATGAGTTAGCATTATGGAACTTTGATGCATGTACATACAAAACAGCTGGCTTTGGACACTTGATCTGCCAAACACTGACTGCAAGTGCACAACATCTCATTCAAAACACCAAGTCAGAGAAGATCTTTTGGCGGGGGGGCGGGGGAATAACTGAGTTCATAGTACCACTGAGCATTACAAACCAGACACATCTCTACACCAGCTTAGGTAATCAGAATCTTTAGCATCATCACTAACTACTATGGATGTTTAATAGCTCACTGACAGATCTTCAAAGTAATGATGGATGAACTGCCCTTGACTTGATTCAGAATTTGGTTTGGCAAAAAAAAAAGGCATTTTCAAAAAATGTTGAAAATAGCTTTTTTATTTCTGAGATAAAATCCAAATTAAGAGATTCTGTCATGTTCCTGATTCTTTCATCTGAAATGCAATGGGTCCAATGCCTTCCCACCTACACGTTATCGCCAACCCCCATGAAACCCTCCTGCTACCACCTGCAAAGCCTCTCCCCCTCCTTCCTTAGCAGTTAGAACACTGAATTCCAATCCTGAATTTGCACCATCAATACTCACAAATCAGACAAAGCGGGACTCTTGCTCTGTTATCTAGAACCCGGAACCTGTTATTTCCTGCTGCGTTCTGACTCCTCAAAGTCAGAATATTGAATTGCTGGGTAGGATATAATGATTCAATTTATTTTATATGAAGAGATATAAAATAAATTGAAGTTTTCATTGTTTAGTGGTTTTGTTTGGAATTATATACTTATTTATTTGTTTGTTTGTTTATTTAATTTATATACCGCCCTTCCAAAATGGCTCAAGGCGGTTTACAGTTAAAACAAACCACTAAAAACAGTAAAGAGCTAAAACAAATTAAAAACAATATAACAACTAACAATTTAAGAACATTTTAAAACAATTAAACCATTACAGTAATTAAAAAAACCCAAACCAGGTTTTAAATTTTAAAATAAACCAGATTTTAAAACCCCCAAAATTTAGGATACTGAGTAAGCTTGGGTGAAGAGATGGGTTTTCAGGTGTTTTTTGAAAATTGCCAGAGATGGGGAGGATCGTATCTCAGCAGGGAGAGCATTCCACAATCTCGGGGCAGCGACCAAGAAGGCCCCATCTCTGTGTAGCAACCAAACGAGTTGGCGGTAACTGGAGATGGATCTCCTCAGATGACCTCAATGGGCAGTGGAGCTTGTAATGAAGAAGACAATCTCTTAGATACCCAGGGCCTAAGCCGTTTAGGGCTTTGTAAGTTATAACTAGCACTTTGTATTTTGTCCGGAAACCTATTGGCAGCCAGTGTAACTCCATCAGTAAAGGAGTAACATGGTCTCTCCAAGATGACCCAGAGACCAACCTGGCTGCAGCATTCTGAACCAACTGAAGTTTCTGGACTATATACAAAGGCAGCCCCACGTACAGCACATTACAAAAGTCCAGTCTGGAGGTTACCAACAGATGTACCACAGTTTTGAGGTCATTGATCTCGAGAAACGGGTGCAGCTGGCGTATCAGCTGGAGCTGATAGAAAGCAGCCCTGACCACCGCCTCGACCTGAGAAACCTGTGAGAGGTGTGAATCCAGAAGTACTCCCAGACTGCGAACCTGTTCCTTTTGGGGAAGTGTGACCCCATCTAGAACAGGCAGACTGTACACTGATACAAGAACGCTTTAAGATAGTCAGTGGGATATTATGAATTAGAGGACAATGAAATATGATCTTCTTTAAGCTATTACATATGATCAAATTCCAACTTTTAAATATTGATTTGAGTGTTTATTTTTATATATATATATTCTATAATATATTGTATATATCTATCTATTTATTTATCTTAGACGTACCCATTGCTAATCCCATGTGTGGCAGCTCTCGTAAGAGTTCTTGACCAGCTGCCGGATAGGATTAGTGACAGGGACGGGGGGCAATAGGGATGCCAGCTGGCGGCTGGAAGAGGAGGTGGGCCAGGCCAGCCAGCAGGAACAAGAGGCAGCAGCAGGCGGCCTGGCTGCCAGGAGGAGAAGGGAGCAGGAGGCAAAGGCAGTGGCCGGCCAATCTGGCCTGGCCAGCAGGAGTTGGCGGCCACTACCGGGAGTGGGTGGGCAGGCGGGAGATGGTGGCAGGCTGGCTTTCGATCCAGCCCACCAGCCAGAAACTGCGGGGTGGGGGTGAGAAGTGGGTGTTGGGGAGAGGAAGCGATCCAGCTGCCCGGCCTGCCAGAAAGTGGGGGGATAAGAAGTGGGCAGGGGTGAGGAAGTGGGCCAGCCTGCCGTCCCACCAACCCACCAGAAACCACGGGGTGGGGGCGAGAAGTGGGGGGAGGGGGAGAAGAAGCCAGCCGGCCGGCACATCAGAAAGTGGAGGGGAGAAGCGGGCGGAGGGCGAGAAGTCGCTGGCCGGCCAGAAAGCCGGGCATGCCAGGGGGGAGGAAAAAGTGGAGGAGGGTTGGCTGGCTGGAGATGTGGATACTCTGCACCCGGCCCAGCTAGTTATGTATATTTCAGATATAATATGCCAAACATCACAAGTTGGGCAAATTGTTAGCAAATGTTTGAATATTCAGATAATATCCACTGAAATTCAACGTATGTTAACACTACACATAATCAATTTTTGAGGTGTCAGCATCCACCCAAGCTTGGACCCTGAGGAGGCCTGCTCAGGAATGAGGACAAGTGAGTCCTGGTCCCAAGGACCTGGCTGCACAGGGCCTCTCTCTCAGTGGACTTACCCAAGAAGAGGGAATAACCAGATCAGATGCCTGCCTCAGGTTGAGGCCAGTCTGAGCTCCGGGAAGGGGTAGGACCCTTGGCTCCCATACAAACCTCTCATTCAGTGCCTGACCTTTGCTGGTGCAACAGCTCCAGATAGAGCTCCTCACAGAAGTAGCTCTGGCTCCAGCCACAACCTTTGCCAGGCTCCCAGCTGTGGGACCCCCTTTCCCGCCTCATGAATGGGCTGTGACCATTGTTCCTTCTAAGGTGTGCACACAAGCCTGCACTCACAAGGTTTTGGATGTCCACTGAGCTAATTTTAGATCCTGCTCAGGTTGGATCAGGAAGGCCCCACTCTGATTGCATGTGTGCATGCACTGTCTTGATACCCCCGCCCAGAACAAAACTCATTCCGCAAACAGATGGAAAAAAATTAGAAAGAGCACTGTCTGTGACCCCAAGTCATGATCTGACCTTGCTGCTCCATTCTGGCCCTCCTTGCTTTCTACTGGACCCAGGCATAGAGATTAGATCTATGCTAAACCCAGGCAAACCTGTTCCAACTCTGATATTGAACTACTCAGCAGCATTGCAACTTCAGATTTCTTTTTGCACTGTGCTGCACTTTTGTTCTTTATGCACTGTTAGGAACATAGGAAGCTGCCATATACTGAGTCAGACCATTGGTCTATCTAGCTCAGTATTGTCTTCACAGACTGGCAGCGGCTTCTTCAAGGTTGCAGGCAGGAATCTCTCTCAGCCCTAACTTGGAGAAGCCAGGGAGGAAACTTGGAACCTTCTGCTCTTCCCAGAGCGGCTTCATCCCCTGAGGGGAATATCTTGCAGTACTCACTCATCAAGTCTCCCATTCATATGCAACCAGGGCAGACCCTGCTTAGCTATGGGGACAAGTCATGCTTGCTACCACAAGACCAGCTCTCCTTCCACTGTTCTTTTTGCATGGTGCTTATCACAATTTCCTTTTGCACTGTGGTTTGATCAATGCACACATGTCCTGGTGCATTTAGAGGCACTCCTACCCCTGGACATCAGGGCCGAAGTCCAGGTCGTCCACACCCACTGTGGGCCTCCAAATCCTCTTTAGCTTGTCCTGGGTGGTGTGGTTTGTGCCCTCAAGAACCTATGTGTTAAAAAATGATGCTTAACTTGCAACGGGGGGAGGGCTCCAAAGACCTTTAGGTCCAGGCTCCAAAATACCTACGTGTACCTCTGGGTGCACTTTGGTGATGTGCAAAAGATATTTATAAAAGACATGGACTGAAAACTGGGGTAGGTGACACCTGCACAGAATTTGAAGTGTGGGCATGAAAAACAGAAGACTGGTGGATTGTGAATGCATGGGTGGCATTTGAAATAAGATCAAGTAATTTGGAGAAAATCAAAGGAGAAATGTGGTTTGGGGAAATACTGTACGCATCCCGAGTAGTGCTACTTTAGTACCAGAACAAGATTATGGTCTTCAAGTTTCCTTCTGCGAAAACTATTATTTGTTTAACTTATTGACCTTTTAAAATTCAGGTGTTTAAGGGCAATGGAAAACAAAATCTCAAAGGATTAATAGTGTTAGAAATGGTATCAGGTAGATGAAGGTCATCTGCAAAATGAGCCTAGGTTCATTGTTCCTCCACCCCCATCTCCATAAACTCAACAGGAAGGATTGGATGTGAGATATAGAATCTCATTTGTTTTACAATATATCATAGTTTATGGGATGCCCTTAAGATCAATGGCAACTATAGGAGAAAGTGGAGCCTATCTTATAAATATGACCTAGCAATACAAGTTCAGAAGCATTAGTGTCAGGCTTAGATCAGATGTAAGTTAAACAAACTTTAAAGAAACACCGAAGATAAAAATGCCCATGGAATGATCAAAGCTGTTTCTTGACAAACACTCATGAAAGGATGGGGTTGTTCACATTAATGTGTTGATTTAGATATACTTAAAGACCAGGAGATATGGGAATTGCTCCAATCAGGTGTGTTTGATCTGAGATTCACAGAATAGCAACTGTAGGATTTATAAATCACTATTTAAAATAGAGCTTCTTGTTTTATATCTAGGCACTTTGGCCTAAGATCTCATCATGAATTTCCTTGTTTAGGTGTACACCTAAGATGTTTTAAGCACAACACCTAAAAATGTAGCATGAGAGTGAGACAAACACATTTGCATATACATGTGTCATATAGGCACACTTCTCGGAATATGGGGCATATGGGGCTTACCTTCTCCCCAGAGAATAGATGGAATATTGCTGGGGAGTGTGGACTGCTGTCCCAGATGATCCATGTTGTGTGGTGCAGCATCACATCAATGATGTGGGATATCTGGAGGCCAGGACATATTGTCCTGGCCTCCAGAGCTCCATGCTGCACCACACAGCATGGATCATCTGGGACAGCAGTCCACACTCCCCAGCAATATTCCATCTATTCTCTGGGGAGAAGGTGAGCAATATTCCATCTATTCTCTGGGGAGAAGGTAAGCAATATTCCATCTATTCTCTGGGGAGAAGGTGAGTTTGACCAGTCTTCCCCCTCTCCAACCTGGCCTCCTGGCCCCCTGCCTGCCCGGTTGTGTGAATGGCCCCAATGAATTCTGAAATTTAGGAAAATACTGCATTAAGATTTGCTACAGATCCTTTCCAAGTGTATGTTCAGTGGCAAACCTGGTTTGTCCTGTGTTATACATCAAACTATAGTAATTAAATCTGCAGCATTGGAAACTTGGTTCCTCTATTGATACTTACCTCCCAGTTCCCTCACTTCAAGGTCTGCTGCTCACCATTCTGGCAACTTTGTGCGCCTTTCTCAAGCAAGCACATTCACACCCTTCCTCCCCTCTCCACACTACTACTGACGAATGTGTTCTTTTTTCTGTTATACGCCCATCTGCAAACATAGTTATCCAGTCTAAGCTCATCAGTGGGAACACAGGGAAGTATAGTAACTGCTGTTGCATTCTATCTGGACTGCAATCAGCCAGCACTGATGAGGGTCTGTTCATCAAGCATCTGGAGAGGTAAGGGTCAGGTCCTGCTTCCCATCACATACATCTTTACATTTTTTTAAAATTTAGACAAAAGTTCCAACCACCAGTTTTTGCAAGTATATACTCTTATTTGCTTGAGTGGTTAGCGTGCTCTTTATATTATGATATTCTCAAGTCCTGTTGGAATGTGTGTGTCTTCCAGAGAGCTTAAAACCACTTTTTAATAATTACAATGGAATGTAGTACATCTGAAGTTTCATATAGACAATGGAATGTGAGATTTCAATGAGGATATAAGTGCACATCCTTTTCACTGTTTCATGCTACTAGGTCATGCACACAACACAAGGGTCCTGTCTAACAATTCCTGGCTTGGAACTATTGAAGGATTTCTCCCTGTCTTTTCAAATGGTCTCTACTCATTTTACTTAAATGAAACATGACCATGTGCAGGGAGCTTAATCATAGAGTTTTATTTCTGGAAACTTTATGTGCCTGCTTTATTGGAGAGCTATAGAATTCCCTGCATCAAATGTTGAAAATCATGAGTCAGGATTATAAAGTAAAGTTGAGCTTTCATTAAGAAAGTCGTCCCCCCCCCGAGACTATCTGTTATTCCAACCTAGAAATTTCCACCCTTTGTAGGAAGTGTGGCTCTCTTGTTCTGAACAGCAAAAGAGCAAATTGCCTTATCAGAGACGTAGGTTTTGGGCGGAATAAAAAATATGTAAAATGAATGAAATGAATGAATGAATTATCTGATTTATATTACAGAAGAAGGGGGAAATCAGGAGTTGATGAACTGGGGTGGTGAATCTTCTGGGGTTGTGGGCAGTGTTCCCTCTAACAGGGATTCCCAGATGTAGTTTACGACAACTCCCAGAATCCCCAAGCAAAAGCCATTGCAGACGGGGATTCTGGGAGTTGTAGTCAACAACATCTGGAAATCCCTGTTAGAGGGAACACTGGTGGTGGGAATTGCTGCTAAAAACAGAGGTAGTTCTGCTGGGCTCTCATTTATTTCTGCTATCTCCACTGACTTTTTGGGTTGGTGGGTACATGCTACCAGAGCAGAACTATGCATTGTGTCTGACCTGGGTTGCCATTGAAAATGTCAGTCCTAAGCTGGGTCTTCCACCTTCCTTGTAATGCAATAGAATTACTTAAACCACACTACGACACCGCCACGTCAAGCTTTTCCTCACCCTTGTCAGCTAGTGATATGAAACAAGGGTGATAACGCCCAGAAGCTGTTCTCATAAGCAGCTTACCCAGGCTTAAGCAGCCACTTGTGAGAACTGCCGGAATATGTGCGGATCCTGGGGGTGCTGTAGTGCTAAACCAGGCCTGCTCAACTTTGGCCCTGCTGCAGATGTGGGCCTACAACTCTCGTAATCCCTGGCTATTGGCCACTGTGGCTGGGGATTGTGGGAGTTGTAGTCCAAAAACAGCTGGGGGGGGGCAAAGTTGAGCAGGCCTGTGCTAAACAGCGTCAAAGCCCGGCCCTTAACCTGTCTCCTGGGATCATGTGTCAGCACAAGCTACTTGCAGCTCATGCTGATACAGAGACCAGTGCCTAGAGTGCCCATCCACTGGGTTAATCCCCTAGTGCATGGAGCTTGTCGTGTGGTGCACTGTGGGATTCTTGGAGGTTGAGATAATGAGTCCCAGCCTCTATTTATCTGTGCTGCCAGGAGCAGTGTGGATAATCCCAGCCGTGTTGGTCGTGTGGGCACACGGCTTGCATGAAGCAGGAGCTCAGAGTGGTCATCTGGGAGAAGGTAGGTTGAACCCTGCCTTTCCTCCCCACCTGCCCAGCCATGCACACAATTGTGTGAAGAGCCCCACAGAGGTTAAAAACTGTGTTCTATCCAGGTTTGGGAGCTGTGTGTGCTCCCAATTTTCGATTGTGTGGAAGCAAGATAATAGGAAAACCTGGGCAGAAGTGATTGTGTGGAAGCAAGGTAGGAGGAAAAGCTACCCAGGTTTTCTTCCTACCTTGCTTCCACACAATCACTTCTGCCCAGCTTTTCCTCCTACCTTGCTTCCACACAACTGAAATTGGGAGCACACACAGCTCCCAAACCTGGGTGGAATGCAGTTTTTGGTTGTGTGAATGACCTCAATGTGATGATACCATAACAAGGGATAAGTGATCCTGCACATTATAGAACAGAACATGATGTAGCACTGCTGTTTT
This sequence comes from Hemicordylus capensis, assembly GCF_027244095.1. NCBI lineage: Eukaryota > Metazoa > Chordata > Lepidosauria > Squamata > Cordylidae > Hemicordylus > Hemicordylus capensis. The sequence goes on from NC_069661.1 coordinate 116,900,495, forward strand.
CAGCAGCAGCTCCGTGTCAGGCAGAACACCCTGACTAAATAAACAAACTTGCAACCTTTCCTTCTCTTTCAAGACAAACCATGTAAAAGTATTGCTCCCGCTTAATAAAGCTTCGTGTTTGTATATGTAAAGCAGGACAGGAACTGATTAGTCACTCCGAATAGCCGCAGTTGGCTCCTACTTCACCTCATTCAGGAAGCATTTGAAGCTCTGGCGGTATACCACATCCTTTTTTGCGAGATGACTAAGGAGCGCATCTGGATTTACAAATTCATTTTCACCCTGTACATTTTTTTGTATTACTCTGCTGTCATGCTTAATATATATTGGAAATTACTTAGTCCCATAGTATTTGATTTGCAGGAAGAAGACAAAGCATGATATTCTTTGAGTCCATAAATGGCAGAACGTGGAGAGGGGGAGTTAATTCTTTGTAAAGCTATATAACATGTTCCACATCCATTGCAGCTGTTGATAGATTTTATTACATTTTTTCCAGTTAAGGGCCTTATTGCATCTGCAGACAAGATTTATTATATTTGGTTTTACTACTTCTAAGGTTCAGGATATTTTCACATTTGTTGCTGGCTTATTTAATCTATGATCAGTAAGTCTAGATCACAAGCTTGCTTGCAAGGAATGATTATGAATAATTTCACCTGTTGTTAATGACCTCAGCAGTCAATTTTGATTGTGATGGTTCCTAATACTTCCCAATGTTCTGCAGGTGCTTCTTATTAAATTTGTAGGAGGTTTAAGCAGGAAAAATGTACTGAAGCACACTAGAATAGGCATTCAGTGCAAACAGCTGGTTACAGAAGAAAATAAAGGAATGGATCTAGCTTAGGAGTCCCACGTGTAGCTTTCGAGTTTGACACAATTTGGGCTTTCATTCACCTATATTTTCAACGGCATCTTTGGCATAGCTGTTCTAAACTAGCAGTTATATGAGTCACTGAATTATTTTGTCTTAAACCTGGTTGTTATTACAATGCAGCAGCAAATACCTTATGGCAGGGGTGGCCAACCTGAGGTTCTCCAACTGTTGTTGGACTACAACTCCCATCACCCCCAGTCACAATTTATTACAGCTGGGGATGATGGGAGTTGTAGTCCAACAACAGCTGGAGAGCCCCTGCCTTCAGTGGCACACTTACCCCTGGACTTTGGGGCCAAAGTCCAGGGCCTCCACACCCCTTGGGGCCCCCAAAATCCTCTTTAGTCTGTCCTGGGCAGTGTGGTCGCCACTGGCCCACACTGCCCTGGGCAGCTGAGTGTGATTATGACCTGTGCCGGGTGCTTTAGATGGGAGAGTGGGGAAGAAATATGTGGGATAAGAATAGGGGGGTGATGCTTAACTCATGGGGGGGGGGATCCAGAAAGGGAGGGCTTCAAAGGCCTTGGGGTTCAGGCTCCAAAATTACCTAGGTGCACCTCTGCCTGCCTTACGGCTCTACAAAAAGAAGTATATATTGGTACAGTACCATCAGTGAACATGACACTCTACTGTATATCAGGCAGTTCAGGGTAGCAGAGTTTAGAAGAGCCCCTGCTCTTCTAATATATAGCAGGAAATAAAGATAGAAAGAAGCAAGCATTTATTGACCATTTCATTCAAAGATTTTAAAATTTCATTGAAAATGTTTGCATATAAGCATGCAAGACTCTCTTCTTCAGAATTTGGGAAGCTGAAATTTCAGGCTGAAAGTAACAATATACAATTGAGCCAGGGATGCAAAAGAAATAGTGCTGCTCATCCAGTCCCCAATGAACTTGATGAATGCATCTAACAATGGCGATAGAAATGTCTCCATTCTCACATGGAGATTCTAGTCACCTCCTGCACCAAAGCCCTTTACAGATAAGTTGTATCTGTGAAAAACAAGCACATGGTGTTGCAGTAGCAGGCTGTACCACAACCTACGAATATGAATATTTGTCATATTCATATGTGTCATCACAGTGGCAGGCTGTACCCTAATCTACGTGCATTCTCTTCTTCACCACTGTGCTAATGCCAGCTTTCACACATTCTCTCTCTCTCCCTCTCCCTCTCTTCTTTCTGCTGCTGTCTCTCCCTTCCAAGCACCAAACTTACTCAGAGACAAAACAGCAGACACGTTTGGTGCATGATGGTGGGGAAGAGAGAGAGATCTGGAGCAAAGAGGAGAGGCTAACCCTATTGGTGTGCTAACCCTATTGGACAAGATGAAGATTTATGGAAACCCTAGTGAGTGCCAAAAGGGGGAATACCAAGGTTGGAGTAAGCCCTGGTACAAAATGTGAAGATGGGCCCCTTCTACCTGCCTCACTTTCTTTTTCAGAGAGGCAAAAGAGAGATCAGAAAACACGCTATCGCCCAACCAGCAGGCCCAGGGAAATTTGTCCCCCCACCCCCCCACACACACACCTTGTTCAAATGTAGCTACGACCCTACTGCCCAAGTAGGGATGTGCACGAACCGGTTCGGAGGCCATTTTAGAGGCCTCCGAACCAGTTCGAATGCCAGGGCCGGTTCAAAGTTCGAAGGCCTTGGTCTTGGCACTTTAAGGGTGGGGGGGAGGGTGCACTCCCCACTCCTGCCACATTTCCCCCCTCGGTGTCATTTATTTCCAAAAACCTTCAGGGTGGCAGCATACCTCCCTGCCGCCCCTTTGCCCTCATCGGCCAGAAGTGGCCAGAAGTACCGGGCACGCATGTGCCTGTTGTGTGTGCACGCATGCACGGCAGATGAGCATGCACACGTATGCAACAGGTGCATGCATACCCGGTACTTCCAGCGACTTCCAGCTAATGTGGGCAATGGGGCGGCAGGGAGGTACATTGCCGCACCGAAGGTTTTTGGAAATAAATGATGCTGGTGGGGGAAATGCGGTGGGAGAGAGTAAGTGCACCCTCCCCCCACACTTAAAGTGCCAAGCCCACCACTTCCGGACTGCCTGGCCGCAGTTCTGTGCAAATCCCTACTGCCAAGCATGCCTGGGAGTTATTCACACATGGCTTCATGCTTCAGGATAAATGTTGAGTGAAGCCACTTTGAACTACACTTGTGGCATTGAGGGAAGCAGCGCCTCCCCTCTGCTCTTGGGTTTTGTTTTGAAACAAGTTCACATGGCATGTGTCTGTGTTTTCCTTCTAGCCAATGGGGGGGGGGACGACTTCCAAAAGAGTGATAGCTGCATTTCTAAAGAAAGCATCCCTCTTATCATGCTAATGATTCTACATCAGTGCTTCTCCCCATTTTCAGAAAAAGCAGCTTAAAACCAGAATTTTAAAAATTAGGAAATACGTTGAGAAGCTAGAATTCACATCACAAAGTCTAATTTGTGTGTGGAGTGGTTCCAAGAATCTCGAAGGGACTTTGGGATAAGTTTGGCTGGTGTGTGAATGCACACACTCTCTTCTGAAGGAGATTTGGGGTGGAAGCCCTGTGTGTAAAGCCTCCTGGTAGGTTGTGTTTGCTTTGTAGGCTACAGCTTGTGCAGGCCTGTGTTATACTAATGCAGGCCTTCACTTTTTGTTTTACACTAATGATCAGAACAGAAAATAGGGCATGAAAAGCTCTCAGAGAGTCATTCCCCTAAATTATATTGAGAGATGCGCTCCAAAGCCAACTTCTTGATTAATATAACTCAGGATAATTAAATGTTTGCTGAAACAACTATTCTTCCGCCATAGTTCTTTCACACTGATTGTTTCTGTTGGCATGAACTTGTGTTTTCCAGTTACATGTGCTTCAACAAAGCATAACACAATTTACATCTGAAAAGGTCAAAACCTCAGTGTTGCAGAGTGAATTAATCAGTGACCAGCCACTGCCAGAGCTGTGTGTGGGTCCTGATCGTGTGGTTAGAATGCTTTTCTAAGAACAGGAATGAGCAATGCATTACAACGGGGATGTCAAACTGCTGGCCCGCAGGTGGAATCCAGCCCATGAAGCTCCATTTTCCAGCCCCCGAGCAGGTGAGTATCAACTCTGGCCATCGTGTTTCCTTCTGCCTGCCCTGCAGTGAGTTGAAATGGCAGCATTGCTCCCAACTTACTGCAGAGCTTACTGGTTTGTTTGCTCGTTCATTTATTCTTTCCTGCCAGCCGCTGTCACCAGCATTTTTCTCTCCCTCCACCCCACACTCGGAAGCATTTCTCCTTCCCCCCACACTGCCATGTTCCTCCCAGGAAGATGGGGGAGGAACACAGCTGAGGAATGTTCAGCTGTGGGACAATGGGCCTGCAGTTCCACTCCCCACTCCCACCCTGCTCTTCCATCCAAATTTGGAGCAGGGAGCCTGCAGTCAGCGAGACCGTAGAGAGGAAGAGGAACTGGCTGTGCAGGTTTTCTTCTTGCATGAAGGACAGCCCACAGAGCCAATCATGGCTGGAGCTTTTTCAGCCTGCAGTTCCAAATTCAGGGAATGCAGCCTGCAGTTCCAATTTCAGATGCAATGCAGGCTGCATTGAACCTCGGGCTGGGGCAACAAAACTCACTACAACCCAAGGGTTCAAATAGGAGTTCCAGAGAGAAAACCTTGGGTCGCTCACATCGCAGAACCAGAGTTGCACACATTCAGATGTAACAACTTGGCAACTTGGTAACAACTTGGCAAACTCTGGCCTTTTAAATACTGGTTCTGCATTATGCGGCCAAGGTTTTAGGACTGGGAGTTTCACTTTTCTTATATTTTGTTCAAAGAGGACTACTGAATTCAGATCACACCTGACTTCAAGCAATTGTCCACTTTACCAAATCTATCTGATTGCTCTGGTTGGCACTTTTTCTCCTTCCAGAAACTTTGTGCTTGTATACAACCACAAACAGGTAAACATTCAATAGACATTTTCTCCATCCACATATCACCATCCAGAGAAAAGCTGTACCAGCTGAATTATGGTTTATCACACAGCTGTTAAAATGGCAGAACCTCCATTTTTTAAAGGTTGGCATTGGTATAATCAAAGATAATGATTACTGATTACTAAATGCAAATACAAGTCAACAGTCCCAACACCACTTACCCCTAATTGACTTATTTGATTGTGGTTTGGGATATTCATAATATGAATGATGTAAAGAATCCCGAGACTAATCTGAGTGACTTTGACCACTTCCAAATTCTTTTTATAAAGTAGCTGAACCTAAGGGGGTAAACATGTTTCATGCTAGCCTCTAATTATTCGATGGTACCCTGTTTGAGAATGGGGGAAAAATCATAACACTTTTCCCCCAACTTTTTGCAAATCCATCTTCCAGATAAAACTTAACCTTAATGAGGTTAAGTGTTCCAAGAGGTTTCATTTCCCAGTCCCCTGTACTATGTTTTAAAACTGCAGTTTATTCTTTGACATATTTGAGGAGTGGGGTATATTAAACTCCTATTGCATTACATGGGAAACTGGAAGCAGTATGCACTTATTGTGCTAGGGATTAAAGATACCCCCCAAATGCTAATAATTTATTACTCTATACCTATAGATTAAATACGTGCAGTGGGGATTTGACTTGATTAACAAGCCAGAGGTTGCCGGTTCGAATCCCCTCTGGTATGTTTCCCACACTATGGAAAACAACTATATTGGGCAGCAGCAATATAGGAAGATGCTGAAATGCATCATCTCAAACTGCGCAGGAGGAGGAGGAGGCAAAGGTAAACCCCTGTATTCTTCCAAAGACAACCACAGGGCTCTAAGGCTGCCAGGAGTCGAAACCGACTCGATGGCTCATTTTACTTTACTTTACTCTTTATTCCTATAGAAATTTAAATCAGAACCTGGTTCCAGTGGAAATAGCTCTGCACAACTGCGTGGAAGCTGTTTTAAATCTCCCCCCGCCAAGCTGCTCTGTCACACAACACAATCAGGGCTCCCTTTCACATTGCATAGCCCCAGTGGGTCTCTAATGCTGGCGTTCCACTGCACAGGATGTCAGCCCCAGTTCCATCTTCCTACACAAAATGAATGAATAAATGAATTAACATTCCTCATCCTACCTCAGAATGCAAGTCACTTATGGGAGGTTCATGTCACAGATGGGAGGTCCCCTAGCTAAACATAGGTTATTTCTATTTCCCCCCTCAGAATGGTCAGTATACATCTCTCATTTTGTACTTAGGTAATTTACTCACCATTTTTTCTTTGCTTGCCACATAGTTCAGAAACTGAATCCAGGTAGTGAGGGCATCTTTGGGTTTGGACATTGCCATTGAGAGATTTAACCAGTGAGTAATTTTTACCTGGGTGCAGTGCTCCCTCTAACAGGGATTCCCAGATGTTGTTGACTACAACACCCATAATCCCCAGCCAAAGGTCACTGCAGCTGGGCATGCTAGGAGTTGTTGTCAACAACATCTGGGAATCCCTGTTAGAGGGAACAGTGCCAAGATGATATGTGAGTTGCCATCTTTTAACCTGCCAAATTATAGACAGTTCTACCACTCAGTTGATAGATGGAACTAAACAAGATATACAGTACATCAGGGGCCTTACTACAACCACAGCAGAATCATGAATATCTTTGTATTAAAATGTTTAATTGTTTTTCCTATGCAATGGGGGTTATTAGTGCTGTCCTGAATTTTTGTGAAGCTCAATTTTGCCATTTCAGAGTTGCAAAAATCTTCGCAAAAAACCCTTGCCTATGATTCGTTCATCTACCTGCTATTCATACATCTTCTCAGCCATTGTTACTGCACTCTGTTGCTGCTTGGATGGTAAAAAGGACTTGTCTAAGACAAAGAGAAGTGGAGAGAGATAAAATTACCAAACATAAACTGGAAAAAGAGGGGTTGAACCTTATGCATTTTTATCTCTTCCTCTTCCTCGCAGGATTACATAATAAAACATAGAGTCATATCATACAATATTCCATAGAGTATTCAAGAACATCAAACTAATGTAATCAAAACTCTAATATATAGAACATGTCATCTTTAAGAATTAAAAAAACAATAACCACATCAAAACGTATCTGTATATACTTGTAGGTGTAACATAAGGAGCTAATATTAAGTTAGAAAACTTGTTTCCATTGTTAAAACATAGCAAATACTCATTTTCACTGAGATGCACATCCAAAGACACATCCCATTGAAAATAATGCAATGTAGAGGAACAATTTCCACATCTAGGAGAAGGCTTTCCAACATATATACTGGGCCCAAGCTGTTCTGTATGAGTGATGAGACACATTCACCCAGTGATGGTATTAAGATTTGTATCTGTGTATAGTGCATCCCACTCTCATTGTCAGCTTCCAGGTATTTTGGTAGGTAACACCAGTTCTCTTAATGAGGAAACATCTCCCTTTTGCCTTTAATAAGGCAAACAATATATTTTCATTCTGTGGGCTAAGTTTAAATGTTTACTGGCTCTCTGCAGTCCTCTGTTTAACAGAACTTCTACAGCCTAATGGAAGTATTTTTCAATTTGAAATCTAATCATGCTATGTATTTTCGAATCTACCACCAATGTTTCACCTCACAGATCATTAGACATGGAGAAAGAATAAATTAGCCAATCATCACAAGCTCTATTCAGTTTTAATGGCCCATGGAAAGTCACTGAGCTTTCCTCTGTGGTAGACCAACTTATTTGGCAGAAAGGTCAGCCAGATAGGAAAGACTCATCTCATTTTTTTAGTTTATCGTGCTCCTGATGTCCCTCAAGGGAAGGAGACCTTTACATTGCCCTTCTCCTGGATCATATTTCTCCATATGAACTAAGAATTGCATTGCTGAAGGAGAACTAGTCCAGCATGCTGTTCCTAACAGAGGCTAGCCAGTGCCTTTGAAACTTCACATGCATGGTATTAAGACAATGCCATTCCTTCTTTTCTCTTTAGACCACTTGCTCTTCCAGTCTTGCTTTGCAAGCAGTGGTGACTCAAGGCTTTGGGGGCCCTGAGATCCACCTCCTCACTGGCCCCACCCCTGCCAGACTCAGTGGCTGGATGAGACTCAGTGCCCCATGAGAGGCAGCTTGGAGTTTGCCTTTGGCAGCCAGAGCAGCAGCTACCTGGCCTCTCTTTCACAGCCTTCCCTTATTTATTGTTTGTTTGTTTATTGCCTCTATATACCATCCTATAATAAATCTAGTTAATATGCTACCACCCTGTATTGAATTTATTTATGTATGGCCTATGGCTGTAATAAAATTGATTGATTGATTGATTGATTGAATTTATTTATATGCTGCCCTACATTAAGTCCAGTTAAATCTTTGTTATGAACCCCACTGCCCATTGAGATCATCAGGAGAGGTCCGTCTGCATTTGCCACCGGCTCATCTGGTGGCTACTCAGGGATAGGCCTTCTCCGTTGCTGCTCCGAGGCTTTGGAATGCACTCCCTAGTGAAATAAGAGCCTCCCCATCTCTGACAATTTTAAAAAAGTCTTTAAAGACACATCTGTTCATCCAGGCTTTTAACTGATACTGTTTTGATTGTTTTTAATGCTGTTTTAGAATATCGTTTTAAAAATTTTAAATTATTGTGTTTTAAATTTCTTGTTTTTGTTTTTAACTAATGTTTTAATGTTGTTTTTATCTTGTTGTAAACTGCCCAGAGACATAAGTTCTGGGCAGTATAAAAATATGTTAAATAAATAAATAAAATTAAACTAAAACCTAAAAATGATATAAAACAGATTGAGATTGTCATAAATAAAATTTTAAAACATCATAAAGCTGTCAACTTGTTGGGCCCTGGATACTTGAAGGACCACCTGCTCCCAAGGATTTCTACCTGCCAAACAAGGTCGTCAGAGGGTTCTTTGTTCCATGTGCTGATTTTGAGAAGCTAGATTGTCCTGAGACAGGGCCTTCTCTGTTGTTGCCCCCCAGCTCTGGAATGCTCTCCCAGTGAATGTCCACTCTGGCATCTGTGGCTGCTTTTAAAAAATAACTAAAGACCTTTTTATTTGCTCAGGCTTTTACTCCTTAGGGGCTGCCAGGTCTCTTAGTTCTCCAGCTTCTGTTTTTTGTTTTATTGTAGTTTGTTGGTGTTCTATATTTTTACTGTTAAACTGATTTTAAAGTGTTAAATGTGATTTTTATGGAGTTTTATTGTATTTTAACTTTTGTAAACCACCTTGGGATGCTTTATGAAAGGTGGTATAAAAACCTAAACAATCAATCAATCAATCAAAGCCTGATGAAACAGGAGTGTTTTCAAAAGTTGTTTAAAAACAACCAGTGATGGAGAGATACTGGTTTCATTTGGGAATGTGTCCCAGAGCCTTGGAGCAAATCTAGAGAATTCCTGGTTTTGGGTCGCCACCAAGCGAGCCAGTGGAAACCACAACCAGACCTCCCCTAATGATCTTAATAGGCAGTGCGGGGTTCATGAAGAAAAAGGCACTCCCTTAAATTACACTGGGCCCAAGCCATTTAGGGCTTTATAGGTAACTAGTATGTTAAAGCCCGTTTTAAATACGGGCTCTAGTTATGGCGCTCCTGGCCCCCCGCCGCCATTCCCCTCTTCGCCGCCCGTCCGGACGCCCTCCCTCCCAGCTGCTTTTTTCCACCCATCCCCCACGTTTAAGGGCCAAATTGGCCCATTCACTCACCCCCGGCCGCAGTGAGCCAAAAAAAGGGGCCTGACGGGGCCAGAGCGCCGCTGCCTCACCTGTACTTCCGCGGCGGCCGCCGCCGCCATCAGAGCCACTCGGCCCGCCGCTGCCTCACCCACACTTCCCGTAGGATGGCGGCCACCACCATCGGGGCCAGTTGCCCCGCCGCGGCCACCGCCACCTCTGGCCAAGGCCGCGGCTCCGCCGCCGCCTCGCCAGCACTCTATTCCCGTTGGCGGCGGCCGCTTCTCTGAGGTCGCCGCTTCTGGGCCCCAACATGGCCACCCGTGTCTGGGAGGCCGTATCTTTTTGGCCCAATCTGGGCATGCGCTCCGCGCATGCCCAGAACAGGCCAAAAAGACACGGACGCACAGGAACACGCCGTAGCCTTTTATTATATAGGATAACCAGCACTTTGTATTTTGTCCAGAAACTAATTTCGCAGCCCGTGTAGTTCTTTTAAAACAGGAGTAATGTGGTGTCTACGGGTGACCCTGGAGACCAACCTGGCTGCCACATTCTGCACCAGTTGCAGTTTCCAAACTACAGACAAAGTCAGCCCAATGTAGAGCTCATTGCAATAGTCAAGCCTGGATGTTACTAGAAAATGCACCACTGTTTTAAGGTAGTTTGTCTCGAGAAATGGACATAGCTGGCATATCAGCTGAATCTGATAAAAAGCATTCCTGGCTACTGCCTCAACCTGAGATATCAGGGAGAGGTTTGGGTCCAGAAGTACTCCCAAGCTACATACCTGATATTTCAGGGGGAGTGTAATGTTTAGCAATAGCAATAGCAATAGCAATAGCACTTACATTTATATACCGCTCTATAGCCGGAGCTCTCTAAGCGGTTTACAATGATTTAGCATATTGCCCCCAACATTCTGGGTACTCATTTTACCGACCTCGGAAGGATGGAAGGCTGAGTCAACCTTGAGCCCCTGGTCAGGATCGAACTTGCAACCTTCTGGTTACAGGGCGGCAGTTTTACCACTGCGCCACCAGGGGACACAGAGAAATAATAAATAAATAAATAAAGTAGTCTCTAGCCCAGCTGAAAGCTAGTTTGAAATGTGTCCACATAATCTGCTTCTTCCAAGACTGACAGGAGTTGAGAAGCCACCACCCTCTCAGTCACCTAGCCCAACCATGGAAGATTGGAGACAGGCCTATAATTGCCTAACTTGGTCGGATCCAATGCAGGTTTCTTCAAAAATGGCCTAATTGCCTCCTGGAGACAAGGAGGCAACCTGCCCTCTCTCAGACAAGCACTGATGATACTAACAATACCTTCTCCATTAATTTCCCTGCTAGATTGTATGAACCATGAAGGGCAAGGGCCAAGAGAATAGGTGGTAAGGTGAACTTCTCCAAGCAGCTTGTCCATGTCCTCTGGAATCACAAACTGAAATGGATCCCACCTAACCATACAAGTCGGATTCAAGTTGAGTCTTTATCCACCTGCCTTGCCACTTCAGCCCCCATATTTCTTCTGTATACCAAGGGGCTAATTTAGAACGGGGTCAGGAGGGGTGCTTAGGAGCAATTGTGTCTACCACCCTAGTTAGTTCATTATTCCAAGTCTGAAGCAGGGTGTTGACAGAATCGCTGGCGGAACCAACTTTAAAAACCCCCAAGGCTTCTTGGAATCCTATTGGATTCTATAACCTTTTTGGGTGGACCATCCTAATAAGTCCTTCACTCCTGCAGAGGTGGGGTGGGAAAGCACCATGATGGAGAGAGGGGGAGAGTGGGACAGAGCTTCTCCTGTTCACCAAACTAACAATAAAGTGCTGAAGAGAAGCCAGGACCAGATCTCAATCTCTTTCTCTGGAGAGGAAAGGAGAGACAAGATAGATGGTCTCAGTTTCTCTTTACTTCTACACAGTTAGGCTAATGAATAGGAGAATCTGGAACCAGATGTGGGTGTGGGTGTCTGTGTCTGCATGTGCATGCATGCATGCATGCATGTGTCAGTGAGATTGAAATGTGGTGCTGGCTTCTCTTCAAGGCCATGTTCTCTTCAATCACCATGTTAACGTGGTGATTCTCTTTATTTAGCAGGGGGAGAGTAACTGGCCCTATCCACCCCCAGCACAGTACTTCCAGTGATTGTTACTGGTGTCTTTCTTATGTTTCTTTTTAGATTGTGAGCCCTTTGGGGACAGGGAGCATTTTATCTATCTTATTTATTTATTATTTCTCTGTGTAAATCGCCCTGAGCCATTTTTGGAAGGGTGGTATCGAAACTGAATGAATGAATGAATGAATGTTGCTAAGCTGGCTAACAGGAGAAGCTGGGACCAGAGGTTTGTATGTGTGTCCACTTTCCTCTCCAGCAGTGTTCTGGAGAGAAATGGAGAGACCCGGAGAGCGATCTCAGCTTCTCTGTCACTCCATTGTTAAACTGGTGAATAGGAGAAGCTGTGCCCAGCTCTCTCCCTCGATGGTGCTGATGGGAATGGGAGACCGTGAGATAGAGCCTAGGCAGTCACTCTGTGACCACCACTGAAGTTGAGCTATCTCCCTCAGGCCCAGCCACTGAGGTTGACCTCTGATCAAGGTATTGCTTTTTTTACTCCTCCTTTAATAGATCCAGAGCAGCTCAGCCAATGGCATCCACAAATGCTTTTGCTTGCACTCTGTTACATCAGGGTAGCTTAGCCAATCACTGTGAAAGGCTTCCTTACCACCACCAATGCCTTACAACATATACAACGGGGATCCAGAAAAAAAGTGCTTGTTAAAAATGTGAAAGCAACATTCAGATAAAATTGTGCCAAGATACTTCTTTCTAAGGTCAACTTTCAAAATGTCATTGCTGACCACATCCTTCCATACGTTTGATGTGCTTTCTTTAAAAATCCTAAATAACATTTGAAGGGTAAATATTAAAAATGCATTACTTTCACTTAAACAATATTTAGAGTAATATAAAGATATGGATTGTTTGATGTGGTTGCTGTCTTTCCCCACATTCATATTGTAATATCATGACCTATTCTTTTTTCTCCCATGTTATTGTAGATAAAAACTGTTGCGTGCCATCTGTGCCTAGCAATGCCCTCCCAAAATGTTGATCTCATGTGCTTTTGTCTTATAATAGATTGTGATGGAGCTTCTACGTGTCTCCCTTCTTTCAAAATACACTTTGTTATGTGAAAGGACGTATTTGCAAATTAGCAGCAGCAGTGTGGCATACTGTCATGGCTCAGACTTCTGAATCAGAAGAGTCAGAACAGGAGGATTCGCCTGCTAGTGAGGGCTCAGAGGCATAGCAACAGGATTTGGCAGGGAAACCAGACTCTGGAGCTGAGGATTCGCAACAGCTGCCAGATATGATTTCTGATGGGGAGGAGCCTGGGATTTCACCTGTCTTGAGAAGGCATCTCAAGAGGCAAGCTCAGTGGCAGTCACACAGGCGCAGAAGATCACAAGAGAGGAAGCCGAAGTGCTGACTCAAGGAAGCCTGATTGGCTTCTGGTTCTCTTGAGCCATATATATTTAGCAGTCTCTCAATTGCTCAGATGCTGTTTGCAACTTTCGCTGGCTGCAGACAGTGTGCTAATTGAATTACAAACTTTTTTCCGAGTTCCAGTTTGCCTTGTTTATGCTTTCCTGCTTTGTTCCATTAATTCCTTGTTCTGGTGTCCTTCGCTCATTTCATTCCTTGCTTTGTGTTTTCTTTTCACTTATTACTCAGTTATTGTTAGAGGCAGGTACCTAGTTCAGTTCAGGGGACTTAATTAATTTACTATTTTCTTTGTGAGCTTTTTATTTTCCTTCTTGCAGTTTTGCTGCTGCTTTCTGTTATCTCACAGGGGGAGTGCTTAAGGGGGTTGTAAATCCTGTAGGGTTAGCTGAGCTAACAGATTTACGACACATACCAAGCAACAAGATGCTACACATACTGGAAGGTAAATTTAAGCTCCGCACCACCATCACCATTTAACAATTTCTTGTGCATGCAGCTATGTGTATGTATATTCAGCCACCAGGATGTGCTCATCATTTGAGTTGCAAGAGGGAGAAGAAGGGATGGCCAGCTTGTTCTTTTCCCTCATTTGTTAGCAATCCCTCACTTGTCAGCATCCAGTCTTCCAAATATGGGGCCACAACACCCTGCCATATCATGATCTTTAAAACCAGGTTTGCAGAGCATTCACTCCACAAACCTGGTTTTAGGGGAGGGGTACTTAGGAAGGCTACCCACCTAGGAACCACCGGGCTCGCAGCCGAGCCCAGTGGTTCACACGATGGGGCGAAATTGGGCTAGCCCGATTTTGCCCCATCGTGTGAATAGCCTACCCAAGTTCAAGAGCTGTGTGCTCCCAATTTTCAATTGTGTGGAATCAAGGTAGGAGGAAAACCTGGGCAGAAATGATGGTGTGGATGCAAAGTAGGAGGAAAACCTGGAAAACCTGTTCCTCCTACCTTGTTTCCACACAATCCCTTCCACCCAGGTTTTCCTCTTACCTTGCTTCCACACAACCAAAAATTGGGAATACACACAGCTCCCAAACCCAGGTAGAACACTATTTTTGATTGTGTGAATGACCTCTTTGTTAATTATTTATCCTGAAATGTCTTTGTGTTTTCAAGGACAAACACTTATGTCTTCTTTTTGCTTTTCCTGCTACGGCAAAATAGAAAGGAGTCAGATGTTTAGAGCATACAGCATGCTTTTCTGATTTTAATGTAAGAGTAATTTAGTTCAAGGTTAAATTCAATAATCATGCTACACACTCTCCAGTGCTTTCGCACTGCCATAAAATGCAAACAATTAATTTACATATTGTACCATACATTAGTGTGGTACTCATTCAGGCAAGAAACACATTTAAAAAAAAGAGAGAGAGAGAGAGAAAATGTGGTCTAGAGATAGTATTAGAAAAGCAGAGAAGAATCTAATGCATGTCCAGAGATGGCTGAATTCTGTAAACATAACAGTAAGATAATTGGCAAATCTAATAAAAACCAGAGTGTTATTTGACACTTTCGGGACAAATCAGATGTATCATGGGAGATGTGTGAGCAAATATGAGAATGGTTAAAACAACAACTGAAAAGCTGCCTTGGAGGCAGCAATGAGGAGTGAAAGAGAAATGGGAGGAGAAGGCTGAAATGTACCTGAACCCTGCAGGCACTGATCTAACAACGCATGTGCAGATCAGATGGGGATGAACATGAACAGCCCTGGTTAAAAAGCAGGAAAGCTGCTAGTTAGTTGTTTGGAGAGCAGTAATGCCCGGGATAGTACTGAGATCCCCTTTTTCCTTCCCAAACATCCAATCAACAGAATTTTAGCTTTTCTTAAAGGGCTATGAGCACACAGTCCCAGCTTCTGGGATAGGTGGAGGAAATCGCACATGAGGCACTCATTTATGAAAGTGATTTTCCATCTTAGTAAGGATATGCATGTGAAAACCCACTTTCCCATGTGTTTGGTCCCTTGATGAATTGAGGTATGACTATTTGTGGAAAGTGGCCCTGGAGCCAAGGATGATATCAGAGGAATGCCAGCCTCATTGTCGGGTGACAGAGATATGTTACAAACCATGGGGAGGAAGTGGGAAACGGGTATCATTTGAAGAAGCAAGAAGCAGGCATCTGCCAGGAGCCAGGATATAAGAGGTACTGGCAGTCAGTCATGGATTCCATTGACAATTCAGAGGAGGAGGGGAAGGAAAGCTGGGTACCATTTTAACCCTCTCCCTGCCATCTAGGTTGAGAAACATGGGTTGAGAAACATTTGCTTCCTACTGAGCCCTGTCATGATCCCCCACTTTGTAATCTCACACTTCATTTTTAAGTGGGACTACAGCTGCCCTTTCTATTCTTGATCAAGATTGTTTTAATGCTAGGGTTGACAATAACGCCCCCCCCTTCAATAATGTCATATTCTAAATGCAAAATAAAACCAACCATACAAACAGTATAATCAATGCAAATGTACAAAGGGCTAATTAGCTTACTCCATCAAAGGGTCTAAATGTGATTCTGAAGATAGATTTAATGACGGTAAACTCATTGGAACAACCATATTTATAACAAATATATGTAACTGGCATGGGGCGGGGGCGGTGATGTCCTTAGGGGAGAAATAATCTTTTCTTGTGCTTCAAGCCAGTCGTATAGTGGTATGTAAGTAAAGTAAAGTGTGTCGTCAAGTCGATTTTGACTCTTGGCGCCCACAGAGCCCTGTGATTTTCTTTGGTAGAATACAGGAGGGGTTTACCATTGCCTTCTCCTATGCAGTATGAGATGATGCCTTCCAGCATCTTTAGTCCACAATAGTGGCATCTATTCTGTGTTCTCTGGGAAATCAATATATTTCTTTATTTCATTTATTTTCTTTTTTCCATTGGCATGATGCTTCATCAAGTAAAGGAAAGAAAATGTGAGCTCATCAAGGGCCCACATCCATTCCACTGTGTGTCTTGTTTATCAGTTTCAGCTCCTGATGCTGTATGGATTGATAGCAGCAGCTGAATTGCTTACACACATTCCCATGTGAAGGGGCAGGTCTTCCTGTCCCCAAATCCTTCAGAAAAAGGATTCTCTATAGTGTCATCAGTACATATTAATGTCAGTTCCCAACATTCAATGACAATGTAGAGTGACCATGGGAAAATACCCAGGATGGGGCTATGCAGAAGAAAAGGGAGGGCTACAGTTAAGAGTGGCCTTGATTCTCAATGGCACACACACGTTGCACCGTTGCTGGGTGGACAAAAGCTGCCTCACTCAGTAACAGGATTCCTGTGATGTGGATGGTGCAGTATGTCTCTCTGTACAGAACACAGAGAGATGAAACTCCTTCAAGAGGTCCTTTGAATTAACAAGCTCTCTCTCCACACATACTATTTAACCCATCATAATCAACGCTGTGATCATTATCTCTAGCTCAGTGACTTCGTGGTTTCCAAGACAACCAGAAGCATACAGTGACACAGACAATAAGTACTGGGCACTCCAAATCTAACAGCCATTTAAAAATGTAGGGGGAAAGGACTGAAGAATCTGCCTACAATTCTTCTTAATTCTCTGCTACAGGTCTAGAAGGCCCTTTAAAAAATTTGGGGTTTTGGACCTATTTTAATAGAAACAACAGGAAAATGAGGATACATATATATGACAATATATACATATATATCTCAATAAGTGTACCACATTTGATACAGTGGCAGCTGCTGGAAGGAGAGTCCTTTGTCATGGAGAAAGCTGGTTAATAAGCAAGAATAGTTAGTTGATGTCTCTTTATGGGAGCTAGTTGTTGGGAGATAGTTTCCTGATAGTTTGAGGCTCTCTCTTGAGTCTTTTGAAGAAGATAGCCATTAGAGCTTGGAGAATGGAACTCTCTCTCCAGCTAGTGAGTTGTCGTGTGTGAAGTACAGCAACTTATTTAAGATATTAAATAATTTAAATTAAGATACTGGGCACACAGAGAGCTGTGAGCTGGCTGAAGGCACCCTGCAGTGCAGAACCTCATACATATGTCTCCCCTACAGCTCTACTGAATAAAGCAAATCTGCAAAGAGACCATAAAACTCCAGTGCTCTCATCCAAAGGATGATTATCTTTCATGTTTGGGAAGTAGGGAGTGCACAACCACACATTATACTATGATGCAGACCTGTGAAGCGATTGCACAATTTGTTATGGAAACAACAAATCAACAACCGTTTGAGATCCCCAACAATGCTGTTAGGCTAACAGAGTTCTCCAGATTTATACGCATATCCTAGTCTGCTTTTCTTCCTACTAGGTATGTCATAAACATTTCCTTCTGTATCTGTTATTGTTTTGTTTTGTAGTTGAAATAAAGAGATGATATGGGAGTCTATTCCAGTGCTAAAAGAGTTAGAAAAACCTGATTTATAGGCCAAAAATTCTAGTTTTCAAAATCTGTGGAGTAAAGTTGCAAGCTAAAACAGGTTAGTAGCCTCATACTCCTCATCACATGTAGCTCCACCTCAAGTCCTGAGGAACATGTTGTTCCAGAAAGGAATGTTTGATGCCTATAAAGTAAAATCTGATGAAGACAAATCTACAAACACTAAAGGTATTCACACAGACAACTTAATCCAGACTAGGGCAACCCAACCTGGGCTAAACTGTGCAAATGAAGCGCTGAAATCAGTTCCAAGCCCAATGCTGCCCCTGTGCCAAAACAGAGCTTTTAACCCAGCATTTAGTTTGCTTCACCTCAGCTGGTGATTGTCTGGGCAACTGGATTAAATGGCTTTCCCCTGGCCCATCAGCATTTCCAGCAGCGAGAGGAGCCACCACACCCATGGCCTTGGGCACCCTAGGATGTGGTGGGGGGAGTACAAGGATCCCCAGAAGTGCCACACCTCCACTTCTTTGGGCGTACAGTGCAGCATGCTCCTGCCTTCCCTGCAGCCTGCCCAACCGCCCCATTGAGGTCATGTGCATGTCCTCACGGATTATTTGCTTCCACTGTATAATACACTTGGTAGATTATTTCCCTGTATGGTAGTGCACTTATAGATTCAGTAAATTTATCTAGTGAATTAATTTGACTAACTGCTTCAAGATATGCTTGAGATCCGTTTCACAGTTTCCTCCTCCAAAATGTTCAGCCAACCCAAGTGCCTTGACTGTGGTGTACTAGTGACAGTTAGATGGCATGTGAAAGGGTGATGCTAGAAAATAGATTCATTGGCTGCATTTGCTTGATGGTCAAAGTGTCTCATTCTCTACTGCAGTTCATATCAGAAAGTCACCCAATTCAGTAAACATTTCACGAATTAATTTGCTATGGCTTGGCAGTCCCATTGAATTCATCTTGCTAAATGTATCCTTAGTGCTGGGTTTGCTTAAGTTATACTTTAATGTTTCAAGTATACAAGATCAGTCTTTTATTACTAAATACACAAATGTTCCCAGAGTCAGTCATTTAACTTTTTCCTATTACAGATGGAATTTGGGTTCCTAAACTCCCCGAGAGCTCTGATATTACTTAAGGTCTGTTTCCTAATTTTTTTTCTTCATAAAGGACCTTTGCTCTTTAGTCACTGTGAAGCGTTATCCTGCTGCTTCCTGTTCTCAGTTATTAGAAAAAATAGTCTTTGAAACTGTGAATTGGGCTTTGGTCATAATTGTCACTTTTGACCCACCCATCAATCAATGCTTGGGAAATTGCAAGGCTCACACAGAGAGATCATTCCTTGCAAAATGAGGGCAGGTAAAAAGTATTTGCAATAGGCAGGATATAAGATGTAAAACATTGCTTAGATCAGTTCTAAAGATGTCTTAAATCTGTAACCCATGAGACAAAATATAATTCACCTTAATTTTTCCCAATCCCATATGATGAAAGAAGAAAGCAACAACAGAAGCTAAATATCTGAGCAGGCTGGTCAGGGTAATGGTGTCTTTGTCTTAAGGAGTTTAACCCTGGCACCACTGATACTGACAGTAAAAACATTATTGACTTGAACTAGTCCAAATCTTATGTGGTGGAGAATAAATTATATTGTATTGATTTATGTTAATTCCAGACAATTAAAAGGAATCTGGCTATGACAGCTGCAGTTTTCTAATCACAAATCATGCAAAGCAATCCTTTGTGCATTTACTCAGAAATAAGACCCAACAGGACTTTCCCCCAAGTATGAGTAACCACAGACTGACATCCTACAGCCAAGTGGACTTAAACCTATTAATTGCGTACAGAACTGCAACCATAGCTGCACACTCAAAAATTTAATTAAGGCAGATTAGTCATGTGAATTCAAGATTTTTAAATGCTACACAGAGGTGCCAAGACCAGGCACCAAGACTGGATTAACCAATAAACTAATTATGCAAATATTTTTCATTCTAGCTTTGTTGTTGTTGATCCCCTCTTCAGCTATTTTGATCTCTGTGAACTTGCTTTTATCCTCAAATACGCACCTTCCTGAGATTGCTTAATGAAGAATAATTAACCCTTTCAACCAACAAGGGCGGACAAAAGACCCATTCATATCTTATAGTTGCAATGTGATCACTGCTTCCGAATGGTTGGATTTCATTCCACACTATATTCATTCCTGTACAGGGATAACATAGAATTAGAGATAATTTTTTGGCAGATCTTCTGGGGACGCATAAGTTTGGGTCAGATGCTGCAGCTGTTTGCTTTCTGTTGTCTGACTACAATATGACTGTGACAAATGTGTCCATGTTTCCATAGCAAGAAAAATCAGAGCTAAATTTGCAGGGGAACAACATAGGAACATAGGAAGCTGCCATAAACAGAGTCAGACCATTGGTCTATTTAGCTCAGTATTGTCTTCACAGACTGGCAGCAGCTTCTCCAAGGTTGCAGGCAGGAATCTCTCTCAGACCTATTTTGGAGATGCCAGGGAGGGAACTTGAAATCCTCTGCTCTTCCCAGAGCGGCTCCATCTCTTGGGCTTATTGAGAGTCCAGGTTTTTATTTGTATCTTTAATTTTGGTAATCCTCCATATATATTGATATAAATATGAAATTTGTTCCATATATACATTCTCTTTTGTCATAACCTTTGGCTTGTACAATACTCAGTTTGATAATGACATGGCACTTGTAAATAACATAGTTGCTGCCCATGCCAGCAGCTCTGGTCTCCATCAGCAGTGCTGACACAGACACTGACTAAAAGGTACCCATGATGTTCCCTTAGCCATAGTTGATATAGCTCTCAGAAATGCTAGCTGTGATAACAATAAAATTTCCTCCACAAACAGCAGTGTAGTTGGAAAAAATTGGTGCCCATCACAATAATTGCAAAATTTTGGAATGTTCCATCCTGCAGCCTCGAACTGGGAGATGGGGTCTTTATCCCACCCCCTCAGCATACAGCTGCAGGGAGTACCTTGACTGGGCTGGGCTAGAGGGGAGGTGGGGCTTGCATGTTGTAGAGAGCATGCAACTTCGGCTATCCTGCAGATGTTGGCCTACAATTCCTATAATCCCTGGCTATTGGCCACTGTAGCTGGGAATTATGGGAACTGTAGTTCAAAAACAACTGGGGGCCAAAGTTGAGCAGGCCTGCCTTAGAAGTTGTCCCTTGCCTCCTCTCTTCAGTTGCTTTTTGTTTGGCTTCCCCTCCCTCCCATCCCTAGGGGCAGAGCAGGCTTTGCTGGTCATCCTTTTGGGGGCCGAGTAGGAATTTTGATTGGCTCCTCAGTTGATTGGCTGGGTTGGGGTGTGTGTGTCTTTTTTCCTACTCCGTTCTGTCTTTCCTAGTCTTAGTTAATCTTAGATCCCAATTGGGCAGGTACAGTGTGGGCTGGGTGGAGATTTTGAAGGGTTTGAGATTGGTGAGCACCCTTGAGCAGTTGGAAAGGGTGGATTGGTCAATTGGTCTTTAGAGGCTTGGCAGCTTGGGGACTTTGATTCACCATGACACCTTCAGGGCTTCACAAATCTTAAAGCCTGTGTGGCTTGGGTTGTGTGAAGCCCTAATAGTTGCCCGCCCCTGACCCTTTTGGGTTGTCGGTGATGGAGATGAAGCAGGTTTGCAGTGCTTCTATCCTTGAGTCAGGGTGTGTTGCCCATTCAAGGCATGGGCAAGGACATCAGTGTCTGAACCTGGCCTTTAGTAGGCCCGCACTGTTGGGGGGTGGAGTTTATTCCACACTCAGTTCGCTAATTTGATTATTTAATAAAGTTGTGGCCCTTTTACCCAAATGGAAATGTGTCCATGGCTTCTTTGCGGCTGGGGTGTGGGGGCAATAGTAAAGGTTGTTCACCTGTATAGCACAGTAAAACTAAGAAACAAGTACCCCGGCAATAAGACGCTGACATAGCATCATCTGTACTTCTCTTTTTAGTTTCTTTTTAATTAGAAAAAGCAGCTGCTGGCAGAATTTAGCCCTCTTCTCCAGCAATGTGATCCCAACAAAATCCCCCCAAACCTGCTATTAGCCCAGGAAGGAAACTCATACTACTTTGACCCTAAACACAGTTTTACTCTCAAAGCTAATAACTTGGAAGAGGTAGTCCCCCGCTGCCATGTCTGACATGCAGGAGGAAGTGTTAAATGTTCCATCATCACACATGGACCCAATCCTCATCACCCCCATCCTGCAGCAA
This sequence comes from Hemicordylus capensis, assembly GCF_027244095.1. Classification (NCBI taxonomy): domain Eukaryota; kingdom Metazoa; phylum Chordata; class Lepidosauria; order Squamata; family Cordylidae; genus Hemicordylus; species Hemicordylus capensis. The sequence goes on from NC_069661.1 coordinate 116,922,148, forward strand.
CAATTTAAGAGGAAAAATGGAAGCACAAATGATGCGTTTAGAGTTGCATGTTGTTTGACCTATGCCACTAAAATAGCTGGCAAGAAGGACATATACCTGACACAGTCCGTCTACTGTCTCCAACATGCAGACTGGAGCCATGATGAGTCAGGAAACAATCAGGTGTCCCACACAGCCAATAAAAATTCACCTTGCAGTATACATCTGCAGAAGTGTGTCTGTGTGTGTGATAGTCAGAGGCCAATTCTACACTCGACAGCAAACATAACTGTTGGAATTATAGCAGAATTTCTGACACCAAACATGCATAATGTAGATGACAATACCATGAGAAGAGCCTTTAAAAAAATCTCCTTCTCTGGATTTTTTCTGAGATTTTGGAGATTCAGATGATCTGCTCTTATTTCTAAACTAGAGCCAATGCCTTAGGAATTATTAGAGCTGTTCCCCACCCTGAATTGCATACAGCACACTGTGTGTTTACAATAGCAAATAATTATCAAGGTAAAGCCTTGGCGGGGGGGGGGGAGCGCAAATAGATAACACCTTTCCAAAAAAGTAGGAAATTACAATATCTAATATACTGGTATTATTATATATACTAACATCTTAGTATATATAGATACTAATCTCTAAAATAAAATATACAGGGATGTTGTCCACACATTGGATGCTACCCACAATACTTTCCCAGTCCATACGATTAAAAGGAGGGGGTGCCAAGAATGCACCCATAATAACATCTTTTATTCTGACACCATCCTGGCATTTTCCTGTATCACATTTAATATTTGGTCATGTATAGAAGGGCAATTCAGATGAACTCCCCCCATGCAATAAAATATTTGATGGGAAAGTGTCAGGACGTCCAGAAAAGACATCAAGATGGGTGCACTTTCAACACATCTTCCTTTTATTCACATGAGCCAGGAAAGTATCATCTGAACTAGCTCTTTATATGTTTGCTATAGAAAACACTAGTGTATGGACACAATTATAGGCCCATTCACATTATGTTCAACACTCGTACAGGTGTACAATGTACATAGGTACAGGTATAGATCTGTACAGGCATCTGTACACTTGTATAGTATAATGTCTAAATCAGGCTTATGTCTGCTGCATAAAGTGCGGACGGAGGTCTCCTGTGTAACTTGTCCCTCTGCTGAATTGAAAGGACAGGAGACATCAACTTTCAATAGGTTTTTCAGGCCAACAGTGACCATTTAGCTACAATTGCTAAATTGCTGTTCTTCATAAATTTAATGTTTTATTCATCTTGTATTGCCTTTGAAAATTCAGGAGAAGAATCATTATCTGTATTTATAGCCAAGTGCCCACTTGATCTGTGACACTTTTGTATAAAGCTCCCATGAAATCTGGAACATTTTCTCTGGGCACTTTATTCAGTATTAAAGATTAATTTTGAAGGATTATTTCCATGCTGAATTTGATTTTCAGGATTATTGCTTCTCTTTTTAATTTTAGAGTAAACACTTCTAAAAGGGCTGATACCGGCACAAATTGCTTCTTCTGAATCCTTTCTCCCCTGTAATAAACACAATGTACTCTGAAGCTATAATGCCTTTTATCCCCCAAGCACCTTGCATAAGTTCCCTCTGACCTACAGCCCATACTTTGAATAGGACTCCTAGGCGAAATAACACATGTTCATAATGTTTAGGACTAGTTATGTTTCAGGAGCTATGCTCACCATGAGCAGAACATTTTCTATGGACAAAGTTTGTCCATATTTTTGTGAAGACAGGATATTATCCAAATCAACTTCTACCATCCCTGCCTTCAGGAAAAAAGAAATGTACTAGTGTTGCTACCCAGTAAAGTACATTTGGAGGCTTCTGCTTAGACAAAAGATCTGTGAGACTTGAGAGAAACTGTAAGGTGGGGTTCATATCAGACCCTCAGGCAGTATTCAAACATAACATAGAACTGGGACCCCCAGTTTTGCTCCCCTCCCCATGCACTCCCCCTGTCTGAATTCAACATAAGTGCTGGCCTCCTCTCTGCAGTCTGCGAGACTGCAGAGAGGAGGAGGAGCTGGCTCTCAGACTTCCTCCTTTGATTGATGGACAGCCACATCAGCCAATCAAAATGGAGAGAGGGAAGAGCGTCCTTCCCTCAACTCCAGGCCCAGGGAAGGCTGCCTCCATGTCTGCATTTGGACATAATGGAGGCAGCAGCAAGCCAGAGGCCCGAGCAGTGAACCTCACTTCAAACTGAAGGTTCAAATTGGAGTTTGGTGAGTGAACCCTTGGTTTGACTTAAGGGTCCAAACTGTGGTTTCACGCATTCGGACACACAGTTACATGAACCTCAACCACATGTAACTCCGGTTTCGTGCAATGTCCAAATGCGGCCTCAGTTTATTTTTGTAGTGGAGCATACACATTCTCCTCCACTGTGTATTTAATATAACACGTGAGACACTCACTCCAAGTGGCACTCCGAGTGAGGGCCAGTTCTTTTTCTTCTCTGTAATCAAAATCTCTATGAAACTATGAGGCCATTTACACGAGCAGCCCTGCCCAGGCTTTGGCAGCCCTACTTGGGTAAAGCTGCTCATGTGAAATGCTGGGATCGAGGCCAATCCCAGCACTGCCTCCCCCAACAGCCCGAGGCTTTTTCCTGGTTTAAATTGTGTAGAGTCGGGCGCCTAGAGCACCCGACTCACGGGGAATCTCTCAATGAACTACACTGCTTGCATAGTGCATTTTGGGATTCCTGGAGGCCAGGCCTCCACTGATCTATGCTGCTTGGAGCAGCACGGATCTTGTGGTGTATGCCGGCACACCAAAAAGGAGATCAGCTGTCCTCTAGGGGAAAGGTAGGTTCATCCCTGCCTTCTCCCCCTCCCCACCCCTGTTATGGTTCTGTGAATGAACTTTATGATTGTTACTCTGCCAACGTTTCCAATTTCTTTGCTCTATTTTCTAGTCTTCAGGGTGGTGGTGTAGCAAATGTCACCAAATATAAGCATTTTTTCCCCCTGTGATATCTGCCTTGGCACTTTCATGGCAACTTTGAACCTTCTAAAGACAATGAATCCATCCCAACATTTCTTCAGTTCTTCTGCAATATTTATTCCAAACTCAAAGCTCAAAAAAACTAACAGCATCAGTGCTTCAAGAGAAGATGTATTGATTGTCTAGCTATCTTTATTTCAGATAACCACAAAGGCTGTGTAAAAGACATACCACAAACATTTGCAAGATAATCTGAGGTCCAGAATGTCTAGTTTTAGATTAGAATTTATGGGGTTTCGTCTGTCAACAGAAGTGACAGATTACAGCAGCCAATTCCTCTCCCAACAAACAATATATTAAAGAGTCAGGGGTTACATGTTCATCTATCTCTATTTCTGTATTCCACACTTGCTATAATTGTAATTAATTTTGGCGACTTTGGAAATAAAATTTAAAAAATTGATTTCAGCCTGAAGACAAATGGATTTCATTTGGAAAGCCTTGACTGGGGGCATCCTTTGAACTGACCTCAGTTTAAAAAAAGACAAGGCCAGTAACATAATTTCTGCTTATTCCTGTTATACTATTGGACATCCTAATTTATGACTTAATGCAAACCCCAAACATCTGGGTTTGTCCTGAGTAACCCAATGTTGAAACTGATATTCAATAAAGATCCCAATGAATTATTTAATATGAAAATGTTATTTTTTTTAAAGTGAAATTTACCCTCATGAAATTATTTTATCTGCTAACTTGGCAAAGAGGCACCTTTTAAAAGGGGTGATTCTCTTTATTTAGCAGAGAGAGAGTAACTGGCCTTATCCACCCCCAGCACAGTACTTCCAGTGACTGTTGCTGGTGTGTGTCTTATGTTTCTTTTTAGATTGTGAGCCCTTTGGGGACAAGGATCCATCCATCTTATTTATTATTTCTCTGTGTAAACCACGCTGACCCATTTGTGGAAGGGTGGTATAGAAATCAAATTATTATTGTTTCTTGTTTACACAGTCAGACAGGTGTTATTGACTGGTTTGTTTTATCCAGACATCGAGTCCTTCCCAAGGACCTGGGATGGCTGAATTTTATTGTCAGTTGTTATAGATATTGTCGCAAAATATAGGCTGTTCCCAGTAAAGCTGCTTTTTGTAATTGGCTGATGGTGATTTCTGTGGCCCCTATGGTGTTGAGGTGCTCTTCAAGGTCTTTTGGAACTGCACCCAGGGCGCCAATTACCACTGGGATTACTTTCGTCTTTTTCTGCCACAGCCTTTCAATTTCAATTTGTAGATCTTTGTATTTGGTGATTTTTTTCTATTTCTTTTTCTTCTATTCTGCTATCCCCTGGTATTGCTATGTCGATTATTTTAACTTGTTTTTCTTTCTTCTCGACTACAGTTATATCTGGTGTATTGTGTGGCAGATGTTTGTCTGTTTGTAGTCGGAAGTCCCATAATATTTTTACAACTTCATTTTCTTCAACTTTTTCAATTTTATGGTCCCACCAATGTTTGGCTACAGGTAGCTTGTATTTTTTGCAGATGTTCCAGTGTATCATCCCTGCTACTTTGTCATGCCATTGTTTGTAGTCAGTCTGTGCGATGATGATGATGATGATGATGATGATGATGAATCTGTTATGGATTTTGATTTAAGAACATGGACATTTTTCTCTTGGCGGAAGTTTTGGCTGTAAGGAAATTTAAAAAAACAGGACACTATCCTATTGGACACAACCAAACATTCTTCAGATTTGGTTTTTGCTTGAGAAATAGTGGCTTTGGTGTGCAAACTCTCTCCCCCTTTTTCCTGGCTGTTTCTGAGTGTTCCAAGATATTGTTTCCCCTTTTGCTTCTGCTTTGGTGACTGGGTGAAGGGAGTTGAGTTAATCTCTCCCAGCCAGGTTCTTGGCACTACATCAGTGAAGCCCTGATGTTTAGGAAGCTGGTATCACAATGGTCTATTTGAATACCATTGTACTTTCCAGATTCCCTATGTGATAGAGTACCAGCTCTGAGAATCAGTACCTACCTAAGCTGGCAAGGATGATCTCAGACTTGGGGATCTTCAGAGTTTGGAGCCTGTGTACCTTCAGGACCGCCACTCCGGTCCAACTTTGAACAACCCTGTGAAGCCGTCTCAGGTGGGCCTTCTCAGAGTTCCAGGCCCAGGGGAGGTACGTGGGTCCCGGACTCGTGGGAGTGCCTTCTCTGTTGCAGCCCCCTCCTTATGGAACACCTTGCCTCCTGAGATTCATAATGCCCCCTCTCTTCCGTCCTTTAAGAAGCTTCGGAAAACATACCTATTTTTCCAGACTTTTAGTTTTTGTGTGTGTGTTTGCTGCTGTTATTTTAATTTATGTAAACTGCATCTAGTCTAAGGAAGTCAGGCAGTCAATATATTTGCTTAATTAATTAGTTAATTAAATGAGGATCCCAAACTTTTGTTTCTGAGGCATCATTCTGAGGCATCATTCTGAGGCATCATTCTGTGGTTGGGGCAGCTAAGCTCAGGATTTCATGTCCACTATGACAACCATGAGGCTATCCCAGAATATCATAAGTCCTACACATGTGTTAGGTAATTCACTTGATTTGGTGAATTGGCCTTACTGGAGCAGACAGTAAGGCTATGCAGAGAACCTAAGCAGCTGGCTGGCGGGCAAGTAGGAGGGTGGGGGGGGGTGGCAGGGATGGACCTACCTTCCCTCCCAGGCAACTGCCAAGCTCCTCTTCAGTACACTGCCGCACATCCACACAATCTGCCCACATGGTCCATAAGGAGAAGTGCGGACCTCTGGAGGCAGGGACTCATATTTCTGGCCTCCAGGAATCCCTCAATGCACCATGTGATGAATGCAGTGCATTCGGGGATTCCAGTGCATCCACACAGCCCAAGCATACATACAGCTTGTGCACCCAGGTTAAGGGCGTTTTTGCACCCTTAACCCTGGCTAAAGACCAGGGTTAAAGGTTGGGCTACCCTCAAGGGCAGCAACGGTATCTGGCTCAATCCCAGCAATGCAGATGGGCAGCCAAATCCAGGTATAGCCTTAGTATCAAAATGACCTGGGAGTGGGGGAGGTGTCAACAGTGCAGATTACTATCTGTTGAGATTTAGCATTTCAGTGAATTTTAGGCCACATTTACATGTAGCATGGAACCATGGGTCCAATGGACCTGCAGTTCCGCTGCCCACTCCCCGCCCAACTCTCCTGTCTGAATTCGGATGTAGGAACATAGGAAGCTGCCATATACTGAGTCAGACCAATGGTCTATCTAGCTCAGTATTGTCTATGCAGACTGGCAGTGGTTTCTCCAAGGTTGCAGAGAGGAATCTCTCTCAGTCCTGTCTTGGAGAAGCCAGGGAGGGAACTTGAAACCTTAACTCCTCCCTGAACAGGCTCTCTGCAGTCAGGAAGACTGCAGTCAGAAAGACTGCAGAGAGGAGGGAGAACTGCCTGTGCAGGCTTCCTTTTTGCACACAGGACAGCCCACACAGCCAGAGAGAGGGAAGAGCTTCTTCCTTCAACTCTGGTTCCAGACAGGCGAGCCTGCAGTTCTGCATTCGCACGTAATGCAGGCTGCAGCAAACCTCAGGTTGGAGCGGCAAAACTCACTACATACAACCCAAGGGTTCAAAAAGGAGTTTGGAGAGCAAAACCATGGGTTGCTCTCCACATGTAACCAGAGTTTCACTGGAGTGTCCTGCATTTGGATGTACAGGTTTGGTAACCTCTGGCCCCTTAAACTCCATTTTTACATTATATGTGAATATGGCCTAACCTGCAGAAAGGGAGAAATTCTTGTTTGGTCCATGCCCACAAACTGATGGATCTGGATGGTTGCAAGCATGACTTGTCCCTTAGCTAAGCAGGGTCTACCCTAGTTACACATGAATGGGAGACTTGATGTGTGAGCACTGTGAGATATTCCCCTTAGGGGATGGAGCCACTCTGGGAAGAGCAGACGGTTCCAAGTTTCCACCCTGGCATCTCCAAGATAGGGCTGAGAGAGATTCCTGCCTACAACCTTGGAGAAGCCGCTGCCAGTCTGTGAAGACAATACTGAGCTAGATGGACCTGACTCAGTATATGGCAGCATCCTGTGTTCATAGTTGACATGGCATTCCTGTCAACACCCTGGTCAGTCTCTGAAATGTGGTAGTGATTTATTTGGTTGCCATGTTCACTAGTAAATGTCCTCTCCAACAGATTAGAAATGACAGAGCTCTCTGGTATTCGGGGAATGATGAAACACATGGAATAACTACTAGAATGCAAATGAAGAAAATCTTTGGGGCATATCTGACCAAACACAAGTTCGGGCCCATTTGAAGGTCATGAAGGTGATAATGACAGCAAAGAAAAATTACTTCCTCCACCACCACTGCATCCATACAGTTCCATTCAGTATTATATCCATCCACTGGGCTCTGAAGTCTTTCTCCTTTAGAGCATGCCATAGGCCTTAATAGCCCTAGGTAAAGTGTGCCGTCGAGTCAGTTTCAACTCCTGGCAACCACAGAGCCATAGGTTCTCTTTGGTAGAATACAGGAGGAGTTTTCCATTGCCTCCTCCTGTGCAGTATGAGATGATGCTTTTCAGAATCTTCCTATATCGCTGCTGCCCGATATAGGTGTTTCCCATATCCTGGGAAACAGACCAGCGGGGATTCTAACTGGCAACTTCTGGCTTGCTAATCAAGTCATTTCCCCACTGCACCATTAGGTGTTAATAGCACTGCTCCTTCCTTTTACAAAAAGTCTTTAGACTGAACCTTTAGGCCAATGGTTTTCAAACTGAGTGCCTAGAAAATGTAGGATTTCTTAGACATTGCTTCCTAAGTGTTCTATACAATGACTAATTTTTCTGGAATACTTTTCGTTCGAACTATAATCTGAAATACCCTTAAATACACTTGGTTCCCCTGAAATACACAGTCACAGAGGAGTAGTGGAGCACATTCTCCAATGCAATATCAGTTAATGAAGGGTGAGGGCAAAGCTTAGGCCCTTCTGGCCAAATCAAGATGACCCAAACAAGAACTGTGTGAAGGACCTGGGAGGAGTTGCATTTCCCCTGCAAAAGCTCACGTCTTCTAAGAAAAACCTGTTCCACAAATTGAGAACTACCATTTTCATTTTCTGATTGCCTTCCACCATACATCTAACAATTTGAACTCTTGCTCCATAATTTTGCTAGGAAATTACTAGAGGACTGAATTGTACTGTGGCGAGTAAAGAATATTTTCCACGATTCTCATGATTGACGGCTACTGATTATGTTCTGTTTCTCTTAATAACATCCTGAAACCTGCTATGTTCAAGACCATCTTCTTTAATGTATGTGAAAACTACCGAATGATAAAATTATGGAAAGCAGTTTTACAGAGTTGGAGGTGTTGCCATCTGTTTTTAATATAAGATATCTCCTCCAGGAATGCTAACTATAAAGGAAACCTACAAAAATATGTATTATTTAGTAACAGAGTGCATAGCACATGAGCTGCAGGATTAGTTCAATGACTTGCAATTAACTGCCCATTTTCCATCTTACCTTCATGTGAAGACGGTATTAATATTATCTCAAATGCATCTCCTATTCAATCCCCTTGTTGGAAAAATAATGGGTGTTGGCTTGGAAACAAAAGGAATACAGTTCCTCTCTGACATTTGCATTGTAAGTCATCCAAGAATTCAAGTTTCCTCCCCCTCTGCATAACTAGTAAGAATTTTCTTGATAAACAAACCTGTTGAGAGGCCCAGCATTAACACTAAGTGGATTATTTCTGTTTGGTTCCAAAAATGGAGAAATGGGAGGAGGGAAGCAGAGAGGCTAAGTAATCCTCTTTTGATCTAAAGGTGGCTGATCTTCAGATTTCCAAGTGAAATTTGCGGTTGGGGTTGGGTTACCAACAAAAATGACTCCTTAAATCTTATTGACTTGGATCAAGGAAAAACAAAGTTGTAAAGCATCAACTCCTGGTTCCAAATGAGTTCCTGAGGTCTAATATTTGTCATCTCTCCCCTTCAGCTCTATTATGGGAGATACCTATGGATCTGAGAAACAGTGCATCTGAGGTCCAGACAGGGTTGGCACTCTGTGACTCAGCCAGGTGCTTGAGCCGGTTCCATGACCTCTCATAGCCTCAAAGGCTTTAATACTCAAAATAATGAATGGAAGAAAAAGGCTCAGAGAGACTTACGTTCAAAGCTGGCTCTTTCTTTTCCAAGCTATCTGTTCTCTTATGGGCAAAATTTCAAACCATGTGTACCTGCAAAAGAAAATATTTATAATATTGTGCAACAGTACCAACAGCAAAGTTTTGGGGCTGTGTTTTTGTCATCCTGAGATGTATTCTGAGATTGGAAGCCATGACATTTAACAAGGGCTTAGGATGTTTCCACATAGTCTCCATGGCCAGTGTGCCAAAGGGACTGTGTGGAAACATGCTACATAATCCAGCTAAAGTCAGTATTTTAAAATGCCCAGTGATTTCAATGGAAGTGTTAAGCACACAAAATGGATGGGGCTTATGTGTACTTTATGACAGAAGCAACAGCTCCCAACATTCTTGTTTTGTTTCCTTTGTCAATGAGTATGAAAAAGGACATCATAATGAAAGGTTCACTACAAATTGCAAGTCTATTAATCATTTTAAAATTCTTTAAGAAGAGGTGTGATAGAAATGTTACCTACTAATTAATAAAAATTGTGTGTCATCAAATGCATCATCAGTGATGCTCTTACAATATTTTTAATATTTTAAACATTTCAGGATTTCTTCTTCTTTTACCTTCTGATCAGGCCAAGGAATTAAAAAAATGTAGAATAGTAGTAGGAAAAACTACTGATAACTAAGTGAAATTAATGGGAATTAATTTAGTCATGACTAAATTTCATTCTATTGCTTTTAATAGAACATGCAGCCCAATACTGTGCATTTTTATTGAAAGTAAATCCTACTGAATTCCATCTAACTTGCTCTCTAGTATGTCTGCATAGGACTGCTGTCTTAAGCACAATTAATCTCTGGTACATTGTGAGGCTATGCTTATGCACACTCTAACCCAGGCTAGGGAAGCCCAGCCTGAGTTAGGCTGCATGTGAGAAGCACCTCGCCCCACTTTTCAGCTTGGTTCTTAGCCAGGGTTAAGGGCTTGAGCAAGCCTTTAACCTGGGCTATGGGCTACGGGATCGTGTGATTGCCTTGGCTATGTTTAGTCAATTGTTATGTGATAATCATGTGAAGATATATTTAGCAGAGCTGCTTTCTTAGATGTCTGCTTTGAAGGTTAAAGGGATAATTAACTTTTAATCATTTTGATCCACTCATTTATGGCCAATCATACTGGGTGATTTGCTATTAAACGTTCAGTGGTAACAGAACAGAACATGATGTTGAGTACAGAAAGCCAATCTACTTTTCTTCAGGCCACATTAAAGGCACAAACTAAACTGGACCCACTGTATTTATTTTTGTTGGTTGGTTTGATGGCTCATATGTTTTTGTCATCACTATTTGCTCTTAGAATTTATTGAGAGAGGGAAATTTAGACTGTAAATTCCTGATTACACGACCACTTCTGGTGTTACCATACTAGAGGTGGTTCTGAGGTTAGACTAAGGATGTGTAACCCTTCCCCCAAAGAAACTTTGCTGTCCCACATGTTGTTGATCAGTTGGCACTGCTGCACACATGGAAGCCAACCCTGACCGTATAGTGCAAGAGCACAGTTGAAGAACTACTTAAAATAGCAGGCCCACACTTATGCAACCCTTACTTACATTGGAAACAATGTAAGTCCCACTGAGCAAGTGTAGCCATGCTGTTTTATGTAGCTGTGCAACTGTGCTCTTGTGGAACACCGTTGGTGCTGGCTTCCATGTGCACAGCAGTGCCAACTAATTGAGAACACCAGTGTTGCCTTGCTCACCATCTGGGCCAAAAAATCTTTGTCATATCTCTGGGGGAGGACAAGGGGACTGAACCAAAGGGGCAGGCTCTTTTCTGCTTATCTTGAGCTCCACCATTCATGTCCCTGGGTCCCATTGCTTTGGTCCCTGAGCCGATATCCTTGGTGCCTTACAGTTACATCAAAGATTTGTAATAGGGCTACAAATCAATTAATAGTTTGTAGGTGATTAATATATTTATATTCATTTGCATATTACCAAAATCTCAGTACAGATGCCTTTTTGGGGTACTGAAGGAACTGTTAGAGAAGGTGAAGTTTAAAAAACAAATATTGTTGCTCATGTAATGAGCAAAAACCACCTTTAATAGTTTCTTTGTTCACCTTCTTTTGCAATAACACATCAGAATCAAAATAGCTTCAAAAATAAATATGTGCCTTAAACCTCATGACAGAACAAGTTCACTGATAGAGTCAAGTTGCCCCCCCCCAAATTTACCAGTAAAAACTTCAGCTTCTGATTAAATCAGCTAAAGCACATGGCCTTTATTTATTTATTAGTTGTTTTTTTTAATGGACACCATCCTTGCTAACTGAGCAAAGAGGCACCTTCTAAAAGTGGTGATTCTCTGTATTTAGCAGAGTGGCCCTATCCATCTCCAGCACAGCATCCCTCCAGTCACTGTTGCTGGTGTGCAACAGTCTTATGGATTGTGAGTCCTTTGGGGACAGGGAGCCATTTTATTCATTCATTCATTCATTCATTCATATCTGTGTAAACCGCTTTGAGAACTATTGTTGAAAAGTGGTATATAAATCTTTGCCATATTCGTATTTGTAAGTCAGCTCACAAATAAATAAAAACAATTCAAAATATCAGTATACATTAAGAACAAATTAAGAGAGCAAACAACAACAATGTTTAAAGCCTGCAAATATAAATTAGAGGAAAGCTGCTATCAAAAGTGAAGGCAATTAAAAGAAGGACAGAAGCCAAATAATGAATTGTGAGAAGGCATTCCGGATGGGATACCACTCAGAAATATTCCTCTTTCCAATCGCCATTCACTTATTCTCCAAAGGTGGACTGGAGAGTAAGTAAAGGTCCTTGGATGAAGACATAATTGATATGGGCAGGCTTATATGGGAATCTAGTCCATTTAGGATTTTATAAGTCAAAATTGGCACTTCAAATTATTTCTGAAAGCAAACTAGAAGCCAGTGCAGATCTTTGGAATTATGTTCCTATGGCATGTCCTGTTAAATAAACTGACTGCTGTCATTTGGACCAGCTGAAGTTTCCAAATAGTTTTTAAATGCATCTTTGAAAGAGACTAAACATTTAGGCAGTATAGAAATGTAAAGTAAAATGTGCCGTCAAGTCGATTTCAGCACCTGGCACCCACAGAGCCCTGTGGTTTTCTTTGGTAGAATACAGGAGGGGCTTACCATTGCCTCCTCCCATGCAGTATGAGATGATGCCTTTCAGCATCTTCCTCTTTTGCTGCTGCCCAGCGGGGATTCGAACCAGCAATCTTCTGCTTGTTAGTCAAGCATTTCCTCACTGCGCCACTTAAGGTGACTATAGAAATGTAATTATAGAAATGTAATAAATAAATAAAATCTCCAAGTATCATGCATTACAGCAATCCAGAATGGATGTTATCAGGGCCTAGAGGACTGTAGTAAGATTATATTTTGCCAGAAGAGGGCTGGCACAACTATCATATCAGTCAAAGACAGTGAAAGGCACTTTGTGCTATGGATGCCAGCTGAGCATGCCCAGCAAAGCTGTATTTAAAAGCATCTCCAAGCTGTGCATCTGATCTTTTAGGAGCTGATCTGAGTGCAACTGCACCTAGTCCTGGATGAATACTATGTTCGTGATCTGATAGAACACCAGCCAACAGCAGATCCGGTTTGGGCTTCAGTTTATCAGTTTACGTCCAGCCTATTTCAGACTCCAAGTTACTATTCAAGACATTTCCCTGGCTCAGGTGCAAAGCAGAAGTAGAGTTAGGTGCCGTTTGCATATTGATGACACCTTACTCCCTAGACAGCCTCACCCAGTCGCTTCATGGATATGATACAGCATGAGAAACAAGATAATTTATGTAACTACACACAGATTTTAGTCCAAAACAGTTACAGTGTGAAATATGTAGAGCCCATGCACACACTTATCTATGGATGGATGGGAAACAAACTACACAGGCCAGTGGGTACTATGCACATGGTTCCTCTCCAACATCAGGGTCAGTGTATGAATAGCTACTCTCTCAAAGGAGCTGAAATCCTGTCAGTCACCTAGTTGGAGGGAAGCAGCATGGCTAGATTCTATCAAACAGCTGATTAGTGAGCTTTCCACGTGCATGGCTGGATCAGAGCCACGTGGGGCTCTTCACTAAATGTGGAGACATTTGGATATTGTGGGTATAAAACTCATCTTAAACCTAAATGAGGACTCTGCTTTAATGTTTTATTGTGGGAAGGGGGAAAAGAAGGCGCAAAATCTTAATTTTTAACTCAGAACATAAAGTAATATACTATCTCATTGGCAAAGCAATTTCTTTCAGGCAATTTGCTGCGGTTGATCTCAATCTGGAATGAAAGTCATTCTTGCTTCTTAATATAACACTTCCTGAAAATGTTCCTTTGATAACCTGTTCACTATATTTTTCACTGTGATGTTAAAAAACAGATTTTTCACAACACTGATGCCCTTTTAAAATTTGATTCTGTCCAAAAAAAAAATTTAAATCACCATTATGCACTCTGTGAAAAGGTCAAAATGGAATTTGATCCTAATTCTGTAGATATCAGTCTTCTGAATAAAGTTGTATATGTGAGCCTTGCTCCCTTGAAATGTTGAGATCAAGACTATGGATCTCCAAGGGGTCTGCAGATGTGGATCACCTGATTAGAGCTTCGTGTTAACATAAGAACATAAGAACTGACCTGCTGGATCAGGCCCAAGCCCCATCTAGTCCAGCATCTAGTTTTGCACAGTGCCAACCAGATGCCTCTGGAAAGCCCACAGGCAAGAGCTAGAGGGCATGCCCTCTCTCTTGCTATTACTCCCCTGCAACTGGTGTTGAGAGTCATCTTGCCTCTGAGGCTGGAGGTGGCCTATAGCCCTCAGACTAGTAGCTATTGATAGACTTGTCCTACATGAATTTATCTAAACCCCTCTTAAAGCCATCCAGTCTGTTGGCTGTCACTACTTCCTGTGGCAGAGCATTCCACAAGTTAATTATGAGTTGTGTGAAAAAGTACTTCCTTTTGGAAGTCGAAGTTTCCCCCCGAAGTGGATTGACTTTTGAAATCACCACATAAGCCCCATTCAGGTGTTCTCCAGCTGGGTAGAATGTACCCAAATACAGAGGGAATGGGAGCACGTCAGCTAGCCATGTTCCCTGGTGCTGACATGCTTCATAACCACACAACCTGCTTTCCCTGAAATCTGCACGTGTCTGCAGAGACAAACACTGGATCCAGGGAGAATATATATCCCCAGGGGTGCACCTAGGTAATTTTGGTGCCCGGACCTATAGGGCTTCAGAGTACCCCCCCCCCCACGAGTTTTTTTTTAAAGCCTCCCCGGAAGCATGCCACCACTGTCATTGATTGATTGATTGATTTCAATAATTCTAGCCACCATGTGTGTGGCTTGGGTGGGTGGGAGCCAAGCAGGCCTCCCCTATCCCTGTGGTGGCAGCGGCAGGCGAAGCAGCCCCAGCAGCCCTTGAGAACTGTGAGGCGCTCCAGCATGCCTGCACAGTTGGAACAGAGTGTTGTAAGCCCCAACATCGTGGGCTTGCGACACTCTATTCCAACTGCACAGGCACGCTGGAGCGCCTTGCAGTTCTCAAGAGCCCCTGGGCCGAATGGCCAGGCCTGCTCAGTTCACCCCCACTTCCCGGCCACGCACATGGCAGCTAGAATTATTGAAGTCTTCAGCTCCACAGGGTAGTGGCAAGGGGGGAGTGGGGTGGGGTGGTGGCAGGAGGGCCCCCTGGGCCTTTGGCGGCCCACATGGACCTTGGAGGCCACAGACCAGGGCCTCAAGGTCCAGAGTAAGAGCACCTCTGTTTATCCCCCCCACCCCATGTTAGTGGCCAGCTTTCCAAATCATGGGGCGGGTGGAGGTGGACTCTTTCCAGATTCAGTACTCTGTTCCTTACACTGTACCCAGCTGGAGACACCTGAATAGGGCTACTCTTGGAATCAAATCAACTAAGCTGTCTGAAGGAATCACATGTGTGATTGTATGCACAGCCAATGTTTGTATCATCCTTCCCCCCCCCCCGCCGCCTTTGTCCAACAAGCACTGGAAATGGTTTAATGAACTAAATTCCCTTCAAGGAACCAATTCTCACTTGGTTCCTGCCACCCACTGCACATTGTCAAAACTGATTAGATGAATTTACCTGCTGTCCCTAGCAACAGTCTCGACAAAAGGACTCGAAGAGTCCTGTTTCCTGTGCCACCAACAAAACATGGAGTTCCACTTCTCCACCACAGTCATCATAGGCACAACTGGAACCTGTTGTTACAGGTAACTATTCATGACCAGTTACTCTAGCATCCAATGTCTGCAGGACCCTGATCCTTGCCAGGGCCTTGGTTGGCACCAATGAAGGAATTTTGTGTTCTGGGTCTCCCTCTGTCCCTATTTCTGGGCTCTCTCTGAGAAGTTCATGCTTGGCTGACGCTGACTTGTTGGCTGATTCTTCCATATTTTGGCTCTTTGCCATTTCTCATCTCCCTATAGGCTGCTGCAACTCTCTGCTTTTGTGTTTTCTCAGCAACAGGTAGAGGGAAGAAGCACTGCACTTTCCTCACAGG
The DNA here is from genome assembly GCF_027244095.1 of Hemicordylus capensis. Taxonomy (NCBI): domain Eukaryota; kingdom Metazoa; phylum Chordata; class Lepidosauria; order Squamata; family Cordylidae; genus Hemicordylus; species Hemicordylus capensis. The sequence continues at coordinate 116,937,897 of NC_069661.1, forward strand.
AGTTCTGGCTAGCAGAGGTGAGTATTAATCTTTGACACATTGCCTTCTCCTTGGCACCATTCCACCATTCATCTTTATCTTGTTTGATCCTCCATGCTTGACAGAAATGATATTGTGCGACAGAAATGGCCTAGATATTATCTTCATAGATATATATATTTAAAAGTATACTTACTGTTGCTTGTTTCACCTTTTTTCCTCAAATACAGACTTTGAAAACTGAAAGCAGGACTGTAACTGAAATCTGAACACAACAGCTTCACAATGCCTGTTTTCTACACTGGCCAGAGCTCCAAATAGGAAGAAATAATGAAGAAAGAACAACCCCACACCAAAATGAGATGGGTTATTACTGAGGATGGGTTGCAAATTATTAGTAGCATATGGGTGTGACCATGCTCTTCAGTTTCACAAACTGGCCCTCTTTTTTGATTTCAAGGTTTATTTATTTTATTTAAATACATTTATATACCACTGTTAACAAAAAGTCTCAAGGCTGTTCACAGTCAAACGAAACAGTCAAAAGGTTTAAAACAGTTTTTTAAAGGGGTTTGGCATCCTTTAATGATATTCTGGCAGTTAATGGTGGGTAATAGGCTGATTAATGGGATTTAACAGCTGGTGACTATTCCAAGCCACTGGAATCTCTGTCACACCCTACTGCCAGGGTGTAGGCAAAAAATGGTGTGGCAAGAAAGAAATAGCATTACATTTGGAATGCACAGAAGAAAGGAAATATAGCCTGTGCTTAGAGCTTGTTGGCAAAGGTTGCTATAATGGTATTTTGATGCCTGAGGAAGAAAATCCACATGGTTAAAAAATATAATAATAAATATATCATCAAAAATTTGCTGTCTTTTAATAGTAGCCCTCAGTCTGTCATGTGGGATAGGTCACTTCACCCTGCTTCCCACTGGCCCTCTATGAGGTTCCTGAATAGCAATAATACATCATTTAAGATTTGGGTAATCAGATGATAAGAACAGCTCTACCGGATCAGGCTTATCTAGTCCAGCATCCTGTTTCACACAGTGGCTTACCAGATGCCTCTGCGCAGCCCACAGGCAAGAGCTGAGGGCATGCCCTCTCTCCTCCTGTTGCTCATGCAACTGGTATTGAGAGGCATCATGCCTCTGAGTGGAGATGGCCCATGCCACCAGATTAGTAGCCATTGATAGACCTGTCTTCCATGAATTTGTCTAAGCCCTTTTTAAAGCCACCCAAACTGGTGACCATCACTACATCCCATTGCAAAAAAAAAATTCCATAGATTAATTATGCACTGTGTGAAAAAGTACTTCTTGTCGGTCTTAAAATTCCCAACCTTCAGTTTCATGAAATGACCCCTGGTTCTAGTGTTGTGAGAGAGGGAGAAAAATTTCTCTCTGCCCACTCTCTCCATTCCATGCATAATTTTATAGACCTCCATCATGTCTCCCTTTAGTTGCCTCTTTTCCAAAGTAAAGAGCCCCAGATGCTATAGCCTAGTTTCATAAGGAAGGTGATCCAGGTAGGGATGTGCACAAACTGGTTCGGAGGCCCTTTTATGGGCCTTCAAACCAGTTTGAACCCCTGCTGGCTCAAAGGTTCAACGGTGGGGGTTGGCTTTAAGGGTGGAAGTGGGTGCACTCCCCCCCCCCACGTTTCCCCCACTGGTGCGCGAGTCCTTAAAATCCTGTCAGGGGGGGGCAGCGTACCTCCCTGCCGCCCTGTGCGACCATTTACCAGATGTACCCAGAAGTAGGAACAGTGACTGTGCACGTCACGCTCATATGCGAACACATCAGGTGCATGTGTGTGACAGGTGCATGGAAATGAGTGATGCACGCAGTCACCGTACCTACTTCCGAGTACATCCAGTAAACAGTGGCACAGGGTAGCAGGGAGGTACGCTGCTGCCCCAATGGGCTCTTAAGGACTCACACACTGCCAGGGGAAACTCAGTGGGGGGGGGGTAAGTGTACCCAGCCCCACCCTTAAAGCCATTCCCCCTGCAATTGTCAAACCGGCCCCCGCCGGTTCTGTGCACATCCCTAGCTTTAGGCCTCTGATCATTTTGGTTGCCCTCTTCTGCACCTTTCCCAGTTCTACAATATCCTTCTTCATGGTGACCAAAATTATATGCAGTGCTTCAGATATGGCCGCACCATAGATTTTTATAAGGGCATTATAATATTAGCATTTTCCCCCTTCCTAATGATCCCTAGGATGGAATTGGCCTTTTTCACAGCTCCCGTGCACTGAATCAACACTTTCAATGAGCTGTCCACCACGACCCCAAGATCTCTCTCCTGGTCAAGCATCGACAGCTTAGATCCTATCAGCGTATATGTGAAATTGGGGGGGGGGGTTTTGCCCCAAATGCACTACTATTGCCTGAAAGTATGCTTGCTTTCCCTCTGCTTAACTCACACAATTATAAACAACTAGTTTCTTGTAAGAGCACCATAATCTCCCCAGGAATCTCTCTTCACAAGGTAACTGGCACTATCAGAAGCTGGAACGTCCTCTCAGATAAGGGAGGTGCATGAAACAATATGCTAGAACAAAGCAGGTGAAAATTAACTGGTGCAGATGGACCGGAATATTTAGCATAATCTGTGAAGCAGTATGCAGCATTTGAAAAGCTTGGAGACATAAAGTGTTTTGTTTTAACAAAAATGCTGATAGAAGGGGAGAAATGCCCCAGTGAGCAGCTAGGTGGATTCTTCCTTTAATGCAGTGGTGGAACAAGAGAAGCTGAGGGGCCGTCATCTTTAGAATGAAATAAATCAGAGACGTATCGCAGAAAATGATGCATCACATGTCTAAGTAATGATGAATTATAGCTCTTTATAAAGGCCCATAGTAATAAAAAGAAGTGACCTTGAACAGTAACGATGACAGTCCACCCAGGAGTGCCTATTTTATTCCAACCGTGAGAGCCGTTCTCTTGTAACCTTATCATCCTAAGCTTTCATAGATCCCTGCTGGAAAGAATTTGAAGGACACAGAACTGAAAACTGAAGGCAGTTCCTTCTTGCAGTCTCATGTAACTGCCAACTTCCTTCTCCACACAGACTCTCATGTCAAAACATTCATTTCTGTCATGCACAAATAAGAGTTTTTGTCTAACAGCATTACAGGATTGCAGATTGTTTACTAGATCAAGGGAATAGACTTCCTAAAGCCATCCCAAATCACAAAGATATTGTAGTAGAGTGGCATCAGATCTCTCCACAGATATTCTCCAGTATCAATTTTCAGGTTGAAAGAAGCAATTTTGATGTAAATATTTCCTAAAAAATACTTTTTTTGTGTGCAGTGGTGATAACATTGCTTTTTTGCATATGTATTTGTGCTTATTATACAGGCACAGACATCCCTGTATAGTTAAGACAAGAAGTAAAGAAAATGTACCTGAAACGATTTACTTTAAAAAGTATGCATGACTACATAGGCACATAGGAAACTCCTTCATACCGAATTATACCTTTGGTCCATCTAGCTCAATACTGAGGCTGTTCTCACAACATGAGCTGCCTGGGTTACCCTAGGCAGCTTGTGTTGTCTGGAACGCCAGGAGCGGAGGGATCCCTGCTGCTCCAGAAGAGGGTAGTCTGACTTTTTGACCCAGTGGTTTACCAAGCTTAAATGAACCAGTGGATCGTTTAACCTCAGGAGGTGATCATGTGAATAATCGCCACTAGGGATGAGCATGAGCCTGTTAGGCACTTCCTTTTTACAAGTGCCAAACAGGCTCAAAGGCCGGCATATGAGATGTCTCGGAGGGCAGAGAGGGGTACCTTTAAGATGCAGGTAAGGAGCTCCTTACCTGCTCACCCCCGCCCCACTAGTGCTCATTTTAGGAAACAGTTGGGTGGGGCTGCAGCACTGCTTCCTGTAGTCCTGCGTGGCATCATTATACATGTGGCTGGGGCGCATGCATACTGGGGGAAGGAGGACCACACCAAGCACGGCAGCTGCCCTAATGTGAGCAGCCACAGTGCTTGTGGCACAAGGCCCTCTGGGATGAAGGAGGGGGAAGTCCTTCCACTCCCAGTGTTCACCTTCGCCGCCATTTGTGTGTGATGCCAGAGGCAAAGATGGCTGCCACTCATCTGCCATGGCAGGCAGGCAAGTTCCTTCCTTCCCTGCAGCCCTCCTGAGTGGCAGCTGGAGGTTGTGTGCATGACCTCACTGTCTACACTGACAGGAAAAAAGCTCTCCAGGATATCAGACATGAGTTTTTCCCAGACATACCTACAAATGCCAGGTACTGAAACTGGCATTGGCTGCATAATTCCATTGTCTGCATAACTCAGAGACAGTATGCTTTTGAATTCCAGTTGCAGGAGAGAAATGCTGGGAAATGGAGTATGCTTTCTCCTCCTGCTCATGAGCTTCCAAGAGGCCCACTGTGCAAAACGGGATGCAGGACTAAATAGGCCTTTGGCTTAATCCAGCAGGTCTCTTCTTATGTTCTTATCTCATGCAGGAATGTAACAGGCAGTCTGCTTTAAGGATAGGGAAATTTGTTAAGGATCTACATCCTTACATGTTTTAATCAGACCGAATGCAGAGATTGGGTAGAATTATCCATCTCCAGCAGAAAATAGTTGGAGGGAGAAAATGCCAAAGCAGTGAGAATGCAGAGACACCACAGAGACATCACAGGAAGTGAATGTCCTCTGTGAATTGGTACTTTGGGCTTATAGGAATCTTGATTAATATAATTTATTTATCATGAGAAAACAACAGTTCAAATACAGTTTGGGAATTACTTGTTTAGAGTGACCTTTCCCTCCCACCTCTAATTTTAATAATACATATAAAATAATATTACTAGATACCCATAATTATACTTAGAAGCAATCAATCTCTTGACAATCCTACTTGGTTCGAATCACCAATACAGGGAATGGCTGGACGGTCCATAATTTGCTAAGATAAAAGTGGTAACCCTAGCACTCGGATACTGTGAGCCACCACGCCAAACACAGCCCACGAGCTGAATGAGACACATGTTTTTCAGTAGCAATGTTCCTGATGTTTGTTCTTACCTGCTTTTAGAATATGGATTTTCCCAGCTTGGATGTATAACAAATTGAACATTGACTGAAAAGTTGTGTACTATTAGTTTCAGTCCAGTTTGCATCCAAGTCCTTGAGACTAACCACAGTTCATACGGAGAAGGGAGAACACGCACACCCCACAAAGGTTGCTTTTAAGGCTCTAGGGAACTGTGGGCAAGCCTAGGCAATCCTAATGATCCTAACTGTAGGATCTGCAGCAGAAGCAGAAGCTTTTTATTCACTGCCTTATGCCATCCTCCTAGCCCCAATGGCTCACATATTGCAGTGTCCCAAGGGCAGTTTTCACATCACCCGCACTGCTGAGGGCATTTTTTTAAATGATGTTGTTGTGCAAGATTGGTGTTTTGCAAATGCCTAAAATTGTGCAAATGCAGTTGTGTGACATTACAGCTATTATTATTTTTCAAATGCCCTCAGCAGCACGAACAGTGCAGAAACCGCCTGCTGGACACTGAGTGGTATGTGGACACTGCTCTTAACTTCCTTACCCTACTGGAAAGTATACTTATGAGATTCAGCTCTCTCTCTGTGTGTGTGTGTGTGTGTGTGTGTGTGTGTGTGTGTGTGTGTGTGTGTGTGCACCCTTATCAACTTTTCAATGCCTGGACCAATTTGAACCAAATTTGATACAGTTGTAGGGACACTTCAGTGGCACAGTTTGTGATGATGTCATCCATCTCAAATCAAGATGGCAGACACATGAACATTTGAGGCAGAACTGCAGATCAATTTGAACCAAATTTGGTATAGCTGTAGAGACACATAGGGACACCTCAGCAGTGGAGTTTGTGATGATGTCATCTACCCCAATTCAATTTGGTGGACGTGTGAAAATTTGAGGTGCAAATGGGCTAACGTGAATTGTCTAACTAGTTTGGACCAAATTTGATACAGTTTTAGTAGACTCTGCCTCAATGGTGTAGTTTGTGATGATGTCATTTACCCCAGTTCAAGATGGTGGATGCATGAACATTTGAGATGCAAGTAGGCTAACATGTGAAGACAGTAATTATGAATTAAGATGATAGTGAAAGGAAAGTGGGAAGATTAGTTCTTACCAGAACTTGTAGTGCCAACACTGTTCTTCCACAAGGCCCCTATGTTAAATGCAAATTAGATGCTTTTACTCTTATAGATGTAATAGAAGTATCTTCAAGACCACGGTTTTAGGGGGGAAGTTCAGACAGAAAATATCAGCAATTAAACATTTGAAATGTATCTTATGCCAAAACAAACGTTTATTTGTTTTAGTAAGAATGTATGTGTTCACCAAGCACAGTTTTTGGCATTACCATCAGGTAAAGAAATCAGCCAGATAAGCTGTGAAAAACAAATAGATTTTTGATGGGCAGTTAAAACTGATAAGGAAATTTGATGAAGGATGCCAACATTATGACCCAAGAGAAAACTCTTGGGAAAAGTTCAACTTTTCCCAAAAAAAGGTTATCTGAGAACCTTTATAAATAGTGAACCAATTCCAAATTGAGTGGAAGGGCATTGAGCTTTGCTTGCCTTTAGTCATAAGTGGACCAGGCATAAGTGAACCTAGTTTAAAAAACAGCTTGGTGCAAGAAAGACAAGGTGACAGCCACACCATGACAGATCCCCCTGGTGATCCAGGAGGAGGGACTGAGCTATTCAATAGTTGCCACAGATCTAGGTAAGTTTGACTTTCAAAAAATCATTAAATGACAGTAAATATTTGTAAAGAAAACTACACCAGCACATCTCAGATGTTTGAATGAAAACTAGAAAAAGCTTACAGTCAGTTTAATGATGGGTATCTATAGCAGCGTTTCTAATGAGAAGATGATTTGAAATAGTCCAAAATGTTAATTGTATATTATTACCTTAAATTGTTCCTGTTCATTTCACTAGCTGTGAGCATCCATTACAGCTAATTAATGTAACGGATATGCCCTATTCATAATTACTTTTTTCACATTGTAATGATCATAAATGTTGAGAATTTTGGTCATCAGTCAATCATTCATGCTTGTCAGATTTTTCCCCCCTAATAGAACATTTCACACACTCATTATTCCCAATAGGTTTTTTGAAAATGTTATTAGTCATGTACAGCTCTTTGGGGATAGTCTCACCATTTAGAAGCATACCATTTAGAAGCATACAACGACAAACCTATTCTGTGCTTAATTTTAGGAAAATAAAATTAATAGCCTCCAATTATATGTGCAGCACACTCTCCTGTGCTTTGGGTTTAGTTTTCTAAGAGCCTGGCAGAGAACAACCAAAAGCTATCACCTCAGATCAGGCCAATTCAAACTGGAGAATATTTGAAGGGCAAGTTGTAAAGTACAGAGCAAAATGCAATATGTTCAGCAAAGACAATGTTCTGCCAAATTTATCAAGACCATATATTTATTCATTTATGAGTGCTATACTACTCAGCCCTCAGGAACAAATTCATACAAATGGAAATGATGTTTGGAAGGAGGGGAGAGACATGAATAACACTCCCATTCCTTCTCTGCATCTGGTCTGCTGCACAAGACGCCATCAGCACAGAGCCACTGAAGGCTCCTTGTTTGGCCTGCAGCCCTCCTTCCATCGCTAGAGGGCTATGGATCATGGCAGCCAAGTCCTGGCACAGTTCAGTCTGTACCAAGCAGCACTATGACAGGCTAGCATCCTCTGATGCTCTAACATCAGAACAGATTGCTAACCAGTAGCACCCTCATAATTGACTGCTGATATGCAATTCAGTTTGTGGTTTGATGCTTGATGTGCAATTATGTGCTATATTTGACAGCATCTAATAATTGGTAAAGGTAAAGTGTGCCATTGAGTCAATGTCGACTCCTGGTGACCACAGACCCTTGTGGTTGTCTTTGGTAGAATACAGGAGGGGTTTACCATTGCATCCTCCCACGGAGTATGAGATGGGAGAGGAGAGCTGGTCTGGGAGAGGAGAGCTGGTCTTGTGGTAGCAAGCATGACTTGCCCCCATAGCTAAGCAGGGTCTGCCCTGGTTGCATATGAATGGGAGACTTGATGTGTGAGCACTGCAAGATATTCCCCTCAGGGGATGAAGCTGCTCTGGGAAGGTTTCAAGTTCCCTCCCTGGCTTCTCCAAGATAGGGCTGAGAGAAATTCCTGCCTGCAACCTTGGAGAAGCCACTGCCAGTCTGTGAAGACAATACTGAGCTAGATAGACCAATGGTCTGACTCGGTATATGGCAGTTTCCTATGTTCCTATGATGCCTTTCAGCATCTTCCTATATCGCTGCTGCCCGATATAGGTGTTTCCCATAGTCTGGGAAACATACCAGCAGGGATTCAAACCGCCTACCTCTGGCTTGATAATCAAGTCATTTCCCCGCTGCGCCATTAGGTGGCTACATAATGTTATTTAGTATATGACATTTGATAGGCAGTTTGCAAAGTTGTTTAATATTTCATAGGTTATCATCTTTCAGATTTCATGCTTGCCAAAGCAATCAAGAGATACTCTCCACAGAAAAGTAATGGACTCAAATTTTCAAGTGAAATTTCACATTCAAAATGCAAATTTTAATAATAACATTTTTTTAACTGCACAAAATAAGAGATTTGAGCCAATTTTGAATACTTACCAATATTTGTCTCGGCTCTAAGCTTGAAGCTAACAGGGTAACCTGCCCCTATTAGTGGGCATCCAATTTCCCTGGCCATTAGGTCTCTCATTGACACCACCGTACTGGCTCACTCACTCATGCTCTTCCTCTTCCCTCCACCAACTTGTCCACTTTTGTCTCCTTCTGAAATAGAGAAAACAATGTAGAGAAGTCTGGTGCAGGGGTGGGGGAGCAAAAACTGGAGCATCTACACAAGTGATGGCCGTGAGAGAGAGTCCAGCCAGAAAAGGTGAATGACCACTGCCTGCTACAGAGTGCACGTGATGAGCCATACCCTGACCTGAGGGAGGGGCTCAGTGTCTCTGGGACATTGCTAGTGGGGGGGGGAGTGGTCTCTGCTCAAAACTGGAGAGGTTAACAACAATGCGGAGCAATGTTATCAAGAAATATGTATTTATTTCAACTTCCCTTTATTTAACCTTTGCTGCCACCACCAAGCTCTTCTTGCTTAGGTTTGTGTCCTGACAACCCCTTTGTAGTATAGCTGAGGGTTGCAAGGGGAGAAAATATAACTCACTGGACAATGAGTGAACTTTAAAATAAAACAAAGGCAGGTTTATTTATGTACAAGCAGCGTAAAGGTTTCTCTCTCTGCTAAAGCAGGGATTTACACTCTTGATGGTTACTATAACAACAATAGCAAGACTTGGTTACAGTATATATAAGGTATGATGTAAGGTTTTATGACAACTTAGACTGGCAGACACTCTACACAGTGTATATGTTCAGATAGACAGTTTGACGGAGGTAGCCACAGTTGGATCATCTACCTATAGACACCAATCCTGTCCTACTCAGTCCCTCCCTGGAACCCCATCTCCCAAGAGATCCTCTCTCTAGCCCTGTTACTATAACAACAGACACCCATCTCCTGGCTTTTCTAAGCCCTATCTATCTTTGGCTCTTTCCAGCCCTATCTGAAACTCTGAGCTTGCAGCTGGTCAGTTTAACTGCCACTCTCCACTCCATTCTAAAGCCACTCCCACCTGGAGGGCAGTTCCTTGAGCTTCAGAAGATGATTGACAGCTCTGGTGCTGCTGCCAACCATCACAGTGCATCACTGAGGGAAAGTAGGGTAGTGATCAGCGCTGAGCTTCTATGTCAGGGAATAGGGTGTTGATATGGGTGACTTGGGGCAGGGTTAGCAACTTGGGGGGGGGGAGCAAAGTGACAGAAGGCAGCAGTGGCGATAAAGTTCGTTGGAAGCAGTCAGAAGGTGGTGATGCCTGAGGCAATATTGGGGCCTGCACTCACCAAGTGGCACAGTTTATTGTAGTTATTGTCAGGGCTGCCTTTCATATTGTGCAGCAGCCCCAGCAGGTCCCTAACACTGACATGGGGTGTGCACAAAAATGGGTTGCCCGGTTCGATTCTAATCTGGACTGGACTCGAACCAGACTGGGCATGTTCAATTTTGCACACGCCCCAACACACACACACACACACACCTGGCTCGGTGCAGTTTTGACCCAGCTCGGGGATTCTAAATGTTGGGTTTTTTTAAGGGAGCGGGGAGAGGGCTGGAAAGGCCCCAAAACAGGCCTTAATGGCCCAAAGAAGACTGGGGGAGGCCAGAGGGGGGAGGGGGAAGCTTCTGAGACACCCCCCTTCCATGGCTGTGGCAGCACCCCCTGGAGGGATGACCTGGATCAAGTGGTGAGTTTAAATTTTTTTTAAAAAAAATCAATTAGAACCCCTGAGCCAGCCTGGGCTCGAGATCAAGCCATCAAACAGGCCTGGTTCGATGGTGAACCAGCTCAATCTCATACCAGTTAGCACGTCTCTAGCACTGACATTCTACACACTGACCTACAGCAGCTCTCCAGGTTAGCACACATGGCTGTTTCCCAGTTCTACCTGGACAGCCCAGGGATTAGACCTTTCCAATACAATGCATCTGCCCTGCTTTTGAGCAACAGCCCTTCCCCTATGTATTTTGTTGCACAAACTGACTTCCTTATGAATGGTCAGGCTCCCAAATAAAGTTGGTTCCAGCTTGCTGGAAATGCTTCAGAGTTATAGAGCACATTAGCATGGGCAGATGCAAACATATGCATTTACTTGCAGTTGTCACAGTCCAACACAGCATTAATCATGCAAAGTTCTACTGCAATCAGTGAGCTAAAGCATATTGAACTGTGTTGGATTGTAGTAATTACAGACATGTCACATATTACATTGGCAAGAGAAGTGTTACATTCAAGTGTTGAATATATCTGTTTCTTGGAACTTAGAAAGATTTTTTCCCCCTTTAAGTAAAACCATGGGCAAATCTTTTACTGTACCTTGATGACAATTATGTTGGGTTGACAGAGGCTGCATAAAATTTCTTGGGGCTTAATCCAGCTTGCAGCCCATGATCTGGCAATTCTGTACTGAATAATTCAGGCTCCATGTAGACTGAGAAAGAGACTGTAGACTGTCCAGTTTGGAGAAACGAAGCATAGTTTCTAGAGTGGGCATAAAACATGGCCCCTGTGGTATGAAATGGAGAGGATAAGGAGGCTACCAGTCATGGTTGACTAAGTAAAGCCTTTGACGTAACTTGACATTCTATGAACCAGCTTGAAAGGTTATAGAACACATTCCAGCCTGCTTTAATGTATCACAGCTTCTCCTATGGACTGTAGGCAATAGAGTAAAATCAACTGTGTTTCTTCCACTCGGCAAGCAATTAATGCAGATATCTCTCCAGGGCATTAAATTAGAACTTTTGCTCTTCCTGGTACTGATTAATGACCTGGCATTGTACAATTCAATGGTAAAAGAGCAGCGAAGCATATGATACTTCTCCTGTTTTGTCTTTTCTCCATTTGTGTCTCAGCTACCTCCAGAGAGGCTACAGTGCCTTCATTCTGGATAAGTGTGCTCTAATGTTTTTCAAAATTGTGCTTATTATAGCTATCCAACAAGGTGATGATCATGAGCCATTCAAAGACTAAAAAGGAAATTGTACATTCCAGCTCTGTAAAATCACACTTAGAGATGATGCACACATGGTGTTTCCCCCCCCTCACACTATGTGAGAGTCCTTCTCTGCTTCTTTTGAAATCTTATGGAAGGGAGCAAGGACCCTCCTACCAGGGTCCAACAGCGTGCACACACGCGCACACACGGAACAATAAAATTAATGTTTAACTTTCATGTTTAACTTCTCCACTCAGTGCTGAGGAAGAGAGAAAGAGAAGAAGCTCCCATTAGGGTATGCATTTCTTTCAGGACAACTGCTAAAACATAACAAGCAGAACCCATTTTGTTCTGTTTAGTATTCATCCCAAGCCAAGTGCAATGTCCAGAAACAGTCACAAGGAAGCAGTGATCCATTTTGGCATTCAAGTCTGTCTCATTTAGTAATGCAAGACTCATGAAGTGGCAATGTTGTGTTGCAGGTTTCCCTACCTTCACAAGTAGCCAATGAAGTAGAGTGGGGGGTGGGCAAAGTCACAAAGTGATGACATCGCATCCTACATTTTGCATTCCTAATGTTATTGGGTAAGGAGGAAGAGAGAGGGGATATAGGGCTGCTACTTTCAATGGCAGCCACAAATCGGCAGCAGTGTCTAGGACCTGTGTATGTCTGCCAGCTTTCAAGCAGATGAGGTAGAGATGAGTGTGGATTCCATACTTCAGTTCCATTATTTTCCCATGATTTTGCTCTGCCATGTGTTCTGCTTTCCCTACCTTTTAAAAATTTAATATGGACAATTCATACAATTAGTTTTGGAAATGGTACATATTTGCCGCAGTTTTCAATTTGTAAAAGCAAAGCAAAAATCTGTGAGTAACTCAAGCTCAGCTCTAATCCAATGTATATTCAACACACACCAGTACTGGTTTAAATACCATTTAAACTGGTTTAAATACCATTTAAACCAGTAGCAAACAGTGGAGAATGTCATTTCTAGTCCTTTCCATTGATGGAAGAATTGTAGTACAGATGCAATAACACAAAGCAGATTCAAGTTAGTTTTGTGACAGGGAACTAACTTGAAATTTACATTTACAGCAAATCTGCAAATCCCTATTTCTATGGAGCCATTTTACTGCTGGTGCAATTTCAATTCTCCCACCACTTATGGATGGTAACTTGGTTTGTCTAATGAAACAGCAAGCCAATTCTGTAGACACCTCACTTACAATAAAAGAAAATCTATGCATTGTTCTTGGAGGAAGCAAATGTTTATGCCCCAAATATTCTGAAATAATCAAGCTATACATATATAGTGCATAGGCCAAGGATAATGCATGCAATGAATGAACAATTTGCTTCTAGACATTTTCATGTGTCATGAACATTTTAGCACATTGCGGGGTTTTGACCAATATTTTAACGCACCGTGTCAGTTTATATCATGTTATGACATGCCATAAGCAATTCCATCCATCAGGCACAAATGCACTGTGATGTGCTATGACTGGACAGAGGATACGGGGATGTGGCAAATACAACTGGAGATTTGTTTAAACTAGTGAAGGGTGAACTTTGAAAATGTTTAGCCCTAAGTTCCAATGGACTCAACCTTTAGATAATTTCGTTCTGAATCAGAATTAAACAGTGCAGTAGGGAAAGTTGCACAAGAGCTGGTGTAGCATAGTGGCTAGGAGTCAGAGCTACGAATCAGCAACTTCCAGATCTGAAGCTCACCTCTGCCATAAACTTACTAGATAGCCGTAGGCAAGAAATTCCTTCTCATGCTATATTCCTTATGGAACACTCTACCTCCTGAGAGCTGTAATGCCCCCTCTCTTCTCTCCTTTAAGAAGCTCCGGGAAACCTATGTGTTTTGCCAAGATTTTAGTTTTTAATGTGTGGATGTGGGCGGGGTGCCTTTTCTTTTTTTCTTTTTTCACCCCCCCCCCCTTCTCTTGTCTTCATTGTTGTTTTAATTTTTGTAAATCGCCTTGAGTCAGGCGGTCAATAAATTTGACAGATAGACAGACAGACAGACAGATAGATGCGTGCTAATACCTACAGGATTGCTTATTTGTTTAGAATATTTATACATTATGTTTCAACAAAAACATTCCCAAAGTCATTTAAATAAAAAAAGAATGAGAAAATGGCTGGGCAAAAGGGATTCACAATCTAAAAAGAAACATGTGAGACACCAGCAATAGTCCCTGGAAGCATGACTGACCCACTTATGAAGCTGGGAGAGGCAGCTGCTCCAGGTGGTAGATTGATGGAGATGGCAAATTACATGCTGGCTGCCTCTGCCAGCACATTACTACCTTGGCCAACCTGTTGCGTCCCCCAAACTTCACCTGGCAGCAGTGCACCAGTTGCTGCCACCACCTTCCTCCTGCTCCATTTCCACTCCTGACTCTGGCTTTTATAAATCCAAGGTAAGGGAGCAGAAGAGAAAGTGAGGAGAGTGAAACTCTAGCCCAGCACTCCCTTTTCCTCACTTCCTCTTCCACTCCCTCCCCTTGGCTTTTGAAAAAAAAGAAGTGAGAGCAGAGGAGGAGGCTGGTGGCAGCTTCTGTGCTACCACCAGTGAGGGCAAGGCGGGGGGAGCCTTCCATGGTGGGAGGGGGAGGGTGGAGTTCTGCTAGGGTTGGTGGAGGAGGAAGCTCAGAGTGAGAAGATGGAAGAAGAGCCAGGTGCTAGGAGTTCGGGCCAGCCCTGACTTGGGAGATTGCAATGCTGGGTTGAAAAGGGCCAGTTGCTCTCCCCCTGCTAAATATGAGAAGCACTACTTTTAAAAGGTGCTTCTCTGCCATGTTGGCAGGTTGTAATAAGGATAACAAGAAGTACAAGTGAAGCACTTGAAATAAGGGTGTGCATGAACCAGAGTTTGAGCACTGGATCTGCACCGAACCAGTTCAGATTAGGTCTGAACTGATTTGACGCCATGGGGAGGGTAGCGGGGAGCTTTAAGAAAGAGGAGAGCAGGTGTTTACCTGCTCTCCACCACCCCATGCAGCTTCCTGCTGGGGCAGTGCTCGTCCCAAGTACCCCCGCTTGGCGCCAGTATGAACATGGTGTCCGTGCATGCGCACCCAATCAGTGCTCAAACTGTGGTTCATGCACACCCTTAGCTTGAAAGTGGTATACAAATGCTAAGTATTATTATTGCGTTTGAATACTTCCCACAAAGAAATATCTTTTCACAAAGCAAAATAACGATGTCAAACTCTTCTCCCAGAGTTCAGCTAATTTTGTAGCTGCAAGGAATATTCCGTGGGGGGATACTTAAACATGTAACTGTCATTTGCAGTCTGCATTGGTACAGTTCAGAAAAACCATTGCCACTTGATTCTGTCATGTTAAAGTCTAGACTTGAAATCTAGTAGCAAGCTAGTGGTGTGAGGAAACGTCCCAAGAAATTTGGCTAATCTTCTTATAAGTATTGTAGTGTACATTAGGTGAAATTCTGGTGACAAGTCTGCTACCTGTTCTGCTGCCTAGTATGTGCTCATATTATAGGCACTAATTTGAAGGAAACCCACAAACACTGCATGTGTGACTAGGTCAAAATATCAAAAAATATCTCACTGGTAGCACATCCCTGCAAACATTAAGACAAGACAGCTAATAAAAAAATCAGTTTTGACAGCAGCTGGCACAAAGCAGACAACTGTACTGACAGGAGTAGCAAAGAATGATAAAACCGATTTAGCTAGGAATAAGAAATGACCAAAGATTTAAAGGAAAAGGAAAAATCCACAGAATAGTAGTTTAACTTGTACTTTTGGAGGTCATAACTGTCCCAAAGGGTATGATATTTGTAAAACTATTCAGTATTTTTCATTTATACCCCCAGGAACTCAAATTGTATTCTACCAGGAAATGTTGATTGGGTAGCAGAATGGTAAAGGTAAAGTGTCAAGTGTGCCATCGAGTCGGTGTCAACTCCTGGTGACCAGAGAGCCCTATGGTTGTCTTTGGTAGAATACAGGAGGAGTCTACCTTTGCCTCCTCTCATGCAGTATGAGTTGATGCATTTCAGCATCTTCCTATATTGCTGCTGCCCGACATAGTACCAGTGGAGATTCGAACCGGCAACCTCTGGCTTGCTAGTCAAGTCATTTCCCCACTGCGCCATTAAGTGGCAGAATGGAAAGATTGCTAAATCAGATGTCATTAACTATTCTCTTCTTTCATATTGTACTATCAAAGTTTGTGTTGATCCCCGGCTAATATTATCAATATTAATGGTATCTGCTATGGTATCAATTTGAGCAAGTTTTGCATTTTGGAAATGAGGAGGCGGCAGAAATGCAATCCAACAGATTTATTTAGGGGTAAACGGTGGGACAGGAAGGCAAAAGCTAGGTAGGCAAGGCAATAAATCTTAACTAAATAGTCTCAAGAGGAATCTTACTGAGGTGATTTAGCTTAGGGTCCAAGCTTAGGGATTTAGCTTGCAGGTTAAGGCTTGCTGTAGGAAGTGCTTGGGGACAGGAATAGAGAGAAGAGAAAGAGGGTGAGGAGACTCAGAGAGGCAGAATGTTAGCTTTACCTATCCTTAGTCCGGTGGTGCATTCAGTGCTCTTGCAGGTTGGAAAAGGCAGGAAAAAGAAAGGGCAAGGAGTGAAGGGCTACCACTCACATACTTGAGAACCAGCAGAGTAAAGGTCCATACTTATTCCAAGGCCATGTGGCTTGGCCAGGAGTACTTATACTCCAAACCGTGTCCGGAGGCAATTCATAAGTCATGCTCCATCCCTGGAGGGGCAGAAACTTGAGTAGGACAATGAAGTTCATAGTTGCATAAACTCGTCAGTCTTGGGTATGTCTTGCCAAACAAAAGGCAAGAGTGGCTTTTGGAAGTGTGCATGTAGATATGAATAGCTGGTGGACTTAAGGCTTAGCTTGAAACAGAGATGCCACTCTGGGTGCAAAGATACTTTTTTTTTTTTTAAGATTCTAATGAGCTGCCTCCACTCTGGTCATTGACAGCCAATTAAGCTATTGATGGTGGGGAAATGCTTACCCTTATCTGAGTTGTGGCAGAGAAAACTGGCAATGCTATCTCTCTTGTGAAATGGGAGTATTGTCTTCCCTTGAGGAGTGCCTTTTGAATTAGGTCTACTTGCTGGCTGATTGCCTTCTCCTGAGATAAAGAGAGTGAGGTTAGGGATGACCCCTTTCAGTCTTCACTATTATGACCTTGGGGTGCTTTGCCCCATGCTTTGCTCATGCCAAGTGACCAGCTGTGAGCTTTTGCCAAATATGGGCAGGTGAGGGGTTCATGATCCCATGAACTGAAGTATCCAGAATGGAGACTGCATGTCCACAATTCCAATTGCTTGGCAAGAGGTGTGCTCTATGCTCCCTAATATCAGGCTTTCTTAAAACACTACTCTATAGGGATTAGCACTCTGGGAGAGGTCATTGCTGTACTTTGGATTACTACTATAACCCTCAATAATATTTTTTTTATTTGCACAATCAACTGGAGACACTGCCAGATGCATTTCCTTGTGTGTCCCCCTCAATAATGACTATATATTTTAGCCCAATATCTGATTAGCAAAGAGCATCTAGCAAGTGTAAGAAAGAGGGTTAAAGTCCTAATTCTGCAATTGACTGCCAAGGCCAGCTTCCCAGATGGCAGTTTGATGGCACAAGGTCACTTAACAAAGAAGTCAAAGGAGGAGGATAATGCTTTGGTGCACAGCACTCACATGATATATAGGTGAATGACTCACAAATCAAGGTAACTCCAAAAGACCCTTCAGAATACTCAACTGGCAATTAGATCTGTATTAGGCATGTGCATTTGTTCTCAAGATGAATTGAACCAAATATGAACAGCACTTATTTCTATCCAGATGAATTTTTTCCAAAATAAATGTGCCCAGAAACACATGAAGGTTCCATTTCCAGAACCCCCATTTGTTTTCTTTGTATAAATACATAAAAAGTATTCTTAAGGAAGTTATCTTACTTGTAACAGCAGCTGAAGATAGAAGCTTCTTCATGCAGTCCCTACCTAATGCAGTGAGTACCTTGGGGCAGCCATATTTTTGATGGCTGCCACAATGTCATCATGGAGCAGTACAGGTGAAACTCGGAAAATTAGAATATCATGCAAAAGTCCATTAATTTCCGTAATGCAAATTAAAAGGTGAAACTGATATATGAGACAGACGCATTACATGCAAAGCGAGATAAGTCAAGCCTTAATTTGTTATAATTGTGATGATCATGGCGTACAGCTCATGAAAACCCCAAATCCACAATCGCAGAAAATTAGAATATTACATGGAACCAAGAAGACAAGGATTGTAGAATAGAACAATATCGGACCTCTGAAAAGTATAAGCATGCATATGTATTCAGTACTTGGTTTGGGCCCCTTTTGCAGCAATTACTGCCTCAATGCGGCGTGGCATGGATGCTATCAGCCTGTGGCACTGATGAGGTATTATGGAAGACCAGGATGCTACATTAGCGGCCTTCAGCAATTCTGCATTGTTTGGTCTCATGTCTCTCATCCTTCTCTTGGCAATGCCCCATAGATTCTCTATGGGGTCAGGTCAGGCGAGTTTGCTGGCCAATCAAGCACAGTACACTGTATACTTTTCAGAGGTCCGATATTGTTCTATTCTTCAATCCTTGTCTTCTTGGTTCCATGTAATATTCTAATTTTCTGGGATTGTGGATTTGGGGTTTTCATGAGCTGTACGCCATGATCATCACAATTATAACAAATTAAGGCTTGATTTATCTCGCTTTGCATGTAATGCGTCTGTCTCATATATCAGTTTCACCTTTTAATTTGCATTACTGAAATTAATGGACTTTTGCACGATATTCTAATTTTCCGAGTTTCACCTGTATGGGTAAACAATGGCAATTGCAAGGAAGTGGCTGTGCACTTCCTTGGTGTAGTAACACTTAATTATCTATCTATCTATCTATCTATCTATCTATCTATCTATCGGGGGGTGTAAGTTAACACAAGAAGAGAATGAAAAAGCAAATGAAACGAAACAATAACAATTTTCTTGCACACACCTAATCAATCTATATTATATATAAGTAATCCATGAAACAATTGACTCTTTTAGATGCTCAATTAGATATATTCAAAGGAAATTAATATACTGTAAAAGTGGTATCAGCTGGGAATTACTATTTAGATATTTATGAGAAAGTTTTAGTTTATAGTCTTAAAGCTTTGGGTTTTAGAGTTTTGATTTGTATTTTTAAATTGTTTTAATCGTGTTTTAATGGTTGTTTTTAAAATTGTGAACTGCCCAGGGACTTCTGTATGGGGTGGTATAGAAATGTACTAAAGAAATAAATTAAATAAATATTCTCTAATACACCATTTTAGTGCCATGCACCATGTCATAATGCTCCACTTTGGTTTTTCACAAAGTGGAAGGCTTGAGGGCATTGCATTATCCTCTTTTTAAGGCATACAAGAAAATACGTGAGAGTTGAAACTCCCTAAAATTCTTTTCTGCAAGTACTGATGCTGAATATTCTTCAGAAGTTTTCTGATTACTCAAATATTTACATAATAGTCACCCAGTATGACTATCTTGTATGTATATGATATCCCATTTTCTGATATTTGATTATTTATATATAACCGCTTTTGAGAGCTGCCATTAAATGATATTTAGAACCTAATTTTATATGGTAGTTGGCATACAACAATATTTATTATCTGACAGCATTTGATAGATAACTTAATGTTATTTAGTATTTGACAGCTTATGAGATTTCAGATTTGATGCCTGCCAAAATCAAAAGATGTCAAAGTGGCTTTGAGAGCTTGAGTTTAAAGTGGGGTAAAGGCCTCCCCAAAATGTATTAAAAGCAAACTTAAATACAGTAGCTGCCTCCATCTCAGTTGTTTGAAAAGTCCTCTGAGAATGCCAATATATTTGCAATAAAAGGAACCCCAGTAATTCTGGAATATCCCACAGTAGCATATTCAATCAAGCTGGCATGAGAAGCCAAATGTTGATGGATCCCAGGCTCAAAACTACAATGAAGAGAAATAGAATTTAAATTAATTAGAGTTATGTGGCATTTTAAAAGTTGGAAGAAAACTCTTTTTAAAAGAACAGCAAGAACAAGAAAAGCTCCTTATACCTCTTGGGTACATTGAGAAGCAGATGGGATATGAATTCCTAAATAAATTAAATAAAATAACTTGTGATGTTTTTCCTGGCAAGGTAAGTCCTCAGTTGCACAAAATAACTCTTTGCTTCAAACCAGCTCTTTTCAGACATTCCTTTAATCATTTGCACTTTTCCAAATCACATAACCAACAGCATGAAAAGAGGAAAGGATTTGAGAGATGTCTGGTTAGCTGACAGACATCAGTTCACAAAGGAAATTATATGCTCATGCAGATGCACTTGCAAGTCCAAGCAAAAAGGCTGTTAACTTTTTTCCATTGAGATTTCAGACCACAACTGTGGAGCTGGACAAGTTAATTGACCAAAAAGTTAGAATCCAGCTAAGTTTCCTCACAGTGTCTAAAGATGGGGTAAAGCTTCACATATGAAATATGAATGCATATTTGAAATCTGGAAGTTCAAATTTAAAATTTTAAAGGCAAAACTTTTTTTACATTTTTAAAAATTGTTACAATTCTATGTCAGAGATATGGCTTGGAATTAAAATATGAAATATTCTGAAACTGAACCTACCGTAAAACTGTGCAATTCTTTTGGATTACTTTTTCACAAAAGAATCATCAGTGCCTTCTAAGTAACAGATGCTCCTGTCAGCTCAGTTCAATATTGGATCAGCCATTACAAGCATTATTAGACCACATTATAACAAAAACGCTTTCCCCAAGCGTTTTACATTGATTCACAATGTTGCATGGCTGGTCCAAGTTTTTTTAGGTTATACAGCAAAAGTGGCATCTCACCCCCCCTACCCCATCGCATGACGCTTTGCCATGCCAAATGGGGCCCCTAACACAACAGCATGCACTTCCCTGCGAATGCCCACCCCTTAAATGAGTAGCAGACTTGCAGCACTGCCACCACTGCTGCTCCTCTCTGCCCACTTTACCCAGTGACACACCAACACTGCCAGGACTCCTCCTTTTTATCCCGCTATTTTAAAAAGAGGAGTAGAAACTGGAAGAGAACAGGTGGCAGAGAGGAGAGTGTGGGCAACAGCATCCAAAGGTTCTAGCTCACAAGTCTCCTGCCCTCCACACTTCTTACCTGTCTCTCTTCAAAATGGCACATGAGGTGCTGCCAGTACAAGGGCCACCAAGCCTGCCTGGCAGAGGCAGGAGCATTGTGCCCTTTGCCCACCACCCTTTGCCACCTGAGGTGACCACCTCAGTCAGCCTCATAGCCGAGCCAGCCATGTAATGTTGACTGCAACTTTCATTGCACTGCTTTATTTGGGGGAATTAAAAATTATAAGGCAATGTGCGGAGGTACAGTACCGTCAACATTATACAGCTGGCTTGTCCATGTGGCTGATTAAGGCAGCCATCTCAGGCAGCAGATGAGTGGTGGGAAAAGGGCACAGTGTCCGCCAGCCAGCCTCTTCCTGGTGCCTCTTTTACCTGCAGTACCTTAGCCTATTTATGCTCCCACTATCTTACAATAGTGGGAGCAGGAAATCAGATGCAAAATAAGACAAGACAGGGGCCAGTTTCAGCCTTTTGCCCCCTACTCCCCCAAATTTTGAGCTGCAAGTTTTCACAAGGTTTTTTCAGCTGAGTCTGACAATGTAGGGATGTATGCAACGCCACTAAGACATTTTTTGGCTCATACCAAAAATTTCCAGTTGCTTCAACTGAAGGAGAACCCCGCAAAGGGCTTCCACTTTCAGTTTTCGTAATTCTAATTTCCATTGTTCTGCATGTAGAGATAGCAGAACTGGGCTGGCCAGAGGCAAAGGAAGATGAAACTCCTGGATTATTCATAGTTGTGCAGGCTGTGTGTGTGTGTGTGTGTGTGTGTGTGTGTGCGTGTGTGTGTGTGTGTAAGTAAATCAGGAGATTTAACATGTCATACAGAGTGAGAAAAGCTGCCCCTGCTGAATTTCCCTGGGATGCTTCCAAAATCTTTCTCATCTGAATGCCTCCTAGTGTTATTGTTAGCTCCAAATTATCTGGTATTGTTTCTGCAGTGGAACCAATGCAATAGGAATTATCCCATTTTAAAATTTCAAAATGCCAAAGTATTGTACAGATCTGGATCGTGATCCGTTGCATTCATAAAGAATGGGTTCTGCGCCTGCGCAGGGACCTCGCGGACTGACTGACTAGCTCCTCGCGACGCCTCCAACCGCCCTGCACGTGATCGTGTCCATACTTTAATAGGCGGTTGGGGCGTGTCTTCCTCAGTTTCTTTTAGACCGCCATTGCGTCTAAACCTCAGATCGATTGCTCCTCGGTATTTTAATAGTTTACACGGTACAACGACTGGAACGGATTTGGAACTACGTTTGGCTTTGAACTTTGGACTGTTTTGGACTACGTTTTTGGATATCCCTTAAGAAATTCGTAAATTGGAACATTATTATTGGCCGTGAGACGCTGAGTGCTATGGCGTCGAAAGCGGCGGTTAAGACAACTTTCAAGCGCTGCACTAACTGCAGAGCAAAATTACCGTCAACGGATACACATGATGCCTGCCTGCTTTGTCTTGGTGAGCAACATAACCCGATGAACTGCAAGATTTGTTGCTCTTTTTCTAAACAAACTTTGAAAAATCGGGCATTGCGTTTGCGGGCAGCACTGTACGAGGACGCACTTAGACCCCCGACGCCGAGACCGGGCTCGGGGCCCTCGACGTCGATGTCGGTAACGAGCGTTACGATACCGTCGACCTCGATTCCTCCTGTTGTGGACTCTGCCTCATCGCAGTCTAAAGCCACTATGGAAGAGGAGTTTAAAAGGCCCGGGAGTGTGGAGAAGAAGAGGCGCAAACACAAAAAAGCGCGATATTCCTCCACAGACGAAGAGGGCGCTTCCTCGCCACCGAGGAAGAGATCCAAAAAGACACGAGTCCGTAGTAGGACTCCTTCGCCGACGGGTTTACAGACCGAGGCGGAAGATTGGGATACTACTTTAAAGGTGACTCCGTCTCCATGGGTGCAACAAAGTTCCCCGTCATCGGAAGGTTCGCCATCGACATCGAGGTCGGCGTCGAGATCGACGTCGAGGCACGAACAAGCGTCGGCATCGAAAGCTTGACATCGAAGGGAATCGAGAGATCGGGCATTACCGGCGTCGACTTCGCCATCGACATCGATAGACCCGCTGCTGTCGGCGTCGACGGGGTTCGACTCGATACCGAAGGAGTTCCAAGCCTCGTCTACACAGATTGCGGGAGTTCAGGTTACAGAACAATGTACTGCTTCAACACCGAGTGTTTTCCAGACTGGAGACCAACACCGGCTGGTGGCGGACTTAACTCCTGCAAGAACCCCAATTCACTCTCCGGCGTCGCCCAGGGTGATTTATCATTCGGAGGACTATATGGACTTTGGTGAGGGAGTCATGCAGGAACCAACTGTTGTGCAGAAAACTCGGACTCCATTGTTGGCCCTATTGGATTCTAGTGAAGGCACGCCTTCCGGGTCGACCTTTCACGGGTTTACCTTCGACCAGCTGAGTGGGACAGCAGTGCCTAAGACTCCGTCTGCGTCTCCAGGGCGACCCTCCGTGCATACTCCTGAGACTACTCGACTCATTTCAGCAGCCACGAGTCCCATTCGACAGCTCATGACTCCTTTGGTGGAACATCGTAATCTGCCGAAGCCGATACCTATTCTGGCACGAACGGCAGATGCATCAACGGCCACGTCTCTTGCTGTGGGCCGCATCACACATGCTTGTGGTTTCCGCCACAACCCCGAAGTGTTTTTTCCACCAGATTATGCGGAATACAAGATATGGAAGGCGCAGCAGTCACTTCGTGAAGATCCACTGCCACAGCGGCAGCGCCCATTGGAGGCCAGATTGCTGCAAAATAACCCGTCCTTGCCACACCGCTCAGAGTCCATAAATCCCCAAGTGTCGTTGCAAGGAACACCTTCTAACCTTGTCCCTGCTACGCAGTGTGTTTCATCACATGAGACTGGAAGCAGTAGGAACAGCGACTCAGACACATCATATTTGTCAGACACTGAGGGAAGCACCATGCACGAGCCCAGAGAGCCTGACCCTCCAGAGGAGGTTGCGCCGGGTACCTCGATCTCTCCCTCAGAGGAACTAAAAGCGTACCATGCGCAACTACGTGAGATGGCGGAAGCTTTGGGCCTGGAAGTTCAGCTACCAGTCTTAGATCTGAAAGATCCTGTGTATAATATGATGGCAAAAGCTAAGGTCACTCACCCTGTGTCGCTACCAATGATTCCAGCAATTACGAAGGCGGCACAGTCGGCATGGACTGTTTTGAGGACTTCAACGCCCACTTCGAGAAAGTTGGAGAGTTTGTATAGGGTGCAAGAAGCTGATAACACTTACCTGGTGAGGCACCCAGACCCGAACTCTTTAGTGGTGGAGTGTGCATCGTCAAAGGGTGCACAACGCCATACTACCCCTGCTGATAAAGAGGGGAGAAAGCTTGATGTCCTGGGACGTAGAGTTTATTCTACGTCCAGTTTAGCAGTGCAAATCGCTAATTATGCTGCATGTATGACACGATATGCCCACCATCTGTGGGACACTTTTTTCCAGGACTCGTCCACGTTGTCTGCAGATGATTTACAAAAGGCTCTAGCACAGACCTATGAAAAGTCCACGGTGGTGACCAGGCAGTTGCTGAGCACGTACAAGCATTTAGTGGAGACGGAATCGCGGGCAATGGCAACAGCTATTACTTTGCGGCGTCACGCATGGCTGAGGTCTACTAACTTACAGCCAGAAATGAAAGATAAAATTGAGTATTTGCCCTTTGATGGGAAAGGGCTATTTGCAGACTCTACGGATGACACCATGGAATCCTGGAAAAAGATGAAGGTCACGGCAAAAACGTTTATGACATCCACTTCTTCAGCTAGTCAGCAGTCTCGTAGTCGCCCCTACGGAAGACAGCAAAATAGGTATTCTAATAAGCAGGATCGAAGAGACTACAGGAGACAAAACAAGCCTTATCAAAGGAATAGGCCCTATTATCAGAAACCTAAAGGCCAGAGGGCTGCTAAAGACCAATCTAAGCAGTCTCTTTGAAGTGAAGGTCCATCCACTGCAACACCGCACATCGACTCCAACTACAATACCAGAGGCCTCCAACACCAGCCTCGCATTAGCCAGAGTACCCGAGGCTCCCGAGAACAGCCTCGCGTTAGCCAATGTATCCATCAAATTGGCACGCCACGCCAATGCGTGGCACAACATAACATCAGATCAGTGGGTGCTGAAAATTATAACTTATGGCTATGCAATAGAGTTCAAGAATTTGCCACCTTTCCAGGGTGTGAAATACACCAGGTCAACACCAGCACTTCAGGACGAAGTGCAGGTACTGCTGGAGAAACGAGCAATAATGCGTGTGCCGTGGATGGACAGACTGAGGGGGTTTTACTCCAGATATTTTCAGATCCCCAAGAAGGATGGGGGAATAAGGGCAATAATGGACTTAAGAGAGCTGAACTGTTATATAGAGACGAGGAAGTTCAGAATGGTCACTTTACAGGGCATTCTGCATCTCTTACTAAAAGAAGAATGGGCAGTCACCTTGGATTTGAAGGATGCCTATTTTCACATAGGGATTCGCGAGAATCACAGAGGGTTCCTTCGTGTCACAGTAGGCGATACAGCGTACCAGTACACAGTTTTGCCATTCGGGCTCTCAACAGCCCCGCGTGTGTTCACAAAGGTGATGGCAACAGTCGTAGCGTTCTTAAGAACAGAGGGCCTAAGGCTGTACCCTTACCTCGACGACTGGCTTATGGTGAGCGCAGACAGAGAAGGGTTACTTTCTCAGACACGATTGGTCTTGCAACTGCTTCAACAGTTGGGAATCAATGTGAATTGGAAGAAATCCAAATTGGACCCCCAAAGGCAAGTGAACTTTATAGGCTCGATACTGGATTTGGCGGAGAAGCGGGCTTTTCTGCCGGAGTCACGGTATGAGCAGATCAGGGATTTAGTGCTTCTGTTCGAGAAGTTGCCACGTCAACCAGCGGAGGCCGTCCAGAGACTTCTGGGGCTAATGGCATCCTGCAACTCTACTGTAGCTTACACCCGTCTAAATATGCGCGACCTTCAGTTGTGGTACCTCCGCAATTTCCGTCCGAATGTGGACAACCAGAAAAAGATGTTACTCATCCCTGTCGGTGTCCTGAGGTCACTGCGGTGGTGGATTCAACGAGACAATCTTCTATCAGGAAGGGAGTTCCGACCCTGGACACCATCCTTTTGGGTGACAACGGACGCCTCCCTATGGGGTTGGGGAGCACATTGTGGTCATTGTCAAGTACAGGGTTGATGGACTCCACAGCAAAAACTGAAGCACATAAATTATCTGGAGCTTTTGGCGGTGTTTTTGGCGTTGAAGGCTTTCCGCCCCCAGTTGCAGGGAAGGGTTGTACAAGTGAACCTCGACAACACAACCGCCATAGCTTACCTCAACAAACAAGGTGGAACGGTGTCCCGAACCCTGTGTCATTTGAGCCAGCGTCTGTGGACCTGGTGTATTGCGAACTCCATACGCCCTATGGCGTTGCACATCAAAGGGGAGGACAATGTTCAGGCGGACATGCTGAGCAGATCGTTTCAGCTGAACCAGCAGCACGAATGGGAATTGAGCGAGTGTTACCTTCGGCCGCTGTTCAAGAAGTGGGGTACGCCGCAAATAGATTTGTTTGCCACTGCTGCGAACAAAAAATGTCAGAGTTATTGCTCTCGTGCAGGACATGGCAAACACTCACTGGGAGATGCGTTCCAGCGTCTCTGGAGGGGGGGCCTATATTACCTGTTCCCCCCACAACCGCTGGTCCCCAGGGTATTAGCGCAAATTCTCAGAGACGAGACGCAGGGGGTTCTGGTGGCTCCCTGGTGGCCCAGACAACCGGGGTTCGCTCTTCTGCTGAAGCTGTCGAAAGGCCGGTATCACCAATTTCCCGTTTACCCGGATTTGCTAAGTCGAGAAAGGGGGATGATCTTACACCCACAACTACACACGCTGAAGCTGACAGCGTGGCTGATAGGTTAATGAAAAGGATCCTACTTAATAGTAGGAGGCTTTCAACCCGGCGTAATTACAATAGTAAATGGCAGAGATTTCGCAGCTATGCGAGAAGGAAAGGATTCTTCCCTAAACGGGCGTCTATCATGCAGGTGTTGCTGTATATGACGACCTTGAAAATGTCCGGCTTGGCAAACTCGTCACTTCGGGTGCACCTGGCGGCTATATCTGCCGGGCATGATGGCTGGGATGAAAAAACTGTGTTTTCACACCCCAAGATTAAGAAATTCCTAAAAGGGGTTAATAACATGTACCCACCTGTACGGCGTCCCGTTCAGCAATGACACTTAACTTTAGTTTTGAATGCATTGACGGAAGCACCGTTTGAACCTTTGGGGGCTGCGCCCTTGGGCATGCTGACTTTAAAGACTGTATTCTTAATAGCAATGACGTCAGCACGTAGGGTGAGCGAATTGGCTGCGATACGGGCTGATCGGCCCTACACCCAAATTTACCCAGGGAAAGTAGTGATGCGCCTGGATCCTAGGTTCAGGCCCAAAATAGTGTCGGAGTTTCATATCAATGAGGATATTGTGCTTCCCGTGTTCTTCTAAAGCCCACAGACGCAGTTGGAAATCAAGATGCATACGCTAGATGTAAGGCGTTCCTTGCTGTATTATCTGCACGCCACTAGGTCCATAAGGAAAATGAACAAGTTGTTTGTACTTTACCGTGGCAAGCCTAAGGGCTTATCAGTGACGCATCAGCGGCTCGCGCAGTGGATTGTACGTGCCGTGCGGCTGGCATATAATGCTCAGGGTGTGACACCCCCAAGTTCTATTAAAGCGCATTCAACGAGGGCTTATGCAGCATCAGCAGCAAATTTGGCAGGTGTGCCACTGCCAGAGATCTGTAGGGCAGCCACATGGGCCTCATGTCATCCTTTTGTGAAGCATTATGCTTTGGACATACGGCAAGCGAAAGATGCAGAGTTTGGTCGAAGTATCCTGAAGAGGGTGCTGCCTTGATGACCCGCCGCCAAAGCGGGAAGCTGGCTAATCACCCATTCTTTATGAATGCAACGGATCACGATCCAGATAAACAGGTTGCTTACCTGTAACAGATGATCTGGAGGTGATCCGTTGTATTCATAATAACCACCCAGCCTCCCCGCAACATCAAGGCAGTGAAATTGAAGTTTCAAGAAGGATCGTCAGTATGCACGACGGTGTCTGGCGGTCTGCAGAAACTGAGGAAGACACGCCCCAACCGCCTATTAAAGTATGGACACGATCACGTGCAGGGCGGTTGGAGGCGTCGCGAGGAGCTAGTCAGTCGGTCCGCGAGGTCCCTGCGCAGGCGCAGAACCCATTCTTTATGAATACAACGGATCACCTCCAGATCATCTGTTACAGGTAAGCAACCTGTTTATACACATGTACTTGTGTGCATTGATAAAACACTGAAAAAAAGAAACCTTGATGTGACAAAATGTATGGTGAGTGAGAGAGAGTTGTAGAATATGCATGATGTTTTAGAAATGTATGGAAAGGTAAGTGTACATCACACAAAGAACCTTGATGCAAGCATACATATGAGTTGGCCCTATTTATAATGGGTGGGTTTAGACAACCACCAACAAGGCAGAACACCGGGAAAACGCTGATAGAATGTTGGGAATTGGTAGCATGAACTCCCAGCAGGCATGTCATGTGAACCGACCCAGGTCTGGTTCCCGTGCCATCCACCCAACATTTTCCCAACTCTTGCTTGACTTCTGTAACTACTATATGAAGTTAGGTGGAGAATCTTGGGAGACAGTCAGGCAGACAGCACAGGAACGAAACTTGGTTTGGTTTGCATAATATGCCCAGTGGGGGTGCAGAGTGCCAGTTCCTAACATTCTATGGACATTTCTTCTCCTTGCTGCTGTTGGGCACCCCAACATTAGATCCAGAGGTACTGGCCCAGAAAGTATATGGAATTCAGGCCTGTGTCTGATTTCATTTTATAAGAGTTCAATTAAATGCCTGAACACTGAAAGGTGAATTGACACCCCAGATCTCAACTGGTCTGTGAGGGAAGAGGCGATCCAGCAGTGTATTGTGAGATGGGTACTCAAGGAAGCACAAAAGCCAGGCCAGAACAATCCAAATGCTAAAATGTGACTCACTATCAGATAATGTCTGTGGAAGAGGCCAGAGGCTGATCTCCCCTTTCCTGTTGCAAGAAGTCTATGTTAATCCTTGTCAATTATTGCTCTGCTACAGGTGAAACTCGGAAAATTAGAATATCGTGCAAAAGTCCATTAATTTCCATAATGCAAATTAAAAGGTGCAACTGATATATGAGACAGACACATTACATGCAAAGCGAGATAAGTCAAGCCTTAATTTGTTATAATTGTGATGATCATGGCGTACAGCTCATGAAAACCCCAAATCCACAATCCCAGAAAATTAGAATATTACATGGAACCAAGAAGACAAGGATTGTAGAATAGAACAATATCGGACCTCTGAAAAGTATAAGCATGCATATGTATTCAGTACTTGGTTTGGGCCCCTTTTGCAGCAATTACTGCCTCAATGCGGCATGGCATGGATGCTATCAGCCTGTGGCACTGATGAGGTATTATGGAAGACCAGGATGCTTCATTAGCGGCCTTTAGCTCTTCTGCATTGTTTGGTCTCATGTCTCTCATCCTTCTCTTGGCAATGCCCCATAGATTCTCTATGGGGTCAGGTCAGGCAAGTTTGCTGGCGAATCAAGCACAGTACACTGTATACTTTTCAGAGGTCCGATATTGTTCTATTCTACAATCCTTGTCTTCTTGGTTCCATGTAATATTCTAATTTTCTGCGATTGTGGATTTGGGGTTTTCATGAGCTGTACGCCATGATCATCACAATTATAACAAATTAAGGCTTGACTTATCTCGCTTTGCATGTAATGCGTCTGTCTCATATATCAGTTTCACCTTTTAATTTGCATTACGGAAATTAATGGACTTTTGCACAATATTCTAATTTTCCGAGTTTCACCTGTATATTTAATTGCTCTCTATGGAAATTCAACATAGGTAAATCCACACAAATAAAACACCTATAGACTTTAATTCTTACTTTACTAACACCTTAACACCTTTTGGGATCAGGCTAGCAAATCTGGGACAAGAGAAGATGCCCATTTGCAGCTCAGAGATGCAGATTTGCTTTGGGCAATGTCCCCTCCTCAAGATAGCAGCTAACAGAAGATGGGATTAAGATCTCCCTGGACTGGGCTAATATCCTGAATAATTAAAAGACATTATCCAGAAGGTAGCAGCAAGTTGTTACCTTTTGGGACCCAGGAAAGATGATGAGAGATCAAAGGAAGATAGAACTATAAAGAATAGCTTACTGGACAGAGAACTAGCAGTCTCTTGCCTACAAGCAGTCTTATGCCTACACGCAATCTTCTGCCTACAAGCAAGACTTGCTCATGAGTAATCCAAGAGTTTGCTGCCCAAGCCGTGGGGCTAGAGGCAGGAACTCTGTCCATGGACAGGAACCGTCTGTGACTTCCACTGCGCAGTGAGAAGTCAAGACTTCCCCAGCCATGGTGCTCTGACTCTCAGCTGTGCTCTGAGCAAACTTCATGCTTGATCCAAAAGCTCCTGTCTCCAGCCAAAAGCTTCTCTCTTTCAGCGGAAAGATCCACCATTCTCAAGCCTCTGATCTTGGTAATATGCCACCCCACAAGCCTTGGATCCCTCCATCCTTTCCCTTCCTTCTCCTCCCCCCCCCTTTCCCTCTACTAATTCCTGATCTCCCCAAACCATGCCAGCCCTCAGCTTTCCTTACCCCCCCCTTTTCCATCTATATCTGAATTCTTTTAGGCTCTAGGAAGATTTAATACACACACATATGTTAGTTAGGAACACTGGGTGAATATTGTTGCTGGCTAGGGTTGAAATACTGTTAGTAATACTGATAGGATGTTCTGCTTTCTGCTCAGCTTGATTGATGTTGTTATTCCTTTATACTCAATAAAGCCCATTGAATCATTTAGGATTGGTTTGATCTCCTTTCTTCCTTGCGCCCAGATCCTACATGGTCACTATATAAAAGAACTTGGTCACTTGGTGACACTATGAGACAGGCCTAATTTTATATGCTAGCTAATGAGCATATTTAGTATATAAATCAGGCCTGGACCACAACACTGCCTTGCCGACAGTTATCTAAACCTGCCCAATGTGTGCAACGAGCCTCAGTAATGTAGAGAAGGGTAAGATGCAAATGAATTGAAATAACTGAAAGCTGAGACATACAGCACAAACATCAATTCAGGAATTAGAAATCCTGCCATTAAAACCAGCATTCAGGAGCAGAAGAATGCAGCAGGTGTACCCATGAAACAAGGAAGCCCCTCTTCTGCCCTGCTATTAGAGGTACAGGGGAGCCTGCCCTGCTTTGCATCTGGTCACCCTAAGCACAACATGCTTGTATTGAACACCAGATGAAAAAGTTCATGCTGTAAGTAGGAGTTGTTTCTAAAATTGCAGCAATTGAAGCAACTCTATAGTCAGTGGGAAAGGATAACCTTTGAAACTATGCAAGCTGTTTGAAGTGGCCAGTTTGGAGACTTCGGTAATGACAATTTCCCCAATCATTCTCCAGCTTATGCTTTTAAAAAATGCAGTTGTAAAATGCAGCTAGGATCAGAAGAGGCACAAAGCAGGTGTACTACTTGAACGAGGCTATTTTCTGTCTGTTGTTTTCATTTATCACACAATAATGGAATCCAGCTTCCTGCTGCTCCACTCTAAGGTTATAAATGCCTGCATTGTAGATGGTGCTCTGGAGAGCACCAGCACTTGAGTGGAGGGGTGAAAGGCAGAGAAACTTTTTCCTAATTAGGCACTTGAGTTTGAGGGGGGGGAAATTCTCCCTTCTGTATTAGAGGAAATGCGTCCAAATTTGATGTCTGGACTAGCAGTAAAAAAAAGAGAAAGAGAGCATGCAGGAATCCAAGGTAGTGGCAGTAATCTTCAAACCACTTACTCCACAGCAGTCCCATTGACTTCAGCTGGGTTCCTCGGCAGTAAGTGTTTTAAGGATTACAACCCATGTCTACTTTGTAATGCTTTGTGAATGCACTTTTTAAAAGTTGACCATTTTTGTTGGGTCTGTACCATGCCACAGCTCCTTCAGACAGTACATCTCCTGCTTCATTTTAAATATGTCGCCACTTACCTTTCCTTTGAAATGACAAAGACTTTAAGCTTCATTGCCCCTTCCCCAAAGTGAGTTTAAATAAATTCCCAAAAGATGTTTTCATTGAAAAATGGTTTTATACTAGCAATGAACTTGACTTATTCATTATAATTAAACAACAACAACAAAAGATTGGGAAGGGAGGAGCGGGGGGGGGATGACACAATGAGACAGGAAACAGTAACATTAGCAAAGATTAAATTAAATGGGTAGATACTGAGAGGAAGAAATATGTCAATGGAGATAATGCATAAAGAAATTAAAGAGCAATTAGAATTGTCCTTGAAGTATTACCACCATCCCCATTCCGTGCTGAGGTCTCCGATGAAGGCCCTCCTCTTTTTCCACTGAATGAACTATACCTAACAGAGGAGCTAATGTATACCACTCTCCCTGCTAATTGCTTTTCTCCCTTCACACATGAATGCTTCAGCTTTCTAAGGTCCTCGGTCATACACTGATAGTGACATATTGAAGGATCCTGATGCTTCCTAGATTTCTATCGGCTTTATTAAAAGAGAAAAATCCTCTTGGTGATAAAAGATGATTCTGTACAGGATGTTTTTGAAACATTTGTCTTGCTACCACTTTTTTAAAATTTGCAAATCAGTGTGTTCAAGGTCTCTCTTCAGAGATTTCATTGCAATACATTTTGCATCTTCCCTATTCTCCTTAAAACAGCTGTGGGTTTTGAGATGTTCAAATATGAAATGAAGATGTAATAAATATACATTTTAAATTTCATTGTGGTAACTCAGTGGCCAATGGTGATACTGCATTATAGTGAGGTTCACATCTTTCCCAGCTTCCTTGAAAACAGACATGGGGTCAAGCTGATATGCAAAATTTTCCCTTGAATATGCATGCCAGCTTTTAACCTCCAAGAAAGATATTGCTTTACAATGTAATTTTGCCTTATCCCATGCAAACAAATGAAGGAACTGACTTGCTGTTGGAACCTGAAATACAGAATTGTATTCTGAATATCATACCAAATATCACTCTACTATTTGAATGATCAGGGGAGATAAGCTGTAAACTGTAAGATAAATGATTAAACATATAGAAGAACAAGCCTTTCTGAAGGAGAATCAGCATGGTTGCTACAAAGATAAGTCCTGCCTCACTAACCTTGTCAACAGGCACGTGGATAGAGATACAGTTTATATTGTATACTTGGACTTTCAGATTGCTTTTGACAAAGTTTCTCATCAAAGACTCTTGAGCAAGCAAGCAATTTATGGACTGGTAACTGGTCAAAGGACAGGAGAGAGAGAGTAGAAATAAATGGACAATGTTCACAATGGAGAGAAGTAATAAGTAGGGGCTCCCAGGGATCTGTACTGCGGGACCAATGCTTTCTTATTTGTTCATAAATTATATAGACATTGGGTAAGCAGCAAGGTGGCCAAATTTGTCGATGACACCAAACTATTTAGAGTCATGAAATCCAAAACTGATTATGGGGAGCGCTAAAAAGGTATCTGCAAACTGCTGAGTGGATAACATAAGGGCAAATGCAATTCAAAGTAAATAAGTATAAAGGGATGCAGACTGGGGCAAAAAAATCCAAATTTCACATATGCATTGGCTCATATATTCTGCAGCCTTAGAAGTACTAACAAGGAGGTGCTTTGGAGCTCAGTGAGCATGCAGAGAGGGAAGGTTGGTTTCCTTTGATCGCTCCTCATAGAAGTGCTATTTAGCTGCCAGGAATATGGCCCTGAGGGTCATGCAGAAGACAAGATCTTAGGGCTGTGGTGGAGAGCTCAATGAAAACATCAGCTCATTGTGCAGAATCTATGAAAAAGGTAAATTCCATGCTATGGATCATCAGGAAGAGGATTATAAATAAAACTGGTAATATTAGAATGCCATTATACAAATTTAAGGTGCAGCTGCATTTTTAATACTGTGTTCAGTTCTGATCACCATATCACAGGAAGGATATTGTAAAAAGTGGGGAAAGTGCAGAAGAAAAAGTGCAGAAGAGGGAAACCAAAATGATCAGGGGGGCTAGAACACCTTCCTTACAAGGAAAGGATACATTGTTTGAGGTGGTTTAGTTTAGAGAAAGGCAACTAAGGGAAGACATGATAGACATTTATAAAATTATGCGTGTTGTGGAGAAAGTGAATATCATGGCTTTTTCTCCCTGTCTCATAACACTAGATCCAGGGGTCATCCAATGATAGGTACAAAAATTAGGACAGAAAAAGTAAGTACTTCACACAATACATAATCAGTCCACAGAATTCTCTGCCACAGGATGGCCACCAGCTTGGGTGGCTTTAAAACGGGATTAGGGAAATCCTTGGAGGACAAATCTATCAATGGATATTATTTTTGATGCTGTCCCCAGGTTCAGAAGCAGGATGCCTCTGAATACCAGTTGCAGGGAAGCAACAGCAGGAGAGGGGGCATGCCTTCAGCTCCTGCATGTAGATTTCCAGAGGCATCTGGTGGGCCACAGTGCGATACAGAATGCTGGACTAGGCAGGATTTGGGCCTGATCCAACAAGGTTCTATTTATATTCTTATGTTCTTAAACAAACAGACAAACAAGAATGCCAAATCAGCCAGCCTCTGCTTAGCCCATTACTAATACACTGCTATTGGTGTGCATGGAACATTATAGGACAACAAGAAGTGTATTCCTGCCATAAGGAACTTACAATCTGCATTTCAGCAGTGAGGAAGACAACAAATAAAGGGAAAGGAGATTAAAGGGTAGTAAAGGGTGAATGTGAGCAAATGCCATCATGCAGGTTGTGGCACAGTTTTAATTGGATAAAAGGGTTAAAGCCAAAGGCATTACATAAGAAACAGGATTGAAAGGAGGGAGGCAGCATTATGTAGCTGTTCTCTGAGGGAGTTTGGGGCATATGGGACAGAATGGTGTAAGAAAGCAGAAGACTTCTTGGCAGCTTTAACAGTTTTTAAAAAATTTCTTCATTTCCCAAGCCATTCCTCAATTTTACACTGCCCATTTTTTCAGTCATGCTATATTTCCTGTTAAGGCATCTTCTGTTCTAAAGGCCTTCTTAAAGCTCATTATTATTCTGCTGTCATCCATTTCCAGATCAAAGCTGATAAATCACCAAAGTCATAATGTTGATCCTTAGAGTATCCAGCCCATTCACATTCAGACCACATTCTGGTTCAAGACTAATTAAAAAAAAAAAAAACACAACACAACTGTTTAATCAATGTTACAAAGGGTGTGGAATATTCAAAGTATACTATATTCCTTCCATCAATTATCTTTCTACATTTTTCCAAATTAAGCAATCACATTTTTCCAGTGAAAAGTTATTCCCCATAGTTACATGTTTCTCACTGCTCATGGTTGATTTACCAAATTCATCCCCAGTGTAATCAATTGAAATCAATGTCTCTTTTAAAGTAAGTTCTTCAACAAATCAGGATTCTGCACTCAAAGCTATGGCTTGACAAGCAAACCAGCTTTCTTGTTAAATTGTAATAGTACTCTAAACCCCATTGGTGTTGACATCTACTGGGTGCATTACATATGGAAACAATTGAGACTCCATCTTGTGCACAAGAACAAAATTAACTGCTTATTAAAGAACACTGCGGTTTAGTATGGTTTCTGGATGGCAATGGTAAACCCCTCCTGCATTCTACCAAAGACTCCTGTATTCTACCAAAGTCCAAAGGGACCTATGTGCATCACAGAGGCCATTCTCACGAGCAGCAGAAAGCGAGCTAAGGGAACCTAGCCCAGTTTCTGCTGCTCGTGTGCGGCAACAGGAGCCGCATGGCTCCCGGCGGAGGCTTGGTGGCAAGCCGGCTTATGGAGCCCGCTGCTTAACCCAGGTTTTGAGTGCGAGTGTGGCCAAAGAACAGGTTAATGGATCAGACACAATTGGGAGGAGAGGGGCTCCCAGAAATGCACTGCGCACTTGCACAGTGCGTTACTGGAGCTCCAGGGTGGGGCACCACGCAGCGGCGCTTCCCTTCGCCTGCCAGGCGAGGAGCGGATGGACGGCAGGAGAGCCGCCGCTCGTCTGCTTAGCCAATCCACCTGCACAGAGGCCCGGCTGCGCTACCTGGAGGTAAGTGCTTTTGGGCTTCCTCCCCACAGAAGAGGGTAGCCGCCTCACGTGATCGTGAGGATCACTTCACAGTGTTTCTTTGTTCACTGGTATTTATGTGGTCAGAGACAGAGGAAACACATAACCAAAAACACATTTGGGCTTTCTGAAACCCCACCCTACTTCTTCACTTGCTACCCTCCTGTCTAATCTCAGTAGAGCCTCTCCTGTCCTGAGTGTCTGGCCTCATGCTCAAGCCCACTCCCCTTTCGAAATATCCACTCTACCAGTGCAGATTAAATACACCTAGTCGAGTGACACTGCAGCTGTTGTGCATCTTTGCATTTTTCCTATTCCCTCCCACCTAAGCAATCTCTCCCCTTCAGTTCGCCATTTGCTCTGCCAGTCTATTTCTCTATCCTCTCTTTGCCTCCCTTCAGAACGACCTGTTCTAGAACCCATCCCTCTTTTAGCCTGTACGATCGTCAGCCATTTTAGTCAGTACTAATTTTGACCACTAGATTGACTCTCTAGTAGTCCTGACTCCCAGAACTTAGTGGCCTTTCCATATATTGCAATGGCAGTGATTGAATATATTGTTTCACTGTGCTAATTTCCTCATAAAAGAATTGGTTTTGCCAATTTCCCCACAAAAGAGTGCATTTTGCTAATTTCCCCACAAAAACAATTTGGTTTGCTAATTCCCTAATCAGAATGTATATTTTGTGCCCATGTGTCATAATGAGAGAGAGAGAGAGAGAGAGAGAGAGAGAGAGAGAGAGAGAGAGAGAGTTTCTAATTCTGTTTTGAGAATATTTTCATTGAAAAGTGGTATATAAATAAAGAGTAACAAATAATTAAAAAATTCTAGCTATCTGATATGAGACATTGTCATATATGGAGTCCTTTCTCACGATCAGTGAGAAGGGCTTGAGGGCGTGCAGGGAGGAAGGCTAAAAAGGTTTGCCTCCCCCAGCAGATGACTGGAGCTCTGTTGTTAGACACATGAAACGTGCACCCAGATGTCCCGTTGCTGGCTTTGGCAGCACAGAGGTGCGAGGCCAGGATGCGTTGAACCGGCCCCTGGAAATCCCACAATGCACTGCGCAAGTGCATTGTGGGGATCCCCCCAGCAATGGCTGGTGCCCATCAGTGTTACAGTGCCGGTTCAAAGCAGCTAGCATTGTATACAAGCAAGGAAATGGACCTAAGAGAACACTCACTCCTTGAACCTCGTTTAATAGCCTGGGTCTGGAGGCGGTTTTGCCACTGAAGTGCCACTGGGATTGAGTGCGATCCCGTCAGTTCTCATGTGCAGCCAAGAGTGGGCTTGGCTTTCTTAGCCCAGTCTTGGTTGCACATGAGAACAGTCTCGTGGTCTAGCACACTAAGTGATGTGTGCACCCTCTGTCCTCTCTAAATAGCATTTCCTCACTATGCAGCAACAGCAAATCCTGCAAATGGTGGCTGACATGACGGACAGCCCTTTGTTGACAGGAGGAACTCAGCAGAGCTGCTGCGCAACTTCAAAGGCAGCCTCAATGGTGCAGTGATAGGGCTGCTGCCGAATGCCTTCAACCCGCTTTGAAAAGATCGGTGTGTTGTGCTGCTGCCTGGAAGTGGTTTGAAGGCATTCCGCAGTTGCTCCATTGCTACGGCAGGGCTGCCTTTGAAGTTCTGCAGCAGCTCCAACCTGTTGGAGGGCTGCCCGTCATGGCTGCCAAAAAAGGATATGGGGCATGAAATACTGCAAAAGTTGTTTCATTTGCAGAATATGATGTATGCAAAGCTGTGAGTTATGCCATGATTTCATGGGCGCAGAGAAAATGCAGCATGTGGCGTTGGGCAGAGAACTGCAATTCCTGACAATCTCAGCTTTTGTTTAAAAAAATGCAAATTTCTAGTCCTTATGGTCATGAAAATATTCTTGAAATGATATAGATATTTAGATAATACCTGTTAAAATTTCAGAAGCTGAATAAATGGCTGAGTAGAATTTTCAACTGTTTATGCAGGAGGGGGCATTGTTCAGTGCCCTGCACAGCTCTTTGCTCATTCCAAGATTAGAAAAAAACAGCATAAATTATGCATAATAGGAAGCATTGAAGAATGCATTGTGCAAAATGAGACAAAATATGCAAATTTAGGCAATTTGCATAATGAAGACAGGTCACAGAATTCGACTTTTTAGTGCAGAATCTGGATTGCTGGATGCAAAATTTAATCACAGCCCTGGATACATGACTGCTGCAATAACTAACACTTTATGCACTGAAAAGCATACACTGTAAACTAACAGCAATTGATGTATACAAAAATCAAGATGAATTTTTGCAAACGGCCACAGACAGCAAGAGCAACCAAAAAAAAAAAAAGGAGACTTCTGAGTAAATTAGAAGATACCAGTTTGATGGATCGATATTCTGCATGCAGGGACAGCTTCAAAGGCAAGCAAACCATGGTTCATAATGATGAACATTAGCTGTGACACAGTGAATAGTCAGATGGCGAAGGTTGAAAATCCTGATGAGGAAATCTGAAGAAGAGAAGACTGCAACTTTATCAGAACAAAGTCAGTGATGCAGATTATTGAACAATAAACCAGGGTGGCACCCTCAATGAATTATATGGTGATGTTTATGAGAATGCCTTAGATCAATGCACATTAAACTAAATACATCAGAAAAATGGATTGCTTGCAAAACTGCCTGCTGTTAATGAACAGAATGCATATGATCTGCACGGCTGCAGTGTCAAAAAGGAAAACAAAAAGACTGTGTGTCCTAA
Organism: Hemicordylus capensis; assembly: GCF_027244095.1. NCBI lineage: Eukaryota > Metazoa > Chordata > Lepidosauria > Squamata > Cordylidae > Hemicordylus > Hemicordylus capensis. Next base: position 116,976,803 of record NC_069661.1, read on the forward strand.
GGACAAAGTACAGGTTAAAGAGGGGAAAGGACATAGCTCCTATTTGTTGGAAATATTTTCCTTCATTACCAAATTTAGAGGGCTGTGTACGGGCCAAATTATGGGCCCAATCCTGATAATGATCCAGGTTATTCTTGCATCAGGCACATGGTGCAAATGGTTATCTGGATTGCATCAAGCTAATAATCAGTATCAGCTTGAAGCATCAAGAATAGAGAGACTTAAAAATAAAGAGCTGACTTCTATGTCGAAATCAGCTACCTTCCAGGCAGCTGCAGCTTTGGTCAGGGGTGTAGCTATAATTGAGCAGATGGGTTCAAAGAACCCGGGAGAGGGGGCTAGCTCCTGAGGGCCCCCAGTTCCACCCCTCCCTATTTCCTTCATTATCTCCCTCACTCCGAGGGGCCACCGGGGAGAGGGGTGAACACGGGCCCCCTCTCCCCTAACTATGCCCCTGGGTGTGGCATTTCAAGTTGCTCTCTTTCCTTTCTCAGTCTCATCCTACAATGCACCAGGAAAGGAAGCAACATCATGATATAGTGTCCTTTTCCTGGAATATTATGGTGCCCTGTGCCCTGTAACTAATGGTGCAGCCATCCCCTCCACTGCCCCAGCAATGCACCGGAGAAAAGGACACAATGTCATGATGTTGCTTGCTTCCTTTCCTGGTGCATTGTAGGGGGCAACCAGAAAAGGAAAGGCAATGGTTTGAAATGCTACCACTGTAGAAGGCAGCTAATTTCTTCAGAGCAGCCTTCTCTTCATTAAAAGATATGGTCCCCACCGCCACCTTCTGATAATATTTGATACCATGCCAATACAACTTTGAATTGGATCAGATTGATAGCCAATATTGGAGACATTTTTAATCAGACTAGTTTCTAATGATAAATGGCTCAACTTAGGCCTCCCAGCCGTTTTTGGACTACAGTTCCCATAATCCCCAGCCATAGTGGTCAATAGCCAGGGATTATGGGAGTTGTAGGCTAACATCTGCAGGAGGGCACTAGTTGAGCAGCCCTGCCTCAGATTCAAGTATCAGGCCGATGTGATGCACAGCCCTACAAATTCAATCTGGCCCTTTTAATTATCTGAAGTGAGAGAGGGAATGCTTCATTCATGGGTTTACTTTATGTATATTATATCCCGCCCCCCTCCCCGCCACTGCTAACTTGGAAAAGAGGCACTTTTCAACATGGTGATTCTCTTTATTTAGCGGGAGAGAGTAACTGGCCCTATCCACCCCCAGCACAATACCTCCAGTGAGGGTATGTTGCTGGAGTTTATCTTATGTTTCTTTTATATTGTAAGCCCTTTGAGGACAGGGATCCATCTTATTTTTATTTATTATTTCTCTGTGTAAACCGCCCTGAGCCATTTTTGGAAGGGCGGTATAGAAATCAAATAAATAAATAAATAAACAAATCTTGTATATCTTCAAAAATGGAATTCAACAAGCTGTACATGGGCTTTCCAGGTGGTCACCCATCCAGACACTGCCCTCACCTAAACCTGCTTAGCTTCAATAATGTAACTGTATCATGGGAAGTAACACAAAGGAAGATGAGATGGGAAGATATAGTTGGGAGAGGGTAAAAGAACCACATGTTCTTTCACTGCCAGGAGACCACTGGGGTAGAGAGAGGCTGGGAACAGCAACTTGCCACACCTGGGGGCTTGGGCCAGGCTCTGGCAGCCTCATTCTTCCCAAGGTTCACTAGTCAGGGAACTGAACTGATGATGCTGGCAAGGCATCCTTGGCACACCTTTTAGATATGCAGCCAGTGAAGAGCAAATACAATAAAGAGCATAGTATCACTAATCTGACACATAGAGCTGGGATGGGATTGCTATACTAGATAAGCAGCAGGAGACCCAGTCTCCTAGTTCTCACCTTGGGAGCAAATATATTCATATAGCTATATCTATATCAAGGATGTGCACAAGCAATGCCACAGGGGAGAGGCAAATGGGAGCTTTAAGAAAGAGGAGAGCGGGTCCTTACCAGCTCTCCGCCACCCCATGCAGCTTCCTGCTAGGGCGGCATGCCTTCCAAGTACCCGTGTGTGTGGTGCCAGCATGCACATGGCATCCGTGCATGCACAGGCACCATTTGCATGGTCAGCAACACCATGCTGACCACTCAAATGGTGCCTGTGCCTGTGAATGTGAGTACACCTTGTGTGTGCTGGCACCGCATGTGGGTACTTCAGACACTCGCCATCCCAGCAGAAAGCTGCATGGGGCGACGGAGAGCAGGTAAGGACCTGCTCTCCTCTTTCTTAAAGCTCCTGCTCACCTCTCCCCTCCCTGTGGCACTGAACCAGTGCTCAAACTTTAGTTTGTGCACATCCTTTATCTATATTTATATCTATATATAATAGATTGTTTCCAATACTGTCTCTACTTCTTTCTCCCTTTTCCCTGAAATGTGAACAGGGAGATGTTAACCCCTCCTAACTTGGCAAAGAGTCACCTTTTAATGTGGCGATTCTCTTTATTTAGCAGGGGGAGAGTAACTGTCCCTATCCACCCCCAGCACAGTACCTCCAGTGACTGTTGCTGGTGTCTATCTCATGTTTCTTTTTAGATTGTGAGCCCTTTGGAGACAGGGAGCCATCTTATTTATTTGTTATTTCTCTGTGTAAACTGCCCTGAGGCGTTTTTGGAAGGGCAGTATAAAAATTGACTGACTGACTGACTGAATGTCTGCTTATGAAGTTTAAAAGAATATATATTTTATTTCTGCTTCTATCCTCCTTCCTCCTAGCTAGGCATGTACCACATATATAGTAATGGCAGGCTCTTACTCATATTATGAGCAGTGATTCTTCATGCAGCTAGTTCAATAAGGGGACTGTGTTAACTAAGCTAAAAGCATGAAACAAAGGTGAAGCAAGGTCAACATTTGTGTTCCTCTGATTTTTGCTTACAGCACATTTTCACTTTATTCTGAATATCAGCCAACCTCTTTTCACTTTTCTTTTCAAATTTTTTTTTCTTAATCAAAAAAGTAATTAAGGAAAAGGTCAGAACAAATTGAGAATCTGTTGGGGGGACAACAAGATCTACAAAGCAGCAAAGAAACACAACCATCCCTCCAGATATTTAAGAGGACAACCTTTAAGGCCAGACCTCTTCTGATGGTGGGGAGCAGAAGTCAAGGCCTCCTAATTTCAAACACAATCCTTTCCAATGGAGTTTGATCACTCATTCAGAGTCAGAGTCGATGTGACACAGATGACCTTTGATTTGTCTCCTTTCCCCCCTAATATGTAACTGGGGGTGGGGGCTGCAAATTTGATCAGAGCAATTGTATTGGGGGAGGGTTGCTTAATCCTATACTCATGGATCATTTTCCAGTCAAAATTGCCCTCTCCAGCGGCTTTCCCAAGCATAGAAGAAAATATATTGACCCCTGTGGGGGGTGGGGGGACAGCTTTGGAAAGGAGTAATTTTGAATTTGACAAATCAGAGTTCTCCTGTACCACATCAAGTGGTACATCAGTGGTTTACGTGCATATGTAAACCATCTTGAAGTTTGATTTCAAGATTGCAATAATTTCAATTGGATTTTCATATCCATTCTTATGGATATGAAACACACCCAGGTACTTAGATAAGTTAGTAACTGATAATTCAAAAACATTAGCTCTGTTCAGGCATTCCAAAAGAAGATGCTGAACTCATCTCCAGCATGTCACGCATCCCTCCGCCGATTCTCTTCACGTTTATGGGGTTCATCTGAAGAGGCGCCCCAGCCTGCTGATCACAGAAACAGGCACGATCACGTTTATGGTGTTCACCACTTCAGACGAATGCCATAAGCATGAACAACATGGGCAGAAGGGTTAATGACACTTCATTGGCAGGACTTCCAGATCCACGGTGCTCTACTCATGTTTAGTATCTCTTTTTTTTAATGTCTGAACAGAGCTTTTGTCATGGCCCAAACTGTCAGAATCCCACCCTCACCCAGAGTAGTTACTCTATCTGACACTGATCTAGACCCTAGAATCTGGTTTGGTAACTGGAGTTACCAAAACATCAGCCTCCTAGCCTGAAATATTTGAAATTGCACTTGAGGCCTCCAAGGAGCTACTCCCACACGCACACTACTGTATGCCCCAATATCTGCATACCAGCACTGTCAACAAACTAGGCAAGATCAGATAGGAGGAGGAATGAGATGGAGCCAGAGGTTGTAGCCTGAATTCAGTTATTTAAGAACTCAGTCCTCCTCTGACTGCTATCAGATCAACTTGCTCCCTCAGAATGCTCCAGGGTCCTGTGGACTTGGATACCAGTGCACTAAAAACAAATATTTTATTGTATTGTCAAGTATATACGTTGCCTTTTAACCTGTAACTAGGTTCTTAAAGTGGCTTAAGTATCAAAACATAATAAAAACTATTACACACTATTAAGGCATACACTGAAATATACATCAAACATGATAATCTTGAGCAGCCGCAGCAGCAGCCTTGAGCAGGGCCATTCTAAGCTGTTTCTGAATTAGAAGAAGAGAGAGAGTGTGTCAAATGGACTTCCTTGTGGAGAGAGTTCCACAGCCTAGAGGCCACTGTTGAAAAGGCCCTATCCTGACTGATCATCAACCTAGGTTCTGAAAGAAGTGGAACATAAAGGAGAGTCTTAGAAGATGAGAGCAACCAGGAAGGTTCATGTGGGAGCAGATGCATGTGGGAGCAAATGCCTGGAGCTAAATGGCCCCAGACCCCTCAGGCTGTAAAAGTCAAAACCAGCACCTTGAATTGCTCAAGTGAAGTCACCCAAGGGAAAGTGTTGCATGTTCCATGTGGTGGATAACAGCCAATAACTGCACCACTGCACTCTAGACCAATATTAATTTCTGAAGTCTTCTAGGGCAACCCCATGTAGATTACATTACAATAAGTTAAACTGGAGGTCACCAAGAAATGCATGACAGTGGTGAGGTCAGCATTTCCCAGGAGCAGGCAATGTTGGCAAATCAGCCTATACTAATTTTAAAAATACCAAAAGCCACAGAAGTTGGGCATCTAGGAGCAGAGCCTGGTCTCAAAGTGCTCACAGACCTGATAACTGAGGAAGGAGTACAAACCCATCTATAACAGGATAGTATCCCTTCAACAGCAGGCTTCAGTTAATTTGCTCTAATCCAGCCTATCACTCCCCAGAAGGAGGGTTCACTGTTCAGATCTTCAACAGCATCTGTTCAGAGTATCAAGCCTCAAAAACATCACTTTAAGAGAGAGTGGGCTGTATGTCATCTGCAGTTATGGTAATCAGCTCCATTTCACCTTCTGACTTTGCCCAGTGATATCATGTAGATGTTAAAATAGCCACTTAATGGCTATCCTGATTAATACAGAATAAAGGCCATAGGTAAATTCCTTAGCATGTAAGTGTCCCATATGTTCCCAGTCATGTTTAAATGCACTTACCAAGTGTGTTGACCCATTCTCTAGTAATAGGTATTAGTGCATTAGGTGATTGTCAGCCCAAACAGGTACACTACCAGCTTGTTAAAATTATACACGAGTGGGTCAAAACACATAAGTACTGCATTTACATATGGCACAAGTAAAACACACAGGGTTAGGGCTTTACCTGCGGCCCATGTCCTGTATAATACAGGCCTAAAACTTGGTATGCATGCACATGTGGCAGAGTGAAGCCCTACAAGGCTGAGGTGGTAAAATAGTTTTTGCCATTTCAATGTGCAGGTGGCAGCGGGCGGTGTGGGGGGGGGGGTCACAATTTTAAATGCTTCCCAGAAAGCTCCTTACCAAGTATATTCTCCCCATATACTACTTTTTTATTATGAGGGAGTTTGTTTGTTTGTTTGTTTGTTTGTTTGTTTGTTTGTTTTAATGACAACCATTCAAAAGTTATATGACCTCCTCCACCTATGATAAACACTATCCTACCATCTCAGGCCTACCTGATTCTGCTGCATGTCTAGACCCCGACTTAACATTAGGGGCTGAAAACGCTCGGAACAGAGCAACCTCAAGTGAATTTGAAAGATGTGATCGTGAGTGCTGCCAGCCTTGTCCATAACTTCACAAAATCATGCCCGTTACAGACAATGTGACAAACAGTCAGCAACAACAACCTTGCCACAACACATGCCAAAATGTACGACTCTGCCTGCCACTCACATTTCATAAAATTTCAGCCAGCATGTCTCCCTAAATGTTACATTTAAAACTCTAGTAAAAGACATTTTATGATTTATTTTAACGAAATATTGAAAACGTCTCCCTTTTGCGGGCATCTGTGTGATAAACAGATAGCTGCGGGTTCTTTAACAATTGTATAATGATTGTAAGCTGCCAGTTTTGGCATCACTACAATGGAATTGTGAAATTAATATATGTCAAGTTCATCTTCATTAGTTTTCACAGTTGTTGCCAAAGCTGTTATTGCCAAAGCAATTAGCAGATTTTCATTTCTTGAAAAATGTTTCAATAATTATTTATAAGACATTAGTTCAAAACACCCTGGATGTGATTTTTATACAATTGTTTCCTGGGTACCAAGATTAGAGTTTGATTGCCCTATTAGCAGGTACAAGCCTGGTCCAAGCCTTCTTGGCACCTGAGGTGGCATGGCGAATCTCCATCACCCACCCACCCCCATAGTGAGCTTCAGTTCTCCTTCCAAACTCCCCATCAGCCACAATCCAATCCCGACCTCTGTCTCCCACTACACAGAAGTGGTGGTGGCCACCACTATCACTGTTCTTCCTCCATCCTCCTCTCACGTGTCCATCCTACTCCCTACCATTTTAAAAAGATGAGATATGAGCTCTGTTCACATATTATGTTCAGCACTCATACAATGAGTATTCAGTGTGCACAGGTACACATCTGTACAGTAATTCACATGTTGAACACAGGTTTATAGCAGTACACTAGTCCTATTCACATATTACGCTCAACACCTGTACTATGAGTGTACAGTGTACACAGGTACAGATCTGTACACAGGCCCAGCTACTCACATGTTATGTTGAACACAGTTACAGCAGTGCACTTCTAGGAATGTGTGAATTGATTTGGATACAAAAGTATTAGTACCTGAATCTAGCTGATTTGGGTGATTTGGAGACAGAATAAATCACCCAGTGCTCAACTGCCCAGATTTGGGTACAAAACAAATCACCCAAGATTTGGACCCCTAAAAAGTGGAGATTCAGACCTCAATTTTGTGACCAAAGTGGGTTGGGTGGTAGTGGGTGGAAGCTACCACCCAGATTTCAAAGAAATTGGTCAAAGGGGTGATTTTATTTATTTATTTATTTGAAGTTTGTGCATTTTTAAGCTTTTCCCCATAGGGCAGGCATCCCCAAACTGCGGCCCTCCAGATGTTGCTGAACTACAACTCCCAGCATCCCTAGACACATTTTTTTTGTGGCTGGGTATGCTGGAAGTTGTAGTTCAGCAACATCTGGAGGGCTGCAGTTTGGGGATGCCTGCCATAGGGAATAATGGGGATTTCAGCAGTCTTAGTTATAACTCCACGTGGGGGGCACCAGGGTGGCCCAGGGTGGGTTGTGATGGGTAGTCGTGCCCAATGAATGGAAGGAAACTACCACCCAGATTTCAAAGAAATTGGGCAAAGGGTTGTTGTTGTTTTTTAATTGAAGTTGGTATGTCTTTCTGGCAGATTTGGGGCAGAAAAGGGATTCCGGAGCAAAAGAGTCGGTTGGGTGGTAGTGCCCCAATGGGTGCCTGCTAACACACAGATTTCAAAGAAATTGGTGAAAAGGTGATTTTTTTTTTTAAATGAAGTTAGCTTCTCATCTTCATTCATTCATAATCTTCTGTGGTGCAAAATGATGAATAAACTTAGAAATAATCCACTTTCATTTCCTACCAGAGAATCTACTCTCAGAACACTTCAGACATTGAAATCAACAAAATCCAGTGCCACATGGTGGTTGGCACCTTATGTGCCAACCACAACCCACTCTGGGCCACCCTTGTGCCCCCCAAGTGGATTTATGGGGCTGCTGAAATTCCCCACTATTCCCTGGGGGGGGGAGCTTAAAGATGTGCCAACTTAAAAAAAAAAATTAAAATCACTCCTTTCACCAATAGGCACCCATTGGGGGACACTACACCCAACCCACTCTTCTGCCCCTGGAACCCCTTTTCTGCCCCAAATCTGCCACAAAGACATGCCAACTTTTTAAAAAAATTAAAACACCCCTTTGCCTGACTTCTTTGAAATCTGGGTGGTAACTTCCTTGCACTCATTGGGTACGACCACCCACCACAACCCACTCTGGGCCACCCAGGTGCCCACTCGTGGAGTTATAAGGCTGCTGAAATCCCCATTATTCTCTATGGGGAGAACCTTAAAGACATGTAAACTTCAAAACAAAATTTTAAAAATCAACACTTTGCCCAATTTCTTTGAAATCTGGGTGGTAGCTTCCTTGCAACAATTGAGCACTACCACCCACCACAACCCATTCTGGGCCACCCTGGTGCCCCTCATGTGAAGTTATAAGGCTGATAAAATCCCCATTAATCCTTATGGGGGGATTAAAAATCACCCCTTTGACCAATTTCTTTGAAATTTGGGTGGTAGCTTCCACCCACTGGACACTACCACCCTCCCCACTCTTTTGTCCCCCAAACCCTTGATTCAGATTAAGAAAATTTGGGTACAAATCAAATCTGGGGTGATTCAGGGGGGCAGATTTGGACCCAAAACAAATTGGGGGTGATTCGATTCAGGTACAAATCAAATTGAAAAAATCAATCCATGCACATCCCTATACACTTCCTATCTGTACTCACAGGCTCACTGTTTAAATGAACACAGGTACAGTCATTCACACAGAAACATGTACGAGTATACAGATTTCTATAAGCTCAAACAGCATAATGTCTGAATAGGAGACATCTGCACTGTGCATTTGAGGGGCCTGTAACCAGATTCGTATTTGAAACAGACATAGGTACAACCATTCACACCAAAACATGTGTGAGTGTACAGACATCTGTACACTCATAGAACATAACATCAGAATAGGGCTATGGAGTGAAAGAAAGTGTGTGGAGGATCCCACACTTCTGAACACTGAATGCCCCACCTCTTGCTTTTTCAAAAAGCAGGAAGTGGGACAAATGAGGAGAAGGAGACAACTTCAAGAGTAGCTTAATGAGGCTTCACACATTATGAAGGTGTGGAAAAAAGATGTGTGAATTAGGGACTATTTGTATATCTTCCTGCAGTGAAATTCACCAGCTGGATACAGGAGATATATGAGACACCACTTCACGTATGTGGGCAGTTAAGAAGGTTGTGTTTCTAGGCCTGTTTCTAGACCCAAAGGAGGATACAACAGCAGTAGCATGAGATCTAATTTAGTAGTAGAAAGGATTTAATTTAGTATTTCCTGATATTCTAGTAGCTGGCACCAGAGGACAGCCATGGACCCATGGCTTTAACTTGGCAGGAAAGAGCTCAACTCAAGCTAAACTTTACATTACATTAAGAGATGAGCTTAACAAAAGATGTAAATTGGAAGAGTCTCTGTTGTAAAAAAGCAACTGTGGCAGGAGGGAGTGATGCAGATTGGAACCATGGTGTACAGTGTGTGGAGGCAGGTAGTAGTATTCCTCTGTGCCGTTTTCCCAGAGGCGTAACGGGGGGAAACGGCGCCCAGGGCAAGCTCTGCCCAGAAATTGTGCCCTTCCCCCCACCTCCCCCCGCCCCCCCAGGCCCCCACATACCTGCGCCGGCACCCCCCTGGCCAGAGTGAGCACAGCGGTGGTGGGCAGCAGCAGATTGTGTGGTGGTGGCAGGAGTGAGCACAGCGGTGGTGGCGGCGGATCGCCGAGTGCAGCGGTGGCGGATCACCGACTCGTGCAGCGGTGGCGGGCGGCGGTGCCAGCGGATCGCCGAGTGCGGCGGCGGCGGGTGGATCGCCGAGTGCAGGCAGCAGAGCGCCGCTGAGGCCTGCCGTCTGGCCTGGTGTCACTTCCCAACTGCACAGGCGCGCCTCGCAGTTGGGAAGCGACGCCAGGCCAGACGGCAGGCCTCGGCGTCGCTCTGCTGCCTGCACTCGGTGATCCGCTGCCGCTGCACTCAGCAATCCGCCAGCGCCACCACCCACCACCACTGCCCGAGTCGGCGATCCACCACCGCCTGCCACCGCTGCACAAGTCAGCAATCCGCCACTGCCACTGCCGTGTGATCCAGGGGGGGTCGGGGGGCATGCCACTTTTTGGCGCCCCCCCACGTGACCCATCAGAGTGGCGCCCAGGGCACGTGCCCTGCCTGCCCCCCTATCGTTACGCCCCTGCGTTTTCCCACTGAAAATCCCCCCAAAGCAACTATTTGCAGCAAATAGTCTCTTCCAGGGCAAATAGCAACTTTGGGAGCAATTTCCAGCAAGAAATATCACAGAGAAAAGAGTCAGACCTGCATCCCCATGTGCCACACACACCACCTCCCCTCCTTGCAGTTGTGTTTTTACAAAAGACAGACACTTCCCATATGACTTACTGTTACACCAACTCTTCGGGTTGAATATAATGTGTAGCCTGGACCACACTATCTTCCCTTTCTGCTCATGGGGCAAGTAAACTTATTGACTCTGGCCTCTGGTTCTCTTCTGATCAGCTTCAGCATTTAACAAGACAGTTTTTGACTTCCATTCCTATGATTGGATCACCTCCCCGCTCCCTTGCCAGGGTGTGGCAACTATTCCCATTGCACCCAGCATGCCTTCTGCATCTGGGATACATGGCTACAGTCAAGCTCTGGGTGAAATCAATAAAAATAAATGAGAGCAAGGGCTGCCCACTCACAGAATATGAACACTGGAAGTTCAAAAACTGGACGTGGAACTTTAAGTGCTTTCCTTAAGCATCACCTCCTAATGCCCAAAGCCTCCCTCAGATACGTGCTGCGAAGACCCATACAATATTCACTGTGATTGCTGAAAAGGACAATTTTGAGAAATAATTGTTTGCTGAATAAGAGGACCCCTTTATTGAAAAATTGATTTCTCTTCAAATATTTTTAGTGCATCATTAAATACGACACTTCCCATAGGTTGCACTGCTGAAACCCCCACCATCAGCATAGAGACTTCTTCACTCGCATGGGTTTACCCAGCCAGAAAGGTAAATGCATTACTATTTGCTGATTTGTTACTTTAAAAATACACGGTGAATACACCCTAAAGTTACAGCCATGAGGGAGACAATGCAACAGCCCCACTTAGTGGCCCAAGTGAAACACGTTCACTTTTTACATAATATGTATACCTGTTAGGCCTATGTGTTCAGAAGATTTGGATTCAGATTCTACCCAATTTTGGATTTGGATGCTATGGGCATTGAAGATGTTGGATATTGGATTAGATTTGGAATCCAAAACCAAATTCTGACTAAATTCAGATTTTTCCCCATAGTGATCAATGGGAATAATTTAAAAAAACAAAACAAAACAAAAAATCACCACTTGGTCCTAGAGCCTTGAAAAAGGACATTCTTTTGATTTTATATTAATTTCTGTCTCCCCCATTGCAGGAGGAGGGGCATATCTACTGAAAGGATGGGCATACAGTTATGAAATCTGGCACACATGAAGCCCACATTGGCTGGATTTTTTCAAGGCTATGGGTAACCTCTGATTTTGGGGGGAAATTTTAAAACCTAAAAATAGAAAAGAAAAAAAGGGCTAAAACTGGCTTGTTTGAAGCCCTCCCTAGGACCATCATTCCACCTCCATTTGGAGGGGAAAGGACATTCTTTTGATTTTATATTAATTTCTGTCTCTCCCATTGCAGGAACAGGCAAACCCTTTAAAAGAGATTAAAAAGACTTCACATCTTTTATTCCCTTAATGGCTAGAAAGGGAAGTGAGAAATCATTTCTAAGCACAACACCAGAAGCATTTGATATAATTTCACTTTTTTCCACTTTTTATTGACTCATTCATTTCACTTTTATTGATTCAATTCAGTGCTTCTGAATTGATATAAAATCCAAGGAATGTCATTTTTAAAGTTCTGGCTTGAAACAAGCCAGATTTCACCATTTTTTAGCCATCCCCCCACCTGCAACAATTCACCAAATATCAAAGGAGTGACCCATAGCTTTGCGGGGGGAAATCACACATTCCTGCCAATGTGGACTTCATTTGTGCCAGATTTCATAACTATATGCCCAACTATTCCAGAAATACAAAGGTGGAAGGGGGCAAAATGGACATGTTGTTACCCTTTTCATGAAGGCAAAGAGAAGATCCCTCCATATTCTAGTGGAATGATGGTCCAAGGAGGATCCAAGCCAGATTTCATAATTTTTAGCCTATTTTTAACAAAAATTTCAAAAATTCACCAGAAATCATAAAATTGACCAATTGACTTCAAATTCACTACAGGGGGCCCTGATCCCCTTCCCCATGAGTGTGGCATGTATTAAGACTCTAGGACCTACCAGTGATTTTTGGTGATCCCCCTCCCATTTCCCTATTCACCTCTATGGAGGGAAATGATGTCATTTTGTGAATTCCAGAATTCTGAAGCATTTCCAAAATTAATTTCAACATTTCAGAATTAATTCCAACTTTACTAGTCCATTTTTTTTTTTTAAATCCAATTTGGATATTACTGATCTTTACCAATTTGGGGTAATTTCAGATAAAATCTGAATTTTTGAATCTGAATGTACACAAGCCTAACACCTTTTTGATAAAATGTTCTCCTGTATCAGTAACTCAAATTGTATATATAAATGAAACTGGTAAAATTTTGTTTCAGCCCTGTTTTGCACATTCATATTTTGGGCAGGATCCAGTCTACGTTAGCTATGACTAAGCATTATTGAAATGAATGAGACAAGTTAGTCATGAGTAATGTGAGTCACATTAATTTCAATTTCATGACTAACCCCGTGCTTCTCACTTCAACTACCCCGTCTAACTATTGAACTTTAGCAGGGGACATAAGTGTGTCAGGAGCTTGTAGACAAGAGGCAGAGCAAGGAGATTATTTCAAATTGCAAATATTTATAATTGACACACTATTTCACTATGTCAATAATGCCCACAAAACAATAGCATGGCAAAGGTGATAATTACTCATTTGTCATGCAATTTATCATAAGCACTGATAATGAGATAGCAGAGCAAATCAATGATAACATGAATTCTTGTCATATAGAAGCATTGTGGAGGGAATGCAAAGAAATCTTATCAGGTAAAGCAGAGCAATTGTGAAGATTAAAACTCATGGCAATCGAAGCTTTAGATTGCGTCAGCTGTGTGTTTGTATGTCTTTTGTAAAATGCCACAGACTAGGCCTGGTCTATACAAGCAGCAGGATGAGGTGGTAGAGTCCTAATGTAGCAGAATGAACTTGCTCAAGCATTCTTAAACTTTTCTTTTCTTTTTGCAGGCCACTTGAACATTGCTTGGAGGCTCTGCAGGCCCCTTTATAAACTGTTTTTATTACAAACCAAAGCACATAACTCATGTATTTTAAAAAAATTGCATGGCAAATTATAGATAATCTCAATTGTTTTGTTGTCTCTGTGGACCAACTCAAAGAAGCTTGTGAACCATGGGCTCCTCTCACCCCAATTTGAGTATTCATGAGCTGAAGCATGTGGTGAATTTGCTGAAGCTCAGGAACCACTGGCTTCTCATTTGTGGCCTCATTGGTTTTTCTCACCAGAATCTGAGAACCTCTGAACTAGGCCACTTCAGGCTCCAGTTGAGGAGATCACATTTTTAATGCCCCCCTGGGAAAGAGAGATTGAGAGTAAGAGAGCGCACAGGGACAGGACTGGTGTAAAACCTCTCTCCCTGATGTGCTAGCTTTTGCCTGACAGGAACATTTTTCACATAGGGAAATATAAAAAATGGCATCCCTGTCCAGCAGCTTAGAGTCCACTCTGCCACCTCAGGTTCCTATTATACGTTATCATTGTGCTGCACAGTTGTATTATCCACTCCTTCTCATACTTATTTCTATTGCATTGTTATGTCTTGTTGCTGTATTAGTTTAGCTGGTTCCAAACTTTAGGGCTGTTTTATACATGCATGTACATCATGTGATTTCATCTCATTTGACTCCTCAACAGTTCCTGACTGACAGCTGAATGTGTGACTAACTCTACGGAACAGCACTGTGCTTGAGCTGACATTGCGTAATAAGGAAGTTCTATCTATGGGGAAGTTAGATGTGTAATGGCTCATTCACACAGTCAAGTCATAATTGTCCCATGTGGCCATCACTGATTACTGAACATGCATGTGTCAACCAGACCTAAGTAATGTTAAAATCTTCCAATTGCTAATCTAGTTTGTAAGTGATGTAATCTTACAGCATACTCTTTGTGCATTTCACTGAAATCAATAAGATTTCAGTGTAAACTTAGAGGGAAGCAGAAAGGTTCTAGCTTAGACACACTTATTCTCTATGTACATTAATGTAGCAGCAAACCTGGGTGCGTACATTTGACAAGGAGTTGCAATCAAGCCTGACTTCCTGGTGAGTGTACCTGTAGGCTACAGAAGTTTCCAAAACATGTCTTTTCTCATTCATTTATATTTTAAAGTTTGATTTGAAATGTAACTTTTGGAATTTTTATTGTGTTTTGGCTTTTGTAAACCTCCTTGAGATGCATTATGAAAGGCAGTATAGAAATTGAACAATAAATAAATACATTTTTAGGTGCAGGCTTTTAAAATCTTAACTGTAGTGCCCCTGTTATATACAAACTGAGTGAGGGGGACCAGGGCAAATACTCACTCTGCTTGAAACAGCATCAGCAGAGGCGTATCTAGGGAAAATAGCGCCTAGGGCAAGCACTGAAATTGCGCCCCTTGTCCAAACATCTGACACCCATCTTTCAGATAACTTTACCATAATATCAGCTCAAAAACACAAGTCAAGCTTGTTAATCTTTTAATCTTTCAAAAACTGTTTAGCAGTGGACGTAGCCAGACCAAAAAATGCTGGAGAACTACAAATTTCAGTCTGCTGGGGCTCATGAAATACCCAATTACTATTTGGAGGTGTACTTGAAAACTAAACAGAAGTGCTTGTCTAATTCTCTACTATGCATTGTAGCATCACTATTACATAAGTTTTAAAAATAAATGGAGAATTTGACTTTTTGCAGATACTCTGAAAATAATTAAAGGATAAGCAGAGTAAACTGTGTCACTGCTTGGAATATATTCTAGTATTTCAGAAAGACAGTTAAAATGAGAGAAAGAGAGCAAGAAACTCCCAGTGGGCCTTATTACTAAGGATTTCACACTGATTCTAAGACAAACTTAATAGCCATATTATTAAGACATCACGTTTAACTCACTTATCACAAGAAGCAAAGTAAGAGCAAATGAATACAATCCTAGCTCATAAGCTTCAGCTCAGTATTCACAAGCCCTGATTCTCTGTACATAGTGCCAAACTGAATATGTGTACAGTGACTTATATTAAATTAAATAATTTACCTGTAGCCCCTTTGGGGGGCTTCCTAAAGGCTGGGGGGGGGTCTGCAAAGATTCCCCCTCCCACCACTGGCCTCTAGGGCCTTGCATTTGAGCATGTGCAGTGGCCATTTTTAAAAATAGATTTTGTATTTTAAAAATGGCTACTGAAAACAAAATGGCCCCTGCCATGCTCAAATGGTCTCTGTGAGGCCTAGCATTGCCTAGGGCTTCACAGAGGCCATTTGAGCATGCACGGTGGCCATTTTGTTTTTGGTGGCCTTTTTAAAAAAAAATTAATTTTACAAAATGGCGCCCCCCTTCAAGTGGCGCCCGGGGCACGTGCCCTGCCTGCCCTACCCTAGATACGCCCCTGAGCATCGGCTCCCCCAAAGCAGACAGCAAAGCCTACTTCTTTGGCAACCAGTTGAAAAGTTCAGTCCATCACTCTTCTTGCCCAGTTGTCTTTTTTCCTCTTCTACCCACCCTCTGGCATTGATATGGACAGGTACATTTTTAAATAAACACAATTAAAATCCTGGAAGCTGTGTGATTGCTAAATATTGCATGGACAACCGCAAAACACTGACTTAGGGTAATTTTTTTAGTCTCACTTCCCCTACACAGAAAATTTACGAGTTGTTCCTAGCAGATTATGTGGCTGGCACTCATTGCACCTGACAATCACTCATTCATATTGGCAGTGTCAGTACAGTCAGGATTAATCCCGGGTGACAAACAGAAAAAGCTGTTATTGATTTCAAAACCAAAACAAAAGCGATTAGGCACTCCAGTGCACTTTGCTGTCTTCTTGACACATGGCACAGCTAAGTCACTCTCTTGATCTCCTCTAACTATCCTCACATTTTATCAACTCCATAACATAATGGAGGTAATAATGCCAAAGGTCACAATCCTATACAGAAAGGAGGGTGTACTTTAGATCACAAAGCAATTAGGCACCATCCCTCCCTACACAACTGCTGCTGCTCCACACCATCCATTGTTTTTTCAAACCCCTGCCCTTAATCCTAGTGCCTATGTTGTCCCATTTCCTTCATTCACCCTTCCTCTTGATCATCTT
Organism: Hemicordylus capensis; assembly: GCF_027244095.1. Taxonomy (NCBI): domain Eukaryota; kingdom Metazoa; phylum Chordata; class Lepidosauria; order Squamata; family Cordylidae; genus Hemicordylus; species Hemicordylus capensis. The sequence continues at coordinate 116,993,364 of NC_069661.1, forward strand.
GTCTAGCATACCTGTTTCTGTTTGCTTCCCTATAAGATACAGTTGACACTGACCTTTAAGAGTTCTATACAGTTTCTTCAGAGCCCCCTATCCCATTTCCCCTTCTTGCCTAATTCCCCTTTCTCCTACCCCTTTCCTAAAGCCTCTTCTTTCTCCTGCTATCATTCCTTCACTCTTTCTCAGTCTTTTGAGTCCCTGCATCTGACATTCACCATCTTCATCTCTGGGTTTTATTAACTGCCCTACCTTTCTGGTACATCTTCCTCATCTTCAATTTGGGTGGCTTCACAAATAATGGTGGAAAGTAAGTTGGCACCAGTTCCCATTGAGCCAGCAATTCCCACTGAGCTTCTGCTACTGCTGCTAATTCTGTGATGTCTGAACCTGCCAATATTGGGTGGAGAACGTTGGTAACCTACCTCAGCCTGATATTGTCAAGTCAACTTTGAATGCCGGCTGAGGTGGGTTACCAGCATTTTCCATTTGACATTGGTAAGTATAGTATAGGTACCCACCAGCTGTCAAACTCCATGTGCTTTTGTTTACAAAAAGCACATGGCTGGGAATGAGGTCATTGCACCCACGTGGGTGCTGACATCACGGGAGCTGTCAAAATACACTTGCATCACCAGAAATGGCCAAAGGAGGGGCTTACATCAGAGGAAATGGTCAGAGGAGACCTCCCACATGACTGGAAAGGGTCAGAAGTAGGGGTCCACCCTCACCCCTAGATGTTTGGCCCACCACCCTCCACTCCTACCCCCAAATATGTCCAGGCATGTCCTGAAGGTGGGCATATAACCCTTCTATGAACACACCTAGCCATCCTGGACCAATAGGAACAGGTGTCAGACCCCAAAAAGGCCCGAGTGTGCAGGTGTGATAATGGTCGGGTGGCCATTTTGTGTAACTTTATTGGCCAAAATGGGGTCAAGCGACCCCTCTATGAACAGGAATGGGGGGTTGCATGTTTAGAGGGGACCATTTTACTGTTGTACAGAGACGATTTATTTTATTTATTTATTTATTTTTGCATTTATATACCGCCTTTCATTAAAAAGATAACCCCAAGGCGGTTTACAAAAGTTAAAAACATACAATAAAAACACAATAAAAACATCATGTTAAAAGTACAAAAACATATAAAAACAGGCATAAAAACAACACAACAAATAGAAACACAGAGAAGCCGCAGTAGAAAACAATCATGTAAAAGCCTGGGTAAAAAGCCAAGTCTTTAAAAGCTTTCTAAAAGCTGTGATGGAGTCCGAGGAACGAATGGCCACTGGGAGAGCATTCCAGAGTCTGGGGGCAGCAACAGAGAAGGCCCTGTCCCGAGTGCACGACAACCGGGCCTCCCTCATTGTGGGCACCCAGAGCAGGGCCCCCTCAGATGTCCTCGTCCAGCGGGCAGCAACCCTTGAGAGCAGGCGGTCCCTCAAATACCCTGGGCCCAAACCGTTTAGGGCTTTAAAGGTCAAAACCAGCACCTTGAATTGGACCCGGAAACGAACCGGCAGCCAGTGCAGCTCTTTCAAAATGGGAGTGATATGTTCCCAACGGGCAGCTCTGGATAAAACCCTCGCTGCCGCGTTTTGCACTAGCTGCAGTTTCCGGATATTCTTCAAGGGCAGCCCCACGTAGAGCGCGTTACAGTAATCCAGCCGCGACGTGACTAAGGCATGGGTAACCGTGGCCAGATCTGCCTTCTCGAGAAAGGGACGCAGCTGGCACACCAGCCGAAGCCGTGCAAAGGCACCCCTGGCCACCGCCTCCACCTGAGCCTCCAAAAGCAGAGCCGGGTCCAGTAGTACCCCCAAGCTGCGTACTTGCTCCTTCAAGGGGAGTGCAACCCCATCCAGAACCGGTAAAATCTCCTCATCCCGATTGGCTCTCCTACTGACCAACAGTACCTCCGTCTTATCCGGATTCAGTTTCAGTTTGTTAGCCCACATCCAACCCATCACGGCCTCCAACCCCCGATTCAGGACATCCACCGCCTCCCTAGGATCAGATGACAAGGAGAGATAGAGCTGAGTGTCATCTGCATATTGCTGACAACTCAGTCCAAATCTCCGGATGACCTCTCCCAGCGGCTTCATGTAGATGTTAAACAGCATGGGGGACAAGACCAATCCCTGCGGGACCCCACAGGCCAACGGCCACGGGGCCGAGCAGTAGTCCCCCAGCACCACCTTCTGAACCCTCCCCTCAAGAAAGGACTGGAACCACTGCAACGCAGTGCCTCCGATTCCCATACTCGAGAGGCGGCCCAGAAGGATACCATGGTCGATGGTATCGAACGCCGCCGAGAGGTCCAGCAGAACCAACAGGGACGCACTCCCCCTGTCTAGTTCCCGGCGTAGGTCATCCACTAGAGCGACCAAGGCAGTCTCAGTCCCATACCCGGGGCGGAAGCCAGATTGAAAAGGGTCCAGATAATCCGTATCATCCAAGACCCTCTGCAGCTGGGACGCCACCACACGCTCCATCACCTTGCCCAAAAAGGGGAGGTTAGACACAGGTCTATAGTTGTCCAGGTTGGAGGGATCAAGGGAGGGCTTTTTTAATAGAGGTCTTACCACTGCCTCCTTGAGGCATGATGGCATCCTGCCCTCCCTTAACGAAGCATTAACGATCACCTCCAGCCATCTACCTGTCCCCTCCCTGGCAGCTTTTATTAGCCATGAAGGGCAAGGGTCAAGAGTGCACGAAGTCGCCCGCACACTGCCCAGGATCTTGTCCACATCCTCAGGCCGCACCAACTGAAAAGAATCCAACACAACGGGACCAGATGGTACCAGAGGCACGTCTGCCGGAACTGCCAAAACTCTGGAGTCCAGGTCAGCACGGATGCAAGCGACTTTATCTGCAAAGCGACAGGCAAACCGATCACAAAGAGCCGTAGATGACTCCTCCCCCATTGTCCGGGGGGATGTGTGGAGCAATGTTTTCACCACACGAAACAGCTCTGTTTGCCTGCACTGAGCAGACGCAATGGAGGCGGAGAAAAAACATTTCTTCGCCGCCCCCACCGCCACGGCATAGTCCCTAAAATGGGCTCTAGCCCGTGTTCGATCGGATTCGTGACGACTCTTCCTCCAGCGTCGCTCCAGCCGTCGTCCGAGTTGCTTCATCGCCCTAAGCTCCGAGGAAAACCAAGGAGCAGAACGGGCTCCACCAAGCCGGAGAGGGCGCTTGGGGGCAACCGTGTCAACAGCCCTGGCCATCTCTCCATTCCAGAGATCAACCAAGGCCTCGACAGGGTCACCAGCTCTGGACACTGGAAACTCCCTGAGGGCCGTCTGAAATCCAAGCGGATCCATAAGCCTCCGGGGGCGGACCATCTTAATCGGCCCACCACCCCTGCAGAGGGCAGACGGAGCAGTCAAACTAAACCCCACCAGGTGATGATCTGTCCATGACAAGGGAGTGATCTCAAATTCCCCCACCTCCAGATCATTTATTTCCCGATCGGCAAAAACCAGATCCAGAGTGTGTCCCGCCACGTGGGTAGGGCCCGATACCAACTGAGACAGGCCCATGGTTGCCATGGAGGCCATGAAATCCTGAGCCGCACCCACTAAGGGGACCTCAGCGTGTACATTGAAGTCCCCCAAGACAATAAGCCTGGGGGAACCCAAGGCCACCTCCGAGACCACCCCCGCCAGCTCAGGTAGGGAGACTGAAGTGCAGCGGGGTGGTCGGTACACCAGCAGAATCCCCAGCCTATCTCGGAGGCCCACCCTCAAGGACAAACACTCGAAATTCTGAGATTGCCTGACCGGGCACCTGGAAACGGGGAGGGTCTCTCGAAAGATGACCGCAACGCCTCCTCCCCGACCCTCGAGGCGGGGCTGCTGCATGATCTGGAAACCTGGAGGACAAAGCTGAGAGAGACCAACCCCGCCCAGCGCATCCAACCAGGTCTCCGTCACGCATACCAGGTCAGCACGCTCATCCACAATCAAATCGTGGATGAGAGATGTTTTTGCGTTAACTGACCTGGCATTCAGCAGCAGCACCCTAATCCTCGAAGGAGTGTTCTCAGAACTCCCTAGGGTCAGAGGGTTGGGGGAAGGGCCGGAAAAAGGAACAGGCCTCAATTGCCTGGACCGTTTTCCCCTGTAACGGCCTGCCCAACTCCCACCACCATACCTCCCTCTGCCCGCTACCCGTGATATTGCCGCCCCCACTCCAGACCCACTTTTTTGCTCTCCCAGACACATCTCCCCGGACTATTCCACCACGGCTACTTGGCTTAATTTAAAACCAAAACCAGACTCATACAGTCCCTGCTGACTTCTTGCTTGGTGGAAGATGGATTGTCAAGGCAGGAGGAGAAGGTCTTCAGGGCTCCAGGCAGCTCGCCCCACGGCTGAGAGCCACAAGGACGAGAGCCCTTATGCTCTCGCCCTTCGGCTCACGCCCCTGGCCCAGCCCCAGCTTTAAAGCCACAGAGGCTGAGGGCAGATGGCACACACCTGGAGAAAGAGGTGGGGCAGAAGCCCAAACACAGTCACTGCCCTGCCAAGATGTTCCCTCTTCCCTTCCTCAGTCCCCGGCCCAGCCCCAGCTTTAAAGCCACAGAGGCTGAGGGCAGATGGCACACACCTGGAGAAAGAGGTGGGGCAGAAGCCCAAACACAGTCACTGCCCTGCCAAGATGTTCCCTCTTCCCTTCCTCAGTCCCCGGCCCAGCCCCAGCTTTAAAGCCACAGAGGCTGAGGGCAGATGGCACACACCTGGAGAAAGAGGTGGGGCAGAAGCCCAAACACAGTCACTGCCCTGCCAAGATGTTCCCTCTTCCCTTCCTCAGTCCCTGGCCCAGCCCCAGCTTTAAAGCCACAGAGGCTGAGGGCAGATGGCACACACCTGGGTCAAAACCTCCACTCGGACTGGAGTTGCAGATTCACTCATAGCTTGATGTTCCAAACCAGCTTCCCTGAAACAGAGAAAATGGATTCTCTAAATCTTGCTGCTCAGGGATAGCAGCAGCCCAAAGCAACTATCAGTATTCCCCCCTCTTCTCACCCTCTAAATGGCTGATGCTAGGACTACGCAGTGTCCCACGGCCCTATCATTGCCACAGACACCCTTGAACATTAGGCCTATGACACCAGTGAGTCTGTCCTACCCTCCTACTGGCCTGAAAACCCGCCAGATGGCTGACCTTATTGCTGGTGAGGTTCTGGTTCCAGAAACTAACTTTGCAACAGCTGCAATGGATGAGGATGATAAACAATAATGTGATTGTGGCTGCTGTAACACCAACCCCGCAGCACCTATAGAAACTGAAGATGGAGAGCCTTCAGCTATTGCCTCCAAAGATTCTGGAACAGAAGCTCCTGTGAAACAAAACTGCATAGGAAGAAAAAATTGGTGAAGAAGAGACCTCAGTATTTTTGGTGCAACAACAACTGTTGCCACAATTCAGAGTGGAACATTTCTGAAGATGAGGAGTGTGGCTGTGATTCATGATTGTCAAGCAGGTCCTGGAGGCCACATTGTAGGAAACCATGCTGTGTGTCTACTGAAAATTGGCCATCTTATGATTGCCTTACACTGATTTCAGGCAGCCCAAGATCCTCTTATTGCAGAGCAGTGTGCTTTACGTCATCATCTGAAAGTGGGGAGGAGGAAGCCATGGATGGCCTTGTGCTTTCAAAACCTGAAGAGCCAGCCCCAGCTGAGAAAATCGACAAGCTGGTAAGGTGGGTGTGATTTAATTCACCTGCTTTGTTTGGCTGTGTTTACCCTGCAGTATTAAAATATTGCCCTCTTTTGTGCAGGTGCAGGCCTTTGAGATCCTGCACCTCAGGGATGTCAACGTGTCCTGCATTTCCTGTGCATGTACTGATGGTGACCAATAAAAGACATTTGTTTTAAATGTGTGTATTCATACCTGTGTGAAGCAGAACCATGGCAAGGCACAAGAAAATCCTAAAGGAAATATATTACACCCCTGGGAGAGTGGGGAGTTTGGGGGGTCTAAATCCACTATTTCAAGAGGCCAGGCAGCACAGTAAAGTGCTGAGTAAAAGGCAAGTTGAGGCCTGGCTTTCAGAGCAGGATGCTTATACTCTACACAAACCTGCAAGGATTCATTTTAAAAGAAACAAGATTGTTGTTTCAGGGGTGGATGCACAATGGCAGGCAGATTTAGTGGACATGCTACAGTATTGTAAATACAACAAAGGCTACAAGTACATTTGACAGTAGTGGATATTCTATCTAAATATGTATGGGCTGTATGTCTAAAAGACAAAACAGGGAGGGAAGTGGCCACTGCTTTTAAAGCTATTTTCAGAGAAGGCCAAGAGCCTGGCAAGCTCCAGACCGATAGAGGGAGTGAGTTTTTAAATAAGCCTGTAGGTGCACTGTTAAAGGAGCATGGGATTCACCACTTTGTCACCAACAATGATGTCAAAGCAGCCCTTGTGGAGAGACTGAACCAGACATTAAAAACTCATATGTAGAGGTATTTTACTGCTCACAATACCTTCAGGTATATTGATGTCCTGCCTCAGCTCCTAAAGAGCTATAACCACAGCTTTCACAGAACCATACAGTGCAGGCCAGTAGATGTCACCACCAGCAATGACCTGTCTGTTTGGAAAAGAGTCTGTGGCAGCACTAGCCATAAAAAAGTCAAGTCTACTGAAAAGGAGATTGCACTGGGATTTCTAAAATTAAAGGAGTTTTTGAGAAAAGTTATGAACAGAACTAAACCACAGAATTGTTTATAGTGGACCAAATCATCAGAAGAGCTGAAAGGCCGGTCTATCTGCTGAAAGGCTACATGGGAGAGCCAGTTCTCGGCAGCTTCTATCTTGAAGAATTACAGAAAGTTAAAGTGGGAGAGGACAAAGTGTACAGGGTTGAAAATATTCAAGCTACAAAAGACCATGGTAAACTAAAACAACATTTAGTGAAGTGAGTAGGTTGGCCTGACAAGTTCAATAGTTGGGTTCCTACTTCAGGCTAAGGATGTGTGAAACATTTTTGGGACAAAATGATTTGTACCCGAAATGGGCTGTTTGGGGCAATTTGTCAACAAAACAAATCACCCCTTTGCAACTTCCAGATATTCTGTTAACAAAGCAAAATTTTTGTTTTTGCCTGTTTTGGCTCCGAATGATGTGTTGTTTCAGACATCCATTTTGAGGCGATCTCTGAGTCAGTCTCCATTTTGTCTTTGAATTTCTCGCCTTCAGAGCAGTGAACGAAAGCATGGGCTGATCTCCTGATTATTCCCTCCTTGTTGCCGATTGGCTCCTTTGGCTATTGCCACTTCTGACCTACCCCACATTGGCCAGGGGAAGGGTCGAAGAAGGGGCAAAGGAGGGAGAGAGGGAGTTCAAGGAGGGATTCATTTATACATTTGTTTCATTAAGATTTAAAGAGGCAGCCTCCCAGGCAGCATTCTACCTTGTTCTGCCTCATATTAGGGGAGGGAGGGAGAGAACTTTGCTTTGCTTGCCAACATGCCAACATGCCATTGCCCCTATGGCTATGCCAACTGCCTTCCCAGACTGAGCCCAGCCTGCCCACCCGGCTTGCCTGCCTGCTCCTGCTGGCTAATGGGTAGTGTGGCTACCAGCCTGGGAACTGATTTAAAAAATTTACCTCTGCTGCATTGCTTTTTTTAAATTATTTTTGTTGAATCTTGAGAAGAATTCTTTTTTCACCCCCTTGAGAGAATCACTGCCTGCCTGTGCCTGCTGTGTGCCAGCCACCAGCCCTAGCCCCTGTGGCCACTTGCCACCTGACCAGCCACCCCCTTTCCCCCCAGATTTTTCCAAGCTTTTGCCCCAGACCCCCCCTCAAATCTGAAGACTGAAGAAGGAGGAGAAGTCAAGAAGAAGATTGAAGAAGAAAGAGTAGACTCAGAGACCAGATCACAGAAGTGGACAACTGGGTGAAGCCCTAGACTGAGTGTACCCCATTTTCATTCTGCATTCTTGAGGTTTTTTTTCCTGTTTGGAGGGAGGTTTGGGGTTGCAATGGAATTTTAAAAGTTGTCTGTTTAGTTTAGAAGAAGTTTAATCAGGGGTTCTGTGTGGGAGGGATCCCCGTTAACTAGTACTAGTAGGTGGTTAAGGGTAGTGTAGCCTTGTGGTTTTAAAAAACAATTATGTCTTTTTTTCCCATTCCAAAGATTGGGGGGGGGGCTTTTAAAAAAATAGAAGCCTGTCCTCTTCAAGCCCTCTGCCCCATAACTGATATATTAATATTTTCTGCCCAGCAGCCTATTGTGTGATCTTCCCTAGTTATTATTGCATTAGTTATCTTGTATCTATTCTGTTCAATCCCTAGTTATATTGTATCTGTTATTGTATCTCTGTTCCCTTACTGCTCCCTATCTGTTCCCTTGTATCTGTTTCCTAGTTACAATGTATATATATTATGCCATTCAAATGCCTTGTATGGTTTGTTGTTGTGGCTGTATTTTAGGGACCTCATGGATGGGCGCAGGACAGGTTCTCCCTCTCCCCACCCCCTCTCTCTGGACTTCTTTGCAATGAAGATTGGATTAATTGCAGCTTCTAGCATCATCATCATTTTTATTCAAACTAGATTGCTTGCATCAACAATAGGTTGTTTTATGCTACAGGTTCCAATCTGTTGCAGAAATGTCAAAAAAAAGGCACTAAAAATTGTGTGCCATTGTTGTCATCATCATCACTCTTCTAATTGTTTGGTGGGAGGGGGGGCCAAACCTCACTGTTCCACTGGCAGAATGCTGCTGTTTGCACCCTTCCTTACTTAACCTGCTCTTATGGCTGGGTGCCGCAAATGTAGCTGTCTCTCTGTTGCTTGTGGATGAAACATTTTTCCTGAGCCATTTTGGAAGGGCGGTATACAAATCAAATCAAATCAAATCTTAATGTAAACCGCCCTGAGCCTTTTGGAAGGGCGGCATAAAAGTTTTAATTAATTAATTAATTAATAATAATAATAATAATAATAATAATAATAATAATTAATCAAATAAATAAATAAATAATGCTTGAGGGAGGGAGGGCAGGGCACTGTTGTTGGCCCTAGTCTGCTGCATCTGTGATATCACGCTTGCTTTGGAAACCTGGTTCTTTGCAAAGCTCTGCTGTTGTTGTTGATGTAGCTATTAATGTTCTTTGGGGCAGATTCAGGGCAGAAAGGGGGCTTTGGGGGTGGAAGAGTGGGTCGGGAGATAGTGCTCCAATGGGTGCCTGCCACCACCCAGATTTCAAAGGAATTGAGCAAAGGGCTGATTTTCTTGGAACTGTTGAAGTTTACGCATCTTTGGGGCAGATTCACCAAAGTTTCACCAAGTTTCACCAGTTTCACCAGAGGTTTACCAGTTTTGCCAAGTTTCAGCAGAGTTCTGCCAAAGTTGCACTGAACTTTCACCAAGTTTCACCAAAGTGTCATCAGTTTCACCAAGGCTTCACAAGGCTTGCCAAGGCTTCACCAAGTTTCACCAAAGTCTCGTCAAGTTTTGCCAAGTTTCACCAAAGCTTCACCAGTTTCATCAAGTTTCATCAATTTTCATCAAGTTTGGCAAGTCTCACCAAGGTTTTGCCATGTTTCATCATGTTTCACCTAGTTTCACCAAAGTTCTGCCAAGTTCCGCCATGCTTCACCAAGTTTCGCTATGTTTCACCAGAGTTCCAAAGTTTCACCAAAGTTTCACCAAGTTAGGCCAGAATTCTGCCAGAGTTTCACCAAAGTTTTGCCAAAGTCAGTCCAGAGTTTTGCCAAAGTCAGTCCAGAGTTTTGCCAAAGTCAGTCCAGAGTTTCGCCACAGTTAGTCCAGAGTTTCGCCAAAGATCCACCAGGTTAGGCTAGAGTTTTGCCAGCATTCCGCCAGGTTTCACCAAAGTTTCACCAGTTTCAGCAGTTTCACCAAAGTTTCATCAACATTTCACCAAGGTTTCACCAAGGCTGCACCAAAGTTTTGCCAGTTTTGCCAAAGATTCACGGTTAGGTCAAAGTTTTGCCAATTTTGCCAAGATTTCACTAGTTTCACCAAGTTTCACCAATGTAAGCTTTTCATGCTGGAAAGGGTTGAAAAAGTGTCTAGAACCCAAGGTTCTCCATATATACAGTATCTTGCATCTTGGAAAGACTGACTCTACATAAACTCCTTTGCTTCTTGAGCATGCCTCAAAAGATCTTCTTTATCTGTAGATTTACGAAACTGGATGAGATTTGTTGGTGAAACATGTGGGAGGAGTAGATAAGATCTGTCCATTTCCAACTTATACTCCTCTGGCAGGGAATATATTTTGTGAAGGAATATATTTTGTGAAGATAAACTTCATTAAAGAATTCCTTTGCAAAATGTATTCCCTGCCAGAGAAGTTGATGTGGGATAAATCTCACATCATGTTTTTCCTGGATTTTCCAAAAAGAGGTGGCTGATAAACATTGTTCTTTTCAAAGGGCTCATCAGAGGGCTAGAGAGAGAAACCTCCAATATCATGTTCACTTTCCAGCAGTGTTTTGCATTTATTTACTTATTTATTCATTTAATTATTTTATTTATTTATCACATTTATATACCACCCAAACTTTCATCTCTGGGCGGTATATAAATTAGGCATGTGCACAAAACCAGCTGGCCCAGTTTAGTTCGGATCCAAATTGGACCAGCACTCCCTCAAACCCCTCCCGGTCCAGTCCAGAGTGGTTCGCGGTCTTAAATTTATTTATTTATTTATTTAGTTAGTTAGTTAGTTAGTTAGTTTGCATTTATTCCCTCCGGGGGCTTCTCTGAGGACACTGGGGGGTCTCCGGAGGTACCCCCTTCCCCCACTGGCCTCCATTATGTTGTAAATTATCCTGTTCAGGCAGTATTCATGACTCAGACCATGCAGAGGCCCATTGGGCTTGTGCGGTGGCCTCCAAAATGGCCACACCGATGGGGGCGAAGCTGACTGAACAGGGCAATTTACAATGTAATGGATGCTGGATGTAATGGATGCCAGATGCCTGTTCGATATTGAACCTGTTTGCACATCCCTATTTATTATGAGACTACATTGAGACCCTTCCATGATTCTCTAACAGCTGGAAAACTTCTTTCTACATTGAACCCAGAATAATTGTGTTGTAAATCTCCTATTCACATTTGAACATCTGACAGTGGATTCTTATCTTCACTTCAAGGTCCCTGGATTAAATCCTGTTCTGCAGTCTTTATCCTGTCTTTAATTGCTTTTCACAGGGGATAAATTGGAGTGTACTGTAAGCCAGGTTTATCACGCTAGATTTGGGAGTGCAAAAGGATTAGTTTCCCCACCACCACCACCTTCTGGTTTGTTTGTATATATTTTGTTTTATATATTGAATTAATTGATGCTGGTATTATGTTAAGGTTTGCCAATTAATAATTATGTACTGGAACACCCTATTAAGTTCTATTCATTCAACTCTTTTCCTTGGCATATATTTATCTTTTTCTATGAGCCAGTTCAGGTTGTTTCCTTCTGCTGCTTTGGCTCTTTGCTGTGAAGTTTTTAGTAATTATGGTATTTTCTCTGGTTATCTGAATGTCCATAGATTGCGTCAACCTTCTATTTATGAGCCAACCTTCTATTATGAGCCAACCTTACCTTGGAAACCAGGTAAGCCCAAAATATTCAAGTAACTGGACCTCTCTCTATAGTCATTAATTATACCAGTTATTGTTTTGTTTTGTTTGCTGTTGGCTGGTTATTTTGTTTTTTAAAACTTTGGCGACTGATAGTTGTATTGAAAGGAGAGATCTTCAGCATTAATTCTCTGTCAGGTATGGAATCTATATGGCATAATTTTTCAAAACTGAAAAAGTAAATGTTGCATAGAATTGCAGCCGGGGTTGATAGAAACCAATGATATATATTTTTTTAATCCAGATGTTTTAATTTAAATTAGATTTTAATTTTTTCTTAAACCAATTTATTTTTTTAAAGAACATAGGTCAAAGATATCATGATCATGAGTATTAATCATAACTCTTAATTATATTTTGTGAACTTGTTGGTCCATTCACACATTACGTTCAACCATTGTACAATGAGTGCACACACAGGTACAAATCTGTGCACAGTTATAGTCATTCAAATGTTACCCAGGTACAGCATTATATTTCCTATCTGTACTGTGCATTTGAAGGGCCTGTATCCCAGTTAGAATTTTAAAATGAACCCAGGTACAGTAATTCACGGCAACATGTGTACACTTCCACAGAATCTCCTCCAAGCTGGAAGGAGCTCTCCCTTGCTCCCAAGGAGGAGGAGATATGGAATGAGCTCTCCCTCGCCACCCGTACAGCAGCATTGCTAAAAAGGGGAATTTCCCCCTCGGCCCACTATCACCCTTCCTGCTGGAGCCACTGCTGCCCCATTGCCTGTGCGGCATTTTAAAAGTAAAGCGGGGGTTCCCCTAGCCCCTCTCCCTGCAGCCGCAATTGTGCAGTTTTCACTGACATTATCACTCTGGGCACAGTGGTGGTTTTTAAGGAGAAAAGGGGGGGCATTCTCCCTTCACCCCTACCTTTGCTGCAGCGGTGGGGGTGCAAATCCCCCTGTACCTGCTGCCATTATGTGTGAAGCTGCCCTCTTTCTCAGAAAGCTACTCCAGTTCCTTCAGCCTATGTCAGATTTTAGCCACACTGGCAATCTTCTTTTCTCTCACAGAAGTTTGATGGCCACTGCAAATGTCTGGAAGCTTTGTTCTCTGAGAAGTTGGCACGTTCGTGAATTCCATGTCATCACACCTCCTCAATTCAAATGGTGTCAGAGGCATCACTACTGTCTGCCAGATGTACACAACGGTATGGATCATGTTTATGCAATGAATTGTTTCTGTCTGGCAAGCCTCCAGTTGCTTTTGCTTCGGATAAATCACACATCCTTCAACTCATCCCAAGAACAGAAGTGCTGGGAAACTGGCAAATAGTCTCTCGAGCTCATTTTGCCTATGAAAGTTATGTAGACACACTGGCCTTGATCCAGAACATGCATAGATGCACTACCTTCCAGATTTATGTTTGCTTGCACAATTCCTGATCCATCATGGAGTCAATGTGCAAAAGATGCTTTGTTTGCAGAGCTCCCTTGCTAATTGGGGCGACGTGACTGTATTTCCTCCGTTTGTGATAGAAAAGTCCTTGGGAAGGTTGAAATGAGGGCATTGAAAATGGAACTGCTGTTAATAGCTATCATAGAAGAATGTTGGTTACGGTTGCCTGAGGTGTGCCCAGGGGGCGGGGGAGATCTGTTGAGTGATAGAAGAATAACACCTCTGTTCATGCAAACATGATTTCATTTACATAATGAACAGAAAATGAAGCAGAACAATTTGAAGGGATCCATCACTATGGCAGGAGCAAAGTCCTCATTATTTGACTTCACCAGAGATCACATGATAAATTAGTAACTCGTGGATCTTGCATTGTTTGAGGTATTTCTCTGCGTAGGATAAATGAGCCTAACATAAGTAAGGGAAATTTGCTTGCATATATCATATGAATGTGTGCAGTAAAAAAGAGAAGAGAATAATCTCAAGGAAAATTGTGAATAATGTGACTTTGTCAAAACCAATAAGTTTAGAGAGCGATATGATAAGGAACATCAGCCAGGAAGATTCAAATCTCTGCTCAGGCACAAACTCACCAGGGACTTTTACACACAGCAGGCTTTACGGCAAGTTTACTGGGAGGCTTTGCTGCGAACTTGAAATCCTTAAAAAAGATGCAAATAGTGGATTTTTTTAACTCCGGCTATAAATTGGGCTACACTCTAACATGCAGTGAAAAACCCAAATTGTGTGTGAATTGTTCCCCAATAACACGCAATGACTTTGGGGTAAATCTGACAGATATGTGAAGGCACACCCTCCATTCCGGAGGAGATACAAGTTAAAGGGCTTTAAAAGTCCCATGTGAAAAACTTCCAGGTAGTCATAGGCAAGCTGCTCTTTCTGAGCCTTAGCCCACATCCACATTATGGGGATAATACTGGCCTACCTTACAGAGCTATTGTAATCATTATGTCTGTGGATCAATTGGATCAATCTAAAGTGCTGTATGAATGCCTATTGTGGAAATCTTCATCATCAGGCATTTACCAAATACACAGGGCAAAATCAAATGAGACATTCGCCTACACAAGTTCCATTGAAACCAATGGGATCTAAGCAAAAAAAATTACCAAGCACTATTCTTGGACAGCTTCCATTCATCCCAGTGGGAACTTGTGCAGGATAACTTCCCAGTAGATTATATGTAGCAGATTGTAGTAGATGCATGCTGATGATATCTTATAGCTTTTTTAAAAAAGAAACTGATATTTGCAAATCACTTTTGAATATTGTGAATATTGTCTGTGAACTGTTGAATTGAGGCTTCCTTTTCTTTGACTTCTATAGTCATATTTCCTACAAAATGAGGCAACAGAGTAAAGCCCAGTCAGAATCAAGTGGTAAAGTTTTTCCTGGACCACTGCACCCCTTCAGGTTGCAGCTGGGTATCTGCATGTTTAAATGCTCCCCAGGAGCTGAGAGGGGAACACTCAAGTCATTAAGAAAACTAACATGTCAGGTGGCCGGGTTTAGCCTAGCATGCATCCTGACATGCTATTTTGTTACTTGAAGGGGATCAGTCAAAGATGCAGACAGCCGACTGCAGCCTGAAATGGAAGAAAAACCTTAGTGCTCAATCCTGTTAAATGTGTAAACTAGGCTTAAGAAATAGAAAATGTTTGCTGATTCAAAGTAAACCACATATATTATGAAAGCAAGGCCTGTTTTGTGTTGCCACAGAAATAAGCATATGAGGTTGGGTGGGGAAGGGGGTGCTTCGATTAAATGGGCACTCTCAAATGAGGAAATTTCATTTTGCACTGCACTTTAGATGCAGTCACTTTCACAACAATTACATGCCCCCTACAGTTACTGCATTTATTATAAACACATCACTATGCCATTAATTGTTGCAATCAATGTATCTCAGATTTTAATGTTCTGCTTGCAACAACTTCAGGTGCAGGGGCGTAACGATAGGGGGGCAGGGGGCACGTGCCCTGGGCGCCACTCTGGGAGAGGGCGCAGCGCGATGCCCCAGAAAAGCTCCACCACGAAAAAACTTTTTTTTCCCCAAAAAAAAATTTCCAAAAAAAAATTTCCCCAAATTCCGGGTGGCAGAGGGTGGCGGGGCTGGCTGGCGGGCGCTCCCACTCGCACTCCTGCAAAGAGCGCATGCCTACGTGACCACGTGGAAGTTCGAGTACCGCCTCCCCGTGAGCCGCGCTGGTGCGTCAGACTTTTCTCCAGCTCTTCCAGGAGAAATACGGGCACCACGTGGTACCCTCGACGATGCTTGCTTGCTGGCTGGCTGGCTGCATGGCACCCCCGCAGTGCGCTCCGGAGCTGTGCCCGGGGACTCCTGTCCTTGAAGCCCGGTGGCGAGGCGAGGCGGGCCGAGGAGGGCAGGTCGCCAGCTGGCTGGCCAGCCAGCCGCAGGGCGGACGAGCAGAGATCGTGAGTGCTGCCGCCGCCGCCGGCTCCAGCCTCCAGGGACAAACCGAGGGACCGGCCAGGTTGCCACCTGCGCCCGGTGTGCCCTTCCCGGGCTTGGAGTCCCTCCGAGGGGGCCCAGTGGCAGGGCTTCCTTCTGCGGAAGGGCTGCGCTGCCCATCCTGGCGCCGGGATGCTGCCTGGCGCCTTGCTGTGCTGTTCAGATGGCGGGTGCCGGCCGCGTTGCAGCCTGCTGCTGCCAGCCTGGGATGGGGCGGCGGCGGAGGAGCTGAAGGAGGCGCTCTGCGTATGCTCGGCGAGTGAGCTGGGGCCACCTCCGGTGCTGCTGTCCGGCCGGGCCCCATCGACGGGACGGGGCTGCCGGATCCAAGCGTGCCTCTGGGTGCCGGGCTCACTGTTCCTGGGGCCGCCGCTGGTGCCTCCAGCTTGGGACCATCTCCTGGCGGGAGTGAGGAGGGCCTCCCCTACCGGACCCCTCCTTTAGGGCAAGTCGCCCCCTCCCCAGCTTAGGTGGCCTTTCCGTTCCCGCGCACCAGTCAGTGTACACCACATATACCTCCAGGATGATCTGTCTTCAACTTGGCTTTTAAAGTCTCTCAGTGGTGTAGAGTCTCTCATTGTTGTCCTTAAGATGATGAAAATATGGATAAAGTCATTTCAATCGGAGGTAATTTTCTTAGAAGCTTAGAATCATGTCTACTTCCTCTGTTTCAAGATGATTTGTGGTAGTGCAACTTCTCCATGTAAGATGGGATCTTGAAGGGTAGGTTAATGTTGTGCATGCAGTATCATGCCCAATTCCCATTTGTAGCAGTGGCATATGAGCTGGCAGTGGCCTTCCAAGATCTCAGGTAGAGGTCTTTCTCAACCCTGCTGTCTGAGATGTCAGGGTTTGAACCTGGGACCTTGTGCATGTAAGCACATGCTCCACCACTGAACTATGTCTCCCTTCCTACTATTGTTCTGGGAATGATCCATTCCTTGTTCTTGACTCTCCCTAAAACATGTGGCAAAAATAGGGAGCAATTCTCTGCAGCTGTCACAGCTGACTCTAGTCTCTCCTCTCTCGTCACTTGGGAGCCAGGACAACAAATCACGCAAAACGACAACCGCCAGGCAGTAGTCCTTCTTCCCTTCCCACACACACCCTGCCCTGAGCGCTGCTGCTGTTTACAATTCCATGAATCAGATGTCAGATGTTGGGGGGGGTGCAATTTCAGTGCTTGCCCTGGGCGCCGTTTTCCCTAGTTACGCCTCTGTTCAGGTGATCAAGAAATTACCAACAAAGCAAAGATTTTCTAGCAGCAACAATGCAAGCCTAAATTTCACATTTAATCTGTACATGCAAGAGATCAGTAGTCCGTTACTACAACATCTTTATGTGACTCGTTCATTTGCAGAATGTGATAAATTGATCACTCAAAGAAGAACTAGGTAGACCCAAACTGAATCTCCAAAACTTCTAAGTCTAAAATTGGAACTTTCACCCATCTTAGTACCCACCTCTACCATCGCTATGTCCCCATCCCTGCATTCCTGCTACCATTTTTTACATAGCACCTTCTGAACAGAAGGAACCTGAAGAGTGAAAATGTGCCCTTAAAGGTCTAATCAGCACTTATAGGCCTAATCCTTAAAGGTCTGTAGGCATCCTTCATTCATCCTGGTACCAATTTCCTGGGTAGAGGCACAGAACTGGAAGCCTGCAGTTCTTGGTGTAGAAGAGACTAGTTGTGACAGTGAACAAAAGGCTCAGTCTAAGGTAGCAAAGAGCAGAAAATGCAGAAGCACAAATCCAGCAGTAACCTGTTGCCCAGACAAGCAGCAAAGTGCCAAAAGACAATTCGGCATCCAAATCACCGGCACAGTCCCTTTAAAAAATGAGGGCTTCCACAGCCCCTTCAACGAGGAGGAGAGCAGGTCCATACCTGCTCCTCCTCCCACTCACCACCACTTCTGCAACTGTGGTGCTCCTCCGAGATACCTCCGTGCACTAGCAGGACATCTCCCAGCTGCCCCTGCATGCGACACCGGCATGCACATGGCCTCTGCACATGTGCAGCGGCAATTTGCATGATCAGAATAGATGCAAAATTGCTGACCATGGAAATGGCTGCTGCACATGCACAGAGACCATGTGTGCTGGCGTCACACACAGGGGCAGCTGGGAGACGCCTTGCCAGCGCACGCAGATTGGGAGGAGTACTGGGATTACCCAAGTGGTGGTGACTGGGAGGAGGAGCAGGTATGGACCTTCTCTCCTCCTTGTTAAAGGGGCTGTGGAAGTCCTCATTTTAAAAGAGATTGTGCCAGCAATTCAGATGCCGGATCATGTTTCAGCACATCTCTACAGGCAAAGCTTGACGTCTATTCTGCCCTCCATGTATTTGCAGCTGGCCAGAATAATCAAAAATCCAATCTGCTTCCTGGTGACTAAATCTAGCCTGGGCCTCTATGTTGATGCTCAAGCAGAGACCTCATCAAGCCGTGGTTATCATTATTATGCCACAATAAATGGCTTTAAGGACTTTGTTACTTTACAAGAAGGGAGGCTGATACGTTTTTGCATGAGCAGTGGGAGCTATAGCTCAGTGGTAGACATCCTTTGCATGCAGAAGGTCCCAGGTTGAGGGGGGAAGATCCTTGCCTGAGATCTTGGAGAGCTGCTGCCAGTCAGAAGAGACAATACTGGGCCAGAGAGACAATGGTCAGAACATAAGGCAGGACAAATATAAGGAAACATCCAGCATTCCCAGCTGTGTTTCAGATGTTTTGCTGAACAAAGTTGATTAGTCGTGCTAAAATAAGACAGTGATACAGCGAAAATAATGGATCAGCAAAACATGAGAAGAATAAATGGAGCAAAATCTTCCCTGACAGTATTGCTGTATATATCAGAATGGGCTTCAAAGGGCTGTGTTTACAGCTGGGCATAGAAATCTTTGTGTACTTTATGTATGTGCAACGAGGTACCAATTGCAATGAGAATTCTGCCATCTAGTGTTCAGCCATACTTTTTCTGACATATAGGACTTTACAGCTTTGGGTAAATGGATATAGCAGATATGGAGCAGTGGGGCCAAGTTGGAAGCAGTCTTGCCCATACCTGCCAACAAGTCCCCATTCACCCGAATGGGGAAATAGGGACATGTTGGCAGGTATGCTTACTATGCTCAATTCAAAGTACCTACTCTTCTCCAAAGTCAAGCAAGGGGGGGAGGGAACAGTTCTTCAGAACTGCAGCAGAAAACTGGCTGTGCGCGGGGCTGATTGGTCAGCACCCATCCTGTCACCAACCATACCAATACATAGAGCCCTTTCTCACAATTCCATGAGCAGGCTTGAGGGCAGGTGGCGGGGAAGGCTGCAGCAGCTTACCTTCCCCCCAGATGATCTAGAAGAGTTGCTGGGTGAAAGGATCACAAGCCCAGATGAGCCGCTTCTGCTACAGGCAGTGCAGAGATTCAGGGGCCAGGTCACGTCATCCTGGCCCCCAGAAATCCCACAATGCACTATGTGAGTGCACAGTACATTGTGGGGATGCTCCCAGTGACGGCCAGGAGCCCGCATCTGTGTCTTAGGCTTAGCTGCCCTAACCCAGTCTTGGCTGCTCATGAGAACAGCCTCACAATCTCTGGAGCAGTTTTGTACCCACCCCGCTTTTTTTATTAATAGGGTAATGCATGAACAAATGAATAGATACTGTAAATATGTATCCCTTTCAAAAATGCAAATGCACAGAAGAAAAAAGAGGGTTGCAACATTGGTCCCTGCAGTTGGCAGGCAGTATGAAGCCTGAGGACACAAATTTCCAAGTACCACACTAGATGAGGTTCCATTCTTAAACCGTAAGATTTATGGTGCAAACTTTATGTCTCCTGACAGCTTCAGCCCTTAAACAATTACACGAGAAAAGACCAACTTGATTCAGTAGGCCAAGCGATTGTTCAGCTGCACATGCTTGTTTTGAAATTTTGCATACGTTTGATTTTTAAAAAATCATAATATGAATTCAACTTTTTAACAATTTCAAGTTTTGAAAGACTTACTAAAAAAACAAAACCCTTCAGACTTAGCTCTGGTTCATAAATTGAAGGCAAGAGTGTTAAGAGTCAACTTAATATTTGAACTAGGAAAATGTGTTTTGAAAAGTAATCAATTCCCAGCCAAGACAAACAGTCACAAGCAGGATAATGCTCACTCAGCTATTAACCCTAAGTTTTATTGGTTTTGGTTTTAAAGAAGTATACTGATGATGCTGAATATTTTAAGGGAAATGAAATCCATATCATTTGCTACAAAGCTGTAGGCAAATTCACAGGTCGTAAATTACAAAAGGTTCTCTTGTTATATCCCTGGCCTGCTCAACTTTGCACCCCTCCATCTGTTTTTGGACTACAACTCCCATAATCCCCAGCTTAGGGTTCAATAGCCAGGGATTATGGGAATTGTAGGCCAATATCTGCAGGAGGGGCAAAGCTGAGCAGCCCTGTTAGATCCACTCTGCAGCCCCACCTGTTGCTTCTTGATTAATTTCAGTCTGATTGGCTATTGAGACTATTTGAGCAAGCCACCTTGGAAAACTTGATATTAGCCATTCAGGTTGCTTGTGCAATGCAGCGATTGGCTTTGGTCTCCAGGCTTCTCCACTTGTATGACTTTCCACTTCTGCCTACTTCTCAGAACCTTGCATTTCCCATCTGCTGCATTGCTTGATCCAGCTTGGACCATCTGACCCAAGTCTGTCTTTCTGCCTTATTTTCCACTTGATAAATTTCCCTCCTTATTTGCATCTCCTGCATCCAGAACCAAATCTTGTCCTTTCAGACCACTTGCCTAGAGTTCCAAACTTAAATTGCCTCTGTATGTACAGAGAAGTTGCCTCTGTATATAGTCCAGAAACTTTAGTTAGTACAACAGTCAGCAGCCAGGTTGGTCTCAGGAACAACTCATAGAGCCCATATTGCTCCAGTTTTGAAAACATGATGTTGGCTGTCATTAAGTTTCCAGGTGAAATACAAAATGACTGTAATCACCTTTAAAGCTCTAAATGGCTTAGGGCTGGAATGTTTAAGAGAGTGCCTTCTTCCGGATAGACCCCACCAGTTATTAAGATTGAGAGGTCCACTTACAGCTGCCACTAGTTGGCAGCTACTCAGAACTGGGCCTTCTCAATAGCTGCTCCTGAGCTATGGATGCTCCCTGCTCAGATGTGGGTTCTTAGTTCCTGTCGGCCTTTAAAGGGGCCTTAAAAACTCATCTCTTTACCCAGGCATTTGGAAGTATTTATCTGTGTTTAATTGTCCAGATGATGTTTTAATTGTTTAATTTTAACTGCTGTTTTTAATATCCCTTGCTCACCACCTAGAGCAGGCCTTCTCAACTTTGCCCCTCCCCCCCACAGCTGTTTTTTGGACTACTACTCCCATAATCCCAGCCAGAGTGGCCAATAGTCTGGGATTATGGGAGTTGTAGGCCAACATCTGCAGGAGGGCTGAAGTTGAGCAGCCCTAACTTAGAGACTGGATGTTTAAGGAAATTTAGAAATGTAACAACAAAGTTCCTGGGATGTGATCCTGCCAAATCTATAGCAGCATTTATTTACATATGTTTATTTGATTTACATATTTGCATTCTGCCTTTTAAAATAATTTTTCACAAGGCCACAGTTTAAAATAAAGATAGGTCCTGCACTTGGGGTCTGTAGCTATGACTGGGTTTAGTTTGGGTTAGAATCCTGAGAGTAATCATCAGCCCCTGGCCCTGGGATTGTATCCTAACAACATACCCATGACACATCTTAATTATTTTTAGAAATTCCATTCAGTCCACAAGCAATATTATAATATCTACATGCAATAAATGCCTGCTAAAATTACCGTCTTGCTACTGCCATTGCAGCCGCTCTCCTGCATTCCACCTGAATGCAAAGCTATAATCCCTGGGATATGTTCACTTTGAAGTGCAATGCCAGAAACAAGAACTACAGATCTCGGATGTCAAGAATGATGAGTGATCAAGTACATAAGTACGAGAGTCAAGATT
Source organism: Hemicordylus capensis (assembly GCF_027244095.1). Classification (NCBI taxonomy): domain Eukaryota; kingdom Metazoa; phylum Chordata; class Lepidosauria; order Squamata; family Cordylidae; genus Hemicordylus; species Hemicordylus capensis. The sequence continues at coordinate 117,014,915 of NC_069661.1, forward strand.
AGAGCTGGAAGGAATGAAAGGAAGGAGGAAACATGGATTGGAAGTTTCAAGAGGAAAAGGAATTTGTTCTATTTGAATATTGCAACCATGAGCAGAATGTTAGACAAGTATCCTGGGAGAGTTCAGAACTAACATTCAGTTACAATGTGATAATGTTTCTTAAGGTGGTTGTCTTATTAGTAAAAGTGAATTTGGCAATATATTGTGTTCATAAAAAATATGGATGAAGTCCAGGAAAATTGAAGCACTTTTAACTTTGCTGATAGGAATCGGCATTTAAATGCTGATAAGCATAGGTTTATTCAGCATGTGGTTATTTCCCTCCAGTTGAAATATATGAGTTGTGCATGATGCAGAGACTTCTTTGAGCTTCATAATTCCCTCACTTAGAATACAAACCAGAAACTCACAAATAAAAAGGTGAGCATTACAACTCGCTCAGCACCCCAGGTTTTCTGCAGCTTCAATTTTAATCTGAGCCAGAGAACTCAATTCATCACACCAACTTATCTCCAATCACACTCATCCCCCCCACCAACTGGGGAGCAAATCAAGCACAGAAGTGGTGGGAAATGTAGTTTTCACAGAAATCCTAGTGTCTAGTTTGCTGCTGCAGCAATAACAGGCATTCAAAACATCCCTTATTCCCTTCTTCTGATACTACTAATGGAACCAGTCCCTGGAAAGTTAATCAGGTGGACGGGAAGGAGGTTGGAGACTAGTGTGAGGGAGATGGAAGGAGGATTGGTAGGTAGGGGGAGACTGAAGATTACAGCAGTTGGAAGGATTGGACCCTCCCATATCCTCCAAATGAAGTTGCAATAGAGAAATCTAAAGAGAATCACAGGAGAGTGTTCACCCATCACTAGCAGGAAGCTGACAGGTGGTATACTTCACCCCTATGGAATCCCTGTGATTGTCCTGCCTGATTTCCCCAACTGGTAAATCAAAATCTCAGAAGGAAAGATGGTGTGGGTGGCTGTTATCTATGCCCCTCCTCATCTTTGTGTTTTGATTCCAAGCAAAGCTCAGGAAATCATTCCTCCTTAGTCACTCCCTGCTTCTGACCCTCATGGGCAGCTTTCTAAACTGCTTTCTTATTTCTTCCACTTCATGCTCAGGAGTGGGCCCTTATTCCTGAGCAGACTATAATCTCCTGAGCATCCTATAATGAGAGCATTTCAGGTAATGGAAGCAGGCCATTCCCATAGCCACATATTCCCTCCACTGCCCACCCTTTTTGCCTTCTTCTGGCATGGGCTCCATTCATGCATACCAGAACCTTGGTGTGGTAATGGTGGCATTCACTCCAGTTCTCACAGGTGTTAAGTGCTAAACTCTGGCTAGATCATACCCAATTTGCTTAATTATTTGGTAAATAAAATGTGTTCTGTTAGTTTTCATCTTTTTTACTACAGGTACAGTCTACTGGAAGTTCTTCAGAAGATCCATTGAAATGACAGTGCTGTGTTATGCCATCGATATCCTTTTCTATGGGCATTTCATAGAGAAATTTTATTGTAACTGTGGTTTTTCTTTTTTACTCATGTGGATGTATATTTCCCATTCTATTTCATGTATGCATGATGGTCTATTGCCTATGAAAAACAGTGCTACAAAGGAATTAGATGAAGTAAATTTGCCTCTCTGGGTCTTTCCATTGCTACACATGTGCATGTCTTCTCTCCTGAAATGTTTTAAAGAATATTTATTGAAACACACCACTATAAAGAGCATAGCTTTAAAATACATCTAAGGTAGGATAATTGTCAAAGATATGAAATCTCAATTTCATGCAACATTTGGTCTTAAAGTTAGCTTAGGAAATTGCCAAAGTAGGTAACATTTTCACAACTGCCAGCATCCCCAGCTGAAGTGGCCTTTTGCTGTGGATTCTGGGAGTTGAAGTCAACAACATCTGGGAACCCCTGTTAGAGGGAACACTGGATGTGACCCTGGTGTTTCTATGTACTTAAACATGGAAGTGCCCCAGTCACACAGAAAGAGAAAGGTAAGATCCAATTTTAACAGGAAAGGGGATCCATGGGTGAAGGTCACTCCCTGCAGCCAATCCAATTCTTTCCAAGCACAGGAACATAGGAAGCTGCCATATGCTGAGTCAGACCACTGGTCCATCTAGCTCAGTATTGTCTACACAGACCAGCAGCAGCAGCTTCTCCAAGGCTGTAGGCAGGAATCTCTCTCAGCCCTATCTTGGAGTTGCTAAGGAGAGAACGTGGCACCTTCTGCATGCACGTGCTCTTTCCAAAGCAGAAGATCTTACAGTGCTCACACATGTAGTCTCCCATTCAAATGTAAACCAGGGTGGGTCCTGCTTAGAAAATGGACAATTCATGCTTGCTACCCCAAAACTAGCTCTCCTTCCATGCTGGTCTTCCACTGAGCACTCCCTGCTCAATGAAGATCACTTTTAGAACAGGGCTTAACTGAGAAGGAAAGTATTCAGAGAAGATATGGGGATGTAGGTCATGGGCAAGGTGGGGGAGAAAGTGCACAATTCAGCCTTGCCTGCCATTTGTTCTTAAAGTCAGACCTTACTTTTCCTAACTGACAGGAGCAGTTCTGTGTGTAAAAACACTCAAAACTCAAGTTGTCACATCTAATTTGGTCCTTGAATCACCTTTGGGACTCTCTTGTAAATGTTGTTGTTCATGCAGAACAGAAAGCAGGAGAGAAACGTTTGTAATTCAGTGAGCATTCCAAACAATGTAGGTCTAACTTTCACATTACAGTACAAACAAGTTTAAACAAAACACTCTTCAAATTTCATGTGTGATAATATCCTAAATTTTTCTTCTACCAAGAAGAGAAAAATGTCACAAATCTATTATTATTGATTATTATTCTGCTTTTCAACAACAACAAATCTCAAAGCCATTTACAGTGCAAAAAGAACAAGACAATTGTTCCTTATCCCAAAAAAGCTCACCACTTAAAAACAAAAACAAAATAAAGGAGACACCAGCAACAGACAATGGAGAGATGCTATGAAGTACTGAAAAGAGACAATTACTCTCCCTCTGCTAAATATGAGAGCCACCACATTGAAAAGTGTCTCATTGCCCCATTAGCAGGAGGTATGTATATGTATTTATGTATAGCATGAGATAAAATATCAAAATAATTGTGTACTATAAAAGCCCACATCTTCAACAGCATGATGAGGGCAGAAGGGGTCCACCCTCACAAAGCAGCTGAAAAATAGCTTCATTGAAGCCTTACTCCACAGCCCAGTGCAGGCAGAGTGGTAGGGAGAAATGGTTTTTGTTTCTCTCCCCTCCCCCCAGAAGCCCTTTTCACTGCCAAGAATGACCCTGAAGGTCACAGAGCCATAAGAGTACAACAAGCTCTTTCTCCATGGATATATCTTATGCAGCAGTGAGATGTTTGGAGAAATGACAACCACAGGGTGAAGCTGATCATGTGGAACTTTCTAACATTGTTAGTATGCTCCCTCTCAGCAGGGTATCATCCAGATGAGAAAGAGCTCTGCAGCAGCCCGCATACAAGTCAGTATGCGTGAGAATGGGGACACCATTTTAGAGTAGGATATGATAGACTTATTGGGGTGGTAAAGTTCTAGACTGTAACACTTCAGACTTTAAGCAAAAGGGGGGTTGTGTTTCTGAAGCGCCGCCACACTAAAATGCCTCCCTGCATGTAGGGATGTGCATGAACCTGTTCAGAGCCCTTTTATGGGCCTCTAAACAGGTTCAAACACCCAGTGGTTAGGTCGGTTCAAAGGTGGGGGGATAACTTTAAGGGCGGGAGAGGGTGCACTTACCCCCCTCCGCATTTCCCCCACCAGTGCCGGTGGGGTGGCAGCATAACTCCCTGACGCCCTGTCCTCTCCTCAGACCGGAAGTGACTGGAAGTAACCCATGTGTGTGTGCACACCCCCGCCCCCGCCATCGAACCGGCTCCTGCCAGTTCCCTGCACATCCCTACCTGCATGTATAAAACTGACACTTCAGAAAGAGTTTAGTTTTGACTTCTCCCTGATGTACTGCTTTACTGCATGCAAGGTGCTTTGCTTTTTGCATGAGGGAGCAATCAAAACATTAACCCCACTGCCCCTTACCCTCTCAGTATGAAGTGGTACTGTCCAGAATTCTGCAATATTCTATCATCCCATTCTGCATAATTTGTGCAACTGCTCCAGTTGTTAATCACGTTAAGGTACCCAAACTTCTTAGGCACAAAATATGCATATGTCCACTTATTAAAGCATATTAGTACACCTAACACAAACTTGCTGCATAATGATACATGCTCACCTGCGATAAAGCTGTTTGAAGCTCAAAATAATTGAGTTTCAAATAAGCCAACCCACTTAACCTTTTAACCATTTTTAGAAAGAACATCATTGAAATCTATGACCTAAAGTCACATTTTATAGGCACGGGAATGCCTATCTAGTTAAGATAAGTGAGTTTTTCCAATATTTTGTCATAAAATTGGAACATTTTATTCAGATCAACATCAAGACAGATTGTACTATCCACAGGATATTTGACATGAAGAATCTGCCTTGGGAGGAGTAAAATCTGAACAAATTTCAGAAGATTCTGATGAGGAATTGTAGAGTTACAGCAAACTTGCAATGAACTCCAGGTTCTCCAGGTAAGGCTGGGAAAAACTCCTACCTGAAACCTTGGAGAAACCATGGCCAATCAGTACTGAGCTAGATGGACCAATGGTCTGCCGCAGTAAAAGACAGCTTTCTATTTTCCTAACTAGATGCCCTCATGCTGTTTACAACTATTTGGGTTTTTGCCTGCCTCCCCTCATCCACCATATATTTTAATTGTCTCCTGTTGGCAGTTTTAAACAATGTCAACATTTGAAGGATATAGCAATAGCAATAGCACTTACATTTATATACCGCTCTATAGCCGGAGTTCTCTAAGTGGTTTACAATGATTTAGCATATTGCCCCCAACATTCTGGGTACTCATTTTACCGACCTCGGAAGGATGGAAGGCTGAGTCAACCTTGAGCCCCTTGGTCAGGATCAAACTTGTAACCTTCTGGTCACAGGGCGGCAGTTTTACCACTGCGCCACCAGGGGCTCAGTATTGCAAGCATATTGCAAGATATGCAAGATATTGCAAGCATGTGCTTGCAAGATATTGCAAGCATGTGCTTTTAACTAGTTTGGGAAAAACCTGTTATGCATTTATAATGTTATGAGATTTCAAACTTCTCATTTTAAATCACTCAACTGGTCAAGACTTGCAACTGGTTTCTGTTTGTTGATTGAAGTTGATTTCAGGGAGCCAGCTTACCAAACAAAAATGACTGTTGATGAAGTACGTACAGTACAGCCATGAGAGAAAGGATGTGGAAGGGAGCTGCTGCATCTGTGTGATGTGCTCCTGCACATACTTACATGTAATGTGCTGTTGCATGAATTGGAGGTGTGCTGCTGCATGTATTGGGTATGAGATGTTACTTGTATTTGCATATGATGCATTATGCATTTTCTTGCAACAAATGGTGTGGTGTGTGTGTATGCATATGACATGCGCATGGCATGTCTTTGACAAGTTGCAGCACTTTTGCATGCTGCTGCACTGTTTGCATGAGGCGTGCTGCTGCAGCATGCTACAGCACAGGTTTGCAAATGAAGTGTTTTTACACACAGCCATGTTGCAGCAGATACTTGTGTGCGGTGGTGCCCACAAAGCGTGTTACAGTGCCAGTTTATGTGCTGTGTGTTGGGGTGCCAATATGCATGCAGTGTGCTGTGGTGTACACTTGCATCAAGAGGCACTCTGACTATTCACACGTAACAGGAAACGGGAGATAAAGGAACCGGAGGTTGACAAGCCTGTACATCCAAATTAGTGAAACCCTCGTCCCACCAGAAGAGTAACCCAAGGTTTCCCTTCTCCAACTCTAAATTGAAACCTCAGGCTGTAGGGAGTTTTGCTGCTCTTACCTGCAGTTTGCAGCTGACTGTGGAACATCTGAATGCTGAACTTCCAGCTGCATTCACTGAAACCATAGTTGAGGGAGGAAATGCCTCCCTCTCTCCAGTTGTGATTGGCTTTCAGGGCTGTCCTTCATGCCAGAAGGAAATCTGCACAGCAAGTTCCCCCTTCTCTCTGCAGTCCCTGCTCCAGACTGCAGTTCAGTTCCTGTCAGTTTCGTCCGAACGCATACAGGTAGTGCAGAATTGTGGGTCCTCAGTTGACCCTCAGATCCATGTTATGTGCGAATGGGGCATATGTGTATTTGCATGTCATAAGGATTGTCATAAACCATTCTGTAGCAAGTCTCCTCCCAGTTCTGAACAAGAATGAACGGTTCTTGAACTACTGAACAGACGATGCTTAAACAGGAATAATACGGAGATAATGATTTTTAAAATGGACTACATGACAGATGTGATGTAAAGAGTACCAAGACAACACGAGTAAAGCACTTTCAGTAACTTAAAGCACAGATGTTCCGTGTTACAGAGCCACAGTGAAGTCAATCATTCCACATTAATTCAGTGTTCTTCCTTTTCAAAAAGCAAGGATAACCATGTCTCACGTATTGTCCTTGCTTACAGCTTAGTCCTACATGCATCCACAGTTTCCTTTGGTCTTTCATCCCTATTGTTCTTCCTCTGCGGGTTGGGGCAATACTGAAACTGGGATCATTGCAATATCAATGCTTATTTGGATACAAGCTTTCAAATTTTAAACTCTTCATTCTGACAACCAACCTCCTGACTAACTTATCTTAAGTTGCAGAGTGCAATCCTATGCATTTTTAACAAAGTTTGCTTCTTTTGAATTTACTGCAACTTCTAATTCTTATAATTCTTATAATCAACCTTATGCAAAGCTAATTCTTCAGAATCAGAGTCCAATATTGTGCATCTTTAACCAAAAGTAAATGCGGCCATGGGCTGGGGCATAGCATTATCAGTCAATCAGACTCTCTCTGCTTGTAAATTCTAAATATTTAATTAAAGAATCTTGAAACAGAGGCTATCTGTTGCAAAAGCCAATCATATACATTGCGAGACTGATATTCACAGAGCTTATCCATCTCCCCTTTCTCTTAATGACTTGCATGTGTCACCTCACTTTCGATAAGATGTCTAACTCTAGTCTTCTGTCTCTCTGGATAGGTTTAAACTGCAGGGATGCCGAACTGTGGCCCTCCAGGTTTTTTAGGCCTCCAACACCCATCAACCCTGGTACTGACCACTGTGATTGGGGATGATGGGAAATGTAGGCCAAAAACAGCTAAAGGGCCACAGTCTGAGGAAGGAAAAGCATATAGAAGTAGAAAAACAGGTCAATTGTATTATAAGAAAAAAATAAATTGTTATGGCAAGATGAGATTTAGAATAAAAAGGTCGAACTTGGGGAAACATAGGGGATCCAAAATATGCTGCTCCTTTGACTGGGAATAAATAGAACTTTGATGCAATTGTCGTGGTTCCTTGACTTTTGGAAGGTGTGTTTCATCTTGCAGATATAAAGCATAATTAGATGTTTAAGTTCTATGGCCAGCCCAGCATGGCTAAAAATGATCAACTAGGAAAAGGGTTAGCAAGAGGACAAAGATCCGGGGAAGCTGGAAGGAAAGAAGCTGCCTGAAGGGTGTATGTATGGAATACAGACTAAGGAAAATTAGGGAGGAAGGGAGGAAACCATGAATAAATAGTCAATGAGGCATAACTGCCAGAACTGAACTACAACCTGAGTCAAATGCAACAGTTTGAGATTAATTATCCAAGATTGGTTGGGGAGGGGGAAGACTCTAGGTAACATTTAACTACACTAGGGCTGAGAAGACTGTAGATTATTATGTTATTTAGTTACACTGCTTTGTTGCCTTGTTACATTGAAGAGTTATAATCTTTTAAAATTTGTAAATGTTATGAACGACATTTATATATTTGTCTCCATGCCTAATAGTGTGCAAAGGTTGATACAATCTGTATGCAGGAAACCCTCTTTATTTGCCGGAGTTCCATTCTCGCCCATAGGCACAAATATGAAAACCATGAATAAAGAAACCTTGCGCCTATGGGAATCTTGGGGTTAGGTTCCTACACCACCAAAAAGGCTAAAAAAAGTGGCGGGGGGAGCAGAAATAAGATAAATAAAGTGCTGTACCTTGCTCTCCAGCTCTCCAGCAATGTCCTTCAAACCCCCAAAATTGAACAAATTCTGTTTGAATATTCACACAAAAAAGTATATATTTTTAAAAGAGCAACAAAATGGCTCTGCACTGTAAAATGGTAGCCGGAAACGACATCAGAAGTCACTTCTGGGTTATTTCTGGCCACTCAAAACCACAAATAGGCAAATTTTGCCTATTTTTTATACTGTGGTTAAACTATGCCATGGTTAAAGAAACAGGTTCTTGAAGACCCATCCACAGTTTCAAGAAACTGCTGTTGTTGAACCCAGAGATAACAAGGGTCTCCTGCATCTAGAATGTATCCATTCTACTAAATTAACAGATTATAATCATTTGCAGACTGAAAACCTGAGAATCTAATAATTACTAAAAAAAAAATTGTCCATTTATATTTGGGGACACAATGCGAAACTGATTAAAGTACCTCAATATACTATAAAAACGATGTCTCCACTCCAGGCATCACACAGCCTGCCATGGCATGGCTATATTACATTGGTCCTCATGGTTGCTCTTACAACAGCGTGTGGTAAGCCACATGTGATTTCAACAACTGCAAACCATTGAACAATGGAACCCCCGGAACTGGGACCTCCCACACTGGGAGATGGGCCACACAGCTCAGAGGATGAGAAGGGCCTACTACTTAGACTCTGGGATATCCTGTGTTGTCAGGATCCTCACCAGGTGAACCAAAGCCCAAAGCCCCACCATGGTCCAAAAACATGGTAAAGGTAAAATGTGCCATTGAGTTGGTATTGAATCCTGGCAACCCCAGAGCTCTGTGGTTGTCTTTGGTAGAATACAGGAGGGTGATGGCAATACATTGCCATCTCCTGCAGAGTTATGAGATGATACTTTTCAGCATCTTCCTATATTCCTGCTGCCCAATATAGGTGTTTTCCTTAGTCTGGGAAACATACCTGCGGGGATTCAAACTGGCAACCTCTGACTTGCTAGTCTAGTCATTTCCCCACTGCACCATTAGGTGGCCCTACCTTTATGCACTGCCTCAGAGGAGGGCCTTAAGGACCTGCCAGCCCAAGCTTAGGAAATCAGCAATGCCCCTTTAAATAACAGCCCCTTTCTCAGGGAAGGAGAAGGGCCAATCCACTCCACCTAGGCAGCAGCAATAAAAACATAGTTGGCTCCAAGCAACTGCTGGAGCAACCATATTGTTATTTCCAGCTCTCCTACTCAGAGCTATCTGAGGTCCTGAGCCCTTTCCCCTTGGAACTATCCCTCCTTGATCCCTGCCTCAAAAGAGGCCACAGATTAGCATGGAACACTGATGGAACTTTACCACCACCTGCTTCTAGTCCTAAATTAATTTAATAAGGATTGGTGAAGAACTCTGCACTCTGTTATGCAACCAAAGAGGTCATCGGGGTGCAAGTCATATAAAGATATCCGTGTGCACTGAGACTCTAAATGACATGGATTAGGCCTCCTTGCTTCCCCTTGCCACTTAACACAACTTGCCAACAGTGGGAGAGCAGCGACAGAGAGATCCTCTCCACATTGAAAAGGATACAGGGAGTTTTTAAGTGCTTCTGCACATGTGCACTTGAGGTACATGCAAGATGGCTGGGCATAATGCAAACGACAATCCAGGCATTTCACACAGGCTCCGAAATCAGGCCTAACAGCTGGGACCACCCTAATTCCAGCTACTGAATTCAGACAAAACCAGTGACACCACTTTCCTTTTTGGATGCTTTTGTGGTCGCATAGTAGGACTCACCCAATGGATGTGATGGATTGCTACACATTAATAACTCACCATGTGCTAACAGCTGCCATGTGAGGCAATTTAAAATAACTTCCAGATGGAGACTGATACATGCAAACTGGCCCTAAGCCCTGTGGCTATAATTAATTGGATCTCAGAAGTAGATGCAGATTTTACAACCTAGGAACAATGGGCACAATTTAGCCAAATCAATGAGAACTGGAAGTGCACAACTTTGAATGGATTGCACCCAATGTTATGCCCTTTGTGAATATATATCATGTATACAGCAAACAATGGTTTATAGTGATATCAAAAAGACCTTCTGTCCTCTTTTTATCTCCTCTCAGCAGGAATCAGATACTGTGGCTGAGTTCTAGTCTGACTTGGAAAATTCATCAAATCTACATAGGAAACAAAGGTAAATTTCTTTTTTGGAAACATGCTTTTCCTTTTGGCTCCCTTCATAAATACTGCAGACAAGAGTTTGTGCTTTGGCATCCAAAGGATCCATTGTAGGGTGTTGATCCGAGGTCAATCTATTGCAGTTTTGTGGAGGAAGCCTGGCATATTAATCCCAGAAAGTCGATATATGTCTGAAGAAAGTTCTCCCATGTTTTATTTTCTATATATACCTTCTATATTTCAAACATTCCTATAGCACTGCCAGATTTAAAAACCATTACATGCATAAACAGGGTACACAAATAAATGATGGACAATGCAAGGTAAGAGACATACCAGGCTGCCTGTTGCAAATGGACTTATTTTAAAAATAAAAACACAAGGGAGGCAGTAGCAACAGCCATGGGGAGGAGGCTGGGTAGGGCTGAATAGGGGCATTGGTAGATATCTAAAAAGCCATCACTTTAAAAGTTGCCTCTTTGCCCAGTTAGCAGGGTGTTGTCCAACAAAGCTTAATGGGAGCTACTGAGGAGTGAGCCTTGGGTGTCCACAAGGATTTTTCCAAGATGGCTTCGCAAATATGTACATGAAATGTATACATAAAATCTGTAAACATAGATGTAAATGTAGACCATATATCTAAAGCGATGTGCAACTGTGCCCCTTTCTGCCAACCACAGGTACCCATTAATTGAACTAACCTCTATCTACATAACTCTCTCTAAACTACTTTTATCCATGTGATATTAGGAACTGGCTGGCATACATACATACATACATACATTATATTCCATGGTGGATTAACAGAGAGGCAGAGTAGGCATTTGCCTAGGGTGGCAAAATTTAGGAGCAGCAAATTTTGCCCCTCCTCAAATTTTGCCGCCCCTCTCTGTTGGCAGTGGTGGCTGCAGCAAGCGGGGAAGTGACCAAGGAGAAAGTCCCCCCCCCCCCACTTTACCTTACATTTTTTTCAAAGGCACAACTTTTTTGTTTAAGGTAAAAGGGCAGCAAAAGCCTTTTTGCCTATGGGCAGCAAAAAGCTTAATCCGCCCCTGGCTATATTGAATGCTAGTTATGCTAAAATTAATATTGTCTCCTCATTTAATGTATGTTCATGTAGACTATGCTTCTTCATTTCTTTTAGTAAAGTTCATATACATCTATTTCCTTCTACTTGGACATTTCTTGGAAATATCCTCCACCATAACTGAGGAACAGGCATAATCCCTCTGCCTTGTCTAAAATGGGCTCTGAGTTCTAATCAATGGCGGCACCAGAAGAAAAAACTGAAGGGGAGGCATAGAAGGGGCAAATGGATGATGAGCTGTGTCCCACATGTTAGATTTCTGAAACAGAAACGGGGAGCAGTGAGGGGAAAGCCACTTGTCGTGGGGTGGGGGGTGCTTTCACATCCATTCCCCACCGCCCCGGTTCCAATAGTACAACATTAAAACTTCAGCATTATTTCATCCTTGAGTTGGCTTCATTAGAAGAGAACATGCAAGACTATGGGGAGGGATATATGATGAAAGTAAAGATTTGCAAATCAGTCGAGAGCTTCTTGCTTTGTTAATTTCACTCAATAGCAGGTTCTCTTCCTTGAGCATTATTTCGTACATTTAATTGTCACACTTCAGTGCCCAGTGTGAAGCTTGACCCAAGGATACACACAAGCACTGAACTGTCATATATATTTCCATATTACAAGCACCATAAACTTTAAATTAGGAAAAGTTGGCCTAATAAACGTAACTTGATTTTGTGTATTTTAGAGAAGGTGTTAATAGCTTTTATTGGAATAGGCGGTAATAACTGGGATCCATTCTAAGTCTGCATTTGGTGTCCTTGCATATAGTCAAGTTAAACAGAGCCAATTATTCCTGCAATCATCACAATTACGGAGCAATCCATGCAAGACAGCATTTCAACATATTTATTGCTTGAAAATTAAAACTCAGCACCCCACCCCCACCCTTCCTGAGAATGGGAGTACACAAGTGAGTCTAATTCCTTTCTTAGAGCTAGAAAATGTTTTCCGGACTAAAACACCATAAAAGAAATGTATATTGAATTAAATTTTTTTTAAAAATAAAAATGCTTGATTACTAAAGGTCTTTATTCCCACCCACCCCATATTCTGACCCCTTATACTTACATAAGAACATTGTTTGTAGTGTATTCATATTCATACTTAGAATGAATCAAGGTTAGTCCAAGGTTACTAGTCTATCCTACTAAGGCTGCAGTTCTAAACACACTTGTTAAGTAAGAAGCTCCATTAAACTCAATGGGACTTACTTCTAAGTTACTATGCTTCGGACTGCACTGTAACATGGTGTAACAGTGCGAGAGATACTCTCATACATGAGAGGTACTCACGTACCTCACAGTGTTCTGAGGGCATTTTGCACACAGTGGGCGCTGCTGTGCTCTTTCAAATGCAAGTTGTGCTAGAGTGCACTTGCACACTTGCTGACATTGTGCAAGGGCAATGTGCAACTGCATGGCCATTATTTCTAATACTGTGCAATTTTGGCATTTGTGAGAGTGCATTGTAGCACAACCTCTGTTTGGAAGATGCAGGAATGCCTGTGAATCACAAAACACCCGCAGAACACTGTGTGGTATCTGAGCCATGATTATCTGAGCTATAATAGTTTCTGCATTTCAACAAGATGTGCAGTGGGAAGCCTTAGTTAGCTGAGATTCCCCCCCCCCTGTTTTTTGCTTCTCCACAAGACACACTGGATCATCTGGTCCTTTCACCAACCAGTCAGTGGCTTACATATCATTCCTCATATACATTGAGACCATGTTCCACATATAAACATTCATTTAAATTCCCATCTCTGATCTGGATATCTGAACACTCTACCTCTGTAACATTTTTCATTGATGTGGTGGCAACATTTGGAGCATTTTGTAGGGAATTTAAATGTTTGCAACATTGGGTAAATATTAATTAACATTCACTACAATGAATTGGAGCTTCTCAGCTCTAGCGCCAATGAAGCCTGGCTAGGCTCAGTCTGAGATACTGCAGCTTTTTCCATCAGTGACTGGTATGGAAAATCTCTGCAAATTGTAGCAGACCACTCAGAAACAAACTTTTTCATTTATATGCACAGATTTTACAATGGTTATGTTTTGTAAGATATCTCCGTATACTGCACATTAATCTTTGAAAAAGGAATGGAAAGAATATAAAATGTAATTGTACTATTGGTGTTCATCAACAATTTTGCTGGTATGAGCTTTTTTGGGAAATATTCAGAGGTACTTCTGACTCAACAGAAGAGCTGCAAAGTGGAGGGTTTTTTTATTATTGTTTCTTGCTTTAGATCGCTGGGTGTGGGGGAGACAAGGTCATCACGAGTCAGAAGCTAGGAGACATACTGTCTGGTGATCTAAGTATGGGAGGTGAGAGATTGAAACTGGGCTTTTTGCTATCAGTCACAGAATTCCCATGGCCCCTTAAGTGTCTTTTATTGTGCTCATGACTGTCATCATTCATACTAACACCTTCCTATCACTCTTACTCATCACTTCCAACTAATCATATAGAACCATTTGCAGGAGTCCCTAGGCAACCACCACATTAACCCCATACACGAGCACCTCTTTTTCAACCTCATCTGCAGGAGGGATTGGATTTGTCACTGTGTTAAAGATGGCTGGGTGCCTGCTGGGTTGTGACAGAAATGAGAAGCCCATGGGTCCCTGTAGGCAGGCATGTTCTCAAGAGCTCATCATCAAAATAAGTCGCCATATTTGCAAGAGAAATACAGCCAATTGGTTCAACATTTGTAGCTGAATGCTTTTCAGGATACTCGTCATAGATGTTAGCCAGCCTATCATTCAAAGGTATTGCTGCATCCCCATTACTATGATTAGTCTAGATTTATATAGTTTCATAACTGTACCTGAAGTAGGAGTGGGGCAACTTGCATATGACCCTTGTGATCACTGAGAATTTAAAGACACAGCTGTACTACAAAATGTAAGTGCCTGCGGTCTCAAATGAGACACAAATGACAAACCAGACACACAGGGCTGTCCTTAGGGCATCGCAAGCAGGGTGTCTGCCCCAGGCCCCGCTCTTTTCATCCCCATTAGAATTAACTGGAAGGGGGCCCCACACTGGCTGATTTGCCCTGGGCCCCACACTCCGCTAAGGACAGTCCTGCAGACACAGGTGACTTGCTCCTTGTGCCCATGGTGGCTTGCCAGCATATCTGCTAGCTTGATCTCCTTGATTCATTTAGGCACCACCAAAACAGCTGGCCAGAACGTGGAACTCAAGCTTCCAGTTCTATTGACAAATGACTCAAGGGGACCAATAGGATGCTGCCTGGTCTTATACAGCCTCAGTCTCTGGCCTGGCTTCTTCGTCTAAGCCAGGCCTGCTCAACTTAGGCCCCCCAGCTGTTTTTGGACTACAACTCCCATAATCCCCAGCCACAGTAGCCAATAGCAAGGGATTATGGGAGTTGTAGGTCAACATCTGCAGGAGGGCCGAAGTTGAGCAGGCCTGGTCTAAGCAATATGTGATTTTACTAAAGACAAAGCTGGACTCACCATATCTACTCATTGCTCTGTGCTTGTTTTGCCTCCAGACCTTGCCTCTAGAGGGAGGTGTGTGTGTGTGTGTGTGTGTGTGTGTGTGTGTGTGTGTGTGTGTGTGTGTGCTTTCAAACTGGTTAATTATGGCTTGGCTTTGCAGAACTGTGGTCAAGGGAAACTTTCAGTCCCTCACAAGCTGAAAGCTTTCAGTCCCCTCACAAAAACATCATTCCCAGATTGCCTTAGTGGAAAGTATAGATTTACCATAACCGTATGGCTTTCTGACTTCATAACATTGTTTTACTACTCCATTACAACAGCTTCCAAGATCCTTGGTCTCAATTTAGATTAAAATGTAAGATACACCACAAAACAGACATATGAATGTTTTTCACTTACTTGGTTTCAACAAGTCTCTTGGCTTTCCACATACCACTGCCCTAAAATCAGTGAATAAGGAACTGTGAGATTTAAGGATGTTTCCACAGGGTGGCCATCTGTTTTATGTTTTACTCTGTTCAGAATACAATATTATACTTCCACTTTGTGCACATTGGTTCGGATTTACAACATTTTATGTAGCTGTGACCCCGGTGTGATGAGTATTTCAGACAATGATAGGCTCGTTAAGCACATCTCATTTGAGTCAAACTGCAAGTGGCGTTCTGTTTATATGGTTCATTTCGCCAACAAATTAGATTTCAAATTGATTGCTTTCGAGAATGACTTTGTTCATCACTTTCTGCAATAGGCAATTGCAAAGAGCATCATGGTAATTAATGAGCTCCTCTATCAATGCAGTGCAGAGGACTAGTGATGAAGTTTGAAAGAATCCAAAGATTCTTCTTGACGACTCATATGGGCACATTCCACCAGGATGTATCCTGTGCAAGCTCACTGAAAGAAATGGGAGCTGTTCAAGAGTACTACTGTTTCATTCCTTATAAATTTATCTATGGATTATGGAGCAGAAAAGGTAGGGAGTGGGGAAATGGAGGAGCACTCGTAGCCCTTCTGTGGTCCTTGATGTCACCTCCATGGCTTCAATCAGACATAAGAGCAAACCATCATCTGACATTATAATATTGCACCAAAGCATACATGCCCCTCCTTCCTGCCCCCACACCTATCTGGACATTAAGGGAACACATTTTAAAGCCTCTGATGTGGTTTGTAACAAACCGCAGTTTCCTGTTTCTCCAAATATGGCAATCTGAATCATGCAGACCAGATAGCATTAAAAACAGGATATTAAACCTGGGTCAAATCCAGTATTGACAGATTAATTTGTAAACTAACCTTGGTTTTCATAGCCACAGTTTTCCATATTCAGATAAAATGGAAAATTGCAGTTTGTTACAAACTGTAACCAGAAGCTTTACATTTCTTCCCCTTGCATGTGGGGGGGGGAGGGGGGAAGTGTGCAAGCCTGAGGCTCACTGTGATGCATTCTCATAAAAACAAATCATGGCTTGTTATATCTGAATGTAGCCTATATCACTTGCTTGCAATTTTCTCACAACTTTCTTAAAACACCCCTTGCGGTCTATGGCTCTGAAAAATGTATGAACCTCCACCATTATTTCACAAATCCCAAATATAGTGGAAGAAAATCTTTTCAAGTTGATTTGCAAATCCTGTTAATTCTATGATTCTATGATTCTATTATTTTGGAGGCTCATGTGTGTTAAGTAGTGGGGATTCAGAGCCCTCTCTAAGATATACAACTTTAAAAGATACCTGACCTGTATCTTTATTTAAAAACCTGATTTGAGCAGGGAAGGGTGAGGGGGCAGCAAATTATCTCAAACCAGGTTATTCAGCCCAGATGAATAAGTTGCTTTTAAATGATCCTTGCTTTCTACAATAGTCTCTCTCTCTCTCTCTCTCTCTCTCTCTCTCTCTCTCTCTCTCTCTCTCTCTCTTTTTCTCGGAATGACCCCCTCCCTGAGCAGCAGTTCATATTCTGATCCCCATGAAAAGGGGTCAGTCAGATTAGAAGAAGCATTATGGGATGGGGCCAGCCATAAGCAACTTCCCCAGGAACCAATGAACCTGTCTGTCCCTGTATGTGATTCCTGTGATTTAGGATATTGACAGCTTCCATTGGGAAGAGTAACGTATGAGCTAATGCAGTATGGGCTAATGTTTAGAAATGCTGAGCAAGCTGTAGCACCTCTATAAACAAAGGGGTGTTTAGCATTTTTGACAGCCATACAACTTATGTAGGCATCTAAATAATGATTTAGAAGCCTAGCTTGAGGCTGCAGTTTCATAAATCTCAGTCCTTGTCATTTGTCTTCTTCTTTTCTTTCTTTAAAAAAAAAACCCTGCTATAGGTTTTGGCTTCAAAAAGTTTGAACAAAACATTTAATTTAGAGTGAATTTTTCAGCTAAGAATGAACGCGATACAAACACAAGTTTCACTAAAGCTTATGTGCGCTTTGCCACTTACTAATAGTTTCAGTGGCTGTATTGATCATTATATTTTTGTAGGCATTTTAACCTACACTTTTCAGGCACTGAAGGGCTGGCAAATATCTGAAACAGGCAGGCAGACAGACAGCACAGAGCAACCATTCAGAAGGATAACTTGTTGACCTCCTAGCTCTGTTGCCAGATTTGGCTTTTTTAAAGCCAAATTTTGGGTTATGGCCCATTTGACTCATCAGTATACCCCTTAGGTTCTGGCCACATTGCCTCCTAGCAACAGCTTCCTGAGGCAGAGCAACAGATCTTGGAAGCTTTATAGCAGGTTGTGGCAAGGGAGTGGCTGTTTGGTATCACCTGATTTCTAGGACAGGGAAGATTGTGGACTATGGTGGATGTTTCCTGACTTGGATTGCCTGCAGTTCCATGGCCTCGACCACCTATAAGCCATCCTGGTGGCAGGAGTGACTTGTCCTAATGAGCTGGGGATGGAGTGAACAAAACATAGTGGCCTCTGGTTCCTGGCAGCTCCGTTGCTCCTCTCTCTCTCTCTCTCTCTCTCTCTCTCTCATTCTGCCCTGTCCTGGAGTTAACGAGAACTGCGCTGCTTGCAGGCTGGCCATTTAGCAGATAGAGTTGTGTGGACCACACAGCTCTACCTGATGAATGGCCAGCCTGCAAGCAGCACAGCTCTCATTAACTCCGGGGCAAGGCAGAATGAGAGACAGAGAGAGGGGTAACGGAGCTGCCAGGAACCAGAGGCAGCGGCATCTTGTTCAATGCCCCTCTGCCACAGCTCATTAGGATGGGCTGTTCCTGCCTGGAAGCAAGCAGGAAACCAGAGCCTTACCCACACAACCCTGGACTTGAACCCTGCTGCGCTGAACAATCTTTTGTCTTGCCTTATTGTTATTGTGCATTGGTCATGAACAAAATCAACACCTCCTGTATTTCTGTATGAGTCACTAAGCCTGGACTGGCTTGCTTGCTTCCTTCCAACCAACCAAACATTGCTAATGCAGAGATGTAGCAAAACTACCTACTCTCCAAAAAGGCTGCTCACTGATATATCTACATGAGTTACTGTTAGAATGATGCCTATTCATCGCTTTGCCGATTTCAAACATTTTGTGAAATCATCTTGCCAATGGGAATTTTTCAGGTTCAATTCGAGGGCATTGTACCTCTTTGGAGACAGAAGCAGTTTTTATGAACTCTTTGCAATAATGTGATGAAATACTCGGAGTGCACTAAGTTTCATGCTGTTTGGCACTTTCTCTTTTCCCTGACCAGAGGAAAGTTCAAGATAATCTTATACAGGTTAAAGTTTTCTTTGTAAGAGGGAGAATCCTGGAGACTTATGGTAGCTTTGAAATAATGTCATTATTTACAAATACAATAGTTTGACTTTTAAATGGGCATGGAAGCAAGCACACAGATTTGGGGTAACCCAAACCCAAAGCAACAACTTCCTTCAACTCTGCAAGCAGGGGTGTAGCTATAAGAAAGAACTCAAGCCCCCCAGCTTCTGAGGGCCCCCCTTCTTCCTATTTTCTTCATTATCTCCCTCACTCCAAGGATCCACCAGGGAGAGGGGCAAATACGGGCCCCTTCTCCCTAGCTACGCCCCTGTTGAAAGGATTCTGATCCTCATCGTAGTGTAACATCTAAGCCACTTTGGAAATAATGCTATGAAGTCCTCTGAACAGTCAGTCAAAGACACTATATACATACGAAACTATTATTAGTATTGTTATTCTATTGAAAATTCTAATGGAAAGTCAAGAACTTTCTGGTCTGTTTGCTGGAACAGCCTGTGTATTGTTGCATTTATAAATGGCGTCCCCCTCCTCCTGGCCACTTTATGCAGAATGAATCTTTATGACTAAACATATTGTAAACCTCAACTGGCTTGTGTTTTGTTCTCAGCTGCTAATTCAGAAGCTCAATGCGTTGGTGTAGATGGGTCATTTTAATCTGTCCCTGACATTGTTTACTTCCTTTTAGCAAAGTTAAATGAAATGCCAAGGTTCTTCTTCACACAATTCTATTGTCAAAGGCATAAATGTTCCATAAATAACCCCTCAAAAAGGAAGAGATCTAGCAGATGGGAAAATATTCCATCTCCTTCAGCCTGATGTCAGGTGGCCCAACTCGTAATAGAAATCCTGCTAAAATATCTAATGCAATTCAGATCTCTTGTGCACAACTTAATATTGTTTGGCCCAGTTCTCATTATCTATTAAGATAAGAAAAATGACACCAAACAGTTTTACATTCAAATAATCCCAGACTATTTCAGAACACTTGCGTTGCTAAGTCCTACATTCCCTTGAACATTAAGAAATCTGAAAGCAAAATGAGAGAATCACCACAACCGATTTATATGTAGATCAAACAGACATAGGATAGGATACTGTTTAGGGATGTGCACAAAACCAGTTAGACCAGTGGTTCCCACTCTGGGAGCCTCCAGATGTTGCTGAACTACAACTCCCATCAGCCCCAGCTACAATTTATTGTGGCTGGGGCTGATGGGAGTTGTAGTTCATCAACATCTGGAGGCTCCCAGATTGGGAACCACTGGGTTAGACTGTTTTGATTAAAATCCAAGCTGGATTCAAGCTGACCTGGCTTGGCACAGTTTTGGTTCTGGATGAACTGGACTTGATCTGGTTCAACCACTGAACTAGACCCCCATTCGCCTCTCTCGGAGAAGCCCAGGCCGGCTGCAGCCCAGTTCAAGCATTTTCAGCACAGTTTGGGCCTCTGTGCACACGTGGGGGTCATTTTAGTGATCTATGTACATGTGCAGAGGCCATATCCATGATCAAGCAATTTGCACGGTCACACAAATGGCCCCTGCACATTGATTATGCAGTGTGTGAAAAAGTACTTCCTTTTGTTTGTTCTAAATTTCTTGGCAATCAGTTTAATGAGATGACCCCTGGTTCTAGTGTTATGTGAGAGGAAGAAAAATGTCTCTCTATCAACTTTTTTCACACCATGCATGATTTTATAGACCTCTGTCATGTCTCCCCTCAGTCATCTTTTTCCTAAAGTAAAAAGCCCAGGTGTTTTAGCCTTGCCTCATAATGAAGGTGCTCTAGGCCCTTGATCATCTTCTGCCCTCTTCTGCTCCTTTCCCAGTTCTATGATGTCCATTTTAAGGTATGGTGGCCAGAACTGTACACAGTACTCCAAATGTGGATGCAGTATTCCAAGTGTGGAATCGGGGAGTGGGGAGGTCCTAGAGCCTTGAAACCTGCCACATATGTGGGGAAGGAGGTCAGAGCTCCCTGTAGTGAATTTGAAGAGAATTTGTCAATTTTATGATTTCTGGTGAGGGGGGGGCAAAAAATGATCAAATCTGGCTTGTTTCAAGCCAAAACTTTACAACAACTTCTGAAACTGAAGGTCATCCTTGGATCATCATTCCACCACAATGTGGAGGAATCTGCCTTTTGCATTCATAAAAAGAGGTAACAGCATGCCCCTTCCCCCTCATATTTCCAGAATAGATGGCATACAGTTATGAAATCTGGGACACATGAAGTCCACATTGGCAGGACTGTGTAATTTTTTTTCCAATGCTATGGGTCACTTCTGATTTTTGGTGAATTATTGAAAAAAATTAATGGCTAAAAATGGTTAAATCTGGCTTGTTTCAAGCCAGAACTTTACAAAAGGTTCTGGAACTGAAGCCCCCCATCAAAGGACCATCATTCAATCCCTATGTGGAGGGGAAATGACATTCCTTTGATTTTATATTAATTCAGAAGCATACAGCCAGTCAAAGTGAAAATATTTTGAATGTTTCTGTTTTTGTGGTTAAAAATAATTTCATATTTTTCCTTGTAGCCATTGAAGGATTAAAAGGTGTGAAGTCCTTTTAATCCCTTTTAAAATGTCTGTTCTTGAAACAGAGAAGAAAATAATTACTATAAAAACAAAGAAATGTCCTTTTTTCTCTCCACAGGAGGGTGGAATGATGGTCCAAGAAGGGGCTTCAGATCCTGAAGCTTTTGTATAGTTCTGGCTTGTTTTTTTAACCACTTCTAAATTCACCATTTAAATTCACCATTTTTAGCCACTTTTAAACTCAAAATTAAAAAATTCACCAACATCAGGTGATTGACACAAAGCTTTGTTTTAAAAAATAGGGGGGGAAATACACCAGGTCCTGACAATGTGTACTTCATGTGTGCCAGATTACATAATTGTAATCTGGAAATATAAAAGGGGGCAAGGGAGGCAAGCTTCCCTTTTCATGAAGGCAAAGGGCAGATTCCTCCATCATTGGTGGAATGATGGTCCATGGAGGGTCTTTAGTTTCAGAAGTTTTTGGAATTTCCCCCCCACAATTTTTACCCATTTTACAAGTATTTCAAAAATTCACCATAAATCAGGAGATTGAGCAATTATTTGTGAATTCACTACAGACAGCTCCGACCTCCTTCTCCACATGTGGGGAAGTTTCAAGGCTCTAAGACCAACCAGTGACTTTGGTGACTTTTTACAATTTCTCTGTTAACCAATATGGAGAAAAATCTGAATTTAAGTCAGAACTCAGATTCAGATTCTGAATCCGATCCAATATCCAATATTACCAGAGCCCATAGAAGCTGAAGCTGATATTTTCACATTTGGATCAGGTCAAATTCAAATCTGAATTTTCTGAATGCACACAGGCCTATTATCTGGTGCATCAGTCATCCTTCCGCCTGCACTTTTCATGCTCAAGGAATTTGTTTGAAGGGGAGAACACTACAAGCGTGACTGTAAGCTCATCAGGCTGGAACACCCCAAGCAGGATCATGGAAATGCCTGAGATCATGCTTAGGGTGTTCCCCTCTTCAAAACGAATGCCCAAAACAAGAAGAACATGGGTAACAGGATGACTCTCAGAAGCACACCAGGGGCAGGATTTCCAGACCCATTTTCAGCAGTGCAAGCATATACACTAGGGAGGTTGCTGAACATCTGAATCGGGCTATGGTCTTTTAGTGACTGATCTCTTCCAATGTCCATCAACCCGAAGGCAGACCAAGGAGCTAGTGGGTGGAACTCCAGAGCAGACACAGAAAAACCATAGCTATACAAGGAAAGGAGCATTATATCAGGAAAAGGAGGGTTTACAAATGTGACATTTTATTCACAGATGAGGCATGAACTGAGAGTACAGTATAATAAAACCATTTGGTGTGCGCATGTGCGGCACAAGAGAAGGAAACTTGCCTTCAGTTTGGCTTGAAAGCAGATTTTAGACACAAGTGAGATTTGATCTAATGCAGTTATGATATTCAGCATGAATATAATGATGTGTTTCATAACATTGCAAAGCGGATGAAATACAATCATGTTCAACTGATGAAGATATATTTGTGTGCCAAGAAATAAGACAGAGTTAAAGAAATAGTTCCTACTGGAAGCAAAAAAGAAGAAATGGTGCGTTGCTAAAATGTTCTCAATTTTAGCCAAGTATCAAGAGACAGTTTGTATTTAAATGTGCATCAAGAATGAACTGCCATTCTGATTGTTAAAAGAAATTGTTGCCATCTTTGTGGCTTTGCCCTTTGAAGACTGAGATACAAATTAAAAAATGTTTATCGTGTTTTTCCAAAGGGTTTGCCAAGGACACAGGATTGACAGGTAACAAGACACTCTTCAAAACAGCTTAAGGTAAAGCCCACTTACAGGCGGAAACCTTAGAGATAAATCAGATTCTTCCAAATTCAGGATTGTGGGATTTCAATTATATGAAAAGTGTTGAGGCTGTTCACACTAGCAAAAACTGGGTAGGATAAATGTCCTACCCAGGTTTGGGAGCTGTGTGCACTTCCAATTTTTGGTTGTATGGAAGCAAACAACTAAGTTGGAGGAGGAAGAAGTGAATATGTGGGAGCTGGGTAGGAAAGCTTTTCCTCTTACCTTGGTCAAATGCTGGGTATGACATCTGGGTAGGATGGTGCTATCCTACCCAGCTCCTGTTCTCCCACACAATCACTTTTCCCTTCTCCTACCTAGTTGTTTGCTCTCACACAACTGAAAATTGGGAGTGCACACAGCTCCCAAACCAGCATAGGACATTTGTCCTACCCAGTTTTCAGTTGTGTGAACAGCCTTCTTATTGCTCCAGTACATTTACTTGAAGATCAGGGGAGTTCACACATGCATGTTTCTCACTTGATGATTGCAGGTAAATCCACATTACCCAGTGGTAATGACCTTGCATGTGTGAATGAGCCATCACATATCAAATAGCAGAGAAAGACCTTCATGTCACTTCAAAGGCAATGCTTTCCAATCAAGGTGAATCACACATTCAGCTGCCAGTATTCATCTGTTGAATATTCAAGAATGCCTCCATATCCATCCAGATCCATGATTGCAGGTAAATCCACATTACCCAGTGGTAATGACCTTGCATGTGTGAATGAGCCATCACAGATCAAATAGCAGAGAAAGACCTTCATGTCACTTCAAAGGCAATGCTTTCCAATCAAGGTGAATCACACATTCAGCTGCCAGTATTCAACTGTTGAATATTCAAGAATGCCTCCATATCCATCCAGATCGTCAGGGTAGACCCAGATCCATTTCCCTTCATTTTTAAGAGGTGAAAGATGCAGAAGAACAGGATCAGGCTTTTTTGTTGGCTTTCCTTACAGTAAGGCTTGCCTTACTGTGGTGCTCACTACCCTTTGCTTTAACCAGCAAGTTAAAACTATTTTTTATTTCAAAGGCTTTCTTACAGCATATTGAGGAGTCCAATTCTTGATGTTTGTGTGTGTGTGTTTATGCCAATAGTGGCTGGTCAGTAAGGGCAGGAGGGGCAGCACCTACACCACAAAGAAAAACAAATAAGCTAATAAAGGACCAGACGTACCAGCAGCCAGGGAATCCTCCAAAGCAGGGAGCTTTCTCCAGCCCCTCCTCCCCTGCCTATAACTTCTTGTTTTGCTCTTACTGACTGGAACAGCAGCTACTCAAGCTGCTCCAGCCAATCTGATTCCTAGGGAACTCCACCTGGCACTGCCCCCAGGAAGAACTAAAATAATGGGTTAAAATGCACTTCCTGTTTGCTTCAGGGAGTCATTTCCCCCTTCTTCCTGGGGCAGTGCCAGGAGGAGCTCCCTAGGAATCAGATTGGAGCAACTTGAGTAGCAGCTGATCCAGCCAGTAAGACCAAAATAAGAAGTTCCAGGCAGGGGAGGAGGGGCTGGAGGAAGCTCCCTGTTCTGGAGGATGCTAGCTGCTGCTAAGTCTGATCATTTACTAGCTTGTTTGTTTGGTGGGAGGGGGGATGTAATCCCTGCTTTCTCCCTTCTGTCCCTCTTTCTGCCTTTTGCCCTTGCCTTCTGCCTGTCTCCCTGCTTTTTGCCCTGGCTTTTTTGCTTTCTGCCTTCTCCCCTCCCACACCCTACAAAACCTTTCTGTGGTTTTTTTTTACTTTTGCCCTTGCTTTTCTGTTCCCCACCCCCCGGCTTTCTATTTTCCTCAGTGCTGGCAGGCTTGGGTAAATATCCAAGCCTGCTGGCATGGATGAAAGTGTGGGTTAGGCTTCTGCCTTGGTGACCACAGATATCCCATCTCCCCTGCTCCAATGCCCACCAGCCGCTACCGGTGTGTGAGTGTGGTAAAACTAGTAAAACAGTAGTTTGCAGGCATTCTTCCTGCAACCCCAAATGGCCATGCACTCTCTCTTCATCCCTTGCTAGTTGATGACCAGAAGAGCTGCTTTGTATTGAGCATATAATAGTGTTGCTGTCAAGAACTCTGAAAAAGACAAACGGGAAGATTGAATATATATCACAATTTTTTGTAATTTTTGATTTCTTACATGAGTTTCATAGAAATCCAATACACATAGAAATCCAGTGAACTGAAACAGTATAACTTGTTTATTTCTTCATCATTCTTTGAAAGTCTGGACTTCCTGACTGTAAAAGTACCCAAGAAAACTGCTAAAGTTTGTTAGAAGGCATAATTTGCCATGATTTTCCAATGGGAGAGTTTTTCCACATTTTCTGGGAAATTGACACATTTTTCCAGAGTTTTTAGTTTTTCTGGTGATGTGGGTGAAGTCTAGAACCTTTCTGGCAAACAGCATGTTTTTACTTTTCGTGGTTTGGTCTAAAAGTTTCATGTGAATGAGTGAGTGCGGCCAAAACAGCTTTATATACACAGCTATATAGATATATGTTTCTGTGTTCTTTAAGTGGGTTTTCAAAAATTCATAAGTCATATTTTTAATTGCTTTGATTATTTCTACTTTGCTTTGAGTGTGATGAATCCATTGGCATATAAACAAAGACATTAAAAATTAGAGTCTTGCTGTTTGTATTTTGGGTATTTCCAAATTTCCATATTTCCATTGCAGTCATTTCCTCCTACTCCCCCCACACCATATAGATCCTCAGCCAGTGGATCATGGGGAAATTTCTCTGACTTTCCCATCTCTCTCCCTTTCACTCATTCATCCCGGATGCATGCTTTCTCCTCCTATCTTCTCTATCTGTCTCATCCAAGAATGACCCCAGGTACTGTGGTGCCTTGCCCCGAAATGCTGCCTTGCCCCATGCCTTGGCAGGAGCCAGCCCTCTTCCAAAACTGACCCTTGCAAGCTTTGAAAGAGGTGCAGTGGGGGAAGAAGAGAAGGTTGCCAGTGGCCTCCACTTCTCTCCTTCGTTCAGGCTCTACTAGGAACACAATGTTGGAAGTTAAGGACTTTGCACTGTCTCTTGTCTCAGTGACATAGGAGGACAGACTAGTGAGTCAGAGGGCTAGAGGGTCAAGACATTGGTCATCCCTTCTCTACTGCTCTGACACTGTCCCTTTGGAATGTAGATTGCTAGTCTCAGGGACACTTCTTCCTTCCTCTCCCCCTTCTCTTCCTGTTCCTTCTACCTTGCAACAAGCAAGCTGCTCTTCCCTGCACCATGTGTGCAGAGATGCAGAATCCATCTGCATCCAGCTAGATAGATAGATTAGAGATCCTAACTCCTCACTTTCCTATCCAGAATGGAGTTCTCTAATAAATGCCATATATATTGATTTGAAACTATGAACTGACTCCGTTACTTTACTCTCAGCATACACGCATGCCTACTAAATTCCGATGTGTTGTGCCTCTGTGCACTCTGCTATAATGAAAAAGGGATTCTCTTACCAGAGAGAATTCCTAACATACAAGGAGTGGAGGGCAGCCTCGTCTCTTCCATCTGCACTCATTGCAAGAGTTAGATTGGTCCCAAAGCACTGCTTTGACAGTGGTGGGAGGTACATGTGGCAGAAGGGGGCACATTGCTGTTCTGCTGGCCTTCTAACCATTGACCACTTGAGGCAACCACCTGATCTTGCCTCATGAAAGGACACCCACTAGAGATGTGCACAAAACCAGAAAACCCAGTTTGGTTTGAGTTGAACTGGACTCAAGCTGAACCGGGTCTGGTCCAGTTTTGTGAACACCTGAACTTGGCCCAGCTCAGCAGGGTTCAAGGCTGTACTGGTAAAAGGGGCATCTGTTGAGGATTCTCATTTACCAGTACAGGGGAAGGGTGGAACAGTGCCCTTCAATAAAAAGAGTTGGGGCAGGAGGAAAGTAAAATTTTACCTCAAATTTGCCACTACTGCTGGCATGACATCTAACCCTTGCACATCCCTACCACCCATGATCTCACCTGCCTTTGCCTCTGTCCAGCATATACATGCCTCTCTCTTGCTCTCCTGGCTCTTTCCCCAATCTCTTTCTTCTCCATCTGAACACAAATAGGGGGGTTCAGGAGTGGGAACACAGTCCAGTGTATGGGGCACATGTAATACTTAGCATTTATATAGTGCTTGAATTTTCAAAGTTCGCATGCCATTCACCTTGCTCTAATTCTTAAAACAACTTTGTAAGATAAGTCAGTTTTGCCATTCCCCATTGCAACTGTATGCCTAAAGCTGACAAAAATGGATTGCTTACAGCCATCTAGTGAGCAAAGGCAACATTTGAACCCGAAACATGTAGTGTGATTGGGGCTAACATGTCAGTTACAGGCTTAGGTTTACTTCTGCATATCAGCTGTGCAGGGCTGAGATTTGGGTTGGGACTATGGTGTGGAGTGAGGGTTATTTAACTCTTTACCTCTGCCCTGCTTTCCCATTGAAAACTCACTTTCCTGAAGCAGCTATTAAACCCCCTAAATTTCCACTTTGGGGGTTAAATGGCATCTAAGTAGGGGTTTTTTAAAGCAGAGAAAACAGTGTGGAGGTAAAAGAATGACATACCCCCTACCTCATGCTGTGGTCCCAATCCAAATCATGGCCACACATAGCTGCTACTCACAAGAAAACATAAGCCTGTAAATACATGCTGAGGCATTTAATAGTCATTTAATGTCACCCTTAGCTCCCATGAAATGCTCTGCTGAGGGTGTAAAACCCTCAGTTAACAAAGCATGGGTGCAGTCTATGATTGACGTATTTTGTTACTGCTTCAGCTACAACATGGCTGAAAAAGAGCATGGTATGGAGCGTGGGATGAGGCAATGGTAAACCCCTCCTGTATACTACCAAAGAAAACCACATGGCTCTGTGGTCACCAGGAGTCAGCACCGACTCGACAGCAGCACAAAAGTATGGAGTGCTGCACTAGCTGAACATGAGATTTGGGCCACACTATAGCCCCCTTCAGACGTTAGTAAAAAAGGATGTTGTACTTGGGCACAGCCTCTGAAAGCTTACCAGAAGTCCCACCCGGCATGTCAATAACACAGCTTTCCCAATGTGTCCCTCACACTTATAGTGTTTGTCTGAAGAGGCAAATGCTGTAAGCCAGATGGTGGGCCCTTCCATGATCGGGAGGCGCTGGCACTGGAACTTCCCCATCACGGAGGCACCCGCCATCATGCTTAAATCATTTACCTCTTCACACAAATGCGATAAGCATGAGGGACACATCAGGGAAGCTGTTTAATTGATGCACCAGGCGGACATTGAATAATGTCTGAAGGAGGCTTATATGGGGCTGTAATCATGTCATTGTTCCTGGAATACTTTTTCTTTCCCACACTAAAAAGCATGTGGAGGGGGGGAGAGACCTGGATCATGACTGCGACAGCTTTAACTCTATCCCTCCCTCACTGTTGTGGCTCCAATCTGAACGGGGTTGGGGGCTTGATGCATGTTGTTTGTCCTGG
Organism: Hemicordylus capensis; assembly: GCF_027244095.1. Lineage (NCBI taxonomy): Eukaryota > Metazoa > Chordata > Lepidosauria > Squamata > Cordylidae > Hemicordylus > Hemicordylus capensis. The sequence continues at coordinate 117,043,406 of NC_069661.1, forward strand.
GGGGAAGCCTCCATTGGCTTCAGTGATTAAAGTTGTGTCTATCATTGCCCTTTGTGTAGCACATATGACCGCAATGACAAGTTGCAGAGGCTCAAGCACATTAAGTTACATGAAACACTTGAGAGTGGTAAAGCCACTATACTATATGCAGTGTGCGGGGGTCCCGTTTCTTTCATTAGACCATCCTAAGTGTAGGTAATGATACAATCAGAGGCGATTTCCCCTTAAGCTCTGGGTGCCTGTCTAATTCTGGCATGCTATGGTCCCATATTTTATTAGCTTCAGTAATTTCCCTTGTTACTGGCAACTGTCCCATTATTATTTCTGATGGGTTTGGCTCATCATCATAATCACAGTCAGGAACATTTCCTTTAGCTCATTCTCTTGCTGAGCTCTAATCTCCACATATTCCTGGTAAAGGTATAAACATGTCTACAACTGAAAGTTGTTATATATATATATATATATATATATATATATATATATATATATATATATTCACACATTAATTATAAGAAAAGAGGAAATTTATTTTCCTGAAATTTGTCATCTTGCTGCAGCAGATGTTTGCCTCTAATTCTGGCCTCATCAATGAAATGAGCCATAAAGTTACTAGCACAGCAGGATTCAGTCCAATTGAATCCAGAGATCCAACCACATTGAGTACCGTATTAGTTTCTTTATAGCTATGCGAGGTTTAAAAAATGATTCTATGAACATCAGGGTAAGCTACCACTTGGTAATCGGTAATCTCTATGAAGCTATGGAAATATAAGAAGGTCACTCACCAGGTTGCAATTTACCCTGACATACATAGAACCACATGCTGAACAAACCATCTGTATTGTCCTGACCAAGTGGCCAGGGAATCTTATATTCTGAACCTGATCAGAAACCCATGTATGGCTGATACCAAAGGTTAGAGGTCAGGCAGCTCAGGCCCAGATCAGTTAAGAGCTCTTTCCACCAGGAGCTAATACTGTCATCTTGGTTCTCACTTGATGCAATGCCTGACCAGAGATAGTGCTCACAGTCCTTGATCTTGCCATTTAAAAACACATTTCTTCACCCAGGCTTTTAATTAATGTTGTTTTAATGGTTTTAATGCTGTTTTAAAATATTATTTTAAAATTTTAAAATTGTTGTAATGTGTGTGCCTCCCCCCAATTTTTGTCTTAACAAATGTTTTACTTTGTTTTTATTCTGTTGTAAACCATCCAGAGACTTAAGTTTTGGGTGGTATAGAAATGTTTTAATAAATAAATAAATAAATAAAATTCCTCATGTGAAATTCATGCCAAAATACCCTGTGGCAGTGCAAAGGCCTCTTGTTAGGGTTGCCAAGTTCCTTGAGTCTCAACCATGAAACTGAGATGCAGCCTGGGAAAAATCATGCTGCCCACCACCCGAATGGGCAGTGCAGCTGGTTTGCCTCGGCCCCCTGGAAGAAGCACAAGGCGCAGGCAAGCCTCATTGGCTAGCCGGCCCGTGCGGGGGCGGGGCTTCAGCCATGTGGCCGCCGCCGGCCCCAAAGTCCTCATTCCGCTCATGAAAGGCACCCTCCCTCCCTCCCTGGAGTACAGTCTGGGCTTAAGCTGGTCACCTTTTGGGGCCGGGCAGGAATTGGAAGCTTCTTCCAATTAAACTTAGGAACACAGAACATAGTAAGCTGCCATGTACCAAGTCAAACCATTGGTCCATCTAGCTGAGTATTATCTACACAGACTGGCAGCAGCTTCTCCAAGGTTGCAGGCAGAAATATTTCTCAGTCCTAAATCAGAGATTCCAGGGAGCGAACTTGGAACCAGGAACTTTTTCAGACAGCAGGCTTCATTGTGGGTTTATCGAGAGGTTTTACTGCGAGTTTGAAGTTGCCCTCTAAAAATGATACAAAAAGCGCATTTGTTTACCCACTTTTATAAATTGGGCTACACTCTTACGTGCAATGAAAAACCTGAATTGTGTATGAAGTGCTCTCCGATAGCTCATAGGGTCTTCAGGATTTGGCCAATATGTGAACGCACCCCTTTCCATTCTGGAGGAGAAGCGAGCTAAAAGCCAGGTATGAAAAACTTCCTGCAGATGCTCTTCCCAGAGCGGCTCTATCCCCTAAGGGGAATATCTTACAGTGTTCACATGTGTAGTTTCCCATTCATATGCAATGAAGATGGACCCTGCTTAGCAAAGGGGACAAGTCATGCTTGCTTCCACAAGACCAGCTCTTATGGCAACTGGGTGGGGGCAGTCATTTTTTCACTCTGCTGGTTCAGGGAAAGGAAAGGTGAAGGGTTTGTCCATTCAGCTTTAGAACATAAGAACATAAGAACAGCCCTGCTGGATCAGGCATAAGACCCATGTAGTCCAGTATCCGGTTGCACACAGTGGCCCATCAGATGCCACTGGGGAGCCCACAGGCAAGAGGTATTGCATGCCCTCTCTCTTGCTGTTCCCCCCTGAACCTATAGAGATGCATCATGCATCTGAGGCTGGAGATGGCCCACAGCCATCAAACTAGCAGCCATTGATAGACCTGTCTACCGCAAATCTGTCTAAGCCCCTTTTAAAGCCATCCAAGCTGGTGGCCATCACCACATCCCATGGCAAAGAATTAAATAGATTAATTATGCACTGAGTGGAAAAGTTCTTCCTCTTGTTGGCCCTAAATTTCCCGATCTTCAGTTTCATGGGGTGACCCCTGGTTCTAGTGTTGTGAGAGAGGGAGAAAGATTTCTCTCTGTCCACCCTCTCCACTCCATGCTAAATTTTATACACATCGATCATGTCTCCCCTTAGTTGCCTCTTTTCCAAGGTAAAGAGCCCAAGATGCTGTAGCCTAGACTCATAAGGAAGGTGCTCCAGGCCCCTGTTCATTTTGGTTGCCCTCTTCTGCACTTTTTCCAGTTCTACAATATCCTTCTTAAGATACAGTGACCAAAGCTGTACGCGGTACTCCAGATGTGGCTACACCATATATGTGTATAAGGGCATTATAATATTAGCATTTTAATTTCAATTCCCTTCCTAATGATTCCTAGCATGGAATTAGCCTTTTTCACAGCTGCCACACACCAAGAGGACACTTTGAATGAGCTGTCCAGCACAACCCCAAAATCTTTCTGCTGGTCAGTCACCAACAGCTCAGATCCCATCAGCGTATATGTGTAGTTGGTGGCTTTTGCCCCAATGTGCATCACTTTACACCTGCTTACACTGAACCACATTTGCCATTTTGTTGCCCACTCCCCCAGTTTGGAGAGATCTTCTTGGAGTTCCTCACAATCCATTGTGGATTTCACTACCCTAAATAGTTTAGTGTCATCTGCAAATTTGGTGACTTGGTCACCCCAACTTCTAGATTGTTTATGAACAAGTTAAAGAGCCCTGGTCCCAGTACTGATCCCTGGGGGCCCCACATCCTACCTACCTCCATAGTGAAAACTGTCCATTTATTCCTACTCTCTGTTTCTTATCCTTCAACCAGTTACCAACCCACACATGAACCTTTCCCTTTATTCCATGACTGTGTAGGTAGTTGAAATCACCCATTATTACTACCCTGTCTCCCTTTGACGTTTCTCTTATTTGTTTCTCCAACTCCAGGTCACTCTCAGTGCTTTGATCCCAAGGGCGATATCATGTCCCTTGTAACATATTTCCTTTCAGTCCCCATAACGTTACCCATAATGATTCTGTGGAGGACTCCACCGAGGTTTTCTAGCTTATTGGAATCTATCCCTTCTTTGATATACGGTGCCACTCCTCCCACCAGTTTTCCCCTCCCTCTCCTTTCTGTAGAGTTTGTATCCAGAAATAACAGTGTCCCATTGGTTCTCACCATTCCACCAAGTTTCTATTACACCCACTAGATCTATGTTTTCATTAGTAACCAAGTACTCCAGCTCACCTATCTTGGCTCGGAGGCTTCTGGCATTACTATATAGAAACCTTTAAGCCGAGTCCCTCACCTGGTGTTGGATTGTGCTATCCCCCTTACCATCATTTGAGCTATTTGGCAAGCTGTCCTGTATTTCCTTCTATGCAACTCCTGGCTCTACCCTGTCCCTTTCTGGTTTATCCCAACAGGCTCACCCTCACACCTTAGGGGATTTTGCTGGCTGAAGCAGATACCACCCAGTTCCTGCTGGCAACCCCCCAGGCATCATTTTAAAAGCTGCTCTGCAATCTTCTTGATTTTAAGCACCAGCAGTCTAGTTCCATCTTGGTTCAAGTGGAGCCCATCCCTTTTGTACAGGCTTCACTTTCCCCAAAATGTATCCCAGTGCCTAACAAATATAAACCCCTCCTCCCGGCACCACCGTCTCATCCACACATTAAGACCCCTCAGCTCAGTCTGTCTCGCTGTCCCTGTGTGTGGAACACTTCAGAGCACTTTCCAAAAAACAGTGATTGGTTTCCCAGAATGGCTCAATGAGAGAAGGTTTTCTCAGTCAGGTGATAGAGCAAGGTCATTTTTGAAGGGATCCCTATATAAATTAAGCTGGACCCCTTAGTGTCTTGAGTACATGGGCATTGATACACATGGATCAGGGTTAGACAGCTGATAGACCACAAGGGGAAAGCAGCAGGAAGTCTTCCTTATTGTTCAGTGAGGGAGCATCTGTATCAGATGAGAGATCTCCTGTTACCGACTGTTCTAGTGCCATGCACAATTTACACATGGATATACAAGACTGTGGACAGATAAGGTGAGCTGGGTATTACAGACTGATAAAGAGAGATAGCATGAATTTAAGACAGCCAATGAATCAAAACTGACTATCAAATAATGGATGTTATACCAAATGAGGTGCTCACCATACATTTTTCATTTTTGTTCATTCCTTCACATGCAGCCTGGTGAACTGTGCAACTCAAAGCTTTCATACTACATTTTAAACACCAGGGGATCCTAATAAACAACATATCCTTACCCTGACTTTTTAAATGTTCAATCAACACAATTGGTTTTGAAGGTTTCCTTTTTTAAAACCCCCCACAAATGCTGGTTTTCAAACATGAGATGGTTCATTATTGATGCCCAGTGGTGTCTACAATATTCACTGGAGCAGCATCTAGATTCATCCACAAGACTGAGTGTTAGGTTTGTGTAAGATGGAAACACCCCTGTATTAATGTTGGCATTTGCAGTAAAACCTCACTTACAAGAAACCAGAACAAATTAGTCCCAAAGGAGGGGTGGGGAGCAAAACAAACATCATTGCAGCAAATTTAAAAGAAATAATGTCAAGGAATCGAGCATATATCTTCCAGTTTTGAAGACCTTTTAAACATAATTAGATCATTTATATATTCTTCTTTCACCTTCGTTCAGTTTCTTCAGCACAACCTTGCTGACATTTGAGCAAAAACAGCTGTGTCCCTTTTTCTTCCTTCCTTTTACATTATACTCTTTTTCCCTGAACACCTTTAAAGTTCAGATAGTTTCACAAATGAGTTTGTCATATAGATGATGTACATAATAGTGTTTGGGTGGTTAGGGATCGTTAGATTTTCTAGGGAGGTGCGGATCTACTATGAACATATAGCTCCTGCCTATTATTATTATTATTATTATTATTATTATTAATAATAATTCAATTTCTATACCACCCTTCCAAAAATGGCTCAGGGCGATTTACAAAGAGATAACAAACAAATAAGATGGCTCCCTGTCCCCAAAGGGCTCACATTCTAAAAAACAACAACACACAAGACAGACACCAGCAACAGTCACTGGAGGTCCTGTGCTGGGGGTAGATAGGGCCAGTTACTCTCCCCCTGCTAAATAAAGAGAATCACCACGGTAAAAGGTGCCTCTTTGCCCATTTAGCAGGGGTGCCTATGCTGTTGCAGTAACTACTTACCAGACTGCAACATCTATAAAATTACTGTTATTGTTACTAGCCATTTTAGAGTTCAAAGTGTGTCACATATAAAAGACCTTTCACATTGTCTCCCCACAATTGAGCAATGTGCTAGAGTGTCCCCTCATGTGCTGGAGGCATTCCCATGGGTCCACATGAGCATAAATAGCTGGGTTTGCTGCCTTCTATCCTCTTATTGATGGTCCTGTGAATGGGGCTATTATCTTGCAATCCTTCCAACCACTTTATAATGCAGGCCAGTATTAGCTCCCTATTGTAAATGAGGGACTAAAACAGAGAGGGGTGCTAATGCAAGGCCTCCTAGTGACTTCATGACTGCTCTTAGACACTACACATTACACTAGATCTATTTATAATAATAATAATTATTATCATCAACAACATTTATATATCACTTTTCAGCCAAAAAAAAAGTTAGAATGGTTTACATAGCAAAAGGAACAAGAAAATTGGTGTGGGGTGGGGGGACAGTACTGAAAAGATATGTACCTATTAATGTATGTTTCTGTGAGGGCCTTTTAAAAGAAAGAAACAAGTTTCACTTGGTTCTGAAGAAGCTATAAGATCTGGTTCAGTCAGTTTTGCTCCTCCATATTTATAGATGACTGAAACATCAAGAATTGAAGTTTCAGGCAGCATTTACTCAGGATGAGTTGGGCTTGCCCACCCAACCATGTTTCAGATCATGTTGATTTAGTGATGTAATTTATACCTCACCTTTCTATATTAAAACAAACTCAAAGCAGCTTGAGGAAGGGCCATAGCTCAGTGGCAGGGCACTTGCTTTGCAAACAGAAGGTCCCAGGTCCTATCCCTCACGGCTCTAGGCATGCCTAGGAAAGATTGATTGATTGATTGATTGATTGACTGAGTGCCATCTAGTCAGTGTTGACTCTAAGCGACCACATAGATAGATTCTCTCCAAGATTATCTGTCTTCAACTTGGTCTTTACTGCCTCCGAGTGGTGCATTCATTGCTGTCGTAATCAAGTTCATCCACCTTGCTGCTGGTTGTCCTCTTCTTTTCTTTCCTTCAATTTTTTCCAGCATTGTGGATATCTCAAGGGAGCTGGGTTTTCGCATAATGTGTCCAAAATATGATAGTTTGAGCCTGGTCATTTGTGCCTCATGAAAATTCTTGATTGATTTCTTCTATGACCCATTTGTTTGTTTTCCTGGTGGTCCATGTTTTTTAAAAAATTATTATTTATGTATTTGTTTGTTTGTTTAGAATACTGCCCAAAACTCATGTCTCTGGGTGGTTTACAATTAAAATCATTTAAAAGATTTAAAACATTTAAAACCCAGTATTAAAATTATTTAAAACTATAAATCTGATTAAAAGCCTGGGTGAATAAATGTGTATTCAGTGTCTTTTTAAAAATTGCCAGAGATGGGGAGGCTCTTATTTCAACAGGGAGTGCATTCCAAAGTCCAGGGCTGCAATGGAGAAGGCCCGTTCCCAAGTAGCTGCCAGACGAGTTGGCAGCAGCTGCAAGTGAACTTCTTCAGATGATCTTAGCAGGCGCTGGGGCTCATGGCAAAGATGATGTTCTCTTAAATACCCAGGGCCTAAGCTGTTTAGGGCTTTATAGGTAATGACCAGCAAATCTTGTATTTTGCCCAGAAACGTATTGGTAGCCAGTGCAATTCCATCAAGACAGGAGTAATATGGTCTCTCCTAGATGACCCAGAAACCGACCCAGAAACCAACCTGGCTGCTGCGTTCTGAACCAACTTCAGTTTCCAAACTACATACAAAGGCAGCCCCACATAGAGCGCATTGCAGTAATTCAGCCTAGAGGTTACCAGCAGATTTACCACTTTTTTGAGGTTATTAATCTCAAGAAATGGACGCAGCTGGTGTATCAGCCAAAGCTGATAAAAAGCACCTCTGGCCACTGCCTCAACCAGGGACACCAGGGAGAGGTTCAGATCCAGAAGCACCCCCAGACTGTGCACCTGTTCTTTCTGGGGAGCATGACCCCATCTAGAACCAGAAAATCAAAATCATCTCCCAAGTTTTGACCCTGCACATAAGTACCTCCATCTTATCTGGATTCAGTCTCAGTTTGTAATGCCTCATCCAGCCCATTACTGCCTCCAGGTAGGCATTTAGGGAGGTTATGTCTTCTCCTGATGATGTTGACATGAAGAAATAGATTTGGGTTTCATCAGCATGTTGATAACAGCCTGCACCAAATCCCCTGATGATATCTCCCAGCGGTTTCATGTAGATGTTAAACAACATCAGAGACAATACGGAGCCCTGAGAGATACCATACCAAAGTTCAAATTTTGAAGAACAACTGTCTCCAAGAGACACCACCTGGAATCTGCCTGTGAGGTAGGAGCGGAACCACTGAAAGCAGTGCCTCCCACCCTCAATCCCCTCAGACGTTCCAGAAGGAAACTATGATCAATAGTATCGAAAGCCGCCAAGAAAAAAAGGACTAACATGGTCACACTTCCTCTGTCAATTCCCAACTGGAGATCATCCATCAGGCTGACCAAGGCAGTCTCCACCCCATAGCCTGCCCAAAAGCCAGTTGGAAATGGGTCTAGATAATCAGTTTCCTCCAAGACCGCCTGGAGCTGGGAGGCCACCACTTCCTCAATCACCTTGCCCAACCATGGAAGGTTGGAGACAGGCCTGTCATTATTTAATTCTGAGGGATCTAAGGCAGGCTTTTTCAGAAGCAGTCTAATGATTGCCTTCTTAAGACAAAGAGACATCCTGCCCGCCCTCTACAGAAGCATTTATCATCTCTACCAGGCCCTCTACAACAGCCTCACTGCCAGGTAGTATAAGCCATGTCGGACAACGATCAAGAGGGCAGGCGGCAGGCCGCACCATTCTAAGCAACTTGTCCATATGCTCAGGAGTCACAAACTGAAAGTGATCCAGGGTCGTCACATAAAAGGAGCTGCTGGACACCTGGGCATCAGACTCTGTAACAATTGTGGAGTTTGAATCCCAGACGGCCCGAATATGAGAGATTTTGTCCACAAAGAACTCATTAAAAACATCACAGCGAGTAACTGTTGGTTCTAAGTACTGATTCAAGGGGGGAAGGGGTGCACATTAGCCCCTTCACAACCCCGAATAACTCCACCGGACGTGAACTTGTGGAGACGATACGGGAGGAAAAGAATCGCTTCTTTTCCACATGTTATCACCTGAGCATAGATCTTCAAATGCTCTCTATGTAATAATCTGTCAGATTCAAGTCGAGTCTTCCTCCACTTGTGCTCTAGTCATCTACCTCGCTGCTTCAGCCCCCGTAATTCTTCCATATACCAAGGGGCCAGTTTTGGAGAGGATGCTTAGGAGCGATCGTGTCCACTGCCCTGGTGAGTTGATTGTTCCAGTTCTCCTCCAGAATGTCGGCAGGGTCACCAGCAGAGCCAACACTAAATCACCTCCAAGGCTTCTTGGAATCCTATTGGATCCAGTAACCTTCTCAGGCGGACTCTCCTAATGGGCCCCCTGCGCCTGCGGAGTTGGGACATGGTTGTGAGTTCAACCTTAACCAGATGGTGGTCCGTCTATGACAAAGGGGAAATCACAGGAGTCCCCACCCATGGAACACCATCCTGTTCAGAGTGAAAGACTAGATCAAGCATGTGACCAGCAATGTGTGTTGGTCCCGAGACCACCTGGGATAGGCCCAAAGTCATCATGGCCACTATGAACTCATGAGCTGCCCCAGACAAATTGGTCCCAAAGTGAACACTGAAGTCCCACAGCACCACAAGTGTGGGAGACTCCAATGCCAAGCCCGAGACCAGGTCCATCAGCTCAGTTAGGGATTCTGTTGGGCAGCAAGGCAATTGGTACACCAACAGATGTCCTAGTCTATCCCTGGTCCCCAAACTTAGGTACACACACCAATATGGTCAGACACTTTGACAGGGATCCTGGAAAGGGAGATATTGCTCTTGTAGACCACAGACACTCCACCTCCACACCCACTTCCCCTTCCCTGCTCCTCACGTACTAAGTACCCTGGAGGAAGAAGCTGGGATCAGACTGGGCCACCAGCCTCCCCCAGCCAAGTCTCTGTAATACATACCAGATCAGCCCCTTCATCCAGAATCAAATCATGGATGATTTCAGGTTTATTCTGGAGCAACCTGGCATTACAAAGAAGCAAGACAGGTCTCTGCGGGTGGTTAGCATTGCTTTCCAAGTTCAAAGAGCTGGCAGGACAGCCAGAAGGGGAAACAGACAGCAATTAAGTTTCTGATTTCCCTTCCCCTGCAATAGGCTGCTGACCTATCAACGTTACTTCTTCTATTCCCCACCACCACTGGAATAGCTGCCTCATAATCAGTGGATATACCCCCTGTCTCCCCATCTCCAGACAGACCCAGACACATTGAAACTCAACTCAGAATTGGAATAAACCGGTATCCTCAAAAGTCTTCTCCAGCACCAAAGTTCAAAAGCATCAATACTTTTTCTATCTTGCTTCTTCAAAGACCAGCTTTTGCATCCATAGAGTGTCACGGGAAAAACCATTGTCCGAACGATTCTGAAAGAACTGCGCCTAAAATCCTGGAGAGCTGGATGGGCCAAGGGTCTGTCTCCATGGAAGGCAGCTTCCTATGTTCCTAGCTTACAATATTTTAACATAATAACAATCCCAGTGAAAAGACTAGCAATAGCAAATGAAACACAGAAATACAATACAGCACATTTAAGAAGGATCAGATCTTCCTATAAGTCACATAAGTTTGTATGTGCATAGGCTCTACATATACAGGCTTAGTACGTGGCAACTGAGAACAAGGCCAAAAGGCACAATCACACCCCCTGCTCCATGCACTGGATCTACGGTATCCTCATTTGGAACATTTAAATAGGTGCCGTGTGTGAAATGAATCCAAAAGTGACTATAGTAGACATAAGGTGTTGTAAGTTTTCTAAGCATTGCACACAGCTTAAGTAGGGAAACAGTCCCTGCCTGCCGGCTTCCAGACATTATACAAAAAGGAGAAAGAGATGGGAAGAAAGAAGGAAAGCATGCCAGTGCAGGTCCCAAAACCTTCAACTTTTGTTCTTGGAGGCCTTCAGGAGAGCCTTAAAGACCTATCTTTTAAGCCTGCCTTTTAATGATATTTAGTTTTAATTGTAATTTTAATCTGCTTCTAATTGGTTTTTAGTTTTAATTTTATGGTGTGTTTTTTAATCTCTGTGTAAATTGCTCTGAGCCACTTTAGGAAGAGTGGTATATAAATTGAATAAATGAATAAATTTTATTCATTTATAAATGAAAAAGTTTATAGCAGCTCCAATAGCAGTTTTTTCACACAGTTTGGAACAGTTAGTTGGCATAATATTCTGATCTCTGATCATTTCATCAGTGAAGTTGGCAGACTCACAGATTATACAGCCTCTCTTTGTTGTGAGCCACCCAGAGAACAATATGTTATGGGGCAGCTTACAAATAAAGTGTATTTATTTTTATTATATAATGACCAGAGTCCTGTTCACATGCTGTGTTCAATACATGTACAGTGAATGCATGTACAGTTATTCACATATTATGTTCAACAAATGTATACTAGTACACTTCCTGTTTTTATCTGGCATCTGAGGGAGCCTGTACCCAAGTTCACTTTAAAATGAACATGAGTAGTCATTTCCTCAAGAACAAGTACATGTGTACAAACACCTGTATGTATATATGATGCTATTTATTTATGTATTATTGATGGATTGGTTGATTTGATTTATATACCATCTTTCTAAACAATTAAAATCATTAAAACATTAAAATTATTTAAAACCCAACATTAAACATTTTAAAACCATAAATCTAATTAAAAGCCTGGGTGAATAAATGTGTCTTCAGAGCCTTTTTAAAAGTTGCCAGAGATGGGGAGCCTCTTATTTCAAGAGGGAGCACATTCCAAAGTCCAGGGGCAGCAACGGAGAAGGCCCATCCCCGAGTAGCTGCCAAACAAGTTGGTGGCAATCACAGACAAACCTCTCCAGATGATCTTAGCAGGTGGTAGGGCTCATGGGGCTTCTGGTGAAGAAGACGTTCCCTTAAATGCCCAGGGCCTAATCTGTTTAGTGTTTTATAGGTAATAACCAGCACCTTGTATTTTGCCCAGAAACGTATCGGGAGCCGGTGTCATTCTTTCAACAAAGGAGCAGTGCCAGAATAGGGCTATGGTGGAATGGCAACTGAGGAGATGGTCCTCCTGGGAGGGTAGAAGCCAAATGGTCCCAACCAAGTGGATGGAGTGGGCTGTTCTGTCTCACCTCTCCCTCTGCCACAGTCAGGTGGAAGAATGGCTGCATAATTAGATTTCTGTAGAGACTTGCAGACAATCCACTTCAACTGAAATTATACAAATTTATTAGCCCAATTGGGCTAAGCTTCTTGATTAAGGAATCTGCACATTTGAGCATAAGATTGTCAGTTCTGACTGGCACCAAACAAACCAATATGTTAACCCACTTGCCATCTGGTTTTTTTCATAACACAGCTGAGAGGCAGAGGAAATGCACCAACTGTAAAAACAATCTTTTACTGTGATAGTTTTCCAGAGATCTTTTTAAACTAGGCAATTCTGCCGTCCTTGTAAACATGGACCACAGCCTCTTTTTCTGGAGGCAGAATCACTTTAAATGGCAAAACAGGACAATAAATACAACCAAGCTGAAAATTGATCTTGTTTCTCCCCTGAGCTCTTTGAAATAAATGAGAAGAAGGGACAGCGACTGGGTTCACTCCACACACGCCATATGTTCAAATGAAGTGATAGACATTTTAAAGATCAAAGGAAGTGATAGAATCAGATCAAAACGCCTAGATCCTTAGCCAGAATCCAGTGAAAAGAGAAGAATGAAGGCTGGTTACTTGTCGGTTATGCAGAATTAACTTAGGATATTGTGAAATTTGTTAACTTAAGAAACTACGGTCCTGCTACTACTATGAATATTTATATACCGCTCTTCAACCAAAGTGCTCAAAGTGGTTTGCATAGAAAAATAAATAATACATAAATAAGATGGCCCCCTGTCCCCAAAGGACTCACAATCTAAAAAGAAACATAAGGCAGATACCAGCCACAGCCACTGGATGGATGCTGTGCTGGGGATGGATAGGTCCAGTTGCTCTCCTTCTGCTAAATATAAGAGAATCACCAGTTTAAAAGGTGTCTCTTTGCTCAGTTAGCAGGGGTGGGAGTCATCATGGACTGAAGAAGTCGTTAAAGTGCATTTAACTCATCATAACATTACAACAAGATGCAACGAGATGCAAAAAGCATATTCCGAAATGGCACTATCTACGAGTGTTATCCATCCATTCAAGTGCTCCCAAATTCAGCTGTGCAATAGGGGATGGGGTCGAAGCTCAGTGGCAGAGCACCTGCTTTGCATGTAGAATGTCCCAATCTATGTCCCTGACATAGATTGAAAAGAGATGGAGAAAGGCCCTCTCTGCAACTCTGGAGAGAATACTGAGCTAGATGGATCAATGGTCTCACTCAGTATAAGACAGCATCATATAAGCTCAGTGCTTTGTTTCTGAAATTTCTGATAGCTGAGGCACACATTTGTCAGAATTAAATTGGAGACCCATTTCACTAGGACTCTAGTTTACTTTGAAGAGTAAAGATCTACCAACTTGCAAAGGAACCTGTCCTCTGTGTTTCTGCATGAGTCCCTGTTCTGGACTTGCCATCTCTGAGGGCAGATAATTCTGCTTCTTCTCTGGACTGAGTGAGTAAATGACCAGCCACTCCCAATTCAGAGATGTGGCAACATTACCCATCCACAAAGATGCTGATTCGAAGGAGGCAAGACCAGAATAGTAAATCATGCAGATGCAACAGGCAGCTTTCTCTTTGGTTTGTTTGAGTTCAGAGAATACTTTAATGTTCTTGTTTATTTTTCCCCTGTTGTACTCTAGAAGTTCTCTGATAGCACAACAGTCTAATGCATACACTCAGCCTAATGCAACAGTCTAATGCATTTCAATCAATGTCCCATTTCACCTGCGTGACTTGCTTCCATAACTGGGCTGAACCCAGTGGCAGCTGGTGGTTCCTGGGATGGGGAGGGCACGCTAGGCAGGGCAGGTGATGGGTGGAGCCACAAGTAGTCAGAGGTGGAGGCAATTGAGGGCAGCTGCGGAGGTGGAGCCAGGACTAGGCGGGTGCCTTAGCAATCACTGGCAAAGTGCAGATTTGTAGCTCATGAGTGTGATCAAAATGCAAACACACACACAAAGCACACAAGAGATACAGAGAAATATAGAAAACATCAGTTGCTTTATAGTGCTTAATAGGACTACAGTAGTGTGTAGATTTGTATCTAATAGCAGATCAAACACAAGCACACACACAGAAGAAAGGAACTGTACACACCACAAGTGAAGCACAGACCGGCTACAACAGGCTGCTTCTGTGGAGAGTAAATGCATTCTGAAGTCACTAGGGCATCTCTGTCTGCCTGATTATTTCAAAAATGAATACTACTACTACTAAACAACAATCAGAAAGAACTCTGAGCGAGAGTGGAATAGTGGTTAGTGCACTGGACTAGACTGGGGAAATCTGTCCAAATCCCCATTCAGTCATGAAACTCACTGGGTGACTCTGGGACAGTCACTTCTCTCTCAGCATAACCTTCCTCATAGGACTGTTGGGAGGATAAATGTAACCATGTGCACCACTCTGGGCTTCTTGGAGGAAGCACAGACTACAAATGTAAAAAGCAAATAAAGCTATATAGCCACAAGTAAAGCAGAGACCAGCTACAAAAGTGGAGAACAAATGCATTCTGAAGTTACAAGGCCAGCTCTGCCTGCCTATTTTAAAAAATGCATAAATAAATAATAGAAAAAATCACAACTTTTTCAATGGTGCTTGCTGCAGCTCTGAACTATCTTCTTTATCTTATAGGACACCATGAGAAGCAAAGATGATTGGGGACACCCTCTCCCTACTCCATGCCTGCTGAACAGCTGGGTGCTATGCTCTGCCTACCTTGGGTACCCATAACTTAGCCTGAGTGTCTATCCTAGCAAACAACAAATGTTTTTTATTGAGATCACTTCCTTGACCCTTGCCTAATGAACCATAACCGCCAAAGGACATATTAATGTTACAGGTACTGGCCACAATCCGGAGAAAAACCTGTTTAGCTCTCTGCATAGCAAATGAATTTTAAAAAATTATTTTCCTTCCAACAAAATCCATTCCTTCTCTAATTACACCACACCCATGTGAAATACCCACTTCTACAATTATTTGAAAAGCAGTTTAGACTCAGAAATCCATGCATGTGCTCTAAAAAAACTTTCTGGTTTTTTTGTGTGCCAGTTTCTAATCTAATTAGTCCAGTCTTACATTTTGATGTTCCTTTCAATGTTTTATGGCATGTCATTTTGGGAATGGGGCATAATGCTTTGCATACAGAGCAGAAAGCAAGGAAGAGAAAGCAGAGGTTACATTCCTCCCATCCAAACAAATAAACCAGCAAAAGATCAGACTTACCAACAGCCAGCCTGCCTGCCTGCTCTCAAACCAAATGGTGATTGGATTCTTATGAGCAGTGCTTTATAGCTGCTTTCCTCACACACACACACACACACGGAAACCTTGAGTAGATTTAACTAAGAGTTTATTTAGCAACAGCTCTAATTTCTTCTGCCCTTCCCCTCCCTTTTCCTCTTGACTCCTCACCCACATTCTCTACAGGATCTCCCTTGGGACAAATGTCCAAACTAACTGTAAAAGATTACTGAATAAAATGCAAGTATTTAAAAGAAAAAGACTTCCCCAGCCTCTGGACACTCTGATTGGCTGCCTGAGGAATCAATCAGCATGGTGCCTTCAGATTGGTGCTCAGGATGTTTTAAGTTCTGCCAACCTTCTGAAAACAAAGGTAAGCCTTGGAATTGGCTCCTGCCTCACTAATATTCAAATATGAATAACTCTGTATGTTCCTATTGGTGTTTGCAACATTCTGGTACTGTAGCCCCATCCTATAAACACTGTGGTCAGGGGAGGATTACCGCATAGGTAATAGAAACAATTCCCTGCAGCAGCAAATCTTGGGGAGGTCTCACTGCCGTCTCTGCCATCCTCACATGGGCCCACCTTCTTTCCAAATGACACAGAGCAGGCTGATTTCAGGCCTCTGCTCACACATGTGCATGTGCAGAGGCCCAAAATGAGCCAAAATCGCCTGATCTGTGTCATTTGCTCTTTTGCTCTCTCTGCCGCCTCCAGTGCCCGACCTCACCTGTCATGCTTTGGGAGGCAGGCAGAGCTCTCGCTGCTCTCTCCGCTGCGCCCCCACCACCACACAGTGGCAGCTTTAAAAGTAAGGGGGGAAAGATTTAACTTTCTCTTCCCCCACAAGCCCTTTACTTGTAAAGGGGAACCCTTGCCCCTGGGGCGGCCAATCTTTGGCTGTCAAGGGGCGGCAAAAAGCTTAATCCGTCCCTGATTGGGGCTAGGCTGCAGGCAGGGAAGAAGCACATACAGGGAGGCAGTCAGAGAAATTATTACAGAAGACATACCAAGGAGATAAAAATGACTGACAAATATTTTCAGGTGGGCAGCACCCACGTTGCCCTCAGGTAAGAGCCAGGACTGACTGAACCATTTGGGACATGTACAGAGAATGTAACCCTTTAATTCATTTGTAACCTTTGGGCCGCCTGACCTGCCTGAACCCCCACCCATCTGGCAGTGTGTTATGACTGGGTGACTTGCCACACCATTCACACACCAGAAGTATAATATCAATCATAGATTTATTTCAGTTCATTAAGCAAAGGGAAAATAAGATCACTTCCTTTGCCACAGTGTCCAGGATCTACTACATTGCTTGCAAGTGAGAAACTGCAGCTGTCTAGCTGCTTGCTCAGGTTTGGGGCTGAACACTTGATTGGTGTGGGAGTGGGGGAGGTTTATCATCCTCCTCCCCACACTGTGAGAGAATCACTGTGTTTACTGACTTGAAGTGGGACAATGAGGAAATTGCCCCATCTGGGACTGGGACCCCTCTTGCTTTCATCACTGTCAGAGCTTTCCATTGTTTCCAGTGTTCGGCTCTTATGGGAGGGTTTTGTGCACCCTCATCAGGATGGCTTGTGTAACTTCTTTTTAACAATATGATTTTATGCTGCATACCTAGAGCCAGCGTGGTGTAGGGGTTAGAGTGCTGGACTAGGACTGGACTAGGAGACCCGAGTTCAAATCCCCAGTCAGCCATGATGCTAGCTGGGTGACTCTGGGCCAGTCACTTCTCTCTCAGCCTAACCTACTTCACAGGGTTGTTGTGAAAGAGAAACTCAGGTGTGTAGTACACTGCTCTGGGCTCCTTGGAGGAAGAGCGGGATATAAATGTTAAATAATAATAAATAATAATACCTGGGGAGCACCCCAGGTTTGTGGAAACTTCTACCTTGTCAGTAGGTGGCGCTATTTCACAGTCAGCACAAGCACACCAAGTTTGCTATTAGAGGGAATGAGTGACTTTTTCATTCTGAATATGCATTTTGCATGTCAGTGCAAAATCCACATTGAGTGGCAGGATTGATTCCACTGATCAAGGATCTCAACCAGATCAATACTATCTATCTATCTATCTATAGTTTACATTTATACCCGGTATTCTCACCACAGGTGGCTGAAAGTGACTAACAAACATGCAATGCAAAATATGGCATAAAAATACAACAATGAAAGATAAATAATTAAATGATTGAAAGCAGTTAAAAACAAACCATAATTTATTACCAAGCACCTAACAATATTATTTTATGCTGCATACCTGGGGAGTACCCCAAGTATGTGGAAACTACTACCATGGATATTTTATATACCACTTTTCAACAAAGTTCTCAAAGTGGCGTAATAAAGATGTTTCTTTGTCCCAAAGGCCTCACAATCTAAACAGAAACATAAGATAAATACCAGCAAGCAAACAAACAGCCAGCGTGGTATAATGGTTAGAGTGCTGGACTAGGATCGGGGAGACCCGAGTTCAAATCCCCATTCAGCCATGACACTTGCTGGGTGACTCTGGGCCGGTCACTTCTCTCTCAGCCTAACCTACTTCACAGGGTTGTTGTGAAAGAGAACCTCAAGTATGTAGTACACCGCTCTGGGCTCCTTGGAGGAAGAGCGGGATATAAAATGTAAAATAAATAAATAAACAAACCAGTGGAGGGATACTGTGCTAGGGCTGAATAGGCACAATTGCTCTTCCCCTGCAAAATACAAGAGAATCACCCCTTTAAAAGATGCCTCTTTGCTCACTTAGCAAGAGGCTAGCCCTCACTGCTATCAGCAGGGTCATCCCTAAGAGGGTGTGGGGCTGGGGGCCAGCAGCACTCCTCTTCTGCTGCGGCTGCCATTTCTACCATCTTCCCTGCACCCTGCTGAATATCCAGCACTTTCAGCACTAAGAAGTTGAATCACCACCCTCCTTCCGACCAAACTTCCCACCACTAAGTAAGGTGCTTACTAAATGAGAGGTACACATGCACTCTAATGCCTAATCAGAGCCTGCACACACCTCTCATTTAGTATCCATCTCGCATGGCTCTGGGAAGTTTGCCTCTTTCCTCATTTGAATGAGGAGAGAGGCAAGTGAATTTCCCAGTGCTGCACCAGCTATCCAGCTCCCATGGCGCTGGGGAATTCTGTTGTCTCTTTCCTTGCTCAGATGAGGAAAGAGGCAGCATTCCCAGCACCACGTGAGCTGGATACTAAATGAGAGGCATATGTGCACTCTGATGCCTAATCAGGGCACATGCATGCCTCTCATTTAGTACCCTGGCATTGTCTATCAGGCACCCACACTCATCCCTGCCAGGCAGCCCAGAAGAATACCATGGTCCATGGTATCAAAAGTCACTCACAGATCCAGGAAATCCACTCCCCTATCCATCTTTTTGCTCAAGTCATCTCTTTTATATGCACATTCCAAATACAATTTAGTTTGCATTTTATGCATTCATTTGAAATATTTATTGCATTGTATGCTTATGCATACCCTGGACATTTCAGAAATCCATTCCTGGGAGAAGATGTTTTAAAATTTTGTCTCATAAACATCACAGTTTTATATAGGAGACAGGTTGTGTAACATGTGTTGGCTGTATTCCTTACAGACATGTAGAGCAATCTGATAATACCTTTAAAATGCTTGATGTGAAATATAAGCACTGGTTACAAATCTCCTTTTAATGCCATGTGTTGTTCTTCCTGACTAGTATTAAATGGTATCTTTGGTTCCCTTTACTTTATTATTATTATTATTATTATTATTATTATTATTATTATTATTATTATTATTTTTAATGGCCATATCGCAATGCTTTGAACTTCAGTAGGTTTTTCCAATGAAGCTGGTCTAAGAAAATATATTTCAGTGTAGCAGGTCTTCATTGCAGGTATTTTAAAGCTGCGGTTCTCAGTCTTACCACAAGAGAGCAGTGTTTTCCAAAGGATTGCCATACAAAACAGCAGTTTTACAAAACTGGAAAGTTGTTTTTTTATTGTTGATTTGAAAATAGCAGTAATATTATTCTGCTTTTCAAATAAATGTTCTCAATGCGGTTTACATAGAAAAAGGAATATGTTGCTATTCTACATGCATTTCTACATGTAGTATCAAGTATGGAAAATTATAGGAACTTTAAGCCATGTCCCACCTTGTCAGCCCCCCACCCCTTCAAGCAGGGACTCCAATTCTGAGGGAGTGGTACTGGTGCTGGGCCCCACCCTGGATCTAACCAACATTCATTCATTCATTCATTCGTGTATGTTGGGCCTTCCCACTGACTGCGGGCAGGCCCAAGTACTCGACC
The DNA here is from genome assembly GCF_027244095.1 of Hemicordylus capensis. Classification (NCBI taxonomy): domain Eukaryota; kingdom Metazoa; phylum Chordata; class Lepidosauria; order Squamata; family Cordylidae; genus Hemicordylus; species Hemicordylus capensis. Next base: position 117,063,147 of record NC_069661.1, read on the forward strand.
AGTCGGGGGGGCAAGATGACAGAGGCAATACAGTCCCCGGGTACAGGCAAAGTCAGCTGGGACCCCACAAGGTTGCCAGGGAGAGCCAGGACACCCAGGAACCCGCAGACCATGGATGGACCAGCATGGCCCAACAGGTTGCCTCCTGGTGGCAAAGAAGGGAAGGCAGGGCCTCAACAGCTGACAAGACAGCCAACAGCTGAAGGAGGGAGGATGCAGGCAGCTACATTGGAGAGGGCAGATGCAGGAGAGGGTGGTTGGGATTGCCCTGATTGCAGGGCTTTCTTTAAGGCTTGGGTGGCCAGGGATTAGGAGGGTTGGCGAGATGGGAGTGAATTGGACCTAGAGTCTCCCAGTGAGGAGCAGTCTTACCCATCTCTTTGACAGCTGGTAGAGGAAAAGGGTGACAATTCACTAGGGATATGTACGGAACTGGTTCGGAGGAGGCCCTTTATGGGCCACTGAATTGGTTCAAAGAACCGCTGGTTCGGAGGAAGTGGGGGACTCTGCAGGCACACCGGCGACTTCCGGTCATATCCAGAAGATGAGGGCAACGGGTCGGCAGGGAGGTATGCTGCCACCCTAATGGGCTTTTAAAAAAACTGACGCTGGTGGGGGGAAAGCGGCAGGAGCGGTAAGTGCATCCTCCCGCCGCTCTTAAAGGGAGACAACCCCTCCACCTTTGAACAGCCCCATCGTGGTTCTGTGCACATCCCTACAATTAACCCCCTCACCAGCACTTCTGAGGCCACTTCCACAGCCTAAGAGCAGCATCAGAGGAAGGGAGGTGGTCGGATACTGTGATCCCAAGCCAGTGTGTGCCTGTATGTAGGTATGTGCGTACTTACTTACATATATTTGTACACTGCCCCAAACTTCTGTCTCTGGGACATAAAACAAATTAAAACAGAAACTAAATCTTAAAACAATTTAAAACCACACGTCTAGTTAAAAAGCTTGGCTGAATAAATGTGTCTTTAGAGGGGGGTTTTAAGTTGTCAGAGATGGGGAGGCTCTTATTTCAGCAGGGAGTGCATTCCAGAGCCTTGGGGCAACAGCGGAGAAGGCCTGTCCCTGAGTAGCCACCTAACGATCTGGTAGTGACTGCTGATGAACCTCTCTGGATGATCTCAGTGGGTGAAGGGGCTTATAGTGAAGAAGACATTCTCTTAAATACCATGGGCCTAAGCTGGCTTTATAGGTTATAAACATCATCTTGTATTTTGTCCAGAAACTTATTGGTAGCCAGTGTAGTTCTTTTAATATAGGGTTAATGTGGTCTTTTCAAGATGGCCCAGAGATCAACGTGGCTGCTGCATGCTGTACCAACTTCAGTTTCCAGATTACGTACAAAGGCAGCTGCACATAGAGTGCATTGCACTAGTCAAGTCTGCAGGTTACCAGCATAAGTAATACTGCTCTGAGGCCATTTATCTCAAGAAACGGATGCAGCTGGTGTATCAGCCAAAGCTAGCATCTCTAGCCACTGCCTCAGCTGAGACACCAAGGAGAGGTTTGCATCCAGTAGCAGCCACAGACTACGTGCTTATTCCTTCTGAGGAAGTGTGACCCCACCCAGATCTGGCTGCTCAAAATTGTCTCCTGAGTTCCAACATAGTGGGGAGGCTGATCTGGACCATGCCACTGAGTGAGAAACTGAGTAAACTCTGGGACAGGAAACCCCCAAGGAGGCCTCTTCAGGATAAGAGGTCCCTCAGGCAGCACCTGTGAAACCTGAACCCATCATAGATCCAGCATCTCCTCCATTACCACACCCCCTAATATCACCACACCAGCACTGACAGCAAGCCAGGGGAGAACAGTTGGAATGGAGGAGGCACACTCTGGACAACTGCCCCTTTAAGGTCTGGACATTCCAGGTGTGGAGGTGGGGCCTGGGAGGAGTGATCTGGGCCCAAGAGTAATTAAGAGCTCAGTTTGCCAACAGACACTGGTGAGTCAACATTACCTGAGGCCTTGGCCTTGCTCCTGTGTGATCCCAAGTTCACCCTACTTCACCTCACCTCAAGCCTCGTGGGCACCAAGAACAGAACAAGACAGGATACTTCATTGCTTATATTTCTTATTCAATTGCTGATTTTCTGTTTTGTTCTGTTTTTAAGCTGAAAACTATAATAATAATAGCAATTAGCTTAATCTACACAGAGCATCTGTGCGCTAGTACTTGATTGCTCCCCTCACCTCAGAGATCTCCCCAACCTCACATGAGCTGCACTCCTGCTCCTTTTCCTCCATCTCTTTACTCTGTCTCCGTGACCTCTCTTGGTCACAGCTGCAGTGTTGCTAGCACCTATTGGCCAAGCTGCAGCCTCTTATCCCCAGAGACCTCCCCATCCCAGCCCCGCTCCTGCTCCTCCTTACAGGAGCAGCAGCAGCAGCGGTTGACTAGGCCCTTCCTCACTGCTGCCACCACCATTGCCACTTGTTCCACTCAGGCCGCTGACAGGCCCAGGCCCATCTCTTGCCTGCCTGCCTCCATCTGACAATGGCCTTGGTAGCCCCCAAAAGCAGAAGTGGTTGACTGGGCCCTTCCTTGCTGCCAGTGGCCGCTCCGTCCCCTCAGGCTGCTGACAGGCTCGGGCCCATCCCTCACCCTTCCTTCTGTCTCTCTTCTCCTCCCTTCTTTTTTTCTCTTTCTCTCTCCTCCACTCACTCTCCCCCACTCTTTCTTCCCCTTCCCTTCATGTTTTTCTCTCCCTCCCTCCTTCCCTGAGTTAACAGATCTTGTTCATCTTGTTTCCTCATCTAATTCACATGATGGCATCCTCCTTCTCCTGAAGGGGTTCTTTCCTCCCTCACAACCCCTCTCTTGGCAGACCCCTGTCAGCTATCCTTTTATAGAGAGAGAGAGATTCCTTTCCTCTACAATCAAGAACATATCCCAACCAGTAACAACTGCATTTCAACTGACCTTAACCATCACAGGCTCCTCCTCCTTATCTGCATTTGGAATCCCCACCGCCCAATCAGGTGCTTCTGCTTGAGAACTCTAAGGAGAGCTGCCACACACAGGATTAGCCACGGCTATGCCTTAGAGAATTAAATATATAGCTACTATTGGCACAATCCAGCCAAAATGAAGCACTTTGTCATCTCATTGATTGCAATGAGAGAGTTAAGAAGATACTTAATCCTCCTCCACAAAAAGTAATGGAGCTTTAACTCTGGCTGGATTGTGCCCTAAAATGGAAATGTATAAAACTCTTCTGAGAAATTTCAGAGGAAATTCCTCTTATCCATTCACTACCTGTGAATGGGCTGCTTGGCATTTCAGCTGCACAAATAGCTGATTGATCACTAAAAGGACTTCAGTGCTGGTGTGTGTGTGTTTGTTTGTTTGTTTACTGCTGTCTTTTTTCATTTAATGATCCTGTTTTTGTTATTCTGTTATGTTTTCAAACATGGACATTATTTTAATAATTAAAAGGACCCAAACGCTTTTGACGTTCCTCATAGGAAAAATGTTCCAACCTCTTGATCATTCTGATTGCCCTTTACTATAGTGTTCTGAATGATATTCTTCTTGATATAGGGTATCTAGAATTGTACCCTATATACCTTGTAATGGTATTTCAAATGTGACAATGGAATTATATAAGGATGTTCTGATACTTGTTCTCAGGGGCATGGCAAGACTAAAATGGGTCCTGGGACAAGAAGTGAAGATGGGGCCTCTGCCTTCTTCTGCACCTCCCCATGTCTTTGCTACAGAACTACATGGATAAGGTGAAGAACAAAACATTGAAGGCATTTATTTATTTATTTATTTATTTCGCTTATTTGTTTAGCATATTTAGCAGCCCTTCTCTCACTCCTCACAAATATAATACCACACACTTTGATCAGGAGCTTGCTGTTGAGTCAGGAGCAGGCCCGTCCTTAGGGCGGGGTGGCCGGTGCAATCGCCCCAGGCCCCTGGCTTGGACGGGCCCTGCGCTGGCGGCAGCACCGCCACAAGCAGCGAGCACCTGCTCACTCTCAGCACAGTAGCCTCACGCCATGTGCTGGCCTTGGTTCCAAGTGGCACAGCAACCAGCCGCCATGTGTGCTTGTGGGTGGGAGGTGCAGCGGTGGCACAGCACACCAGCAGTGGCTGAGTGAGCAGTGAGCAGCCTGCTTCTCCACTCACTCAGCAGCCTCGCACCATGAGCCTGCCTCGGCCACTCACTGGCTGGCTGGGGGGGCGGGAGGGAGGGAGCAGATGTCTTGCATAGCAGAGGAAGGACCACTGGAGACTCGACCTGCCTAGCAAGCAAGGATCACCTCACCGCACCTCAAAGATTGGGGGATCATAGCAAGAGACTGCACAAGATGAAGGTAGGACTCTTTCCACTTGCCCAATTCACTCCCGATCCCAGCAGTTGCCCCCGCCCCCCCGCCCCCCGCATTGGGCATCTTCCCTGAGCTGGGATCTGTCAACCCCTTTGCTTCTCATAGGAGGCGGATCTCTAAGAGTCCAGCATCAAGTCGCGGATGGGTTGACACTCAGTGGGCTGAGAAAAGCGCCCTGCAAAAGTTGTTGCCTCTGCACAAGGATGGGTGCAATAGCAAGCGGTGGGCGAGGAAAGGGTTCTGGCCAGAGCTGCGAAGCTGTCTCTCCTGCCACCGGCCCCTAACGGACACATAGATGTGTGTTTGTAGACTGTAGAGGGAGGTACGTGGGGTGAGAAGGGAAGGAGTGCATAAGAGGTGTGTGTGTGTGTGTGTGTGTGTGTGTGTGTGTGTGTGTGTGTGTGTGTAGGGGGAGGTGTGTGGGGTGGGAAGGAAAGGTAAATGTTTGGTAAATGTACCTAGGTGCATCTCTGCTGTGCTAAACTGCATATGTTTGTTTCTTGGTTTTACATTAATTATTTGGAATGTTAAGGGGGCCCTGCACATGCTGATTTGCCCCCAGCCCTGCAACCACCTAGTCAGAGAGGAGGGGAAAGTGAAGAGTGGACTGTTTCCCAGTTGGGGGGTGGGGGGTTCCCTCAGGGGCACAGGGCCATTTGTGCCCTTTTGTTCCATTCTAGCTAACCCAATATATCTTTCCTGGATTATACCTCGTTCAGACTTCCTTACATGGTTAGGATTTCTAGGACATGCTTTTTGTAGATATAGATTTAGATTCAGGAAGGTTAGCAAATCAGAAAAGCACTTCCAAATTAATACCAAGAGATAGAAGCCTGTGGTACAAGCTTATTATTCATTACTACCAAAATACCACAAAATATCACAATATCATATCTTGGAGCTTTGAAAGGTACCACTCTAGGAGCCTGCACTAGCATGTTTGAGAAGGTGGAAATGCAGGAAATTTGCCAGTAATGCCAAAGTCAGCATTTAAGAAATAGGGCATGGCACTTTTAAGCCCCAACAGTACCCGTGGAGAGGGGAAAGCAGGAGTTATCAATCTAATGACAGGTCTATTTGAGCCCTCCATTGGCTCCAGGTCATTGCTGGATCAACATTCTAGCTTGCTCTGTGGCCCTGCCCCCACTGAGTGTTCTGTCTGTCTGTACTCCTCTATCCCTTCTTGTTTTCCTGCACTGACTCCTTCACTGGTTCTTCTATAGACTCCAGTCTGAAACAGAATAGTTGGAGAGAGACCCACATGCTGTAAAGACTCTTAAGAGTTCTCATGTCTCTCTGTGTTCTGCACATGGAGATACATTGCATCTTCCATGGGAGGACCCTCTTAATGGAGGATAAGTCACTGAATATCATGGGGCTCCGGTGTTCTGGCCGTAGACCAGTAGTACAGCACCTGCTTGCATGCAAAAGGTCCCAGGTACAATCGCTGGCATCTCCTGTTGGGCGGTGAATGATTCCTGCCTGAAACCTTATAAAGCTCCTGCCAGTCAGTGTAGACAGTACTGAGATAGATGGACCAATGGTCTGGTTTGATAGAAGGCAGCTTCCTATGTTCCAAATAGTGCCCAAAAATGTAGCAATATTTTTTCCTATAGACAAACTGCCTTCAGGATTCTTAAAATGTTTCGTATTATTAAATTAATATTCATTGTTTAATATTGAAATGAGGAAGATATCACTACTTCCATAAACATTGTGTTCGAAATCCACTACTACAAAATTAGTATTAATGTGTTAATTGACCACCAGTTGGCACTCCTAATCAAGATTGTGCAAATAAACAATTAAAGCATCAGTATAATTAAGAGGAAATTGGCCATGGAAAAATGGGGAAGCAGTCCAATAAATGGACTAAAAAATAATGTTTTTAGCCTGAAATAAAAAGCCTATGAAGCTGAAAAACAATCAAAGTTAGAAAGTAAATAAACTTTCTAGGTTACTGAAGTAAAGATGAGTATAATTCACTGTATCAGATTTGCAGTAGTAGGCCTATGCACCCCAGAAAATAAAGGATCCAAAGCGATACCATATAATAAGTTTTGGATTCAGATTTTGTGACCCCCTAAGACTCAGAAATCATATAAATTTTTTTATTTCCAATTGGAAATCTGGGGGCAGGGGAGAGATGGAGACAGAAAATTTTAACATTGTGGTCAATGGGATAATGAAAACAAAAAACATAAATCAGAAATGGCTGGGTATAGGGTTCTGAAATTAGGGTCACATAACACAGAATGACAAGGATCTATGAATTTAATTTGAAACAAATTGATTTATCCCTTGATTTTTTAAAAATGAATTTAGGATGGGGGGATCAAAGAAGTGCTTGAAACAACTTGTTTCATGGTATAAAGTTGCAAAATGTTCAGGAATGGAAACTCCCCATTGGATGTAATTATCCCGGACTCATTTGGAGGAACCTACCCTTTGCCTTCCTGGAAAAGGGGATCATCTATAACGGGCAGCAGCGATACAGGAAGGTGCTGTAGGTGAATGCTCACTTCAGTGACAATGACAAAAGGCATCATCTCATACTAAGCAGGAGAAAGGCAATGGTAAACCACTTCTGAATTCTACCAAGAAAACCACATGGCTCTGTGGTCACCAGGAATCAACACCAATTCGAAGGCACAATCTATCCTTCCTTTCCAAAAGGGAACCACCCCACTTTTATGCTCCCCATTTTATATTTCTGGAACGGCTTATTTGTTTGTTTGTTTGTTTGTTTGTTTGTTTGTTTCTTATTTTTATATATAGATATGTACATCTCTAGGCAGTGTACAAATTTTAATATTAAAAACCACAGATTAAAATAGATAAAGCACAATAAAAACAATATAAAACAAATTATTAAAATTAATTCTAATTAAAAGCTTGTGAGAACAGGAGAGTCTTGAAGTTCTTCCTGGGGAAAAACAGAGAAGGAGATGCTCTTATTTCAGCAGAAAGCATATTCCAAAGCCCTGGGGCAGTGACAGAGAAAGGCCAGTCCTGAGTCGCCACCAGATGAGCTGTTGGCAACCATAACCAGACCTCTCCAGAAGATCATAAAAGGTAGCAAGGTTCATGACAAAGGAGGCACTCTCTTAAACAGCCTGGACTCAAGCCGTTAAGGGCTTTATAGGTAATAACCAGTACTTTGTATTTCACCTGGAAACATATCGGCAGCCAGTGCGGTTCTGATTTATCAGAAAGCTTAAAAAACCTGCACAGATATACTACAGAGTTTCAGGACTCTGTGTATTTAATTTGGAGTCAATCAGTTCATCTTCTAATTTTTAATGATTTTTTTTAAACTCATGCCTAAATTGGACCAACACCAGAAAATCCCAATAGAAAAGATGGAAATCCCAGGAGAATCCAGATGAAATTGTTGTCACATCCAAGAATCCACTACTTGCTTTTTAAAGGGGGTGAAATAAATAAAGCCTTGCAGAGGCAGGCTGGTGGGCGGGCAAGCAGGCTGGTAGGCAGATGGTGGAAGCAGGCAGGCAAGGAAGTCATGAGGAATGTTGGCTTGGCACAGGACTGTAGACTTACAAAAGGTGTAATTGGCAGATGGATGGCAGAGCATGGCAAGCAGGCTGTTGGCAGTGACTCGGGTGAACTGGCTTGGCACTTGACTGCAGGCAAACAGCTGCACACACTATGATGGAGCACACTTGGAGCTGAACAGTGGTGTCCCATGGAGGCAGAAAGCAGAAGGTGGATATTGGCAGCGCATGGCAGAGAAGAGGGTGTGCTTGATTTTAGGGGGTGGGGAAGAGGTAGGAAAAAGACAGCTATGAGGAGACATGATGGAGGTCTGTAAAATCATGCATCGTCTGGAGAACGTTGATAGAGAGAAATATTTCTCCTTCTCACATAACACTAGAACCAGGGGTCATCCCATGAAACTGATTGCCAAGAAGTTCAGGACCAACAAAAGGAAATACTTGTTCATGCGACACATAATTAGCCTATAGAATTCTCTGCCACAAGAAGTGGCGACAGCCATCAGCCTGGATGGCTTTAAGAGGGGTTTAGATAAATTCATGGAAGACAGGTCTATCAACGGCTGCTAGTCTGAGGGCTAAAGGCCACCTCCAGCTTCAGAGACGAGATGCCTCTCAATACCAGTTGCAGGGGAGTAACAGTAGGTGAGAGGGCATGCCCTTCCTCACCTCTTGCCTGTGGGCTTGCCAGAGGCATCTGGTGGGCCACTGTGTGAAACAGGATGCTGAACTAGATAGGCCATGGGCCTGATCCAGCAGGGCTGTTCTTATGGTCTTAAGTACACCCTACAGGCACACTGCTGCCTCTGCCTGTCCTCATTCCAGCTGCTGCTGGAAAACCAGACTTCTTCATTGTGAGTATATATTATGTCTATACAAATACGACAAATATTTTTAATCTGCTTTTCAACAACAGTTCCCAAAGTGGTTTACATAGATATAAATAAACAAAATGGCTCCCTGTCCCCAAAGGGCTCCCTGTCTGAAAATAAATACAGGCTTAAGAGAAACACCAGGAACAGCCACTGGAGGGATGCTGTGCTGGGGATGGATAGGGCCAGTTGTTCTCCCGCTGCTCAGTAAAGAGAATCATCAGTTTGAAAAGGTGCCTCTTTGCTCTGTTAGCAGGGGAGTGCTTTGCTGCACAACAAAAGTCTAAATAAAGGTAATGTGTAATGAAATTAATATTTTTATTTATTATATGTGTGGCGTATGTGAAACCACAAGCCTTCACTGCTGCAGAACTGGTCAACAGGCCGACAGACAGAACACCACACAAAGACCCAATGCACAATCAGACACAGAAAGAATTTATTTATTTATTTTTACATTTATATCCCACTCTTCCTCCAAGGATCCCAGAGCGATGTACTACATACTTGAGTTTCTCCACACAACAACCCTGTGAAGTAGGTTGGGCTGAGAGAGAAGTGACTGGCCCAGGGTCACCCAGCTAGTGTCATGGCTGACTGGGGATCTGAACTCTGGTCTCCCCGGTCCTAGTCCAGCACTCTAACCACTACACCACGCTGTTGCTGGAAGAAAGCAGGACTATAGAAGCATTTTAAATGGGATTTTTGTAAAATAAAAAAGAAGAAGAAGAAAGTATATGGGGTGTATATAGGAATTAGTAGTTGGTTGGGGAAAGACTGAGACAAAAAAATACACACATACAGAGGCCTAAACTAAGGGAATGGGGGTGGGGTGGCAATCACTAACACTAAAACCCACCATCAAAATGTATAACTATACACAATACACAGACAAGCAGTAGAAGCAACTGAAATCACACACAAAGAAGATTAGAAGCAACTGAAATCACACACAAAGAAGACTTCACACACAAAGAAGCAACTGAAATACACACAAAGAACAACAAAATAGAGTAGAGCAAGAAAGGCAACAGAGAGGCCAAGGCCACACTGAACCAGAATCCTTCCAGGCATGTTACTATGGGAAGCCACGTTAGCAGAAGAACAAATCATTCAGTTGGGCAAGGATAATAAGGGGTGGGGGTGAGCATGAATGGAGGAATCAGATCAGATCCAATCTGAAATAAGAGAGGTTGGGAGAATGACCTTTGAACCCTTCCCAGGGTCAGAATCTGGGTGGGAAATGGCTCCCCGCCACCGCCAAAATCCCCATAGAAGTCTAGGGGGGAAGTAAAAAGATTTGCCGGGCGGGGGGCTGCTCAAAGCAGAGCTCTGCAAGTCACCCCTACACCATAAGTAAGGATGGTCAGACTGTGTATATGCAATTACAAGTGAATCTGGCCATCATTTGATTTTAATTAATTTTTTTAACTTAAGAAATTCCAACAGCAATTCTGGTCAATATGGTATAGGGGACCTTATATCAGATCAGAATCTTTCCCAAAAATATTGATATCAGAACTGATAGTCCGATCCACAGTCAGAATTCCAAAAATGCACAGGCCTAGCAGATAGCAGGGGGTGGGGCGGTATGTGATAGAGAAGGAAAAAAGGATCAGAAGCAAGAAGTCATACAAAAAGAAACCCAACTTTTCATCTTTTCATTTTTCATTATTTCTAGAGTTGCAGGAATACAGTTTCAGCCTCTTCTCTCAATAAACAGTTTGGGAATTAATATCCAGATAAGCACTCTGTTATGTTATCTTCCTACTACTTATTTTTTCGATAGCTTGCATAACTAAATGATGCCTTAGCACAGTATTGCAATCTGCTAGAACTTAATTATCATAAAACCAAAATTATGGCTTTTGCTAAAAGGCCCAAGATCCGTACTTGGTCTATAGATGGGCACAAGATTGAACAGGTTCCTTGCTTTAAATACCTGGGGGTAGTCCTTCACTCCACCAACACTAGGAAGACACATGGGGACTATGTAGCATTAAATGCACAGAGGAGTACTTCTGCTATTCTTAAGTTTCTCCGGACAAGAGGCGGCCAATATATACTCACAGCACTTAAACTGTATGAAGCCAAACCTCTAGCTCAGCTTCTGTATGGTGGTCAGCTGAGCATCTTCCCCAACTTTGCCCCACTGGAGCATGTGCAATCAAAGTTCTTAAGCGCAGCCCTTCAGGTTCCAAGATGTGTCCTTAACGCCGCCTTGTGACTGGAGACAGGCTTGATGAAAGTGGAAGCAAGGGTCTGGATTGCCATACTTAACTATTGGCTTAGACTCTCTTTCTGTCCCTTAGGTCTTGCCCCCCTAACCCTGAGCAATGACTTTCAATCCTGTTGGAAACAGTCAGTTATGACTAAAGCATTGTCCCTGAGCCTACGCCCACCCCTCTTAGTTAACATGGGCTACGATCTGGCCAAGGTTGTCATCAAACAGCACATTACAGACACAGAGCGCCAATCAGATAGAGGCAAGGCTCCGAACTTCCTCATCAGTGAAGGACTCAGGTGTTCTGCCTCTCCTGGGGCATACCTAACACAACTGGAAGTCCCAAAGGACAGGAGGTCCTTCACGCTGGTTTGTTGCCATGTTCTTCCCTCAGCTGTGCTTGAGGGAAGAAAATCTAAAGAACAGCAGTACAAATCAACAAAATCAAAACCACCCAACCTACGCCAAGCCCCAACCACATGCATGAGGCACTGCCATCTTGCTACTCCATTCCCAGCAATGTGCAGACTGCAGAGTGTGCTGTTTCCTTCCCCTAATTCGATGAAAGGGTAATTCTTTCTTCCTCCCCCATTCCCTTCCCTGACCTATGCCAGTGTGGAGGCATAGACAGGTAAACTATACAGTTCTACTCCTCCACACTTGCTTCTGCTCCCGATTTCTTGACCTCTGCATTTTCAAAAGCCAGGGAGCAGGAGGAACAGCAGAAGCAACAAGGTCCTTAAGCAATCTTCTTTCTGATGTAAGCTAAAGAAGTTAGTTAACACAAAGTTTTATCCATCCCAAGCAATTTTGTTTATTAGCAATATAACCATTGCCACATATTAATTAATTAATTAAGTAAGTAAGTAAGTAAGTAAGTATAATTGTATACCAGCCCAAACTCATATCACTCTCTGGGCAATTTACAACAAACTGGGGCCACAACAAACCAGGCCCATATGGGGGCCACAAGAGGACTTCATGGGAATACATTGTTCTTCCTATTTCAGAAGACTAACATTACATCAGTCACAGCCAATAGTTCATTATGGTTTTGTTCTAACATCGAATTGAATCTCCTCTAAGGAGGTTTCTCACAAACATTAGTGCCACAGCCCTGTAAACACAGGCACATAGGAATATAGGAAGCTGCCAAAAACTGAATTAGACCATTGGTCTATCTAGCTCATTATTGACTTCACAGACTGGCAGCGTCTTCTCCAAGGTTGCAGGCAGGAATCTCTCTCAGCCCTATCTTGGAGATGCCAGGGAGGGAACTTGAAACCTTCTGCTCTTCCCAGAGTGGCTCCATCCCCTGAGGGGAACATCTTGCAGTGCTCACACATCAGGTCTCCCATTCATATGCAACCAGGGCAGACCCTGCTTAGCTAAAGGGACAAGTCATGCTTGCTACCACAAGACCAGCTCTCCTCTCCTAAGACCAGCTCCCCTCTCTGATTTGAAATGTTTCGCCAAAGAGCAATAAATGGCTGTAACAGAAAGGGACAGAGAACACATTTTAGGTTCATGTGCTATGAGTCTTTAAGGTGATGTGAAGCATAATTTTAAGTGGTTCAATAATGGCATATCTCAATGGATGGTCCTCTTGTATTTGGTTACAGAGAATTAATTAATGTTTTCATTGAATGCCATCCTGTCATTACCCTATTACTTTTCAGTGAAAGAAGTCATCTGTTTCTTGCAGGTGTAAGGGGGCCAGTTGGATCCACAGTTCTCCTCCTACATCCCCCACACACACTGAAGCCTAGTTATTAGGCATAATTACACGGTGGCTCACATTAGATTCTTTTATGCTCTATGCCAGTGGGATTTTAACAAAATTAGGAAACTGAAACTCCATTAAATAAACTGCTAGAGGGTTTCCTTCCCCCTCACACCATGTAAAACATCCTACTTAAAATTCTTTGTTTTCACTGCAAGTTAAGTTATCTGATGTTGAATATGAAAACATAATTAATTAAGTGCTGGGAAAACATATTGTTCCTGTTATTCTGGTGATAAGCTCGTATCCTAGAAACTACAAAAGGGCAGATGTTGGATAGCTGAGAGTCTCAAAGCTGGAGCTATTATATGGCAGAAATTATCGTACCGAGCATGTAACTGTGGACAAGAAATCGTCTGCAGTCCTAAACAGACTTTTAATGAGGTGGTCGTAGGGAGGAATCAGGAGCCCCAGAAGCTGATCCCTTCACCTCAAGACTTGCCTTACCTCAGGCAACTCATCTACCTACCAGGTCTTTCTTTGTTATGTTGCTGTACCTTTAAATTTCTTCTCTTACCCCCTACCAAGTGTCTTCCCTGAGTATCCTGTCAAAGGCTTCCCTCCCTTTGTCATTGGAAACTGAACGGTTCACAAACGGTTTGCCTTGAACAAGGCCAGTTTGGCAATTTGATCGCGGACTGAACTAGCAGCAGTTCAAACCAAGCCAGGCCCAGTTTAGGCAAAACTGGTTCAGCAGTGAATGGGCAGCCAGGTGGGTGAGAGAGGTAATAAGAGGCTTACCTGGCTAGCGCAGCTGCTGGCACCGCCACTCCCTGGCACAGCCCCAAGTGCGCACACTGCCTTGTTCAGGAAGATGCCCACATGGCAGCAGAGTAGTTCTGGCCTCCGAGCATGCGCGGAAGCCATTTTGCCCTTGCATGAATGGATGACCATCTATATGTATGCATGGAGGTTGGAATCGCTCTGCCGCCATGTGGGTGGTTTCCTAAAGAAGGCAGCACGCATGCTTGAGAAAGCTCCAGGGAAGGTAAGTGGGAGTGAGTGGCAGCGCTAGCAGCCACGTCAGCCGGGTAAGCCTGGCTACCCTTTAGCATTGCCAGAGCCATCCACTCTTGTATTTGTAAAGGGGAATCCTCACCATGTGTCCACCATCTTGAATCAAGCTGGAGAACATCGTCACAAACTATGCCGTGGAGCCATCCCTATATGTCTCTATATCTGTAGCAAATTTGATTCAAATCAGTTGGGCGGTTCACAAGTTAGCCCACTTGTTTCCCAAACATTCATGCATCTGCCATCTTGAATCAGGGTGGATGACATCATTACAAACTATGCCACTGAGGCATCTTTATGCATCCTTCCATCTGTAGCAAATTTGGTTCAAATTGGATAGGCAGTTGACATAACCACAAACTAAGCCGTTGAGGTGTCTCTATGTGTCCCTACAATTGTACCCAATTTGATTCATATTGATCCAGGCATTGCGAAGTTGATAGAGGGACACTAACAGACAGACACATGGACACACGGATGGACACACAGAATGCCGGGTTATCTCATAAGCTTACTTTCCTTAAGGAAAGCAGGCTAAAATGCATGAACAATAATTACACAATTTTTGCTGGCATGTGCTGTGCACTACGGGTGTGCACAAATCAAATTTTGTGATTCAGTTTGAATTTGAGTTGAATTCAAAAATCTGTTTCAAATTTGAATCAATTTGAATTGATTTGACCCTGTTTTGGCACCTTTTAAAAACAATCGGGGGGCCTCAATTGTTTTTAAAAGGTGCCAAATGGCTCTTAATTTGATTCAAATTCAATTTTTTATGAATTTTCAAGGGGTGGTTCGATTTGAATTGGAATCACTCAAATCACCCAGATTCGCATCCAATCGATACAAATTTGAATCAATTTGCCCTACTGTGCACTCACCACCTCAAGCACCAGTTTGGCTTGGGCTGGGCCTGTTCAGCCATCCTTTTGGCTTCCAAGATTTCAGTAGGCATTTTTAAAGCATGTTTTAATAGCTATAAGGGCTAGAACTTGCTAAAAGAAAATAAAGCTGAGTTTTCCAGGAAATCTAATTGCATATCCAGTACTACATTTGTGTAATCAAGATGTAGGCATAAGAAGATAATTGGGTTTCCATTTAGCACTAGGTTACAGAGCAATATCTCAGTCTATATATATATAAATTTCTAGAGTTTTAGACAATGGCGTAGTGCTGCAGAGATGGGCAGGGACACAGTTCTTGTACTAAATTCCCTCCAGGGTCTGAGCAGCGTTGCAAGATAGGGATGTGCACAAATCAAATTTTGCAATTTAATTTGAGTTCAAATTGAATCAGCCTGATTCTATTCAAGCTTGAATCGGTTGGCTTCAAATCTAGGTTGATTCAATTCAAATTTAATTCAATTTGATTTGAATCAATTTGGCCAAATTTTTAATGGCTAGGGGGCACCAAAGTGGGTTGGGTGAACCCGCAAGGCAGTAGGCAATTTTTTAGGATTTAAAGTTTTTCATGTGTTTGGCAATGTTAGTGTTAGATTCCTGGTATTTATTATATTAATTTGTTATTGTTTTTATTTATTTATTTATTTATTTATTTATTTATTTATTTATTTATGCCATCAGTAATAATGGGGATTTGATGCAGCTCATAATTCCCCATGGGTAGCACCTAGGCACACCAAAATGTGTTTGGTGATAGGGCCACATGGGTACCAACTACCAGCCAACCCCCAAAGGAATCAAGAAAAGGGGTGAATATTTAGGAATTTTTATGAGTTGTGGATTCTCTGTTTGAACTTCTTTATAGGGAACTGCACTGTTCCCTATGAAGAAGTCATTACAAACCAAGAACAGGTTTGTAATAGGGAACAACTTCTTCATAGGCAATAGTGTGGTTCTCTATAAAGAGGTAATTATGAACAAAAATTCCTAAAGGAATTTTTCTTGAGGAATCAGGGAAAAGAGTTCTCAATCACTGAACCACATACAAGGGAAGGGAAGCTTCCCCCATAAATGCACCATGGCATTGGCCCCACCTCCTTGCATCTGATGTCAGAAGCAAGGGGCGTGGAGTCTAGGGGGCCGGGGAGCCACCAGAAGATGTTGTCCTCTAGCCATGGCCAAGCTCCCTACACCTCAGAATATGCTATTCTTGATATCCCAAAGTTTGATTTTATCACCATACAGTTGATTTTATGAAAAAGTGGGCTCAAGATGTGGGGTGCAATATAGAAACGGTAACCTGGGAAAAATTATGGAAAACTGATTTAAAATGCACTGTATCTTATGCTCTAAAAGGAAATTATTATAAAATAATGTATAGATGATATTTGATAACAAAAAAAATGGCATTGATGTATATATGTATAGAAATGGAAAAGTAGTGAACTGCCTTTAAAAGAAGATTGGTTGATAAAAATTTTGGAATATGTGGAGATGGCAACATTTATAACACTGATAAGAGACTAAAACTTAGAATGTTTTAAAGAAGATTGGAAATTATTTTTGTTGTACTTAAAGAATTCCTTATTACCATTCTTCCTGTCTTCTGTTACAAGGAGTAGCCTCCACCCTTTGTGGTTGACAATCCAGACTGCTTTTCTGGGTGCATAACCACATAGTGTTCCAGGTGTTTCTTCTTGCAACAGGACATCCCCCCCAAATTATTGCATCTGTCTAAAAGGGGTGTGTGGCCATTGGGGTAGATGTGCCTATGGGGTGCGGCTGTTGAGGTCTGAGTGACTATAGGGGTTGTTATGGACAGTATCTGCACCTCTGAATTTGTGACCACACCACTGGTTTAAGAGCAATAACTTGGCAATAATAATCCTGTAATTTGACCAGTATTTGGTTGACGCTTAAAATTACTACCCAACAAAACTTTCCTTCTCAAGGACATGGCATTGAAGACAAAAATGAAGAGGCTACAAAGGGGATAAATTTCCTTGAGAGGAAAAAACCCTTCAATTTGCTTAAGATTTTTAAAGCTAAAATCTTTCTGGAAAATTAATTGGCAATACCCTCAAGATGTAGCACCAGATAAATAATTAGGAATAGGGGCAGGAGCCCAGCAGGACCTGCCATTCTCCAAAGAGTGAAGGATACCATTCTTCTGCAAACTGTCTGCCCTCACTGCAGGTGATCCAGTCTGCTGAAAAGGTCAGAGGATTAACAGGTGTTTAAGGGAGTCAAGGAGAACTGAAGTTGCAGCTACCATGGCAACAAGGAAGACACATCCACTCACAAAAATGCCTCTCTCTTTTTGGTGAACGGTTGCTATTTCTAGGCCAAGGCTTCAAGCATATACAATTTATGTCAGGATAGTGACCAAAGTCAGTGTTACCATGCTGGCTTGAACCCATGCACCCAACTCACGTATCTGGATCTAATGTGTGTGTCCTGCAGTGGCTTCCTTGTGGAAACACAACCAATTCTTGGAGCATTACTCTGATGCCAAGGGAATATGTTTCCTTCTATAGCCACTGGATTCTGACCCCCTGGAGAACCAGGTTGCTGTCTCTGTAGTGGAGCCTGCTGAGATTGATAGCACCCATGGCCAACTAAATCTGGAGCAGTGTTAACCACTGGGACTTTCATCTAGATAGCTGGGTTTCGGAGTAAAAGATCTCAGAAGACAATGGAGTCAGGAGGATCAGGACTGCTCCAAAAGCGTTTTATTAAAATACAATAACAAGAGGGGGCAGGGAGTGCTTCACTATCACAATGAATTGTGAGATCAAGAGCTGAGGCCTCTGCATAGTAAAGAAAAGAGAGGTTTGCAAGAGCAAGACTCAAGCAGTAAACAAACAAATATGGCTGTCTCCATCTCAACTTGATCGGCACTGAGAGCATAATTACTGGTGTGCTATCCTCCTAGGAAAGCAGTTACTAATGTAATTAGTACCAATTCTAATGGACTCAATACCATCCAGTGTGGCTATGCGAAGCTTCAGGGGCCTATTCAGGTTCTAACCCCTTCAAGGAGCTGCATCCTTTACTGTCCTTTTTCACAGCTCTTCTCTGTATGTCTCTTTCTCTCCTTTTCTTTTCACAGAAGGGGGGCCTACAATTTCATGGGTGTTTGCAGCTCCAGTACTACATTCTTCCGACATGGCCACTTGTGTAAGCAAGGTTAAGCAATACCGTAACCAACTCGCTTTCCAGGTTCTTTCTATTTTCTCTTTGTTTTCCTTCTTTCAAATTGTCTTCAGTTGCTTCCACTCTCAGACACCTATAGCCTAACTGCTGAGATTTTAAAAATGGATTTTTATAAAGTTATAATGCTAGGGCATAAATAAATAAATGCAGGGAATGAGCATAAAGGTCAGATTTTTGGAACTTCTTAGGTTTTCATAAATGCACACCTTCAGTGCTGGCCCATAATTTATGTTGCCTGAAATGCAGCATCAAATAGTGCCTCTTCCTTCTCTTTCTGTTCAGACAATTGGGGTGAAATGAATCTACCCCGTGCACACTGTTCTTGGCAGAATGCACCCAAAAGTGACCCTACAAATTAGTCCTTGAAACACAGTGTCACCTGCACATTAGTAACGATGTCGACAAAGTAAAACCACTTACCATTCACAGGGGAGTGGCTGTTCGACTGGCTGGCCAACCAGAAAGCCAGGCATGCCAGCATGGGGCGGGGGGTGATGGCTGGGCCCAACTAGAGGCGCTGATGCTCTGCGCCCGGGCCCACTAGTGAATTCATTATGACAGCAATGAATTCAGGCCAAGTTGAAGACAGATCATCCTGGAGAGAATCTATGTGGTTGCTAAGAATTGACACTAATTTGATGACACTTAATCAATCAATCAATCAATCAATCAATCAAAGGAGTATTCAAAATAAGCATTCAACCTCTATATGGAAGTATGTTTTCAGGTATTATGAAACACACTTTCTTCTGCCACCACAAACATTGATTTTGGGGGACAATTCCCTTCAAATTAGATTTGAATTTGGCATGTGGTCATAAATAATGCCCCCCCCCATACCATTTGTGTAAAGTTCCCCCCGATCTGGATAAGGGTTACAATCATAGTCCTGCTTCCTTCCTTTCAAATTTCTTGTCTTGCCATCCTCTTCTCTTAGGTGCAGTTTCCCCTCCCTCCCTCTGCAGGGAGTCTTGAGTAGGCAGCCACCCTGAGAACTGGCCTGCAATCTGTAACCTGAAGCAGTTGCTGATATATTAGCTGTGGATCAGCAGCGGCCAGTGTGGGTGCTGCCAGGAGGGCAGTGAGAGACACCTGTAAGCACAAATCAGTAGATGCTGCTTACTTCCACTCCAGCCACACCTCCAAACTTTTCTGAGCAGCAGCACACCACCCAGCACTCCCTGCGGCAGGGATCGGCTCCACCACTCATCTGGCTTCCGCAGAGCTGATCCCCCACTGGCGGCCAGGTGAGTGGCAGAGCCAATCCCCTGCTGCAAGGAGTGCTGGGTGGCTGCTTGGAGGTGTGGCCGGAGCAGAGGTGAACACCTACTAACTTATGCTTAAAGGTGCCTCTCGCCGCCCTCTCAACGGCATCCAAACCGGCCACCACTGCTGTGTATTAAGTTTGGATAGCAATATGTTGTTTCATTGTATTTCAATTGCATGTTTATAATTATGTCATTGATTGTAATAATAAACTCAAACGATTACCTGAAGCAGCCTGCTTAACCCTGCTTCTTAGAAGGGCTGGTCCTGTACACTGGGGTATAAACTGGACGTATCAGCCACAATGATAGAAGACCAGAAAAAAATGAACTCCAATAGTGGCCACTTAAATGCAAAATTTAAAACGCAAGTAGGTTTGTATCAAAGCAGATGGGCCGGAGAATCTGTATACATGCACCATCCCCCCACAACTGAAGAGCATCTTTACCAAAGCAATACAAATATGCACCAGATGTTCGTTTTCTTGCTCTCATTATGAGTGTTTCATTTGCCTGGCTGTAAGCACTGTTGTCAGATGGGTATCTCTCCTCTATTGCATTCACATGATTCCAGCAGGTCATACTTTGCAACGCTCTACCAACTAATTAAAGTTTTATTTCAGACCTTTAATAGCCCAATCAATAATTTAGGGCGCAAAGAAAACATTTTCTGGAAAGGCATTAGCACAGGATTCACAGAAACTACCTCACTGCTTGAAACTTTGACTTGATGTAATGTGGGGGGTGGGAAGAGGAGGAGATTGAAACAGAATGTGAGTGGATGTTGTGCTTCTCACGTTGTGGTGTAACTATTGCATTCTCTTTGAATCCCTCTGAACAATATATCTGCGGAAGCAATAAATAGTACCAAAACAAATCTGTAGGGGGGAGAAAAATCTTCTTGGAAGAGCTTCAGAATCATTATCTACTAATGTAAGTACCAATGGGAAATTAAATGGAAGTCTAGAGTTAAGTTGTACATGCTGAAATCAAAGTTCCTCTTTGAATGCACAAAAATGCTATCTTCAAGGTGGATTTGTATGAGACCACCTCCTTGTGTTGCTGGCATCCATTCATCTTTGTGAGATTATGGGCTTGCAGCTTTCCTCTGAGTCAAACCAAAGATGCAGTGTCCTGGTCTGCAGTAAGTACACAGACATATTGTGCTCCCACACCAGAGACCCCTGCAATATGATGGGGGAGATTATAATGGTAGGCATATTGCTAGTAAGAACAGAAACACAATCCAGGGATACAGAGAAAGGGATATACAGGCTTACAGAGCACAAAAAGCTACAGAACCTATTTATATGGGTATATTTTAATGAAAGATTGTGAACCCTTTCTCACGATCCCATGAGGGCAGGCAGTGTGCAAGGCTGTGGCAGTTTACTTTCCCTGCAGACAAGCTTGTGAGTTGCTGGGCATGTGGATTGTGCGCCCAGATGAGCCACTGCTGCCCCAGGCAGTGCAGAGGTTTGGGGCCAGCACACATCATCCCCCTAAATCCCACTGTGGGGATCCCCCCAGCAACAGCCAGGAACCTGCTCCTGTGCCAGCGCCTGCTGGGAGCAGCTGGCACTGACACTCATGCAGTTAGCCCAGGATAAGGGCAATTCATGCCCTCAACGTCAGCTAACCAGAGGGCTCCCTAGGCGGGTTTGCTGCTGAGGCACTGATGGGAGCCACACAGCTTCTGGTGGTTCTCATGGGCAGCCAAGTCTGAGTTTAGCTGCCCTAGCTGGGTCTTGGCTGCTTGTGAGAACAGCCTCAATATTAGGCAGATTCACACAATCAGCAAAAGCAGGTTAAAAGCTGGGCTATCCACATTCTGTGAGTTCACAATGCTTGTGTGAAAATCCCTCCAACCCAGGTTAGGGATGTGCACAGAACCAGGCAGGGGAAGTTAGAAAGGCATACATGCATTGGGTACTTCCTGGTCCTTCTGGCCAAAGAGGAAATGGGGTGGCAAGGAGGTATGCTCCCACCCAGATGAAACCTTTGCTAACAAAGTTCCGGTCGGGGGTAAGCGGAGGAAGGGATAAGTGTACCCTCCTCCACCCTTAAAGTCAGAACCCCACCACACCTTCAAACCAGCCGAACAGCCAGTTGTTCAGACTGGTTCAGAGGCCCTTAAAAGGGCCTCCGAACAGGTTCATGCACATCCCTAGCCCAGGTCTCTCAAACGAGGGCAACAGAGATTCTCTACCCTGCTCTTAACCAAGGTAGGGCAAAATAAGGACCTTCCTACCTTGCTATTCTGGAAACAGGCCTGGAAACAATAGAGAGCTGTGGCTACAAGGGCTGCCTGCTGACCATGGATGTGCTATTCTGCAAAGCACACTCTATGATCCTGTTGCTTGAGCCGCTTCAGCAGGGTTAGATCCACCTCCTGCTCCCCATGACCAATCAGAGGGCAGCTGCTACTGTCAAGAGACTTTCCAGTCTACTGGCAGTGCAAAGCATGTTGGGAAGTCCTACAAAGACTGGAGAACTTTTCATGTTTGCTGCTCCAGATTTCAAGAATGCCTGGCTTGATTGTGTGTTTCCTGGGTTTGCCGACCCAAACAGAGTTTCTGTTTATGTGCTGCAACTGGAGCAGGAGTTCTCCACTCCAGCCTCGAATGATTGTGTGAACAAGCCTATTGTGTTATATTAACTAGACAAGGATTCTGAGAGACACTTATTTCTGTGCAACTAGATTTGTTGATTTGGAGAGACCAGTGCATACAAAAGCAGGGAAAATTCAGCCTATATGGTCTTCAGTGACTTCTCAGATATTCCTTTGAGTGTACAAATGATAAGTAGGGAGCAAATATAAAATACAACTATATAAACTACTCTGAATTATCAAGCAGACACAGCAGCAAGTATTAAAATACAGTTGTTATTCTAATAGTGGCAGAATGGATATCCCTTCTATCTTTACTAGAGCTTCTATAATGCCTGGACATTTAGGAATATACCAGATTTCAGGCTCTTCAACCATGCCTGGCTAGCACATCAAGTGGCTCAAATTATCAGTTTTTGAAGTATTACTAGCTATACGTTGCAGTGGAAACTTAATATACAAAGCCAGTCACACAGTTTACAGGTGCAAACAGAATAAGTGACTTTACCAGATTCCTTTCCATGGTTAAAATAAAAGGTTTCTAGTCCTTATGGCTACTGACATACGTTTGTGTCATTTGTCTTTTTATAAGTAAAGGCAGTATCTTCAAATGGAGATCTATTTCATGTAGAAATATGTCCACAGGAGGCTCTCTTCTTTGCACTCTGAACTCTACAGAATTCTGGGAGTGCTACATGTCTTCAAGTCTAATAGGAGAGGGGAGCTGGTCTTGTGGTAGCAAGCATGACTTGTCCCCTTAGCTAAGCAGGGTCTGCCCTGGTTGCATATGAAAGGGAGACTTAATGTGTGAGTACTGTAAGATATTCCCCTCAGGGGGTGGAGCTGCTCTGGGGAGAGCAGAAGATTTCAAGTTCCCTCCCTGGCATCTCCAAGATAGGGCTGAGAGAGATTCCTGCAACCTTGGAGAAGCCGCTGCCAGTCTGTGAAGACAATACTAAGCTACATAGACCAATGGTCTGACTCAGTATATGGCAGCTTCCTATGTTCCTAGTCTGCACATGTTATGCCTTTTGGAAATAAAAAAATCAAGTATTATTTTTCCCAATGTGTAGTTGTAGCTCTTTCGGTGCTATAGAACCATGAGGGTAATTTTTATTAATGAGGAAGTCGGTCTGATACACAACGTAAATGAATGTAGAAAAACTAACATTATCTCATTCTGTATTTGAAATCAATAATCCAGATTAGTATCCAGCCATACTAGAGAATGTGGGGGCATGGGAGCCATCTTGGTTTGTGGTTGTAGCAAATTGGTTAAATCATTTATGTGTTTCATTTGCACAAGCGCTTGCACAACTTCTTGCACAAAGGGAGGCTTGCCACAGGGCCTGTTTATTAGAAAGCACTATGTGAACTCTTGTGCATACTCCTGGGTGTTGTAGAATAGCACTGAGGGCTCATTGCCTTCTGATCATGGTTCTTTGGATCTCCCACATTTTTAATTTTAGAGTTTATGTTTACCCTCAGCCCTGGAGAAAGGCTCTGTGCTCCAGTATGCTGATAATTCCTTTCTGCACACATTGCTTCTCCAACTATCTGATCTGCATTTACATCCAGAAGGTCACTTTATGGTTCCTCGCCTGCTGTCATATAATCATGCTGCTATTTAAGCTGTTATTGTTTGAAGTAAACTGTGTAACTAAGGTAACGCTGTGCTTCAATTTAACTGTCACCATGAAATTATAAAGCAGCTTATCAAAGACAATGTATGCTAAAATACAAAAGCTCTACAGATTGTCATTTTAAATCAATTAAATACTTTCCCCCCCACTCACTTTGCCCTCAGAGCCCTCTTTATTTAAGCACCTGACCAGAATGAAATTTATAGTTGGGATCTAGTCACCTGCAAAATTCTCTTTGCTCTCACAAATGGTAAAGACATCTAAGTAACTATTCAGACCACTGGACTACAAATTGTGGTCCAGGGACTACCATTGGGCTCTGGTGTGTGCGTCCAGTTAATCCCTGAGGTCATAAGAAGAGCCCTGCTGGATTAGGCCAAATATCCATCTATTACAGCATACGACATAGAGGCAAATACCCCACTCTTGCTTCCCTCTGCACCTGGAGGTGCCATATAGCAACCACTGAGAGGCCTGTCCTCCATGCATTTGTCCATTCCCTAGGCTAGTGACCATCTTCACATCTTGTGACGGTGAAATCCACAAATGAATTATGTGCTGTGTGACAAAGTTGTTTCTTTTCTCCCTTCTGAATCTCCTGCCAGGCAGTTTCATGGGATGATAAAGTAGTCTCTGGATATTGTTACTAATTGTATGATAAATCACCACTATGATCCAGCAAAAGAGATAAAAATGCAGAAGCGATCTTCTCTGTACTGCCGAAGACATTTGAAGCAGAGATGCTGGGGAATGAACACAGGACATTTTTCATACAAGTTCGCTAGCACAGAGCTATGGTCCTTTCCCTCTAAAGGTGTGTCCCTCCCTCTTTCCCCAGAGAATAGAGATCTGGGAATTGAAAACAGGTCTTCCTGCACCCAAAGCAAGAATCATGCTGCTAGAAAAACAATGATACATACCCATGTATGTATTGGGGCCAAATGATACATAGCCATGCTCAGCTGAACTAACTGGACACATCTTTTGATGGGTAGGGGAAATATATCCACATCTGGGGACACCAGCCATTATTACATGTGACTAGTCACCATCAAAAGCTGGACTTGGTTAAATTGGTTAATTAAATTATTAAACCGCATGCATGGGATTATTATACACCCCGTTTCTACTGCCGCCAGAGTAAATGTAACAATTTTCCCCCTAGTCATCTATCCCTGCCTTTACATCATGAAGCTGGTCTCAGCAGGGGTGGAGCCACCATTGTGCAAACGGGTTCAAAGAGGCTCAGAGGCTTTGCCTCATGCCCCAGCCATGCCCCTTGCATCTGACATCAGATGCAGGGGGCGTGGTGCACTCGCAAACAGAGCCACATGCTCCATTTTCAAGCACACCCCAGCCATCGCTGTGGCTCTCTGCCTTTTAAAGCAGGAAAAGCCTCTCCCAGCCTCGCTGCAAACGTGGCACTGGCCAGGATCTGCTTGAAAATGGGGGTGTGCAGCCATGCCCCCTGCATCTGATGTCAGACGCAGGGGGCATGGTGGGGAGGCCGCCAGCAGCAAGCTGAACTGGGGCCGCTGCCAGCTCCCCTACACTTCTGGGTCTCAGCACACATGTGATGGTTAGATCTAGAGTCAAATACATCACGTGTGCAATTGTCCACTGAAGGAGATGATCCATGACCTTTATCATGGCTTTCAGCTGCTTAACACTTCCAAAAGTTCAGCTGAAGCCTCTTCAAAAATAAAAACTAAGGAGTTCACTGCAAGAGTTATTGAAGAAATGAGGTTGTTTTACATTGCTGTGATTTGCAGTTGTTCTGTAAAATCACTAACCCCGCAGGTCACCCACTATCTGAATTGTTCCAAAGTGCTTTACATATATCTGATTTAAAGTTATGCCTGTTGTTAATTTTAAAGTTATTTCCCCATTAACAGAGGCAAAGTACTTGACAGCTGCATGGTATCAGCTGTGGATTGCATATTGTTAAACTAAATGGTTTTAATGTGTTGGATCATAGGCCAGAAAACTAATCACCATGGCAACTCTGCTTTTAGATTTCACCACTGCAGTGGCTGGGCAGAAGACTCGATTCCAAGTTTTCAGCTGAACTGAGTTATTCTGTGAGCCTACATGGTGCTGATAAATATTTCTCCTTGCAGGCATTTCTACTGTGATATGCTAGAATAGGAGCGGAGAGAAGGGATGGAAGGAAACTGCCTCTCAAGGCTTAGGAGGACACTGTAGCTCTGTCCTACCAGCTGGGCTTCAATGCCAAGATTCCTCTATTGGAATCTGATGGGGGCAGAGGCTGGAGGGAAAGAAAGCAGTTGGTATAAGGCAAACTAAGAGGGAGTTGGAGCAGCAACAGGGAGCCATGCAAATAAATGTTTATTATTAATGTAATGCTAGTTTCTTGCTCCTAATTCCTCAATCTACCCACACAATGGGAGA
Organism: Hemicordylus capensis; assembly: GCF_027244095.1. Lineage (NCBI taxonomy): Eukaryota > Metazoa > Chordata > Lepidosauria > Squamata > Cordylidae > Hemicordylus > Hemicordylus capensis. Next base: position 117,088,957 of record NC_069661.1, read on the forward strand.
CAGCATGGAGAGTTCAGAAGTTCAGAAAGACAGAAAACAATAGAAAGCTAAACAAGAAATAATGTGGAACTGCAAGTTTCCAGAAATTTGCCTGCCCTAGTCTCCTGTTGCTTCCATGGCTTTGGTTATACCCTACATACAGGTGAAACTCGGAAAATTAGAATATCGTGCAAAAGTCCATTAATTTCAGTAATGCAAATTAAAAGGTGAAACTGATATATAAGACAGACACATTACATGCAAAGCGAGATAAGTCAAGCCTTAATTTGTTATAATTGTGATTATTATGGCGTAAAGCTCACGAAAACCCCAAATCCACAATCTCAGAAAATTAGAATATTACATGGAACCAAGAAGACAAGGATTGAAGAATAGGACAATATCAGACCTCTGAAAAGTATACAGTGTACTGTGCTTGATTGGCCAGCAAACTCGCCTGACCCGACCCCATAGAGAATCTATGGGGCATTGCCAAGAGAAGGATGAGAGACATGAGACCAAACAATGCAGAACTGCTGAAGGCCGCTAATGAAGCATCCTGGTCTTCCATAATACCTCATCAGTGCCACAGGCTGATAGCATCCATGCCACGCCACATTGAGGCAGTAATTGCTGCAAAAGGGGCCCAAACCAAGTACTGAATACATATGCATGCTTCTACTTTTCAGAGGTCCGATATTGTTCTGTTATACAATCCTTGTCTTCTTGGTTCCATGTAATATTCTAATTTTCTGAGATTGTGGATTTGGGGTTTTCATGAGCTGTACGCCATGATCATCACAATTATAACAAATTAAGGCTTGACTTATCTCGCTTTGCATGTAATGCGTCTGTCTCATATATCAGTTTCACCTTTTAATTTGCATTATGGAAATTAATGGACTTTTGCATGATATTCTAATTTTCTGAGTTTCACCTGTAGTTCTAAACAGCTCTGGCCTAGCTTACTGGAGAGACAGAAACCTGTTACTTTCACATTTGACTAATCCAAACTATTTGGGAAGCCAATGCTGAGGTCCTGGGTATTTAAGAGAGAGTCTTCTTCGCTACGAACCCCACCGCCCATTGAGGTCATCTGAGGAGGTCCGTCTCCAGTTACCACCAACTCGTTTCGTTTGGTGGTTACACAGAGACGGGCCTTCTCGGTTGCTGCCCTGAGATTGTGGAATGTGCTCCCTGATGAGTTATGATCCTCCCCATCTCTGGCAATTTTTAAAAAACATTTGAAAACCCATTTTCCCACCCAAACTTTCTCAGAGTTTTTTTTTTAAAAAAATACTGTTTGTTTAATTTTATGATTTTTAAATTATTGTATTGTTTTAACTTTTATATGTGTTGTTATATGTTGAACTGTTTTAACTTTTGTATGTGTTTTAATTGTTGCTAGCCGCCCAGAGATGTAAGTTTGGGCGGGGTATAAATTTGATAAATAAATAAAATAAAAATAAAATAAAAGAGGCTGTTACACAGAAAACCAACAGAATTGAACAAGCAGAAAAATACTTGCAGCAGCTGTGATATTGGGTGGGGATGGGGGACACAGGCAGTGATTCTTGGAAGCCATGCCCACAACCTCTGGCAGCCATGCTAAAGCAGCAGGGAAGGCAGGAGCTGGCCTGCCTTCCCCGGCAGAAGAAACAGCGGCTGTCCTCCCCGCTGCTGCGCCGCACACCCACACATGAAGTGGCACAGCAACACCAAGAGCTGGGAGTGGGAGGACTTCCCCCTCCTGCATCCCAGAGTGCCATGCGGCATGAACATGGTGACTGCTCTCATTGTCCATGCCCTTGTATGCTTATTAATCTTGTGCCAGTCTAAGACCGTAATCAAGATTGATTGATTGCTCTCATTAGAGCCGCTGCTGTGCTTGGCACAGCCACCCGTGACCCTGGCTTGCTGCCAGAAATGGTGGCAGGCTGGAGGGGAGCCTTTTAACCTGGCAGCAATTGTGCGCACAATCGCCTGCTTAGGTTAAACAAAGGGGATTGTGCACACGATTACCTGCCAACGTTAAACCCTTGGCTATATGCTGGGTTTAAAAGCAGAGCCAGCATGTTATGGAGTAGCCAGGAGCCCTCTGTTCCCAGTGCTCCAGACAACCCAAGCCTTCTAGGTTACCCCAGGCGGCTTGTGTCATGTGACTAGCCTCTTGGTGTGAGGAGTGCTGTAAGTCCAGAAGTATGTCCCTATTTTTATCAGTGAAATGCTGGAGAGTATGCTGGCCTCTGGTCAGGTGTGAGCAGGTATCATCATTTCATAGCTGAGGCCTCTTACAAGAGCAGAGAGATAGACTTTGTAATGTTGTGCCCTCACATAATGTTGTGCCCTCACCCGCATTAGGAACTTCCTTCTCTCTTTTAGAAGTGTCCAACATATGACAATATGCAAAATACACAGGAGCAAGGATTCAGTATTTTAGAATCGCCCATAGCTGTGATTTTAATCAGACTTACCTGGAGTCCCATTGAACTAACTGGGAATTTCTGAATACACTTGCTCAGGCTCAGGCTGTAAATAGAATTCTATAGCTCAGAGCTGCACATCTTCAATCCTCCAGCTGTTGTTTGATTACAACATCCATAATCCCTAGCCACAGTGGACAATAGTCAGGGATTGTGGGAGCTGTAGTCCAACATCTGCAGGAGGGTTGTGCAACCCTGCTATAGCTGAAGCCAGACTTCAATCAACCATGATGCCTCAGACCAATCCTAAAGCCTAGCTGCATCAGTTAAGCTGGGCTGCAGGATTTCAGTCTCCTGGTTGCATTTTTTTAATCTACACAATTGATTGTCCTTAAGTAGCAACAGCATCCATTTGAAAAACTCAGGCATCCATCATGTTCAATTAACATCTTGAGTAGCAATCTTTCTTTCCACTTATCTTTATTGATCAACCAGGCTTTCGTATTTATTTCCCTCATTGCTTAAGACCCCAAAAGCAAAACTGAAGATAAATGTACTTCAAAGATGTATTTTCAAGTAGTCCCTCTGTGGGGAAAAATAGCCTCCCTCTGCCTTGTGCTTGCCAGGAGAAAGACGAGAAGAAGCATGATGCCCAAAGGAAGCCCACTGATGCTGAATCCCAGAAGTGCTTGTAGTACAGCCTCCAGTAGTTCTCAGTATTAGGTCACATTGGACGTATGCATTCATTTCTGAAATGAGTGGAGCTAGATATTAAAAGACCTCATTCGTATCTGATTCCATTCAGTCTGAAACGAACGCACCATGGAACAAATTGAACAAATGCCGATGAATGGGAGTTCTGTTTTCCAAATTCTTCATGGTGAAGGCCACTTTTTTACTCACACTGCCCCAGATGTTTCAAAGGGAGACTCCAACAGTATCTTCTGAGTTGGAATTCAATTAGCAAATTTGACACTGAAATTCAACAGAAGCTGAGACTAGTGACTAACTCATTTAAAAGGGGGCAATTAATAAGGGCAATTGTTTCCTTACAATAGTCATCTTGCTGTGTTATTAGGAATGAGCTACACTCTCGCTGATGGGATTTTGTATTCATTTGAGATTGTGATGCTTTCTCTTCTATTACCTGGCCTTTTGATTTTGCATGTAAAAAATTATTTCCTTTCTTCTCTCTGAACTCAGGGGCCTAACCAAGCACCAGTGCTCTGTGAGATGTGTTGGTGCTGAGGACAGGATCAACTAATTCAGCACCAGCACTCGTGAAGTGGGATATTACAATAACTTCCTCTTCACCCAGAAGCCCTCTGTGTCACCTGAAAATATGTCCGTGAGGGTCACAGCTCCGGCCCACAAACAGAGGCGCATCTATGGTGGGGCAGGCAGGGCACGTGCCCCGGGCGCCACGTGAAGGGGGGCGCCATTTCTTAATTTTAAATAAATAAATAAATAAATAAATAAATAATGACCGCCAAAAACAAAATGGCCACTGTGCATGCTCAAATGGCCTCTGTGAAGCCCTAGGCCATGCCAGGCCTCACAGAGGCCATTTGAGCATGCACAGTGGCCATTTTGTTTTCAGCAGCCTTTTTTTTTCCCTAAATGGCCACCATACATGCTCAAATAGTCCCTGTGAGACCCCAGAGACCAGTGGGGGGCAACCTTTACAGACACCCCCCACGGCCTTTAGGAAGCCCCCCAGTGAATATAAGTCACTGTACACATATTCAGATTGGCACTATGTACAGAGAATCAGGGCTTGTGAATACTGAGCTGAAGCTTATGAGCTAGGATTGTATTCATTTGCTCTTACTTTGCTTCTTGTGATAAGTGAGTTAAATGTGATGTCTTGCTAATATGGCTATTAATGGTGAATTTGTCTTTGAATCAGTGTGAAATACTTAATATTAAGGCCCACTGGGAGTTTCTTGCTCTCTTTCTCTCATTTTAACTGTCTTTCTGAAAGACTAGAATATATTCCAAGCAGTGACACAGTTTACTCTGCATATCCTTTAATTATTTTCAGAGTATCTGGGAAAAGTCAAATCCTCCACTTATTTTTAAAACTTATGTAATAATGATGCTACAATGCATAGTAGAGAATTAGACAGGGACTTCTAGATACACCTCTGCCCACAAATGCTTATGTAACAATCCATTTGTTAGCCTTTAAGATGCCATAGGACTTCCTGTTGCTTTTGTTGCAAAAAAAAAGTTGTAAAAAACCCCAAAATTGTTAAAATTCCTCTGGAATTTGCAAACAGCACTGTGAATATGAGGGTGAAAGGTTCTGAATATACTGTACCACACAGCATATTCTGTTAACACAACAAAAGTATCAATCCACTGAAAAATGATGTGGGAAAGAGGATTTTCAGCAGATGCACACCATTACAGGGAGATTTGTAGGATAGGATTACAAATATTTATTTATCACTCATTAGCAATATTTTGGACTGGTTGTGCAAAGAACAGAAATCCTCCACGGTTCCTCTGACACCATTTCATTTTAATATTGTTGATCTTTTCCTTATTGGTCATAGAGGATGTTCATCATGCTTGATAACTGCTGTAGAATGGATACATTTTAAAAGAACCTGACCAGTATTCAGCGAATGTATGAGAAGATTTTCTCCCCCCCCCCCCAGCCTTAGCTAAAATAATCAGTGGGCATCTCTTTTTCAGGGTTGCTAAAATAACAATCTACCAGAAAGCCAATAAATATAATCATTTCAAAAGCCATAATGCAACAATGAACAAAAGTGAACAAATTTACAAACATAGTTTTGATTTGAGAAAGCCTTGCTGCAATTCAGATGCATCAAATTACTCTGGCTAAAAATAATTTCTGTGGATCTTGGTGTCTTTATTTTTAATTTACTCTCTCTCTGCTCTTATTAAAAAGCCTAAACAATTCCTAAATGGATGCCATAACTCAAAACAGTAGTTAATCATATACCAGATATGGTTAAAGAATCACCAGGGCCCCCCCCCCCAGAGTGAGGGACATAATGAAGATAATAGGGAGGGGTGGAACTGGAGGGCCCTCAGGAGCTGGGGGCCCGTTTTCTTTGAACCCTTTTGCTCAATTATAGCTACGCCCCTGAGAATCACTACTAAATGCCTTTGTGGTTTTTTAAAATCTTGCATGCTGGAAGAGCTGTGAACTCTTCTTCAGTGATCAAAATAGTGAATGCAGTTACTCAATATTTCTGTGAATTAAGCCAATGTATTAGATTACTGGTGTCTTGTATGCTCTCGGAATAGGGTTGCCAACTTGAATCTGTCTAGCAATGCAAGTGTCAATGGGACTAAGTGAGCAGGATATCACAGAGTTTACTGCAGGCCAGCTCAACTTAGCGCCCCCAGCCAGCTGTTTTTGGACTGTTTTTGGACTCCCATAATCCCCAGCCACAGTGGCCAATAGCCAGGGATTATGGGAGTTGTAGGCCAACATCTGCAGGAGCGGCAAAGTTGAGCAACCTCCAAAGAACCTGGAGTATCTAACTGCATTTTTTAAAATCCAGATGGTTCTATAAAAATGGAAAATGGGTCTCATATGCATAGTGAATATTATGACCCCTTACTATCTAAAAGACTATGCAGGTTGGGGTGTATTTTAATAAACCCCTTTATTTTATAGCAAAATATAGCAATCTATTTAGAATAAACAGCCTCCCTGTTTCATTCTTTCCAAACATGGACTCTTGAAAGTCTTCTTGCTTACTTTTACACAAACACTTCAAAACTGCCATTGCTTTTTGAGCAGCAGAGGAATGGAAAGCAATGTGGGAGGGAGTTAAGAGGAGCTGGAGGTCCCTGTCACTGCAATTGCCGGTGTGACAGGTAAAATGATTAATTATGTACTCGGGGACAGTTTGTGCTTCGTAAGGTTAACAAAGTGAATTTTACCTATATCTTGAGAAGCGATATAAACATGTGATGCAGAAACAGAAAACACTCAAACACACACTGAAGTGGAAGAATGTCATATGGCAAGATTTAAGTTCTCCATTATGTGAAAGAAATGTAGCGATTACAATGGGAGGTTTCAGACCGGCATTGTGTGTGCAGATAACCACACAGAGCAGAGTCTTTCGTAGGGGACAAAGGCCTCGTGCTCATTAAATCCCAGCAGTGCAGAGGCCATTGTGACATGGAAAGCCCTGGTCAGTGCAGGTGAAGCCAAAATTGTAGCTCATCCCTATACCAACTTTGTATTGATCATGTTGGGAATTCTCTCTGGTAAGAGAAACCCTTTTTCATTATAGCAGAGTGCACAGAGGCACAACACAGCGGAATTTGGTTTGGCATGTGTGTATGCTGAGAGTAAAGTAACTTGGAGCCAGTTCATATTTTCAAATCAATATAAATTGTATTTATTAGAGAACTCCATTCTAAATAGGAAAGTGAGGAGTTAGGATCTCTAATCTATCTATCTAGCTGGATGCAGATGGATTCTGCATCTCTGCACACATGGTGCAGGGAGAGGAGCTTGCATGTTGCAAGGTAGAAGGAACCGGAAGAGAAGGGAAGAGAGGAAGGAAGTGGCTGGAAGGAAGGAACTCCCTAAGATTAGCAATCTACATTCCAAAGGGATAGGGAGAGCAGTAGAGAAGGGATGACCAATGTCTTGACCCTCTAGCCCTCTGACTCACTAGTCTGTCCTCCACCGTCACTGAGACAAGAGACAGCGCAAAGTCCTTCACTTCCAACAGATGGATGGTGTGGAGAAAGTAGATAGAGAGAAATTCTTCTCCCTCTCCCATAATACTAGAACCAGGGGTCATCCCATGAAATCGATTGCCAGGAAATCTAGGACCAACCAACAGAAGAACTTTTTCACACAACGCATAATCAACTTGTGGAATTCTCTTCCATGAGATGTGGTGACAGCCAACAACCTGGATGGCTTTAAGAGGGGTTTGGATAACTTAACGGAGAAGTCTATCAAGGACTACTAGTCAGAGGGCTACAGGTCACCTCCAGCCTCAAAAGCAGGATGCCTCTGAGTACCAGTTGCGGGGGAGTAACAGCAGGAGAGAGGGCATGCCCTCAACTCCTGCCTGTAGGCTTCCAGTGGCATCTGGTGGGCCACTGTGCGAAACAGGATGCTGGACTAGATGGGCCTTGGGCCTGAGCCAGCAGGGCTGTTCTTATGTTCTTATGATAGGGCCCCTTGGAGGATAGAATGGAGCTGCTTCCACTTCATGCTGCTAGCATAAAATGAGTAATGGGTCAAAATCCCTTTGAGTTTGCCCTGATCATACTGTGAGTAACGGAGAGAAAGAAATAAGGATAGCAAGGGAGGAATGTGAAGAAAATAAGTTAAAAATACTTTAGTTACTGTTGGGGTTATTGGCAGACACTTAGGGATAAGGGATTAAATCAAGGAAAAAGTGGTTTTGAAAAGTGATCTGAAGGCAGACAATACATACATCATCATCATCATCATCATCATCATCAAGGAGGCAGTGTCATATTCTATGTAGTAATCTTTTATGTTGTGTTGTTGAGAAGTTTGTCCCAGTGGGGATCCTGCAGAGAGTGTGGAGGGTCGAGTCAGAAAGGAAAAGGGAGAGAAAGAAGAAGGAGAAAGTGGAGTTGTTGCTACATAAACCTTTAGTTATATCTACTTTGTATGAGGGAAGCAGCTATAAAACAGGCAGCTATAGAAATAAGGAGCAGTAGGAGGGTGTGGTTTTATGTGTTTTCTGTGACTCTTCCCAATTGCTTTGATGCTGTATTTCTAATAGGTTTTTTTTACAAATGACATAAGATATTGCAGCTATTCACATGACGGAGAGGAACCGGGCTAAGGAAGCCCAGCCAGGTTTCCCTCTATCATGAGAACCACCAGACTGGCAGGCGAGCCCAGTGGTCCAACAGCAGCTAGCCCACCTAATAACCCCTTTCCTAGAATGAGTTTAGTGGAGTGGTCACTTAGCTAATCCTGTTTTACTGATTGTGTGCCACCACAGCATGGCTGCGTGCCATGGCGACACACGAGTAGACCCCTGACTGGGAGGCTACAACAAACCTCCCGGCCTTGGGGGTCTCCCTAGAATGCCCCATGCACTCACATGGGGTATTCTAGGACTCCCAGGGGCCGGATGGCCCCCAATCCCTGTTGCCCCTACCGGCTCCATGACAGAGCTGGTAGTTGTGAGGGTGGCCAATCCGGCCACCCAGGGTTTGCTCCCTGCTCATCTGCGGGGCGAGCCCAGTTAGGTTCTCCACACTGCTTGTATAGAAAGCCTCATAGTTTTATTATGGCGAATATGTTTTTGTTACTGCCTGACGCACTTCCATATTGGAAGGTTTGACCCTGTGTTTTTGTTCTTTTTTTTTTTTTTTTTACTCAAACAGTAATTGTGAGATTGCCCTGATCAGAATTGCTACTGAGGCAGACTCAGGTTTGTGGTGGTCAAGAAATGGTTAAAAGGGTCTGCAAACTGCTCTAATTACAACTTGCTAAAAGCACAATAATTCTTGCTGACCTGCTAGAATGCAGGCAAAGGGGGCCCTCTGATATCTCTAGATAACAAGGCGCTGGCCAGCAGTACCTTCAAGGCCACATCCGGAGGGGAGTGAAAAATAGTTTGGCTGTATGGAGGGAGGAGGAGGGGGGAAATGCTTAATTATAGCTTAGTAGGTGATTGGTATAATTGTAAGATGATGGTGCTTATTAATGAGAATTGTATCTACAATATGTAAATTACTATGAGTTTAAAAGGCGAAGACACAATGTAAACGGGGCTCAAGCTTTGGAATTTATTCCCTTGAGACTAATTGTTAGCAATAAAATCTGCTTTCTCTCAAACTGTTGGTGCCAGTCTCTGTCTATGAGAACCCAGGGGATTTCTGCTACAGTACCATGTTGTGCAAGCAACAGGTATTTTGTTAGCAGAGCAGACAAATCAGCCAATCACACAAAGCTGAATTTCTTTAAATGCTCCATTGTTATAAGCAAACAATACTGTCAAACATGATGTTGCAGGGCAAAGGGAACAGGGGCAAGAGAAAGCTATAAAAGAGAAAATCATATAGGCTGAAAGAGAAAACAAGAATAAAAAATAATGCTAACTGGCAGATAAACCCATTAACTGACAGTGGTAAGTTACAGCGCCATCTGCTGGCTGGAGGAGTTGTTTATCTTCCAGATTTCTATATATCTGTTTAATTTCACTCACACCATTGGTTTTCCAATACATGCAACCTCTTTCCCCTTATGCTGAGGTCTGATGAAAATTGTCCCTTTCTGAACTTTGTCCCTTTTCTGCCTCAGGAGGGAAAGTGTCATTGGCACTTTGTAGAGTTGCATGGTTTATTTTTTCAAAAGAAGAAATCATAATGAACCACCAAGATCTGAATGGGTATGAAGCAGTGTTCCCTCTAACAGGGATTGCCAGATGCTGTTGACTTCAACTCCCAGCATCCCCAGCCTTTGCTTGGGGATTATGGAAGTTGTAGTCAGCAACATCTGGGAATCCCTGTTAGAGGGAACACTGGTATGAAGGTATGACTATTGGATAAAATACAATCCACAATTTCCAGAACAGAACAATGTCTTACCAGTGTTGTTTGAAAAATACACACACAGAGACACAGACACAGACACACACACACACTTAAAAATACTCTCTCATATTCACATACAAAAACCAATGATAGCAAATTCCACAGTCATCCCTTATGAAAATTAAGGGGAAGGAGTTGAATTATTACAACTGAAAATATACCTGTACATTATTTTCAAAAGTTTTAAATTGTTCTTTTTGTGTGTGTGCTACTTTGAGCACTCATGTTGGAAGATAATCTGTAATGTAAGCAGGGTCTGCCCTGGTTGCATATGAATGCGAGACTGCATGTGTGAACACTGTAAGACATTCCCCTTAGGGGATGGAGCTGCTCTGGGAAGAGAAGGTTCCAGCTTCCCTCCCTGGCATCTCCAAGATAGGACTGAGGGAAATTCTTGCCTGCAACCTTGGAGAAGCCACTGCCAGTCTGTGTAAACAATACTGAGCTAGATGGACCAATGGTCAGACTCATTATATGGCAGCTTCCTATGTTCCTATGAATGTCATGGAAATACTTCTATTGCAAGGTCTGTTATCTGAATTACCATCTACAGTAACAGGTACTGGCATGCAAAAACAAAACAAAAAATAGCTCTCCTTTCCATGAAGAGTGCCAGGCTTCTAGGATTTGACTTCTGTGCAAAAACTGCCTATAGAAAAATTATAAAACTGTGGTCTCTAAATATAGCTTGAGTTGCAAGGTAAACAGACAAATCTCGGTGATGGATTTGTCCATTTTTTTAAAAGGTCCAATAAAGAGGCTAATTTAAAGGCCAATAGAAAAGAGGGCTGAGATGACCATTAAAACTGATGGGTGGAATATTTTGGCCAGAGAGGCATAAAAGAGAGCCAGCATGGTGTAGTGGTTAGAGTGCTGGACTAGGACTGGGGAGACCCGAGTTCAAATCCCCATTCAGCCATGAGACTAGCTGGGTGACTCTGGGCCAGTCACTTCTCTCTCAGCCTAACCTACTTCACAGGGTTGTTGTGAAAGAGAAACTCAAGTATGTAGTACACCACTCTGGCCTCCTTGGAGGAAGAGCAGGATATAAATGTAAAAAAATAATAATAATAAAAGGCAGGCTCTGCCCTCTGAGTCAGTTGGTTTCAGAGAGGTTGTCAGCACAGAAGTCAGATGATCAGGGCAGAGAATTCAGAGTGCTTCAAGCAGCAGTCTAAAGAGCCGAAATCACAAAGAAAACAGAAGGTAGTAAAGCTAAAGATGGGAGGAGCTGGAGAGGAGCTTCAGAGTACAGATCCCAGATCCCAGAAGGTGGTGCCAGATTCTGTCAGAAGTGCACAGTGGAGCATGGGTCCATAGCAGGAAGATGATCCTTCAGGAAAGAACCAGGCTAGCTGGGTTAAGATCAGGTTCCATTTTCTTGTAAGGAAAGACTAATGTGGTCATATGGTATCTTCTGCAATAAAGTAAAGTAAAGTTGTGCCATCGAGTTGGTGTTGACTTCTGGCGACCACAGAGCCATGTGGTTTCCTTTGGTAGAATACAGGAGGGGTTTACCATTGCCATCTCCTGCGCAGTATGAGACGATGCCTTTCAGCATCTTCCTATGTCGCTGCTGCCTGAAATCAGTGTTTCCCTTAGTCTGGGAAACTTACCAGCAGGGATTTGAACCAGCAACCTCTTGCTCCCTAGGCAAGTTACTTCCCCACTCCGCCATTAGGTGGCTATCTTCTGTAATACTTCTTACAAATATACAGGTGGAAGAGAAGGACTCAGATAATCTTAGTCTTTAAAGCAGCATCCACTTGGTTTCTCCTCCCTGATGCCCAGTCAGCAACCAGCATTGTCAGGTGGCTATTAAGGCCCAGAGACCAACAGGAGGACTGCTGCCAGATAGAAGTACTATGTAGAGGAGTGAGCCAAAGCTGATCAATCCAAAGAAAGCCTTGAGAGGTGAGCTTCTTCTGTTGCCATCAAGTGTTTCTCCCCCTGGAATCTCCTCCATCAGCAGGAGATGACAGACTCGTAGAAGTGTATGATAATATTAATCAAGATATTACCGTTCCTCCAAGATGGAACCATCCTTCATTCGCCTCAACAGCAGCAATGGAAATGTTTTGTTTTATTGATTAGATTATTATTGCTGAACTAGGTAAAGGTAAAGTGTGCTGTCAAGTTCATTTCGACTCCTGGCACCCACAGAGCCCCGTGATTTCCTTTGGCAGAATACAGGAGGGGTTTACCATTGTCTCCTCTCATGCAGTATGAGATGATGCCTTTCAGCATCTTCCTATATAGCTGCTGCCTGATATAGTACCAGCGGGGATTCAAACCAGCAGCCTTCTGCTTGTTAGTCAAGCATTTCCCTGCTGTGCCACTTAAGGTGGCTCATTGCTGAACTACAATGTCAGTAAAAGATATTTCTCACAGCCGAAATTGGCCATTGGACAACTCCCCCTTTACCTAAGAAGCCAACAGGCACAATCCAAGGAGCTAATACTTTTATATGCCATCTGTTCAGAGTGCTTAAAATCCTCTTAAATAGCATCAGTACTACCTCTCCTAACCCTGCTGTATCAAATTAGCACAACTAGAAATACTGACTAATAAGAAATAGTAAGAAATAGCTCACCAAGTCTCAGAATATAAAACCATTTAAAGTCGTTTGGTAACTGTAGAGAAAAGAATGGAAGGAAACTATTTGTGGAGGACCAGCTGTGCAAGTCCTTGTTTGTCAAGACTTTACACTCCCGATTGTTACCTTTGTGTTACTGTTGACAGCACCAACTATTTTCAGGCAGATTGGCTGTCTTGAACTCCATTGAACCCCCAAATCAAGGTAGGGGATGTTCAGTCATATAAAGTTGATATTCCCTGGAGCCGAAGGGAAATCTTCATTGTGGGCTTCCCAGATGTACCTGCTTGGCCACTGTGTCAAGTAGGATGCTGGGCTATATGGTACACGAAGCAGATTTCACATTCTGTTTTGAGCTCGAAATGAAATGCAAATGGCCAGAACATTCCATCAAAACAACTGGTTTGACTGGTTGTTTCAACAGAACAAATTTGAAACTTGAGTGTTTTGGCCATAAGGAACAATGGAGAAACACAAAACATCCCATTGTTCATGGGCAGCGCCTAGGGACACCAAAGTAGGTTGGGCCATAGTGTATGATGGGTGCTACCTACCACCCAAACCACACAATAAATGGGCAAGTGGGCAATTTTAAACACATTTTAACCTTTGCCAAAAACCCCATAGTATCCTATGGGGGTTTGGGGGGGAATTAAAAATGTGTTTTAAAAATCACCCTCTTGCACATTTCTTTTGTGATTTGGGTGATAGGTAGCACTCATCATGCCCTACTGTACCACACAGCCCACTTTGGTGTCCCTAGGAGTGTTCTGAGTTTCCCCATTGTTCCCTATGGCCAGAACAAGTTGCACTCACAGAGTGCACTGCACACAGGTTTTACATTGCAATTTGCTTTCCAACTCTGCCTTGAAAGCACACAGAAACACACAGTAAAAGGGAATCTGTCCCTCCCAACACAGAACACACATTTCAAACACAGTCCAAAAATGGCCAAAAAAGAATTACTGACCCAGAATCTACTGCCAGCCACAGTGCCTGAACTGCAGTAATGTCACTGGCACAAGTTGCTATCTTACACACAAATATGACTCATGTTATTTCCTAACATTGCAACAGCTGCCACAGCAGTACCCCTACTTAGCAGCAAGCATAGCCATAAGCTCAACTGGAGCAACTTCAGCCACATTTTGACTGAGTACACCATGCAATACAGAATGCAGAGCAGATACACAAGTTATTTACTTATTTATTTATTATTTAACATATTTCTATACCTTCCAAACTCATGTCTCTGGACAGTTAGTCTTAAGGCTAGACATAGAGCTCATCACAGCAATCATCAAGAAATACTGCACACACAGAAACAGAGCTGCCACTGTCCATTTCTCACCACAACACTATCTCACAAACATAACAAACCACAACTCAGGCAAGCACCTAAGTTCTGCCTTTGTCAATCTGAGATCCAGCGAAGCCAGATAGTTATAGCAGCAATAGCACCGCATTTTATACTCAGTGCTGAGAAAAGAAAACCACAAAATGAAATCTCTTTCCTCCTCTCCTGTTCTGAGGTATTCTCTTCTTCAAGAGAGGCACAGTATAAGGGCTGTCTCTGCCTCTGTGAAGAAACAGGGCCCTCTGAATACATTTTAAATTTTAAATTCCCTCCTTTTGTGCCCCCCCATCCAATGGGGGCACAGTTGCCCATGACAACACTTGATTTTTATTATAAAAAGCCAACCAAGAAGCAAGGAGATCACAAGCAAATCAGAAGCCATTGCCAGAAAACCATCAGCAATGGAAAAAAAGGCCTCCCAAATGGTGTTTGGAGCATCAAAATGGGGGTTGATCTGCTCTGACCTGGGAACAGGCCCTTTATTTAAAGGGTGTTCTGTTTCGAGCTCCAAATGTTCAAAACAGCCCATTTTGAGTTGAAATGTTACAATGGTAAATATTCTACACATCCCTACTAGATGGGCATTTGGCCTAATCCAGCAGGGCTTTTCTTATGTCCTCCAATTCCAAGAACCTTCACAATACATGTAACCAAGGTGGTGTGCAGGTAGGGCTAGCACACTATAAAAACCAGCACAGCTCAATTTTATAGTAAAAGGGAAAAAAACCTCTTGTTTTATTACAAAAACAAGGAACAGAGTTTAGAGGCAGATAAAGATCAGTATGAAAAAGTACAAAAAATGCAGACAAACCCAGCCCCACCAATGTCAGAATTTACCAGCCATCACTGGGCCATACCCCCCTACCCTGGGAAACCTCATACCGCTGGTAAAATACTTCCCACCACCTCTCCCCACAAAACCATGGCCATTGACTTTTAGATATTCTTTAGTGACCCATGTTCCCATATCTGGCTGTGCACCTTATTACCTGCTTCACCTCTTGAACTGTGTGATTTACATCATCCATCCATCTGTTGCATGAGGTCATTTCTGCTTCTCTCCCCTGATTGTGGCCTTAGGTTCTATTCCCCCAAATAATCCATGTGCATACTCTATATGATAATTACTGAAGCATCATGGACTAAGAGAAAACTTATTCTTGCATTATGTTCAACACATTATATTCAATGCATTATTCATGTATTGTGCTCAAATACAGTCTGTATACATTGTATGCATGTGCAGATCTGTATGTATGTACAGTTATTCATATGTTATGTTGAACACATGTATAGCAGTACATTTCCTATCTGTAGCATGCATTTTAGGAGTCTGTACCCAGGTTCCCTTTTAAAATGAATGCATGTGCAGTCATTCACATAACAATATATGCATGTGTGCGGACACCTGGATGCACATACAACTGCTATGAATCAGGATGTCCTTGATTTTAATTGCCTGTGCCATGAAATTGTGAGATGGTCTTAGGCAAGCTATTTTCTTTCATCCTTGTTATCTAAAGCAGTGTTTCTCAACATTTTTGGAGTCGTGGACTGGTACATTATTCATATGCAGTTTCCCAGACCAGCTGTTAGTAAGGGGGTCACCCCCCTTCCCCCGAACCCCACCCCAGGCACCCCACAAAAAACAATTTCAGGCAGCTCACTGGAGCTCATTTCCAGCCAGCCCTCGCTGCTGGATAATGTTCATTTCAAGGAAGCGAAATGAAAGTTTTCCAGCAGTGAGGGCTGCCTGGAAATGAGCTCTGGAGAGCTCCCAGTGGCCCCCACTGGCCCAAAATGGTTTTGGGGGGTGATTTTTATTAATGATGCCTCGTGGACCTGTACCCAATACCTTGCGGACCGGCACCGGTCTGCAGACCGATGGTTGAGAAACACTGATCTACAGTGTGGGGATCCTAATACTGAGCTAACTTACAGAGTAATTGTGTGGATTACTAAGATCATGTATAATTATTTGAGCACTCGAAATCACTTTGTAAATGCTAAGCACGATTATGTTTTATTGGATCCCTTTGAGAATTGGGCAGTTTGCCAAAACCTTTTCCCCCTTCTGTCATAAAAATATTTGAGAAAGCGATCTTGAAGATATATGTTTGTGGAAATGAAATTTTTTCACCAAATACCCACACTTGTATGGGTATGATAGTGACGGAAAAATTATGAGAATGTTGAACATTCTTGAGGAAGAGAAGGAGTTGTGACTGCATAATTAAATATTTGTTTTTAATTCATGCATACAATGAGGAAGATGTAACGGCTAAGGCAACTCAATTTTAATTGTGGCATTTTCTGACTTTTGAGTACTCAGTGCAACATTACAGTTGAACAGCCCACATCAGAGGAGCAGTGGTGGGTTTTTTTTTTCCTTCATTTAGCAGAGTATTTATAGTTTGTGTCGGCCAAAGCAGCATCTCCCTAATTGTCTTATTGCCAGTTGTCATCAGACGTTAAGCTAAAGACAGAATGATGAGTAGCAGAAATACGCCGTTGCAGTCCAAGAAGACTGAAATCCTCCTTTACTTTAACCCGATAACGCAGCAGCCATAAATACCGTGCTTGCCTTTGCAGTCCTTAATTATTTGGGCCTATTGAACGTCTAGTTCAGGGCATTTGGCAGAGGCCCCAATCTGAAGAAGATGACGACTAGCAGCAAGGTGGATGGACTCGATTACAACAGCAATGAATGCACCACTAAGAGAACTTAAATACCAAGTTCAAGACAGATCATCCTGGAGAGAATCTATCTATGTGGTTGCTAAGAGTCCATACCAACTTGATGGCACTTAATCAATGAATGAATGAATGAATGGAGGAATTATAGTATCACCCAAGTCCTCCTTCTTCTCCCTTTAGAATCTGCTCTGTATCCCACGGAGCTGAGAAGAGTCCTTCGTTGTGCACCACATGTTATTGTATACCAAGAGTGGCCACACATGCATCAGGATGAACTCTTGCAAGATTTGGCTATCTAACAGGTCTGGTCTTCCTTTCTTCAAGAGTGATGCTTGTTGCTAGCAAGTTTGTGTAGCAAATGTAGCAAGGCCACATTTGGACTACTGTGTGCAGTTCTGATCACCCTATCTCAAGAAGGACACTGTAGAACTGGAGAGTGTGCAGAAGAGGGTGACCAAGATGATCAGGGGCCTAGAGCACCTTCCTTACAAGACAAGGCTACAGCATCTAGGGCTTTTTAGTTTGGAAAAGAAGCAACCACAGGGAGACATTAGAGGTGTATAAAATTATGCATGGAGTAGAGAGAGTGAACAGAGATTATTTTTTTCTCCCTCTCTTACAACACTGGAATCAGGGTCATCCCATGAAACTGAAGGCCAGGATATTTAGGACCAACACAAGGAAGTACTTTTTCACACAGCACACAATAATCGAATAACTATCTAATGGAATTCTCTGCCACAGGATGTGATGGTGGCCATTAGACTGGGTGGCTTTAAAGGGGGCTTAGACAAATTCATGGAGGGCAGATCTATCAATGGCTACTAGTATGGTGGCTATAGGCCACCTCCAGCCTCAGAGGCATGATGCCTCTCAATAGGTTCAGGGGGAAACAGCAAGAGAGAGTGCATGTCCTCATCTCTTCCCTGTGGGCTTCTCAAAAGCAACTGGTGGACCACTGTGTGAAACATGATGTTGGACTGGATGGGCCTTGGGCATGATCTAGCAGGGCTGATCTTATGTTCAGTTCTCATTCTCCTCCACCATTGACAGAAACACAGAAAACCATGCATTGTAATTTATTACAATGTAAGCCTCTCTGAATAAAACTGTATTCAGAATTTATTTGTAACATTTCAGGTCCCTATACCTGTCAGTGTCTTTCTTTCATAGAGGGGGTACACTATATTGTGAATCAGTCATTCTAGGCCTCTGGATTATAATAGAACATGTTATAATTTTCATTTTCTTATCCAACAGTATATTTCTGGTTATATCTTTTTGGAAAACTCACGTCCATATGTATGGTTTCACAGATTAAGAACTGGCAATGAATGTCTGACCCAAATTTTCTCAAGGTTTTGGTTGGGTAGCCAAATAGCAACCTGATAAATTTGAGTATGGCATGCAAGGACCTTGTATTCAGTGCTGCTTCATGTCTTTAGAAGAGGTGATGGTCCTGTCAACGCTGGCAGTGTCAGTCATCCACAGCTATATGTTTGAGCCTCCATGTTCAGAAGAAGTATGTCTGATTACCAGGTGCTCAGAAAAAGATAGGGGAGTTGGTTTTCATAATATTATGCAGGTGAGCTTCTCCAGGACATCTTGCTTGTGACTACTGTAGCAAAAGTGGTGGACTAGACCAGGGATTCACAATGT
The DNA here is from genome assembly GCF_027244095.1 of Hemicordylus capensis. Classification (NCBI taxonomy): domain Eukaryota; kingdom Metazoa; phylum Chordata; class Lepidosauria; order Squamata; family Cordylidae; genus Hemicordylus; species Hemicordylus capensis. Next base: position 117,107,267 of record NC_069661.1, read on the forward strand.
TGGGTCCCCAGATGTTATTGGACTTCAGCTCCCATAATCCCCAGCCCCAGTGGCCTTTGCTTGGGGATTGTGGGAGTTTGAGGTCCAATAACATCTGGGGACCCAATGTTGAGAATCCCTGGACTAGACACTGGATGGGCAGAAAGCAAACTGTGACCCACTGACAAATTTCTGGTGGACTATGTATGTCCCTAAACAAGAGTGCATATGCAGGATTGTTTAACTACGTCTCATGCATTTGATCCTCAATATGCATGCATTCTTGTTTTATAAACTGAAAACATATCAGTGGACCATCAGGAACAGGGGGAAATAATAAAACATAGACCATATAGAACTAAATTTAGTCCAGTGCTGAACTAAATGGACCTTTGGTCTGATTCAGCATGGAAAACGTTGTTACATATCTGTTTCTTGCAGTTAATTGATTAGTTAACTGAGGCTATTTATTTCATTTAAGAGGAAGGAGCATATCCAGCATGTGCTGTCATACTGCATCAGGTGTCATGAATGAACAGAGGAAAAGCTTTTTCGTAATCAGGAGAATGGTGGCTCCCCTACTTTCTAGTTCAAAATACTGTCACAGAGAATTCATACGTAGGGTTGAACAACAACAAAACAACAACAAAATTAATCTACCACTTTTAAATTCATTAATCCTTTGGTTTTCAAACTTCTACTCTTGAGGGATCCTTCCCACACTGATTGAGAAGGGAAACCCGGTATGTGAGAGAGAATTTTGGTTTGGGTTCTAAGGTAGCTTCTCAGATAATGTGTGATACATGTGAGGTCTTACCATTGCCCCATGAAAGATGAGAAAGAATGCATCCTAGAAGGGTCCCACACACATTTGCAGCCCTCTAGAAGCTTTAAGGGGCAGCTTCTAGGCAGAGGCGGATTAAGCCTTTTGCTGCCCGTGGGCGGCCAAGGATTTTCTGTCCCCACCGCAGCGAGGAGGGTAGGGGTGGCAAGGATGAAGCGCCCCCCCCCACCCATTATTATTATTTTTACTTCTAAATGCCACCACAGTGACTGCAGGGAGAGGGGGACGAGAGGCAAGTCCCCCCCACTTCTACATTAAAATGCTGGTGGAATGGGGCAGCTGGCTGCACCATTTTTGGATGGGCTGCTTCAGGGGCATGACGTGCACTCATTTGAGAGGGAGGAGGGGAGCTGGAAGGATCTCTCCCTCACTATTCCAGTTAACTGTTCGTTCCTCCACACAGCAGCGGAAGCTGCTTTAAGGTAAAATGGGAGAACTTTCTCCCTCCATCACAACCCTCCCAGTCCCCGCTGCAGCCAGCTGCCCCATTTGGCTTCATTTTAATGTAGAAGGGGGGACTTGCCTCTCATCCTCTGCTCGCAAGATTGTGTAGCAAATGTAGCAAGGCTACATTTGGAGTGCCCTGTAATGACTGCGATGGTGTTTAGAAGTAAAAAAAACACAGGGGGCCTTCATCCTCGCCACCCCTACCCTCCTCGCTGCAGTGGTGGGGCAGCAAGAGGCTTAATCTCTCACCGCTGCCAGCAGCGGCAGACATAGTCTTAAAAGTTTTTTAAAAAAACTTTTCCCTCATCCCAAGATCTGCCGCTCATCCAGGATTCACTGCCATAGGCAATTGCCTCCATTGCCTCTGCGGTGATCCGCCTATGTTTCTAGCAATGAAACAGAGTATACCTTCTACTCCACACCCTGGTCCCAGTCCAGATCAGCTCCTGTTAGAAAGTTAAAAGAAGCCCCAAACTAGAAAACAACACATTTAACATCATGTCTAGTTTGGTCCTGAGCTTCAGGGAATCTGACATAGTGGCAGGACTGTGGTATGGAAAAAAATGAGTTGAGGCTCCATTCATCAGACCATCTTGAGTAGCTTTCAAGCCTCACATCTGTAGGTGCCTGCAAATGTCGGCATGCAACATCAGGTTTACAACTGCAAAAAGCAAGGTGAAGCTGGCCTTTTTATTTGGCATTAAAACCGATGGCCAAGATGGACGTTCTTTTAATGTAGTCCGCTCTTCATCAAAGCTGACTTCTGGATTTCTTGCACTTACTTTGACCCTTGTTAAGTGAAGGCAAATTAAATCAGTTAGTAATTGTAATCCAAAGGATTTATTACAACCAGCAGCTGAGATTGGGAAGGGGAACTGTGGGAGATTCCTGAAATGTGAAGGGTAAAATTAACTGGCAGGGCAAATGACTTTTGTTATCTGGCTTAGATGCAGTAGATGCCAGATGCTTTTCTGTAACTGACTATTTATAAATATGGTGGGTTTTTTCAGGAAAAGCTCCTGAAATTAAGAATCAGATTATTAACTCTGGACGCATGCGCATGTAACATGGAACCAGAGTTTCAGGGGCCAGAGGTTTCCCTACCATTACGGCTGAATGTGTGCAACTCCAGTGCCGTTCCTTCCGCAACGTGAGGTTTTACTCTATTTTTATTTATTGTTGAATTTATATACCGCCTTTAAATAAAAACAATCCCAAGGCGGATTCCTCTACAGACTCCATTTGAACCCTCGGTTTGTAGTGAGTTTTGCTGCTCATAACCAGGGTTCCCATCCGGAAGCATTACGTGTGAAAGCATCATCTGCTTATTTACATGTTATAGAAAAACATCTTCTATATATTTAATTCTCTAAGGCATACCCGTTCTAATCCCATGCGTGGCAGCTCTTGTGAGAGTTTGGAGAGCTGCCGGATAGGCTAGCCACAGGACAGGTGGTGAAGAAAACAGAAGCTGGCCAGCCGACAAGAAAGTGGCGGCAGGCGGCCGGAAAGGGGGGCAGGCAACCAGAAAAGGGAGAGAAGAGGTCGGCCCGCCTGCCCACCCACCAGAAAGTGGTGGGGGGGAGAAGCAGGCTGGGGGAACAAGAAGCAGGCTGGCTGGCCAGAAAAAGAGGGGGCGGTGGCCGGGCGGGGGAGAGAAGAAGCGGACTGGCCGGCCAGCCAGAAAGCGGCGGCGGGGTGGGGGGGAGAAGCAGGCAGGGGAGAGAAGAAGCCGGCCGGCCAGAAAGCCACGGGGTGGGGGGGAGAAAAAGGCAGTGGTGGGTGGGCCGGCCAGAGGCGCAGATGCTCTGCGCCTGGCCCAGCTAGTACTGTATTAAAGCAGGAGACAACTTTTTATTGAGCCTGCAGTTAAGCCGACTAGATGAGAGGATTCTTGCAGTCTGGTCTGGTTAATTTTATCACTCTGTTAACTTGCATGTGACTTGTGGAAACACCTCATATAAAGCTTTAGGGAAAGAGAGATCAGTCTTTTCCGCTATCGTGAAGCTCCTGCTTTCCTCCAATAGATTTGTACAGCTACCAAAGCTGGATCAGGGCAAGTGCCAAAGTATTACTGATGTAATGAGTTAAGTTTCTCTTATTACTCAGAGAAATAATAGTCTTTACAGGGTCTTTACACGTTAACGTTACCTGAACCATATGGCAGAAATGCATTTGCAGTAGCATGAGTGCTGGGCTGTAACTTAAACCCTGAATGGTTTCAAGGAGTAATAAAACCTAGGTTTTAGCACTGACCTAGGTTTCACAAGCAGAAGAAATAGAAGCAAGAATTGCTGCTGTTTTTATTTACCAGCAGAAGAAATAGAAGCAAGAATTGCTGCTGTTTTTTGCAGAACTCTTGGGAATTCAGCTGCAGTCCTCATTATTAACGTAACAAATTAGTTCATTTATCAGATCATTTCTACTCACTTAACCCTTGGCAACCCAGAAAGTGTTCCTAAGGCAAATTAAAATCTAAAGTCTAGAGGGGATTGAGGTCAGCAAATCCCAACCCCCTGTTGTGAAGGGAATTATGCCAGAGCTAGAAATCACTTTTAGCCTACTTGTTGGTAGTCCCAGCATACTCGGCCCGCGCCCTATTCAAGAGGTACAACAGCAAAACAGCCTTGTGGTACAACATACTGGGAATCTTTTTAAAGGTATCTGATCCATCATCATTATTTGTTTTCCCCTCTATATTTCACCCATCACCATCATTTGTTTTGTCTGTATGTTTTGCAAATGCAACATCAGTAGTAATGCTGTGGGGATAACCAATGCTGGATGGCTATGGTTTTTTTCGTACTAGGGGAAAGCTCGCCATTGGGAGATCAGATAGTCTGATGGCTGAAATTCTGAGTTAAAAATCAGGGAGTCCCTGGTTTGAATCTTGCCTTTGCCATTAATTCACTAGGCTGCCTTGGAAAAACCACTTTCCACCTTAGTCCCCCATCTGCATTATTAGAATCACACTGCTGATGCTGTTCAATCTTTCGGGGTTCTATGGATTACAAGATAATATTTGTGAAAGTCTTTGAACACCAAAAGCACTATACATGCTACATATGATGATGGGTATGCAAAGACCCATCACAAGACCTGAGTAATGTTAGCCTCCTGCAGGATCCCTGTCAGGGGGAGAGGTTTTGCTTTTGCCACATCTGTGTCTATAAAATGAGTCCACTGCCTGATTCTATGACAGTCAACAGCAGCCATTCATTTCCTGAAAGAAAACAAAAGGACACAATTCTGTCAGAAGCTAAGCCTGGCCTCCTGTTTGGAACAAGTGAAGGATCTACTTCCCCACAATTGTGTCCCTGATCGCAGGTCAACTATCTTGTTCTATGAAATTCAAGGGGGTTCACTGAGAAACAAGCTAACCCTGTATAGCCCTATCTCTTCATCCACCTTGCTTTCCATTCCTTGGTCACTAGAATATGGACAAACGCAGAAACTGCTTTTTATATACCAACATATACATACAAAGCTACTTTATACATCTCAGTGTTGGTTAGCAGTGGCTCTCCAGGGTTTCAGACAAAGAAGGGTCTGAAGATGCCAGACATTGAACTTGGGACCTTCTGCAAACAAAGTGTATGCTCTTCTACTGAGCTATTGTCCTTCACCTGTCAGGAAAGGTGTGTAGATTACACTGTTGGCTCATCTGCTGCCCAATATCCTTGCCTCCAAGAGACTGCAAGATGTTCAAGGCTATAATTAGAATTACAGGCTGCAATACTATGTGCACTTACCTGAGTGTAAGGACTATTGAGCTTAACCCTAGACTGCTAAAGTATGTGTATAACTGAGAGGGCAGAGATGAACATCTTGGTAAGCAAGCTGCTTTATTAAAATGGAGGAAAAAACTAGACTTGGGCAAGAACATTCTCAAACCTTATATTCTCCACTTACAGGAGGGAAGACCTGTGAAGAGAATTGATCTGTTATTAAGTAATTCTCACCTGCCAAATTTTTTAGTCAGGAATAATTCAAACTCCAGATCTGTGCTTTCCTGCCATCACCCCGCTGGTAAGTGCTGACCCCACTTTGCCCTCTCACCCTGCTGAACCCTCCAGGATTGTAGATATTAATTATATATTTATTACATTTTTATAATGCCCCCAGAGGTGCTCTTACCCCTGGACTTCGGGGCCAAAGTCCAGGGCCTCCACAGCTCCTGGGGGCCCCCAAATCCTCTTTAGTCTGTCCCGGGTGGTGTCGTCACCTGGTGGAGCATGATGATGCTTAATTTGCAGGGGAGGGGGGCCCTCCAAAGGCCTTTAGGCCCAAGCTCCAAAATGACCTTGGTGCAGCTCTGACTTCCCCATCCAAAAGGCTCTGGGCAATATGACTGATTGCTACCAGCCCCACCATGGAGGATCTGGTGTGAGAAAATGATCTCCAAGGTACATTCCAATTCTAAAACGTTATTATTTCCCTCACAACAACCCTGCAAAGTAGGTTTTGATGAATTCTCTAACCCCTATACCTCATTCCTCACTAATTCTTGTGCATGTTAGTATGCATAGGGACAGTTTCCCCCCTGCTAAATTTATTCTTAATCTGCCCTGCCACAAATTCATATGAGGATCTACAAACTGCTCTCACTCTGGGCCTTCAAAAATGCTGAATATACACATGTACATATACAGAGGGCAGCTGCTGCAACAGAATCCATGCTCTGAGCGGGCAGCAGTGCAACCCAATGCTGTGAAATAGAAAACACCGCATTGTGGGAGACCTAAAATTTGGCTTAAAATAAGCCAAATCTGGCAACAGAGGACCTGAATCCAAAATCCCTGATCAGCCATGAAACCCACTGTATGACTCTAGAGTAGTTTCATATTTCTCAGCCTAAAGTACCTCACAGAGCTGTTGTGAGGATAAAAATAACCATGTACACTGCTCTGGGCTCCATGGCAGAACAGCAGAATATAAATACAAAAATGAATGAATGAATGAATGAAGGAAGGAAGGATAATGGGAGTTGTAGTTCAACAACAACTAGACAGCCAAGGTTGCCTATCCCTGCTCTAACCATTACCTCCACTTCACTGCTGCTCATTGGACGAGTGCTACATTGGGATATGATAGTCATCTTCAGATAACTGAAGGGCTGTTACAGTGAAGCACTCTGTTGCTCCTGGGGTCAGGACTAGAACGAATGGGTTGAAATTACAAGGAAGCAAGTTTAGCCTAGACATTAGGATGACTTTGAAAATTGTTCATTTTTTGAGAGTGAAACAGACTGCCTTGGAGGGTGGTGGGCTCTCCTTCACTAGAAATTTTCAAACAGAAGTTGGGCCATCTGCTAAGGATGCTATTGCAGATCCCTGCACGGAGGTGGCGGGGTGGGAGCAGGGTGGAATGGACTAGAAGACCTCTTCCAACCCTAGCATGCTATAATTCCCCCCTTATCCATACAATAGCCCTTCAAGGTTAGTTAGCCTGAGAGCAGGGTTAGTCTCTGGCACAAGGTTGCCTTATTAGTTTCATGGCTGAGAAGGGGAATTGAACTTGGGTTATTTCCCCAACATTCCTATTTGTCCAATGCTCTAACCACTATAGCACATTTCTCACTCCTGCCATAGACCCCGGGTGGATGCAAAGACTCTGGCCATGCTCAGGAACTCTGGCCATGCTCAGCTTCATATAAGCAGATTGAGGTATTGTTCCTGAACAGGCAGAGATATTGGGTTGGATACAATGATCTCCAAGGTACCTTCCAACTCTAAAATTATATTATTTCCCTTTCAGCCTCACAACAACCCTGCAAGGTAGGTTACGATGAGAGTGTGTGACTGGTTCAAGGTCACATACTTGGCTCAACTGCCAAGATGGGCATTTTATCTGTATCTGGGTTCCCCTCCCCTATCCTATTTTTCAATCAGAGGTGCCGTTAGGTAATTTTGGACCCTGGACATAATGAGCAGAGTGTGCAAAATAAGCATCATTTCCATATATATACATTTCATCACAAACCCAAAGGTCTGGACCAGAGTGCATTGGTGGGGTGGGGGGGATGACTACAAAACCCTCAAGCATCCATATATATTCTTGATCATTCACCACAAACCCACAGATCTGGACTAGAGTGAATTTGCCTCCCCCCCCGCAACCCCCACCCAAAAAAACCCTCACTGGATTCACATAGTATCTTGAACATTCATAAACTAACTGAGTCACAACACATGGTCCTTGCTCCACAGTTCAAATGCAAAATCAACTTGGACATATTGTGCATTCATAAGCGGGGGGACGGGGGTTGAAATTAAAACCACAACACATGTCCTTTGCTTAACAGTTCTCATGCAGACCTTTTGGATCACAAACCAATTTAAGCATAGTGCATTTGTTAAAAAAAGGGGGGGGGGTGTTATTGCAATAGGGAGAAAATTCATTATATATCACAGGACTGACCAATTTCCTTCAAATAAAAATACACAGAGTCCTGCCATGTGTGTCCAGTTTCAGAACTCTAAGCCCAGCCTTTTTGGAAATGTAAAGGTTTGGGCAAAGTGGTACATGTTGCACTTTTTTCTATGAAGGCAAAGGGCAGATTCCTTCACATGGGGGTGAAATTATGGTCTGGTGTGTGTATGTGTGTGTGTGTACGCATGTGCATCCATGTGCACATGCACACACACATGCATGCTTCCATTTCACATGCTTTTTGTAATTTTCTGCCATGAAACAAGCCACTTATAGGACTTTGACTTTTCTGAAATTCTTTTAAAGTTCAAAAACTATTAAAAATCAACAGATTGGCAAATCTACTTCAAAATCAATACACAGAGTTCTGATAACCTGCCCTACATCTTTGCCAAATTTCAGAATTCTAGGATAATCATTCAGGAAATATAAAAAAGACCCTCTCATCCTTTGGGGGAAATCATTGGGCCTCTAGGAGAGTAGGCACATGGACTTGGCTCCCTAGGTCTGTGCCTAATGGCACCACTGTCATCAATTCCCTAACCCAGGGCTCGAGATCTTTGGCCCTCCTGCAGATGCTGATGACTATTGGCCACTGTGGCTGGGGATGATGGGAGTTTTTACCCAAAAGCAGCTGGAGTGCTGAACTTGTGTAGCCTTCTCTAACCCCTACACCTCATTCCTCACTCACTCCTGTGCATGTTCGGATGTACGGGGACAGTTGCTTTCCTCCTGCTAAACAGAAGCGAGGCACCATTTTGTATGGGGCTCTACAAACTACTCTCTCTGTGGGTCCCACACAATCTAGAGACAATCCTGAATATATGCATATGTACAGATATTTTATTTCTTATGACATGTATATCCATCCTGCCCTTTCTCCAAGGAGCTCAGGACACTGTGTATGATTCTTCCTCCCCACTGTTATCCTCACAACAGTCCTGAGGTAGGTTAATTGAAGAGAGAATGATGACTGGCATAAAGTCACCCACTGAACTTCATGACTGAATAGGGGAGGACTTGGAGCCAGATGTTCCCAATCCTGGTCCAATATGCTAACCACTACACCACACTGCCTTTCAAATGTTCAGTTGAATGGGGTGTTGATTGTGGAAGAAAACAGAAATTCAGACCCCCAATTTAGCTATGGCATAGCTGCAGGACCACTATCTCTGCCAATTAAAATTTGATCTTGTTCATTTCAATGTCTTGTTAATTGGGGCCACAATCCTATACTCATTTATATTGGAGTATGTCCCATTGACCACAACAGGGCTTACTTCCAAGTAGACATGTAAGGGATATTGCATTGTATTATGAAAAGAAAGGCATTTTGAAAATACCAAATTATTCTTTGTGGGGGAAGGTGTTCTGACTGGGATTATTTATTTATGAAAGGGGGAGGGACTGTGGGTCCAGGTTGAAGATCTTTTAAGTAGCTAGCAATGCCCATGATCCTTTGGGAAAGGGAAAACCCTGCAGAATTTAGGCTGGGCTGTTCATTCTCTTTCTCTCTCTCAAAGAGATCTCAGCTTTGTTTCCTCAAAATCCAAAGAAGGACTCCCACATAGATCCTTCCACAACGGGTGTCTTTCCGTCCCCCACACTGCAAGAAAAAGCACTCCACAGCAACTTCACATCCCCTGGAGGCTAGCCATGACCAATCAGCAAAGGAAGCTTGAATGGAACTGGGGTTCAGATTCATTCAAAGCTGATTGGATGTTCTCTAGGCTCATAGTAATGATCAGTCAACAGTATTTGCAGAGGCATCAATTGAGTAATTGCAGGGACACATGCTAGGCAAGTACTGTTAATGACCCATCTTGTTATGCAAAAATGAGTATTTCAAGTGCTTGGAACATTATAGAATTGCAAATTTAGTCATTTCTAGAAAGATATATGCTAGGCTTAAGATCTGCATGAGAACTTCAGATAATATTTGATAGTTCAGTAGAAATTCATAAGAATTTTGCCCACTCATATTCTCCTCTGAGAAATTCTGAAGAATATTATTTTGGAGTGTGGGGTGTATGTATGATATTTGCCCTAAGACTACAGAAAACTGTAAGGGTTAAAAAAAAATCATTTTGTCCCCAAGCTGCAAGGCCTCAACATCCAGCCATCAAGTGACCCATTTTCACAGTTGATAAACCAATAATCAGAGCATGTTCAAGGTCATTTGCCAATAAAGCTATTTATCTTTACATGTGCTGCTTGTCAGTTTTACCTACAATTTCTTTGTCTAATGCTTTTAAACACATGTGCTTTTAAACACATTACACACTGCCCTGCTTTTGGAAAGCAATGTCAAAATGTAATCCCCTTTTTCCCCCAGATGAGAAAATGAATATTAATGTGTTAATATCTTATTGTGAGTGGGTTATGCAAGTGGCCCACAACACCGCACTACAAACACATATGGCTTTGGGGATATGATTCTGCCTGCTAAAATTATCTGAACTGGAAGTTAGCAGAAAAACAAGCTCATATCTGAAACATGTTTTCAGTTATGCTAAAGTAGGGGTGTAAAGTAGAGATGTACAATTTGATTCGTGTGCAATCCACACGAAATTAATTCAGTGCTCACCTCCACCACTGCGGCACCTGGATGCTGTCCAGAGCTGCAATATGCCACCCAGCAGCCCCTATGGCGAGGAAGCACCTCTGCCACTCACCTGGCTGCTGGCAGGGGCTTGGCTCCATGGAAGCCAGCTGAGTGGAGGAGGCGCTTCCCCACCGTAGGGGCTGCTGGGTGGCACGTTGCAGCTCCAAACAACATCCAGGTGCGGCGGCAGTGGAGGTGAGCCGCGGATTAATTTACTCTTAAAGGTGCCTCCTGCCACCCCACCCCCGGAGGCGCGTTCACAGGCCGCCACTGCATTGTTCTCTATGGGCAAATTACAATTTATTTATTTATTTGCAATTTTTTGAATTGACTCAACGAACTGGCTGGCCGTGGTTGGCTGGCTCGATGAATCGATTCAAATTTTTGTAATGCAAATTGAGGTCAAATCATATAGCAAAAAACAATTGGTGCACCTGTATGCTAAAGTATGTATTTATGGAAAAGTGATACATTTACCATTGTCACTTATTCATATGGGGTAGTAGTATCCAGACTGTTATGACTAAGCACCATTGAAATGATGAAGCAACTTAGTCATGACTAATTTATGTCCCATTAATTTTGGTGGGACTTCGTCATGACTAATTTAATCTGGATCCTGCCCAATGTTTATGAATGTTTCATATTTTGGGAACTTTGTGCATAATAACTAGAAAATGTATTGTTGATGGAGTTCATCCATGTTTATGGCTGTTGTCACGAGTTATTTCTTACAAGGCGAAAGATTCATGTAAACCAGGGGCAGGCAACATGCAGCTCTCCAGATGTTGCTGAACTACAACTCCCATCATCCCCCAGTCACAATTTATTACAGTTGGGGCTGATAGGAACTGTAGTTAAGCAACACGTTGCCTGCCCCTGATGTAGACCATCATTCCATCATTCTCTTTCTAATGGCCAATCATATAACTCAGCAAAATTCTCAAGTAAGTCATGAAGGCAACAGCCCTTCTTTGTGCCCAGCATTTCGTATACTGCCCCTGAACATAGAGGTTCATAAAGCTTTCCTGGCTAACAGCTGATCAAATCTCTGCTCTGTGATTTTGTCCTAACCTTCATCCACTTTCTCATTCCTTCTCTTTTCAGAAATAAAAGACATAGACCACCAAGAAGTGAGTTTTAGGTGATGAGGCACTTGTCTAACAGCTACTCCACATCACCTGCTGCTTCTGAACTGGAGAAAGATGGTGTTTAGTCAAGCCTCCTGATGTATCCATATAATCCAGGTGTTTGGGCATACACAGTCACAGACAATTATAGTCTTGCTCACATGCTGCACAATGCAACTTAGGTGATAGGAACCCCATCCACACTGCTGCTTCAGTGTATAAACCATCAAAAGAGTTGTGCACCAGGGCAGCTCCGCAAAACATTGTGCAAACACAGTTGAGCAACAGGACACTCGGAAATAAAGGGCATCTCATTGCACAACTGTGTTTGTGCAACATTACACCAGAGCAGAGCTGCCTTGGTGTGCAACTCTGTCAGTGGTGTTCACACTAACAGAGCAGTGTGCACAGAGCTCCCATCTCCCATATTGCATTGCACAGAATGTGAGCAACTATCTCCAGTTGGTAACACAGTGACTTTTAGTGATATTCACTCAATCTTCCTTTGCTTTTGGTTTAAAAAGATAAGAATTAATAGATCTAGGCCCAAACTAGATGTGATTTGGGGGTTTTGTGATTGGAACTCCTAGTATCTTCTTTATTTTTCAAAAAGCAGTCATGGGGAGGGGGCAATTTGACTATGGGCCACATGTGGATGATTTAAGCTTTGCCTGAGTCCAATTCTGTGACTTGAATCACCCCCCAGAAGCTACTATTAATCATGAAGTCTTGGGGGTACCCCTCCACATCATTGCTCTGATCCAAATCCCAGCTCCCCATGGCAGCTTTTTTAAAAAAAAAAAGACATTGGAAGTTCCAATCACAAAACACCCGCATCCTATCTAGTTTGACCCTTATTGGGGGGGGGGATTTCATGCAGATAAAGATTTCTGGGATAAGAGCCTAAGGAACATACATTTAAATTACTTAGATTAAAGTTAATTTTACCCTTTCAAGGCATTAGGAACAAAGAGTATCTTTGAAAGAGTGTCAAAGAGTATCTCAGCAGGAGACTCTCAATATGTTGATCACAGGCATTTCTGTGGTACTAATTCTTTATTATTATTATGGGAACTTTCACTGGTTTCAGGCCAGAAAATCCCACTAATTTCAACTGCCAGGGTAGAGACTGTATATCCACAGCGGTCAAAGAAGTTAAACTTTTGGCGCACAAGTTGCTTCCTTAATTAATGAAAAGGAAATGCTTGGTTGCTAGCAGATGACAATAATCTTATTATCTTAAAAGCTTCACTCAGAATGGCATTGCATGGTGTCCTATCAGCAAATAATAAGACAGCAGTGTAGCTTTTAAATATTACACATACGTAGCATTGCCAACCATCTAATATTTTATGATCTGACCAATAAAAGCATACTGAGGCAGGTAAGATTCAGTCTAATAAAGGCGGCCAGTTTCCATCAGTGTCCAAGCCAGAGTGTGTGTTCTCCAACTCCAGTTTAGGAATCCCTAAAGTCAGTTGCTGGAAGCTGCTGTGCAGCAGAAAGAAGGATCTGCTCTGTTGGCCAGGCAAGTGCAGGAGGTCAGGTCCATGGTAGATATACCAGGCCTGCCCAATTCAGAGACCATCTGACTTGTCAGGAAATGGATCCCCACGTTCTAGAAAGATTTCCCTCCTCTTTGAAACATTGGTGAACACTCCAGTGGAGAGTAACAGTGGAGTCTGTGGGGAATGTCTTTGGCAGGGAAAGGAGAAATGGGTTTCTAACATTTCAAATGATCAGGCACTTTTTACATCAGCTAACATGATGTATTAACTAACAATTTTTGCATGACCTGAATGTTTGAACTGAACAAATTTTCTTTGGGAAATGGCAGAATTTCCCCCTTTGAACTGCACATTTTTTTTCTGGTTGTCTGGTTGCCAATTTTTTAAAAGGTCATGTATGGAACTAATTCCTATAAGGTTTTGTGGACTGATCCTTTAATGCCTTGTCATCAACCTGCACTGCATCCTTCACCTTTCCCCTTTCCCCTTCCCTCCCCTTCTTCAATGTATGTTCCATAAGATCAACTAGGGGTGTGCACAAACCTATTTTTGCAGTCCAGTTTGAGTTTGCTGCACCACGGCCTCGGATGCATGTTGGACCTGGGGCACCAGTCCATCATCACAAGCCTAGTGGTGCCAACCAAAAAGAAACAACCCACCTATGCTCCACCACGGTCTCCAATGGGTGCTAGCTCAGGGGCACCAGTTCATCATCACAAGCTTGGTGGAGCCAACACACACAAAACCCACCTATTCTCTACCATGGTCTCCAATGGGTACTGGCCCTGGGGCAACAGTCTTATCATCGCAAGCCTGGCAGTGGCATGCATGTATCAGCAGCACCAACAGGCAGACTGTGACATATTCAGGGTGAGCTGGTGTTGCAGTGGGTGGGGGTGACCATGAATCACTAACCCTCCACATCCAGCTCGGGGTAGCCCAGCAGGCAGATGCTGGCCTTCAGGAAGACCACGTGTTCCACCAAGCCAGCATCCAAATGTGAGCAATGGGGTTTCACCACATGCCTGGCCATGGAGAACACCGTTTCTCTCTGGACACTGGTCAGGGGACAGGAGAGGAGCTGTCCGGAAACCGTTCCCAAGTCCGGCCAGACTTGGCAACACATTGCCCAAAACAAGATGAGATTTGTCTCAGAGTCCACCGCCACCAGTCTCTGCAGGTACAGCAGAACACTCTGCTTGGCACCAGTGCAGGGAGCAGTTCCATACCCTTGGCAAGGTGCCAAGCAACCCCCATTTAAACCACAGGGTGAAATGAATGGGTGAACCGCCAGTTGCATTGGTGCTGCCAAGGACATCATGATGCTGGACTGGGAAGTGGTGCCAATGCTGGGCATGGACTACACACTAGAAGTAAGTGCTCCAGCACCCTCCTGTTGGTTCTGATCCTCCTCTGCCTGACTGACCTCTTGAACCTGGAGGGCCCTCCACTTGGGCAGCTCGTCAGGAATGATGGTGTTCACGGAACCAGTTGTTCTGGTTCAGTTTGCGTCTGAACTGGACCCAAACAGGACCAGGCCAGTTCAATCTGGCACCCCCTCAAACCCACCCACCCCAGTTCAGTTCAGTCTCGGGGGGGGATTCACAAGGTTTTGTTTCTTTGTTTGTTCCACTTACCCCCTCTGGGGGTTGTTTGAGGTGGCGGGGGGTCCACAGAGGATTCCCCTCCCACTGCTGGCCTCCCTTAAGCCATAATTTGACCATTCAGCCACTCTTCAGCCACTCATTGGCCTTCACCCCTAGGTGCAGTGGGCATTTTAGAGGCTGCTGCGCCTGCACAATGGGCCTCTGTGTGACCTGGGTCATTTCTCAGCATGTTTGCACCATTGTCAATGACCATGAAACCCTGCAGAGGCTTGGGCACCCAGACAGACATTCCTCCACCTAGTGCCCAAAGATTGCTGACAGCTCATCTGCTGCATGCAGCAGAACCCACCTGCCTTTGCTGCCCTGGAAGATGTGCTTGCCAGCAGCAGCAGCAGCTGTTGACCCCCCTCTCTCCAGTCCCCACCAGCATGCAGTGAGGGACAGGAAAGCAGCCTGCACTCCGCTACAGCTGGTCCACACTGTTGCACTGTTGTGAAGTGCAAGCTGGTGTCAGGCCCTGCTGACTCCAGCAGCCCTGACACAACCTCCCTGCATGCCCGGTACAGTGAGGGCACCATGCTCATACTGAAGGTGGTGCATGAGGGGATGTTGTACTCATGGCAAGCAACTGGAGCAGCCGGCGGAAGCTGGCATTCTCCACCATCTGAAATGGCTGGTCATCCAGAGACATCATCTCTCCAATGGCTCGAGTAATGAGCAGTGTTCTCTCTAATTTTTTTCATCTGTGTGCAGAATGAATTTTGTTTTGGGCAGTAGTATCAAGGCAGCATGTTCGCACATATAACCAGAGTGGGTCCTTCCTGATTCAATCTGAGTAGGATCTAGAATTAACTGAGCAGACATCAAAAAACGTGTTCACATGTACATGTGCATGCCTTAGAGGGAACACTGGTAATGAGACATACCTTTGGACAACCAGACCGCTTGCTCACCGGACACACCCACTGAGTTGCACATGCAACATGCCTCGCTTGATAGAAGGAGCAGAAATCGTGGTCCCTTCCCGCTACCATTTTAGCCCTTTCATATCTGCAAGTGATGACACCGGGTATCAATTAGACACCCATGAATACATGGAACCGCAGATATAGAGTCTGCTTATAACAAGGTTTGCCTGTAATTTTTTTTCTTCAGGCGGGGTGTGTGTGTGTGTGTGACTTTATCTTAGTTTGAAAGTTTTACCCAAAAAATGGTGTTCATCATCAGGAAGTTCTACCTTGTGGTTTGGGTAAGCTCTTCCCCATACTGTCTAATCAGATTTTCTTTTTAAAAAATGCCTGGAAATTCATTAATCCAAAAAGCTTCGGTTTAAGATGTTAAGAAGTTTACATTTTCACTCATGCTTTAAAAAGAACTGGGGACGGATGCATCCAGGCAGACATTTAACAAGTGCAGTTTCCCTAATCACTTCCTAGAGATGCCCTTGATGAATTTCTGCCTGATGCATCTCTGATCAAGGCAAAGTGTGAGCCTCATTTCTAAAGAAATTTATGGAGCCTCATTTCTAATGGAGCCTCATTTGGAGCCTCATTTCTGAAGCTATCACTATATACTAGAATATATAAAGTCTTTACAGCTTATATGGTGCAGAAGTTAAGATGGGCACCTTAACTTGCAATTTCCATTTTTTTAGAGCATGAGTGAAAATGTAAAGCATCTTAATTCTCATCTTAAACTGAAGGTTTTTGGATTACTGAATATAACCTTTCAGTTGATAAAATAAGCATGCAAATTGTATTGCCTCTAAACACAACTTTTATCAAGAGCAAAAGGACTCTGCCTCAGGTAATTTAAAAACCTCCTTAATTCTATTTTGGTTTTGTTTTAAACCTAATTAATTAGTGGGCATCACATGGAACTCAAGCATGTACTATAAGTATGCAAGGTTCCCCTCCTCCCCTTCAGCTTTGAAAAGTGCACTAGCCCACATAATCCCATACAAAAGGATCCATTGATTTTGGCAATTTTACTTATGTTGAATGGCATCTTACTATGCAAGTTATTCCATTGTTTCAAGAAGGCAGTTTAAATGAGTGAAGGATCATTATGAGTAAGAAAGGCAGAATTGGGCTGATGGAATTAAGACATAGTTTAGTTATTACTCAGTTATGACCAAAATGAACCCAAGAATGATATTCCAAGAGGACACTGCAAAAGTCATTTTTGGAATACAGATATTCATATTTGTCATTGCTTAATAACCTTCCCATTTGGCTTGTATGTTTCCAACCAAAATACATTTAAACACAATACACTGATACAATCTACAGTATTTTCCTGAATTCAAGACTAGGTTTCCCCCAAGTTCTTTGATTTTAGAAATTGAGGGGGGTGGCTGGGTGAGTGTCATAATTTCAGAGTCCTCTTGCTCTTGAATAAATACATGTATAACCTGAAATCGATCTGTATTTTTTTAAGGGGGCCATCTTAAATTCAGAGTTGTCTTCTATTTGGGTAAATATGGTCTGTTGTATTTGGTAGTTTGTCACCCTGGGAAATGTTTCTTGAAGGATAGAATAGAAATTAACTTAATAACTGTTGAGCTAACCCCATCCCCTCTCCAAACAAACAAACAAACAAACAGCTGTTCCCAGTGTTCCTTGGGAAGGAGGAATGACTACTAAACCAGTTTAACTATTGATATGCCCTTAATATGCATTACCAAGGTACTTTTGCTATGGCCCAGGGGGTGAGAGCAAGTGCCTCCTCAGATAAGTATCCTGTCCCCCACCTGCCCCCCTATTTCTGTTTCAGAAATCTAACTTGTGGGACAAAACTCACCCATTGTTACCAGAACTTCTCCAGAACGCTTACTGGATGTTCTAACTATGCTTTTGTCTAAGGTGGGGGATCTGGAGAGGTGTAACTCTCAGCCACAAATCTCCTCAGCAGCCACAGATCACCTCTTTTTAGTAATGTGTCCACCTAATGGTGCAGCAGTGAAGCAACCTGCCTAGAGAGCAGGAGGCTGTTGATTCGAATCCCCGCTGGTATGTTGCCCAGAATGTGGGGAACTCCTATAGCAGGCAGCAGCAACATAGGAAGGTGCTGAATGGCATCATCTCAACTGCGTGGGAGAAGGCGATGGTAAACCACTCCTGAATTCTACCAAGAAAACCACAGGGCTCTGTGGTCGCCAGGAGTCAACACTGACTCGATGGCACAACGAGCTAAAACAAAACATGTGACATGATGTCATTATGCACCAATTTTATCTGTCCCACAAGCAGCAGGCAATGAAATTATGCAGGACCTGAGAAACTAAGGGTATGATGATGTTGTGTCATGCATTTTGTTTAACCACACATTGCCGGGGGAAAGGAGGAGGAGATGTGGGACTGCTGCTTTTGGAAGCAGACATGCATCTCCAGGAAATGTTTCTTCAGGCCTCACAAACTCACTCCCAGCTTCATATAAGTAAATCCCAGCATATCTGCAGTACTTGTGGAACTAGTGACAAGAGAGGCAGATGGAGAACTTGGAGCCTTTAGCCCACCCTCTAAGTATGTACCCAGCATTAAGAAAAAGCCATTTCTAGCTGAAATATGATGTGAATTTTTATTTGTCCCTCTAAATCAGGGGTTCCTGACCTTTTTAAAACAAGTCTACCACTTCCTTCACAAACCTTCAGCTCAGGTACCCCATAGATATTGTGTTGTGTGTGTGCATGTGCATGTACATGCGCGTCCCATTAATTTCAATGGGAATGCTCAGTGCTAATTTTCTGAAGCCTGACAGGGTGATGGGAGAGGTATGCTGAGCTTCAGCACATAGCCAGCCATTCAGGAACAAAGGAGGAGGGTATTCACCCTTGTCCCTCCCCTTCTGCAGTGGGCACATCACAGAGGGCACACAGGCTTCAAGTCGACAATCTTCAGATGGGAAACAAATAGCACGGTTGCAGTGTGGGGAGGCATGAGAGCTCTGAGTACCCCTTGGGACTCCTTCAGTCTCAGGTATCTTAGGGTACTAGTACTCCCTGTTAGGAACGCCTGCTCTAAATCATCCACTTTGTTTTCTTCAGACTACTTTCTTTTGAACTTCATTCATCCCTCCCTTCTTATCAAACCAACTGAGATTACAGAGATACAAACACTGGCATACATTTCAAAAAACAATGCCTGTGGAAGCATCTCTCTCTCTCAACTTTCTAGCATAAGTAACAATTACAACTTTATAGTTACTCTCAAGAATACTAACAGATTGTAATGCAATCTGTCAGATAATCTCGGGGGGGGGGGGGGGGGGAAGCTGGTAACTTACTGCACACAAAAGCTGTAATTCACCATTTGGGAGTTACAATGCACATAGATTTGATATGATTTAGCTACTTGACGTTATAGAAAACAATGATTAAAAACTGAGCTCAGTACGAAGAGTTTTCTATAGCAAGCTGTGTTCATATTGACCTGTAAATCGAATGTGTGCATCTATTTGATCAATAGAATTTCTTATCTTGCTAAAACTTCATACAGCAAATTATTATCATAGAGAGAGAGAGTACCAGTTTCTAACATTCCCTTTCTTTGTCTAATACTCTAAGAAGTGCAAGATGCGGTCAAAGTTCTGGACTAGCTCTCACTTAGTTGTTTAATCTTAAATGGATTGTACCACTTCAGACTGCAGGTGGGGAGTCCATAAGACTGAATATACAAAAGAATTCCTGCACATAGAGAACTAGCATGTCAGGGAGAGGGCTTCTCCCCAACATCAATTTTTCTATGTGGTGGGAAAGGGTTTGGGGTTTTTTGGTTGTTGTTGTTTTTTTTTAATGGAGGAGCATTCAGTTATGTGAGTTCCCACCTGCAGTATGGAGTAGTACAGTCCAGACATAGATTGACTACCTCACTTAGAACTTGTTCCCTGTCACACTCTACTATCACCCAACAAACAGAATCCAGGGGTTACAGGCAGGTTGAGTGAGGCTCTGCAGATAGGTGCTTCCTCAGTTCTCCCTGGTTCCCATTGAATTAAGTTGAGAGGGAGGCCCTCTTGAAGATTAAGAGAGATTTGAGAGCTGAAGATCCATTTGATTCCCACCCACTCCCTTCTCACTTTGCCAATGTCATTTTCCCCCTCAAAAAATGGAGTGCACTTTAGTAAGTTCTGATGTGGCTCACTCCGTGTCTTGAGGCCTAGAGGAATTGCCCCTCTAAAAAGGGCCTGTTCTAAGGACAAAACCTGACCTTTACAAATCTGGTATAACGTTGCTAGAGGCAGAACCAGATTTAGCCACCATGCCAGTTGTGTCCCTTATATGGGGGAAATTGGTGACTCTGAGGAAAGGGAACACTTGCCATTCACTCCAACAGAGAAAGGTAAAGCACTGCAGTTGTGGATGGCATTGCAGTAGGGACAAAACAGAGATGCCACTGTTCTCCTTTCACACATGCTCCATCTATAATATTGAAGGCCATTTTGTTCATTAATAGACCATCACAGAAAGCCCCACATTGGTGAACATACACAAATATGATTGTTTCAAACAGAACCACTTTGATTTAGGCATGCTTCATACTAGCACAGAAGACTAGGGAGGTTCATGAAATGGATTTTGCATTCCGTTTTGAGCTCGAAATGAAATGCAAAAGACCAAAATGTTTCATCAAAACAGCAGTTGAGCCAGCTGTTTTGACAGAACAAACTCAAAATGTTTTGAGTGTTTCGGCCTGGGAGAACAATGGGGAAACTCAAACCACTCCATTGTTCCACATGGGTTTGTTTCTCCATGGGTTTGTTTCTCCATATGCTTGCCTATGTTTGAATGTAGCTATGTACTGGCTTGGGGGTGGAGTCACACTTTGTTTATCTTCTATTTTCACTTGCTGCCTTGAATTCAAACTGAGAAGTTCTCCCTTTCTTGGCATAAGAGCCTGTTAGTCTGTTTGTTGTTTTCTTAGCCTATGGTTTTTTTTAGTTAGTAATAAATATCAAACTCTCGTTTCTCAGTTAAAGTTGGCTTCCTGTACAATTACTTATAAAGGATAAGTAATTTCTCTGCAACACAAGGCAGGCACCCAAGTTCCGCCGTAGTCAATCTGAGATCCAGCAAGACCAGATAGTTATAGCAGCAACAGCAGAGCATGTTGTACTCAGTGCTGAGAAAGGAAAACTACAAGTTCAAACCTTCCTTCCTCTTCTCCTGTCCCGATGCATCCTCTTCTTCAAGAGAGGCACAGTGTAAGGGCTTTCTCTGCCTCCCAGTCCCTTTGAATACATTTTGAATTTGAAATTCCCTCCTTTTGTGTTTGTCCTCCCTCCCTCCCCCCAGCCAATGGGGGCACAGTTGCCCATGACAACACTTGATATCTATGATAAGAAGCCAACCAAGAAGCAAGGAGATTGCAAGCCAACCAGAAGCCAGTGCCAGAAAACCAACCAGCAAGGGGAAAACAGACCTTCAAAATGGCACTTCTAATATTGAAATGTTTATATGGAAACATTTCAATTCAAATGGGGGTTGTTCTGCTCTGAGCTGGAAACAGGCCCTTTATTTAAAGGGTGTTCTGTTTCAAGCTCAAAACATCCCATTTCAAATCGAAACATTTTGCCAGTTAAACATGCTGCACATCCCTACAGATGACAGCTTGTGTAGAGTAGTGCTTAAGAGTGTTGGACTTTTAGTCAGCGGGACCTGGGCTTGAATCCTTGCTCACCATGAAGCTCTACAGGCAACTTGTGGTCAGTCACCCTCTCAGCCCAATGTACATCACAGGATTGTTGTGAGGTACCACCACAAGAGCTAGATAGAAAAAAGAGGCAGGATGAAGAAGCATTTGCTAAACAAAAATGGTTGCATCATTTTTTACCCTGCGAACATGTCAAAGCTAATGGTTGCTGATTTTTGAAGAGTAGTTATGGCCACCTCATAAGAACAGAAATGTCATCAAGAAAAACAATCCAGAAAACAATATTGTGCTGTGGCTTTCATGCCGCTGAATTTGTGATATAAAGAAAAATGTATATCACATTTATATAAATAAGAATTGTGTTTAATTTTTATATAGTTTTTTTTACAATTGGGAATGGTAAAATAATAGAAAGGCTATGATTTTTTCTGCACAAAACTACAGGGGTGTAGCTACAATTGAAAAAGGAGGGAGGAACACATATCCCTGGACCTTGAGGGAGGAGAGGGGTGCGGGCTGAGTGAAATCTTGCTCTCTGCTTTCCCCTTCATAACTCTCTGGAGAAGAAGGTGAAGGGGCAGGGACCCATATTCACTTTTAGTCCTAGGGCTAAACTCCAACCTTGCTATGCCCTTGCAAATCCATAACAGTTTTATGAACAACCACATAAGATATCTGCAGTACAAAGCTAGGATCACAAACTGTGAATGGCCACGTCAGGAAATGTGACATGGCACAGTAGTATTTCAGATCTATCTGGTGATGCTGTATTTAACCTTACTTCATCTGCATAAGCCAGAAATGTGCCATTTTGCTATATAGCCATCCCTCACCAACTGCTAGGGTTCTGTTCTGGCAAAGCCTTGCCATTGGCAAATTTGTGGCTGGCGTGGCATTAAAGTCTATGGGAAACAGGGGGTTAGGGGAACCACGACCACAAAAAGACCTAAAAATAATGGGGGAAAATACCAAAAGATTTTCTACAAAACCACCAAAAAAAGTCCTGTAATATCAGCAAGAATCACCAAGAACAGAGGAACATAGGAAGCTGCCATATACTGAGTCAGACCATTGGTCTATCAAGCTCAGTATTGTCTACACAGACTGGCAGCGGCTTCTCCAGGGTTGTAGGCAGGAATCTCTCTCAGCCCTATCTTGGGGAGGCCAGGGAGGGAACTTGGAAGCTTCTGCTCTTCCCAGAGCACCTCCATGCCCTGAGGAGAATATCTCACAGTGCTCACACTTCTAGTCTCCCATTCATATCCCATTCATATGCTAAGCAGGGCAGACCCTGCTTAGCTAAGGGGACAAGTCATGCTTGTTACCACAAGACCAGCAATCCTCTCCGAGAAGAATTCTCCAAGAAGAATGAGCAGATTGAACCTCTGGAAATTTTTTGAACTCCCCAAAATCACTCAAAGGCATTTTAAATTGGCAAGGGACAGCAAGAGTCACCAAGAGGAATGAGCAGTTCAAACCTCTGGAACACCCCACCCCCAATCGCTGGAAACCCTCCCCACAATCACTAAAAAACCTCGCCAACTGCTGGTACTCAGGTCGTGGTTGGCAAGACCTGTCACAATTTCTCATTCGCATATACTCAAAACAGCATTTGGTAAAACTGTGGTTGGCAAGGGATGACTGTACAACGAAACAAGAAGAACCACCCGCTACATTCTCAAATGTCCTTGGCTATTTATCAAGAACTGGGTGGCCCCAAGTCTTCTTAAACCAGTTCTTTATTGAATGACATCTCTCTCCTCTTCAATGTGCTTCAAGTTTTACTCTGGTTGCTTTGAGAAAGATTTTTATCTTTATGGAGTATGTTCTGTAATTCATTCAGAAAGATGTTCAGAAATGTAATGACCCATAGAAATCTTTAATGCAACATTTAATTTACCTTCAGGTTGAAGATAAAGGAATCACAATGCAACTTTTCTAAACTGATCCAAAGGACACATGAGGAAACGTGTGGGATGGGGAGAGAGAAATAGAAATATCTACATTATAGATTTACACCCATCTGAAATGTGTTTGATTGCTTCCCTTTGAGAACTGCAGTGTTGTGCCAAGAATTCTTCACTAGAGAGTCTAACCCCCAAACTAAATTACAACACTTGGATTACCTTGATCAAGAGTCATGACAGTTAAACAGGTCTGAAACTGAATTATGTTTGTGATGGTGATATACAAAGCCACCCTGTTACTGATCTGTCACCATTTTGCTTTGGCTGAAACAGCAGCACAGGGGTAGTATGGGGAAGATAGTTCTTTTGGGTAAGTAAAAATATTATAATCCATGACTAATCCTGCAATCCTATGCATTCTTATCAGGGTGGATTTGATTTAAATCAAACTGATTTAAATCACGATTTAAATCACTAGCAGGGTGGATAAAAATCAATGATTTTTTAAAAAAATAAAAAAAATCAGATTTTTTTGATTTAAATCGGATTTTTTTTATTTAAATCAGATTTTTTTTTATTTAAATCGGATTTTTTTGATTTTTTAAAAAAAATCATTGATTTTTATCCACCCTGCTAGTGATTTAAATCGTGATTTAAATCGTGATTTAAATCGTGATTTAAATCAGTTTGATTTAAATCAAATCCACCCTGATTCTTATCCTCTATAATAAAGAGCCACGGTGTCATCCCGTGTCTCCCTGCCCGTGTCTTTCTCGGCCGTTCTGGGCATGCGCGGAGCACATGGACAGAACGTCTGAGAAAGATACAGCCGCAGAGACACGGCGGCCATGTTGGGGCCGGGAGGAGGAGAAGCGGCGGGCCGAGGAGAAGCGGCCACCACCAACGCAGGGAGGAGAGTGAGGGCGAGGTGGCGGTGGCCGCGGCGGGGCGACTGGCCCCGATGGCAGCGGCCGCGGCAGGAGTGCGGGCAAGGCGGCCGCGGCCACGGTGACTGGCCCCGATGGCGGCAGCCGCCATGGAGGGAGTGCGGGCGAGGCGGCGGCAGAGCCGCGGCCTCAGCAAGAGGTGGCGGTGGCCACGGCGGGCCAACTGGCCCCGATGGCCGCGGACGCCGCGGCAAGGAGACTGGGCCCGAAGGCGGCGGCTGCCACGCCAGGGAGACTGGGCCTGCTGGCAGCGGGGGCCGCGGCAGAAGGACTGGGCCCGCTGGCGGGGGCGGGGGGCAGGGGCAGTCTACTAGCGCCTGTTAATCTAACAGGCTTAAAATTACTAATGTGGGAATAAATCCCACTGAACACAGTGAAACTTATTCCCAAGAAAACATGCACAGGACTGTTGAGCTGCAATCCTATGTATATTTATCTGAAAGCAAGTTTTATTGACTACAGCAGGACTTACTTTCCCCGAAAAAAACATGCATAGAGTTGTGCTTTACATTACCAAAAAGCAGTGTATTCTATTGCATTTGTTTTGGTTACCCACAGTAACTGTAGCAAGATTAGCAACATGAGACAATTGCCTTTGTTGTGAATGGATGGATGTCTTAGGACAAGAGTTCCCAACCTGTGGGACTTCAGATGTTGCTGAACTACAACTGCCATCATCCCCAGCCACAATTTATTGTGGCTGGGGATGATGAGAGTTGTAGTCCGGCAACCACTGGAGACTGGAATACCACAGGATGGGAACCCAGTCTTAAGGCATAAGTTCATTTACTTATGTGGTTTGCGAGTTGCACTGCACAGGCATGGGGAAGTGGCTCACCTGCTCCAGACCCAGCCAGGCTCAGCCTGGGCCCACTGCCTTAGTTGCTGTGGAAGCAGGTGGCCAAGGGGTGGCTGCCGGCCCAGCAGCACCACCACCCCGGCCACGCATGAGAGATTGGCACTTGGCAGGCCACAAAGAGGCTGTGGGCTGGCTGCAGCCGCCCTCCATGTTGTGCACTCAGCCATCCAGCAACATTGGCCTCCCAGCCCCACAGTGGGACATGGGGTGGGGGGCGTTGTGGAGGACCACAATTCTGCCTGGAAGTCCAGTCCAAAGAGCACCTCTGAGACCTTCTGCATGCAAAGCAGATGCTCTACCACTGAGTGAGCTATGGCTCCACATCACTTGCCCAGCCTCTTATTTAAATTAGATTGCCTCACTACCATGCATGCAGTATTAGCAAGTTCATGTCTTGGGTGGACACTGTGCTGGCATTTCACACGGAGCACCTAGTTTTATCATAAATCCGGGCACATGGAATGCTGCAAAAGTACATTATGGTCAGCTGAAACTACTGTATTTTATACCAAATCAGATGACTGATCCATCTAGTTCTATATAGCAATAGCAATAACATTTATATACCGCTCTATAGCCGGAGCTCTCTAAGCGGTTTACAATGATTTAGCATATTGCCCCCAACATTCTGGGTACTCATTTTACCGACCTCGGAAGGATGGAAGGCTGAGTCAACCTTGAGCCCCTGGTCAGGATCGAACTTGTAACCTTCTGGTTACAGGGCGGCAGTTTTTCCACTGCGCCACCAGGGGCTCATCCACACTGACAGACAGCAGCTCTCCAGGGTTTCCAGCCCTAACTGGAAATACCACGGATTGTATTTAGAGCTTCCTTGGAGCTATGATCCCATCCCCATTTAACTTATATTTTCATACGTTTTTGTTTTTCATGAACATTAAGTTTCACCTTTATCACACCTAAGATGGAGACAAGGAGGGAAATCGTAACTGTAACTCCTCAGCACAAAGCGGGGAAGCACCTGCATTTCTCTAAGGATTTTTTTTGCCTTTGCTTTGTCTACACCTTTATCAAAGCTAATATTACTCCAACAGAATTTTACTGCCACTGTACAGAGACGATACACTACTAGTAGCATCTTCACTGGAGAGCAATTGCAATCTGTTTCCAGTAAAATGCATACAAAATTATCAGCCTACCTTCTTGTCCAACCCTCAGGAGAACAACCTTAGTTTGAAATAAGCAAGCTGTGCAACGACAAATCTCACGTTTAAGAATTGTCTCATTTGAGACACCCACAAGATTAAAAAAAATCTAAGGACTTTGTCATAAAAGAATTAAAAGGCTTTGGAAGGGAAAGCCTTTTGTTTAAATTCATGTAACCCCAGAGAATTAAACAATCACAACTTGTGAGCTGAATGAAAACACTGGCAATATTTGTTGTGAAGCTCTGCTTTTAAAAATAAATCAACCATTATGTAGGGAAAATATTTCAAATGGCTGCCTCGACTGCATAATATTTCATTAGTATTTGTGTTTATTATTTATCTGTATTTCTGTTAGTGAAGTCAAAACCAGTTTGAGATAATGTCTTAGGACACTTACTACAGCTGCAGAGATGTGGATGAGATATCAAATTAAAACACATATTGAGGCTCTCCACATGAGCTGTGTGGAGAGCCTTACCAGGCTCTGCGAGGAGAGCGGGCTTAGCCCCCTCTCCCTGCTGACAAGCAGGGAGCCGTCCCTGAGCGGCCGAATCAGCTGCCCACATGACTACTGGCTCCATCATGGAGCCAGAAGGGACAGCGGGGATCGGGGGCTGCCCAGCCCCTGGAAGTCCCAGGATACCCTGCGTGAGTGTGCGGGGCATTCCAGGGAGACCCATGAGGCTAGGAGGCTGCTTGTAGCCTCCTGGTCGGGGGTCTATTGTGCATTGCCACAGCGTGGAGTCGCACCATGGCGGCACATGGTCAGTAAAATGGGATTCGTGTAGCATTCACTCTGTTGACCTCGTTTGGGGGGGGTGGCTTAAGTGGGCTAACCTCCGGGAAAGTGGGCTCGGCTCCCTTAGTCCACTTTCCTGCAATCGTGAGAATAACCTCAATACATAGATTTTCTGGGGGAAATGTGGTTTTGCCAAGAGCCCTCAAAATCTAAATGCAACAACAAATGGGGGTAGAGTTGAATTAAACACAGGCTGCAGTCTTGGAAACTCCGAGAACTATCAGCTGAAAGAACTCTGGTTTCATTCGGCTGAAAGAGCCCCCAAAGTCATTGGCTTAGTTGATGAGGTGTTATGAGCATTCTAACCTTCAAGAAATTTCAAATACTGTCAGTGAACAAGGCCTAAACACAGGTGGGGTTGTGTGCTGTTGACGGGAAGGGTTCAATAGAGTAGGCAGCACTGTCATAGTGTTGTTCAACTATTAGATTAGTCCCTTTCAGACATGCAGCTGAAGGCTCAATAGGTTCAGTGAATGCAGGGGAGTGACATGATACAAGCTCTAACCTCACCATACGAATGTTATTCAGCACAGCTATAACATGCTTATGCATGCCAAATGTATGTGCACAGGCACTTCTCTGTGAAATACGGCAGGGATTTCTAACCTTGAGTCCTCAGATGTTGTTAGACAATGAGGCTATTCTCACGACCGCTGGAAAGCGGGCTAAGGGAGCCCAGCACACTTTCCAGAGCTCGTGAGAACCACCAGGCTTGTGAGCGAGCCCAGTGGCTAGCCCACTTAATTCCCCCTCCTCTAAAATGAGGTTAGTGGAGCGTGCATTCTGCTAACCCTATTTCCCTGATCATGAGTCACTGTGGCATGGCTCTGCGGCATGGCGACTAATGAGGGGACCCCCAACCGGGAGGCAACAACAAGCTTGTCAGGGGTCTCCTCAGAATCCTGGGACTTCTGGGGACTGGACAGCCCTGATCCCCGCTGCCCCTACAGGCTCCGTGATGGAGTCGGTAATTGTGTGTGAGGAGAGTGGGCCAAGCCCACTCTCCCTACCAAACCCTCCTCAGCTCTCCACACTGCTCATGTGGAGAGCCTCTATACCACCCATCATTCCAAGTCCACAGTGGCCTTTTTCCAACAATGTCTGGGGAGCCACGATTGGGAACCCCAGCAACAGAGGAATCCTACAAAGGCACAATTTGAGTGTATTATGCAGGACAGAACCTGCCATTTTGACACAATCCCCCACCCTACCTGTATTAACTGAATGCTCCCGAGTTTTCGAAAATTACAGCCTGTGTTTAACTCTGCTGCTGCAGCAGCTTGTATTAATCTATTTTGAGGGTGGATTGGCAAAAAACACTATTTCCCTCTGTATCTGCAGTAAAGCAGAATTATCTGCTCTTGCCTATTGGGTAGGAAAGTTGCAGGAAGATGTAAGTGGCATGCAAATGGTGTGTTTGGACAGTGAGTATGAATATTCCTTATGTACAATATGAATGAGATTGGAATGTAAGAGAGTGAAGGTCACAGAAAAGGCAGTACACATCTTTTCTGTGATCTTCACTCAAAAAAGTCAATTTATGCGGGTCTTTGTGTATATAGCAATTCTCTTTTAAACACAATAAGACCTAGGGAGGTTGGGGAGAAGATGCAACATATTTGAATCAAAATATGAAGTTGTGTTACAGGTTCATTGCCTGAGGCAGAGCTTTAACCCTTTACATAATTAGGCTGGTCTGAACATTCTGAAGCTATTCACATGTGCACCAAAAACTGGGCTAAGGAAGCCCAGCTTGGGTTTCAGTGTGAGTGTGTACCACTGGGACAGGGCCCAATCCCAGTGGTGCCTCAGTGGGAAACCCACCTAGGCAGCCACCCTCCCAAACGAAGTTAAGAGAGTAAGCGCTCTCCTAACCCTGTGATCAACTGTCAGCCATGGCTGCTTGGAGCCACAGAAGGCAGACTGAAGAGATCCCAGGCAGTTTCAGGGAGGGGAGGGGGATCCCCATAGTGCACCACAGACTTGTGCGTTATTTGAGCTCCGCGTAGCAGGGCAATGCAGGGCAATGCATCCCGGCACTCCTGCTCTCCAAGCTACTGGCAGCAGCCAGTAGTCGTCTGGGCAGGTGATCCGCCCACCGAAGAGGACACCATTGATCATCTGTGAGGAGGTAAGTTGTTTTAGGGCTTCCTCTCCACTAACCCTCTTGCTTTTTCTCACTGCTCGCGGGAAAGGGATTACTGAATAATGCTTAAGATTGCACTGCATCAAAATATTAGATTACACTGGACGATCCCTTCCTTTTCCTCATGTGCTGAAACCCAGCCACTATCTTTAGTATGCTCTCTTTCCTAGCTCTCATCTTATCTGGTTGCCCACTTTGAGACTCCTTCCTTTAACTGACTCTCCTTCCCTGGCAGTGTTCCCTCTAACAGGAATGTCCAGATGTTGTTGACTACAACTCCCAGAATCCCCAGTCAAAGGCCATTGCAGCTGGGGATGCCGGGAGTTGTAGTAAACAACATCTGGGGATCCCTGTTACAGGGAACACTATTCCCTGGTCATCTCACCTGACTACAGATCACTAGATACATTGAGGCGGGTCTCACAATCCGTGAGACCCGCTTTTTGCAAAACTGCGCGGTGAGCAGGCTAAGCCCGCTCTCCCCGCAGACGATCATGCAGGGAGCCCTGGGCGGCCGGATTGGCCGCCCATACAGTTGCCGGCTCTGTGATGGAGCTGGCGGGGGCTGGGGGGATCAGGGGCCGCACGGCCCCCGGAAGCCCCAGTATGCCCTGCGTGAGCGCGCAGGGCATACTAGGGAGACCCCCAGAGCTGGGATGAGGCTTTTTGCCACACGGTCGGGGGTCTACTCGCGAGTAGCCATGGCGTGGAGCCGTGCCACGGCTACTTACAAGCAGATAGCCCGGGTTTGTGGAGTGCTCGCTCCGCAAACCCAGGATAGGGGGCGGGCTACTTGAGCGGGTTAGCCGCTCAAGAACCACCGGGCTCACTTGCGAGCCTGGTCGTTCTTACGATTAACAAAAATCAGGCTAGGCTCTCCTAGCCCGTTTTTTGTTATTCGTGAGACTAGCCCCATTATTTGCAAAAAACCAACCAACCCCCAAACACCCCTTTTTTCTGGGATGGTAAAAGTGTTTTCAGTCCGAGTTACCATAGTTTCTCGTTTCCTTAGTAACTCCTTTGAGAGTATTCATGTTTACGTCTGAAGGAAAATATGCAGTTCTTAAATGTGAAGGAAGACCTCTCAGCCTTGCACACTACAGTACCTTTAACAGTCAGATGTGCTAGGAACTATTCAGCAATTGCAGTGAACGCTAACTAGCTGCAGAAGCGACTATGGTTCAGGACATGTAATTTGTGTCAATAAATCTATGAGCTTTATTTTGTTTATCTATGGTGTTCTCACCATCAGGATGATGTGAGCTGAAGTAGGGACCTGGGATGCCTGAGCCACATGCACTCCCATTGTGCATATGAGAACTCAGTGTTTGGCCAGGAATCTACATCTGCCACTGCGGGAACCTGAACAGAGCCCAGCTTGGCCAGCCCTGAGCCTAGATTACCAATCTGGGCTCAGTCTGGGTTCACCGGTCACCACAGCTGCGGATCTGGATTTCTGGTAAAACGCAGATCCTCACAAGACGGGGCCTGCTTCTTCCCATCTATACATCTCTGTTGCTCACATAGTTCTGTGTGGGAGGTGGTGCTCCATATCCCATTACATCTGTTACAGAGGAGAGGTCAGTGATGCTTTTTGCACTCTGGAACACTTTGCCAATGGGAGCACATATTTGCCTACATCTTTGATGGCACTGTCAGCGTTGGTTAAGATCTGGCTTGTTAGGAAAGCATACTGTACTGGTGGAGGGGTGAGCAGAGCTCATTTTTTCTTTTACTGCCACACTTCATCAACATTTTTGTGCTCGTGTTTTAATGTCAGTTGTTTGATTTGATTGTGTGGGTCTTACATTGTCAGTTGTATTTTGTTGCGATGTATTAATATTTTATCAAAGTTAGCATCTCTCTGTTGAGAGAGTGAAATACTGCTGTTACTCAATTAAACACTTGCACCTTAAGTGGCGCAACAGGGAAATGCTTGACTAACAAGCAGAAGATTGCTGGTTCGAATCCCTGCTGGTATGTTTCCCAAACTATGTTTCCCAGACTATGGGAAACACCTATCTTGGGCAGCAGTGATACAGGAAGATGCGGAAAGGCATCATCTCATACTCCGTGGGAGGATGCAATGGTAAACCTCACCTGTATTCTACCAAAAGAAAACCACAGGGCTCTGTGGGCTCCAGGAATGGAAATAGACTTGACGGCACACTTTACTTTACATTTGGAGTGATCGGAATCTGAGGCTTCCTAGACAGGGAAAACACATTGAACTGAAAAGCAAACATGTGCTCCCCCCGCCCTGCTCTTTGGGAAATAAATGTGTATTGGAAGCTGTATTGGAAACATGACATTTGTTGAGTATATACATGATGTGCTTCATACCGCCCAGAGACTAAAATTTGGGGCGGTATACAAATTTGATAAAATGAATAAATGAATAATAGAATAGAATAGAATAGAATAGAATAGAACAGAATAGAATAGAATAGAGGTATGCTCCTAGAGAGCTGGCTGCAGCTGTGGCTCCCTGTTGAGTGCACTCTTGGAGGCAAACCCAAGTCTGTTGCTGCGTAATGTGTGAAATGGCCCCGCTTCCTTTTCAGAGTTCAGCTTTGTAAACACTTCACATTACAACAAAAATAGCTGCTGTGCTTGAGCTGCAAGGCTGAGCACGGCACGTCCAGGCAATTTAAAGTGACAGCTAAGAAACCAAGGAAGCAAAGGCTACTACAAGCTCATGTCATTATGCAGAGACACACGGTTCACATAAAGAGACGGCTGCACAATACCAGCTATTTAAAGCTATAGTTCCCTGAACACAGCACTATGCATTGATTTGCTAAAGACCATTAAGTGTGGAAATAAGACTTGTCAACTGACTAGTGGGGGAAAGGTGGGTTGTTTGCTTTCGGGTCCATCACTAGAAAAGCAAGGGGCAAGGCAAGTAATTGGATATGGATCTTAGGGTTGTTAAGTAAATGTATTTGTAGTAACATATGCTCCAAATGTCCCTATCTCCAGGGGTAGTCTCTGTTTTCTGCTACCTGTACCCGGGTAAATTGCAGTCTGTATGATGGAGAGATTTCTGCTTTTAAAATGGTGGTCATGCTCATACTCCAGTTGGTTCCTTTCTCTTCCACCCCTCCACCCCACAACTACCTAAGCGTTTCTGAATATATTTGAATTGTAGCTACTGAAGCTCTTACGATCCATGAGAAGAGATTCTTTTGGGGCTGCGAGGAGAACGGGGAGCCAGTGGGGGCTGCAGGGATCAGAGGCCGTGCAGCCGCTGGAAGTTCCCAGATGCCCCACGCACATGTGTGGGGCATCCTGGAGAGAACCCCAAGCCCGGGAGGCTGCTTGTAGCCTCCCGGTCGGGGGTCTACTCATGTGTCTGCAGCACATGAGCAACACATGAGCAGAGAAATGAGGTTAATGGAGTGCTTGCTCCATTAACCTCATTTAACGGGAGGGTGTTCTAGGCAAGCTAGCCGCCTTGGGAGCACTGGGCTCGCCCACACTCCACGGAAAGTGGGCTAAGCTCCCTCCCAGTCAGGGGTCTACTTGTGTGTCGCTGCGCTCTGCAGCAACACATGAGCAAAGAAATGAGGTTAATGGAGTGCTTGCTCCATTAACCTCATTTAAGGGGAGGGTGTTCTAGGTGGGCAAGCTGCCTTGGGAGTTCCCACACTCCACGGAAAGCGGGCTAAGCGCCCTTAGCCCACTTTCTATTGATCATGGGAATAGCCTCATAAAATAGTAACTTCAATTCCTATTCATTGTGGGATTAAGCATCTTACCAACGTTTAAAAATGTGAACCACTAGAAGCCCTAGAAGCAGGGTATGCATTTAAAATGGATATTTTATTTTATTTTATTTTATTTTTTGAGGCAAAGCAGGACAGACTACTGCAGAGTAAATAAATACAGAGCTACTGGGAAAGATTCTTCAACTATCTATAATAGTGTGTAGCATAGTAAGCACACAGGCTGTGATCTTTGGCTTGAAGCACATGAGAATGTCCCGGTTATTATCTGTGAAATGTTAGCAGGTGTCCATTGACTTGATGCAAGCCTATACTGAATTAGCTTGGTTTCATCAAACCAGTCGCACAGTAAATCTTGATGCAGAAGGGCAGACAAGATAGCGCAGGGCTGTGAATCTGAATAAAACCCTTTAAAAAATTTTAAAAGCAGGCTATCATTCAGATATTCAGTTTTGGTAGTAGCTCTAATGTATTCTTTTTACATTCAGATCAGTAACAGGGAAGGACATCAAAGCAACCTGTTGGTGGGAGGGCTGTAGATACACTACTATACTATGTAAAAGTAAGATATGTTAAAAGATCCATCAGTCCTATTAGCAACTGGGTGACAAGAGCTCAGGACAAGTATTCCAAAACTTAGAGGGCACATGAAGGCCTCCACAAAGGGGATGAGCCAGTCACAATAAGGTTTGGTTCATTCTTAAAAGAGAGGGCATCCTGTGCATTTGTAGAAGCAAAGATGCCATTATGTAGTCGATTGAATCTGTTCTGCCTCCATTTGAGCTGTTGGGCGATGATGGAATGTCTTTTCACATATGGGTTTTTTTTCATGGTCTAGTATGTGGTAGGCCTTGTTAGTTCAGTGAGCTCCAGGTGTATAACAACCAAGATAAGGGAGAAACAGTCCCTCTCACTGATTGTACCCACATGTCCTTTCCTTGCTTCTTCTACTTGTCTACGCCAAGGATTCCCTATCTCTTCCATTCCATTCCAGCCATCATTTATTTATTTATTTATTTATTACATTTATATCCCGCTCTTCCTCCAAGGAGCCCAGCGTGCGGTGTACTACATACTTAAGTTTCTCTTTCACAACAGCCCTGTGAAGTAGGCTAGGCTGAGATGGAAGTGACTGGCCCAGAGTCACCTAGCTAGTATAATGGCTGAATGGGGATTTGAACTTGGGTCTCCCCGGTCCTAGTCCAGCACTCTAACCACTACACCACGCTGGCTCCATTCACATAGAGATTCACCATTCACCATTCACATAGAGATAATACATCTTTTCCCCCACTAGCATATTCTTTCACAATTTGCTACAGTGGCAATATCTTGCAATACGTACCTTAAAGTAGACCATGTTTGTTGGAATATGACCTTTACATTCCAGATACTGTATATGGAATGCAGTGGATTCTTTTGTTTTTTTAATCAATCAGTATCAAACTCAATCTATTATTTGGGCACAAGATAGAATAAAAAACTCCAGTTAATTGTTTTGAAAACTGGGGGATTAAAAAGAACATTCTGTGATGTCATGGCATTTTATTCAGGGTCTTGAAGAGCTGGCTTATTTCCTGTCCCTTCAACCTTATTTCATATCCCCTTCACCTAAACCTCATTTCCCACAATGCTTTGCTTCTTCAATCTACCCTTTTCGTAATTCCTGATTTCTCCACTTTGTTCATAGACCACCTGCTTTCTTCTACCTACTGCTTTCTAGACTGTCTCCTGTTTTGATCTCCATGTACCTTTCAGGTCTCCCCCTGGTCTCTTTCCCAAATACCCATCTTAAATCCAGTTAAAAAGTTGTGGTTTACATAGGACTGGAGTGGTTCGGAATGTTTGTGATCCATTTCTGATGCAAAAACTGCCATTGCAAAGGCTGGCGTCCAAAAAAACCAACAACCCTACCTTCCATATTTCACAATTTTGTTCACAGCCATTGTTCTGATTTACAGCTGGTTCAGTGCCATGTTTTTAAACTCGAAAGGAAATTGTCTGCACTCTTCTTTTCAGCCTCATTCCTATCAGGCGTTGTGCATGCTAATGCATATTAAAAGAATTTCTGTAAACTCCCCTTGTTTTGCAATGCTATGCATAGTCCTGGCCCCCCAAACAACTGAAGGTTTTTTTGAAGGTTTTTTTTTAAAGTTATTAAGGTAGTTGTTGTCCACTGATGCACATTAAAGTCTCTTAACTGCATTAGTGCAGGGCAACTGACTTTAAAACAAGAGCCTTTTAAGTCCCATTTCTATGTACTAATGTGTACAAATGCCTGTTTTTTGTTTTTTAATCCAGAAATCTCCCCTGACAATATTTGAATGTTTCATGTGGCCCCTCCCCTAAAAAAGCATAGATTGTGGAGGCAGGAGGAATGTTTGTGAAACCTCTCCTTAAACACACACACACTTTGTCTTAGCAGTAAGATTATTCTTATATGTAGAAAAATGTTGGCAATATACAGTGATAGCACTTCTAATAGAATGAATTTTAGCTACTTGTGTTTCGAAGACACCACAATTCCATTTAAAAAACCAGTGATAGATCAGCTGATCTTGCCTTAGGATCTGAAGACCTGAATAAGATCCTGTACACATAAAGATTTTAAAATATTTTTTTACAAACAGAGAAAGAATTCACTTAGCCAAGTGCATAATCACACGTTCTTCTAGTCACACCATCAACACATTGTTAATTATTTCTGTATTGAGACTAGAGTATATGGTGTGAAGTGGAAAGGAAATTAGTATAGTATTTTTTGCTACTCACAAGGAGAACTTTGTATTAAGTTATAAAGGGTGAAATACACAAGTATTTCACAACTGGGAGAAATAGAATTTGGGGCAATTTTGACACCTTGTTAGTTAAGAGCTTCTGTTCCTCTTGTAAACATTTGTCTTTGCACCTTTTTTTGTTTGAGCTAAATATAGATGAACTGGTTGGATCTATTCTCTGCCACCATATGGTGCCTGTTGCAATGAGACAAAAGTGATTTTCTGAAACAGTTTCATTTTTAAAAGGTTCTTTGACAGTGCCAACTATTCATAAACACATATTTTAGGAACAAGAACGGAGCACAGTTTGAGGTAAATATTTAATATATGCTTTTTTTCTAGATGACACATTCTGTCTATACACCAGAACTGGGCCTCCCTAAAGTTGAATTTTACATATTTTATAAAAAAAATACACCACTTCTTTATGCTTTAAACGTTTCTCAGGAAGAGAGAAACACAGCAAGTAAACAAGGGCTCACATATCCAAGGAAAGGATAGTGATATTCCCAGTCCCCAGGTGAACATGCAGGGTGACCCATGCAAATGAATATGGCGGGGCACCATAGAGATGTCAGGGGTAGAGTGAATTGTACTCCTTGCCTTGCATTTGGCAGCATTCAAATGCAAAACAAGTGAGGGTTGTGTGTAATGCTTGACTATTTCTATCTCTAGAACAAGAATTTGGAAACTGAATGTTTCTATTAACATTAAATATTAGGTCCATTCACATGTTATGTTCAACATTCTTACAAAGAGTGTATAGTGTAAGCAGGTACATACAGATCTGTACATAGCAGCTACAGTCATTCACATGTTATGCTGCATGCAGGTACTGAAATACACTTCCTAGCTGTACCATGCATCTGAAGGGCCTGTATCGAGGTTCACTTTTAAAATGAACACAGGTACAGTCACACAAACATGTGCATAAGTGTGCAAACAGCTGTACACTCATACAGCATAATGTCTGAATCGGGCTATTAGGTATCTCAATCTTTTGTGGACAAGCTAAGTTAAAGAGGGGCTTTCAATAACAGGATAGCATGGCCCATTGTGCAATATTAGCCCATAATAATATTATCAGCTGACAATGTGCACCCTACAATCCCTGTACTCTGTCTCTCCCTCTTTCTGCAGGAAATTGCAGCAGATTTAGAATAGTTCTTCAATTTCATGTGTTAAAAGTACATCCAAATAGGGAAACATAAATTTCTAGAGCCATCATAACATAATAACAATGCAAGGAGAATTGTGGGAGGTTGGGAGTGGAAGAGGCCACTCCTGAAAAGCAATTCTCACTTAACCCAATACATTTTAACAATTTTTGGCCAGTCTCCAATATGCCATACCTGAGCAAGATGTTGAAGTGACAGCAATTCTTCAGAATATCTTCAACTATACTGAATATATGCCATGCAATGAAGGAAAGGAGAACAGTTACCCTCATATAGGACCTAGAGTAGTGGTTCTTTAGCTAGAATATTATATGGCCATATTATGTTTCTGAACCCCAAAAGTCATGGTTTGTAGTAGAGGTGAGGGCTGAGATTGCAGGGGTGGGGGGATTGAGGCAATGCTGATAGAAGGGATGGAGCTACTAAGGGGAAGAAGAGGAATGGGAACTTTAGAAAGAGGGGGCAGTGCTATTTTCCACACTGACACCTACAGTTAACCAGTCTTAGGCCATGATTCCTTTACTTGCAGCCAACCAAGGGGCAAATTTAGCACTAAATCACCAACAGCCAAGTGCTGGTATGAATGATGGAGATTTTGATTGAGACAAGTAAACAACTTTACAGACTGGAGAAAACCATGGGTGGCAATTGCCCTTCTACTACATGTCTCAGGGTTGGACCTGCCTACTCTTAGCACCTGGTTGCCTCTACCTCCCCGCTCCCCTCCACCACCACCCCCCATCCCCAACAGACAGCAGCTGTCAATGTTGGCAGTAAATCCCACTGAAAAGTGAAACTTAGTAAACATGCTTAGATTGTGCTATTGGACACGTGGTATGTAAACCAAGACATAAACTGCAGTCTGTGACCCACTAATGGTTTGTGAAACTACACAACCCAAATAACAGAGAAACATGCCAGAGGCCTTTTCCAGAAGAGTGGCAAAAGACAAAATTAAAACAGGTTTTAAAAAAATTATATTCCAATCCAAAGAATAAATCTTTATAAAGAGATGCTTTCCAAACTAAAATTTGAATGTAGGTATATACACATCTGAATATACATTTAATACATTCCAATCCTTATTAATAAGGGTATTTTTGTGTAAATTTTAAAAATACATTGATGACAAAATATATTTGTTTAGTAATGGCTTGCTATACATTATTTGGTCAAGACAACCTGAAAATGTATTGTCATTTTTATTGTTAATAATAAAGTATATCTTTCGCCATCTTTAAGGATCTGATAAAACATTTAGTGGTAAAATCCTTTAGTTCTTTGCTGAAAGGAATTATGAATCTTGAAAGGTCAGCTATAAATATCTTGCTCTAATACCACCATAGCTCAGATCAGCTTCATAATGAGCACATTCCTGGTCTGTCAAGATTTTCTTCTCATAGGTATCACATTTTGGTAATTTCTTAACCTATTAATTTGGTTTCTTTTCTCGTTTCTGACCCTCCTATGAATCTAACTGAAAACATAAAACTTGATTTTCCAAAGTTTGTCAGTAACACTATTTCAATAATCCCCAGATGGCGGACTAGTTATGAATATGGGGGTGGGGAGACCCTATCCACCCCCAGCACAGTATCTCCAGTGACTGTTGCTGCTGTCTTATGTTTCTTTTTAGATTGTGAGCCCTTTGGGGACAGGGATCCATCTTATGTATGTATGTATGTATGTATGTATTTATTATTCCTCTGTGTAAACCATCCTGAGCCATTTTTGGAAGGGAGGTATAGAAATCAATCAATCAATCAATCAATATAAACACCAGCAACAATCACTGGAGGTACTGTGCTGGGGGTGGATAGGGCCAGTTACTCTCCCCCTGCTAAATAAAGAGAATCACCACATTAAAAGGTGGCTCTTTGCCAAGTTAGCAGGGGGTGTTGGCACTCGAGCCCTTCCTGTTTGCTATGAAGAGCTTGTGTGCTGATGCCACTTCTCTGAGCCAGGCCCTGCTCGCTGTTCTTCTCCTGGAGAAGCTCATGGGTGGACTCCAAGCCTCTCTCACCGCTCGGGACAGCTGAGCACTGGTGGGCCAGCTGAGGTCTGGAGTTGTCAAGCAGTTAGTTGGTAAGTTGGGTGACAGAGAGGAATATGTCCTATCTTGTTTCTGTGACCTGACTATCAACAGTAATGTCATTCATGTGGGTGACTTGCCCAGGTGGAGGGACCTCCTGGTCAAGAGAATTAGAGAGGAAGAAGTCAGGAGGACCAAAGACCAGGAGGGTGGTGCTGGTGTGCCCCTTGAGAGTGTGCAATCCACACCCAGCTGCAGTGCAGGCAGGCCTTCCTCTCCCTGCTCCTCTTTCCAGTATAGCAGCATGGCATTCCAGGTGGCAGCATCCCAACACAGCAGGCAGTTCCTCCCGCCTATTCTGTCTAGTGGTTGGTGTGCCTTGGTGCCTTGCCTGGGGTGCGGAAGGCTCAGCCAACCAGGCCCTATATGAGTGCTGTTGCCCAGTACCTACAGGAGCCCGTGGAGGAAGACCCTGAGATGGACCACGTGCAGTTCTGGGCAACCCACCGCCAAGTCTGGCCAGACCGGGCAGCAGTTGCTGTATGCGTCTTCTCCTGCCCTCCAACTAGTGTCCAGAGCGACAGGTGTCCTCACGTGCTGGCGATGTGGTAATACCCCATTACTCCCGGCTGGACCCTAGCTTGGTTGAGCAGTTGGTCTTCCTCAAGGTCAAACTGTCAACACCCCGAGCTGGAGGTTGAGCTGGGTGAGTGATTGGACCATGGCTGACCTATGGTGTTGGTCACCTGCCCACAGCTTCTTCTGCTCAACCCTAACCCTCCCCCACTCTTTCCAAATCTGTGCCATTTCACAGCGTGCCACTAGTGCTGTGACATGACTACACACATACCCCCTGTCACCTCCTGTGATGCTGAACATCTGGTATCCCTGACCAGCAACACTTGTGTGTGGGGGGGGGGGGAGTGCATGGCCATACACACAAACACTAGGTGGGGGAGGGGGTCGTATTGAGTGTGGGGCTGTGTATATTTGTAAATGTGTAAATTTACAAATGTGTAGATAGGTGGCTTGTGGGGGAGGTTACAGCAGGACTGTGTTAATCGGTAAAACTGACTAAACGTGTAAGTTAGCAGATGTGTAAATGTGTAGATAGGTGTGCAGAGGTTTGTTGTGATTTTGATATGGTCTTTTGGACTAATCAGTAATTCATTCATTCATTCATATTTCTTGCAAAGATAAGTGTGTTAATAACTGTATAGATGTGTGCATACTTATATATATGTGTGTGTGTACAATAGTGTTTCCCTCAGTTAGTTGTAGGATATCACTAAGCATACATAGTACTGAAAAATGGGATATAAACATAAAAACAGAAAAACCTAGAATGTTTGTTTGGTCATTTATAATTTCATCTCATGTTCTTGTAGCTCTCAGGAGGATTAGGTATGATCTTCGATACAGGTTTGTTATCTATAAGGAGATAAGAGATATAATAGATAGGTGGTCTTCCAGGAAGCATGGTGATCAGCTTTTTCCTTAGGTCTATATAGAAATGACAAAAACAATATATGGCTTAGCATTTCAAGTACAGAACATGTATAACACTCTATGGGTTTTTCTAAGGGTAAGTTCAGGTTAAGTTAACTCGCTTCAAATAAACTGCAGACACAGTTCTGAACACAAAATAAATGAACTAAAGATGGTATATAGACAAGGAAATGTGTACTGATATATTATGCTAATGTAAGTAGCTCATGCAGTCTTGGGCATCTGCTTTAAGAGAGGCAGGGTTCCTTTTTTGGAGCACTGAACCGATTCAAAAGTCCAGTATTCAAGCCAGTTCAGAGGTGTGTGTGTGGGGGGGGGTTCCTTTAAGAGGTAGGGAGGGTGCTCTTACCTTCCCTGCTGCTATTCCCCCCACTGGCATTCTGCAGATTTCAACTTGCCTCGTACTGACCTCTTTTCCCATCCCGGTCTTTTCTGCTATATGGTCTTGGACAGAAAGAGAAAACTAGCCTGGATAGCAGACTAGAAGGTTTAGTGTAATCCAAAAAGACAGAATTTTCTAAGAGGAATCTTTATTACAGTCATTCCTCGCCGATGGTGGTTTTCCCAATGCGATTTTGAGTATCCACGACTGGAAAGCTGTGACCAGTCTCACCAACCACAACCCGAGTATCTGTGGTTTGGTGAGATTTTTTTTAGTGATGGGGGGGGGGGTGTTCCACAATTTTGCAGGGTTTTTTCTCCCACTTTATTTTTATTAATTTTTTGCATATCAGTGTGACTTCCAGTTCATCTTTCAACATATTTATACTACAACATCCATATGTGCTCTCATGTGAATATTTTCTTTGTATTTATATATCTAGTTATTATGTCCTAGTCCTTGTTTTCATCACCGTAATAATCTATTTGTTTCATTACTATAACAAATTCCCCAACTGTCATTTTTACATTTCAACCCTGTTAATAAATCCAAATTCACATTGTTTTTCATATACCGCAAAAAGGATTTCCAATCTTCTACAAAGTTTTCTATATGACTATCTCTTACTAATACAGTAGGTTTTGCCATTTCTGCATATTCATATGCCTTCATCAACCATTCTTCTATTGCTGGAATTTCTGCAGATCTCCATTTCTGAGCAAGAACCATTTTGCAGGGTTCAGAGGTTCAATCTACTCATTCCTCTTGCTGACCCTGCCAACGCCTTGTGATTTAAAGTGGTTTTGAGTGGGTTTTGCAGGTTCAAATGTGCCTTCAAGCAATTTGTGGGGGGGGGGTTTCAAAAATTTCCAGAGGTTCAATTTGCCACTTCCCTTGCTTATTCTTGGTGATTTTAAGGGATTCTGGGTGATTTTCGGCATTTGGGGGGTATTTTTTCTTTGATATTTCAGTCTTTTTGCGACCGCTGTTTTCCATTGATTTCAATTGCTTGCCAATTGCAAATTTGCCAACAATGAGGTTTTGCCAGAACAGAACCCTCATGGTTGGCGAAGGATGACTTTATTTTTGGAATAGGTTTGAAAATATCAAGCATGCTTTATTAATATGGTAAATTAAAGAACAATGTTAATTCCCTCACCTCTCTAAGTATTTAATGTATAGCAACATCCTCACCTCTCTAATAACATTCTCTGCCACCCCTTTACTCCCTCATGCTAATTGTTCTAGATTCACTCCTGTGTATGAGATTTATTTCATTCTGTTTTGCAGTGTAGAATTCTGTTTATTGAAGTCTGCTGGCTAGGTTAATAAACTTGATTCTGATTCTTCTGATTAAAAAAAGAAGGAAATTATTCTGGGATACATATATTATATATACACACACACTTTATCACATAAACTGAATGCAATTGTGAAGTTTGACCCAAATAAA
This sequence comes from Hemicordylus capensis, assembly GCF_027244095.1. NCBI lineage: Eukaryota > Metazoa > Chordata > Lepidosauria > Squamata > Cordylidae > Hemicordylus > Hemicordylus capensis. The sequence continues at coordinate 117,149,352 of NC_069661.1, forward strand.
TTCTAACAAAAAGTGTTCATATCATTCTTGTGGATGATTCAGAATCACTCAGTGGACTTTTTGTGTATGTGTCTGTGTATGCATATGTGGAGGGGGAGGGAGTGTGTGTGTGTGTGTGTGTTAAATCAATATCAGGTGGGAACATTTCAAGAAAAGACTTCTAGACAAAACACACACACATGGTTGTCAAATCTTTAAAAGGTTTCACAAATAGTATGTAAGTTTATTTTGCTTTATGGCCTCTGAGGGTTAGTCAAGAAAGTCTGCAATTATAAATTTGCCAGTTACAGTTTTTTGTTTTTATTTTTAAACCTGAAAACATTTTCCTTCTTCAGAAAGGAGCACAAACACAGTGACTTACATATAAAACATTAAAAAAAATAGTTGTTTGAACTGCAACCATAGCTTCATCCTCCCTTCTGGAGCAATTTCCTCATTCTTTTCTTGGCATTAGCCAGAGCTTCACATTCCAGCTGTACAGAGGCAAACCATGCAAACCAGCTAATGCAAATCAGGTTTCATCATAACTTTGGTTTGCAAACCAACTTCAGCCCATGGTTACAATCCCTGGTTGCAAGGTATTGGCACACAAGTAACACAAAGCCATGATTAATCATGAGAAAGTAAGTGGGTGGAGGGATTGTTGACAGGAGTGGAGAGGAGCATACATTATTAAGACTGGCTTACTTTTTAAAACCAAACATACTGCCGTACTCGTCCAGACATCCATATAAGATATTTTTACCTACTCTGATAAATTATAATCCACTTCCAATAGCACCAACTATTTTAGAACTAACATCTGAATAAAACATGTCAACTGCTCCAAAGCAAAGGGTGCTAACTCCTGGCGACCACAGAGCTCTGTGGTTGTCTTTGGTAGAATACAGGAGGGGTTTACCACTGCCATCTTCCACCACCCTGCTGCTTTTCCTGGTGTGGTGTCCGCTTTCCAAAAGGCCTTGCTCGGCTGCAACACTTCTCCCAGCAGCCTGCACGCAGCATCGGCATGCACATGGCCACCGCGCATTGGTGTTGCCAATCACCTCGCAGTACAACAGAGTCCCTAACTGAGCTGACAGATCGGGTTACGGAGTTGGCATTGGAGTTGGTGGGTGTTGGTGGTGGACCTCAGTGTTCATTTCGGGACTGGGTTGTCAGGAGTGGCTTAGGAGTTCATAGCAACCATGACGATTGTGGGCCTATCCCAACTGGTCTCTGGATTAATGCATGATGCTGGCCACATGCTCAATTTGGTATTTTGCTCTGAACAGAGTGGTGTTCCATGGGTGAGAACTCCTGTTATCTCCCCACTGTCATGGACAGACCACCATCTGGTTAAGGTAGGACTTGCAACCACCACAACCCACATCTGCAGGGGTGAAGGACCTTTTAGGTTGGTCTGCCTGATAAGGTTATTAGATCCTATCAGATTCCAAGAAGCCTTGGAAGGATTTAGAGGTTGCTCTGCCAGTGATTCTGTCAATGCTCTGGTAAAACATGGAATAATGAAGTCACTATAGTGGAAGACATAATCGCTCCTAAGCATCCTCTCCAATTAGCCCCATGTTATCTGGAAGAACTACAGGAGCTGAAGCGCACACAGCACATTTAAAGATATATTCTCTGGCAGTGCAGGAAGCAAACAGTTCTTTTCTGCCCGCATTGCTTCCTCAAATTCACATCCAGTGGAGTTGTCTAGGGTTGTGAGAGGACTAGTATGTGCTCCCTCCCCCTTGAATTTGAATTTGGAAACATTAGCCACTCGCTGTGACATATTTAATGACCTTTTGCAGATAATTTTTTTCTTATTAGGGACAAACTGGATTCATGGTTACTGCAGAACCTACTATTAGGGATGTGCATGGAACCGCGGAGGTGCTGTGCGGTGCCAGCGGGGGTCACCCTTTAAAGGCGGGGTAGTTGCATTTACCCCTCCCACCGCTTTACCCCCACCAGTGCTCTGTTTCAGTGAAACGTTTTTGAGACGGCAGCATTCCTCCCTGCCACCCCTGCTCCCGTTCTTGTCTGGAAATTCTGGAAAAAAACAGCGTGCCCACCGTGCACATTACACACTGCGTGCACACGTCACACGTGTGTGACGCGCACGGCGAGTGGGCACACGTGGCGGCGAGCGCACGCTGGCTAATTACGCCCAGTATTTCCGGACAGGAATGGGGGCAGGGAGGAACACTGCCGCCCCAAATACTTTTCACTGAAACTGAGTGCCGGTGAGGAGGAAGCGGCAGGGGGGTAAGTCCAACCCCCCCTTAAGAGGAGACACACACACACACACTGCCGGGCCACCAGCCTGGCCCAATTTCGAACCGGTTCGGAGGCCTCTATAATGGCTTCCAGACTGGTCCATGCACATCCCTATCTACTATGCAGGTGTCCAGCAACTCCTCCTTATAGGATTAGATTGGATCACTTTCAGTGTATGACTCTTGAGGATGTGTACAAATTGCTTCAGACTGTCCATCCTACAACCTGTTCTCTTGACCTTTGCCCAGCTTTGCTTATTTAATATGGTAATTGTACTATCAGAGAGGGTCTGGTAAATATTATAAATATTTACTTCTTCTGAGGGGGGCCAGGGTGCCTCCTTGTCTTTAGAAGGCTATTATTAGACCACTCTTGGAGAAACCTGCATTGGATCCTTGAGAGTTAGCCAATTACTGACCGATTTCTAGTATTCCATGGTTCAGCAAGGTGACTGAGAAGGTGCTGGCCTCTTAGCTCCAGGCAGTTTTTTCATGATAGAGATTATCTAGAACCATTTCAAACCAGCTTTTGAGTGGGCTATGGGGTTGAGACTGCCTTGGTTGGCCTGATGGATGATCTCCAAACTAGATATTGACAGAGGGAATGTGATGTCTCGGTAGCTTTCAGTGCCATTGGCCAGGGTATCCTTTTGGGTTGCCTGAGGGAGGTGGGATTAGGTGGCACTGTTTTACAGTGGTTTCATTCCTAACTCTCTGGTGGATTCCAGATGGTGTTGGTTGGAGACTGCTGCTCTGCAAAGTGGGAGTTAATATACAGAGTTCCACAAGGCTCCATGCTGTCTCCAATGCTCTTTAACATCTACATGAAACCACTGGAAGAGATCATGAGAAGGATTGGCACGAGGTGTTCTCAATATGCTGATGACACCCAAATCTATTTCTCCATATCAGCCTCATCAGGAAATGGCATAACTTCCCTAAATGCCTGCCTGGAGGTGGTAATGAACTGGATGAGGGACAACAAACAGAAGCTGAATCCAAATAAGATGGAGATACTGACAGTGGAGGGTAAGGATCTGAGAGATGGTTTAGATCTGCCTGTTGTGGATAGGGTTACAGAAAGAACAAGTACTTGGGAGTGCTCCTGGATCCAAAACTCTCTCTGGTTTCTCCGACTGAGACAGTGGCCAGGAGCACTTTTTATCAGCTTTGGCTGATACATCCCCATTTCTGGAGGTAAATGACCTTAAAACAGTGGTACATATGCTGGTTACCTTCATTTGATTACTGTGGGGCTGCCTTTGAACATAAACTGGAAACTTTTGTTTTTCTGTAACAATTGGCACAGAATGTGGCAGCCAGACTGGTCTCCAGGAGAACCCGAAAGGACCATATCACTGATTTTAAAAGAACTGCACTGGCTGCTGCTATGTTTCTGAACAAAATACAAAGTGCTTGTTATTACCTATAAAGTAGGGATGTGCATGAAGTGTTTCATGCACATCCAGGGCAGAGGAGAGCAGGCACTTTAAAGGGAGGAAGGCAGGTCTTACCTGCCCCTTTGTTATACCTTTGCTGCCCCCACTGCCCTCGGGGTCTCTGTTTGCACAGCTGCATTTGCTTAGGAACAGGAACTTCTCTGTTCCCAGCAGGAAATGGTGTCTGAGCATGTGCGGACATCATCGAGTGGTCAGAACTGCTGCCTATTAAGATCATCTGGGGAGCTCCGGTTACGGTTGCCGCTAGCTCATTTGGTGGAGACCCAGGACCTGGCCCAGGGCTTTGGAATATGCTCCTTATCTAAATAAGAGCATCTCCAGCTCTGACTGCTTTTAAAAAGACCCTTAAGACACACTTGTTTTCACAGGCTTTTAACTGAAATTAATTTTGAACTGTTTAATTGTTTTTATCCTGTGACAATGTTTTAAATTTTTATTCTGTGAAATTGTTTTGTTTTTATTCTGTTTTATATTTGTTGTGTTTCAATCAGGTGGTATATAAATACGATAAATAAATTTCAGTTTAAAAACGAGAACCAGTTAAAATCAGATTTACATATTAAAGACTTATTGGAACAGAAAAAAAACAAAAAAAACCCCTACAAAGCCTCTCTAAGGTTTTCAATTATTTCTTTAAAACCTTAATTTTCCCAACGAAGTTCCATCTTCCCAGAGGGAAAATGCAAGGACAGCAGCCTGTGGGTAGAAGTAATTTTGATTGGGAAAATGAGGAAAGGGTTAAAACCCCTCAACCTTGTACTGCTCCAAAGAACAATGTAGTCCCTCACCCCACATTTTACTTCTAAAAAAAGAACAGTCAAAAGATCCAATATCTGATCTTCCATGTAATACATATAGTTTGGTCCTATATATAGCCAGCGTGGTGTAATGGTTAGAGTGCTGGACTAGGACCAGGGAGACCTGAGTTCAAATTTCCATTCAGCTATGATACTTGCTGGGTGACTCTGGGTCACTTCTCTCTCAGCCTAACCTCTTTCACAGGGTTGTTGTGAGGAGAAACCTAAGTATGTAGTATACCATTCTGGGCTCCTTGGAGAAAGAGCGAAATATTAAATGTAAAAATAAATAAATAATAATTAATTAATAATATATAACTGCTGTTCTCTCCATACATACCTCTTTTCAGGAATTAACCCTAATCAGCTGAAGCACTCCACTGCATGTGTAGGAACTTAAACTTTACCAGACCTCATGGTTCACATAGCAATTTGCCATGTTTAGTTGGCTCCAATAAGGCTCTTGTTTAATTTTAATATATATTTTCTATTAAATTTAATTATCGTGTATATGAGAATTTATGGTTATAATTTATATTTTCTGCTTTTAGGTGTCAGTCACTCATTAGTTTTCTAAATAACAAGGAACCCTCTTAGTCAGTTGGCATTTTCTAGTGTTTTAATTACCTGCTGTGATATAATTATTGTGACATTTGGGGATGTTTTTAACATCCTGAATTAAATATTCTGACATCCCGCAGAGCACTTCATGAAAACAGTCAAACTGTATTTGAGTCATTAAGAATCTACAGCTGTCCCTTAGCATTAAAATTAGTTTTGACATGAAAACACATGAAATGCAAAGCATTTAATAAGTTTCATTATAGGTCAGATTTAAGCTCTAAAATGCTTGGTGTTACTGAAAGTGGACTATAATTTATTAGGGTAGGTCACAGCATCTTTGTCATTTGCATTCTATTGTAATATAGCACAGTTCTTTCCAAGTACTTCATTATTATATATAGATGCTCATACAGGGCAAAAACTTTTAGTCATTTATTTATTTTATTTATATTTATGAAATTTATATCCTACCCAAACTTACGTCTCTGGGCGGCTAACAATTAATTACATAACAATGACCAGTGACATATCCTATGAGCAGCTGAACGGTATAGTAGCCCCTCTGGTCAGGCATGGTAGTGCTGAGGTCAGCACTAGCTTAGAGTTTGTGTGTAGCAGCAAACCTTCCAGTTCCACTGAACCACCACAGATGCCAGACAGTTGACAATCTTGCATCCAAGTAATCCTCCTTCAGAAAGAAGCTATGCAGTTCTTCATTTCTTCAGTTCCACCATCCTTCCTCCTCATAGTCCAACATTTCTTCCCCCTTGTGCAGGAGGCCACCCTCTCTGCTCTTTACTGAAAGCCAAAGTAGGTCTCCTTCGCAGTACACAATGGGAGGGAACTATGGTGTTGATGCCTTGCCAACCCAGTCCAAGGAACTACACCTTCCACAGGAGGAAAAAATAAACCTCATTCAGTTGCAGGCTTCTGGAAGATGCCCCCTGTTGAGTGTCTGCTACCCTTTAAGGTCAGTTCAGGCAGCTACACAGGAACCAATGTCCCTGTCTCTTTCTCGTTCTTGTTCCTCTTGCCTCACACCAGCCACATGTGGTGTCACTTCCAGGCACTTCTCAGTGCAGAATGTGATGGGATTTGCTGGGTAAATGTCCACTTCACCTCACAAAGCCACAATGCAATTATGGCATCAGTCACAAAATGCTGAGACAGCTTCCCAGCAATGTTTCATGCTGCTGCTGATGCTACTACTGCTGCTACTACTACAATGATTGGTTATGCTGGTTATCATCTCTGAAGACTTGGGACCAGGGTACCTCAAGGATCTCATGCCTCAGGGTACAGCATGTCCTCACCTCTTGCCTGTGGGCTTCTCAGACACATTTGGTGGGCCACTGTGGGAAACAAGATACTGGGCTAGATAGGCCTTGGGCCTGATCCTGCAGGGCTCTTCTTGAGCCGGGTCTCATGATCAGTGAGACCCGGTTCTTGAAAGTGCGCGGGGAGAGCGGGCAAAGCCTGTTCTCCCCGCACATGAGGAGGGAGGGAGCCCTGGGCAGCCGGATCCACCACCCACACGATTGCCGGCTCCGTGACAGAGCTGCGTGGGGAGCTGTGTAGGGAAGCTCCACGGGGAGCTGCGCAGGGCATACTGGGGAGACCCCCGGAGCCGAGAGGCAGCTTTTAGCCTCCCTTCCAGGGGTCTACTCATGAGTAGCCACGCCGCGGCTACTCAAGATCTGGAAGCCCAGGTTTTTGGAGCGCTCACTCTGCAAACCCGGGCTTGGGGGAGGGCTACAAAAGCAGGCTAGCTGCTTGTAAGCCACCAGGCTCGCCTGGTGGTTTATACAATCAACAAAAATCGGGCTAGGCTCTCCTAGCCCAATTTTTGCTGATCATGAGAATAGCCCCCTTATGTTCTTATGGCCATCTTCTCTTGTATCTAGTCGCCCAGACACTGAGAACTGCCTCAGAGTACCTACTCCAAGTTCCTATGCCATCTGAGGTGTGGCAGGGTGAGGGGACTTGTGAGAGGGCTTTTTATGTGTTGGTGAACTGTTTGTGAAATGCTTTTTATTTGCCCAAGTTTTTTAGCCTGTTTGTTTTACTGGTTCTGTGATTTTATAAAACAGTTCGGCTTTTATTGCTTTGCTTTTTGTTGATATATTTATTCTTCTTTTTGTTGTGGGTTTCAATTGTTTTTGTGAGCAGTCCCAACATTTTTACCTGTAGGTCAGGATATAAGTAAGTAAGTAAATGTTCTGAGGTTGCACGAATAGGCCTATCAAACTATGGTTTTGCCAGGCCACTGATAGGTGATTGGGCCTAAACGATTTCTTAAAGGGTTAGAACTGAGACTAGTGCTCTGCAGGATGTGTGCAAGCAGCTGCAGTTTGAATTGAGTGGGGGAGGGCTCAGAGAGAAACCTAGACGTGGTTTACCATTTAAATTTGGACAGGGGCAAGGAATCAAAGGGGGAGTGGTGAGAGTAGATTGTAAGCCCTTTGGGGACAGGGGACCAGCTTATTTATGTATTATTTGTCTTTCTATGTAAACCGCTTTGAGAATTTTGGTTGAAGAGTGGTATATAAATATACGTCGTCGTCGTCATAGCAGAGTGGCTGAATTGGAGGCAGACGTGGGGACTGTGGAAGAGTCCACTATGGGAGGGTCCACAGTGTTGCTTTGGAATTCTAATGCAGGATCAGTAGTTGTGTTGCTTGTTCTAAGGAGCCAGCTTTTTTCCAGTTCGCTCTGTTAATATTTGTACCTAAACTGGTAGTAAAAAGACACTGCTGTTAGTCTCTCTCATCACAAGGAGACAGACTATATAAAGCGGACACCCTTGAAACCTTCCATCACTGCTAACAATATGTAAGAGATATGGAGCCGGGTCTCACGATCCGTGAGACCCGGTTTCATTTGGTGAGCAGGAAGAGCGAGCGGGGAGGGAGCCCTGGGCGGCCGGATCGGCCGCCCACACGATGGCCAGCTCCAAGACGGAGCCAGCGGGGGCTGGGAAGCTCGGGGGCCGTGCGGCCCCCGGAAGCCCCAGTATGCCCTGCGCGAGCGCACAGGGCATACTGGGGAGACCCCCAAGCCGGGAGGCTGCTTTTAAGCCTCCCATCCAGGGGTGTACTCGCGAGTAGCCGCGGCACGGAACTGTGCCACGGCTACTCACGAGCAGTTAGCCCGGGTTTGCGGAGCACTCGCTCCGCAAACCTGGGCTAAGAGGTGGGCTACAGGAGCGGGTTAGCCGCTCCGGAACCACCAGGCTCGGCTGCGAGCCCGGTGGTTCTAACGATCACAAAAATCAGGCTAGGATTGTCTTAGCCCGATATTTGTGATCGTAAGAATAGCCCCATGCTATATCTCAGTCATCCTTCAGCTATCCTGAAAAAGCAGATCATCATCATCATCATCTCCTCCATACAGTGGGAGGGGTATGAAGCTGAAATATAGTGGCTTGCTTAAGGCCACTTCCTCAGTTCATGGCCAAGGTGAGAGTTAATCAGAGGGCTTCTTGGTTCACAGTTTAATCTCTTTGCATGCTGGCTTCCAGTCCTGTATAAGGCCATGCCCTGCTCCCTTTTATCTTTCTACATTGTGTTTTTGCCTCTTGGACTCGACTGAATTTTGTAGATACTAGGTTGGGAAGTAACTTGTTACTCTCCCCTGCTAACTGGGCAAAGAGGCACCTTTTGAACATGGTGATTCTCTTTATTTAGCAGGGGGAGAGTAACTGGCCCTATCCACCCCCAGCACAGGACCACCAGTGACTGTTGCTGGTGTCTATCTTGTGTTTTTTTAGAATGTGAGCCCTTTGGGGACAGGGGGCCATCTTATTTATTTATTATTTCTCTGTGTAAACCGCCCTGAGCCATTTTTGGAAGGGTGGTATAGACATCGAATTAATAATAACAACAACTTGCCTAGGGAGCAAGAGGTTGCCGGTTCAAATCTCCACTAGTACGTTTCCCAGGCTATGGGAAACACCTATATCAGGCAGCAGCAATATAGGAAGATGCTGAAAGGCATCCTCTCATACTGCACAGGAGGAGGCAATGGTAGATAAACCCCTCCTGTATTCTACCAAAGAAAACCACAGGGCTCTGTGGTTGCCAGGAGTTGACACCGACTCGATGGCACAACTTTATCTTTAGGTTGCATCCAAACATGCCTTGCAAAAGCAGAAAGGCACTTTTGCTCATGCAAGACTGCCCCCCATTTCCTCCGATTCCTCCTGCATCAGGCAAGCCCCACTGCCTCATCCCACACTGTTCTGGCACATCCCCAACCTCTAAGAGCAAATTTGTGGAGGGTGCTCTGGGGTTCCAAAATTTCTTCTCCCCCTCCAGTCACACATGCACACCCAAAAGTTCTGAGAAGCATCTCAATCCTATGTATACCTACATAAGAGTAATCACTATTATACTAGCACAATAGTTCCAGTATAGTTAAGATGTTGAGTGTTTTCAACATTCCACTATTATAAGCCCTGAACATTTGATTGCTTATAAAAGCAAAACCATTTGTCCGATCTGCCTCGCCACCAGTACACATTCACTAGTTAACAAGAGACACCTCCCCTGCAAATTTGGTAAACATCTGCTTTAATATGACTTAGACAGGGCCGTATAAAGTGTTTCTCTTTCAAACAGGGGTTTAAAGGACTGAGGGAGTGCTATTTAAATGTTTTTGTAGTCCATTTGCATAGTTTCAGCCTTTAGACTGCGTGCCAGTAGAGTGCCTTTTGTATATCCCCCAGAGACCCAACTGATGGTTATTTTACAATTGATCCTCAGAGTTGGGTTTTAAGAGGTGGGGGGGGGATGCATTTATAGTGCTAACAGAGTCTGTGCAGTAGCAAGTTTGAGGTTGCAGTGCACAGTAAACATGGTGGCTGACTCCCTGCCCCGACCTTGCTGCCTGCTGCCACTGCTCACCTCTCCATTCCACTGCCCCAACCCTGCTGTTTGCGGTCGCACTCCTGCCCACCACTCGCCCCAGCCTCTGCAGTTGTGGAAATGGCAAGCCGGCTGCCCATTCCTCTGCCTCTAAGGCTCAGGTGGTCTCTGCGCATGTGCAGACTCCACACATGCACATAGGCCATCTGAGCCCAGGGGGCGGGGCAGCCAGCAGGGAATGCCAGCTGGCTGGGTGCCAGGACATGGAGTGCACTGGAACGGATGAGGGTGTGTATGCATGGGTGTGTCTATGCCACTTGCATACAACTTTTTAACTGTTTTGTTGATAACACCTTCCTGAAGGAAATTAAATCAAACAGGAGAACTGTGAGGTTTATGGGGAATTTCTAGGAAGATAATCTGTAGTTTGGGACACAGCTGTTGAGCATTTGTTATTTTAATTATCATTGTTGTGTGTGTGTTTTTGTTTTTAAGAAAAAGGGAAAAATGGAGTACAGATTTAAAGTGAACACATACTACCTGTTTCTTGTTGTGTTCTTATTCACTGCTGAATAATCATGAGGTGGAATCACACGGTCATTATTACTGAATGCACTAATTTCATTTACTTGTGTTTTTTCAGGCAGGGAGAGTATGACTTTCTTAGTTGAAGATTTTACAAAGTTTTTGGTGTTCAACATCAGGAAATTCTACCTTGTGCTTTTGGGTATGGTGCTTCCCCATAGTGTAATCAGATTTCTATTTTTAAAACTCCTGGAAAGGCTGCCTTGATCAGAGATGCATCAGGCAGAAATTCATCAAAGGCATCTCTAGGAAGTGATTAGGGAAACTGCACCTGTTAATGTCTGCCTGCACGCATCCATCCCCAGCCCAATGTCCAACTGAAAGACCAAGGCAAAGTGGGTGCATGGAGCCTCATTTCTAAAGCCATCATCATATACCAGACTGTACAAAGTCTTTACAGCTTATATGGGAGGGAAGTTAAGGTGGGCATCTTCATTTTCAATTTCTATTCTTTTTAGAATAGAGCAGCTGAACTCTCATTTTAAACTGAAGGTTTTTGGTTTATTGAATTAATTTAGAAGGGATTATCTCCCACATATGTATGCAATATGGTTGCAGACCTTTCCACTTGTGCTGCTTCTCCAAGAGCCTCTGCTGGCTCTGGGGCCCAGTACTTCACCTGTATTTGTTTTACAGTAAATCACTTTGATAATATTTTTAGTGGAAAGACACTGTTAAAGAAAATTTAAAAATAATTGTTCCACTCTATCCTGTGCTAATGATTCTCTACAAATTAACTCTTTACTAGTGCAGGTAGAGGAGCCACCTTAAGTGGTACAGTGGGGAACTGCTTGACTAACAAGCAGAAAGTTGCAGATTTGAATTCCCACTGGTATGTTTCCCAGACTATGGGAAACACCTATATCGGGCAGCAGCAATATAGGAAGGTGCTGAAAGCCATCATCTCATACTGTGCGGGAAGAGGCAATGGTGAACCCCTCCTGTATTCTACCAAAGAAAACCACAGGGCTCTGTGGGCGCCAGGAGTTGAAATCAAATTGATGACACCCTTTACCTTTAGTGCATGTAGATGCACATGCTCACACGGATTCACTCACACCATTTGGGTTATAGTGCTACAAGGCAAGATCAAGAACAAGCATGGGTACCTGAAGTGAAGTAAAGATTGGGGCTATTCACACCATTGTAGAAAATTGGGCTAGCCTCAGTTAGCCCAATTTTCTACAATCATGAGAACCACCAGGCTCGGCTGCAAGCCCAGCGGTTCTTGAGCGTGTAACCCGCTCAAGTAGCCCACCCCTTAAACCGGGTTTGTGGAGCGAGCACTCCACAAACCTGGGGGTTTTTTTTATCATGAGTAGCTGCAGTGTGGCTCTGCGCCGCAGTTACTCATGAGCAGACCCCTGGCAGGAGGCTGAAAAGCAGCCTCCCGGCTCTGGGGTCTCTCCAGGATGCCCTGCGCACTCGCACAAGGCATACAGGTGCTTCCGGGGGCTGCGCGGCCCCTGAACTGCCCATCCCCCGCCAACTCCGTCATGGAGCCGGCAATCATGTGGGCAGCCAATCCGGTCGCCCAGGGCTCCCACCCTGATCGTCTGCGGGGAGAGCGGGTTTAGCCCGCTCTCCCTGCTGAGCTTCCCAAACCGGGTCTCACTGATTGTGAGACCCAGCTCACTTAGTTACAATGCAGAAGCTTTCAATATAGGAGTCCTAAAATTCAAATTCTGAAGAGTGTAGACCAGCTTGTCTTTTGAGTCTCGTGACATCTTCTTTAACATTCTCTGTGTGTGCTTTATTGAGGATTGCTTTTAGCATTAACAAAAATCCATTACTTCTGAATCAAAATTAATTTTGTCTCTGTTACAGTGTGCATTTGCTAAATAAACAAGAACCTCCCTTATCTGTGCCTGGAACATTTACATCTATAACATAAGGAAACATGAATGAGCCAAAGAAATGCTTAATAACTTGTCTTGATATTGGATTTTTTTTTTTAAATAGTAAGCTTTCCTTGGATAGCACTCATTTGCCCCTGGTTTACACAGACATATAAGGCTTTGTTTATCCGAATTAATAATCTGAACTCAGTACTTGGGTAAACTGTTTATCTTGCAGTGCTGCAGAGTAAAGGTACTTTTCCAGTGTGTTGTGTAAGCTGACATCTTAAAATAAAAGTGTGTGTGTGTGTGTGTGTGTGCGCAACCAAAAATTCAACCAAAGAGCTCTATTCCATTTTTAAGATTCGTATACTGGTGGTGGGGGTGGGTGGGTGTTAGTAATGGATAAACTCTCCCCAGCTCAACTTTTGATTACCTTGCGTTTCCAGGCTTTTTTCTTTTTTTTTTTAAAGAACTTGGTTTATTTTCTCAGATTTCTTCAACGATTTGTATATTGAGGCACTCAGGAAATTCTAGCGGGTACCTCTAGCAGGTACTAAAGCATGAATGACCATGCCCAGATAAGAATCAACTCCCAACCAACAATACTTCTATCTGATCTGGATTAAGTTTCAATTTGTTTCTCCACATCCAATCCCAAACATCACCAGATACCAATCAATGTTCAATGTTAAAACCTTCATGGTAAAGTACAGCAGTTAAAAGAAATCCTGATTCTGATCCAGCTAGGGGCTATGTGCTTCCTGTCCCGAGCAGGCCTCCATGTACAAATCATTCACTGGGTGATGAACCCCATGTGCAGATGGGTACTGCACATGAAGTTTTCCACTTGTCCAGCTGTTGGGGCTGCATGCACGGATCCCTCTTTAAAAGGTTTTATGGGTTGTTGAGAAGTTGCTCTGGGATGTCTCCCAGCAGGGGCTCAAATACTAGGAATGGGGTTCTCTATCGCATACTTTCCTCCTCCTCCTCCTCCTATCCCAGGGCTGCTTAACTGTTCCAGCAGAACCTTGAGGGAATTCTCCTTGGCTTACCATATCTTAGCCTCTAACCCTGCATATGCTTCCTCCTTACTACTGCTCACTGAAGTCTCATGGGAACATGTCATTATTATCACAACTGCTGACCCATCCCTCTTCACTCCTGTCTCCAGGGCTACCACTGCCATTGGCCCTGCATGAGAGCATTAACCAAGTCTATCAGCAGTTCAGAAAGGGAAGTGGGGTGGGGCTGGACAAAGGAAACTCAACCCCATTCTCCTCTTTCCCCACTGATGAGCTTCGTGGAGTAACTACTACATTTTCAAGAGGTTTCTGCATACGAAGCCTTGGCTGCTGCAGTATGCACAGCTGGATCAGGTATCTTTCATTTACCCAAGACACTCAGCAATGAATGGGATTTATTAGTAAATATCAAGGGTAACCATAGGTGGGGCTAGGAGTAGGAAGATTCAAACCTGAAACAAGTTAAGAGGTAATGGAGGGCAATCTCCAGCCCATGGTTTTCTCCAGATTGTAAAGTTATTTACTTGTCTCAGCCAAAACCTCCATCATTCATACCAGCACTTGGGAGCTAGCTATTTAGATCTAAATTCGCCCCATGGTTGGCTGCAAGTAAAGGAATCTTGCCCTTGGACAGGTGAATTGTACAAGTGGACCTCGTCACACATGGCACCAACACCCAGGCAATGGAAGCCCAATCTCGGTATACGCAGGTACAGAAAGGGTTAGGAACCACAGGTACGTGGATCTTAGGTGGGCTGAAACTACCTCCGAGGTCATTTCCGGCCACAGTTTTGCTTAGAGGAGCCACGTTATGGTTCTTCTGTTAATCCCCCCTCAATATTTTTCACATGAAAATGACCAATTTGGGGAGTTGGGGCGGGGGGTTATGGACAGCTGGAGGCCTGGAGAGCATGGTATGTTTCTTTTTTGCTCCTATTTATGCCTCCCCCCACTTTGTTGTTGTTGTTGTCCTCCTCCAGGAACCTAACCCCCAATTCCCATTCCCTCAATGCCTCATTATCCACGGTTTTACTATCCACAGTTTCAGGGCAGAATGGAACCCCCACAGATAATGAGGTCCAACATTAGTGTAGGAATTTGCAATATCCCATCTCATTCTAAAGCCCCCATGCCTCTTCTTCCCCTCAGGAGCTCTAACCTGTCTATCAGCATTGCCTCCACTTCCCCCCTTGCGATCTCAGCACTCTCTTCTCCACCCCATGCAGGACTAGGCTAAGACCACCAACTGAAGGTCTGGGGGGGGGGTTGGATTCCTGAGCACCTATTTGCAGTTTTACTGCATTTTCAAGTTTCATACCGCTTGAAAAGACCACAAGGTATTTGGCTACACAAACACAGACACAGCCCACCTGTCCTTTCTTCTCACAAATATGCACATGCATACTTTTAAAATAAAAACAAGCCTTTTTTTCTCTCCCTCTCTCACAATATAAACACTTCTGGGATATGTCCTTAAGCAGCAATCTGATGCACACAACAGTTACTAGGGAGTAAGCCCCTATGAGTTCATTAAGGCTTTACTTGGAAACTGTATAGAATTGGCTTCAATTCTATGCAAAATTTACTTTATCAGATTTGAAAATTAAGCCATATAGATCACAGACCTGACCAAAGTATTTACTGTATGCTAAAGATCTCACCTTCCAGTACTACTACCACTCACCAAAAAAAGGCAAAAGAGACAAAACAAAATAACCAACCATAGCAATCAAAAACTGGCATAAGGACTATAGAGAGAGGTGCAGCTACTTGACAATTTTGGACTCTCCTAGTTTCCAAGCCATGCCTGCTAGGTTGCCCACAAATAGAAGGCAAGAATTTCAGAATTCATAGAAATTAAGAACAGATATTTCCGTATTAGACACACATTTCAGACAGTATAAGTTTGAAATTGCCCAGTTACTAATTTCAGTTAAAATGCCATGTTTTATTTGGAAGCTAAAAAAAAAACCCTCCCTTCCTCCCTCATGAGGTGATAGAGCAGAGAAAGGCAAGGAAGCTAGCCACAGACTTTCCTTACTGTCCCACAAAAGTGGGGGGAGGGGTGTCGGTTATGAAAATAACTCCCCAGAGGAAGTATCAGTCCACCATATCCCAGCCCTTTCCCACCCCATTTTCTAGATCTCACCACCACAGTCACACAAACTGCAGGTTTTGGAGCAGTAGAGTCTCAAGAGAGATAGGTTGCTTACATTACTGAACACAAAATGGTGCCTGCAACTTATAGTTAGGTGGGTAACATGGCAGCTACAGATGGAGATCTTTAGTGGGGCTGTGGCCACTTTGTCCCTACACAGGAGCCACCTATCACTGAATCTGTTACTTGATTAAGTCTGGAAATTATCCCACTCTTGCTTAGTAAATGTCAACACTTACTGGGGAAACATTTAGTTCTCTAGTTACTAGAAGTTTTCTACTAAATGCCAGAATGTTCTGACATTTTCCACTCTCCTTTTACTTGTTATGATCTGCCAGTAACTGCTAGCTTCTGTCAACCTTGTGATATTCACTGCAATATACAAAATAAACAAATTTACATCATATAATACTGAAGACCATTTCTTTTGAATCCAAATACTGTAGTATACATAAAGGACATGCCAAGTCCTGCATACCTACCATATGATTCAATTAACTAATTATGATATATTGGAATGGCATGGGCAAATGATGCCAATATATTTCTAACTGTAGCTTCACACTAATGAGAATTGTTTTCCTGGGATTCCTCCTGATTTACTGAGACCAGTGGCTTGCAAACTGTGTTCTAGTGAATGCTTGTTGTCACAGACCTTGTAATATGATGACACAGGAGACTGAAATGTAAAACAAATTTTACTTAACACTGTGTACCTCTTAGAAACTAATCCCAAAATGGCCACTGACCTGTATTTCAATTCTCCAATGGTGTTTCCTAGAACTGCTTCCTTTTATGCCCCAGTTGACTGAACATTCTGGTTCTTATTTTCAGTACACCTGGGATCCCTCAAAAGCTTATCATGATTCCTTTCTGTTAACCTTTCCTGAAAGACAGCTGCTAAGTTTTTTTAAAACTATATTTATTCTTGTTTTTATTTCATCAATCTATCCATCCATTCATTCATCTACACATGATATTTATTAGGCCTGTGCACAAGCACAAATGTTTGGGTCGGGTCAGACCTGATCAAATCTGATCCCAAAAATGTTGGTTTGGGGGCCTTTGGCTTCTTCTCAAGGTTGGGATCAGGACTGGGGTAGGGATCAAGATCTGGGTTAGACAAAACATTTAAAAAGTTTTAACAGTAGCCATGAATACTCACTGTGCACCCAGAAGAAAACTAACATAACACCAAAGAGTCGCAGGGAAAGTGAGGTAACATCAAAGAATCTAAGGATTACATCTGAATATGTACTTCCTTCCTGACTCCTTCCCAGCACAGTCTTGCACCAGAGAATCTGAGTAAAAAATGGGCTCAAAAACATGTTTTAAAATGAGATATGCATACACAAGTGCAGATAAAGGGCAGAAGATGCCTCCTCCCCTGCATCCACAATTGCTTAAATAAAAAAACCCTACACAACTTCTCACCGCCATTTGGAGCTCTGGAAAGCTCTAGATTTTTGCAAAAACGATTGGAGAAATCTGATCAGAACAGGGCTGGCCAAATTCAGCTTTGGACTCTCTCTGAACCAATTTTTACCAATCCAATTTTGCAGAGACCAACAATTTATCAGTTGCTTTTCTACCTTAGGATTCCAGTCTCCTCAACAAAGTATGTATTACATAAAGCTGTCACACTTTAAATATTATATTTTATTTCAATAGCAGAATTGGCTTCTGCACTCATTACAGTTTGCAAGGAGGAAGAACTGGAGTAGGGTTCCATATAATTTGTATCTGTCCCATATAATTTCCTACCATTGGAGAAAAGGAAACAAAATATGGGATTGCAAGAAAGTATTTAAGGGGCATAGTTTATGCTGTCAAATACATATGGCTCTGCCAAATGATGACAAAATGTCTGTTGAGGGAAGGTTACTGGCAAATACTTTAAATAGTTTATGGCATTAAATAAGAAAATAAATTATTTATGGTAGTGTTGTAATAGGATGCAGTTTAAAATGGAAAATGCTTTACTCATTGTGTTCGCACTTTGGACACCATTCCAGATTACTGTAGTGATATGTCCAAAGAACCCTCTCCATCCGAAAATTGGATGTTGAAATGACTTTGGTGGGGAAGAACCTTTCACAGCTCATCAGTGGATGATCCAAAGAAACACTGCTGGGAGACAGGGTCACCAATAGGAATTTCTGAGCCCAAGAGCTAGGGCACAATTGAGTCCCCCGTCACGTGCAGCTCATGGGAAACAGTAGCACATGCTAGACTCCTCCAAATAGCTCAACTATTTGTTGCTCACATCTTACTGAGAAGGCCCAAGCAGAAAAACAGAATCATAAAAGTTCTACTTATCTGAGGATAGACTCTGGTTATTGGTCCATCTGGGTCTAGGGCTGTTCAGGTCCCTGAGATCACGCAGGCTCAATCACTGCAGACACCTCGGTTGCAAAAGTGAAATTGTTTCCTCTAGTTCCTCACATGACCTCTCTTATCCAGTGGTCTTCCAGGCTTGACTCTTAAAGAGGTAGTACACCACAGGGTGACCTTCACAGGGCTTCTTCTTCTTGAAGGAAGGACTGGCTACCAAATGGATAGATAAATAGAGTAGTGGCTAAGAAACTAGGAAGCCTCCATTCAAAACATTTTCAATTTGTGACTGAAGGGCCAGACTAAAACTGATTGGGGCCATCAAATTATGCTTACGTTGGTGGAATGCTGTGCTAGCATATTGTCACCACTGGTGCAACTATGGCTGGTAGAGGCCCCCAAATGGAGTGAGATGTGGAAGGGATAAGGAGGAACGGAATCCTAAACTACCTTCCAGACTCCCAATGATGCCGCAATATTATGCTAATTCAGGAAATAGGGTAAATGGTGGCTATCCTATGCTACTTAAACTGTTTTTAGATAGATAGACGGATAGATGATTAGATTGGATAGGATTGTGTACTAGGAGGCCCTTCCAGGACTAAACGCAGCTCTTTTAAAAAGTAAGTAGCAGTATGTTTTGTTTGCGCCTGAGATAATGTATGTGAAGTGCATTCAATACTCTACAGTGCTATATCAATGCCTAATGTATATGTTCATATGTGTATGTACATAAAGATGAACAGCCACCTTTATCTTTATTATCTGGTTGTGATATTAGTCAGCCCTATGTATATTTTGACAGACAGATAGACACTAGACATTCAAACTACTGAAAAAATGACATTTGATTTCAAAGATATAGAATCTGAACTTGTCAGCATGTCAAACTTAACAGGAAATTTATTTTGAACTTGAGGAGGGTCTTATGTGGAGGATCATGTTAAAAGCCCTATTCTCAAAGACCTGTTTACGGTCTATATGAAAATAAAATCTATTAATCTGTTTTGTTTTTGTAAAAAAAAAAAAACCCTAACCACTGGAAAACAGAAAATTCTGTTTACATAGCAAACATCTCTGTTCAGAAGTTCAAAACATCCACTATACCAGGACAATTTTAAAAATATTGGGACTGCTGTTCTACAAATGAAAACATACCTATTGAGAATGAGCAGGTGCTGTAGCCAGCCTGTTTTGAAGGTACAGGTGCACTGGCAAACATCTGGTAATAGCAGGCTAAATCCCACAACATGATGATGTAACTGTTGCATTAGATAACTCTTTTGTAATCTGATTCTTCCCCCCCCCCCCCTTTAACCGGAATGAAGCATATAGAACTGCAAAATGAGAACAGAGACTTTCTATTTACCTTACCAGCTGCAATGCAGACTTCATTCTATCCATCTCTAGATTTAGTGATCTTTTTTTCTTCTTCTGACATTCCAATCCACTTCTCATTACTAAGAAGACCGACTTCAGTGATTGCTTTGGAACTTCTTATCTTTATCTATTTCATTCTCACAACCTCTTTTTTAAAAAAGGGTGGGGGGTCTTAAACTGGGGGTCTTCTGGGGTTAGAGCTTTGCTTCTTGAACCTCCTTTCCTACCTCAAAAAATATGCACCTCCTAGGGCCCAAGCAGCTTGAGCCACAGATAGAGAAAAAGACTAGAATCACACACAGCCTGAAGTTCTGGCAGTAAATGAGTTGGTGTCACTAGCCATAATTCCCTATGAGTGAATGGGGTAAATTGTTCTATCCTTGCCTCTCTGCTGTAAAAGCCTTGTATACCTTGCACTGACAATTCAGTTAAACTGGCCTGATGCTCTTCTGTGCAAGCAGCTGTGCGTCCTTTTGCCTGTTCCTCTCAGGTTATGATCGTTCAGTGATTCCTCACAGGTTATGATCCTCTCATTGTCCAAAGTGTGAAAGATGTAGATTTGGACTTCTGGTAATAATAGGGAGTTATACAAATAATGCTGAAGTTGAATTAATTGCTTCTCTGAAATTGAAAAATCTGGCCAGGCTTGAGTGACTTACAATAGTCTATGAAAGGTCACTGTGGTGGAGCATCTACTTTGCATGCAGAAGGTCCCAGGTTCAATCCTGTCATCTCCAAGTAGGCTGGGATAGACTGGAACCTTGGAGAGCTGCCAGTCAGTGTAGGCAATATTGAGCTCCATGAACCAATGGCCTGACTTGGTATAAGGCGGCTGCTGCCCAATGTATTCTGATACAGAAATAGTGTTTCCTTGCTCTAGTTGGGGATTATTTTGGCATTTTATTGTGCATTGTTCCAGAGATAAGTGGGATGTGTCGATGGCTCATTAGGGGCATTCAGCCAAATGAGTCTGATTTCATTCTGGAGCCCACCTAATTTAGGTGCAGCCAGTGCTGGATTTAGGCACAAGCGTAATAATCTAGAGCTTAGTAGAGATGTGCGAATTGATTCGAATAAAATCTATTAGAGCTCAAATCAGGGTGATTCAAGTGATTTCAAGTGCCCCTAGAAAAAATGGCCTGATTCAAATTTGAATCAAATCAACCCTGATTCAAGCTCAGATCTATTTGA
Organism: Hemicordylus capensis; assembly: GCF_027244095.1. Taxonomy (NCBI): domain Eukaryota; kingdom Metazoa; phylum Chordata; class Lepidosauria; order Squamata; family Cordylidae; genus Hemicordylus; species Hemicordylus capensis. The sequence continues at coordinate 117,169,813 of NC_069661.1, forward strand.
GTGGTGAGCACCATTTTGGAGAGCTGTTTTTTCCTTGTTGATTGGTTTTATGGCATGGCTTGAGATCTCCTTGCTTCTTGGTTGGCTTATCATCATTCAAACTAAGTGTTGCCATGGGCAACTGTGTCTCCATTGACTGGGGGGAGGTAGCAGGGAGGTGTAAGGCCAAAGGAGGGATTTTCAAAATGTATTCTGCTGAGAGAAAGAGAGCCTTCTGTGCCTCAGAAGAGAAGGATCAGAGTGAGACTGCAGCAGCAGCAGCACTGTGAGCAAAGATTGGTAGTGGCCTGGGCCTGACTGCCTGGCCCAGTGAGTGGAGAGAGACAGAGCATGCCTTCTGACTTATCTCTTTCTCTATATTTTTCCTCCTTTTTAATTTGCAGTGCCAACAACTGCTTTTATTTTATTTTTCTCATTTTAAAAAAATTGTACCAGCAGCTCCCAGTGGCTTTAACTGGGTGCTGCATTGACCTTTGTTTCCTTCTGTGCATGGACGTACCATTAATGAGAAAAAGGGAGATGAATGTCTCCTGGCCCAGAACCTCTGAGGGGCCCCCAAGGCCAGTCCTTGCCCTCTCTCCAGTCCCATTGCCAAGAGTGTGAGCTGCTGTCCCATCAAACAGGTTCTCTGTGACTCCCAATTTCTCTTTTGTCAGTCAGAGCAGAGGAGAGTAGCAATGGCTGCTGCTGCAGCAGAGAGGCTTCTTGAGCTCCTCCCCCACTTGACAACTGAGTACAGTTAGGATGGAAGCTGGGACTGGGAGCTAGCAAGCTGCTCAAGTGGAAAGGAAAGTCAAACAACTCTTTTATGGAGTGTGTGTGTGTGTGTGTGTGAGAGAGAGAGAGAGAGAGACAGACAGACAGTTTGTACCTGAGCTATTTTTAACTTTTAAAAAATGATTTTAAATGATTGGGTTCTTCCCCCTAAGTCCTGATGTCCCATGTGAAGTGATCTTCTTCCAACCTGCAATGTGTCATTTTCCTCTCTGTGTAAAGGAAAGAGGGAGTGGTGGCAGGGGGTTTATTGATTGGTTCTTTGATGGTGCTGTGGTTGTTGAAAATATATTCAATTGTTTTTCAGCCAAACGAGTTCTTAAAAAAAATGTTCCTTGCTCCCAGAATGGCTCACAATACTTGAGGGTTGGGGAAGAGTGGAACTAGCCTTACATCCTTCCTGATTGTTTGCTAATTTGAAACTGGTTTGCCTGGATATCCTTTTACCTGCTTTTTCCAAATGAAAAATATTGGTGTTTTTTTAAAAATTAAAATTTAAAAATCCCACCATGCTGCAGCCCTGACAAAAATTGTTAAGTTTGGAACAGAAGCTTCCTTTGGAACACACAGAAGGGGAGGAGAGCTGGTCTTGTGGTAGCAAGCATGAATTGCCCTCTTGTATTTCACAAAGCTAATACTGTTGTATTATTTGGATCTGTTGTAGTTTACACCTCGTAACTGTGGTCTCCTGTCCTCTCTTCATCTGCTACACTATATTACACGTGTCCTTCATGTTCTTCTGCAGCAGAGACATGGGGCCAGGAGAAGGAGAGGATGGCAGCGAGGGGACCATTTGAAAATCTGGTCTCTGGGCCCACTCCAACCTTGGTATTACCCTGCATCTGTGCATTTTTCTTCTACTTGCTTGTAGTCCCCAGTGGCTTTAATAACTGGAGTGCTATGCTTCCCCCCCCCCCTTTTGCAGCCCCAAGCTGCACCTTTGGTGCTGCTGTCTATGTGCCTGGTAGATTCATTTTTTGTTTTTGTAGACTGGTGTGTTCTGTCTGGTGCTCAGCCTTCCAGGCTCTCTCTGTTTCCGGGGGGTGGGGTTGTTTTGTTTTGTTTGATTGGGTGGTTGGGTCAGTGCCTGACTAGTGCCCACCTGCCAGCCTTCCAGTTGTCGAGTCCCAGTGTTTGCTTGGTCCAAGAATGTCTCCAAGAGCAACACCTGGCAGACTTCAGCCAAAGATGCTAGAAGACCCAAACAGAAGAAAACAGAAGGTAAGACCAACCCCCCACTTTGGTGATGCAATAACAGTTCTTTAAATAGGGCCTAATTTGCGGACACACACACACACGCTCCCCAAGCCCTGCTATGCTGCCTCATCATGGCGGGGGGTGTTCCTGGGAGAGATGAGCTAAGTACGCTGGGAGATATACTCCCAGTGGCATCACCCAAGGTGTGAAGGTCACCCAAGCTGCCAAACTAAAGCTAGCAGGCACCTATATTAGGCAGCAGTGATATAGGAAGGTGCTGGAGGTGGACGGACACTTTAGTGACAACGACAAAGGGAGCATTTCATACTGCATGGGAGAAGGCAATGATAAACCAGGAAAACCACATGGATAGAAAAGATAGAATGATTGTTAATATAGTGTTGGATGGTGGGCCCCTCAGGTCAGATGGTACTCAGCATGCTACTGAGGAAGAGCTGAGGATCCTTCAGAGTACTGATGGTGTTTGTAATGCGGTTAGGTTAAAGCCTTTTGGACGTCTAGTTCCTGATGTTGCCATGCGAGAAAAGAAAATGGAAGCTGCAAAGACAGAATTCAGAATTTCATACTGCATGGGAGAAGGCAATGGTAAACCACCCCTGTATTTTACCAAGAAAACCACATGGATAGATAAAATAGAATAATTGTCAATGTAGTGCCAGATGATGGGCCTCTCAGGTCGGAGAATACTCAACATGCTACTGAGTAAGAGCTGAGGATGTCTGAGAGTACAAATGGTGTTTATTACATGATTAGATTAAAGCCTTTTGGATGCCTAGCGGCTGACGTTGCCATGCAGGAAAAGAAAATCCGAAGCGGCAAAGACAGAATTACAGTGGGAACGTGGAACATAAGAAGCATGAATATGGGAAAGCTTGACATAGTGAAAGATGAAATGAATTGACTACAGATTGATATCTTGGATATCAGTGAATTAAAATGGACTGGAATTGGAAACTTTCAGTCAAAAAGTCATACCGTTTACTACTCAGGACACACAAAACACAGAAGGAACAGTGTTCCTTTCATAGTCAGGAAGAATATAGCAATGACAGTACTTGAATACAATACGGTCAGTGACCGATTAATATCAATTAGATTTCATGGACAACCCTTTAAGATGACAGTTTTTCAAGTCTATGCCCCAACAACTGATGCAGAAGAAGAGGAAGTTGATGAGTGTTATGCTCAAATTCAGTCAGAAACTGACAGAACATGCAAGCTAGATGTGCTGGTGGTGGTTGGAGACTGGAATGCCAAAGTTAGAAATGGTAAGGAGGAAAACACGGTTGGACTATATGGCCTAGGAAACAGAAATGAAGCAGGGGTATGTATTATTAGTTTCTCCCAATCCAATGATCTCTTCATTGCTAACACATTCTTCGAACAACCAAAGTGGTGCCTATACACATAGAAATCACCAGATGGAGTACACAGAAATCAAATTGATTACATTATTGGTGCAATGAGGTGAAAGAGCTCAGTTACAACAGCAAAGACGTGGCCAGGGGCAGATTGTGGAACAGATCACGAACTGCTCATGTGCAAGTTCCAAGTCAAGCTAAAACAGAAAAACAAAACTATCCGGTTTCCACGATATGATCTTGAGAATGTTCCCACCATTTTCAAGGAGAACATCAGGAACCGCTTTGAAGTTCTGAAACTCATTGATAGGGAACCAGAGAAACTGTGGAATGAAATCAAAGAAGTTGTTAAGGACAAATGAGAAAAGAGACCACCAAAGACCAAGAAACAGAAGAAAGCAAAATGGATTTCAGAACGGTGGAAATTGCCAGAAAGAGTAGAGAAGCCAATCTAGAAAGATAAAGACCTCAGGAAGGAACTTAATAGGGAATTTCAGAAAGCTGCTAGAAGAGACAAGAAGCAGTACTACTATGACATCTGTAAATCAGTACTACTATGACATCTGTAAAGACCTTGAGGATGGAAATAGACATGGAAAAACAAGGCAAGTTTTCCAAAAGATCTCTGAACTCAGAAGGAGGTTCCATCCTCGAATTGCTATGTTAAAAGATGCCAAAGGACAGATAATAACTGATTCAGAGAAGATCAAACAGAGATGGAAGGAGTTTACTGAAAATCTGTACAGCAGGGACTTCAACATCCAAGATACTCCAGAAGATATTCCCTACTTGCAAGAACCTCTAGTACGGGAAGATGAAGTTAGATCAGCACTCCAGTCATTACCAAGTGACTAGAGTGCTGTAAATCAATTACTGGATACAGTAATTGATTGAATAGCTATAGAAATATGGCAGGCAATAGAGGAAGAATCAGTCAAGATTATAACCAAACTATGCCAGCAAATTTGGAGAATGACACAGTGGCCAACAGATTGGAAGAGGTCAATATACATACTATTATCAAAGAAAGGAGACTTAGCAGATTGTGCAAACCATCACACAATATCCTTAATTTCACATGCTAGCAAAATAATGGTCAGGATCATCAAACGCAGATTAGAGCCCTACGTAGAAAGGGAAATGCTGGATGTTCAAGCTGGTTTCAGAAAAGGCCGAGGAACAAAAAACATTATTGCTGATGCACACTGGATAATTGAGAAAGCAAAAGAATACCCAAAAGAAGTCAATATGTGCTTCATTGACTGCAGAAAAGCCTTCGATTGCATTGACCATGTCAAGTTGTGGAATATCCTTAGGAAAATGGGTGTCCCAGAACATCTCATTGTTCTCATGAGAAACCTATACACAGGACAGGAAGCCGCAGTCCAGACAGAACATGGTAAAATACACAGATTCCAGATCAGCAAAGGAGTAAGACAAGGCTGTATACTTTCTCCTTAATTATTCAACTTATATGCTGAACATATATACTGAACATATACTGAGGAAATCTGGATTGTAAGAAGATGGGCACGGTTTAAAAGTTGGAGGAAGAAACATCAGTAAGTTGTGCTACGCTGATGACACTGCTCTGAGAATGAGGATGAACTGCAAATTCTAGTACTGAAAATCAAGGAGCACAGTGAAAAAATGGGACTGTGACAAAATGTAAAGAAGACTAAATTAATGACAACGGGTACAGCAATCAGCCTCAGAATTGATAATGAAGTGGTGGATAGCTTTTAGGATCGACCATCAACAGTAAAGGATCCGGCAGTCAAGAAATGCGCCACAGGCTAGCACTTGGTAGGGCTGCAATGAAGGCCTTGGAAAGGATAGTTAGATGCCATGATGTGTCTAGAATAGTTCAGACAATGGTTTCTCCTATATGGATGTGAAAGCTGGACTTTGAAGAAGCAAGACAGAAAAAGTATTGATGCTTTTGAACTCCGGCGCTTAAGAAGACTTTTGAGGATACTATGGACAGCCAGGAAAACAAACAAATGGATCATAGAACAAATCAATCCAGAATTTTCACTCGAGGCACAAATGACCAGGCTCAAACTATCATACTTTGGACACATTATGCGAAGATCCAGCTCCCTTGAGAAGTCCATAATGCTGGGAAAAGTTGAAGGAAAGAGAAGAGGACGACCAGCAGTAAGGTGGATGGACTTGATTAAGACAGCAATGAATGTACCACTGAGAGACCTAAAAGGCCAAGTTGCAGACAGATCATCCTAGAGAGAATCTATATATGTGATCGCTAAGAGTCAACACTGACTTGATGGCACTTAATCAATCAATCAATTTGTTGGAAGGGTGGCATTAGGTACTATTAGGACTTTTAGGACAGGACGGATGGGTTGCGTTAGAAGTGCCACAGTAATCTCCTGCCCTTTACCTTCCCTTCAACTTGCCTCATTGTTGCTCTGCCCCCTCAAAAAAAAGTCCCCCAATAAAGCCTGCTTTTTATGGGTGTGTGTGATTTTTCTAGGGTCTATGTGTGCACCACAGTGCTATAGACAGCACTGTGTATTGTGCACAGAGCATAAACAGACCCCCCCCCCGGTAGTGGTGTGCCCGAACCGGTCTGGCGGCCATTCCAAAGAATGGCCGAACTGCCGGACCGGTCCGGCCCTGCCTGGTTCGGGTCCGGGTGGGGGGTATGCCCTTAAGGGCGGGAGGGCTTGCTTAGCCCTCCCACCTCCTTGCCCCCGCCAGGGCCCGTATTTCCTAGTATAGGGGCGCTGGAAACCAGCCGCCCCCCCCCGCCGCCGCCGCGGCGAAAGAACTCCCCATGCCAGCCCTCCCTCCCTCCCAGCTAGCTGTCCGCCCGCCCGCCCTCCCACCCGCTCGCTCACCGTTCACCGGATAGAAAACGAGAGGAACTCCAGCACAGAGCTCCTCTCGTTTAGAAGGCCTCCCGCAGAATGGTGTTTTGCGCGCGCGCATGCGCGCGCCGCCAAGCACGCCGTTCGCCGGAGGCCCGGTCTACCCGCCGGGAAAGGGCCGGGTAGACCGGGCCTCCGATCGCTGGGTAGACCGGGCCTCCGGAGGCCCGGTCTACCCGGCCCTTTCCCGGCGGGTAGACCAGGCCTCCGATCGCTGGGTAGACCGGGCCTCCGGTGATCGGAGGCCCGGTCTACCCAGCGATCGGAGGCCCGGTCTACCCAGCCCTTTCCCGGCGGGTAGACCGGGCCTCCGGCGAATGGCGTGCTTTGCGGCACGCGCATGCGCGCGCGCGCGCAAAACACCATTCTGCGGGAGGCCTTCTAAACGAGAGGAGCTCTGTGCCGGAGCTCCTCTCGTTTTCTATCCGGTGAGCGGTGAGCGAGCGGGCGGGAGGGCGGGCGGGCGGCCAGCTAGCTGGGAGGGAGTGAGTGCTGGCATGGGGAGTTCTTTCGCCGCGGCGGCGGCGGGGGGTGGCGGCTGGTTTCCAGCGCCCCTATACTAGGAAATACGGGCGCTGGCGGGGGCAAGGAGGCGGGAGGGCTAAGCAAGCCCTCCCCGCCCTAAAAACAAGGCCCCCCTTCGGTGCCGGTCCGGACTTCTCCGGACCGTGCACATCACTACCCCCCGGGCCCACACCTCTTAAAGGCTCTTCTCCCTCCACCACTACCACCATCAGTGTTAGGGCTTAAATCTTTAAAAACTCCAAGGTGTCTGGAAGTTTATGAAGCAAAGCCAGGACAGATTGGCAAGCAGAGGGAGGGGTGATACTGCTGGTCATGGTGGGTGACACAGTGAGAGGGGCCTACTCTCTCAGTCTATGCCACTGATGTGTGCAGGCTCTCCTTTCTGGAGGAGCCTGGTCTCACAGAACAGCTGCCTGGCGGCTGAGATAGAGTGGGTGGGTGAGGGTGTTCCTCCCCTGTCAGGGAAGAAGTTCTTCCTGTGGCAGCAGAAGAGTTGCTATTTGCTGCTAGCCCAGCCAGATCACTCTTTCCATCCTCCCCAATCTCCATTGGCACTGCTGCCATCCACCCCCCACCCCCGGCTGAGTCTGAGAAAGAGCAGGGATTACTTCCACTTCCTGGACCTTCTCCGCCCTGGAGGGAGGGTGGTGGTGGTGGTGGTGGCAGCCTCCAGAATGAACCAGCAGCCCCAGCCTCCAGTGCCACCACCACCAAAATTGTCCTGGATTGAGAGCAGCCTGGTGTGGGACCTCGTTTAGCTCTGCCATGGTGACCCACACCATACTGCCTCCATCCACTGCAGGACACAAGTCAGCAGGACACAAGTCAGCAGGGGTAAGGGCCCCAAGCATCTTACAATGATGGGGGTGCTGCAGCACCTGCATCAGCATCATCCAGGGGTACATGCTTCTGCTGGCAGCCATAGGCCTGGTGTGTTGTTGACCAGTGGCAAGGTTCATGCTCCCAAGCTGGGGAAGTCTCCTGTGCAGTGGGTGTAGTCGGTGGGCAGTAGGTCTGGTCACCAGAGTCTCATCTCATCAACCCAGACCATTGCTGAGATAATTGCTTTGAATGACCAGCCATTCCAGGTGGTGGATAATGGTGGCTCCTGCTGGCTGCTCCAACTGCTTGCCTCTGACTACAACATGCCCTCATGCACCACCATCAGCAGGCAGGTAGAGCCCTCCCATCACCAGTCAGGGAGGCCATTTCAGGGCCGCTGTGCACAGCAGCGCTTGACACCAACATGCCCTTCACTGTGGGTCTCTGGACCAGTCCCAGTGGGAGATACACTGATTTCCTGTCTCTCACAGTGCACTGGTGGGAGCAGGAGGGCAAGGGGACATCTTCTGGTGGTGGCGTGACCAGCCCCTCCTATGCAGCAAAGCACAGGTAGGCTGTGCTGCATGTGGTGGTGCTGGTCACTGACCACATGGTAAAAGAGCTGCTGGTAGCTATGGATTGCACCAAGGTGGGAAGATGGCTGTCGAGTCAGCCCAACCTAAGCCAATGGTTCATGGTCACCAACAATGCTGCCAACATAACTAAGGCAGCTGAGCAGGGTCAGTTTGTGTGCCTCTGTTGTGTGACACACTCTGAACCTGGTCATGCAGGATACGATTGGCCCCTTCAGGGGTTGTAGCCAGGCGAGAAATCCCTGCCGCAGGCACTGAGTGCCATCTTGCTGCTGCCACAGCTACTTTTGTGGAAAGGTGCCGTAAGATAGCAGCTTTCTTCCACTGGAGCGAAAAGTGTTGGTGTATGTTCGAGGAGAGGCAGCTTGTGCTCCACCTACCTGAATACCTGGTTGGATGTTCCAACCAGGTGGAATTCCTCCTTTATCTTGCTCCAGTGCCTGCAGGAGCAAGAACCAGCAATCCACTGCCTGACAAGGAGGCATGGCCTGGAAGTGTGCAACCTGTCCAACCAGAACTGGGTGCTTCTTTCCGAGGTTGTCTTGGCACTGAAACCATTTTTGTTGCCACAAACAGCTTGTATGCTGAGACAGCAATGCTGCACCAGGCTTTGAGCACCACTCTTCTCCTTGACAAAACAATGGGTCAGCTCCTATGCTAACCACTGAGGAAGGAATCGCCTTGGCAGGTCAGCTGAGGACCAGAGCAGTGGATCAGCTCAAGACACCCTTGGGTAAATTGGCAGAGCATTTTTTGCCCTGCCTATATGACCCAAGGATGAAGAGCAAAGCGGTCACCGCTGACTAGATGGATGGACCTCCTGATTGCAGAGGTTAGGCAAGCAGAGGAGAGGAGGCTGGGGCACAATCAGGAGGAAGGTGCTGGAGCACCTACTGCTAGTGCACAGTCCACCTCCTAGAAGCAGTACTACTAACACCACTTCCCATTCTAGCAGCATGTTGTTTGTTTGTTTGTTTGTTTATTTATTTGACTTGTATGCCACCCTTCCAAAAAAAAGGCTCAGGGCTACATCAAAATAAAAACAATTAAAATCAGGGATATGTTGTCAGGGCTAAGTAAACTGGTAGTTCTGCCTCTGCGTTCCACCTATGATTATGGAGGGCTTCCTTGATGGCTTGCCAGGGGGATGGGTGGAACCCACTGAGCCCTGCGGCAGGCTGAGAAGTGTGTACTGCAGTACTTGCAGGAGCCGGTGGCAGACTAGGAGATTGAGATGATCCGGTTTGGGGCAACACATTACCAAGTCTGGCCAGACTTGGTGACAGTTGCAGGACAGTTCCTCTTGTGCCCGCCAAGACATGTCCAGAGCAAGAACGTGTTTTCCATAACTGGGGACATGGTGACACATCCATTGCTCACGCTTGGATGCTGAGATGGTAGAGCAGCTGGTCTTCCTGAAGGCCAGCCTCCCCTGCTGGGCTATCCCAAGCTAGTCATGGAGGGTGAGTGGCTCATGGCCGCTCGTACCCACTGCATTGGTATTGGTAGCTCACCCCACCCTGGCCAACTCCAGATCCAGACGTGTCACAGTCTGCCTGTTAGTGCTGCTAACACATGCAGATATTCATGCACGCCACCATGGCCGATGATTAGATATGGACTGGTGCCCTGCCCCATGTTTCAGGCTGCTAGCCAGGGCCCAGCACCAATCTGAGGCCATGGTGTGTTTTCTGGACACAGGCAGGCAGGCAGGGATGTACGCTGGAGAAGAAGAGAAGAAAAAAGACTTCTCATTGTATGAGATGAACTCCATGTCTGGCCTTGAGAGTAACTTGTGCTTCTCTCACTGCTCTGGTCTGCTCTGCAATCTGCATTGCAAAATGTACTCACTCAGTCAAAATGTGGCTGAGGATGTTGTTCTAGTTGAGCTGGCTGCAAAGAAAGGAGTCATAATTGTGTGTGAGTGAGCAACTTGAGATGTTACTGTGGCGCAGGCACTGTGGCTGGCAGTGGATTGTTGGTCTGTGATGCTTTTTTTTGGCCATTTTTGACTGTGTGTTTGGCAAAGTGCAGTATTGTGTGTTGGGAGGAACTGTGTGTGCTTCTGTTCTGCAGTGTTGTTTTTCAAGGCAGGGCTGAAAAATGTGCACACTCTGCTTGTTTCACCCATAGGGAACAATGGGAGACTCAAACCACTCATTCAACACAGACATGCACACACACCACCACCATGGCTGACAATTCAATATGGACTGGTGCTCCTGACCCATGTGTAAATCTGTTGCCTGGGGCCCAGCATCAATCTGAGACCATGGTGTTATCCAGACACAGGCAGGCACTGCCTGCCTTGAGTTGTGATCTGGTCTGTTTGTGAGATGGTGTTGTTGTGGTGAGAAATGGATAGTGGCAGCTCAGCAAAGCTATCTGCTCTGATATTTTCTTGGTGATTGCTGTGAGATGAGGAGATGAACTCCATGTTTGGCCTTGGACTACCTTGTGCTTCACTCACTGCTCTAATTTGCTCTGCAATCTGCATTGCAAGGTGTATTCACAGTCAAAATGTGGCTGAATATGTTGCTTTAGTTAAGCAAATGACTATGCTTGCAGGCTGCTAAGGGTGCTGCTGTGCTGTGGCAGCTGTTGCAAGTGAGGACCGAGGCATAATGGTATGTGAGAGAGCAATTTGTGTTGATTATGCTACTGCAGCACAGGCACTGTGGCTGTGTTGTAAATCTGTTGGCACGGCTGCCCTGACAGGATTTACGATCCCTTCAGCTCTATTTGTGTAAGTCAAATAAAGTTCTGTAGATAAGCGAAGCAGTTTAGCTGCACAAACAAAACGAAGAATGACTCTCAAGATAAAGTATTATAAACAAAATAAAATCCCTTGAAACTAAACTAAGTACCCCCCTTTACAATAACTGAGAATTAACTGAAATAACGGAGCAAGGAAGAACAGAACAAGGACAGGCTGGAACAGGGAAGATTGAGAAAATACAAGGACACCTTCTGTGAGAAAAAATGTAAAGTTGCTGACAGTAATCAGTGCCAAGAACAGTCTGCTTAATATAGGGCTCAAGATAAGCGGCAGCCAATCAGGCTTTCCTGACTCAGCACTTCTATTTCCTCTCCTGTGAGATCTAGCGCCTGCATGTCTCCCACTGAGCCTTTCTCTTGAGACGTCTTCTTAACACAGGTGAAATTCCAGCTTTCTCCTGATGTTCCTCCTCAGCCCTCATGTCTGCCAGCTGTTCCAACTCAGCTCCAGAGTCTGTTCTCCCAGCCAAATCCTGCTGCTGTGCCTCTGAGCCTGTACTCCCAACCGAGTCCTCCCATTCCTCCTCTGACTCTTCCAGAGGCGTAACTAGGGAAAACGGCGCCCGGGGCAAGCACTGAAATGGCGCCCCCCCACGCCCCCAACATACTACATCATACTTAGGTTTTTCCTCACAAGCGCCCGCCGCCAAGCCAGGCCACTGACTGGCCGCCAGGCGCCAGCAAAGCAATGGGGGGGGCGCGGGCGGTGCGGAAGGGACCGCTCGTGGGGGAGGGGGCGCCGACGCGCTCCCTTGACTGCTGCAGCGCTGCTGCACTGAGCAGGAAACATTTGTATTAACAAAAAAATAAAATAAAATAAAATAAAAATTTTTGTCATGGCGGCGCCCCCCATGTGACCAGAAAAGATGGCGCCCGGGGCATGTGCCCCCCCTGCCCCCCTATAGTTACGCCTCTGGACTCTTCTGACTCAGAGGTCTGAGCCATGACAGCCTGCCACAGCTGCAACCCAGCCACAACCAATGAAAACATGTCCCACCAAGGAGAGCCTTTTGTCTCATCACCTTCTCTCAACCTCCTTCTGTCTTGCACGTTGCCTCTTGGTGTGCTGGCTCTGAGGGGAAGGGGTGGCTACCCTAACTTCCCCCAGCCCCAAGCAATAAGCGGGATGTGTGGCAGCCTAGGGGAGAAAGGGAGGCATCCTTGGCATGATCCCGGCTCGCCAATTGGCCGGGGAGCTTGCGTAGGTGGAAGAGCAGGTGGCGAGAGACTTGCAGGTGGCTGGAGCGCTTGGGGATGTGCTCAGTGAGGGGAATCTCTCTTGCCCTCTTGACACTGGCCACGGGTGAGGGAAGGAAGCTGCTGCTGCTGTCACCGGTGGAGAAGCAAGGCGACGCATGCACAGGCCAGAGCGGAGTGGGCTGTGCAGTGCCAGGCCCAGACAGGGGCTGGTCACGGTGACGGAGCCACACACTGCCCCACTCTCATCTCCTCACTGACAGTGGCACAACTGCGAAAAGGCATCAGCACTTCTCCCTGCTCCTTTTTGGCGGTGGTGGCAGCAGTCTTCTCCTCCTCAGCAGGACCCATGGAAAGTTTGCCCGTGAAAGTGCGGAGCTCCAATGTGGTATTCTACAAAGTGAGGTGGAAAGGAGGGAGGGTTGCCATGGAGACTGGGTGGGGCAAGATGTTGCCAGCGGGGTCTCTGGGTGCACGAATTGGGCGCTGGGGTGACGATTGGCCAGAGTGGGGGGAGCCCAGAGCATGTGAGGAGTGCTGAGGAGACATAAAGAAGCAGGGAAAACTAGCACACAGATGCTCTGCACCAGTCAAGCTAGTTTTGTTTGTTTGTTTGTTTGTTTGTTTGTTTAATATACCCCTTGATTCCAAAGGCTCTAGGAGGTTCATAAAACACACATACAACAAAAACAAAATAAAACAAACTGTTAAAATAATTTAAACATTCAAAGATTCATTCCTTGAAGAGAATGATCTCAAAACAGTGGTGCATCAGCTGGTAACCTCCAGGCTCGACTACTGAAATGCGCTCTACGTGGGGCTGCCTTTGTACATAGTTTTGAGACTTCAGTTAGTTCAAAATGCAGCAGCCAGACTGGTCTCTGGAGTAACCCGGAGAAACCATATTACAGTGGTCCCTCGACTTACGAAGATAATCCGTTCCGAACGCACGTTCGTAAGTCGAAATTTTCGTAAGTCGAAAAGTGCATCCACGGAGGTCTGGAAACATTCGTAAGTCGAGGAAACCGCATCTAAAAATTCGTAGGTCGAGGAAGCCGCATCTAAACCGGCAACAACTTCCGGTATTTTTTGTCGTTCGTAAGTCGAAATCTTCGTATGTCGAGTACTTCGTAAGTCGAGGGACCACTGTATGCCTATTTTAAAACAGTTGCACTTGCTGCCGATATGTTTCCGGGTGAAATACAAAGTGCTGGTTATTATCTTTTAAAGCCCTGAACAGCTTGGGTCTGGGCTACCTTAGAGAGTGCCTTCTTCTGTATGTTCCCCATCACACGTTGAGGTCATCTGGAGAGGTCCATCTCTAGTTACCACCAGTACGTCTGGTGGCGACTCGGAACTGGGTCTTTTCTGTAGCTGCTCCTGGCCTATGGAATGCACTCGTGGCAGATATCCGCAGTTTAGGCTTGCTGTCAACCTTTAAGAGAGCCCTTGTTTGGCCTGGCCTTCCAAGGTTTTAATTTTTTTTAAAGTATTTTAATTGATTTTAAATGGTTTTGAATTGTTTAAATTTGTATATTGTTTTGAGCACTGTTTTTTTTTAAATGGTGTGTGTTTTTGTCTTTTTAATCTTGTTGTACACCACCCACAGCCTTTGGATTGGGTGGTTTATACATACATACATACATAAAGATTAATAAAAGCTTGGCTAAAAAAATGTTTCTTAAGAGCTCTTTTGAAGGTGGGTAAAGATGTTTATTAGTTTTTGGTTATCTAGTTAACAGATGTTCCTTCTGAGTGCTTACCTCATGCTTCTCTACATTGAGTCCTTTTTGGATATCTAATATTAAATTGCAATTAGTGGTGTATCCTCTGTAGGATTTACCTCAATATATTTTCAGTTGCAGGGTTGCTCTGGTGATGACACACTTAATATTATACAGCCCTTTTGAGAGAACCACATAGTGGTCCTTGCTATCTGATGATATTTTGAAGTTAACAAAAATACAGTACTAAAACCAATGAATAGATGATGCCACAGTTTTGGAAATGAAACTTACATTGGTAAACAGAACTGCAAGATACTAAAACCTGTGGATTATACTGTACTAATTCTGCACAAGGTTATGGAAGGGAATAGCTACCCTACACGTGTGTGTGTGTGTGTGTGTGTGTGTGTGTGTATATATATATATATATATATATATATATATATATATATATATATATGCAAATGTCTATGGAAACTTTGCTAAAGGAACACCATCACAGAATGGTTACATTTAAGTACCGGCAGACTACAACTTGGAAGGTACCATATTTTGATTTGACTCATTGCTTTCCAGAAGGAACCATTCCAGAAGGGAGTGGCTGATATTACTATACTGTACAAAAAAAATAAAAAGGTGGGTATATACAGGAAGACCATGAGACTAAGGGAGTTAAATGAACTCTGGATTGGGATAGGAATGCTAAGCTGTTCTGTAAGTAGGTTAATTCATTCATTTATTTATTCAACACATTTGTATACTGCCCAAAACGCAAGTTCTCTGGGCAGTTTACAAGAAGACAATAAACAACCAATAAAAAAGATTAAAACATTTCAACAATTAAAATTTAAAACATTAAAATTATGAAAACACAATTAAAACAATATCTAATTAAAAGCCTGGGTGAACAAATGCATCTTGACTGCCCTTTTAAAAGTTGTAAGAGATGGGGAGGCTCTTATTTCAGCAGGAAGTGTGTTGCAAAGCCTTGGGTCAACAGTGGAGAAGGCTCGTCCCCAAGGAGCCACCAGACAAGCAGGTGGCAACTGCAGACAAACCTCTCCAGATGATCTCAATGGGCGGTGTGGTTCATAGCGAAGAAGATGTTCTCTTAAATACCCAGGGCCCAAGCTGTTTAGGGCTTTATAGGTTATAACCAAAACCTTGTACTCTGCCTGGAAACCTATCGGCAGCCAATGTAGATCTTTTAAGATGGGAGTGATATGGTCTCTCCGAAATGACCCAGAGACCACCCTGGCTGCTGCATTCTGGACCAACTGCAGTTTCTGGACTACGTACAAGGGCAGCCCCACATAGAATGCATTGCAGTAGTCAAGTCTGGAGGTGACCAGCAGATGTCCTACTGTTCTGAGGTCATTTATCTCAAGAAACGGACGCAGCTGACATATCAGCCGAAGCTGATAAAAGGCACCTCTGGCCACTGCCTCAATCTGAGACACCAGGGAGAGTTTATCCTTAATTCATAAGGATACATCTTTCCTTAACATATGTTAGGATTTGTAATATAAATATTTGCACCAGTGGATCATATCTTTTTTTGATTTTCGTTTTAATGCTGCTCGCTTTTTTCCTCTTGTGTAATTCTCTAGAACAATCTTCCACCATCAGCCACTTCATCATCAGTGATTATTCTTTTTGGGCTGGCAATGCAATGTCCATTAAATAGAAACTGGAGGTTCTGGTGGCGATGCAATCTCAGATTGTTGCCACAGCAACTCAACCAAAGACAAAATCCATAGTCTTAAATTTCAACTTGGTTTGTCAACGTCAGTTTAATTCCGGGATGGCACAGTGTCAATCTGAGATTGCTGGAAAATCCTGTGTTCTCATGACATGTTCCGTGAAAGTATGCTCACTACTAGAATCTGTTTTTTGTTTACCTGACATTGTGTTGGTCATGTGATCTATCTTGTCTCCACTTTACTGTCTTACACTTGTCTTACTCTATCTTGTCTCCACTTGTCTTACTGTCAACCTTACCACTGCTGGCACTGCCACGGCCTGATATTACAGAACCTTTGACCCAACACTTTCCTCACCCCAAGTCCAACAACAACTCAAAGGTTCCATTACATTCTGATTCCAAGGCCTCTCCTTTTCTTTTGTCCAATGCCAAACTTGTGGGTGATCTTAAACCTGCCTCTCTCACTGATCTCTGCTTGTATACCAAGCAACATGGCCAAAGTTCAATAATCCCCCATTAAAGACAGTTTCTCAGCAGGATGAGACTAATGAACATGCTCTCAATGCTGCCTGTGTAACCCTGCATATGTGTAGTCCCCAATTGGATGAGGAGTGCATTGAATTGTTTTTGGCCCTGGTGGGTTGCCTTGAGAGAGAGGAATTCTGAGGAGATTCTCCGAGGGGAAAAAAGAAGATTCTGAACAGAAGCTGGATTTATAGAGAAGAAGAGTTTGTTGTGATGGAAAGATCTGAGAAGGGACTTCAGCTAGGAGACTGGAAGGAGATGAGAGTTGTAGCTTTCTGTTATCAAGTAGCTGTGGAAGGCCAGCACTTGGAGACTGAGGCCTGGAATCACAGAGAAGCCTAGGATCTGCTTCATTATCCATCTTGTAGAACACAAACCTTTATGAGACTCCTTCTTTGAAACTGTCTTGCTTTCATCCTCGTGAACAACCTACTGAAGGAATTAAGGTTCAGTGTGTAAATGTTTGTTATTTCTCTGTTTGTTATTTGTTTGCTATTTCTCTGTGCAAACCGCCCTGAGCCATTTTTGGAAGGGCAGTATAGAAATTGAACTAATAATAATAATAATAATATCCCTCAGTGAGGAACTACCTTGCATGGTTGTGGGGCTTGCGTGCTCTGAGGAAGGTGAGAGCTATGCCAGATGTCCAACTATACTGGACAGGTCTCATCAGAGGAGCCAGACGAAGAGTGCCTCTCCCATCAACAATATGGTGAGACGTAACTTTAATAAATCTATACCGGATCAGTCGTCGCCCGGGTCAACAAGGACCGTGCCAGGTGCTGGAGTCCCTGGACATCTGGTGGCAAGTGGGCAAGAGGACTCAGGATCTTCAGTTGAGCAACCAGGGCTGGAGACTGCAAGATTACTGAAGAAACGTCGCTTAACCGGAAAAAAAATATGAAAAATGCCAGCAAGGAAATAATGATCTGCTATTACAAGTGTAGTCCAATTAGAAGAGGTTATTTAAAAAGAATGTACCAAATTTGGAAAGAGAAGCATCAGATACAGAAATAACAGAACAAAGGCTAGCAGACCAGAGAAGATTCATAATAAGAAATAAAGTATTCACAGGAGTTGAGCTGGAAGAACTGCAAAGAGCAACACAGGCTCAAGATATGGAAGAAGAATTACCACCAGCTGAAGAAGTTGCTCAGGCACAGGTGGAGGTGGTGTTGGAAATAGAGGGTGCCACTGTTGCTGAACTGTTTCAAAATCAAAACCAGGCAACCTCCCCTTTGCCTTCACCTTAAAAAACCCAAATGCCGTTTAACAGAAAAGCAACAGGAACTAAAGCAAAAAATAACTGAGCACATGAATCAAACAACAACCAAGGTTCGACTTCCAGCTCTAAAAACAGTTGCCAAAAAACAACTTGCTCAGGCATTAAAAGATGTCAATGCTGCACTTGCAGAAATAACAACCAAGAATTTGCAAGAAACAAACCAACTAATGTACAGTGCAGCAACAATAACAACACAAGAGCTCGGATATAAGATCAATGGACCTGTAAAAAAAGAAAGTAGTACATCACCTAAATGGAAGATTAGATTAGAAAATAAAATCTCCAGGCTTAGATCAGATGCTAGTAAATTGAAAGATATGAAAGACAATGAGCTGAAGAATGAAAACACCAAACACTATCTGATCCAAAAATACCACCTAGATTCAAGGAAAATTAGAGAAGTCCTGGAAATAATAAAGCAGCAAGTAACAGCAGTGTCAGCAGATATGAAGCCAGAACTACACAACACAGGCAGAATATCCAATTCCAGTCGAATCAGAGATGTTTCTACCAAAGCATAGAAGGAGAAACTGAAAGAAACGTAGAAACACTAAATAAAGAAGAAACAGTGCACTTCTGGGGGGAATTATGAGACAATCCAATAGATTATAATAAAAAAGCAGGCTGGGTGAAAGAGGTCGAAAAATGTAACCAACAAATGCAAGATCTAATAAAATTAAAAATTGGACTGCACCAGGTGACAGTAAACTGCATGGCTTTTGGCTTAAACACCTAACAAGCCTTCATAAACAACTATCAAAACAGTTGAATCACATTTTGCAAGGAGGTGATATTGAACAATGGCTAACAACTGGGAAAACTCATCTCATCATGAAAGACCCAGCAAAAGGTGCAGTTCCAAGTAATTATAGACTGATAACCTGCCTGCTAACGATGTTCAAATTATTAACTGGAATAATAGCAGATGAAGTGATGCAACACTTATTAACTAACAAACGGCTTCCAGTTGAACAGAAAGGAAATTGTCCGAACACCAGAGGCACAATACAGAGTTGCAAGAACTTAAGGGGTATACTCGTGGGTCAAATGGGCCATAAGCCAGAATTTGGCTTTTTAAAAGCCAAATCTGGCCACCTAGGCACAAAAGACCAGCTGCTGATTGACAAAATGATTTCAGAAAATTGCAAGAGAAGAAAAACAAATCTAAGTGTTGCATGGATTGACTACAAGAAAGCCTTCAACTCATTGCCTCACACATGGATACTAAAATGTTTAGAAACAACTGGTGTCAGCAAAAACATTCAGATATTTATTTTAAAAAGCAATGAGCATGTGGAATACACAGTTAACAATCAATGGCGAGACACTTGGACAGGTTAGCATTAGAAGGGGCATTTTCCAAGGGGACTCACTAACTCCTCTGTTGTTTGTAATCACCATGACTCCACTTTCACAAATACTAAACAAAACAGGCCTCGGATACCAAACATCTAAAACATCAAGTCAAATCAACCATCTGCTGTACATGGACGATCTGAAGTTGTATGGAAAGTCCCAGTCAGAAATCGAATCACTGCTAAACACTGTCCGTATATTCAGTAGCGATATAGCAATGGAGTTTGGACTGGACAAGTGTGCTGCATTAATAATGAACAGAGGGAAAATAAGAAAAACAGAAGGAATAGAACTTCCCAATGGAAGCAACATCAAGAACCTGGAAGAGAAAGAACATTACAAATACTTGGGCATTCTCCAGGCTGATAACATTGCACACGCTGAAGTTAAAAGAAAAATTGGAAGTGAATACATCAGGAGAGTTAGAAAAATCCTAAAGTCCCACCATAAACACCTGGGCTATACCTGTTATAAGATACACTGCAGGAATAATAGACTGGACCCAGGCAGAGCTAGAGATGCTAGATCATAAGACCAGGAAAATAATGACCATCAGTCATGTTCTGCACCCCTGCAGTGATGTAGATAGCCTATACCTCCCTCGCAGCTCAGGTGGAAGAGGAATGCTGCAGCTCCATCAAACAGTAGAGGAGGAGAAAACAGGCCTTGAAGAATATATAAAGGAGAGTGAAGAAGATGCACTTAAAATGGTCAATAATGTGAAACTATTCAACACCAATGAAACAAAGCAGGCCTACAAGAAAGAACAAGTCAAGAACCGAGCAGAAAAATGGAAAAACAAGCCACTGCATGGTCAATATTTGCAAAATATAAGTGGAAAATCAGACATCATCAAGACTTGGCAATGGCTTAAGAATGGCAACTTGAAGAAAGAAACAGAGGGTTGAATACTGGCTGCACAAGAACAGGCACTAAGAACAAATGCAATAAGAGCAAAAGTAGAAAAGTCAACAACAAACAGTAAGTGCCGCCTTTGTAAAAAAGCAGATGAAACAATGGACCACCTAATCAGCTGTTGTAAAAAGATTGCACAGACTGACTACAAACAAAGGCATGACAAGGTAGCAGGGATGATACACTGGAACATCTGCAAAAAATACAAGCTACCTGTAGCCAAAAATTGGTGGGACCATACAATGGAAAAAGTTGAAGAAAATGAAGATGCAAAAATATTATGGGACTTCCGACTACAAACAAACATCTGCCACACAATACACCAGATATAACTGTAGTTGAGAAGAAAGAAAAACAAGTTAAAATAATCAACATAGCAATACCAGGGGATAGCAGAATAGAAGAAAAAGAAATAGAAAAAATCACCAAATACAAAGATCTACAAATTGAAATTAAAAGGCTGTGGCAGAAAAAGACCAAAATAATCCCAGTGTTAATTGGCGCCCTAGGTGCAATTCCAAAACAACTTGAAGAGCACTTCAACACCATAGGAGCCACAGAAATCACCATCAGCCAATTACTGGGAACAGCCTATATTT
The DNA here is from genome assembly GCF_027244095.1 of Hemicordylus capensis. NCBI lineage: Eukaryota > Metazoa > Chordata > Lepidosauria > Squamata > Cordylidae > Hemicordylus > Hemicordylus capensis. The sequence goes on from NC_069661.1 coordinate 117,190,087, forward strand.
TGCGACAATATCTATAATAACCAACAGTATTGATGATAAAATTCAGCCATCCCAGGTCCTTGGGAAGGACTCTATGTCTGGATAAAACAAACCAGTCAATAACACCTGTCTGACTGTGTAAACAAGAAATAATAATATAATATAATAAAAAATGTGTGTGTGTTGGAGGGTTATTTATACATGTGAATAATTTGTTCAAATGATCTATAAATATTATTATTGAACAGCATATGATTTCTTCTCATTGCCTCTGAATTCATTTCTGTGTTGGTTTCTAGATTGTGGACTCTGGGATAAATAATGGAAGTTACATCTGTACTTCTCAAGATGTGAAAAGCTCCTGGAATAAACCATCTTCATTCTCTCTTGCGCCTTCTCACTTGGAGACCATGCATCAGTGCAGTCACAGAACTGGCCTCCCATAACTCTGTTCCTGTGGGCATGGAAGCAGCTCAGTCCTGTATGCTCCCATCGGCAGCCATGTGTTTGCAAAGATCAAGGTAGGAGGAGGGGAGAGTGATCATGTGGGAGCAAGGTTGGATGACTTCTCATCCACTAACAATAAGATGCTGCAGACAGAATATGGGTTGGCCACATCTATCCCCCAGCTCCTATCTCCCACATAATCATTTGCACCTCCTACCTTGATCTTTGCAAACACACGACCACCAATCGGAAGTGTGCATGGCTCTCCTGGCCTGGCTGGCTGGCTGCCTCCTCAATTAAAAAAAATTATAAAAAGTGCTTTTTTCTAACTTGGATGATAAACGAGCTAAGCCCATTTCTTGCGATAAACAATCTTAAAATGGTGCATATGTTGGTAACATCCAGGTTTGACTACTGCAATGGGCTCAACAGATAGATATGTTTATTCGGTCATTGACCAGCAAACACTTACAATAGACCAGTACGAATTTTACAAATAATATAACAAAACCTGGCCATCACAGAGATAATATCAGTGTCCACATTAGTTAAAATATAATTTAAATAAAATTCATCAGACCGGCCAGGCAAATTATCTAACATAGGAGATATAAGTCTTAAACGGGGTTCACTATAAAAATCACAATAAAGAATAACATGCAAGGTGGATTCTATAACCCCTTTGCCACATGGGCAAAGTCGAAAAATAGCGGAACTCCCTTAAACCTGCCATCCAATACTGCTGTAGGAAGAACATTTAAACGTGCTAAAGTGAGGGTTCGTCTAAATTTAGGGACAAGCACCACATCAAAGTACTTAGCTGGTTTAAGATTAATAGCTTGACTCAGGGCTCAACATTGGAACTCCAACATTGGAGTCTGCTCCTCAGTCTCAATCACAGTTTTTAGAAAGCATGTGAAATCTTGGCTTTTTACCCAGGTGTTCCTATTGTTTCTGCTTTGTATCTTTTATGGTTATACTGTGCTTGTTTTTTAATCTTTTAATCAAATCTGTATTTTTATATTCTAGCTGATGTTTTAATTGTGTATTTTTTGTAGTCTGGTTTTAACTTTTGTGTGAACCGCCTTGAGATTGTTTTAATAAAATGCGGTATAGAAATCTAACAATAAAATACATAAATTGTAGTGATCAGCCTCCCCTCCCTCTAAAGAGTTAACGGAGTGAACCCTTGTCTTGACTGACACGCTGGTGAACTCCAGGGCAGCCAGTCCGTATACCAGCTGGGTGGGACTTAGAAAGCGGTTGCTCGGGATTCTGGGAACAAGAAGGGTGGTGAGTTTTTGCTCTCTTATGGTCAAAGTCAGCATGGACATTTCTCACATAACTGCAGATCCTTGAAAGACAGGATTGCAGGAAATTTGATTCTCAACAGGTGTTGGGTGAGTTTTCAAGGAAAAGGAGATTCAGCATAGGGAAGATTTTGTGTTAGAAATTTATATTTCTTTGTATGTGTGCTTTGCATATTCCTGATACTGTTCTATATTATTGTTTACCTGCAACAAAATTGAAATAAGATACACTAGCCTACACTCAACCCACCTCAGGCATTGCAAAAGACTCTGTAAACTTTTAAGTATGCCTAAATGCAACCTGAAACTGAAGCCTAAGGACAACCTATTTTTGTAACCTACTAAGTATTTGTGAGTGTATTTAAAACCTGAAAGCCTCATATGGAAGCAGTCTATAGTAACTGAATAAAACTGTTCATTTCTTTTTACAAGCCTCTCAGAGTTGGTTTTTAACTCAGGAAAAGGGGTGGGGGTGGAAGAGGGATTTCTCTGGTGCAAAAGCATCCTCAAACGCTCAGTAGCTATCAGTTTTTCTCATCCCATACAAGTTTACATGTGAAAGGTGTTTTTGTATTTGCCTGATACCCAGTTACAGAGGGACCTTGGATTAAAGCACCTAATCCACTGGTCTGGTTCTCTGCAAGTTTTAGGGTGCTTGGTGGCAGCATTTTAAATCTACCAGAAATATTGAAAGGTTTTAGGAGAAGCCCAGCCAGGCAGCTCACCAGGGATGACTCGACATTTCTTGTCCCCCATGTGAGCTAGTTTTGAGACAAAGGCTTTAATTCACTACATACATACATAAATTGGACTCCCTTTGTATGTACTCTGGAAACTACAACTGGTGCAGAATGTGGCAGCCAGGCTGGTCTCTGGAGCTACCTGGGGAAAAACCACATTATTCCTGTTTTTGAAAGAACTACACTGGCTGCCAGTAGGTTTCCAGGCAAAATGCAAAGTGCTAGTTGTTACCTATAAAGCCCTGAACAGCTTGGGCCCAGGTTATTTAAGAGATTGCATTCTTCTCCGTGAACCCTACCACCTATTAAGATCATATGGGGAGGTCCAGTCATAGTTACAACCAGCTCATTTAGAGGTGACCCCAAACCAGGCCTTCTCTAGAGTTGCGCCAGGGCTCTGAAACGCACTCCCAAATGAAATCAGAACCTCCCTATCTCTGGTTGTTTTTAAGCAACTCTTGAAAAAGCACCTATTTTATGAGGCTTTTAGTTTGTAATATTTTTAAGTTGTATTGAAGGTTATTTTAACTTGTTTATACAATTTAAAGTGTTAACTGTTGTTGTGTGTTAGTTTGTAAACCGTCCAGAGATTTATATGGGGTGGTATATAAATGTGATATAAATAAATGCAGCATAACTGCAGAAACACTCACAAACATACACAATATACAAATACACATGGGCATTGTTGCTGGTGCCAGGCACTTCATTCTCGCGATCTTGATTTGGGCATCAAAGATCAAAGAAAAGTGCGGGTGCATGGAGGACAAGTTGGAAGCAAGCACAATTTATGACATTGCACAACATCATGTTGTACATTTGCTTGTACTCTTGCACGTACCTGCAAGGGGTGTTAAAGCACTATTGTGCAATATCACCAACAAATTCTGTACACATTTGGTTTTTTGTGTGTGAATGACTTTTAGGGATATTATTGGAACCATGTACATGTCTCTTCATGGAATTGTTAGGCGTATGCATCATCCTAGTTCAGTTTTAATTCAGACCGAATTCCAGCTGGCCCTGCCCATTTCCAGGTCAGACTGAACCATGTCTGATTCAGCCATCTAACCGGGCCAAACCAGTTTACAGGCTGGTTGAGGGGATATACTTGTAAAAGGGAATCCAGTGAGGATTCCTTTTACAAGTAAAGGAGCATTTCCTTTACTAAGACTGGGGGAGAGGGAAGAGAAAGGGTACACATTCTTGAAGAATATCTGGAAACTTCAGTTGGTGCAGAATGCAGCTGCCAAGGTTCTTTCTAAAACTGCTCGCTCAGAGCATATTACATCTATTTTGAAAGAGCTGCACTGGTTGCCAGCTTGGCTTGAAGGCTCGCCCTTGAGCCTAACTGGTCGGGGGGAGGGGTGTCTGAGGGCAAGTCAAGCCAGGTCCCCGCTCACGAGCCTGCTCAATGGCTATATTTGTAAATGGGAATCCTTGCTGGATTCCCCTTAACAAGTACAAGCAGGGCTGAGGTGGTGGTGGTGGTGGTGGTGGGGAAGGTATTAAAGTATTTTTAAGATGGCGGAGTCAGTGCGGAGGCTCCTTCCACCATCCTGCTGACCTCCCAAATGACAGCGCCGGCCTCTTTGTGCACACGTGCAGAGAGGTCTGAAATGACCCATATCTGGCCTGGGCACTCATTTGGGAGGCTGGTGAGAGGGTGAAAGGAGTCTGCACCGCTGTTGCCACTGCTGCTGAGGCCACTGCCTTGGCAAGGGAAATGTCTTAAAGTCTATTTTTTTAATCTTTTTAAAAAACGTCCCTGTGTGGTGTAATGGCAAAGGCAGCAGCCACTGGCAGCAGCAGGGATGGCGGTGGGGACTCCTTTCACCCTCCCGCTGGCCTCCCAAATGAGATCCCGGGTCGGCTGTGGTCCACTTTGAGCCTCTGTGAAAGCACATGCATGCAGAGAGGCCCAAAGTGGCCTGCAGCTGACCCAGGCTCTCATTTGGGAGGCCAGTGGGTGGGTGAAAGGAGTCCCCACTGCCATCCCTACCACACAGCAGCATTTTTTTAAAGGTAAAAAATAGACTTTAAGATATTTCCCCTAACTTGCCCTCAAACCCCCACAGCCCTGCTTGGACTTGAAAAGGGGAATTCTTGTTGGATTCCCCTTTACAAGTATAGCCGTCAAGCTGGCTTGTGAGTGGGGTCCTGGCTTGACTCAGCCTCAGCCCCTCTCCCCACCAACAGTTAGGCTCAAGGACAAGCCTTCGAGCCAAGCTGGCTCGAGTGTGAACCGGCTCAATTTCAAGCCAGTTTGCACACCTCTAGAGTTTAGTGCACGAACCAGGTTTTCAACTTGCCTCTGTTCATTTTGTTTGGACTTTAAACTTCATTACATCATAAAGTTATTTGTTGAAATACCTGAGAGGGACATCAGTAACTTGACTGGTGGGTACTTCAAGCAAAGGTGTATTTTAGCTATGCTCTCCTGGCTACTTACTGACTGCTACCTTCTAGAACTGAACAGAGAGTGTTGACTTGGAGGAGGATCCTGCCTTTGTAGCAGTTGGTTAAAACTGAGGACTACTTCACAGCACATATTACTATTCTTTGGTTTGAGGAATAATTTGTTTCTTGGGAATAAGTAGATGTGAATAGGGTGTGACATTGGCTTCAAATATTCTATGTTCAAGGATCATTTACCATATCTGCACGTCTGTCATGGACTCTTCTCCCTTGGCAAAAGATTTTAGATCTTTGGTAGACACTTAATCTACAGAGTACTGGTCAGGGTTATTGGTCTTCATTGTCACCATATGTGAATTGAGTGCTTGCTCACACTGAGTACTCCTGTATCTGCACATTGTAAGAGAAATCAGAAGTGATCGACAAGCTTCTTTCTTGGGATGTTTGACCACCATGAATTAATTGCTTATTAAGAAAACCTTCACAATACATTTTGAAAATCTCTAGGGTATTCTGAGAAGAGGATAAAAGCCTGATATGAGAAATAACAAAATCTTATGGTTATGTACAAAGATTTGTTTAAGCAATTCCTATTCCCAACGTGTTCAGAACAAATGCCTGTATGAAAGAGAAATAACTGGAGACGTTTATAAATAAAATATCTGTTTCCATAAGTTCTGCATCTTACTCCCCCCGCCCTTCTCCTCATGCTGACTAACCCCTCCCCACTTTCTTTTCTGCTCGCTTCTCATTAGCTTTAGGAGGGAACTAGTAGTCTTCGAAGTATTTGTTAACGAAGTTGGGCAGCTTAAGGTGTGAGTACTACTAGTCCCTGCATGCATTGCTGCAGGCTGTTAAGGAAGAACCCCAGTCATAGTAGCGAAAGGACCATTGGGATGTGTAGTCTGCAACGGGGCCGTTCTTCCAAAGGTTCCATACAACCCATCAACACACCAGCACAAGCTTATATCGCTTCTCCCTTGCTAAAACGGATCTCTTCTCCCTCTCGAATGCTCCACTCTAGGTCTAGCACTTTTTCTCGCACGCAGCCACACAGCGAATCAGAGGGAGAGCAAGGAGCGCGGTCTCCTTCGCTCTCGTTCTGGTGGAGTAGGCGGGGCACTAGGGGCACGCGCGCGCGCTCCCGTATGTAAATGAGCAGGCTTGAGGTCAGAGGCAGATGGAAAAGGGAACAGACAGAATGGCCGCCGCGGCTCCCGCTCCTGCCGCCTCGCAATGCCGGAGTCCCCGCTGCACGGCGGAGCGTAGGGGAGTCCGCCGCGAACTCGACTCCTGGCGGCACCGGCTCATGCACTGTGTGGGTAAGAGAGACGGAGGGAAGCTGAGCTGCACGAGGGGGGAAGGGGTGGGGGAAGAGCCGGGTTTCCTGGGGCGGGGGAGGGTTGTGAGGGGACTCGAGCTAAGCTGCTTGGTTGTCGTCGTAGGAGGAGTCGCCGAGGACGGGCTAGGTACTACTCGCTCAGGAAAGGCGTGTCTGCTGGGGGGGCAGAGGTAGAGAGATGTCCCTTCTCCTGATTTAGTCCCTGCCTACACAACTATGTCGGTGAGGAGGGTGAGTGGTCGTCCCTTTTGTCCGTGTTTGCTTCTGGCGAAAGCACTCTGGAGTCTGTCCGGGAGCGCCGGCCCCTTTAAGAGGGGAAGCCGCTCGTGCGTTGACGGTTGGGATTTGAAGTTTCCCCCCTCCCTCGCGCTGGCCTGCCTCTCTCTCTGTCTGTCTCTCTCTCTCTCTCTGTAGGCGTTGTCATAACAACGACAGTTCTCGCTCCCATTCCCTCCTTCCCCCTCTCCCCTTCTCACAACCAACCCCCTGGGCTGTCCTGTGTCCACTATAGCATTTTTTGGCAGGGTCGAGTTGGACTCTTTTCCCCTTTCCTTCTTCGTTTGTAAACTTTGACAGCTGAGTTGGGTGTAGGGGCGTAACAAGGCTAGAGTGAGCCCTGGTATGAAAAGTGAAGATCGTTCCCCTCAAACCCCAGCTGCTGCTGCTGCCTTAAAAAGTGGTGCAAGGGAGAGCAGAGAACAAGTTGTAATGCAACTGGTGCCCCCTTTAGGGGCACATTCTCTCTCCCCCCAGCCCCTTCAGTTGTGGTTCTGCCCCTGGTTGGGTGCAAAAGAAATTTTCTTTCCTGACTTCTCTTGTGATGTGTGACTCTGTGTTTTGTGACATGGGAGTGGAGCCCATTCTTGTGTGCTGCATGGGTTGTGCCTGTGTGAGTACAGTATATGGGGCAAGCAGGACAAAGGCTTTATTAAATTCGTGTCCTGATCTTCATGTAGGATGGATGGTCTGGAAGGAAGAGTGTGGGATTTGTTTTCTCTTCCCCTTTGACTAAAATTCTTTCTGATTAAAATTTTGTATCTTTTTTTAATCTTGAGGCATTCCTAGTATGAGTTCAGTACCTTGGATGGCCTCACTAATAGCAGAACATAAGATGAATGAATCTGACCCATGGCCTAATCCATTAGGAATGACTGTTTTTGTGTTGGTTCTACTCATTTCAGGGATGTGACATGGAATTGCCTAATGGATTGTTAAAGCAGGTGGTGGAGCAGAGAAGAGGGAATGCCATTAAGCTTTTCCATGTTGGGGCCAAACGATGTGTTATGCTAAGTGTGCATTGGCCCTTATGTGCTTGTACTGCCCCCCCCCCCCAATAATAGGCACAGGGGTGCTGCTCAAAACTGCTGGCAGAGGAAGGAAGGTGTCTTAATGACCATAGTGGCAGTCTGCATTTCTCACCAGTGACTTATCTCTCAGGAGGGAAGCTACCACTGACTACTTTGGTCTGATCCTTTCTCGGTCCACACTTGTCCTTTTTGCTGGGGTGGAGCAGAAGGGATATGTCCATTTGACTAGCTCTGTAATTGTTCTTTCGGACAATGAAGCATCTTTAGTTTTATCAGTTTCCGGGCTGAAATGTGTTTTGAGCTAGTATATTCATATATAGAGCTGGAGTGTTTTACACCATTCTGAAGGTTTAGGGTGACCAACAGTGTTGCCCACTGGCATGTGGCTTAGATTTTTAAATTTAAAATCCTCTACCTCCCGGTGCCCCCCCCTTGTGGTTATGGACATTTTTGTCTGTGCTTAGGAATGAATGGAACATGATAGTACTTAGCTAGTGAACTGTGTTCAGATAGCACTATTCTAAATGTTCACTTGCTTCTGTTTCCAGGCAGTACAGTTTAGGAGACTCTTCCCTTATCTGACTGTTAGGCATCAAGAATGGCAATAACTTAATAGGAAAATGGGCAATATTGCCCTGCAAGTAGGACTGTAAGTTTGGCTGGGAATTGCAAGCGCCATCCTCCACTCCCCCCATCTTCTATATTGCATTTAATCACAGATAAGATTTTTTTCTCCTCCTGCCCCAAGGAAAAATGGTAGGAAGTGCTCCACTAAAGGCATTGATATGTGCTTAAATTATCCAGTGAGCTTCTGATGGAGGACCCTCTTCATAATGCCAGGAGATACAATAGGCTAGTGATGAAGAGATGAAAGCACAGACTTTGTTAGCAGCCCTGATGTTGCACCTCCATTCTGTTCAATGTACAAATGCTGAGTTCATAAAGAATGTTACTTCTGTAGCCTGGGTGAAACTTTTCCTTGTATCCCCAGAAATGGTACCTGTTGTTAGTTTATAACTGATGTTGTGGTGAGTTGTGCAGTAGTACTTGTTCTCTTACAGAGCTTACCCAAGCAGTTGCTGAATAAGAAGCATAGCTTGACATGTTATTTGATATAACAAAATCTCTTCTGACAAACTATCTCCACCCCCCGTCCCACTTGCCTTTGTTCATCTTTGGAAACACCGAGCAGGATCCAGACCACATTAGTCATGACTAAGCACCATTGAAATCCATGCGATAGTAGTCATGACTAACTTAAGTCCCATTCATTTCAATAGAACTTACTCTGGATCCTGCTCCTGAATCACTGTTTAATATCCAGTTGTTATTAGCACTTTAGTTTAAGCACATCCCTTATTAATAAAATTGAGAAAATGTTTACCAACAGCCAGAGAAGAATTTTGAAAACAATGACACAAATTGTTACAACAGCTGGAAACCTGTTCACATTATTGGGTATTCTGACCCACTGAGAGAAGTTGTCTGGAACTTTGGGGTTGTATGCCATTAGCAGAAATGTGGGGAAGAAAAATTTCTGTTGAAAAAACTTGGTAGTTATCTCCCCCCCCATCCCGCTCCACCCCTCCATTGATTAACATAGCCAAGTTTAAAAAGAACTCATGTCCATGGCACAGTACAATAATGTGTGGTGTTAATAATTATGCATACTCTAGGACAACGTTTTTAAAATTCCTGCCTTCAGGAAACTTCCCACATAAAATTTGGCTGCCAAAAAAATCCTTGCATGTTGGCAGAAGATTTAGGGTATATGTAGTCCACATGCTAGCAGTGATCCCTCTAATTTTTCTCATCTCTTTGCGGAATGAGTTTTGCTCTGGGCAGCAGTATCAAGGCAGTGTGTGCACACATACATTCAGAATGGCAACTTCCTGATTCAACCTGAGCAGGATCTAAAACTGAACAGACATAAAACAAAACTTGTGAGCGTGCACACATGCGCACACCTTAGAGGGAACAGTGCATGCTAGGCTTGTTGGACTTTAACACTGCTCTTCATGAAGTGAACAGGCACCTTTCAACATGCCCAATGTTGTGAATAATAAGAAATTGGTTATTGCCCATAGTATCAATCTTTCAGACAGCTGGTCTGCAGTTTTAACTGGAGAAGATTCCAAGGAAAATGGTTTGAAAACCATGGCTCTATGTATAAGGGTGCAAGTCTTTGAAATTGCTGGAGGCTAAAGTGAACATTTCATGAGAGCCAGTGTGGTGTAGTGGTTAGAGTGCTGGACTAGGACCGGTGAGACCCGAATTCAAATCCCCATTCAGCCATGAAACTAGCTGGGTGACTCTGGGCCAGCCACTTCTCTCTCAGCCTAACCTACTTCACAGGGTTGTTGTGAAAGAGAAACTCAAGTATGTAGTACACTGCTCTGGGCTCCTTGGAGGAAGAGCGGGATATAAATGTAAAAATAATAATAATAATGCAGGTCACTCTTTGTAAGCAACTGAAGTGTAAAGTGTGGTGAGATCTGATGCATTTTCTTGAAATTCCAGTAGCCTTTATTGCAAGAGTGCACAACTAAAATAACTTTGAAGGACACTTTATACTTTTGCTAACTTGAGAGGGTTGTACAATTAGGCTAACAAAAATGTATTTTTTTGCCTTTTAACACTATCCTTTTCTCTGCACCCTATAGCATGCTTGCTTCTTTTCTGTAATGTCTCAATTTCCCCCCACAGTGCTACATAGTGTTCTTTTCTCATTGCACCCCTTAACGTGCACCCTGTCTGCACAACCATATGTTACCACATCTTCTTGTGTCTACTCACAAGTTACACTGTTGCCTCACTTCATAGCTATCCCTTTTTCTGCACTACCATCTGCTACCTCTTTCTATTTTTCTGTCTTATAAATCTCTTGACATCACCCCATCTTTTTTTCTCTGAACTCCATGGCGTTCTTAGCATTCAGATGTCCAGATTGCAATCTCCTCCTCTTTGCCCACCCTGAAGGCCTCTGTATCCCACCTCTGTCCCCCTCTTTAAGTCTTTTCCCCCGCTCTTTTCCCCATCCTCCATTTTTTGACCCAACCTTTCCTATCTGTCCTGGGAGTTCAGCATCAGCACAGAACGCATTTACTTTCCCAGCAATTCACACTGATTTCAGTAGCAGGTGTATTGTGAACCATGGCTGGCAGTGGCTACATCAATCTGAAATTGCTGATACCAATGTCCTCATGTGTCTCTGAATCCAGGAAGAGGAGCAACTCATCCATAGTGCTCTTGACATCTTCCCATCCTACCCCCTGCTTTATAGGAACTTGAGACCTTGGATATATTCCAAAGAGCAGTTGAAAAACCTGCAACCAGTAGATGTCTAGATTTCCCCAAGAGACCACAAATAGGCACAGGGCTGCAATTGGCCCCACCTGTTCCCCTGGGTTGTACATGGTGCTTTATTGGAAGAGCTATTTACAGTGAAGGAAACTGATGTATAGCTGGTGAATGAAGGAGCTGAGAACCACAATTATATTTCACTGGCTAACATTCATACTAACACTTCATGCGGGCAGTGTGGGAGAGGTGACTTTTCTTCTTCTTCTTGCCAATTTCCCCTTCTCTCTGCAGCCCATTATGCCTCCCAACAAGAAGTTCCTGAGGATTTCAGGACCCTCAAGACACATTTTCGGGAGGTACAGAGGGTTGCAGCAGGAAGGGGGATCTCCAGAAATTGCCCCTCCCTGTTGCATGTGCTAAATGTCTTTTGGCACATGCAGTGTTAGTCTTATCTTCCAAAACAGTCCTGTTGTCATCTTGATTGTAGGAAGCTAATTACTATGGTGACAGATGCCTTATATTGACTTAGAAGTCACGCTTTTGCATACATTGAAACTGCTGCTTACACAAGCAGTAAACAATAGAAAAAGCATTTAAACTCTTATAAAGTTCCCTGATTTTTTAAAATACAGATAGCCAGTTGAATGTGTACCAAAGTGTGTGTGTGGGGGGGGGGTTAGAGGGAGGCTCTATTGTTGAAGTGGGCTTGTCTTTGAAAATGTAAATAAAGGAGATGGATTGATATGGAGTAGAGAACTTTTCAAAAACATACATCTGGACTTGTATTGCACATGTGTGACTGCAGGGACATATTTTGGTGATGTACTATGGGTTTGAGAAGGAAGGGCAAACTGGCAAAAATCTCCCCTTTTACTTAAACAACTGTGTAGCAATAGTCTAAAACTCATACTGCTGCATGTGTGCAATACTAGTCCATATGTTCAGCACCGTTTCATAAATTCATTAGTTGTAATGAATGGGTGCCAGTGTAACATTAGGCAAGTTCAGCTATTTCCAAATTGCAATTAATGTTTTTCAGGTGATCATACCTAGGAAGTGTGTAAGAGAATAAATGTCTTGTTGATTTATTGAGTATTCCCATAAACTTATTTCCATATAAAGCTTTAAACTTGTTTTGATATAATAAAGCACATGAAGTGGTTTTATTATATTTCTATACTTCCTGATATAGACATCTTCAGGCGGTATACAGGTTAAAACATAACAGATATAAAAACAATATAAAAGTGTTGAAATTCATTAAACAGATGATAAACAATCTATGTGAGTAAAAAACATATGAAAATCTAAATTTCAGATAAAAGCCTGGGAAAGGAAAGTTTGAGGGTCTTCCTAAAAGCAAACAGATAAGGAAATGTTCTTCTTCTAGCAGGGAGCATATTCCAGAGCTCTGGGGCAACCACAGAGAAGGCCTGGTCCTGAGTTGCTACCCAATGAACCAGTGGCAACCGCAACCAGACCTCCAGATGGTCTTAATAGGCGACAGGGTTCATGACAAAGAAGGCGCTCTCAAGTACCCTGGACCCAAGCCATTGAGGGCTTTATAGGTAATAACCAGCGCTTTGTATTTCGTTTGGAAACCTATAGGATGCCAGTGCAATTCTTTCAAAATTAGTATTGTATATTCCCTTCGGGTTAACCCAGAGACCATTGTGGCTGCTGCATTCTGTACCAATTGTAGTTTCTGAACTATGTACAAAGGCAGCCCCACGTATAGTGCATTACAGTAATCAAGCCTAGAGGTTACCAGCATATGTACTAGCTTATGTCATTTGCTTTCCAAATGGACATATCTGGCATATCAGCCAAAGCTGATAAAAAACATTTCTGGCTACTGCCTTGGCCTCAGAAACCAGGGAGAGTTCGGCATCCATGAACACTCCCAGACCACATACCTGATCTTTCATGGAGTATAACCCCATCCAGAACAGGCAGATCTAAACCATCTCTGGGTCCTGACCCCCTACAGTACCTTCATGTTATTTGGATTCAACTTCAGCTTGCTATCCCTCATCCAACCCATTATCCACCTCCAGGCAGGCATTTAAGAGAGGTCATGCCATTTCCTGATTAAGTTGTTAAGGAGAAATCTAGGTGTTATCAGCATATTGATAACACCTTAGACCCCACTCCCCTCACATAAGTAGTCAAATATTTCAGTGCAACTGCTTGCCTTCTTGAAAAATATTGTGGTCCAGTGTGGAAATCTAGTATGGGTTTTTTTTACTGTATAAATTAGTAAGGAGGCATTCTCTATTCGTGTGATTTCTGTTCTCACCTGAAACCGCAAATAAAAAAAACCTTGCCCCATGGGAATCCAGGGGTTAGGTTCCTTAAGCTAAAAAATGCTTTAAAAGCAGAAATAAGAGGAAGAAAGTGCAACACCTTGCTCTCTAGCAAGTCTCTCCCCTATCCTCTGAAATTTTGCTAATATTAATTGGGGGGAGAAATCTTTTTTGGAGGGAAAGAGCCACAAAATGGCTCCATACTTCAAAATGGCATCCGGAAATGAGACCAGGAGTCATTTCTGGCTGCTCAAGAACCGCAAATACATGAATTTCATCTATTTTTATACTCGTGGATCAAGAACCTGGGTATCTCAGACCCAACCAATAATATGCGAAATCGTGATCTGTGAATTGATGGATAATGAGGGCTTCCTGTACAGTAGGTCAAATAACATGCCAAATTGGATCATAATCTATTTAGGGCATCAGGAAAATTTATCTAGTAGGGAACAAATTATGCAAATGAGGAATAACTTGCATGGGAAGATTTTCTGGAAAGCTTTCAAATTCACAATTTTCAGAAAACCCACATCTCTGGAGGTAGGCATAGACATCTGGCAATTGTCTGCTTTGGCTTTTGGACTCCCTTGCTTAATCTTAATGTTATAGAACCTTTCCTCAGGAGACTGAAAAGGTACAGGTAAGACCCACACAATAAAGTAAAAATAGAATATAAATCCTGAAACACTCAGGTTGCTGTCAGCCTGGCAATAACTGCTACTTGACTACTACAAATCCTCTATTCTGTTTGGTGTAACTGCTGGAGTAGCTTGGCATCATGATAGATTACTTGTGCAACAATATCTCGGATTGGTACTACCTGTAAGGGAAGCAAATCTTGAACTGTGTTTTGGGATTCATTCACTGACATGGTGATCCCTTATGAATACCATGACATATATTTTTAAACTACTTTGCTCATATCACACCAGTGCTTTTTCTGCTGTACTAGTTCCCAGTCTTTCTGAGCCCACTTCAAAGTGCTTTTAACCTTTAAAGCCCTAAACTACTTGGGGCCAGGTTACCTGAAAGAGAACCTTGCCCCATATGTCCCTACCGGAAGATCGTCTTCTGAGGCCCTGGTTGGAGTGCCCCCATCAATGAGGTGAGGTTGGTAGCTACTAGTGAAAGGACCTTTCTGGTGGTGGCTCCACGCTTATGGAATTAGGCTCATGTGGCACAATCACTGTGTTCTCTTAGGTGCCTAGTGAAAATATTTTTATTTACCCAGGCTCTTTTAAAAAAGTTTGTTTAGCATTGGTCATATGCTTGATTCTGTTTTACTTTGTGGACTGCCTAGATAACAGTTGTTATGGAGAAGCCAATTAAAGTTGTTGGTTGTGGTGGTTGTTAGGTTCCCTACTGTTAGGTGACGACCTGGACAAATTTGCCATGAGTCTACTTCTGAGAGAGTAAAAGTGAGCTTGATGCGGGGGATGCACATTCCAAAGTTGACCCTGTCTGGTCTAGGAGTGTAATCGGGGAATATTCCAAGCACACTGCTTGATCCATACCATAGTGTCGAGCTTTTGCCTGATGCAGCCGCAGACTCTTAAGAGCAGTGTAATTAGTCATAGAAACAAATTTATTCAAAGTTCAAAATAGGCAAATAAAGTCAAAAAGCCAATGCATTTTGGGCAGGCAACCACAAATCCACTTGCCAGCTTTCCAGTGGTGAGTGCCTCTGGCTAGCAGGACACCCAGGGCCAAAAAGTTCTCGTCAGTGGTCTCATTTCCAATGCCATTTTTGAGATAGTAAAAACCCAGCAGCAATCCCTTTTGAGAAGTAGGAGAGGGCTCCCGTGATTTCTTACCACTTTCATATCCCAGTGCAAATGAGAGAAAACCCACTTTTCTCCTAAGCCCTCTCTGTGTGTCAAAGGATTTGGGGGAAGAGAGGGGGTTTGTGGCAAACACAAATAATGGCTGAGTAGTGAGCAAATCTTAAATTTGTGGGTTCATGACCCTGTTCTGTGTGTTCAAAGCTTATATTTCCTTAAAATAGTTGACCTCCCCTATCTTTTTTTTAAAAGGCCTCTTCAGAGGTGTGTGTATTGTGATAATACAAAGGTATACAAGAGAAGAGCACAACATTTTTTGCTCATGTTCTGCTCTTAACTAATATTTATTTGTTCTCAGTACATATCACAGAAATAGACCTTGAAAAAAGAGACATCTTGAAGTAATGGAACAATCCTCTTTGTATGCAATAGCTCACTGAAGTATTCCATAGTTACAATGGAAGAACCAGCATACGTCTCCATGTTGCTTAAAGACTGGACACTTGCTTCTCTCTGACTCAGTGTAGCAAAGTCCATGCCTTTAATATTACTCTCTTGGCTGCCTTGGCATGAACACCTTTTGTCTATTTAGTGTCTTGTCTTGATGGGCAATAACTTAAATGAGTTATCCAAAGATCCAGTGATGCTTCCAAAATAGTTGAACAAGTGGGTATCTGCCTGAACTTTACCTTAGGTTTCCCTTCTTGCTCAGTTTCACATTTATTTATTCCCCTTGTGAACTGCTGGCTCCTTCTCTTACCTTCTCCTTATCTATGTCACTCTTGAGCCTGTGCGAAGAAAAGTGTCAACTGTTGGTTCCAGTTTGAGTTTCCTGTACACTTGAGAAGTGTTGGGAGTCTTTGCAAAATGGGTCCTTTCTTCCAAGGCTCGGGTATAAAGAAGGGGAACTCATAATCCCTGCAGCTTGCCCAACAAATAAGAGGAATTTATAGCTCAGAAGAAGCCTAATTATCTTTATCTCTCTCACTATCATTTACATATGTATGTATGGCAACATATTGCCAGTACTCTCTATTAAAACCATACAATTCCTAAAAAAAGATTCTGATTCACACTCCAAATTCAAAATATGGCACCATAGGTCCCTTTGCATATGGCAGCTGTTGGGGACCCTGAAACAAGTATCTGTACTTGATTCGGGTGCCCATGGAGAGCTTTCTCCTTGTGCTGCTTCTGCCCACTCAACTTCTTGGCAGCATTTTCGTGGGTGTTGGTAAGATTGGTTGATAAACCTAAACTGTGTAAACCTCAGCCTGATAGCTAATGTCCTGGTTAGTTGATATTAGTCTTCCATTGAGAAGGTTGTATTCATGCCTATAGTCTAGAGTTCTAAGCCTCATACCCCCTATCAATGTTTGTATTTCACTTTCATTAGCTCCTGATATATCTGAATAATGAAGCCTATCCAGTCATAAAACCTCCAGTGTAGGTGCTGTTCAAAATTTGTAAGGTACTTAACTCTTCCATAAATCAACAAAAGCCTCTTGCTCAGGTATTCCTTCCTCCTTCAAGAATAAAGTCTTCTTCTTTTTTTAGTGCCCACATAGATGTGTACTCTGCAGGCCTGTCAGATGTCTCTGCTGCAAGTATTTTTATTCAATAGCTGGAGCAAGTGATTGTTTATACCTTTTAATGGTAAAATGCCATATATGTTAGTGGATAAGCAGTTGGATAGAGTAGCAGGTTAGAGTAGGGTATGTCATGACAGAGCAAAGGGATGTGCAAGACCCTTCATGTACCAAGGTGTTGAGCATTAGAGGTTTTGAGTAGTGAACCTATTCTACAGAGTCTTGGCTAAGAGAACTCTGCCATTCCTTCCAATAGATGTAATATTCTTTAATTAAAGTAACACTGAATAAGACTTCAGTAGGTATACGGGATGAGGTGCTTGTAGATGTGTCTAGGATCCAGGCAGTGTTCCCCCTAATTTTTTTCATCTGTGTGTGGAATTAGATTTGTTCTGGGCGGCAGTATCAAGGCACTGTGCGTGCACATGCATTCAGTTTCAGTGTTCCCACTACGGCATGCACGTATGTTTTTTATTTATTATTTATTTTATTTATTTATTTGATTTATATACCGCCCTTCCAAAATGGCTCGTGCGCATGCTCACACTTTTTTTGATGTCTGCTCAGTTAATTTTAGATCCCGCTCAGGTTGAACCAGGAAGGTCTCACTCTGAATGCATGTGTGCACACACTGCCTTGGTACTGCCACCCAGAACAAAAATCATTCTACGCACCGATGAAAAAAAATTAGAGGGAACACTGTTCAGGGTGGGGCTTTTCTGATGCAACCTGAGCAGGATCTAAAATTAACTGAGCGGACATCAAAAAATGTGTGAGCATGCGCACGCCTTATAGGGAACACTGGATCCAGGCCATATATAATGTACTATAAGCAAAAGCCATCTTGCAGCTGAAGACTAAATTGTATAAACATTATATAATTCCTCTTTATACTTCAAGATTTGAAGTTTGGTGCCATAGTAAAAGAGCTATAAAGCAAATTAGAATTACAACAATATTTCAAGCTCAATATGGTACACTTGACAGGGCCCCACAAATTTTGGCTTGGCTTGCTAGAGTGTTGCTTGAACTCAATGTTCCACTTGCCTCCAATCTCCAGCTCAGTAACAGTCTGCTCCACAGATGAATGTATAGAAATTCTTATACACAGATGCGTACAGCCTTTTATTACAGCATGAGGAGTTGTAAATTAGAATACTGGTCCATCACAGGCATTGGACATTATGGTGTGCATCAGGAAGTCATTACAACAGAACACTAATTCTTTCTATACTTAATCCCCCCCCCCCATCAGATTGAAATGATGGTGGAAGGAAACTGTAATCAACCCTATGAATCAATGAGTGCCCTCTGCCAGGGGGTTTTATTCCAACCCAGGTTTTTGTTGGGTCCAGTAAGTGGTTTGTTCTTGGGCAGAAAAATTCTAAAATTCTGCAAATGAAGCCCCTCCCCCACCCCCGCACTAGACCATCATTCTACCCTTACGTAAAGGATTCTGCCCTTTGCCTTCATAAAGTGCCAAATGCTTGCCCTCTTTGCCTAACCCTTTACACTTCCATAATGGCTGGACTTGGGGTTTTGATATCAGGCACACATGTAGCCCAAGATGGCATGATTCTGTGTGTATTTATTTCAAGAAAATCAGACGATTCTCTCACTTTTAATGAATTTTTTCCTTACTGACAGTTATTTATAACCATAGAGTACAGGAGCACCTCATCTGTGGATTCATGTATATGCAGTCGGGTACCCGACCTCAGCTTAGGCGAAAACAAAAAAAATGTTGACCTCGCTGCCATTTTGTTTCTCGGAGCCACAAAATGGCCCACGTTTAAAAACAAAAAATGGCAATTTTGGGGGCACAGCATGACATTGGGGGAGCAGCAAAAGCATGGTAAGGAGCTTCCCCTCCCATGATATGGCTGAAAATTAGCATTTTTTCTAATTTTCCCGGTGACTAGGAACCTAATCTCCAATTCCCATTGACTCAATGCCTCAATATTCATGGTTTCTATATCCATGGTACAATTGCGGAATGGAGCCCCTGTGAATATTGAAGTCCTCCTGTACTTCATGCCTAGTGAAAATGGATCTCTATCTATTTCTCTTAGCCGTACCCATCACAAATCTTATGTATAGCAGCTCTTGTGAGAGTTTGCAAGCAGCTGCCTGGATAGTGACGGATGGGTGAGAAAATGGTGGTAGCAGCTGGTGGGAGGGCAAAGAAAATGGTGGCAGGTGGGTGGGGAAGAAGACATTGGCTGGAGGTGCCAATCCCCATTTCTGTTCCTGTCTCGCTTCAGGGAACATCGGTTTTGAGAGAGTTCTCATCAGCCCACATTCAGGCCTGCTTCTCTTCATTCCTTCCTCCTCTATTCCCTTCCCACTTCTGCCAGGTTGGGAAGGGAGTCATGTTTTCATTACTTTCTACTAAATTCAAAACATTTTTTCAGTTACTTGATTCGGTCAATTGGTTCTGTTCTTTTATTTGACTTTGATTTCTGCCGCCATCCCTGGTTTTCTCTCTACACTCCCTAAGGAGCCATCTCATGCTGGAGATTTATTGTAGGGGTTCCGTCTCGGAGGGCCCCCAATCGAAAAGCAGAACCCTTCCTAAAGAAGAGGGACAGCACGCTCCTTCCCCCATCCCTTGCCAAAAACGCTCCCGTTCTTCCTCTTCTGCTGATACAAGCAGCGTTCCTATCCCTTTCACCCTGTTAACAGAGGCTCCTCTACCCTCCATGGCACAGGAGCTGCCTTGAAAGTCTTCTAAAAATACAAAGCACCTGAAGGAGGAGAGTGCTAATGCCACCAACAAGCCCAATCAGCCATAGGATTGTGCAGAAATACACGAGAAAATCGAAACCGCCAGTAGCCAGTGAAGGTCTTCTCCTCCAAGTGGTCTGCCAACAGTGCTTGCCTAAACACCTCTCAGCCGCCATTTTACAAATACGTAGTGGCACAGGCATAGCAGCGCTTTTGATGGGTGCTCCTTTCACGTCTGCACCAAAGATTCCAGGCCCTTTGCAGGGGGAGGAGAAACCTGGCCCACCAGTAATTCCTCTTGCATCCCAGCCAGAAACGCAGACATCCCCTGTTCCCTCTGACCTTTCTGCAATGCCAGCAGAGCTGTCTCCTGAACTCCCAATCCTTCCCATGTAGGACGTGAGTACTATCTATTAGTGTCTATTCGAGAGACCCTAATCCTTGCAAGCCTATTGCCCTGGATATGGAGCTTTAGCAAAAAGAGTTTTTTCAGAAAGAACTAAAAGCCATGGCTACCCCTTCCCCCACCTCTGCTTAAACCCATCCCCATTCCTACTGCTCCTGTTCCTCAGCATCCCAAACAACTTTCCAAGCCTGATTTCCTCTCTCGTCCTACCGGGGAGGGGGGGGCGGGGGCGGTGGGGGGTCAGTCATTCCTCTTAAAGAAAGGGGACGATTTCTATCAAGACCTCTGAGAGAAAATACCTTTACCCTCCTCTTCATCTCTAGAGGATGCTCTTCCACTCAGAAGATCTCCTCGCCTTCCATCCACGCCAATCCCATCTCTCCTGGCTCCTGACTCCCAACCCATACCCCTTAACCCTATCCTCCCTCCTTCCCTTCCACCCATCGTTGCTCAGAGACCTCACCTGGGACCCCCACCCTCTGGTTCCTGTCATTCCTCTTCATCTTCTGATACTGAGGAGAGAGAACTCTCCAAGGAAGAATAATCTGTTCAGTCTGCTAGTTCATCTTTTTCAGCTTCAGATTTTGAGGTCATACGAAGCTGCCATATACTGAGTCAGACCATTGGTCTATGTAGCTCAGTATTGTCTACACAGACTGGCAGAGGCTTCTCCAAGGTTTCAGGCAGGAATCTCTCTCAGCCCTCTCTTGGAGAAGCCAGGGAGGGAACTTGAAACCTTCTGCTCTTCCCAGAGCCGCTCCATCCCCTAAGGGGAATATCTTGCAGTGCTCACACATCAGATTTCCCTTTCATATGCAACCAGGGCAGACCCTGCTTATCTAAGGGAACAAGTCATGTTTGCTACCACAAGACCAGCTCTCCTCTCCCAAGGTCCTGCTAGCCAAGGCAAGGAAGACCATTAAGGATGTATCTCCAGATGCAGTGACACAGACCCAAGCCGGCATGGACCAAGTTGTTTTCCCCTCTACCTCTGTGCCTGCTCTTTTGCTCTCTTGCCTCCTCTATTAAAAGAAACCATGCTGACTGAATTGAAGGTGCCCTTTTCTGCTAAGCTCTCTGCTCCATATCCTAAAAAGCTCTATACCCTTCCCCATGATGTTATGGCTCTGTTAGTCCCTCCCAGATGCCCCCTTGGCACAGTTGGTATCTTTTGTAGCCTAGACTGGTGCAACAGTTCTGGAACTGTAACAACCGTTGTGGAAAACTTTATTATAGGGGATCTGGATATTGTAGTTCTATTTGGTTGAATTGTTAGTGAGATTAGTAGGCCTGCTACAATGTTCTCTGCTGCTAATCAAAAGATGGAGTTAATAAGGGTTGGGTTGTCCATTAACTTTAGATTGCTAGAAGATTGAGCTTATGTTTCTGAATGGAACAACAACTCTTCCTGGTTGTGTTCAGTGTTGTTTAGACTACACACTTCTGAATCGCTTTTTACCATCTTTCTTCCTCTTATAATTAGCTGTGCCAGAGTATCACATAGCCTAGTCTGCATTAATCTTTCATGATGCTATTGTTTTGGCAGTTCAGTGGACTTGTGCATTGGCAGTATTATCCATGAATGTTGCTGGCCCAGGCCAAAAGCTTTTCATAACCTCCCCACCACTCCACCACCCCTTTGTGCTATGCACATCAGTCTGTGATTATTCAGAATGGGTTAAGCTCATCTAATTTATATGGAACTTGCATATTAGTTGTACATTGTGTGTGAAGGCTCCTAGTTCTTATCCAGTAGCTTTAATCATAAAAAGTCTCATGAGTTGTTGGCAGATCTTTGAGTCTGCAGCTCCAAAGTTGTGCACAAAACACTGTATACAAGTATTTACTTTTATTAGGTGCATTTATTTCATCTCTTTCCAATGCCATTATTGGTCTTTTTATTTTCTCAGTGTTGCAGCTGTTTTGTATAACATGTAAAAAATCTGTCTTGAGTTCAGAGGCCATTCAGATGGGATCTCATCCAAAGATGGGTGGTGTTTCAATCTTCTTTTTGACTTAGACAACCACAACAAACTGCATCCTCCCACCAGAGCAGATTTTTTGCAGGTTTTCAATTTGCCTTCTGGTAGGAAAACTGGTTGGATTGGGGATTTGTAGCTTAAAGCACTTTGTGGTTTTTGTACTACCTCATAAATTCTAGCTGTGTAGATTTCAAATGCGAGCTAGTCTGCCTCCATTTCTCACTTTAGACCTAAAGCTTCCAAGGGTGATAGTCCCAGAGTCTGGTTGGACAATCTTAGGTGAGTTCATTTACTTCATTAGAGCACCAGAATTATTGTTTGTTTGATTGATTTGATTTGTATACCACCCTTCCAAAATGGCTCAGGGCAGTTTACAATTAAAACAAACCACTAAAACAGTAAAGAGCTAAAACAAATTTAAAAAATATATAACAGTTAATTTAAAAACATTTAAAAACAATTAAACAATCACAGTGATTAAAATCCCCAAACTGGGCTTTTAATTTTAAAATAAACCAGATATTAAAACCTCCCAAATTTAGGAAGTTGAGAAAGCCTGGGTGAAAAGATGGGTTTTCAGGTGTTTTTTGAAAATTGCCAGAGATGGGGAGGATCGTAGCTCAGCAGGGAGCGTATTCCACAATCTCAGGGCAGCGACCGAGAAGGCCCGTCTCTGTGTAACCAATAAACAAGTCGACGGTAACTGGAGACAGACCTCCTCAGATGACCTCAATGGGCGGTGGGGCTCATAATGAAGAAGACACTCTCTTAGATACCCAGGGCCTAAGCCATTTAGGGCTTATAACTAGCACTTTGTATTTGTCTGGGAACCTATTGGTAGCCAGTGTAACTCCATCAGTAAAGGAGGTAACATGTTCTCTCCGAGATGACCCAGAGACCAACCTGGCTGCTGCACTCAGAACCAACTGAAGTTTCCGGACTATGTACAAAGGCAACCCCACATATAGTGCATTACAAAAGTCAAGTCTGGAGGTTACCAACAGATGTACCACTGTTTTGAGGTCATTGATCTCGAGAAACGGGTGTAGCTGGCATATCAGCCGGAGCTGTTAGAAAGCACCCCTGGACACCGCCTCAACCTGAGAAACCAGGGAGAGGTGTGAATCCAGAAGTACTCCCAGACTGCGAACCTGTTCCTTTTGGAGAAGTGTGACCCCCATCTAGAACAGGCAGATCAAAATCATCTCTAGAGTTCTGACCCCGCACAATAAGTACCTCCATCTTATCTGGATTCAGCCTCAGTTTATTCTCCCTCATCCAGCCCATGACTGCTTCCCGGCAGGCATTTTGGGAGGATATGCCAGCTCCTGAAGAAGTTGACATGGAGAAGTAGATCTGGGTGTGATCAGCATGCTGGTAACACCCAGCTCTAAATCCCCGATGATCTCTCCCATCAGTTTCATGTAGATGTTAAAAAGCATTGGAGAAAGTACGGAGCCTTGAGGGACACCATACTTAAGCTCAGATTTTGAAGAGCAACAGTTTACAATCGACACCATCTGGAATCTATCCGAGAGGTAGGAGCGGAACCAGTGTAAAACAGTGCCTTCCACCTCCAACACCCTCAGACGTTCCAGAAGGATACTATGGGCAATAGTATCGAAAGCTGCTGAGAGAACTAAAAGGACCAAAAGAGTCACACTTCCTCTGTCAATTGCCAATTGGAGATCATCAGTCAGGCTGACCAAAGCAGTCTCCACCCCATAGCCAGCCTGAAAACCAGCTTGAAATGGGTCTAGATAATCAGTTTCCTCCAAGACCGCCTGGAGCTGAGAGGCCACCACCCTCTCAATTACCTTGCCCAGCCATGGGAGGTTGGAAACAGGCCTATAATTGCTCAACTCTGAGGGATCTAATGCAAGCTTCTTTAGAAGAGGTCTAATGATTGCCTCCTTAAGACAAGGAGGCATCCTGCCCTCCCTCAGAGAAGCATTTATGATTTCCACCAGGCTGTTTACAACAACCTCCCTGCTAGATTGAACAAGCCATGTTGGACAAGGGTCAGGAGAACAATTGGTAGGCCTCACTGCTCCAAGCAGCTTGTCTACATCCTCAGGAGTCACAAACTGAAACCGATCCAGTTGAATCACATAAGAGGAGTCGTTGGGCACCTCCAGCTCAGACATCAAACTAGTTGTGGAGTCTCCATCTAGGTCAGCCTGAATCAGAGAGATTTTGTCTGCGAAAAACTCTTTAAACACATCATAGTGGGTAACTGATGACTCAAAATTCTGGTTCAAGGGAGGGGGGGCAGATACTAATCCCCTCACAACCCTGAACAACTCCGCTGGATATGAATTTGCAGAGGCAACATAGGCAGAAAAGAACCGCCTTTTTGCTGCACGTATTGCCTGAGCATAGATCTTTAGATGTGCTCTATGTCGCAATCTGTCAGATTCGAGTCGTGTCTTCCTCCACTTGTGCTCTAGTCGCCTACCTTGCTGTTTCAGCCCCCGTAGATCTTCCGTATACCAAGGGGCCAACTTTGAAGCAGTTCGGAGGGGACGCTTGGGAGCAATCGTGTCTACTGCCCTGGTGAGCAAGTTGTTCCAGTTCTCAAGCAGGGCATCAACAGGATCACCAGCAAAGCCAACATTAAATCCCTCAAGGCTTTTTGGAATCTTAGTGAATCCAATAACCTCTTCAGGTGGACCATTCTAATGGGCCCCTCACCCCTGCGGAGGTGGGAGGTGGTTGTAAGTCCAACCTTAACCAGATGGTGGTCCGTCCATGACAATGGGGAAATCAAAGGAATCTTCACCCACTGAACACCACCCTGATCAGAGTAAAATACCAAATCAAGTTTGTGACCTGCAATATGTGTTGGTCCAGAGACAGGGTGGATTTGATTTAAATCAAACTGATTTAAATCACGATTTAAATCACTAGCAGGGTGGATAAAAATAAAAAAAATCCGATTTCTATCCACCCTGCTAGTGATTTAAATCATATCCACCCTGTCCAGAGACCACTTGGGATAGGCCCGTAGTTGTCATGGCTGCTATGAACTCCTGAGCTACCCTGGACAGATTGGTCCCGAAATGAACATTGAAGTCCCCCAGCACCAAGAGTCTGGGAGACTCCAATGCGAGTTCCGCAACCAAGTCCGCGAGCTCAGTAAGGGATTCTGCTGGGCAGCGGGGCGATCGGTACACCAACAGAAGTCCCAGTCTGTCCCTGGTCCCCAAACTCAAGTACACACATTCATTATGGTCCGATACCCTGACAGGGACCCTGGTAAGGGAGATGTTATAGACCACAGCCACCCCACCTCCCCGCTCACGTCTCCTTACCTGCTCCTCTACAGAATATCCTGGAGGGAGAAGCTGGGACCAAACTGGACCATTAGCCTCCCCCAACCAAGTCTCGATAATACATACCAGGTCGGCCCCTTCATCCAGGATCAAATAATGAATGAGTTCAGATTTATTTTGGACCGACCTGGCATTACAGAGGAGCAGGGGAAAGCTATGTGGGTTGTTGGCAGTGCTCCTTGAGGTCAAAGAGCTGGCAGGACAGATGGAAGGGGAGACAGCTATTAAATTTCTGACTACCCTTCCCCTGGAATGGCCCACTGACCTGCCAACATTACTTCTTCTATTCCCCCACCACCACCGGGATAGCTGCCCCATGGTCAACGAAGGTGCCCCCTGTCCCCCCATCTCCAGACAAACCCAAACACATAACAGCAACTTCAACCCAAGTCTAAAACAGCTTAAAACTAATTAATCAGAAGTCTCTTAACCCTCGCCCTCATTCTCCCCCAAAGGGGCGACCCTGCTGGTGGCGGACCCGCCGCCACAAGGAGCCTTCCTATAGAGCCCAAAACTGAGCAGGTGACCCGAGGAACAGCTGAGTCACTATGGGGCTGTTCCCAGTCCTCCCTACATTTCCCTCAGATGTTAACCTGAGGCTGCAGCCCCATAGGGGAAGCCAAGGCATTATTCCTGCTCTTGACTTTTTCTGGTTTACCCATAGGGCACTGTAAGCTTCATTTATATTATCTATGCTGATTATTCAACATCATGAACAAAAACTCATCTAGCATTTGCATGTATTGAACTGTTTGTGGCTGTATTCTAGAATATGACTTAGGGAGGCTGGAAGAAGACCTAAACACAATTCTAATCATGCTTGGGATTCTATTTGCTGGTTGCGGTTCAGTATTTTTCATCTGCAAAAATATTATTGCATCCCAGTCCTTTTCAGGTATTAGTAGGAATGCCTTTGCAATATTAGTTGTGAAGGCCACTGTGGTTTTTTTTACAGACTGCCAAATAAGTCTGGGTTCAGATTTAGTATATCAATAAGCAATCATTAAATGAGAGACACCACCTTTCATGGGAGGAAGCATCAACACAGCTCTCTTTTTGTTGTGGCCTTACTTTCTTTCTCATGCAGTCATGGGATTAGGGAGGACATTGGATCAACCTGTCCCTCTTGCATCTGGATGTGATGTTAACTTTTAGCTATAATTTTTGTTGAAATGTCACTATGCTTCTAAGTTTCCTTGTAACAATTTAAACTGCCTGGTGAGTCAGGTCAAAACAATTTTTTTTTGGTAGCCTCACTTACTTTATATTTCAGTGACGCTTCTGATCCTTAAAGCATCTCTTGCTCTCCCATTGTGCCAATGGATTCACTTTCTTAGAAGGCTCTTACCCCTTGATGAGAGGCTCCTCTTCCACTCTCCAACCTCAGTGATACTGGTGACTAAGCTAAAGGTTGCTCTTCAACTCTGCCTAGGATATCCAGGAATACTGATGGATGCTACTACTTTACCTGACATCTTCCAAAACTACTCTCAAATCGGAGCCATTCTCTGGTTCTCAGTGAGATGAGCGACATTAGCAAATTGGACCTAATGCTTTCTGTTTTTGTTATAGGTCATCTCTTGTGACACTAATGCTCTTGGTGTTTCCATGGCTTCCCATTTCAGTATCTTTTCTTCTCACTAGAGACTCTGTGTTCTTAACCCTTCATGTTTTTGTGAGCTGCAGTGCCCTTATTCCAAAGGAATGGAGAGTTAATGTCCTTTATCTCAGAGGCGATGAAGCTTCTTATAGCTAGATATTCTTTTGTGTGAAGGCTTTTTGTGTCTCTATTTAGTAGCTAGATCATTATTTTTTTTTCTTCCACTCCCTATGCTGAAGTTCATACAGACTGCAGTGTTTGTCTGCTTTGTGTCAGGCTATGGAAAATCTAATGGTGGATTTACCCTCTGTTTTTTCTCACAGGTAGAACTCTGGTTTGGACCTTGAGCAAACTAAATTGTGGTGGATCCTACAACTGAAAAAGCCTTTTTCCTGTACTCAGAACTTGGCTGTATGATTTAATTCTAGACACATAAAACATAACTAAAACACAACAGGATTGATCAGAAATAAATTTGGATTTTTGTTTATTTAAATCTGATTTTAAATTTGTAAAACAAGAACCTAAAATATAACATCCTAAATAGAAATCATAACTTCTAATTATATTTTATAAACTTGTTAAAAGCAGAATATAAAGATAAGAGAACAGACCTGATCAGGCCTTAGAACAGTTGGTTGTGGAACAAAGAGAAGGTGACCTTGGGCTTAATCCTGAGTGGTGCCCAGGACCTGGAGTGAGATGTCGGAGTTGTAGAGCCATTGGGGAATAGTGATCATAGTGTGATCCAATTCAGCTTATATGTGAGTAGAACACTACCAAAGAAGTCCAACACAGGTACTATGGACTTCAGAAGAGGAAGCTTCTCAAAAATGAGGGGACTAGTAAAAAGGAACCTGAAAGGGAATGTCAGGAGGATTGGATAACTCCAGAAATAATTGAACTTATTAAAAATGACAATAATAGAGGCTGAGTTGGAATATATACCAAGAAGGAGGAAAGGTACCACCATGTTCAGAAGGATGCCAGCATGACTGGCAAGTAGAGTCAAGGGAACTATAAAAGGGAAGAAGACTTCAGAAAATGGAAGACTTGCCCAAATGAAGAGAACAGAAAGGAACATAAACTCTGGCAAAAGAAATGAAAGGGGAGAATAAGGGATACAAAAAGAGTTTGAGGAGCATATAAGTAAAAGAGTCAAGGGAAATAACAAACTTGTCTAAATATATCAGAAGCCAGGGAGGTGGTTTGACCCCTTAGATGAGGGCATGAAAGGGATAGTTAAGGAGGATAAGGAGATTGCAAAGAAGCTGAATGAGTTCTTTGCATCTGTCTTCCCTGTGGAAGATAATGACCATATACCACTCTGGAACTGAGCTTCTCAGGCTTGGAGGTTGAAGAACTGGGCCAATTTGAGGAAGATATTCTAACCTAAAAAATTAACTAATTGCCTGGGTCAGATGGCATCCACCCAAGAGTTCTAAAGGAACTCAAATGTGAAACTGCTGATCTCCTAGCAAAAATGTGTATTTTGTCACTACAATCAGGCTCTGTACCAGAGGACTGGGAAGTAGTTAATGTAAACTATGATTTTCAAAAAGGGATCCAGGTGGGGGGTGGATCTGGGAAACTACAGGCTGGTTAGCTTAACGTCTGTGCTGGGCAGATTGATGGAAAGCATACTTAAGGACAAAATGGTTAAACAAATAGAATAGGCCTCGCCCTTGCAGAAGCGATGCTGGTTCTCTTTCAAATCTTGCCTCACTAACCTTTTGGAGTTGTCTGAGAGTGTCAGCAGGCATGTGGATAAAGGTGAATTGGTTGAATATATACTTGGACTTCTAAAAAGCTTTTGACAAAGTTCCCCACCAAATATTCTCAAGAAAACATAGCAGTCATGGGATAAGGCAGGGGTGGGGAACCTTGGCCCTCCAGCTGTTTTTGAACTACAACTCCCATCATTCCCAGCCACAAAATTGTGGCTGGGGATGGTGGGAGTTGTAGTTCAAAAACAGCTGGAGGGCCAAGGTTCCCCACCCTTGGGATAAGGGTACAGGTTCATGTGTGGATTGGTAACTGGTTGAACAACAGGAAATAGAGGGTAGGAATAAATGGGGAGTTTTCACAATGGAGGGAAGTAAGAAGTGGGGTCCCCCAGGGATCTGTACTGGGACCAGTGCTTTTTAACTTGTTCATAAGTGATCTAGAAGTTGGGGTAAGCAATGAAATGGCCAAATTTGCAGATGACACTAAACTACTTAGCGTAGTAAAATCTAAAAGATATTGTGAGGAGCTCCAAAAATCTTTCCAAATTGGAGGTGGGGGCAACAATGACAAATGCAGTTCAGTTTAAGCGAATGTAAAGTGATGCATATTGGGGCACAAAAACCCAACATCGCAGACATACACTGATGGATCTTGAGTTGTCAGTTACTGACCAAGAGACAGAGCTTGGGTTCATGGTGGACAGCTCATTAAAAGTGTCGACTTGATGCTGAGCAGTTTTGAAAAAGGCAAATTCCATGCTAGGGATAGCATGGGATAATTAGGAAGGGGATTGAAAATTAAATGCCTATATTATCATGCCCTCAACATAATCTATGGTGCAGTCACACTTGGAGTACTGCATGCAGTGCTGGTCAACATATCTTAATAAGGACATTGTAGAACTAGAAAAGGAGCAAAAGAGGACAACCAAGATGATTAGGAGCCTGGAGCACCTTCCTTATAAGGCAAGACTAGAGCATCTGGATTTTTTTAGTTTGGAAAAGGGGCAACTATAGAGAGACATGATAGAGGTGTATAAAATTCTTAATGGAGTAGAGAGAGTGGACAGATAAATTTTTCTCCCTCTCTCTCAACAGTAGAACCAGGGGTCATCCCATGAAACTGCAGGCCAGGAAATTTAGGACCACCAAAAGGAAGTAATTCCCCCCCTCTTTCACATAGCACATAATTAATCTATGGAATTCTCCACCATAGGATGTGGTGATGTCCACTAGCTTGGGTGGCTTTAAAAGGGGCATAGACAAATTCATGGAGGACAGGTCTATCAATGGCTACTAGTCTAGTGGCTAGAGGCCACCTCTAGCCTCAGAGGCAAGATGTCTCTAAATACCAGTTGCAGGGGAGCAACAGCAGGAGAGAGGGCATGCCCTCACCTCTTGCCTGTGGGCTACCTAGAGGCATCTGGTGGGCCACTGTGTGAAACTGGATGCTGGACTGGATGGCCCTCGGGCCTGATCAAGCAGGCCTGTTACGTTCTGAAGGTGGTTTACATACACACAATTAAGCAGGGATGTGCATGGAACACCACCACTTGTATTCCGTTGTGAGCTCAGAACACAAATTCCTAGAACGTTCTGTTGGAACAACTGGTTGAGCCGGTTGTTCCAACAGAATGAGCACGGAATACTTGAACTGTTCGGGTCACCATTTTGGATGGGGAAAATGGCAGTCTTCTGCCCTCTGTGCACACACAGCAGCCGTATGTGTGGTGGTGCTGACCATGCAAATGGCTGTTGTGCATGCACAGAGGCCAGAAGAGTGCTCTTTTGGAGTCCAAAATAGTGACCAGAATGCTTGCAATGTTCTGACTCAGAAGGGGGCTGTTCTCTTTCAAGCTCGGAACAGGCCCTTATTTGAAGGGTAGTCTGTTCTGTGCTTGGAACACTCAAGGCAGCCCATTCCAAGCTCAGAACTTTCCAAGCTCGAACATTCTGCACAGCCCTACAATCAAACTCTTATCTCTCTCTCTCTCAAAGTGCAAAGTTAATGAAGGTACATGAATAGGGAACTTAGAGGGGATAGAGTAAATCTGACCAAGTAGGAGGGGTATGTTTATACATCACATATGGGACAAAGGAGAGAAATAGAAAGTGAGCAGCAAAACATATTCATACAGTCCTGAGGAAATGTATTCTGAGAATAAACTTCAAGGTTAAAAGTTACCAGTTCAAGAAATGTTTGCTGATGTAATTTTAAAGCGAGTCACACCAGTGAGTGTGAAAGTCACTTTTGGATTTGGAGACCATTGAAGTGGTAATCCAGCTTTTAACAGCAGTATCTTCTGCAGACTGCCAGTGTAGAGATGATTTTTTTCCCCCTTACTTCAGAAATCTTGGAACTGAAAAACAGGAAGGTTTGTCAGTCTCTTCTAAAGTATGAGCAAACAGATCTTTAAAAGTTGAAAAAGACTGAGTTAGCTGTATTGCCGAAAATTTTAAGTTTCTCATGTTGACTTGACTGAAATTGCTTATTGAATTTTTATTTTTGAAAAACTTCATGTTTATAGCTAAGATAGTTAATGCAAAAAAATGTGCTTGTTTAGTTAAAATATGATTGGTTGTTGAAGAAAACTAGCTGGAATAAAACTGCTTCTTATAATTTAAAATCCTGTTTGGTGGTGGTGACTTTCCTAGCACATCATGATAAAGACATTCTCCAAATATCCATGATTAATTGAACTGGAGCTAGTTCACCTCTATAATGACTTCATAAGAATGTATCTGCTTCAGTACTAAATAAAATAACCAAATATAATCCAATTTTTGATGAAAATTAATCTGATAAAATTTCAGAATATAATCTTCATTTTTAAATTCATTTTTAATAATATGTACAAAATAAAGCCATACTTTTCAGTGACCAGCTACTACCTCTAAAAGCAGTCAACACACTACTTTTTACACTGGGATATGCTTGGGTAAAGGTTTAAAAAAATCTGTATTTTTAGAAGAAATTCTGAATATAATCATATTTTACCTCTTCTCAGCAGACTTAACACTCAGTAATTCCAAAAAGGGCATGCCCAAGAAAAGCAGATCTTTCTCAGATTCAAATGTATGTTTGAAGTTGAAATTCTACGCATTTCAAACTGTATTCTTGTACTTTCCTTTTGCAAACACATTAATAAAAAATCATGATTTTTTTGAACTTTTCTATTGGTGTAATCTACACAAAATGACTTTGCCTGGTCAAAGATGGGCCTTGCCTACCTACTGGTTGTTTTATATTGTATAGTCAGTGTGTAACTTCCTTCTAAAAATGAAACCTGCATCTATCTCTGAGTAAAGGTGAAGTGTGCTGTCGAGCTGGTTTTGACTCTGTGGTTGTCTTTGATGGAATGCAGGAGGGGTTTACCCTTGCCTCCTCCCGCGCAGTATGAGATGATGTCTTTCAGCATCTTCCTATATCGCTGCTGCTCGATATAGGTTTTTCCCATCATCTGGGAAACATACGAGTGGGGATTCGAACCAACAACCTAGTGATAAATATATATTAAGGCTATGTTTGACAAAAAGAATGCACTTTTTCTAGAAAATGACTATTAAACCATCTTCCTGACACTAAGATGTCTTCCAGAGAAGTGATTTAAATTTATTTGATTTAAATTAAATCAACCCTGATACACAACGCTCTGCCTTATGATTAGGGTTCTTGCAGTATATTAGAGTTGCTTCTGAAGTTTATGTATCCAATGTTGCTATAGATGGGAGTAGTAGCCCAACTTCTTCTTTTTCTGTTGTAGTTCAGGGATTTATTACAATTTCTTGACTCTAATCCAGGGCTGCATAACTTTGGTCTTCCAGCAGATGTTGGACTACAATTCTCATCATCCCTGACTGTTGGCCACAGTGGCTGGGGATGATGGAATTATAGTCCATAAACTGCTGGAGGGCTGAAATTGTGCAGCCCTGTTCTAGTCCCTCCTCTAGTTAGAATAGAAATTCGTTCTTAGATCTTATCCCCTCTTTGGGGGAATCTTGGAATCTCTTGTGTCTTCCATATATCAGTGGCACCCTTGCTGCAGCTAAATACTGTCATAGTAGCATGCCTGCAGCTACACATGCTGCTGACTCATGTGTCAGCAGCAAGTGTAAACTTAGCTACCTAAAATCTTATCTTTGTTAAACTGGTATTCCAATGGAGGCTTCATATTGCTCCAGATCCCTTGCTTAGGGTTGGTATCTCCATACAATCACTCAATTATCAAAGCCGCCCAGAGATGTAAGTTTGGGCGGGGTATAAATTTGATAAATAATAAATTTTGTAAGTTTCTCTGTCTCTCTACAGAGCATCGGCCATTCTATTTCTGGCCTTACTATAGTTTGCGATCTTCTTGTGTTTCAGTACTAAAAATGTTGCCATCTTAGGTTCCAACAGTATGACTTTTTCTGAAATTATTACTCTAGAATATTTTTCTTCTTAAGCATAACTGCTTTTTAAAACAAATTTAGCTAAATAAACATGTAGCTCTCTCTTGTTAAACCTGAACTTTGAGATAAGGCTCAAAAACTTCCTTTACTTTCTCTTTTGTGTCACATTAAAAACACTTCCACCATAATTAACTCATTCCTTTCTCTTTCTTCTATTCATAAGAGAAATAATCCATCTAAAGTTTCAGCACTCTATTCATTTATGTTCATCAGGCCTGCACTCCAATCTGGCTAGCTTTTCTAGGCTTTGGGTACAGCATGAAGTAGAATCAAACAAAAAAATAGTTCAGAGAAGGTCGTGTTTTTCCAGTAAACTTATCTTAAAATATTCTGGCTTCTTTGAACTGAACCCCAGAACAAAAAGTGATAACTATTTCATAATAAGTGGTTCAGTAATTGGGCATTTGGCTTTGCATTTTTATCCTATGTTGCCTCCAAGGAGCTCAGAGTGACATACAGAGGCTCTCCACATGAGCAGAGTGGAGAGCTGGATGGTGTTTGGTGGGGAGAGCAGGTTGGGCTTACATAGCCCGCTTTCCAGTGGTCGTGAGAATAGTCTCAGAATGTCTTCTCTGCCCCCTGTAGTCTCACAGCAATCCTATAAGGTACACTAAGCTAACCAACATTGCCCAGTTAACTTCAGCTGAGCAAGGATATGAATTCTGGACTCTTGGTTCTAGTCTGACAGTCTAGAACATAATTCAGTTAAGATTGAATACATGTTTTATGACGTTTTATATTCCTGTTATCTTGTATGTACTGTGCTTCAAAAAAAGTTAAAACACATTTCTCAAGTAATAACCATTGTACCCATTCAGTTTTAATTCCAACTCCAACCAAAGGCTAGGTATATTTAAAGTTCAAAGGGACTGAACAGGAGTATTGAAATTTATTGATGAACCTGAACTGGAACTTAGCCCTAATTTTTTAATGGTTCAGCTTCCTGGTGTGCTATAATGGGTTTTCCAGCAAATCTTGAACTGGAAAGGTTTCCAGTGTTCAGAGTCTATTGGGAGCTGGTATTTAATAAGTGGAATCAAAAACATGTGTCTTAATTTTGCATACTGCATAGGTGTGTGAAGCATTTCGTTAGGCAAAAGTATTTAAACTTTATTAAGAAATCAAAACCACACATGATATGGTTTCAATATTGTTAATGGCCTGTGATAGTTTAATAAACATGATGATGATTGTGTTCAAACAAATTCAAAGTTTTATTTAGAAATAAGTCTAGTAATTATTTTAACTATTTAAAATATGGCAACTTAACAGCATATGTTAACATCTTTTTCTGGTGCTTTTTAACATCTGTATGTTTTCTATCAACTTCTGTTGATACGACAGCTGCATCCATTTCTTGAAGACAGTGATCTCAGAATTATGGTGCACTCTCTGGTAATCTCTAGGCTTGACTCCTACAATGCACTCTATTTGGGACTGCCTTTGTATGTAGGCAGTTTTTGAACCAAATTTCAGTTGGTTCAAAATGCAGTGGCTAGATTGGTCTCTGGTTGGGATGTGCCTGGTCCGGAGCAGTCCGGACCGGCACCGAAGGGGGGCCTTTCTTTAAGGGCGGGGAGGGCTTACTTATCCCTCCCGCCTCTTTGTTCCCTCCATCGCCCGTATTTTACCGAGTAATTGGTGCGCTGGAAACCAGCCGCCCCCCCCCCCCCCCCGTGAGCAGATTAGGGCCAAAGCTACTACTGCCGCCGTCGCCCGCCCGAGTCCTCACCAGATGTTGTTTTAAAAAAAGAGAGGAGCTCGCAAACAGAGCTCCTCTCTCTGCAAAGTCCCAGACGCTACTGAGGCTTTGTGTGCGCACCGCAAAGCCTCAGTAGCGCCCGGGACTTTGCAGAGAGAGGAGCTCTGTTTGCGAGCTCCTCTCTCTTTTTAAAACAACATCTGGTGAGGACTCGGGCGGGCGGCTGGGAGGGAGGGCGGGCGGGCGACGGCGGCCGCGGCAGTAGTAGCCTTGGCCCTAATCTGCTCGCGGGGGGGGGGGGCGGCGGGGGCGGCTGGCTTCCAGCACCCCAATTACTCAGTAAAATACGGGCGCTGGAGGGGGCAAAGAGGCGGGAGGGATAAGTAAGCCCTCCCCGCCCTTAAAGAAAGACCCCCCACCCGGACCCGGACCGGCCAGGTCCGAACCGGTCCGGACAGTTCGGAGGCCTTTAGAATGACCTCTGGTCCGGTTCGGACACACCCCTAGTCTCTGGGGTGTCTCGGAGAGACTATATTATGCCTGTTTTAAAGCAATTGCATTGGCTACCAATAGGTTTCTGGGCAAAATGCAAAGTGCTGGTATTTATTTATATTTTATTTAACATATATTTATACCACCCCAAATGTAAGTTAAATTACCTTTTTTTAAAGCTATAAACGGCTTAGGACTGGGTTACCTGAGAGAGCGCCGTCTTCTGCATGATGCACACCACACATTAAGATAATTGAGAAAGGAGATCTTAATGGTCTCTGTATGCTGCTGGCTTGTCTGGCGGTGGCTTGGGAGCAGGCGTTCTCTGTAGTTGCTCCTGGGCTATGGAATGCGCTCCCTATAGATATTCATGGTTTAACATCTTTACCAGCTTTCAAAAGAGCCCTTAAGACACAGTTTCTTTTAGCCAGGCTTAAAAAATAAAAAATTTCTGTTCAACAGTTTTTTATTTTGTGGTGTGCGTGTGTGTATCTAGAGCCCTTGGAGTCAGACGGTATATAAACTAAAGAAATGAATGTTTCCCCTACACTTAGCAGGATCCAGACTATGTCCATCATGACAAAGCATCACTGAAATAAATTATACAAGCTAGTCATTGCTAACTTAGTCTGGATCTTCCCACTAAATATTGTCCAGTGTGTAGGGTGGTGGAAATGAACAGAAAACTGTTATTGTACTCTTTCTAACACAGCCAAAGAACAGTAGACTGAAGAGAGAGATGTGTATTTGTCATGCCATGATCTGTTCACAAATTCAGTCAACATGTGGAGGGAGAGCAGGATTGTTACCCCTGGGCTCCACACATGTTGTGGAAGGTAAAAATGGGCTTTATGTGCATAGAGCCTGCTAATGTGCACCACTGAGGGAAAGTGAGGAAGGATGGGTGGTAATCTCATAGTCCCACAATCCCACTCTCCTATGGGCTGACTAAACATATGGTTGCAATGTGAGAAGAAGGCTGTTTAAAGGGAAAATTGAGTCTTGACTTTGAAACCATTCCATTAGTATGTCATATCATTGCTACTAACTTTATGAAACTCTGCACTTCTAGAAATGTATCATTTTCCACTGCTATTCTGCACTTCTGAGACCCTTTCTACAAAATTTTGCATTTGTGTCTGGAATTCCATTTTGGTTTTTAGTCCAGGTTTTCGTTTTCTTGGTCATCTGAACTATTCCTCCTTGTTCTGTGGTGTTTGCAGATTTGAAGAGTTCCTCCTATCTCATTTAAGTCACTGATGGAAATGTTGAAAACCAAGCCCAGATGAGAACCCTGTGGCACCCCATTGATAAACCATCTCCAGTTGATGAGCACTCTTGAATAATTGTACAGTTTTCTAACCAGTTGTGAACACACCTGATGGGATTATCTAGCCTGTATTTGACCAGCTTGCTAACCAAAATACCATGGGGACCTCTTGACAAATGCTTGGTTAAAATCAAGTTTGTATCCATTAACACAACTCACCAAGCCAGTAACCCAATAAAGAAAGAGAAAACTAGTTTGACAGGACATATTCTTGACAAATCCATACTAGTTTCTGCTAACTGCTGTACTGTATTCTCAATATGCTTATGGAGTGACTGCGTTATAATCTGCTCTGGTATCTCCCATAATATCTATCTATAACGTCCTGGATCATCCTCATTCCCTCCTTCTTGAAGATAAGGATATTAACCTATCTCTAGTCCTGTGACACCCTGTATGTTCTCTGGGATTTCAGTAAGATTATAGTTAGAAGTTCTCAAAGTATGTCAGTAAGTTACTCTTGTACCCCAGAGTGCAATGTCTGATCCTAAATATTTATTTGAATGTATTTAATGTAGGTAGCTGTTTCCTGACCAACTTATTTTGATTTCCAGCCCTGATTCCTCGCTATTACTAGTTATGTGATGTTGCAAGCAGTTCCTCTTTGGGAGAAGACAGAGGCAAAATACGTTAGCAGCCCTTTGCCTTGAGTCTTGCATATTTTGTGGATAGCAATAATGAGGGGTGGACAACTTTCCCCCTGAAACATTTCTACTGCTGTAGCTTTCTATGCAAAACTTTCAATTTCTAAAACTTTAGGAACATAGGAAGCTGTCTTATATCAAGTCAGACCATTGGTCCATCTAGTTCAGTACTGTCTACACAGATTGGCAGTGGCTTTATGAAACAATGCAACGTAATGAGGCTCTCCATACGAGTGGTGTGGAGAGCCTAACTGGGCTCTGTGGGGAGAACGGGCTTAGCCTGTTCCAAGATGCCCCCAAGCTGGGAGGCTTGTTTTAGTCTCCCGGTGGGGGTGGTCTCGTGAGTCAGCGCAGAGCTGTGCCGTGGTGTCTCATGATCAGATAAATGTGGTTAGCGGAGCACACACTCTACTATTTTTGGAGGTTTGCCGCCGGGAGCAGCACGGCTCCCATTGCAGTACATGACCAGGCTCCCTTAGCCTGATTTCTCCTGGTCGTGGGAATAGTCTCAATGACTGGCTCTGAATGTTAAATAAAAACCAAAGCTAAAACTTGTATTTGATCTCAAGATGGTGAGTGAAAGCAGAACTAAAACTCCTATGTTGGTGTCACTTCAAGCAAACACAAAGCAGTGCCTCATTACTTCTGAGTTTACAACTGTACAAAACGTCGTGTGTTGTGTCTCTCCTTTTGGAATACTTTAAAATGTAATTTCCTTACAGCTCTTTGAATATGAATAGAAGTCTTTTTCCTTGGTATGGGGAGGGCATCCTAACGTGATGGGTTATCAAGTTCTGCATGCTCCGAGACAGGACCAATCAAATTTCAGCTCACTTATGTCTATCCAGGCAGCTGTCACTCATCCCCAGTCCCAGTCGCAGTCCCAGTCCCAGTCCTGTCTCGCTCTGCAGACAGAGCTTGATTCCTGCTGTGAGAAATTGTCACAGCCTTTAACTTCTCTATTGCTATAACTACTTAGGCCAGTTCTTCTCCCTTCCTTTCTTCTGTGTGCCAGGATGGGAAGGGAGTCGCCTTTTGTAGTTCATTTTTTATTTTAATTACTTTAAATTTATACTTACTCGCATTGAGACTGACTTTGGATATGGAGCCTGTGCATATGGGGGACATGTTGAAGGGTTCCCTTTCGGAGGGCCCCTTCACTGAAGCTGCGATTGTTCCCTCAGCCGCGAGCTGTGAGGGGACTGCGATCTTAAGCCTTTCGGCTACTGTTTGAGGGGGAGAGACCTTTGAGCCTCTGGAGGCTTCTGCCCTGCTGGCTCCGCCGCCCAAAAAAGACCAAACATTTAAAAAAAGAAGGTCTTGGCTAAGAAGAAAATGTCAAAGCTCTCCCCCGGCAGCGCTCTGCTGAGCGAAAGGCTGCAATTACAGGCAGTTCGGGCACAGCAACCGTCTTCCGTTTTTTCCACCCGATCTAACTGCTGAGGGTGCGGCGGCCATTTTAGCGCTCCTTTCTAAGTCCCGTTCTGTTGTTCCTGTTAGGGACCCTGGACTCGTACTGCCGCCTTCTGAACCCTTTACGGGTTCCTTATTGCTCAATGGGCCTCCGTCGGTTCAAAGTTCCGCTCCACTGCTGCCCTCCGTTTTCGACCCTCAAGGTCCAATTTTCGCGCCAATGGCGCTTGCTGCTATCGACCCTTCTGAGGGTCCGCAAATCGCGCCGATGTCGCCTGTCACTATCTATCCTCCTCAGGGTCTGCTAATTGCGCAGACAGCGCTGAGTGCCCCTGACCCTCCTCAGGGCCCGTTTTTGTCCGCCGCTGCAGCAACGTTTGTCACTGCAGCCGAGCAGCTAAGTCTGAGGGCGCTTCCCGATATGCCTCCTCTCCCAGGAGATCACCAGCCATCAGAGGGTGAGTTGCTATGGCTGGGGGAATTTGTTAAAAGGCTTTGCTTGCAAGTGGTTTCCCCCCCTTATGAGTTCATTCAGGAACTCCTTATGTCCTTCCCAACCGGTTTCGACTGCTGGGGCTTTAGGTTCTCTTTTGCAACCTTCCACTGCACAGCCGCCCTCTCTACAAGTGGCGCCCCCCCGTAGGTCTAGGAGACCTTCCTATTCTTCATTGCCGGACTCTAGCCTGGCTAGACAGGCTGTTCCTATAGCAGAGCGCTCCTTTTTGCTAGACTCCACCAGAAGGAGACGTAGAAGGAGGAAACATGTTCACCACCCGTCTTCCTCATCTGAGGAGGTCCCAAGAGCTCCAAAATGTGTTACCACTGATATTTCTGCTGTTTCTTTGAATAATCAACCTACTGTTCCCCTTATTACAATGCAGGGGGTCCAGACAGTTCAGGACGCCCCGGGAATCCTGGTGCATTCTCAGAATGTGGTT
Organism: Hemicordylus capensis; assembly: GCF_027244095.1. Taxonomy (NCBI): domain Eukaryota; kingdom Metazoa; phylum Chordata; class Lepidosauria; order Squamata; family Cordylidae; genus Hemicordylus; species Hemicordylus capensis. The sequence continues at coordinate 117,229,360 of NC_069661.1, forward strand.
CCATGTCCAGTGCTTCCCTCTGAGGATACACAGACTTCAGAGTCTGAAAAGGAGGAAGGGGAACTGCCTGATGAACAGGCTCCCTTGGAGAAGCCTAATACTACTCGACTTTTCTCTGCCTCCGAATTTGAAATTTTACTGGCCAAGGCCAAAAGAGCCATTAAAGATGTCTCACAGGAGACTGGCACTCCTGCAGTCTCTGGATTGGACCAAGAGGTTTTCCCATCCACATCTGTCTCTGCGGCCACTGTATCCTTTCCCTCTCTATTTAAAGATGTCATGTTTGCTGAGTGGGGGGTACCTGGGTCTACTAAACCTGCCATTTTCTTCTCAAGGAAATTGTATGCATTACCCTCTGATATTATGGCTCTTTTAGCAGTTCCTGTTGTTGATGGGCCCGGGGCCCAGTTGGTCACCAGTGCTCTGGTTAATAAGGAGGGAGATGACTTTCTCAAAATGCCAGAAGAAAAGAAAACCGACCACCTGTTACGTAAGATGCACGAGGCATCTGCAACTGTCATAAGTTACAGCTGCCACTAATTCTATTTTCACCCGTGCCTCCATTCTGTGGACAAAGGAGCTTGTGAAGCTGGTTCCACCAGAAAATCTAAAACTTTGCCAAGGCTTGAATAAACTAGCCAGAGCATCTGCCCTTATGGCAGACTCTGGTTTGGACTGCATACAACACGCTTCTCGCGCTGTGGCAGCTGGTGTGGCGCTTCGCAGAAGTTTATGGCTAAAAAATTGGTGGGCAGATGCCAAGTCCAAGTCTACCTTGGCGGCTTCTCCTTTTCTGGGGGGAATTATTTGGGGAATCCTTAGATCCAATTTTGGTGGACACTAAGGATAAAAAGAAGGCCATGCCAGTTGGGCGTGGGGATCTCAGAAGGAATTTCAGGGGAAATAATGCCTTTCAGAATTCCTTTCGTCCCTTCAGAAATTTTAATAGACCTGCCAATTCTGGATCCAGAGATAACTTCAGAGGGAGAGATGATCGTGGATCTACCTTCAGAGCTACCTGGTGACAACCTTGGAACAACAGGGGCAGAGGATCAGCCAGGGCAGGTTCAGGAGGCTATGCCAATAATCAGAACCGTAAGCAGTGACGCGATACCAGTGGGGGGCAGGCTTTTGGAGTTTGCACAAGCCTGGGGGTACAACACCACAGATCAGTGGGTGTTGAGTACGGTGAGTCAGGGATACGTTGTAGACCTTGCAGATATTCCTCCCGATTTTCTCTTCATAATGCCTGTTTCCAAGGTGAGATCCAAAAGAATCCTGATGGAACAAAGTATTCAACACCTACTCGACATACATGCCATAGAACCGGTTCCGTTGACGGAATTATGTGTGGGCGTCTTTTCGCTTCTCTTTTTGGTACCAAAAAAGGACGATTCCTGGTGAGCTATCCTGGATCTGAAGAGATTGAATCACTTCGTACGCAAATGCAAGTTCCGAATGGAATCTTTACGAACAATAAAGGCAGCAGTACTTCCGGGCAATTTCCTATCATCAATCGACCTTTCAGAAGCGTACTTACATGTGCCAATTCACCCTGCGTCCCGCAAGTATCTCAGATTTGCCTACAACCAGAGGCAGTTCCAATACAGGGCCCTTCCCTTCAGGTTGTCCTCAGCCCCTCGGGTTTTCACCAAGCTGATGGTGGCAGTGATAGCTCATATGCGTCTCCAGGGCCTCCATGTTCATCCATATCTGGACAACCTTTTGGTCCGGTCTCTGTCATTCCCTCAGGCCTCCAGGCACATAGCTCAGGTGGTTCAGATATTGGAGGATCACGGCTTTGTCATCAACCGTGCCAAAAGTCACCTAACACCTTCGAAGGTGCTCCAGCACCTAGGCGTTGTCTTCAACACAAGTGCAGGCAGTTTCCCTACCACCGTATCGGCGGCAAAAGATTGTAGACCACATCAAACCATGGATATTCAGGCACCGGGGCTCCCTCATGTCTCTGGCCCAACTCATGGGATTGATGATTGCATGACTGGAATGTACACCCTGGGCCAGGTGGCATTCAAGGCCACTTCAGTGGTTCCTTCTTCCGCATCAGGTGGCCATTATGGAAAGAAGACAGCTGATGCTTCGTCTGCCACGGAAGGTCAAGCACTCCCTTCTCTGGTGGCTTTCGCCAGCCCTAGAGAAGGGCATGCTGCTGGAAACCCCCCGGAAGGTTGTGGTGACTACGGACACCAGCCTTTCTGGTTGGGGAGCTCACTGCCTTACACGCCATGCGCAGGACTTGTGGGACCAGAGGGATCTAAGGAACACCATCAGTTGGTTAGAGTTGAAAGCTTTTCGTCTGGCTATTCTTCACTTCCACGATCTTTTGAAGGGAAGGCATGTACTGATAAGGATGGACAGTGTAACTGCCAAAGCTCATGTGAATCACCAGGGCAGCACAAGATCGAAGGCCCTCATGCAGGAGTCGAACCTGCTATTCGGTTGGGCAGAAATGCACTTGTGTTCCGTGACAGCGGAACATCTAAGCGGCACGGAGAATTTACAGGCGGATTGGCTAAGCCGGCAGCAGATAGACCCAGCAGAGTGGGGTCTCTACACAGCAGTTTTCGAGGAGATTGCAGGCCTGTGGGGGTCGCCCACAGCTGGATCTGTTCGCTTCGCAGGCGAACACGAAGCTGCCGAGATTTTATGCCAGATACTTTTCTCCTCACGCGGAGGAAGTGGACGCCCTCTCTTCTCCTTGGCCGCAGGGCTTACTCTATGCGCTTCCCCCAACTCCGTTTCTAGGCTCCTTCCAGAGGAAGCTCTTGTTGGAGGAAGCTGAGGTGATTTGGATAGCTCCTTATTGGCCTCGGAGGCCTTGGTTTTCCGACCTGCTGAGACTGTCCGTTCATCCACCGTGGTCTCTTCCTCAAAGAAGAGATCTACTATCGCAAGGTCCTCTCTACTACCCGGACCTCGCCTGGTTACGCCTTCACGCTTGGAGGTTGAGCGCAAGACCCTAGAAGCCAAGGGATATTCTACCCAGGTGCAAGACACCATTTTGGCTTCGAGACGATCATCCACCTCGCGAATCTACCAAATCACCTGGTCGGCTTTTTGTGCCTGGGGACATAAACTAGATGTCATTCCATCTGTGGCGGGGGTTCCAGAGGTTCTAGGTTTTCTTCAAGCGGGTCTTGAAAAAGGTCTTCGTCCTAGCACTCTAAGAAGACAAACTTCAAAATTTATTGGAACCGGGTTCTTCTGCCTTGCATCCTCACATCAGGTGTTTTCTGAGGGGAGCCACCAACTTGGCTCCTCCTCCTGTACATAGGTTTCGCTCTTGGGATTTAAATCTAGTTTTGAAGGCGCTTACTAAAGCTCCGTTTGAACCGCTGCGCTTGGTTCCTTTGAGGATCTTGTCCTTTAAAGTTCTGTTCCTTGTTGCCATCACATCTGCATGAAGGGTCTCTGAGCTGGCTGCTCTTTCAGTGTGTGACGAGTTGTGCATTTTTCAAAAGGACGGTGTCGTTTTAAAATTGGACCCTACCTTTTTGCCTAAGATTAATTCCATTTTTCATAGGAGTCAGGATTTGGTGTTACCCTCCTTCTGTCCTAGTCCGGTTCACCCAAAGGAGCGGTCTTGGCATACCCTTGATGTACGCAGAGCTCTTAGACTCTACATTAAGCGGACCAAGACCTTTAGAAAGACTGACTCTGTTTGTGTCATTCCAGCCTGCATCCTTGGGGGCTAGGGACTCCAAAATTTCCTTAAGTAGATGGATCAGAGCTGCCATAACTTTGGCTTATGAGTCTCTTCAGCTGCCTATTCCTCGAGCCATTACCGCTCATTCCACGAGAAGCGCTTCCACTTCTGTGGCCTTTTCCGCTCGTGCCCCCTTAGAAGAAATTTGCAAGGTGGCAACATGGGCATCAGTGTCTCCCTTTATCAGACATTATAAGATTCCATCCTTTCACGCTGCTCATGTGGCTATGGGAAGGATGGTCTTGCAGCAGGTTGTTTAATCATCCGCTCCCGCCCTTGGGATTGCTTTTGTACATCCCATCACGTTAGGATGCCCTCCCCATACCAAGGAAAAAGAAACATTGGTAGACTTACCGTGAAGGGTTCTTTTTCTGGGTATGGGGAGGGCATCCCGTCCTCCCGCGAATGATAAAGTAAAAATTTTCAGGGAGGTGGGGGCGACTCCCAGGGTTGTTTAGTTATTGCTGTCACTTTTCTACTGCTCTCACTTTTTCCTTTTGAACCTTGTGGCATATATCTTCTCCTTCTTTGGCTCTGTTTTTCCTATACTCTACAGTCCTGGAACTGGGGATGAGTGACAGCTGCCTGGATAGACATAAGTGAGCTGAAATATGATTGGTCCTGTCTCGGAGCATGCAGAGCTTGCTAACCCATCACGTTAGGATGCTCTCCCCATACCCAGAAAAAGAACCCTTCACGGTAAGTCTACCAATGTTTCTTTTTTTTTAAAAAAAATAAGAATTTGTACTGAGAAGTAAACCAAAGAAGACAAGACAAATCACCATAAAGACAATACAAAAGAAATCATTTTTCGTAATAAAAAACCTCATTTTTCTAATTACAGCAGTAAAGATAAAATATCTAAAACAAGATAAAGCAAAATAAATTCAGACTCTTAAAATTATAAAATCTAATCTATTCAGCTTCTTGTAAGTTACATATCGAAAACACTATAAGTCAAATCCAGAAAATAGGAACAAAGTTTGATCATAACGGATATTATAATTTATAAAGGGTTCCCAAACAGACATGAATGATTCAGTAGAGATACTATGTACATAAGCCGAGACTTTTGAAACTGAAGCATAGTCCCACACTTTCAAAAACCAATCGTTTAAGGAAGGAATTTCCAAAGTACGCCAGTTAGATGCATATATAATCCTAGCCGCTGTAATCCTATATAAACACAATTTGTTTGATTTGGCGGGAATATAAGGTTTTATCATACTTAAAAGAAAAATTTCTGGAAGGAAGGGGATCTTAACTTCTTAGATTTGTTCAATTTTCATATGAATTTGTTTCCAAAACTGTTAAGCTTTACCTGTTGAGCAACTCCACCACATATGGTAAAATGAACCTAAATGCAAGTTACATTTCCTACATTTCTTAGAAAAAGAATCATCTATTTTATTAATAGTCAAAGGAGTTAGATACCATCTGAAAAACATCTTATACCCATTTTCCCTTAGATCGATACACAAAGTAAATTTCACATTTTTCCCCATAGGTAGAATATGAATATAAGTCTTAAACCACACTGAACATACTTTTTCCCTTAATGAGAATTTCATATACTTGTGACTGTTAACGAGAACGTCTGAGATTTATATAGCACATAATTTAACATGGAATTGCTTTTGTAGTTTTGTTTTGGTTTACTAGATATAAGTAAAACAAACATGCCAAATTCGTTCAATTGCTGACATCCAAACTGACATTTTAGTATGTCGTCATGGCTGTCTTGACAGCTCCTTGACCTCAGCGAGTAGTGCCAACTACCCACAGGGCCTCACCTTGTTCCTCCGTAATGCCAGGTCAGTCCAGAATAAATCAGAAACCATCCCTGATCTGGTTATATGGATGAAGGGGCTGACCTGGTATGTATCACAAAGATTTGGTTGCAGGAGGTTGGTAGCCAAGTTTGGCCCCAGCTTCTCCCTCCGGAGCATTCTGTTAAGAAAGCAGATGAGGATATGGGTGGGGAGGTGGGCGTGGCTGTGGTCTATAAGAATAACATCTCCCTTACCAGGTTTCCTATCAAATTGTCTGACCACATAGAATCTGTGTACTTAAATTTGGGGACTGTGGATAGACTGGTACTTTTGTTGGTGTACCAATTATCTCGCTGTCCAACAGAGTACCTAACTGAGCTGACGGGATGGATGTTGGAATCTCCCAGGCCTATGGTGGTGGAGGACTTCAGTGTTCACTGAGATCAATTTTTCCTGGGCAACTCAGGAGTTCATAGAGGCTATGACACTTTGGACCTATCCCAAGCAGTCTTGGGACCGACACAGATTGCTGGACTCATGATTGATCTGGTCTTTTACTGATCAAGGTGTTCCATGTGTGGAGACTCCTGTGATTTCCCCATTGAAGTCCAGCAGAGTTGTTTAGGGTTGTGAAAGGTCTAGTACATGCCCTTCCTCCCTCGAATCAGAATTTGAAACAATCAGATTACCCATTGTGACATTTTTAATGAGTTCTTTTTAGATAAAATTCTCGTATTCAGGCCAGCTTAGGTTCAGACTCCACAATTATTGCACAGTGTAATATGGAGGCGCCCAGCAACTCCTCTTATGTGGTTAGACTGTGTCAGTTTTTAGTTTGTGACTCCTGATGATGTGGATAAGCTGCCTGGAACAGTGAAGCCTGCCACTTGTGCAGGCACCCAGCCCCCAACATGGTTGCCACCCCACCGGGAGAAGGCCGAAGACCACCTGAATGGGCACAGAGCCAGCCGAACTGGCTCTTAGGGGGCATATAGAAGGCCGGTGGGGGAGGGGGGACCCCCTGGACACCCCACCACCACCTCCAGGAACCCTGCGGATGGCTGCGAAGGTTTTTTAAAAAAGTTTTTAGACACCTTTAAACGTTCACGAACCCCTCAAACCCAACCAAACTCGAAGGGGTTCACCAGGGTGCTGGACCGAACTGGCCCGGTAGGGTTCGAGTGCAGTTTGCACTCAAATTGAACCAGGCCAGCCAGTTCCGTGCACATCCCTAGCCACCTGTTCTCTTGATCCTTGTCTAACATGGCCTATACTATCTGGCAGCGGGGTTGTTGTAGAAAGCATGGTAAATATTAGAAATGCTTCTCTGATGAATGGCAGGAAGTCTTCCTGTCTTAAGGAGGCAATCATTAAACCTCTTCTGTTGTAACTTTACACAAAGTAGTTACTCTAGCCTGCTAGAATGTCCTTTTAATTGTAATTCTTGGCGTGGGGAAAACTAGCACAGCACAAGTGTCTTCTGAAGGATCCAAAGTTTCTGACTTCAACGTTTGTGGACCTCAAAGTGGAATTTTTGATAAACTTAAACGATTCACTCTTGCATCCTGTATTTGTCCAAACAAACCCTTGTCTTTCACATTAGGCATAAGAGAGATGAATATGAAGTGGATGAGAAGTCAGAGGCTATGCTATACAGTGCCGTTGCAACCATGTGCAGGGGTAAAAAAATGTTGACTCTTTTAATCAGCCAGACAAAAACCTTTTACTCATAGAGCTATGTAGGTAAATTACTTGTCAGGATTTTTTTTTCGTTCGTCAGGCATCATTTTTCATTCATCACAGACAAGTAGACTAGTGGATTTTCTGAGCCCTAACCATGTATATGTGCAAACTCATAGATGTACTAGTATACCAGATGCCTTTTATCTTGTTGTGGTTGGGAAAACTACTGTCAGATATTAAGTTCAACTGTTCTTATGCTTGAGCCTTGTGAGAGGAGAAGACAGCTGTTCCCCCCTTGGATTTCCTTTCTAAATGGGCTTTTGCATCTCTAGTCCTCATTAAGGTCATTCGGACAGTCAACAACTCTGTTCTCCCCGGGTTTGGGAGCTGTGTGTACTCCCAGTTTTCAGTTACGTAGAAGCAAGGTAGGAGGAAAAGTTATCCAGGTTTTCCTCTTACCTTGCTTCAACACAACCAAAAATTGGGAGCACACACAGCTCCCAAACTTGGGTAGAAGACAGTTTTTGAATGTGTGAATGACCTTATTGCCTTTAGAGGAGGCTGGGAATGCTATTGGGGGCATTAACTTAAATTTGGTTTTCATTTTAAACTAGGTTTTTTTAAAGAAGTGAAACTTAGAGCTGAGGCTTCTCTTTTTTAATCAATTCTAACACTTGTTCTCACAATGTTGAGCAGGGTTCTCTCTAATTTTTTTCATTTGTGTGCGGAATGAGTTTTGTTCTGGGTGGCAGTATCAAGGCGGTGTGTTCACACATGCAGTCAGAGTGGGGCCTTCCCCATTCAACCTGAGCGGGATCTAAAATTAACGGAGCAGACATTAAAAAATGTGTGAGAGCATGCACATGCACAGGCCTTAGAGGGAACACTGATGTTGAGGCATTCTGGGAAACTTTAAGGAGAGTTGAGGGCATATTTACATTCATACCAAGCCTGTGGATTTATTTTTGTATTTAAGAAGTGAGTCTAAAGGCTAACTTCTGCTTTTGGAAGAAATACAAAGTCTTTTGGGAGTAGAATCTGAGGCAAATAAAAGGGGAAGGGGTGCCTTCCCTTATAAAGTATTAGCAATACTTTTATAAGCAATTGCTTATAAAGTATTAGCAATATATATGATTCAGTTCTGTCTTAAATGGTGGTTTAATAAAAACATTCAACTAGGGTTTCAAATAAAGGTTAATATTTGGTCTAGTTTCTGAAGTTGGGGGTGTATATAGGTGTGCTCTTGACCAAAACCAAGTGTGAAAAGAAGTCTCTTGCACCTCTTCTTGAAGATGCACAGGCTTTGGTGCTCTGCCAACATCAGGTCTTGGTAGAAAAGTTCTTGCAGGATTTGAGCTGTTTAAAATTATAAGACTTTTCTGCAGCTAACTTAATGAGAAGATTGAAAACACACACATTTTACACTGCTTTGTAAGTTGCCAAGGGAACAATTTGTTATGGGGCGGCTAACAAAGTTTATTATTTATAAGTAATCCCTCACCAATTGTGGTTTTCCCAGTTGTAGTTCTGAGTATCCGTGACTGGGAAATTGTGACCAGTCTCGCCAACCGCAACCCAAGTATCTGCAGTTTGGTGGGGATTTTTTGTGATTTTGGGGTGTGTTTGCAATTTTTGGTTGTTCAGAGGTTCAATCAGCTGATTCCTCTTGCTGACCCTGCCAACTACTCATGATTTAAAGTGATTTTTACTGGGGTGTGTGTGTCAAAAGTACCTTTTTAGTGATTTTTTTGGGGGGAATCATAAAATGAATCAAGCCACAAATGACCAGGCTCAAACTATCATACTTTGGACATATTATGCAAAGACCCAGATCCCTTGAGCAGTCTATAAAGCTGGAGCAAGTTGAAGGAAAGAGAAGAAGAGGACAACCAGCACCAAGGTGGATTGACTCAATTACGACAGCAATGAATGCACCACTGAGAAACCTTAAAGGCCAAGTTGAAGACAGATCATCCTGGAAAGAATCTATGTGGTCGCTAAGAGTCAACACCAACTTGATGGCAGTCAGTCAGTCAGTCAATCAATCAATCAGAAATGTCCAGAGGTTCAATATGTGCACTCCTCTTGCTGACTCTTGGTAATTTTAAAGGGATTCTGGGGATTGGGGGTGATTCTCCCCCCCCCCCTTTTGGTCTTTTCACAACCGTAGTGGTCATTAGGATAGTTGGTGCAAAACGGTGATGCACTGGAACTTTATCTCCAACATTTCATCTGTGTGCAGAATGAATTTTGTTCTGGGTGGCAATATCAAGGAAGTGTGTATGCATGGCACGTGCTTGTGCATTCAAAATGGGGCCTTCCTGATTCAGTCTGAGTAGGATCTAGAACTAACTGAGCACACATTAAAAAAAACAACCAATAACCTTGTGTGTGCACACATTAGAGGGAACACTGCTTGCAGGCTAAATGAATATAATCTGAAATAGTTGTATCCTGGAAGGCTTTATAACATCTCTGTGGTTTCCAATCTAGTGCTGGGGTTCAGACTGGGCTTCCTCTTTTGTCACTGCTGCAGATACTAGACTGACCTTCTAAAGAGCTTGACTGCACCTAACTATCTCTATTCCTTTGTTCCATCATAATGTTTAAGCTTAAATCAGAATTCTCTTAAATATGCTATCTGCTCTGTGAGGACCTTAAGGCTATGCTTTCTTGATAACTGCCCTTGGTGACCTGCCAAACCCCATGTGTCTCAAGAAGTGCAAATCACTACTTTTCACATTTTGCTTTTGGTGGCAGGGGTAGGATAAAATAAGTAACCTTTTGTTGCATGTCTCAAATTACTGGTACTGGGTGGGCTACAAGTCCAAATATATCACTAACCATTTGTCACAACCATGTAGATACACACAGTTTACTTCTGTAAGGCTCAAAGCAGGTCTTATGGAGCTTCTAGTAAACATCACATGATTAAAATAAGTAAACATTAATTCCCTCTTCAGAAGAAACTTTCTTCCAAGCTGCGACTTGATAGTAGGAGCTTGCTTGGTTTCATTCAGAGCCCAACATTTGTTTTAAAAAGCAAGTACACCCATGTCTGGAGCCAAAACAACTGCTAGCAGAAACACTTCAGGGAAGGTATCTTTAGGTTTGTTGTGGCTTTCTTGCCAATGGACTTACTCCCAAAGAAGCCATCTAGCTTATGGCTCAATATGTCAGGCTTGGTGGCTTCCCTGTAAGATCTACTTGTGTGAGGAAGCTGTATAGCCTCCCATGCTGAATGCAGTGCTAAGATGATACTCCTACACATGTATGAGCAAATGTGAGTGTGATAGAGAGGAATCTCTATCACTTCTTGGTGAAATTATGTGATTCCGAGTAGAGAAATCGCTACGTGGTGAAATGATTAAAACAATTCAGTAAAATTCTATGGATTTTTGCTAGTACTTGACCTCCCCCCACTTGCAAGTGCCTTCAAGCATTTATTTATTTATTTATTGACATTTTATATTCTACTCTTCCTCCAAGGAGCCCAGAGTGGTGTACTACATACTTAAGTTTCTCCTCACAACAACCCTGTGAAGTAGGTTAGGCTGAGAGAGAAGTGACTGGCCGAGTCACGCAGCAAGTATCATGGCTGAATGGGGATTTGAACTCGGGTCTCCCCGGTCCTAGTCCAGCACTCTGACTACTATACCACGCTGGCTCATTAAGTTCTTGCCCAAACACTCCAGATAATAATAAATGAAATAAACTATCTAAAGCATGCTGATTTAAATAACTTCATGCAAATATGCAGAATTGGCTCAACATACCTTCAGAGGACTCTGCAGAAATATTTGGCTCTAAAATTTATTTCTGTGCCAGATTTTACCTATATGTTTTACTTATGTCATACACAGGTAATCATGGCTCATTTTTTCTTTTACAAATTCATTATTTATGTGATAACTACTTTCAAGCACCTCAAGGACTGCTGTACAGACCAGGGCAAAGATGACCTCTCTGCTGCCCAGAAGGCAGGACTAGATCTACTGGACTTGGGTTACCCGAGAATAGATTTTGGTTGAACATTGGGAAAAACTTCTGAATGGTAAGAATGGTTCAGCAGTGGTGGACCTCTCTTGCTGGCAGTCTTCAGAGACTGGACTGCCATCTGCTGGGGATTTCCTGCATCAAGCAGGGTTGGGCTAGATGGCCTACATCCATCTACTTGTGAAAGCAACTCTGGAAGCTGTGGCAGCTTCATCAGCAAAAGAGATCTGTGGGTTGCTTACCCACAATAAGTTCTTATATGTTATCTGGGTAGTGTTTGGTGTTCCAGAACACCTGTGTAGTACAAGTATGCATGTTCACTTGCTTTCTGGTATAATGTGTGAAACTATTCTCAGTGGGGAAGGCAGTCACTGGTCCTCTTCCACATACACTGAACTGGCTACATATTCATTTAAATATCAGTTGAAAAAAACAGAACGATCAATAATGGTTAGCCACAAATATTCATTGTGATGTTTCAGTCTCTTACTCTCAAGAGATGGGCTTATATTTAAAAGCAAAGTGAGTGGGGTGTTTAAGTTAGCCTTTTAAAGACCCCATGTTGTTACCGTCTTTATAAAATTCCTTCTGCAATCATGAATCCTAAAAGTTTAGGTTTTATTTTATTAAGATCTGATTCTAAAGCTTTGGGGTTAAACCTATTAGCGACATGTTAGGGTGGATAAAGATCAATCATAATGAGCCTGGCAGAAAAGAAAATAGATTTGTACACCATGTATGCTTCTGATTCTAAGAATCTGGAATTTTTTTGTTGATGTCAAGTTAGCACCATGCCAACCTAACATTTAACAGAGATTGGTAAACAGGGATTTGATCTCGGGAGGAGGATCTCCATTAAACGTTGTGTTGGTGTGATGCCAACCTGACATCGGTGAAAAATTCTGGGTTCTTACAAACAGAAATTGGGAATGTGCATGCTGTGCAAATGCCAATTCCCCTTCCACTGGGTTCATTGTGATGATGATAACCAGCCCAATATTTCCCCTCCCAGTGAAACAATTGTTTAATTTCACTTTTTAAAGATTCAGTTCAAAAGTTCTCTTTTGTTAAAATAATCTGCTTTGAAATATCTGACCTTTAATGAAAACATATATTCTCTTAAAACTTAATTTGTGACCTCTTTAATGAAGTTTAAAAGGCTGTTTTCCTTTGCAAAGCAGCAACTGAGGAAGAAAATCTTTTGTCAACGTGTAGCATAATAATTTATGTATTCTATATTGACCCTGGGAACCAGACAGTATTCCCTCTAAGGTGTGCATGCACTCACAGTTTTTGATGTCCGCTCAGATTGAATCAGGAAGGTCCCACTCTGAATGCAAGTGCGCAAACACTGCCTTGATAATTGCCACACAGAACAAAACTCATTCTGCATACAGATGGAAAAAATTAGAGAGACCACAGGAGCTAGAGATGACTTGCAAGTCAGCACAGGTGCCAACCACAGATCCAGCAGGGTGACTGATTTTTTTTAGGACTATTTTATCTCTTCTTACTACTTGTTTTTTGCAACTGACTGGTCTTTACTTTGAATTATAAACATTTATGGCTCTACCTATCAAATAATATTTGATAGGTAGAGCCATAAATGTTTTAAATAATATTTGATAGGTAGAGCACAAGTAGAGGAGACTTGGTTTGAATCTGACAGGATACAACATGTGACCCATTTGAAGACTTATGTGGTGGCGGTGCATGCGGCAAAAAAGAGCTTTTGGTCTGCGCGCATTGCGGTTGCAGGTTCGCGCTCAGCATAGCTATCCCAGGTTGTGAGGAGTTTGATTTCTGCTCCTTCTACCTCAAATCAGTCCCCGGCGTGGTTCTGCTGTGATGCCTTCAATGGGTTTTTTGTGAACAAGATCTCCTGTATTCGGGCCGACTTGGACCCCACTATTTTTTCAGGGTCTGTGGAGGTGTCCAGCAATCCCCCTTGCAGTATTAGATTGGATCAGTTTGAATCTGTAACTCCTGAGGATGTGGACAAGCTGCTTGAGGCCGTGCGGCCTACCACCTGTTCTCTGGATCCTTGCCCGACTCGGCTGCTTCTCTCTAGCAGGGAGATTGTTGGAGATGGCCTAGTTAATATCATAAATACATCATTGAGGGAGGGTAGGGTGCCCCCTTGTTTGAAGGAGGCATTAGTTAGTCCACTCCTGAAGAAGCTTTCTCTGGATCCCTTAGCGATGGACAGTTACAGGCCAGTCTCCAATCTCCCTTGGTTGGGCAAGGTGATTGAGAGGGTAGTGCCCAACCAGCTCCAGGCAGTCTTGGAGGAAACTGATTATCTAGACCCATTTCAAACTGGCTTTAGAACGGGCTGTGGGGTTGAGACAGCCTTGGTCGGCCTGATAGATGACCTTTACCAGGAAATTGACAAAGGGAGTGTGACTCTGCTGGTTCTTATGGATCTCTCGGTGGCGTTCAATACCATCGACCATGGTATCCCTCTGGATCGTCTGGGGGAGTTGGGGATAGGGGGCATTGCTTTGCAGTGATTCCGCTCCTATCTCTCGGGTATATTCCAGATGGTGGAGCTTGGTGACAGTTGCTCCTCAAAACGGAAGCTGTTATATGGAGTCCCTCAAGGCTCCATTCTGTCACCAATGCTTTTTAATATCTACATGAAACCGCTGGGTAAGATCATCAAGAGATTTGGTGCTGGGTGTTATCAGTATGCTGATGACACCCAAATCTACTTCTCCTTTTCATCTTCAGGAAATTGCACTCATTCTCTAAATGCCTGCCTATGGGCAGTAATGGGCTGGAAGAGAACAAATTGAAGCTGAATCCAAGCAAGACAGAGGTGCTTATTGTGGGTGCTCAGAAACTGAGGAGTGAGTTAGATCACCCTGTGCTGGATGGGGTTACACCCCTCCCAGAAGGAGCAGGTGTGCAGCTTGGGAGTACTCCTGGACCCAGGCCTCACCCTGGTATCTCAGGTGGAGGCCTTGGCCAGGAGTGCTTTCTATCAGCTTCGGCTGATTCAACAGCTGCATCCATTCCTTGAAGAGGATGACCTCAAAACAGTGGTGCATCAGTTGGTAACCTCCCGGCTTGACTACTGCAATGAGTTCTACATGGGGCTCCCTTTGTACGTAGTTCGGAAACTTCAGTTAGTTCAGAATGTGGCAGCCAGATTGGTCTCTGGGGCAACCCGGAGAGACCATATGATGCCTGTTTTGAAACAGTTACACTGGCTGCCTATATGTTTCTGGGCAAAATACAAAGTGCTGGTTATTACCTTTTAAAGCCCTGAACGGCTTAGGTCTGAGTTATCTAAGAGAGCGCCTTCTTCTGCGTGATCCCCGCCGCATGTTAAGGTCATCTGAGGAGGTCTGTCTCCAGTTGCCACCGGTTTGTCTGTTGGTGACGCAGAGGCAGGCCTTCTCTTTAGCTGCTCCTAGGCTGTGGAATACACTCCCGGCAGAAATTCGTAATTTGAGATCATTGCTGTCCTTCAGAAGAGCCCTTAAAACCTATCTGTTTGGCCTGGCCTTCTAGGGTTTTAAATGATTGACTAATTGTTTTAAATTGTTGCCTTGATTTCCAGGGTTTATAGCTGTTTAATTGGTTTTATTGTGTTTTAATAGTTTGGTTTTAATTGTTTTGTTTTTAGCATGCTGTAAACTGCTCTGAGCCATTTTGGGAAGGGCGGTATACAAATCTATCTATCTATCTATCTATCTATTATATATATAAAAATTTTCCTCTCTTAACACTCATCTGACCAGTAACTACTTTTTTGTGCTATAAGGTGTGAACAGGGATTGGGGTAGAGCATTTGTATATGACAAGGAAAATGGGCAGATGACAACAGAAAGGAGCACTGGAAAAAAGTAGCACCTTCTACTGTTGATTCCAACCAACAGCTGTGTACAAAAGCTGTCATGGGTGTTAACTGTGAAAGAGACCCTGTTTGGAAATACCTTGAAGAAATTTCTTCACCAGGTGAAAAAGGAAAATGTGATAAATTTAAACAGTGCAACAAAGAGATGTTAGAATGAAACAACATTAAATCAATATGCTTTTATGGTACAGAAGATGCACTTCTGCTTAGGAAGTACCTAAATAATAAATGGATTTTTAAAATTTAAGCCACTGATTTAAATTAGACTTTTTTCTTGCTTATTTAAATCCATCCACACTGTTACATGTTGTCTATCACATTCTAAAAATAAATATTGTGACTCTGTTGCTCCTTTTGGACCTCTTGGTGGGTTATGATACTATCGAACGTAGTATCCTTCCAGAGCGTCTGAGGGGGTTGGGAGTGTGGGGCACTGCTTTGCAGTGGTTCTGCTCCTACCTTTTTGGGCAGGTTCCAGATGGTGTCCCTTGGAAACTGTTGTTCTTCAAAATCTGAACTTTTTAATGGTGTCCCTCAGGGCTCCGTATTGTTTCCGATGTTCTCTAACATTTACATGAAGCTGCTGGTAGAGATTATAGGAGATTTGGTGCAGGGTGCTATCAGTATGCTGATGACACTCAAATCTATTTTTCCATGTCAGCATCATTGGGAGGAGGCATAAACTCCCTAACTACCTGCCTGGAGGTGGTGATGGGCTGCATGAGGGATAACAAACTGAAACTGAATCCAGATAAGACGGAGGTACTCATTGTGTAGGGTTGGAACTCGGAAAGTGGGTTTGATCTGCCTGTTCTGGATGGGGTCACACTTTCCCAAAAGGAACAGGTATGCAGTCTTTGGATACTTTTGGATTCGAGCCTCTCCCTGGTGTCCCAGGTTGAGGTGGTGGCCAGAGGTGCCTTCTATAGCCGGCTGTGTCCATTTCTTGAGATAAATGACCCCAGAACAGTGGCACATATGCTGGTAACCTCCAGACAGGATTACTGCAATACACTCTTATGTGGGGCTGCCTTTGTATGTAGTACAGAAACCACAGCTAGTTCGGAATTCAGCAGCCATCTTGGTCTCTGGGTCATCTCAGAGAGACCTTACTACTCCTGTATTGAAAGAGCTACACTGGCTGCCAATAAGTTTCTGGGCAAAATACAAGGTACTAGTTATAACCTATAAAGCCAGCGTGGTGTAGTGGTTAGAGTGCTGGACTAGGACCAGGGAGACCTGAGTTCAAATCCCCATTCAGCCATGATACTAGCTTAGTGACTCTGGGCCAGTCACTTCTCTCTAAGCCTAGCCTACTTCACAGGGTTGTTGTGAAAGAGAAACTTAAGTATGTAGTACACCGCTCTGGGCACCTTGGAGGAAGAGCGGGATATAAATGTAATAATAATAATAAAGCCTTGGGTATTTAAGAGAGCCGCCTCTTCGTCATGAACCCCACCATCCATTGAGATTGTCAGGAGAAGTCTGTCTGCAGTTGCCACTGACTGGTCTGGTGGCTACTCGGGGACGGGCCCTCTCTGCTGCTGCCCTGAAACTTTGGAATGCACCCTGTGCTGAAATAGGAGCCTCCCCATCTCTGACAACTAAAAAAAAAAAATCTTTAAAGCCACAGCTGTTCACCCAGACTTTTAATTAAGTACTGTTTTTAATAGTTTTAACATTGTTTTAAAATTTTAAAATTTTGTAATGTGTTAACTTTTTGTTATTTATTTTAACCAATGTTTTAATTTCTCTGTTATTTATTTGTTTTAACTAATGTTTTAATTTTTCTCTTTTTGTTGTAAACCACCCAGAGACGTAAGTTTTGGGTGGAATAAAAATATGTTAAATAAATAAAAGTGTGTAATAAGCAAAAGTTTGAGACCTTAGGTAATTGAAAGTGAAGTTCATAGTGAAGCTAAACCTGTGCTGGGTTGATCTGCTCTCTTACAGAGATTTCAGAGAGAAGTACAATTGTCCCTGGGCACAAATGTGTGGTCCACTATCCCCAGGCATCCTTTTTATATACAAACTCTGTCTCTATACATTCCACAACTTGTCATAGCAGGGATGTTGCTGCAGTTTCAACTTTATTTAGCTGATCCACACAGAGCATGTGAGGTATACATGCTGTGGGGGTGAGCCTGGGGCCAGCACACCTGATCCTACAGCATGTGGTACCTTTAGTGTGAACTGGGACTTAACATGTGCAAAAAGCTATGCAAGTAGATTTGCTCACGTAACCCACTGTGAAAATGGTGACATGATTGAGTAAGAGTGGATCAAGTAGTACACATTAAAAAAAGGTATGAGTGGTGCAGGAATGGGACAGAAGCCTCAGGATTTCTTTTGTACTACACTATATACAGGTGGCTCTCGTTATTCATGGGGATTCCATTCCAGCGGACAACCACGGATAACGAAACTGCAAGTATTGAAATCTTAAGTGAATAGGAGTTGGGGGGGTTAGTTTCTGGAGCCCAGGAAAATGACTGAAAAAATCACTGAAAAGACAAGAGGAAAGCACAAATAAGGATGGAGCACAGCACTGTACCTTGGCCATCTCAGCTGTTCTCCAGGTGCTCCAGCAGTGGCCCCCCAGCTCCTCCAGTAATGCATAAGTATGAGGTTTTTCCACCCTACTTAGCAGCACAAACCCTTGACCTGATTGGTAGGTTGGCCAAAGAGGATGCACATAAGTAAACCTAGTTCAAGTAAATGCACACAGGGGACTTCCTTCACTCCATTGCTGCGGTTAGCAGCACTCCAGCTCTCTACAGTCTCTGGCCTGCAGCAGCAAAAATCAAGTTTAAAAAGCAGTAGAGTTCCTTCATTCTTCTGGAGTTTGTAGCACTCCATCTCCAGTCTTCTGCTTGGAGCACAGATCAGCTAGCAGAAGTAGGCCCTGCAGAGGCAGACCTACTGCCAGCATTGTCGTCGTCATCCTCTGACTCCTCAAAACCGTGAAAAGTGAAGATGTTGTTTTCTCATGATGACTCCCTGTAGCTGTGGTGGTGGATGGGTGTAGCTATCTTTTCAAAGTAGCTTTCAAAGTAGCCTTGCTTTGAAGACCCCAGTAAGTGTCCTTATAGGGTAAGGCAAATCAGCCTCCAGCTACCTTTTGAACTTGATGCTGCACTCCATCGGGATCAAGTTCAAAGACTTTGTCGACGAAGACAGTCCCCAGCTGCAGAATCTGACAGATGGTTGGGGGTGGGTGGGTTATCCTTAAGAAGGGAGAGTGCCCTTATTCCCCTCCACCACCGCCACATTTCTCCTGCTGGCGCTGCTGTCAAAACCTCTGGTGTGGGGCTGCTGCATACCTCCTTGCAGCACCAGTCAGCATCAAACCGGAAGTGCCTGATGCATGGCAGCGCCAGTGGGGGGTAAGGGCATATTCCCTGCTTCTTAAAGGTAACTCCCCCCCCCAAAAAAAACCTGGTCCAAATGCCGGACCTCTGAATCAGTTTGGTGGTCTGGAAAAGTACTGTTGACCTGGTTTGTGCACATCCCTATCAGACAGCCCCTTTGTGGTGAAGGGCTTGAGGAGCATCTCTTCCTCTTTCTCCTCTTCTTCCTCACTCAGGAGCTGGATAATGTCCTCCAATTTCTTCTCCGTCAATTCCTCCTGATGGGATTTCTCCACCTCATGTGGCTCAGTATCTTGCAGGCCTTCTCTACCAATTGTGTGTAAAAGGTGGGTGATCCACTCCACCATCAGCTACTGAGGGAAGTGCTGCAGCAGATGAAGAGGTGACTGCCCCAAGCCACAACTTCTTCCACACTACATTCCATGTTGGGGATTTGATCTCTACAAGGGATGCCATGGTGATGTCAAGGCTGTTTGTAATGCTGTAGTTGCTCCAGCAATTGCTGACTGACAGAGAGGGAGAAGCTTCCATGAGATCAAGCATCCTCCTGAAGATGTAGCATGTGTAGTATGACTTGAGAGTCGCGGTCCATCTATTGAATGAAGGAGGCCATGGTGGGCAGCAAGAAGGCAATCTCCAGGTTAGGGTGTGTGGTCTCGGGTTGGTCAGGGCATTATCGAGCACCAGGAGGACTCTGAAGGCCAGATATCACTGCACCTCATGCCAAAAGCACTTCACCCAATCAGAGAAATGCGCTGCACTCACTCATGCTTTCCTGATGGCTCTCCAGAAGACAGGAAGCTGGTTTTTATTCTTCCCTTTCATGAGGGTTCTGTGCTCGGTACAGAAGCATGGGCTTGACCATGCAGTCCCATGAAGCACTGCCATATACCAGTGCAGTAACCCCTTTACTTTCCACAGCTTCAAGAAGGAAGAGGATGATAATGATGACCACAGTGAGGCGGTTCTTGGATACCTTGAAACCTGGATCAGTTCTTTCTTTTTCCTGCTGATGGAGTGGGATGGCATCTGCTTCCAGAACAGGCCTGTCTCATCAGTATTGAACACCTCAGGCTTGGGCCTGTACCCTCTGGACTCAAATCAGCTGATGGAACTCTGCTAGCAATCTTTGTGCTGCCTCATGGTCTGCCAATATTACTTCCCTGCCAGTTTGACATTGTGGAGACTGTAGCAGTGTTCAAATCTCTCAAAACTAGCCCTTGCTCATCTGGAAACCATGCTTAGTGCCTTAAAACTTTCCCGCTGCTTGACTACCTTCCACCACAAAACTTTTAAAGCTGCAGTGCTTTCTCACAAATGACTGGTCCACTCAGTGGCACGTTCCTCTGGGCTTGGTCTTCTGTCCACAAACTGAGGGCCTTTACCATCCATTCCATGTGGGGATTGTGTGGATGGAACATCAGCTTAAGACCCTGAGACATGCCGGACACCACACTCGCACAGATACTGACTTTGCTTTTCTTGATGGAACAAACAGTGGACTCATTGATGCCAATAATGACATGCAATGGATGCCGCGATGTCCCCATGAGCCAACATGTACAGCAGCTTCACCTTCTCGCTCAAGGGCAACACTTTGGGAGACCTTTTGCCACTCTCCTCAGCAGAGCTCTCCGCTGTGCGCTTGCTCAGTTTGGTTGTGTAGGAAGGGAAAATTGTACAATGCTGTGCAGTACAGTAACTTTGCAATACAATCTCCCCCCCCCCCCCCAAATTGATAAGGTACAGTAAAGTAGCTGATAATTAAAATCAATTCTTAATGGATATTTGAAATCAATTTTTAATTGTTACAGTATTGTACTACTTGAAATCAAATTTCAAGTAGTACTACTTGAAATAAAATTTTAATGGATACAGTACTTGAAATCAATTTTCAATGGCTACTGTACAGTATCCAAAATCAATTGATATTTAAAAGTAATTAAAGTCAACTGGACTGACTAGCTCTTGCAGTTTTTATTAGTTTAAAATTTTTGGAAGTGATTGTGATCTCTGTCTATATTCCTCCAGCTGGCATCTGTTCTAATATTTTAGAGATATGGCACAATTTAGAAGGTTTTATAGCCTCTGTTCGAGTGGCGCATCCAAGGACATGTTTACTATTGGCAGGTGATTTTAATGCCCTCTTAGGCCCAGATGATTGTGCCCTCTGTAATAAATTTCATTGCTATCCTCTTGGCAATCCCATCCCTTCTCCCCTACTTTTAAGACATTCTAAGGATTCTAAATCTGACAGGCGAGGGTTTAGCCTGTTACCATTATGCAATAAGGAAGATCTTCATCTTCTTAATGGTTTGGTTATCACTGATTTCCCACCTCAGTTTTCCCATTGGTATGCAGCCCTCCTTGATTGATTATATGGTCATATCTGATAACCTAGTCCCTTATGTCAGTTCCTTCAGGGTGCTGCCGTGCCCTGAAAGTGACCCGACCCCCCCCCCGAACTCTGTCTTTGTTTAACTGGCCCAATTTACCCTAGACAATAGTTTGCTCCATGGGCCTGCTAGAGCCAAGTGGACAGAAAACTGTTCAACCTGGCTGTCACTAATATTGAACTCCAAGGAAGCTCATGTCTATCATGAAGCTATATTAACCCCATTTGACCCTCAAGGAGATGAGAGCATCCTCTCTAGTTATCAGAACATTATGATGCTTATTTTTCCAGTTTTGACCAAATCCCGTTCCAATTTTATTTATCTCTCTAGTTCTATATCCAAGGCATGGTTTGATAGGGATTGTCTAAATGTAAAGAGGGATCTGATTAGGGCCTTTTAAAAGCCATGTGGCTGATCCCTCGACTTCTAAATCTGTAGTTGCCATGAAAAAAATCCGATTATAAGCAGATAATAAGAGATAAGCAATTCACAGCTGCCAAAAAGAAATGGGTTCATCTTATTGAGGCCGCTAGATCTTCCAATCAAACTAACTTTTGGAGGCTGGTGTCTCCTCTGTTGAGCAAAACTAAGTCTACTCCTCCACACTACATCTCAGCAGATATGTGGGAAGCACACTACCGCTCTTTGTATAAAAAGGCTCCGGGCACCGATGATAATTTGAATGTTTTAAAAGAATTACATAGTTCTGAACTTCCTAGTTGGGACCTGGTATCATTCTCCAAAATTGATAAGCTTATCTCTTCTTTTGTGGCAAGGCCCCAGGCCACGACTTTATTACTATTGATGCACTCCGGACTAATCTTGACTGTTGGGTTCCACCTTTTTGCCTCTCTCTTTACATATATAGATCGGACAGCTAAAATCCCCCATGACTGGGGTATAGCCATAATAATCCCTATTTATAAAAAAAAGCAACAGGGATGATCCAAATAATTATCGTCCAATCAGTCTCTTAAGTGTTATTAGTAAGATTTATGCTAAGCACCTCCTTAAACTCATGGACTGGATTGATGAAGGCAATATTTTAGCCCAGGAGCAGGCTAGTTTTTGGATTGGTCGCTCAACCTTGGATCATGCCTTGATCCTTCAATTTCTTTCTGAGAAATATTCCACCAAGCCAGGTCATAGGCTTTATGCAGCCTTTATTGACCTTAAATCTGCCTTTGATTTAATTTCACGGGAGAGGCTCTGGCAGAAATTATGGGATCTAGGAATAGACAGGAGACTGCTAATTCTGATAATTTGCCTTTATAATGGTGCCCTACTGAAGGTCCGCTATACTGCATCTGGGGCTTTGTCAGCTGCCATACCCTCTTGTAGGGGGGTATGGTTCGTCAAGGTTCTTTATTAGCCCCCATGTTATTTGATCTTTTTATCAGTTCTGTAGTGTCCTTTGTGTCCAGCTCCTCCACCCCCCCCCCCAAATTGCTAATAGGGATATCTCCGTTTTGCTATATGCTGACGATATGGCAGTTCTATCTCAAACCCCAATTGGCTTGAATCGTGTTTTGATTCTCTTATCAAAATTTTGCACTCAAGAGGCTAGTGAGATAAATTATCAAAAAACCAAGGTCATGGTCTTTGCTAAGTGCCCTAGACTCCACAATTGGTCCTTTAATGGCCATAAGATAGCCCAAGTCAATTCTTTCAAGTACCTTGGAGTTGATTTTCACTCCTCAGGGTCTCGTAGTGCCCATTATAATTTCTCTCTGATGTCGGCTCAACTCACTGCAAAACTTATAACTTCCTTTTACTATTCGAGAGCTGTTTCTTTTATCCCCACAGCGGTTAAACTATTTACCACCAAAGTGTATTTTCAGTTGTTTTATGGTGCCCAATTAGGTCCACCTCAAAACTTCTCAAATTTAGAAGTTTTGCAAGTTAAATTCCTGAGATTCTTATTAGCTGTCCCTCATTGGTACTGAGAAGAGAGGTTGGCCTGCTACGAATGGAATCCGGAGTTTGGAGAACTATTTTCCTATTTTATATCCTCCAGCTCAGGCTTGGCTTCCCCCATTAAGACTGATACATTTAAATTTAAATGGTTTTCATTGATTAGTGATAAATTATCTTACTATGGGTTTTCTCTAGAGGTTCTGCTGCAGATGGGCAATGACTGGGCTAAGGGGGAGATCAAAAACATATCATTGATGTAGGATTGCAAGAGGAAGCTGCTTCTATTTCTAAGACCGTCTATCTCCGGGTACAATTGTTTAATCTCAAGCCAGCAGGCTATCTGTATTTTATTATTATACCCAAATTCAGACGTGCATTGACATTAGCCCGAATGGATGCCCTTCCATCTGCTGTTTTAGAGGGCAGGTTCAAGGGTATCCTTTTCCCCGCCCGCCTCTGCCTTTGTGGTTCTGGCCATGTGGAGACCAGTACACATTCAGTTTTACATTGTGAATTTTTTTTAAGGAAGCCCACATGAGATGAGTCTCCCCCTTATTGTCTAAGTTTTTAGGACACTCTGATGATTTTTATTTGAAGTTTTTATTACTTAACCCAGATGAAAAAATTATTAATATAGTGGCCAGGTTTTGTTTTATAATCTGCAAAACTCAATCTGATCTTTAGCAATGCATTTCATAAGTAGTTTATATATTTCTCTCTTCTTTTTAAATTTTATTTACATGATGCATTGTTTGTATTTCTTGTATATTGGTCTATGACCATAATAAAGTTCTGTTCTGTTAATTGAAATTTAAATTAGTTATACAGTACAGTTCTGTACTGTAACTAATTGTCAAGATCAAAATTAAAAATGAATTTTTAGTTTGCATTTTTAATTAAAAATAAAACTTCATCATAAAAATTAAAATTAAATTCATTAAAGTGAAAATCAGTACCTTACCAGGGCAAGAGGCTTCTCCAAAAAGCTCCACAGGAATGACTCAAGAACAGCTACCAAGGGCTCCCACAGGCTTGCAAAGGCTCCACAGAAATAGCTCCAAAATGCCTCCAGAGGCTACAGTAATGACTCCTCTTGGCTCCCCAAGGATACTGAAGGCTACCCAAGGCTGCCGAATGCTATTAAAAATGGCTTTTAGAAGCACAAAAATTTCAAGAAATGCAGACCAAAGCACTACTGTGTCCTCCACCAAACTTCTCTCACAACCCACGAGCACGTACAGGAAGAGCACGACCATATAAGGATGAAACTGCACACCAAAAACCACAGGTGTGTGAAACCACTGTACTGCGGACAATGAGGTCAGGTCTCTATTTCCTGACTGTGGTTACGCG
This sequence comes from Hemicordylus capensis, assembly GCF_027244095.1. NCBI lineage: Eukaryota > Metazoa > Chordata > Lepidosauria > Squamata > Cordylidae > Hemicordylus > Hemicordylus capensis. The sequence continues at coordinate 117,253,440 of NC_069661.1, forward strand.
AAACCATGGATAACGGAACCACGGGTAACGAGGGCCACCTGTATGCAAAGATCTTTCCTTAAATACTATATCCAATTATGTGTGCAATAGTTTAGGAAGGGCATTAATTAACTGGAATGAGTTCAGAAGCGGTGAGGGATCTAGAAACCTACGAGGAATGGTTGTATCTGAGAGGATACATTATAGCACTCCACATATTGAAGGGCTGTCACACACAAGAAGGAAATAACTTGTTCTCTGGTGCTGCTGAGAGCAGGAATAGAATAAGTAACTAAACTAACTAAAACTGTAACTAAAATTACAAGGAAGCAGATTCAGGCTAGATTGTAGGAGGAATTTTCTAACTTCAAGAGCTGTTCAGCTGTGGAACAGTCTGACTTGCCCAGTGATGGCTCTCCTTGCTGCAGGTTTCAAATAGAGGCTGGCTGGCCGTCTGGGCTGTCATATATGCTGTAGCAGATTCCTACACTGAGCAGGTGGTTGGATGAGAATATCTCCAGGGTTCCTTCTAACTCTAAAATTCTATAGCTGACATACCACACATTAGGAACTTTAGCCCAGTATTATTGCATGCATGTAAGTTGCACAACTGGGCAAATGACATTACACAAGAGTAAGAAAACCCATTGGAAATCATGGGCTTACTCTTGTGTATTATTTACACAAATTTTTGCATTTAGTACAGTTGCTCAACTTGCATGCATGCAGCGTTAGTGGACTGATGTACCTTTCTGCTGTATGTCAGCTAAGGATACTAATTTGCATATCAAGGATTATTATTATTACATTTTATATCCCGCTCTTCCTCCAAGGAACCCAGAGCGGTGTACTTCATACTTCAGTTTCTTCTCACAACAACCCTGTGAAGTAGGTTAGGCTGAGAGAGAAGTGACTGGCCCAGAGTCACCCAGCAAGTCTCATGGCTGAATGGGGATTTGAACTCAGGTCTCCCCAGTCCTAGTCCAGCACTCTAGCCACTACACCACGCTGGCTCAAGAATTGGTCTGTTGCTTGGTTACACTTAATTTCTTGAGCATCTTTTGCTGTGTTGTGAGTTGCGGAAGGGGTCACCCCAGTTTTCCAGGCTCTGATATTGCTTGTTTTGATGAAAGACTATAGTATTGGAAGATGAAGAGATAAACTTTCTTCCATGTCTGTGTTTCTGTAGTTCTTCCTGCAGTTGCTCTTGTGATTGGATAGGGTCATTCCTAAAGAGCTAGGTTTGGTAACAGTGACATTAGAGTGAAGGGTCCTGGAGGGAACCAATACTCTCTTAAATTGCATGATGCCGCCACTTATCATTTCTAATGCTTTGTAACCTGGTTTTTCATAAAAGTAGCTTCATAGTACTGTGGCCAAACATTTATTTTTGTTGGGTTTGCCTTTGTTTCTGGTTTCCTTTACTTTATTTGTGTGAATAGTAGCCTTCTGGAGGCTGGTAAATAGGCGAATTTTCACACCAGTAAGCTGGTTTATTACCTATTGGTTAGTAAAAGAGTTCTTTCTGAACAGAATTAAAGCAATATTGTTGACTAGTTATATATATGGCACAGCATGAGAATTCTAACACCATAGCTTTATCTGATGACAACTTACATGTCCTTGAAATTGCAGAAGTAACTGACAGGAAGCTAGATTTATGTATCAAGTATATCATAAAATTACTGGTTCAGTACAAAAACTTGGAATAAAGAAATAGCTGCTAGCTGCCTAATTATGATGAATTGTTGGCATATTTCACTTGCTGATTTGGGAAAGAATTAATGTGCTTTAAAAGTATGTAATAAATGTATTTAATAAATCAGCTACAGAAGCTATAGGCAATACCATTTAGAGCGGGGATTCCAAACCTTTGGTCTCCAGATGTTGTTGGACTATAACTCCCATCATCATCAACTGAAGTGGCTGGGGTTGGTAGTTATAGTCCAGCACCTGCTGAACCCCTGCTTTAGAGCATTTGGGAGCTCTTTTTTAAGTGGAGTACTAAGGTTTAAAATGCTAGATTTCATCTTCTTTTTTTCCTTTCAGTCGAGCACATTATATGAGGTTCATATACTGTAATAACAGAAGTCTGAAATCTTATTTTTGCTTTATTGTTCACTCATTTCCCACTGTATTTTCTCTTTCTATAGGGATTCCATTGATCCTAGAGCAGACCTAGCTGTTTTTTGTTGTTGACGTTGAAATATACTTGAGAAATTATAAGAACTAGCTGAACCCGCATAGAGCATCTGTGCGCTAGGATTTTGTTGCTCTCCTTGCCTCCCACCATAGCCCTTGCTTTATTGCTCAGTGTCGTCCACCCACTCTCAGCCGCCCCCTCCTGCTCACTCACTTGTCCCTTCCCTGCTGCTCCCTCCCTCCTCCCTCCACCGCTCACTCCCTTTTCTCTCACCCCCTCCCCTCCACTCACTCCCTGCTCACTCGTCCCCTCCCTGCCACGCACTGCATGCTCACTTGTCCCTTCCCTGCTGCTCACTCCCTGCTCACTCGCCCCTCTCCATCACTCGCTCGCCCCCTTTCCACCGCTCACTCCCTGCTCTCTCTCCCCTTCCCACCGCTCGCTCACTCGCCCCCTACCCATTCCTCTTCCCTATCTGCATACAGAATCCCCACTGCCCAATCACCATGGTGCTTCTGTTCTATTACTTCCGATTCGTAAAGCACTGGGGGGGGGGGCTTGCCATGTACATCGTGTGTGTGTGTGTGTGTGTGATTCTTGAGAGAAAAAGAAAGATACATTAAGCATAGATTTAATTTAAAATGTATTATGAACTTTATTGCTAGGAACTTGGAGCCTTCTGCATGCATATATGCAGATGTTCTTCCCAGAGTGGCCCCATACACTAAGGGGAATATCTTACAGTTATACATGTCTCCCATTCATATGCAAACCAGGGTGGACCCTGCTTAGCAAAAGGGACAATTCATGCTTGCTACCACAAGACCAGGCTTTTGCCCCCTTCCTTTCTTCATACAAAATATACTTAACCTCTAGAGACAATAAGGCTGTACTGTTCAGTTCACTTCTGAGATTTCTTGGTACTTTTAAGTCTAGTTAGCCTGTGGGAGCATGGCTTAGAATCTCATTTGATCCAGATAGTAAATAATCTGTCTTAGACTCCTCGTCTACAGATAATAATCTATAGATGAAGGACGAACGTATTTATTGTAAGTATAAATGTTTTCAGCTGCTACATATGTTAAACTGCTTAGAAGGTATTTGATGAATTGTTAAATATTTTAATTTTTGTTTTTTGTTAGGTTTTGAAAGTATTTTAGAAGGGCTTTATGGACCAAGGCTACGAAGAGACCTCAGTTTATTTGAAGGTAAACAGCTATTTGCAATGCATGAAAACTAGCTTTTTAATTATGTGACATTTTAAAGCGCTTATTGAGAACTAGGGAACAATTCTGCTGTGGCCCTTTTTTGTGTATAGAATACTATCTTCTACACTTTTCCAGTGTACCTTCTCTTTGTTCTTATCCCTGCAAACACTTGTCCAAAGTGACAAGTATTTGCAGCAGATCTTTAAGAACTGATGTTGTGTACTGACTTGGGACCAGAAGAATCAAGTAGTGAAGTTTTTTCCTGTACTGTATGGCTTCATGGCTGCTGGTAGAGGTTCAAACAGGAGTCCACAAATATAAACATGGTTTCTTAGCTAGGCCTCTGCTTACTATGCTTACTAGCCGAACACTGATTTGTCTCCCAACATCCCCTACTCCCAACATACCTAGACCAAAAGCTTTCTTAACAAATTCCTGTCCTCCCCCAACCCATACACATCCCACCTAGTACATGTACACCATCTACTCCCAAGCATACTCCCAGTTCACATCCTCAGAAGTCCACATCTGTGAAATCCATCCCACCATGCTACTGCAACAGTATTTGTATGTATTTTCAAATCAGACAGCAGTTTTAGCAGACTGAATGAAGTTAGGTATTAATTCAGGCTTTACCTACCTGCGAGATTTGGAAAAGCAATACTCCGGACTTTATTTTTTATTCAAGATTCATTGAGAGATCAGTTAATTGCATATTAAACCTTCATTTAAGACTCTCAGAATGTCCTCCAAAGTTCTATTAACACTTTGAGTAAAGGTCTCTATTTAAAAAAGGTGGGAAGCAATGAGTCTGTGATATTCTACTAATGTTGTAATCCCAGAAACACTTACCTGAGGCTAACTCCATTGATATCAGTGCAGTGTTTTTCTGTCAGTCTGCATAAGTTCTGTAAAACACTGAGATTTGCTTAACAAAAGCTCCTTTCTTTCAGCTGTAATGTAACTATTGTAATTCTAACAGACTAAATGATGGTCCAAAGAACTGTTACCAACAGACATCCAGTATAGCATTACTCAAGTGCAGGTGTCCTTAACACTGTACTGCTTTAAAGGCAGCCCCCTTTAGAGGCAGTGTTGGGGCTCCACAAAAAAGACAGTTGTGCAAGCAACACTTTGATAGATTCCCCATTTTCCCAAATTGGGAAATCTATAGAAGTGCTGCATCTGAAACCACCCAGAGTTGGGAAGAGCAATTGTCAGAATGAGTATGGTGAATTGCTTTGTGGAATTCCCATGTTTGAAAGTTTCCCTCATGAAAAATACCTCTCACAAAATGAAAAACTCCGTCAGTAAGACAGGCTGAGTCCATCTTGTTCACACATTCATTTTCTGTGTGTGGGTTTTTTTGTGTGGAGGAACATTCAGTCCTATGATACAACATGTGCAGTCTGAAGTAGTACAATCTAGGAAAACATAAACCACATAATTCTACTGATTGTGCAAATGGGTTGTACAAGTCTGAGCCAGGAAATCACCAGTTCGGATTTCACCTTGACCATGAACTCATGGTGGCCTTAAGCCCTCAGCCTGTGTCTCCTAACAATATGGAAATAAGTCAATATTATTAGCTTACAAGGTTTTAAGGACAACTGAGATAAGGTAAAGTGTGCCATCAAGTTGGTTTTGACTCCTGGCGACCACAGAGCCCTGTGGTTGTCTTTAATGTATGTGAAATACTTTCAGCACATAAAAAGATGTGCTGACCTAATTCTTTTGACCTCTTGAAAAAGTCATATTGACAGGCAAACTTTTTTTAAATGTGCGATGCTAATTTCATTTTTGAAGCAGCCCTAATATGGTTTAGTTTGAAGAAAGAAGGCTGTGAAGACTTGTTTAATTGAATACAGGTTGAGTATCCCTAATCCAGATATCCGAAATCTGGAATGCTCCAAAATCCGGAAACCACCACGGTGTGCGCCCACAGCACTGACTCGTTGTGGCTGAGCGCCTCATAACAAAACAAAAAAACAAAACGCCTCAGCTCACTCGCTCGCTTTGGTGCTAGAGACTTTAAATAAAACCTAAAAAATTAAAATACTGTGTACAGTAACCTTTTGTGTTTAGACTTGGATCCCATGCTCAAGACATCTCATTACAGTATGTAAATATTCCAAAATCCAGAACACTTCTGGTCCCAAGCAGTTCGGATAAGGGATACTCATTTTTGTATACTAGGCTAAAATGGTAAATAGGATGATACATATGTAAAATTATACAAATTTCAGTCCAACTAAAATTAAGCACTCTAAGGCCCCAGTGATTTCAGTTGGAGATATTTAGGCATGAATTCACTAAACACTTTCATTGAAAGCAGTTGGTTATCAGCATGTTTAACTACAGCTGGATTATGCCTGTTGTCAATGGAGAGATATTGAAAAGTCAACATAATAGCTTTCATTACTCTAAGTGTGGTGTTTTTCCTTCTGATTCAAAATAGTAAGCATCGGTATACATACTTAGTTGGAATTCATCTGTAATAGCAGAATTTTGCTCCATAATTAAAAACAGACAACAGATTTAGGATTCTCTAGTTTTGCTTTCCTACCTTAGAGTCCTATAAAGCCTACTCACTTTGGAAAGGCTCAGAAACCAACAAAATGTATTTCCCTGTCAGCACAAGGTCTGGGAGATAACTAATCTTTCTTCAGGCTTGGAAGAAGAGCAGGACTCAGTTACTTTAAACTGATGGTCTTTAAGGCTGTGAAAGTGGTGAAAGATTTCACTATTTTTCCAAGCTTCAGAAAGGCTTAGCACAACAGGCATCAGCCCTTCCCTTCTCAGCTTAGAGTTGGGGAAGAAAGAAGGGGCCTGCCCTACCATCCTATTGAGCCTTTAAGGCAAGCATCCCAAAATCTTAGCATGATACCACAGTTCTCTTCCCTCTGTCTCCCTCCAGTGGAGGAAAAAGGTCAGTGACTCCTTTTTCACAAATTGTAGACCCCTGTTGGTCAGTATGTAGTCAAATGCAAGCAAACAGCACACTCCAGAAAGACAAATGACTTAATCAATGGAGTAATCCTTTGTGGAGCAAAAAGTGAAGTAGACTTCCTTTGAACAGGGAGGTTTCATTTAGCTTTCACGGCTAATAACCTTCAAAAGAACTACCCTCCATGTATGTCTGACATAACACTGTCAGTTTATTGAAATCTGGAAGGCAGTTAAAGCTTTGGCACTGTAGCATCTAGGCTAACTCAAACCTAGACCAATCTAGGATAACCCAAACCTGGACTGCATAACACTAGAACCAGGGTTTATCCAATGAAATTGATTGCCAAGAAATTTAGGACCAACAGATGGAAGTACTTTTTCACACAACGCATAATCAACTTGTGGAATTCTCTGCCACAAGATGTGGTGACAGCTAACAACCTGGATGGCTTTAAGAGGAGTTTGGATAAATTCATGGAGGAGAGGTCTATCAACAGCTACTAGTCTGAGGTCACCTCCAGCCTCAGAGGCAGGATTCCTCTGAATACCAGTTGTAGGAGAGTAACAGCTGGAGAGAGGACATACCCTCAGCTCTTGCCTGTGGGCTCCCAGCATCATCTGGTGGGCCAACGTGTGAAACAGGACACTGGATTACAAGGGTTCTGTGCCTGATCTAGCAGGGCTGTTCTTATGTTAATGTGTTTAATTTTTTTAAGACCATTTAAGCAAGTGGCCATTGCACTATATTTTGTGGTAGTGAATTCTGTAAAGTTAATTATGCATGTATGAAGAAGTATTTTGTATTTTTTCTTGTCTGTCCTGAACACACTGCCAATCAACTTCATCAGGTGTTGTACCTGCTGTAGTCCCGATGGGTGGGAGGCACCCACTGTTTTCCATGGTCAGGAGAAAGGCAGGAGATCTCACCAGAAAGAAAAATGTGCTCATTTGTGTGATGGTGAGCATATTGGTTGGCCCCTGGTGACCAAGCTGCTGAAAGATATTCGTACATATACTGACTTTTTTATGTTTATGTGGTCATGTTTTCCATGTATATATTGTGCTTGCTGCCATTTAATTCCACGTTGATTGGCTTTACACTCAGAACCCTAAAATATTCCTGTTTTTTAAAATTCCTAAATAGTTTGATCTGGATCGAGATCCATAAGAATGGGTTCTGCGCCTGCGCAGGAACCATGCCATAGCCATGCAGCAGCATGTGGAGGCATCCAAGCCCTGCCCCCATGCCCAGAGCATTCTATTTAAAGGCAGGCTGGACGCGACGTCCCTGAGTTCTTTTCCTACCGCCTTTGAAGAGACTTTCCGACTAAGAGAGTGGCAGACCGAGGTCCAAACGCAAAGGTGGTCTTCCAAGAACTGAGGGACATTGCATCCAGCTTGCCTTTAAATAGTACACTCTGAGCGTGGGGTGGGGCTTGGACGCTTCGACAAGCTGCGGCATGGCTACTGCATGGTTCCTGAGCAGGCGCAGAACCCATTCTTATGGATGTCGACGGATCTCTACCAGATCATCAGTTACAGGTGAGCAATCTGTTTTTAATGGCTCAGTCACCTCATCAGTAGCATAGTTTATGGAAAAGATGTAAATCTAATAAAATCCTTTATAAGATCCATATTTTTTATACTTATTGGACAACCTTTCTTATTCTTTTTTTGGAGAACAATTCTTATTGAGAGCAAAGGGATTGCATATTACTTAGTGCTCTGATACTCTCTTACTGTGACATCATTTATTTTATTGGCTGGTTTAGGTTTGGGTTAGCTTAGATGCTACAGTGCCAAAGCTTTATCTGCCTTCAAGATCTCAATAAACTTTACAGTAAAAATGGAATGAGCTTATTTTGGATATTCTACACTGATCTGAATATGTAAATGGTGTTGAATTGTTGATAGTGGAACATTCCAATAGACACTGCCAGTAAAATTGCTTTGAGAACACTTCTTTGGAAACATGGTATAGACGTGTTGTTAAAAAAAAAGGAGGAGGAACAGAAGGTCCCATGGGCTTGGTTATATTCAGTCCAAATTATATAAAAGAATGACAAATTTCTTAAGGCAAATATAAATATTCCCATTATTTAGAAAAAATAACATGTTCTATTTGTGTGGAAGCAATTTGTATTATACATATGGGTTTTTCCTGATGCTGACAGGTCAACCTAAAATGCTTTCTTTCTAACTTAAGGCTTCTTAACTTCTTAAACAGTTTTATTAAAGTACTTATTTATTTGTACACATATGCCATGCTTTTCAATATGTATGTTTCCAGGGTGGCTTACAAATGTTACAATAAAATGATGAATTAAAACAACAAAATCATCAGCATAAAAATATAAAGAAAAATTAAAAGTGGTATAAACAGAATAGTATAAATATAACACAAGTTTTAAAGACCCAGTGAAATAATAAAATAAGAACTTCATCTGGTTCCAAAAAGACATAAGAGTATGCACCAGGCAAGCCTTCTGGAGCGTACATTTCATAAGGAGGTGCAACAGCTGAGAAAGCACACTCTCTCTTCACCACTTGCTTCACCTAATAGAATGAGGTTACCCAGCAAAAGGCGTCCATAGATTATCTACATGCAGAGGCAGGTTAATATGGGAGTAGATTGCCTTCAGCTACCCACACTCCAAGAGAACAATATTAAACAGTACCATTTAATAGGGTAATTTCCTTCATAATATAGTGAATTATATGTTGCTTTAACACTGTATTTTTACAATTTGCATTTTAAAATTTTCTTCCCTAGACTGTGAACCAGAAGAAGTGACTGACTGGTCTATGGATGAAAAATGTTCCTTTTGTAATTTACATAAAGAAACAGTCGGTGTAAGTACATGTGCTATCAGTTGTTTTACAGATGTTTTTAAGAGAGTGTTTTTCAGTTTCTCATTTGAATTCAAATGACCATATAATATAAACAGTCTCTAATAAATGAATAGTTGAAAATTGGTTTCATGATGGAAATCCTTAGTGACAACATACAAAACTTGTCAACTTTGGCCCCATAAAATCAACCAACTCTTATTTAGATTTGTGGCTTTTCTTTACACCTTTTAGGATCATACAACAGTTATTGGTTCTTTGCAGTCAACGCCTACAGAGGAACTATCATCTCAGGGCCAGTCCAACACTGATAAAATTGAATGCCAAGCAGAGAATTACCTAAATGCACTCTTTCGCAAGAAAGGTAGTATTATTTTACTTCAGCTATTAGGTTAAATGGTTACATGTGTCATTATTAAAAGCATCAGCCTAGTTTCTTTCTCCTGATTTTCAAGCTATAAGTTGCTTATCATACCCATATTTTGCATTGCCTTCCCTCTTTTCTTCTGTTTTTATATTCTGTTTGTCCAATTCTCATCCAAATCTAGTTTCCTTTTCTTAGATTATTTTAATATTTAAATCATTTTTTCTGTTAGACTGTTTCAGTATTTCTATTTTATGGTAAAATAGAAATACAGATAGTTTTCAATCTTCCATGGTTGAGCAAGGTGATTGAGTGGGTGGTGGTCTCTCAGCTCCAGTCAGTTTTGGATGATACATATTATCTAGACCTATTTCAAATTGGCTTTTGAGCAAGCTATGGGGTTGAGACTGCCTTAGTTGGCCTGGTAGATAATCTCCAATTGGCTATCGACAGAGAGAGTGTGACACTACTGATGATTTTGGATCTTTTGGCAGCTTTCTGTGCCATCGGCCAGGGTATCCTTCTGGGTTGCCTGAGGGAGGTGGGTTTGGGTGGCAATGTTTTACAGTGGTTTCGTTCCTACCTCTCTAGTAGATTCCAGATGGTATCGCTTGTAGACTGTTGCTCTGCAAAGCGAGAATTAAAGTATGGAGTTGCACAAGGCTTCATACTGTCTCCAGTGCTCTTTAACATCTACATAAAACTACTGGGAGAGATCATCAAGAGGACTGGTGCAGAGTGTTGTCAATATGCTGATGACACCCAAATGTATTTCTCCATATCATCATCAGGAAATGGCATAACTTCCCTAGATGCCTGCTTGGAGGTGGTAATGGTCTGGATGAGGGATTACAAACTGAAGTTGAATCCAAATAAGACGGAGGTACTGACTGTGGGAGTTCGGGACCTGAGAGATGGGTTAAAACTGCCTGTTGGGGTTACACTCCCCCAGAAAGAACAAGTACGTAGCTTGAGAGTACTGCTGCATCCAAAACTCTCTCTGGTTTCTCAGGTTGAGGCAGTGGCCAGGAATGCTTTTTATCAGCTTTGGCTGATAGGTCAGCTAGTGGAGGTAAATGGCCTTAAAATAGTGGTGCATATGCTGGTAACCTCCCGGTTTGACTACTGTAATATACTCTACGTGGGGCTGCCTTTGTACATAGTCTTCTATGGTTGGTACAGAATGCAGCAGCCAGACTGGTCTCTGCAACACTCGAAGGGACCATATAACACCGATTTTAATAGAACTGCACTTGCTGCCGATATGTTTACAAGCTGGTTGTTGTTTATAAAGCCCTCAGTAGCTTGGGTCCAAGGTATGAGAGCACCTTCTCTGTCATGAACGCTGCCGCCTATTAAGAACATCTGGAGAGGTCTGGTAATGGTTATGACCGACTTGTTTGGAGGCGATTTGGGACTGGGCCTTCTCTGTGGGTGCCCCGGGGCTTTGGAATATGCTCCCTGTCAAAGTAAGAGCATCTTCCTCTCTGTGCTTTTAGGAGAACCCTCAAGATACACTGGTTTTCTCTGGCTTTTAACTGAAATTAATTTTAAACTGTTTGTTTTTATCCTATGAAATTGTTTTGTTTTTACTTTGTTTTATATTTGTGGTTTTAAATTGTGTACCCCACCTAGAGATGCGAATATCAGGCAGTATATAAATATGATAGATAGATAGAGATAGATAAAACTGCTTGAGAGGGTAAGAAATCAATTTTTCAGGTTTTAATAATTGATCTCATATTATTTCAGACTTTTTATTTAAACTTGGTAATGTTAGTAACTGAAACCCTAATTCATTCAGTACTGTGTACTGAGTCTCTTGAATACTGGATGTAAGTACAGGGAGTTGGAGTAATAGAGTGGATTGAGTTTTCACTTTGCAGGTGTGAGCACTAAGTCAAATCCCTACCTGGCCAATTTAGTTCCAAATGTGGAAAAGAAAATGAAAATATATGTTAAAATGTACTTGTGACAATTTATGAAATGTATAAGCAAGGTTTAGGGATTGCTAGCATTGTCAGTCATTAAAAGCTGACTTCATATGTGATGGAAAAGCAGTAAAACCGTAAAGCACTGGAATACAATGATCAATGTCATAAGATTTTTTTCATTACAAAACAGTCCAAAACCTTTATGTTTGCTTACTTATTTGAAATGAATAGCAGAGACAAATTTACACAATCCATACTTGTATATAATATCAGTAGTGAGAGTGATTTATGCAAAGTAGTAAAAAGAGGAACAGAGACCAAAGAAAAAGCACCTTCAAAAGAAGTTGTGGCAAGTTATTTCACTCATAAAATTGATGACCTAACTTAAATATGAAGCTTGGCATAATAACATATTGACATGGTGCAAAGTGGTTATACAGTTCTCACTGAATGAGCTATCAATAAGTAGGGACTGTTGTGAATATATGAACTTGGCCTGAAATTCAAGAAAGATAAGGACAATGTATTTTGTTAAAAGGTGACCAATATAGAAAAGATAACACTTTTTTTGAAATGCAGAATGCTATTATGGTTTAAAATAATACACAGAATTGAAGCCGTTTATCTTGGAATAGCTTCTGCTCATACAATCAGGGCCATCCTTAAGGTGGGGTGACCGGGGCAATTGCCCCAAGTCTCACGCTGGCACAGGCCCCACTCTTGGCAAATGCAGTGCAGCCTACCACCCTCTCTCCCCCAGTTGCAGTCACTTGTCTTTCCCCGCAGCTGATCTTCTGTGTCTGTGTGCAGCTTGAAAGGCTCCCAGGCAAAGCTGCAGCTGTTCGGCGGGTGGGCAGGGCTTCAAGAGAGGCCTCCATATAGGCCTCCTTGAAGCCTGAAGCTCAGGAAAGAAGTAGGCAGAGAGTATCCAGCACCAGAGCTCTCTGCAGACCCTCTGCCCAGCCTTAGTAATGGAGGTATGATGTGATTTCCTTTTTGTGGTTATCTCCCCCCCTCCCCGGCACTCTGAATGTTTAGGGATTGGCTTGCCTTAGGGCTTTGGTATTGAGCAGAGATGTAGGGCAGGGTGGGAGGAATATGTATCTTTAAATTGAAGTGGATTGGACAAATTTTTGGATTTTTTGGTTTTTTTTTTTAAAAAACCTATCCAAAAAGTCCTATAACTGGTTTGTTTCATGGCAGAAAATTACATAAACTTCTGGAACAAACAATATAATCTGGATTGTGATCCATTGTATCCATAAGAACTGGGTTTCTGCACCTGCACAGAGACCTCCTGGGCTGACTAGCTAGCTCCTCTTCGCGCCCCGCCCATCTGCACGTGCCTTGCAGATTCCGTTGGAATTGACGGTTGGGGCGCCTCTCCTTCAGTTTTCTCTTGACCGCCAAAGCGCTTACACCTCTTGGCTGTTGCTCCTCAATTGTTATCTAAATTTTGACTTCGGACTGTTTGACTATTCTTCTACTGAACGGATTAATTGGTTTGACTTCAGAACGAACAACGGACTTGATTTTGGGACTCTGATTCTAACTACGAAGTTTGTACAGGACGGTTTTGACTCGGATCGGCGAACGGACTTGATTACGGACTCTGCTTTGTTTGTTCCTAAGATTGTTTACTGATTTTGACTCGGAACGGCATTGGACAATGGAAGCTAAGAAGACCTTCAAACGGTGTGAAAAGTGTCGAGCAAAGTTGCCTTCGACTGATTATCACGACGCCTGTTTGATGTGCCTAGGAGAGAATCATAACACGGCGGCGTGTAAGATATGCTGCTCGTTTTCAAAACAGACTAGACAAAATAGAGCTCTCAGGCTTCGAGCAGCGTTATACGAGGAGGCACTTCGACCGCCAACTCCTCGTCTGTCGGCGTTGATGAGTTCCGGGTCGACATCGGGAGCTTCGATGTCGAAGGAGTGCGGTGCGTCAGGCTCCCCGGGATTGGGTTCCAGCGGGTCTGCTGATACGTAGTCTGAAACCGCTGTTGACACTCTGTTTAAGAAACCAAAGGAGGTTTCCAAAAAACGGAAGCATAAGGACAAAGATCGTTATGCTTCTGAGAGGGAAGGTCGCCATTGTGAGGAGTCTCGACATCGAACTCCCTCACCGACAGCAGCACAGATTTACGACGTAGACTCGGCTGAGTCCCCTACAGCCTCGACATCGACACCTTCGGTATCGACGGTCAGGATGGTTTCGGCTTCGACATCGACTTCTGTCTCGACATTGACACCAGCGTCGACATCGAGATTGGACCAAATCACTCTGGGACAGGCATCGACATTGGAATCGACACTGGTGTCGGCGTCGAGGCATTTGCAAGTCTCGGCATCGGAGCCTCCCATAACTGCCCAGGCGGTGTATGCCATTCCTCCGTCGGCGTCCACGGTTCCAGAGCAGATTTTGAATGTGAGCACCACTCCTTCGTCGGTGTTAACGGCTTCGACATTGAGGAGGATTCCTCATCTTTTGTCACCGGCATTGACGCCGGCACAGTCCCCCTCGACGCCGAGGACTCCGAGTCTGGCTACACACGGGGACGGACTTAGAGAACTGCTGGAGTCGAGTTCGAGTACCCCCCTCGGGTGCAACGTTTCGCGGCTTCCTGTCGGCAGGCTTAGACGAGGGTCCTGGAGGTGGAGAACTGGCTGTTCTGCCTCATACTGCCTCACTGACACCGGCAGTGATCCAGGATCCGCGAACCGATGTCGGGTGCTCTATGACGTTGCTGCAGCCAACTCATTCCTGCGGTTTCCGCCATGGTGTGCCGGATGATTATGCAGAGTTCTTGCGTTGGAAGGCGGCACAGGTAGAAATGCAACCAGTGCAGGGGCTGCAGAATTTTGTGCAGGCTGGACAACTTGCTCAGCCGCTGCTGCAATCAGATCAGGCGCATGCAGAGCATCAGGGGGCGTCTGTGAACTTACCTATACAAGCACCATTGGCGCAAGTTCAAACTTACCTTCCAGGGAATCCACAGTTACCTGTGGTCCAGACGAGAATGCCGGAAAAACCTGCTGGGAAAAGAAAGAGGAAGGCAACACCTCCTCCTTCTGAACCATCATCTTTACCCTCTGATGACAGTGAGGACGATGAGTCGGGACCAGCCTCTGACAGGGATGATATCAGCCGTAGGTCAGACCCCCCTTCGGATGTGCCACCAAAGCTATCCACCTCGCCAACTGAGGAATTGAAAGCTTACCATATCCTCATAAGGGACATCGCTGAAGCCCTGGGCATGGACGTAAGCTCTCCGGATGTGGACGTTGCTGACCCGATCTATAATATGATGAGGCGGTCTAAGACTTTGCATCCTGTTGCCCTCACCATGATTCCTGGGATAGACAAGGCTGCGAGGGTTGCATGGGACTCAGTGGGGGTCGGGGGTCCGACTTCCAAGCGCATTGAGAATTTGTATAGGGTGACTGAAGGAGAGACCTGTTGCGCCATCCTATACCGAACTCCCTGGTTGTCAGTTGCGCTTCATCCACCAAGAGTGGACACTGTCATTCCACGCCTGCTGACAAAGAGGGGAGGAAAATTGACATTATGGGTCGAAAGCTCTATAGCACCTCCAGTTTAGCAATTCGTATTGCTAATTATGCGGCGTGTATGGCACGCTATAATCATTTACTTTGGGATGCGCTCTTACAGGATTCATCCTCTTTATCTCCGGAGGACTTCCAATGGAGATTTAATGATGTGTACGAAAGAACGGCAATAACGCACCAACAACTGAGCGCATTCAAACACTTGTCAGAGACGGAATTGAGAGCAATGGTGACTGCAGTGAGCTTGCGCAGACATGCGTGGCTTCGCTCAGCAACCCTGCAGACAGACATGAAAGAGAAAGTCGAGTCCTTGCCATTTGACGGCAAAGGCTTATTCCATGAGGACACGGATACGTCAATGGAGACGTTAAAGAAATCTAAATTCACGGCCCGCACCTTTATGGTGCCTTCGAGCGGTTCCAGCTCAACTGCAAGGAGCCGCACTTATTATCAGAGAAAGAGTGATCGGTATCGGGACCGCAAAGAATACCGAAAGCAATTTAGACCTTACCAGCGCGGTAAGGGCTTTAACCAAAAACAAAAAGGAAAAACAGCTCGTCAGGGCAACAAGGACGCCTCCAGCAAGAGCTTTTGACGGGACTGTTCGTCCACTGCATCAGTTTTACAGCAGCCAATTACGTCCAACGCTACAATCCAGGACCCACTACATCGGCCCTGTAGTTGCCAGGATCGACATCAAACTGGCAAGCCGTGCGCCAGCATGGCACAACATAACATCCGACTGGTGGGTACTAAGAATAGTGCAGACTGGATGTGCATTGGAGTTCGAGACAAGGCCTCCCTTCTCTGGACTGGTCTATACGCCGGCCACAGAGGTGTTGCGGGAGGAGGTCAAGGTGCTGCTGGAGAAACAGGCGATCACGCGGGTGCACTGGGCGAACAGGCTGACCAGCTTCTATTCCCGGTATTTTCAGATACCAAAGAGAGACGGTGGAATAAGAGCCATAATGGACCTGAGGGGGCTCAACCTCTTCATTCGGACCAAGAAATTCAGAATGGTGACGCTGCAGGGAATCCTGCCTCTGCTGGTAAACGAACAGTGGGCAGTTACTCTGGATCTCAAGGACGCATATTTTCATATCGGGATCCAGGAGAGTCACCGCAAGTACCTCCGGTTTACAGTGGGGGCACAGATTTATCAATATGTGGTGCTTCCATTTGGACTTTCTACTGCGCCCAGAGTGTTCACAAAGGTGATGGCGGTGGTTGTAGCCCACCTACGAACTCAGGGCTTGAGGCTGTATCGGTATTTAGACGATTGGCTCGTGGTGAGCCACGACAGGAGTTTACTTATCCGCCAAGTGCAGATGCTGCTAGCCTTATTGGAGTGCCTCGGCATCAATGTGAATCGGAAGAAGTCGATACTCGAACCCATGACTTGAGTGAACTTCATCGGAGTGGTGCTGGACTTGGAATTGGCCAGGGCATTCTTACCTGCGGAAAGAATTACCCAAATGCACGAACTCATACGTCACTTTCAGAGGACTCCACGGCAGCCAGCAGTTCAAATCCAGCGGATGTTGGGTTTGATGGCATCATGCACCGCAACAGTGTCGCACACGCGCCTCCGCATGCGCACACTGCAGCATTGGTTTCTCCACAACTTTCGCCCCAATGTGGATGGCCAGAACATACACTTGACATTACCACGACATGTCCTCGCCAGCCTAGGGTGGTGGCTAGACATGGGCAATTTGGGCAAAGGAGTCAAGTTTGTGTCCAAGGAGCCCACCTCCCGGATAACGACAGATGCCTCGATGACGGGCTGGGGTGCGCATTGCGCCAGCGTATGCGTGCAGGGGACATGGACCCAGTTGCAGAGACTTCAACATATAAATTACTTGGAGCTGTTGGCTGTGTTCCAGGGCCTAAGGGCATTCGAACCTATGATAACGGGACAAGCAGTACAGCTGGAGTTAGACAACATGACGGCGATTGCCTACCTCAACCATCAAGGGGGAACAGTGTCACTGTTTCTTTGCCTACTTGCGAGAAAAATATGGGACTGGTGCATTCGACATTCGATTCACCCGGTGGCAATACACATAAAGGGTGTAGACAAACAACTGCTTGGCCGACAGGCTCAGCAGGGACATCAGTTTCAACCAGGGACACGAGTGGGAAATCAACCCGATGTATCTCGACAGGGTGTTCGAGATCTGGGGGGTCCCATCGATAGACTTATTTGCCACGGTTGCCAACAAAAAGTGTGTCAATTATTGTTCGCGTGCGGGCATAGGCCAAGGGTCCCTGGGGGATGCTTTTCAACGGGCCTGGAAGACGGGGCTGTTATATCTTTTCCCCCCGCTGCCGTTAATGGGTCGTGTGGTTGCGCAGATATTGCGGGACCAAACGAAATGCATACTTCTGGCTCCTTGGTGGCCGCGCCAACCGTGGTTTGCCGCACTTCTGGGAATGTCTCATTCGGTGTTCCACAAGTTCCCCAAGGCTCCAAACCTTTTACAAAGAACACGGAAAGGTGTTACACCCCGATGTGCACTCTCTCAAGCTGACCGCTTGGAGAATCAACTATTAAACAACATCTTGCTGAATAGTAGGCGTGCGTCAACAAGACGCAGTTATGCCTGCAAGTGGAACCGCTTCAAGATGTATATGAAGGGGAAGAGTGTCACGCCATTGCGTGCGAACCCACGGGATGTGCTATGTTACCTGACATCGCTCAAACTGAGTGGATTGGCGAATGTCTCCATTAAGCTGCATTTGGCTGCAATCTCGTCAAAGCACAGGGGATGGGATGGATCCACGGTTTTCTCCCACCTGGAATGTAAACGTTTCCTGAAGGGTGTTAATAACCTCTACCCACCTGTGCGCAGCCCAATGGAGCAATGGAGTCTGTCCTTAGTGCTCTCTGCCCTAACGGAGGCACCGTTTGAGCCACTGGCGACTGTTCCACTAAAGTTTCTGACCTTGAAGGTTGCATTCCTGGTAGCCATTACATCTGCTAAGAGAGTGAGCGAGATGACGGCCCTGCGGATGGATAGACCCTACACTCAATTCTATCCCCACAAGGTTGTGATGCGTCTCGATCCAAGATTCCTGCCAAAGGTGGTAACGGAATTCCACCTAAATCAAGACATAGTGCTGCCAACTTTTTTCAGTAGTCCGGAGACGGACTTAGAGAAGGCCCTCCACATGTTGGACGTGCGTAGATCACTCCTATATTATTTGGAGAGAACTCATGACTTTAGGAAGAGTAAAAAGCTTTTTCTCTCCTTCTGGGGGCGTAGCAAAGGCCGTCCAATCTCTCGCCAGAGACTTGCTCACTGGCTAGTGGAGCTTATTTTCCTCGCCTATAAAAGCCAGAAGATAACACTGCCGAAGACGGTTCGGGCTCACTCTACTAGGGCCTACGCAACGTCTGCGGCACATCTGTCAGGCATTAAAATGGCAGATGTTTGCCTGGCGGCAACATGGTCATCACATCTACCATTCGTAAAGCATTATGCTCTGGATCTGCGGATGGCTAGGGAGGTGAATTTTGGAAGATCAGTGTTGAAACGTGTGTTGGCATAGCTGGGGGTCATCTGCACCCGCCTGCTTATGGGGTAGCTTGCTAAACACCCAGTTCTTATGGATACAATGGATCACAATCCAGATAAACAGGTTGCTTACCTGTAACTTATGATCTGGATGTGATCCGTTGTATTCATAAGTCCCTCCCAGCCGGCCCCGCTGCAGAGTGCATGGACTAGTGGATGCTGGTGTGCGGATCGTCACTTATATGGCGGTCTGCGAGAAATCTGAAGGAGAGGCGCCCCAACCGTCAATTCCAATGGAATCTGCAAGGCACGTGCAGACGGGCGGGGCGCGAAGAGGAGCTAGCTAGTCAGCCCGGGAGGTCTCTGCGCAGGCGCAGAAACCCAGTTCTTATGAATACAACGGATCACATCCAGATCATAAGTTACAGGTAAGCAACCTGTTTTAATATTTACTCACTTATTTACTATGCTCAAGTTGATTTGCAACCCAGAAAGTCTGAGAACTGTGAAGCACGTGTTGTGCTTTTTATTTTTATTTCTTTAGAAATGCATTATATGTCCAGGCTGGTTGGACATGTCCAAAAACCTCACTCACACTATTTACACTGTATGTCATCAATCAGTATGATTCTGTAATGATATAAAATGTTAAGGAGGCCCCGCACATGCTGATTCGCCCCCAGCCCCGCACCCCACTAGGGACAGCACTGCATACAATCCTGTGATATACTTTTTGTTTGATGAGGGATACCCTATGTAAAAGTTCATCTCTATGTAAAATTTAACCACATAAATCATTGTTTACTTGCTCAGATCATCTAGTTCGGTGTCCACCAGATTTTCCTTTGGACTGTCACAAGTAGTTCACTAAATTCTGTTTGTTTCCCCCCCCCAGCATTTTATCATCAGAGATTTATTGTCTCTGAAAATGCAAGTTTCATGTAATAGCCATTAAGACCTATCTTCACGAATGCATCCATTATGTATTATTTTCTATTATTCTGCTATGGGATATTGTGAGGTATTGTTGTGGATTTTACTTTGTGGGACTGTTTTCCCCAAGCTAGGAAAGTCAGTTACAGATCCCGGTCCCAATACAATTTAACCACCATAGACTGATTTTTGTAATGATGATTTTAGTACTGTATAAGATTTTTTAAAATGGTTGTGATTTTAGCACTGGTATTATTTAATAATTATTTAAATATAAAACATAATTAATAAATGCATGAGTCAATTGCAAGCAAAAGAATTGTGTTCAAAACTGGGGAAATGAATAGATTGCTATTAGTGGGACCTGGAACCTAGCTGCTGAGATTAAAGTTTGTATGTTTGACTGGATGCACACCTCATTCTACTCACCACTTCTATCAAAATATTGTAGGAATTGGACAAAAGAAACAGATGAATCTCTTCTATCTTCTGCATCAGCTAAAACATTTATTCAAAATTACAGCTTAGAAATGTAATTAGATTGCTATGATGCCAGGACTGCAAAATGTCTGTACAGGGAACCAGAAGAATTTCTCAGCACTAGAACTGTATGAGTCACTTGGGGCTTAGAAAACGGTATGTCTGAAAGAGGCAATTTCCTTCTCCTTCTAGTTGCAGCCCAAATACAGCCCTCACTGTGATAACTGGAGAGGCAACAGAAGAGGACTGCGTATTAGTCATGCCCCAAGCCAAACCTTCTTCTGGGCAGTTGCTTCTCTACAAAGGCAAAAGAGAAAATCACCAGCAGTGAAGTTTTTTATTTAACCCAGCATTATGTAGTAGTTGCACAATTTACTCTCCATTCTTCTGGAATGGGGACTATAAAAATGGACCATTGCATTCTAATTAGTCATTAGAGGAAAGTGAGCAGAGTTAGCCAAACCTATAGAGCTAACTTACAAGGGAACCAGCTCTACATGCATGAGGGAGCCCCAATGCCAAAGTATCCAAAGCATCAAAGATAACAGAAAGCAGCCAGGCATGTTAAGCATCTGTGCAAGTTTAGCAATGAGATGAGGAGGTCAGGGCACTAATTCCCATTCCCCTCTTAAAAACTTAGCTCCCTTTGTAATCTTTGAATCTTTCCCTTAGAAATCTTAGCTTTCCATGTAAAAAAGCTAAATAACTCCCAAACAATTACTGGTTATGAAGATAGAAATCCTAGAAGGAAGTGGGTTCTATCCATTGTTTTTCATAGAGTGTCACATGTATGACTACATACCTGTTGGGCAGAAGTCAATGTGTACTTGATGTAGTGAGCTCTTGGCTCTCAATGAACAAATTTGTTCCCTTGAAGCCAAGGTAGAAGCTGAGAGAGTCAGAGATTTTTGGATGACATTTTTAGAACGTGATAGAGGCTGATAGCTTATCTGACAGAGAATAAGGGTCTTGAGGGAAAATGTCTTTTCAATGAAAAGAGAAATGATCCTTTAGAAGGGACTTGCTGCTTAGGTGACAGTCTCATATTCTGCCATGCTGAGGATACTCCTGCCAAGGGGTGGGGTATCCTGATTGTGAGCATACAGTAGTGGGTTGTGGATGTCACAAATCATATGGTTCGTACTGGGGAGGATAGTGATGTGGATCTGGATCGAGATCCATAAGTATGGGGTTCTGCGCCTGTGCAGGGACCATATGGTAGCCATGCCGCAGCTTGTTAAGGCATCCAAGCCCCACCCCCATGCCGACAACGTGCTATTTAAAGGCGGGCTGGACGCCATGTTCCTCAGTTCTTTTCCAACCACCATCACGTTTGGACCTCGCTCTGTCACTCCTATTGTTGGATGTTCCTCAATAAGTTCATCGGATTTTCTTTCTTAAAAAAACGAAAACAAAAAAGGATGGATATTTTAGTATGTCAATTTTTATGGTTGACGAAGTACGTTTGGTGTCTTTTTTTACTTGGCTTGGCTGACGGACTTCGACTGGCTTTTGACCCATGGAACGGACCTAACCACCCTTCTTTGCGTCACGAGATGGCTGAGGAGAAAAAGTCCTTCAAGAGGTGTGAGGGTTGTAAGGCCAAACTCCCCTCTAAGGACCTCCTTGATTTGTGCCTTATCTGCTTGGGTGAGGAACACAATGTGTCCTCTTGTAAAATTTGTTTATCATTTTCCAAGCAAACTCGTAAAAATCGGGCAGTTTGTCTTCGGGCTGCCATTTGCGATGAGGTTTTAAGCCCTTTGACACTTGGCAAGCCACGCCCGTTGACCTTGACATCGAAAATTCGCCAAAGTCAGCCTCAGCTTCACCATCATTATCGACTCCACATTGGTCAAAGTCCTTGAAATCGACTTCAACACCCACATCAATGTTAATTAATTATAAATTGAAAATGTCTACCTTGATGTCGTCAACACACCATGAACCTTCAGTGTCGACCTCAGCGTTGAGATCTTCTCCCTCGACATCAAAGACAGCAAAGCATTTGACGTTGACGACCAATGCTCAAGACACTGTCTCAATACCGGGAACCTTGAAGGCAGCAAAGCGTCATGTTTCCAAGGCTCCCTCGACACTTCAGACAAAACGACAAAAGACTATCTGTCTAACGCAAGAGCATACTCCATCACCTTTGACGATCCAGCGTCGTCTCTTGACACTGTTTCCGTCTTGGGCATTGAAACTCACTCTCGACACGTCAGCAGCAACTGCGGTTCAATGTCTACAGGCCATTCATCCGTCGATACCGATGCATTCGATATCGAGGGCCCATTCCTTATCTCCGGCACCGACTCCAGTCTCATCTTCAGCACCATCGATGCTGACAGTTCGACAGACTGTCCCTCCATCGTCGACGCTGCATATTTCCGTGCTTTCGATGTCAATGCAAGTGTCTCCTTGGTGCCAGTCATCATTACCGACCTTCAATGTTGACAAGGACGAGGCGGATACTAACACCAATGCTGCCCTCGACCCATCCTTGGCACAGAATCTACTTTCAATATTGGACTCTTCTTCGAGAACTCCGTCGACTTCGATCTTTAAGGGTTTCCTTCTTGCGGATGTTGAGAAGGGAACCACCTCTGCTCCACCTCTGGTGTCCACCCTAGCTGCTGAACACCTACGTGAACCTATGCCTTGGCACACTTGCGGTTTTATGCATGTGCCCCCTTCAACCACCGCCGCAGCGGTAACTGTTATGGGCAGGTGCTCCCCGGCTGCACCATGTGACTACGAACCAACAAGGTCCTGGAGACCCTATATTCCTCTGATGTCTTCCCTATCAGTATCCACCTTGGCTCAGATGACCTCCAAGAGCCAGGCGGTTTCCTCTATTTCCAAAGCATCGCAGACTTTGCCGACTGCACAACAAGCCATGCAAACTACTTCTCCTTCCTTGCGCTCTATCAGTACCCAGACAGGGGCTTTGCCTCCTTCACAACACACCACCGTGGAAACTCAAACATGTGTTCCCTCTTCTCCAACTGCATCAGCCTCTGAACATTATGGTTCCTCCGACTTTGAATCGGACCCAGAAGATGTAGACAGCTTGGTGGATCCCTCCACTGATGTGCCCCCACCTACTTATGTTTCTCCAAATGAGGAAATGAAAGCTAACCATAAATATGTACATGCCATGTCAGAGGCACTATGTTTGGACTTATGGTTGGGGTTTTATACAATAGACAACCTGGTTTACAACTTTATGGCCAAGGCATAATCCACTCAGCCCATGGCCTTGCCCATGCTCCCAGTGGTCACCAGGGCAGCCAAGTGTGCCTGGGAAGTACTCCACACATCCACTCCTACGTCCAAGAGACTGGAGAGTCTGTACCACATCCAAGAGAAGGATAATACTTACCTATTGAAGCATCCAGCTCCAAATTCTCTTGTTGATTGCACTTCTTCCTCCAAATCCAGAAGGCGCCACACAGCTCCACCTGAAAAAGAAGAATGGAAATTGGACTTGTTAGGGAGAAAAATTTACTCCGCCTTGTGCCTATCAATTAAGGTGGCAAATTATTCAACCTGTACGGCCAAATATAATCATGGCCTCTGGGAATCTCTTCAGGGTGACCTGGACACCCTATCCTCTGAAGACTTTAAGAGAAAGTTTCAACAGACTCTTGAAAAACCTGCTGACCTAACTAGGCAGCAGTTAAGCATCGTGAAGCACCTTGCAGAATCAGAGTCCCGCTCTCTAACCGCTGCTGTGACCCTCCGCATACATGCATGGCTGAGATTCACCAATCTCCAGGCTGATATGAAAGGAAAGATCGAGGGCTGGCCTTAGATGGCACTGGACTGTTCAGTGATTGTACAGATGCCACAATGGAACAACTTAAGAAGTCGAAATTCACGGCTAAGATGTTTACTTCCCTGGCGTCAACCTCTACCTATAGTACGAGGTACCGTACGTACTCCAACAAACTTCCTTCAGGCAACAAGATCGCCATGATTTTAGGAGGCAGTATCACCCCTATAATAAATGCCCCATCAAGGCAAAGCCAAGGCGTCTCTGTCGCACTGTAACAAGCAACCGGGTTCTCAGAAGCACCTTTGATAGATGGTACTGCCCACTGGCACTACTCTTCTCCCCATTCCTGCCTGCAGAGGCCTTAACATCTGGACAAGCGGATTCCACCAACATCCCAGTATTGCCACGCAATACCATCAAGCTGGCAAGCCATGACCCTGCATGGCACTGCATAACATTGGACCACTGGGTCCTGAAATTCGTATCCTCAGGATACGCCATAGAGTTCAGAACGACCCCTCACTTTACGGGAATAAAGTTCACTCCACCATCCATAGTGTTACAGGACGAAGTGGAAGAACTGTTGAAGAAGGGTGCAATCACCCTGGTGCCATGGGCGCACAGGCGGGAAGGGTTCTACTCCCGCTACTTTCAGATCCCAAAGTGGGATGGGGCCATTATGGACCTCTGCCACCTGAACAAGCTAAACAGTGTCAGGAAGTTCCGGATGATTTCGTTGCAAGAGATACTCCCCCATGGAGAAAAGTGGCTTGCTACGCTGGATCTAAAAGACACCTACTTCCACATCAGCATCAGAGAACAGCACAGGAAATACCTACACTTTACTGTAGGCCAACAAGTGTACCAATACAATGTCTTGCCCTTCAGACTTTCCACCGCCCCGAGGGTCTTTACCAGATGCTGGACGGTTATGATTGCCCATCTGAGAACCAGGGCATTACTATTTACTCTTATTTGGACGACTGGCTTCTGAACTCCAAAAACAGAGGAGAGTTACTTTCGCAGATCGAATGTGTGTTAGCTTTTCTCCAGAACCTGGGCATCCGGGTCAATTGGAAGAGATCCTGTCTGGAATCGGTACATGTGACTACTTTCATAGGGACAGTACTGGACACGATAACCCAAAGAGCATACTTACCAGAGGACAGATACATTTGCATCCAAGATCTGGTACATCTCTTTCCAACAGCATCCGCTACAGCCAGCTCAATTAATACAACGCCTCCTCGGCCTGATGGCTTCCTGCAATACAGTGATATGTTATGCGCGACTGAAAATGAGAAAACTGCAACTATGGTTTCTGTCAGTTTTCCATCCCAACACAGACAGTCAATGGAAATGTCTAGATCTGCCACCACAAATTCTACAATCACTATCATGGTGGTCAGACTGCAGAAATCTCCTGGACGGAGTCCCGTTCCAGACATCTTCTCCGTCAGTTTGACTAACAACGGATGCATCTCTATTGGGCTGGGGCGCCCATTGCAGAGGTCAGCAAATTCAAGAGAAATGGTCCGCACACCAGGCCCAGTTGCATATCAACTTCCTGGAGTTGCTAGCTGTCTTCCAGGTACTACAGGCCATCTTGCCTCTGATACAGAACATGGTTGTACAGGTAAAACTGGACAATACAACAGCCCAAACTTATATCAATCGCTGGGGAGGGACTGTGTCTCGAAGCTTGTGTGCCCTAGGTGTTCAACTATGGCACTGGTGTATCCGGCACCATGTCTCTCCAGTAGCAATCCACATCAAGGGCCTGGAGAATGTCCTAGCAGTCGACCTCCGTCGAGTATTTCTACAGGACTGTCAGCATGAATGGGCACTCAAGATGGAGTACATAGTGCCCCTCTTTGACCACTGGATGGAACCATCCATAGACCTATTCACGACCTCCTCAGACACAAAGTGCACCCGCTTCTGCTTGAGAGCAGGACACGACCCACAATCCCTAGGGGATGCTTTCCAGCTGGATTGGTTCCAGGAAACACACTACATGTTCCCTCCTCAACCAATAATTGGCCAAGTGGCAGCTTGTCTCCTGACCACACCAACACCTTGCATTCTCGTGACACCTTGGTGGCCCAGACTACCATGGTTTCCACAGCTTCTCAAACTGTCAGAGAATCGTTATAATCATCTTCCTCGAGTTCTGGACCTCCTGTCCAAGGACGACGGACACGTCCTCCACCTGGACGTCGCTACTCTCCTTCTGACTGCTTGGCGAATCTAAACCACATTCTACTCAGCCAGAGGAAAGCCTCTACCAGGCGTAGCTACTTGGGAAAGTGGCTTAGATTCAAAGCCTATGCTAGATCCCATGGTTTCCTACCAAGGTGAGCATCTGTCTGAGAAGTACTCCTTTATCTGACTATGCTGGAGACTCAAGGTTTGGCCAATGTCTCTTTGAAAGTCCATTTAGCTGCCCTCTCATCAAAACACCCGGGATGTGATGGCAAAACTCTATTCTCACATCCAGAAAGTAAAGCCTTCCTGAAAGGGCTCTCAAATGCCTACCTGCCTACTCGAGCCCCAGTGGAACCCTTGAGTAAGTGATTAAAGCACCAAGGAGATGTCCTTGGTGCTTTAATCACTTACTCAAGCTCCATTTGAGCCTATGGCTGCAGCATCCATAAAGCTTGTCTCCCTAAAGACAGCCTTCTTAATCTCCATTACAATGGCGAAACATGTACGTGAATTTATAGCTCTAAGAATAGATGCGCCTTATACAAGATTCTATCCAGATAAAATCCTAATGCGTCTAGACTCCAACTTTTTGCCAACTTCCACCTAAATCAGGACATCATCCTACCAACATTATTCAGAGACCCAACGACCTCTCTAGAACGCTCCGTGCACTTCCTGGATGTGCACAGAGCGCTCCTGTTCTATCTGGCACAGACTAAGGATTTCAGGTCTTCCATCTGCCTCTTCATAGTCTACAAAGGCACTGCCAGGGGGCGCCTTCATTTCAAGACAAAGATTATCGAACTGGTTGGTCGAGCTCATCATGTTCACCTACAAGTTGCAAGGCAAGACCCCTCCAGAAGCTATCAAGGCCCATTCCACTCAGATATACGCTTCTTCAGCTGCACAGTTCTCGGGTGTCTTTTCCGGACATCTGCAAAGCGGTTACATGGTCCACAGAGTTACCCTTTATAAAGCACTACGCCATAGATGTGCACTCTGCTGCCAAGGCTAAATTTGGGAGAAGTGTTCTTAAAAGGGTGTTACAATAATCACTACTACACCCTCCTCCATTGGGAGCTTGCTAAGCACCCATACTTATGGATCTCAATGGATCTCGATCCAGATAAACAGGTTGCTCACCTGTAACTGATGGTCTGGAAGAGATCTGTTGACATCCATAAGACCCTCCCGAACTACCCCTCTGCAGTAGTGCTCTGCTACATGCGTACGTGTTTGTGTGCAGGCCGTTACTTCTTCCGACAACATTGATGAACTCACCTGTGTACCTGGATGGTCATCCTCCATGGCAGTCCTCCACAAACGTGGCGTCCAGCCTGCCTTTAAATAGCACGCTGTTGGCATGGGGGTGATGCTTGGATGCCTCAACAAGCTGCGGCATGGGTACCACATGGTCCCTGCGCAGGAGCAGTACCCCATACTTATGTATAGGGATGTGCACGGAACCGGCTGGCCCGGTTTGGTTCGAGTCAGAACTGCACTTGAACCTGACTGGACCATTTCGGTCCGGCACCCCTCAAACCCCCCTGGTTCAGTTTGGTCTTGGGGGTGGGGTTGTGAATTTTTTGTGGGTGATTGTTTTCCCATGCTAGGTCTCACAGAGGCCGATTTCGGAGACTGGTGGGGGAGGGTGAACCTCCACGTACCCCACCACCACCACTGCCCCAAAGAACTCCCCTGGAGGGAAGAAAAGGTTAAAAAAAAACCCAAAAATTCTGGGGGGGGGGTTTCCCCACAAACTGGGGAGGGGTGTGTTTGTTCCCAGTCCAGATGGAACTGGGGGGGGGTTTGGTTCGACCCCGAACCCATGAACCGAACCTCTGAACCATAGAACTGGTTCGCACATCCCTGCTTATGGATGTCGACGGATCTCTTCCAGATCATCAGTTACAGGTGAGCAACATATTTTTGTGATGCATGTTGGCACTAATGACGTTTGAAAACTAGTCAGGCAATCCTGGAAGCCAAATGTACCTTGCTAGATAGAATATTGAAATCTATGACCACTATGGTAGTATTTTTAAAAATTCTATCTGTTCCCTGTCCAGAGTCAGCTAGAAAGATGGAGCTGAGGGGGTCTCACTATGTGAATAAGATTGTGGTTTTGGGACGATGTATTTTGATTTCTTAGGTACTGGAGAACATTTTGGGACAAGCCAAAGCTATACCAAAGGGATGGGCTCCACTTGAACTGAAACAGAACATATTGCTGGTGCTGAGCATCAAAACGCTTGCAGGGCAGTTTTAAAACTGGCTCCTGGAGGAAAGCCAACAGAAGCTGCGTACATAAGAACAGCCCTGCTGGATCAGACAGAAGTCTAACATAAGATAAAACTTATTTAAAATGAGGAGACTGGTGAAGAGGACAAACAGAAAGTCAAAAAGGCCAAATCTCTCTCCAGAATGCTTGGAGGTTATTTAACAGTCACAATAATAGAAGCTCAGGTAGAATATATACCATAAAGTAGGAAAGGTACGCCAAGTCCAAGATGTTAGTATGGCTAACAAGTAGAATCAAAGATACAATAAAAGGTGAGGCGGTATCCTTCAGAAATGGATAGTTTCATCCAAATGAGAACAAAAAGGAACACTACTACTATTAAAATAAATATAACCAACACCACAAAACTACCTTTGAAAGCACCATGCTGTGCTGTTCAAGAAACACTAGTCCAAACTTTCCTTGGGTGCAAGGAGCTAGTTGTGTGCAGTTCTTTGGATCCTAGCCACAATCAAAGGGCAACCAAAATGATCAGGGAATTGTGCAAGACCCTCAACGGAACTATCTTTTAAAAATCTTATTTGCAAATAAAACATCAATTAGCAAATGTAACACATAGCAGGAAGAGTATCAAAGCCATACGACACCACATAAGATAAAACTTTAAAGTTGCTTTCTAGGTCAAAAGCATATTGAAACAGTAACAGTCAACTTGGTTCTAAAGGCAAATAGGGAGGAAGTCAAATGGAGACTTCAAGGCGCAAAGCGTTCTAAAGGTGTGACTCGCCATTGAGAAGTCTTGTCTGGCGTATCCATCTGTCAGATCTCAGCTGGCAGTAGAACATAGAGCGGTTTCTCGTTGAAGATCCATACTTGTGGATAGGTTCATAACGAAGGAGATTATGTGACTTCATTATTTTAAAAAATTTCATTCTTTTTAAACATATACATTTTGCAAGATGGTGGCAATAACTAGAATAGACTTTAATGCTTTGAGGTCATCCAGCTGCATACATGGAGCTGCAGTACCACCTGTGTTCCAAATTCTTATCCCAAAAGAGTAACTGGAGATGGGACAGCAGATGACTAGGGAACAAGCAGCATCAAGAGATAGTTTCTTAAACTGGTGCTGAACAGCTAACTGCAACCCTACACGGAAACATTGACAATACCAGCTAACTAATATATATCTTACAGCTTGCTTCCATCAGAGTTGGTAAATTAATCTTCAGGGTTATTATCATGTGAGGATTTACTTGTTTAGTGGTTTGTTGTAGAAAAAGCTACCTTACTATGTAGATCTCTGAAGTTGGAGGTTAGTGATATTTGCAAAAAATTGAGGCTTTCATGTCTTCACCCCATGGTTGCTGTTTTTGTCCACCATGGAATGCAAGCCCCTCTAGGCACAAATTGCTGTCATCTATATTGTGCACAGCTCATTGTACAATACAAATGCTGTGGAGGCATAGTGCTGCTAAAAAAATATCTTGTTTTTGTCCAAAAATTTCTTATAGAAATGCAGTTTGAATATATATCTGTGGATGCGTGGATAAATGCAGCATGTGTATGTAACTCAGAGCCAAGATAAAATTGCCTCTTTTTCTTTGAATATAGAAACATCAAGAAGCAGAAAAATGTGGTGGTTAAGCCATCAGCATGAATGGCACCCAGAAACTGATGGGTAGCCGTACACTTGTTTCACAACAGGGCAAATGTCTAGCCCTTTGTTACGGATGGACAGAACGTGTGGGTACTGTTCTGAAAACGTTTAACAGACATTGGAACAAATGAGTTCGGGTCTGGTAAAAATTGAGTAGACTGCAGAATTTGTTGTAGATCTATGCTGCAAATTCTGAAATTGCCTCTGTGCTTGCCGTGTGAGGCAAGGCCTATCCTGATCTAGGTGTGTCCCAGGCTATGCTAAGACTTTTATGCCCTTTTCAGACTAGATCCATTGGAATTTGGTGGATCCCATTTACTTCAGAAATTGGTCTGCCATAATCAGACCTGTTTGCCCTTCCTGCTGTCCTGCCAGCAATTTGAGTTTGGGGAGGAGTGGCAACTACCCATGGAGCCTCACCTTGCTCCTTTGTTAATGCCAGGTCAGTTAAAAATAAAATGGGAAACCATCCATGAACCTTGGTTCATTCACATCCCTACTCCCCATCTCTGACATCTTTTTAAAAGACTCTTATTCACACAGGTTTTTAACAAGAATTGTGATTTTAAGCCATTTTTAAATATGTTTTTATATCTTTTTAATATTGTAAACTGTAAACTGCCCAGAGAGGTGAGCCTGGGGCAGTGTACAAATATACAAAATAATTAAATAATCAGAACCTCTAGATCTAGCCTGAAAGTTAGTTAATGGGAAATCTGGCCACATCCCTATTGCTTGACTTCTGACACGGGGAAAAAAGAGGCTCCTGTAATTTGCAGCTGTTGAAGCTTGAGTACTCTTCAGCAACAGTCCTGGGCTGGCCCTATTCAACCCCAGTGCAGTATCAACAGGAGGAATTCACACCAGTCAGAAAAGGAGCTGGTGCGGGTGTGATGATCATGGCGTACAGCTCATGAAAACCCCAAATCCACAATCTCAGAAAATTAGAATATTACATGGAACCAAGAAGACAAGGATTGAAGAACAGAACAATATCGGACCTCTGAAAAGTATACAGTGTACTGTGCTTGATTGGCCAGCAAACTCGCCTGACCTGACCCCATAGAGAATCTATGTGGCATTGCCAAGAGAAGGATGAGAGACATGAGACCAAACAATGCAGAATTGCTGAAGGCCGCTAATGAAGCATCCTGGTCTTCCATAATACCTCATCAGTGCCACAGGCTGATAGCATCCATGCCACGCCGGATTGAGGCAGTAATTGCTGCAAAAGGGGCCCAAACCAAGTACTGAATACATATGCATGCTTATACTTTTCAGAAGTCCGATATTGTTCTATTATTGTCTTCTTGGTTCCATGTAATATTCTAATTTTCTGAGATTGTGGATTTGGGGTTTTCATGAGCTGTACGCCATGATCATCATAATTATAACAAATTAAGGCTTGACTTATCTCGATTTGTATGTAATGCGTCTGTCTCATATATCAGTTTCACCTTTTAATTTGCATTACTAAAATTAATGGACTTTTGCACAATATTCTAATTTTCCGAGTTTCACCTGTATATAACTGAGCCTTTATGGGTAGAGAAACATCAGTTACAGGTACTTCTCTCTCCTTTAAATTATGAGAACTCCAGACATAATTGTCTCCATCTTATCTTCATCTTCAGTTCACTCAGCAGTTTTACCAGCTACACATTTCCTGCTATTTTTGCAAAGCAGTGATCCTTAATTTCATTCAGAGTTGTGTGGGGAGGGTGTAGACTGGATATCGCCTTTGTGTTGCAAACCTGTTTGGGGAAGATAAGACTTTTGGGGGGAAGATTTTTCTTATGTGATGAGACTTCATTTTGTTGGACACAGAGTCAAAGAAAGAGCATTGGACCAATTGAATCTTAAAATGTTGGGAATTTTGAATCTCACAGTTTCTTCTTAGTGTTCAAAACAATTTGAGTGTATAATACAATCTTATGTATTCAGATGAGGCTCTTGGTTTGCTGAAGTAGTCTGTCAACAGGGCTGTCTCTGAACAGTACCACATCATTGTGTTTTCTTCCACAAGAATCTCCTGGAATTACTCCCATAGTGGCATACTATGAAAAATGTTGTGTTGAATAGGTTTTTTAGGAAAGCGCCACAAGTATGCCATCAGATGTTTTCCAGCTTCTCACAAATCTTCCTGAAAAATTCATGTAACCATTAATAAATTGTGAGTTACTTGAGAATTGCTTGAAGACTTCAGTGCAGTTTGGCCTCTTCTATTAGCAGGGGGACTAAGGGCTACTGTGGTGGGGAGTCCACACTATTTCCTAGGAACTATATCAAAGCAAGCTGAAGAACCATTGGTCAGAGAAGGAGCAGCTGCAGGAAGCTTGCTCCCCCACCCCAACCACGCCACGAAGAATACTGCTAAGGGCTGTTAGGCCATGTGTGAATTGATGCACACCGCTTCCAGTTGTAGGCAGAGGGTAAGATGTCAGTTGCAAGGCCAGAAGAGTCGGTCTGCATCACAAGAGCAGAATCTTTGTGGAATCCTCTTGTGCTTCTTTGTTGATGCTTCAGGAAACCTTTTACTTGTATTCACTTTGATTTAAAATAAATAATTTAAACTGCTTTGAATATGTTTTATCCTAGAAAGTTGGGGTATAAATGCCTAAAAATATTAACCTAGCATACAAAGAAGAGGGAGCATGCCTATTACCAGTGGAGTTCTTGTTACCCCATTGGAAGATGCATGCTGCTTTGGATTATCCTTCACTCAGTACTGCTCTTTGAAAAGCAGTTGACAGCTAAATTGAAGGCAGCGCTTTTAATAACTACAGCTGCTTCTACCACTGCTGCCACCTTCTGCCAGTGCCAGGCTAAGCAGTCGCATTGGGTGTGGACCAAAGGAGCCACGGGTGTCTGTGGATGGCAACTGCATGTGCAGTTGAGGCCTTTCTCTGCTGCTGTTTGTTTGTTTGTTTATTTGGGTTTTTTGGCTGCAAGTATTTCCAAAACTGAAGAACAAGATTATTTTTCATCTAAGTGTGGTCTGGCTCTTCAGCACTGGAGGTGTAGCAGGAACTGTGGGGAAATCTTTGGTTGCATGTGCAGTTGCCTTGTGTACATTTGTACTCAGGCCTTTGAATTATAACCTTTGACTTTATTGAGAAGACAGTACTCAGGGTAAGTGTTGAATTAAATAGCTACATTTCAATAAGTGTGGAGCATACTGGCAAGTTCATAAATACACTGCATTTAGTCTTACAGACAAAGTTAATAAAAGTGCACCTTTATTTCATTTCATATGTTTATTATGCTATTTTTCTTCCCTCATAGATCTTCCTCAGAACTGTGATCCTAACATTCCCCTAGTTGCTCAGGAATTAATGAAAAAGATGATCCGTCAATTTGCAATTGAATACATTTCAAAAAGTAGTAAAATGCAAGAAAATAGAAACGGTTCATCATATGAAACGAGTTTGATACATAAAGGTATCCAAATGAACCAAACAGAAAATTCACTTCAGGAAGAACAGGATAGCCCTCTAGACCTCACTGTGAATCGAACACAAGAAAATACTCAGCAAGGTAAATCTCTTTCATTCATGTTTGTTTGATGTTATTGGAAATACATTTCATAGAGATCTGTT
Source organism: Hemicordylus capensis (assembly GCF_027244095.1). Lineage (NCBI taxonomy): Eukaryota > Metazoa > Chordata > Lepidosauria > Squamata > Cordylidae > Hemicordylus > Hemicordylus capensis. The sequence continues at coordinate 117,286,864 of NC_069661.1, forward strand.
ATCTATCTGAAAACTATCCTGAATCAGTTTTTAATGACTTTCATATATACAAAATAATTTGCAATCAATTAGTGAGTAAAAAGTAAATGTCCCAGTCCAGAGATCTCTTGCACGTATGACTGCCCTATTCATTTTAATGAAAGGATGTATTAATGAAAGAATTGCACATGTATTCCTTTGCTTGTGCATATTCTACTCCTCCTTTCAAATGAATGGAGAATCTCTTGGGATACAGTTGCTTGGTCTGCAGATTGAAGCTTCTATGTATGTGAATAGTTGCTGGACAGGGTAACTAATGGAGAAAGCAATTGCCACAACCTTGTAAACAGTCCCAAAGTGGGTGAACATCCATCTTCTGCTCCAGTCACCTAGCCATCAGGCCAGGGAAAGGAAGCAGTAGGGAAGCCAGATTATTGTACTTGTACTCACAAACACAGCACAATAAAAGTTCTGGATCCGATTCCTGCTGATGACTCTCCTCAATGCAGAAATCTAGGGGAATAGCTGCATTGAAGACTTGATTGCAGACTGCAATTAATTCAAAATAAAGGTGCTAGGCTGCTAATTGGGGCCACGCAATGGGTTGTCCTCTGGTTGGTTGGTTGGTTGGTTGGTTTATCAATCATATTTTAATACCACCTGATATGTATATCTCTAGGCAGTGTACAAAATTTAAAATATTTAAAAGTCACAAATTAAAATACATGACAATAAAAGCAATAGAATAAAATTATTAAACAGGTTTTTAAAAAATTATTAAAATTAATTCTAATTAAATGCCTAAGAGAACAGGAAGTTCTTCAGGTTCTTCCTGAAAACAAACTGAGAAGGAGATGCTCTTATTTCAGCAGGAAGCATATTCCAAAGCCATGTTGTTGAAATTGCTCCACTGGTTTCTGATCTGTTTTTGAGTACAATCCAGAATGCTAATGCTTACCTTTTAAAGCTCTGCACAACTTAGGATCTAGATACCTCATGGACTGTCTTCCTTCAGATCAACCTGCCTAGACACTGTGGTCATCATTCAAATGTCCCACTTTCTAAGGCGATTTGAGTGGCATCTAGAGAGAAGACCGTTTTTGCCAGTGGCATCTTTCTGTTTGAATGCTCTCCCTAGTGGAAGTTGTTTGGTGAATATAGCAAAGACCTTTTCCCACTCACATACCTTTTAGACAGTTATTGACTATGGGCTGGTTCAGACATCATGCAGAATCTCAGATAAAACTGAGCTCCATGTGACGTCCCTGGGCTTAGAGAGTACATCCCCCTGCCCCACCACAAGCCCCACATGAGCGTCAGCTTCCTATAAGCGGAAGTCTTAATACCCAAGAGAGGAGAGCTAGTCTTGTGGTTGCAAGCATGACTTGTCCGCTTAGCTAAGCAGGGTTTGCCCTGGTTGCATATGAATGGGAGCACTGTAAGATATTCCCCTCAAGGGATGGAGCCGCTTTGGGAAGAGCAGAAGGTTTCAAGTTCCCTCCAGGGTTTCTCCAAGATAGGGCTGAGAGAGATTCCTGTCTGCAGCCTTGGAGAAGCTGCTGCCAGTCTGTGAAGACAATACTGAGCTAGATAGACCAATGGTCTGACTATGGCAGCTTCCTATGTTCCTATGTACATTGGGTCAACTTATTACATCTGATTTTCTTTTTAAATCTTTTAGTAGTTTGAGAATTTAGTTTGAACTACCATAGATAGCTCCATTGATTGATTCATTCATTCATTCATTCAGCTAATTGACAGTTGATTTAGCTTAAGCATTTGTTAATAGGGCTTTTTGGAATAGAAAACTGCTGTCTGAGAAACTTCATCATTATTGTAGGCAGACCTCTCCATTCACAGACCTGACATCCGTGGTTCCACATATCTGTGGTTGGGTAATTGACACCCGACCTTAGCATACACCGGGGGTGGGGGGATTGTTTTAAAAGGTTTAATTGTGCGTATCCATGGTGTTGTGTGGCTGGAAATGACCTCTGAGGTAATTTCTGGCAACCATTTTCAGAAAGGGAGCCATTGAGCAGATAATTTAAAAAACAAAACAAAACATTTTTTCCATAATTTTTCATGGGGAATTGGGACTTTGTTTGGCATTCCTGGACAGCTGGAGACCCACAGAGCACGATAGGGCACTTTCCCCCCTTGGGGGGATATTTTTCACTAAATTTTGCCCCCTTTCCAGCCCCCAGGAACCTAACCCCTTTTTCCTTTTGCCTTAATGCTCTGTTATCCACAGTTATAGTGGAGAAATGAACCCCTGCGGATAATGGGGTTCACCTGTGCTAGATTTGGAACATTCAGGGGATGTACCTAAATCAGTAACTTCTCTCTATCAAAATGTTAGAGATATGGATAAAATTAATTACATACAAGCACTCTGGAATAGGGAGCTTGAGTGTCCTATTCTTTTAAATCAATGGCAAGTGGCCTTGAAGGCAGCAAAGTATACTTCTTTAGACTTCAGAATAAGATTAATACCTAATTGGACACCACAAATAATGTTTAGGAAAGCAGACTCCCAAGTGCTTGCAATGCAGTTCAGAGGATGGAACACTCACACATATGGTCTGGGCTTGTCCTGTTGCTTCGGTTGGAAATTCATAAAACCGTTAACATGATTGTACAGTGATGTTTGGTTGTTGAAGATGTTCATGTCCTTTTGGGGTATGCCCCCAAAGTATAGAACTTATCTATGAATCAAGAACAATGGATTCTTAGAGTATGAAGATCCTTAGAGCAAGTTTACTCCTCATATACAGTTGTGGATTATGGACATACTAGCTGACTCGCACGGAGCATCTGTGCGCTCTTTGGGGCCAGCTATTCCTCCCCATCCTGTCGCATTCTCTCTTGCCCTTCATCCCCCCGCCCCATTCTCTCATGCCCCCTCCCTCCTGCCCCTCCCCCCTTTCCCCCGCCCCCTTGCCCTCTCGCCGGCACCTCCTCTCCCCTCGCCTGTGCCTGGCAGTCCTGCCGCTGCCTTCTGCTCCCGGCGGCCAGGCGGTCCCGCCGCCGCTGCCTCCGCCTCCCAGCAGCCAGCCAAGGCCGCTGCCACCTCCTTACCCGGATGCCCCGCCGCTGTCCTGCCTCCCAGCGGGCCAGTCCCGCCTGAGCCGTCCCGCTGCTGCCGCCTCCCAGTGGCCAGCCAAGGCCAATTCCGCCTCCTCACCCAGGATGGCCTGGCCAGACCAGGCTGTTCCTCCGCCACCTCCTCAGGCCGAGCAGCGGCCTGCAGCCACCGCCATTTTCTCTTGCCCATGACTCTTGCCCCCAAGGCCTGAACTCTCGTAATGTGTTGTGAGAGTTCTGCCGCCAAATCCAGGACACGCATGCCGGCTAAGAGAATTAAATATATAGATGTTCTTTTGTACAATTTTTTGACAAAATGGAAAAGAGGAAATTTTTGCAATTTTGTCTAATTTTAATGAATTATATGGATTTTGAAGATTATATTTTTAAAAGAAGGGGGGTCAACCTCTTTTTCTTGCTCCCCCATCTGGGTTTTTTGGGTGGTTTTTTTGTTTTGTTTTGGTGTTTGTTTTGGGGGGTATTGAGATAAATAGTCTATTTTAAATATGAAGATTAAGAGGGAGGGTGTGTGTGTGTGTTGTTTTAATTTGATTATATATGCAATTTAGTTGTATTTATTATTTGAAATAAAGAAAAAGTTTTTTAAAAAATAATCAGAGATTGGTCTTGTCTGAATTGCTCAGGTTTGAATTATTCTAACCTACTTTCTTTAGCTAACCCGAGATCTGTACCCAAAAACTGAAGGGAGTTAAAGATCCTGGGATATCTGAAGCAAGTGGGTTGATAAGCAGAGATTGGTTGGTTTGGACAATGCAACTAATCTCAGCTTATTTTAACCTAAATAGGAGGTTGCTGCTCACATGGGGAGGTGAGGAGAGAGTGTGCCTCTTGAAGCCCAGTTATGTTGTTTATCATTGTTATCTGAAGTTCTGCATGGCGTCTTAACCAGCTCTATATCTTGTGGGCTTTTCCTGCTGTGTCTTATTGTTGCTCAATGTGTTTTTGTTTCATTGGTGGTTCTAATTTTTAAATTTCTTGAGCCATCCAGAGATAACATGTGTTGAAGGACCTGATAGAACTTTTTTTACATTTATATGTCTCCTGCCTTTAACTGCCAATAGCTGACTGGAGGCAGCCAGTCCTGTCTTCCTGTCTCTGATGTCACTTGTGCAGTTCAACAGAGTTCATTTTTCATGGGTTGAGTTGGATGAATGTTTGCCTGTGGGCAGATGCCTGCTCTCATTTTCAAGGCTGAATTTCTACTAAAAGTGCTATGAGCTGCAAATTGAGGGCTCAGGGACACATTCCTGTAAGTGAATAGCCCTTTAGGAGTGAAGGGAAAGCAGTGAAAATTACCCTACCCCACCTTCCACTGCTTCCGGACAGGAAGAAGAAGCTCTTTCTGTCCCAACAAGGCTCCTTCCATTGCACTGCAGGGAATGTCAGCCAGGGACTGCATAGATGTGCTAGCAGAGGTTGTGGTGGGTGGGTCCCTGGGTGGGTCAGGTGTAGCAGGAAGCACACACACTTTGCCTTGTGAGAGCAAGCAAGGCATAGTCAAATAAGCAGGAGATCAGGAGCCATAGATCAATCCGTTTGGGCAGGCAATCACATTGGTGGGGTTGAGGGCCCCTCAAAACTTGCCTCATTCTGTGAGTCCTCTCAGTCAGAGTAAGGCTCAGGAGTCACAACCACTTTACCTCAGGAGCCCCTGGTGTCCAGCTTAGGGGTCATGACCCCTTCATCCTCCATGTCAAACTTGGGTTTTGTGACTGAGTGTAAGAGCCAGGCTTCAGGTCTCTGTGTGCTCCGTCTTTCTTTCTGTACATGAAACGAGGAAATGAGAACTTTTCGCTTCACTTTTGAACAAATCAAAATTCCTCAGAGCGTTTAAAATTGTGTAACTCTGGTTTGCTTTAACTAGCATCTGAAATCAGGATCTCAACCCATGAAAAATGAAACAAAAAACAATACAAAGAACAGTAATAAACCAATGCAAGGAAGATCAGTAAATAAAAGAAGCACTGAAAAAATGGTAAAGAATTTAAAAGCCTGGGAAAATAAAAAGTGCCCAAAATTGGTGTCAGGAGAGCTTTCCTGGGGAGAAATGCTTTTTCCAAGAAGGTTCTTTACTCTGTCATCAGCTGCATCATCCCAGTGGGGGCATCTGGAGGAAGGCCTCCAGGGGTGACCTCTGTGTAGAGGCAAACTTATGTTACAGACAAAATTTCTGCATGTCCTCTCTGAACCCATTGGTTTTAAAAACATATTAAACATACAGACATTTCTTGGGAGAGCTCAGAATTCTCTTCTTAAACATCAGTAACTTCCTTCAGAGAGACAAGTGGGATCTCCTGGAAATTTGAACTTCTGCCATTTTTCAAATAATGGAAGCTAATGATCAAGAATTATTTGTTAAATATGGCTGCATAAAATAGAATAGGTCTTTTCCCTCCTCTTGATATTTTACCATGTGACTTACCAGATATGTATAATAACTGACAAGATACTGTAAATACCTTGATGAGACTCCTCCATATTGGAATTTACTAGAATTTGCCTGGGCTGTTATTAAACACCTAACATCTGAGGGAGACACTCTCCTTAGTTTCTGTTTGCATAAATTCTCTGAGGCTATTCTCACGCACAGCCAGGACCGGGCTAATGAAGCAAAGACCAGTCTCAGCTGCTCGTAAGAAACTCCAGCAGCCGTGCAGCTGCCAGCAGCTCCTCAGCGGCAAACCCACCAAAGAGGCCCGCCTCTTTCTCATGACTACCTGAAAGGGCTACCAGGTTGACGGTGGGGAAGGCTGCTCAAACTTACCTTCCCCGCAGACAATCCTTGCTGGTGCATGGCTCACACACTCAGGCGGCCACTTGCTTTCCCCATCAGTGCAAGGGGCTGAGGGCCAGGATGCATCAGCCTGGCCCCTGAAAATCTCATGATGCATCTTAGCCTGGGCTAAACAATCATATGGCGGTGCTGACACAGGAGCAGGCTCCCAGCCAGTGCTGGGGGATCCCTAAAATGCACCTCATGCTCACACAGTGCATTATGTGATTTCCAGGGGCCAGGACAATGTGTCCTGGCCCCTGACTCCACACTGCCAGGGGAAGCTGGTGGCCATCTGAATGCACAATCCGCATGCCCAGCAAGGACTGATGGATTGTCTGTGAGGAAGGTAAGTTTGAGCAGCCTTCGCCGCTGCCCACCCGGTAGTCCTCTCATGTGTTCATGAGAAAGGGCTCCCTTTATCTGTAGATATAAATATATAAAGCGAGTTACCAAGAAATGCCTATAGAATGTACCACACAGATGTTCATATTCAGAGTGCATATAGTTCCCAAGAGGAACTACTTGTTTTTATTTATAAGCTGGCATTTTTTTATTATTTATTTATTTATTTACTTGCTTACTTACTTACTACATTTTTATACTGCCTTGCTGCCTTGACAAAGGCACCCAGAGCAGTTTACAATATTGAAAAAAGCAAATCACAGAAGATTAAAAATTTTTGTCTCAGGCTGTTGGTCTTTTCAGGAGCTGAGGACAAGAGCTCCCTGGCCTAGGCGCATCCTTTCTTGCCTCCCTCTCAGGGCACACTGGTCTTTCCATGCTCCTGGGAAGGTGGGAGAGGGGCTGCCCCAACAGTCCTCACAGGCCAGAGCTGGTCTTTATGGGGGCTGGTGTTATGGTCCCCCTGGCCTGGGTGCCTCCTTTCATGCCTTCCTTTCAGGGCACACTGGCCTTTCAGTACTCCTGGGAAGGTGGTTAATAAGTTGAAGACTTCTTAATGTAATATGTTATGGAGCTTTGTGTGTATGTATGAATGAATGTTTGTAATCTGGATGTTTGTAACTCGGGAAGTGCTTATATTTATTTTTTATAATTGTTATTATTCTTATATTTAATAAATTAGTATTTATTATCTTCTGGTAGAATTTTATTTAAAAGGCTTGTTTTTCAATGTGAGCCCTTTACACTACCTCTAAGTTTGGCTTACCAATATATATACTTCCAAGAGCTTTTACATTATCTTAAAATGTAGCATTTCTCCCAAAGCTGAACGCCATAGCACACATCAGGAAAGAGCTTTGTGCACTATTGCTTACTGGAAAACTATCCAACAGAGAGTTCTCAGATGTGAAAGAGACCTGTAAATGCTGCTTATATAGCATGCAAAGCATTCCACCCACTGCTATACCACTGCCATATAATAATTGACAAATGGTTCTCATTGTGTGTCCAATCAATAAATTATGATGATTTAGTCATACATTCCAGGGATAATTGGTTAGATAGCATTAGTACCTTGAAGATGGTTGAAAGTTTGGATTTTATGGCTTTATACAGAATAGCTATATCCAATCCACCCAGTTTAGTCTGGTCCATGGTTTCTTAAGCTTGGGCGCCCAGATGTTGTTGGACTACAACTCCCAGAATCCCCAGTCACAAAGGCCATGTCTGGGGATTAGGGGAGTTGTAGTCCAACAACATCTGGGGGCCCAAGGTTAAGAAACCCTGGTCTGGTCTATTCCTCCAGAAAATGGAATGGGAATGGAGTAGTAGACTCCTGAGGTAATAGAATGGACTGTACCACTTCAGACTGCAGATGGGTAATAGCAACCAACATTCTGCGCAGTGCAACATTGGCATTAGGGACTTGCCAGGCAATGTGAAAGGCAGCCCCAGAGGTGTTGCAGAGGCAGGAAGTTATACAATGACCTAAAACAGCATGTGGGCACTGCTGCAGTGCTACTTCCATTGTTTCCAAATGGAAATTGTGTGATACAAATACCTGCATGCTGTTTTAGGTCACTGTATAACTTGTTGCCTCTGCAACACGGCCAGGGCTACTTTTCACATGGAGCAGCAGCCCTAATGCTGGGATTTGGTGCAGGGGCGTAGCACGGTTGTAGTGGGCCTAGAGACGAGATTTTAAAATGCCCCCCCCCACTCAAAGTCCAGGGCCTCCGCACACCCCAGGCCCTCAAGGATTTAAGTCTGATATTTCAAAATAAGTATGCTGCCTAGAAATACATTTCACTGAATACACACACTTCACAATATATAGTGATATACATTGAGTACTATATATGTGTGCTACTTTTAATGCCTAGAACACACTAGAAACACTAATTATTAAAATGGGACCCTTGCTGCAGATTAGCAAAGGAGACTTTCAGCCATGCAGTGTGAGCCTATGTATGTTTTCTCAGAATTCTGAACAAATTCAGTAAAGTTTTATTCCAGGAGGTTTTTCAAAGAGGCTTTTAAAGCCCTTTAACACACATCTCCTCTGGTATGGAGGTGCTGCATTCGCATGTTGGCCAGATTTACCCTGAAGTCCCTGCGAGTTATTGGGGAGCAGTTCACACACAAGAAAAATAAAATAAAAGCACAACACATGCTTCACAGTTCTCACTCAGACCTTCTGGGTTGCAAAACAACTTGAACATAACTGCATTTATAAATGAATGCATGGATGAATAAAATAAATATAATATTGTTTGTTCCAAAAGTTTTTATAATTTTCTGCCATGAAACAAGCCACTTATAGGACTTTTTAGATAGTTTCTTAAGCCAGCAAATTTTCCAAGCTGTTTTAAATTAAATATTCAGAGACTTCTCAGTCTCTCCCCCCCGCCCATATCAAAGCCCTATGGCAAGCAGATTTCTATATATCCAGGGGTGGGGGGCGCAGGTTTGACTACAAAAAGGAGTTCACATTCTACCTGGCAAATGCTGGGCTGGGCAGAGGGTCTGCTGCAGAGAGCTGTGGGGGCCACTCTGCCTGCCTGCCTGCCTGCCTCCTTCCTTACTTGCTTGGGGCCTCCCTGCAAGCCTACTCCAGTTCAGGCTTCACTGAGGCCTACATGGAGGCCTCCCTGGAAGCCCTGCCCACCCGCCGATCAGCTGAGAGGCGGGGAGAAAAGGAGCTCTTTGCAGCTTGCCTGCTGCTTAGATTGCCAGCCAGGAGGACAAACAGGAGAGAGGGCGAACAGGGCAAGTGGCTAAGGGGACTTGGGGCTGGGCAGGGGGCAATGGGGAGTCATGTGAGGTGCCTCTGGGGGGCCCCCCAAGGCACTGGGGCCCCCAGACAACTGTCTCCCCTTGCCTAATGCTAGTTCCACCCATGATTTGGTGGTGTGGAATGTCAGCCAGCTTTTTAAAATGTTCCCCTGTTCCAAAACTACATGGGTAACACCCACTGTGATGTTCACAGAAGGTCTCTTTGCAGGTGCGTGTACCCTGCAACGTCGCAGTTTTGGAAACAGAAGAGGAACCTTTTCGGGAAAGTATATGAACTTCTCCAAGAGGTAGTGCAATGTGTTGCACAACAATTCTCTAGTTCACCACATTGCGCTACTACTAGCACAATGTCTTCCACTACTGTGGGAACTAGTCTGGAAGAGAGGTTACTGCCTTTGCCCAATGACCTTGTATATGGCCTTATGCTAGTGCATAGCATGCTAGCATAACAACAACAACAAATATTTATATACTGTTATTCAACAAATATTTCCAAAGTGGTTTACATAGAGTTAGTTAGTTAGTTAGTTAGTTAGTTAATCATAAGATGAATCCCTGGCCCCAAAGGGCTCACAATCTTTAATAAATAAAACAAGTTAGTTTGCTGGAAAAACTAAACAAAATTAGTTTGAACACCGCCTGCTGTGAGTAGAAAAGCCATGCATCAGGAAAGAGGTTAGAACAGTACCTTTTTTCCTGCTCTGCTAGTTTTTTATTTGCAGGGAACTTTTACATGAGAGAGCACCTCCCAACAGCATAGCAGGGGGAAAGGTACTGTTCTAAAAGTGGTACAATCCAGTCTATCCCCTCATTCTGCTGTATGTATAGAGCAGGCTGTGTAAATGGAACATTAAGAACTCTAGCTGGCCATGATACTGACTGCATGCAGATTGGTGCACTTTACCTACCCTGACTAAGTGGCCTAATAATTGTAGTTTGACATTTCTAGAATTAGGGAGAACGTTTACAAAATCTAACATAGGCACCATTAAAATGAACTTTGCAGTTCAAAAGGAAAACTCCTTTCAAAATAATCCTTACATTCTCTATTATTACTATAGGGGATGGAGTGCTAGATCTCTCTACAAAAAAAACAAGCTTGGAACAGTCGGCGTATGATGGATCATGTTCTGAAAATTCAGTGTCTGGGTAAGCACGTTGTAGATGTATTATTATGGTTTGTTTTAAAGATAATAAACTGGAAAAGGTTTAAGCTTGAAGTCAGTTTTCTTTTGTAACTTATTTTGTAAAATGTATGCTGACACACAGAATTATATTTTGCTTTTTCCAAAGAATTTTCCACTCATACTTGTGTGTTTGTGTATAACTCATATGTTTCATTTTGTGTTTTTCTTTTTTCTGTTAAAGAAAAGTTATCAGAACAATCACCAAACTTTAGTTCATGTTACTAAAAGTGAACTATAAGCTTAATTACATAATGCAACAAGGGAATTAGGGAATAGATGAACATTTATTCTCAATGACTTAGAAACTTCCAATTGAGTTAAAAGAAAAGATTTACATGTTTAAAAGACTCCTGCATTTACTAAGAAGTTAAAAACCGCTGTTATCTTTCCTGTTTCATAAAGAAAGAGAGAGCTCTTCATGGTTATTCTTGCTTTTTGTTTCTGCTTCTGGTATGTGGTGGCATGCTGCTAAGATACCCTTTTATTAATGAGATGATTAGTTTGCTGAAATGTGTTATTAACTGAAATAATAGTAAAATATTATGTTAGAATTTTGGCATCCTACCATCCACGAACCACAGCAGGCTGTTCTTGTCACATGTGCTTTTCGCAAAAGTAGTTTTCAAAAAATGAATAACTAACAGACCAATAGCATTATTCCTTGACTTGTGTTAAAATCTTTTATATATATATATACCATATATATATATATATATATATATATATATATATATATATATATATATATATATGCAAAAATCCACATGAAATTAGGATGTAAATAGCACTTAAGAATTAATTGTAAAATTAAAAGAGCTAGTTGGATGTCTGTGATGTTTTCTGTTAGTAGTTACAACAAAGTTTCTATGAGGGGGTTGACTCTTTTATTACTTGTTTAGCGGTAACGTCACGTTTCTACTAACAAAACTCCTTTAGGATGGGGGCATTCAATGGATGTTAATTGTGTAAAGTAAAGTTTTAAGTGTTGCTCTGCAAGCATCTGTCAAAAGGGAATTGCAAGCAGATGAGAATGTTATCAAATACTGAGCTAGGATTTAAAGTTCTTGGAAGGGCTGCTGTAGAAGTTGGGGTATCATTTTGACACATTGTCCTACCAGAACTGTAGCATTTGCTATGGTAATCAATAGCTACTGCAACTCAAAGACTTAAAAGTATCAGAAGCAGTGATGTTACCTAAGCAAGGAGTATAATAAAGGAGTGGACCCTTCCCTTCCATAGCTGTGTGAGAGTCTCTCATGCATCAGTTCACCATCGTTTCATTCCATCCATCCAGGAGACTCCACAGACAGAGAGAGGACTATGTGGAAAGAAGTGCTGAGTTTGCAGATGGTTTGCTCTCAAAAGCGTTGAAAGACATTCAGTCCGGAGCACTGGACATTAATAAAGCAGGCATACTTTATGGCATACCTCAAAAAACTTTACTTCTCCACTTAGAAGCCTTACCAGCAGGAAAGCCTGCATCCTTTAAAAATAAAACTCGAGATCTCAATGACAGTTATTCTTATAAAGACAGTAAAGAAACTTGTGCAGTGCTGCAAAAAGTAGCCTTGTGGGCAAAAGCTCAAGCAGAGCGCACAGAAAAAAGTAAACTCAGTCTACTTGAAACCTCAGAATTAAGATTCCCAACAGCTTCCAGTTACCTCCACCAGTTAACTCTACAAAGAATGGTCACTCAGTTTAAAGAAAAAAATGAAAATGTACAATATGAAACATCAGCTCCAACTGTACAGTTAAAAATTCCTCAGCTAAGAATCAATGCTGTGCCCAAACAGCCCGATAGTGCTGGACTTCTGGATGTTATGTACCATGTTTCCAAAACCTCATCAGTTCTAGAAGGATCGGCTCTTCAAAAATTGAAAAATATACTCCCTAAACAGAACAAAATTGAATGTTCTGCATCTGTAACTCAGTCAAGTGTTGACTCCTACTTTTTGCATGGGGACCTCTCTCCTTTGTGTCTTAATACTAAGAATGGGATTGTTGATGGCACTTCAGAATCCACAGAAGATGGCATGGATCGTAAGGATAGTAAACAGCCAAGAAAAAAGCGTGGTCGCTATCGGCAGTATGATCATGAAATAATGGAGGAAGCCATCGCAATGGTAATGAGTGGAAAAATGAGTGTTTCCAAAGCACAAGGAATATATGGGGTACCTCACAGCACTTTAGAATACAAAGTTAAAGAAAGATCTGGAACGCTGAAGACTCCGCCGAAGAAGAAGCTCCGATTATCAGACACTGGGTTGTTTAATATGACAGATTCAGGGACTGGCACCTGCAAAAATAGCAGCAAGCCTATGTAGTTTAATTTGTTTGAAACTTGTGTGTGTGTGTGTGTGTGTGTGCGCGCGCGTGCGTGAGTGTGTGTGTGTGTGTATATACACACACGTGAGAAACACAAATGTTCACTTAGACAGAAGACATGAAATTTTACAGTTCAGAAACCACATACATGCCTTTTTGAAGAATAATTTTATTCAGGGTTTTCACTGTGGACAAAATGATAGAATCAATCACTTAATTGTGATAGTTTGTATTTAATATAATCCTTGTACAAATAAGTGAAAAAATTCAGGTTTATTTAGTAGTCAATAGCATAAAATGTTTGGAATAACATGTATTTGTCATGTGAAACATTATTTTTTACTGATGAAGAGTGACCCTAGCCATTCAATAATCCATCTTATTAAGGAAATATATGATTAATGCTTTGAAGACATTTATGCCTCTTGGAATATTTTCAGAAGTTTCAAGTAACAGAAAATACACAAATCAAGGGAAATTAAAGAGGACCGCTTTAGTTTCTTAATATGGAAACTAATGTGAAGTATTAGTTGAAAAAATATTCTGTGGAAGAGAAAATACTTAAAAGCTAAACATCGGATATAGATATAAAACATTTCATTTTTAAAAGCGTGTGTTAGGTATAAAATGAGTTTTATAATTTTATTGTTGGTTTAGCAAGAAATTGGTGTTTACAAAATATATACTTGTGAAAACTGACAAATTTAGTGTAGTTATAGAATGATTAACTATTAAATAAGATGGAATACTAAAGGCATAAAAAGTAACTGTTTTCCTTTAGTGTGGAAAATAAGCTAACTTGTAAGGGTTAAAGGCAAAAGTTGGAATGCAGACTAGAGCATGTTCATAAGGTGCACAGAATGAGCTTGAGAATGGTTATTTTGGTTTAAATGTACTGGTTAGTTAGTTGGTGTTATGACTACTTACGTTTATTTAAGGATTGTGTAACACTCCTATTGAAAAACCTCACTATAACAGTAATGTATTTGCTGCTGTGACATTTCAGAACTTTTTCAGTTTATCAAAATGAACATCAGGTTTTCATTTTGGTGGGCCGATATATCATCACTTTGCTAATAACCAAATTTGCAGTTCAGGGTCTTGTTAGAATTACAGATGTGAAACAGTGAAACTGTTTTGAACGTTCAGTACTAGAAATTCTTTATATATTTACTATTTGGAAGCTGGGCAGTTCATTTTAATATATAGCTTTTCATAGAATCTCAGAGGACCAGTTACCTTTTCGATTACAGTTTTTAAATAAACTTTGACGTATTCACATTGGATATGATGCTTCCCTCCAGAGAGGTACCCATAAGCTTCATAGAGTCCTGTTGCTCCTCTCCACTGTTCTGGTTTTTGTGCACCCCACCCCACTTCTATGCAGCCAAATTACGCAAGCTCTGAAGGTTATGTATAACACAGTCCTGCTGGATGGGGAGCTTGATGGAGATATAGGAGGCCACACTAACCTCCAGTTCCTGATAGCAGCCCATTGTGCTACTTGTGCACACTTCAGTTGAGAGGGGAAGCAAAGCAAGAGGGTTATCTTGAAACCTGTGGGAATTCCTCTGCGGGCAGGTAGTGTACTTATTCAGGGAAGAATCATACCCATTTGATTTTATATACTATGTAACTTGGGTATACTATCAACCCATATGAATAAGGACATCCCTGCCCTTTTTCAGTGAAAAACTAGATTTTTATGAGAAAGCTTACAATTTCCAGAAATTTCATCTGTTTTGCCCACTTGTGTCTCTGAACCCATTTTAGCTAAATTTTGTGTATAATTAGCTTATTTAGACTGTGTGAATTATAATATCTAAATTCACATTTAATCACTTCTTATACTATTCAAGTCAATTGGTTGTATTTCATAATAAACTTGGCAGGGGGAATTAGCCCTTTTTTGCTCCCCCCCCCTTTTTTTTTTTTAGTTTGAATGACTTACAGTTTAAAATAAAGGGTAACAAAACTGTATAATGAGCTTATCAACTCTTTGGCCTCATAGACCTGTGCTGAATCCTTTTCAGCTCAATTACATATTAGGAAACAAATTCTTTTAAAACAAAATATTTTATTAAGTTAAGAGAACATCAAATATCAGGTGTCAAGGTCATCTTTAATTTTAAAGAACTAAGCCATATTTTTGTCAGGTTTAGAATTATTAATTTGTATCTTTCCCCAGTAGAAAACAAGGTTAAAGATTTCATAGTCTTTTTCTAGAACATTTTATTCAGTGAACTCTCTTAAGCTCATTGCTTAAGTACATGGGTCAGGATCCAAAGGGCTGCATGCACTGCACATCAAGCATTTCAGTGCTTTTCCATCCATCTTCCTGCTGCAGCTCCCTGTTCTCCATGAAGAGCTGTTACTGAGGGTAAAGAACCCTCTGGATCAATATGCTATGAAACACAGGGCAGGCTGCAGCTAGGGAGAAATTGGCCTTGCTTGTCATGCGAAGGCCTCTTTGGATCCCAGCCTTTTTTATTTCTCAAACAATATTAGATCTTAGTCAAGGATGTATATCAAAGACAAGTTACATTACACTTTTTTAAAATATCATTTAAAAGGTGGCCTGACCAAAAAGTGACAGGATTCATAAAATCAGGGATCATTTTGCTATTGACTTTAACAGTGGTAGTTTTGTATGTAATGATTAATTTTCAGCATTTTAGTACTTGTATTTATTTTTGGTCAGAAATAGTATATTAAAATATTTTTTGATAGTTTGTAGATAATGTTCAACCTGTAAGTTTTAAAAAGAAATGTAATTATTTCTAATGAATAGGCTGAACCTTTGATTATACAACTGAGGAAAGGCAGGGAAATACGTAGACTCCCCTTATCCATCCCTACTGTATTCATTTAAAAGGTTGTTTAAATTATAATTTTGAAGTACTTTTAAAATTCAGTTACCAGTCGCTACTTAGAAATTGACAAGTTTCTGAAAATTCATATTTCAGCAGACTTTTTAATGAAGGTGAAAGCAAGCCCTACCTGCTTTCTACTTATTTGAATGTTTCTCAAGTATTTTATATTAAAAAACAGTGCCTCTGTTTTTAGAACTACTGCTCAGTAAAGTTGTTTAAACCATTTCTGGTAGCTAATGACTATTTTATATTAAATTAAATTGTATATTAACTTTAGTGAAATTGATTTTTTTTTTTAGTTTACAGTACAAATACCTGTATTTGTTTTGGGTTTTGTTTTTTTTAATTGCAGTATTTCCATTGTTGCAGTAATTTAGTAAAACTCTGTGGCTGCCTTGATTTTTGACAGATTTTGTTAATAACTGATTTCTAGGCAATTAGTTCTATTTATGCATAAATCAATTGCACTATAATTCATGAATTATTTATTACAATATTTTCTAATGAATTCCATGTATTTGTCTTGTGTTGTAAATGTACTGTAATTCTGTTCCTCTTTGTGTTGTTATATTTCTAAATCTGATTGTATGAATTTGTTAATGTGTTTCTATGTTGTAATTTTTAGTAAAGCACTTCAATGCTTTTGCACATAAATTTACAACACGGATGTGTGATTGATTTGCTCATTCAGTTTAAAAAAAAGTTATGTGGCTCATTTGATTTACTCTATGGGCATAACTTCATTGGTGCAATTATGATGGCATTTTTTAACACCCTGAACAATAAAGCAAGTATTTGACACAAGAAAATATAGTTTTGATGTATGGGGCAGTATCCTGTTGCACAGCTTCCATTTATTTCAGTGGAATTTGTGCAGGATAACTTTGAGGAATTGTGCCCATGGTTTTTTGGGTTAGGATGTTAGAAATAGAAATAAATAATGAAAGGATTCTGCTAGTTTTCTTTAGCATACTTTTTTCAGTTCACAATCACATCTCTAATTAACCTGTTTTCAGTATATATTCCATAAATGCATGAATTACTTGTACTAATAAATACATATTACTCTGCTTTGCCTACTTAAAGTCAATGGGTTGTATCCAAAATCCTTTTGAAATTTTAATGGAACTCAATATAATCATAACCAACTTTTCTCAATGATTTTAGTAAAGCTCAGTCATGAATAACTCTCTTTGGATACAACCCAGGAAGTAACTTTCTCTACCATAATTGCAGAAATAAGAGAGTAGGACTAGTGGTGTAAATATTTGTGAAATTTTCTTTTGATATCAGGACGTAAAATATTATATATAAGCTAATTTATGTATGCTCACTATGTGTGTGGCAGGATCAGGTGTTCTTACTAGAGAATAGCATGGGAAATTCAGCAAAAAAGCCAAACTATTTCTTTGATATATTATATCTCCCCCAACCTCCCCACAGAATACCTGCTGACTGTGTGCCTACAGTCACTTTCATGGCTCAGAATCATCCCTCCACTTCTTAGAAGTTGAGTCCCTTATGTGCCCTGATAACATGAAACACGTCATTATGTGCTCCTCCACAATCAGATTCTGAACGAAGAATATATTTGATATGAAGAATTCTGAAAAATTCATATAAATTATGCACAGATTATTTATGTTATATAAGTGATGGCACACTTTCATACTAAGCCGATTCAATGTGATTTGCTATGTGGGTTTACAGAGTACATCCATATATTTTAAGAAAATAGACATTATGGTGTTTATCCCATGGGGACCTGGCTATTGGAAGCATGTGTTGGCTTTTCCCATAGTCGTCTTGTTTGTCAAGATAATTGAATTTGGGGAAGGGAGAGTGCTTACAAGGTGCCTCCCCTTTTCAACACCTGCCAGTTTTTCTCAACAAATTCCCTTTTCCTTGGTTGTGTTTCCCTCAGCTAGGTTTGGTTTCTGTTTTAGACCTGGCTGGGGTTGAGAAAACCTATTTAAAAAGCCAGGTGTGGAGGAGGCATATGCAGAGAAAATCAGCAGGGAAGGGTTAAAAACTTCCCACTTGCTGATTGTCATTTGTGTTATTAGGGGAACACACCATCAATCCAGCCTCAGCACAGCTCTTTTTGGGGAACCTGTCCACATTTCCTGAACTAGGGTTTTTAACTACTAAGTGGAAATTTGAATAGTCTTGGGTTATTATACCTCCTATCCTCCAAAGGGATTGTCTCTGAACTCATAGATGGATAAACTTGTGAACATAAAATAGTTTTTCTAGATCAAACCAAGGCCCATCTATTCCAGATTCTGCTTCCAGCAGTGGCCAAGTAGATAGCTCTGGGAAACTTTTAAATAAGAAACTCTCTCTTGCTGTTGCTTCCCAGCAATGGATATTCAGAGGTATATTGCATCTGAATATAGCCATAATGACTAGTAGTTATTGATAGACTTCTCATCTACAAATTAATCTGATCCCCTTTTAAAGACATCTGGACTAGTGGCCATTGCCGCACTTGTGACAGCAAGTTCCATAACTCAAGTATGCACTGTGTAAAGATTTACTTTGTTATATCTCTGCTGAATTTCCTGCCAATCAATTTTGCGGATGCTAATAGGATCTAAAAGGTCATTTACCACCCCTGAGTACTGTGAAAATTTTTGCTAATACATAGAGCCCTTTCTCACGATTGTAGAGAAAGGGCTTGAGGGAGAGCGGGAAGGAAGCCTTAAAACGCCTACCTCCCCACAGATGATCTTTGGCACCTTTCTGGGCAGGCAGACTGCCCGCCAAATGATTGCTGGTGGCAGGGAGGTTTGGGGCTGGGTGGCCCCCAGAACTCTCATAATGCACCGCACAAGTGTGCAGTGCATTGTGGGGTTCCCTCCAACGCCGGCCAGGAGCCCCTCAGTCTCCCAGCTCCGGCTACAAGCAGCCAGGGCTGGCAGACAATTGGGAAAATGAGGTTAAGGGAGCGCTTGCTCTCTTAACCTTGTTTTGAAGGTGGGCTCCGGAGGCGGGTTTGCCACCGTGCCACCACCCAGAACCAAGTGGCTCCCGGTGGTTCTCATGCACAGGTGAAACCAGGCTGCTTTTCTTTAGCCCGGTTTTACCTACACATGAGAATATCCTCATATAGTACTTATAGCAACATTTCTTGGAATCCATATAGCATCTATTTCATACCAAATCAAAACCATTTGCATCCCACTGACCTTGCAGAGCTTTCGTGGTGCTTTTCTAACACTGTAGTCAGTATAATAGAAATATATATGTACATATGAAGTTGCCCCATGTTGAGTTAGATCACTGATTTATCTAATTCGTTATGGTCCATCCTAATCAGTAGTGGGTTCTCTGAAGACTTAGCACAAACTTTTCCAGCCCTCATACCTGGGATATTTTAGCTGGAGATGCTGAGAATTGAAACTGGAACCTTACGTATGCTTCAAGGGACACTCCTGAATTTGGGCTTTTGATTGGCTTGTTCAGAGCAGTGGCCTGAGCCACCATAAGAATCTGCTCTGTAGCTTTGGTAATCTATGGGGACACTAACATTTCTTGTAGTTTTAGAGCATATATTTCTTAATGATCTAATAGTTGTGAGTGTGATAGGGAAATTAATTAAAGCTATAGGACAATTAAGTACTTTAAAGTCTCGGCAATAATAAGACTGCAAGAACAATACTGTATTAATTTTATATGTGCTATGATAAAGCACATGGCATTAAGAATTGTTTTTCTACATTCCATAAGATTTGAGCTGTAAATATTGAAGTCTTATAGAAAACGACTAGTGTCATGTTCAGAGTTTGGTGATGTGTTTGAATGTACATACTTTTCTGAAACAGAATTCTATTAATATCGTTTCTTATAATTGGTGCTTTCTAAAATATTGATAAATTAGTGACTGAAGTTGCAATTCAGTAAAAAAATTTAAACTATTTTCTGCTATGGACTATTCTTAACTTTTCAGTTTGAATTAATTGAAGTAATAACAGTTTATAATATAATGTAATTAAAGAGGGAGAGTATTTCACTGATTATTTTAGTTAAGTCTTGTTTAGAAGTAGCTTCTTCTTAACCTAACACTTTAAAAAGCTGCATTGATTTCCCTGTTCATTTTTGGCTTGCTTTTCTGGGGGCCATCTCCATTTCATTGGCTCAGTGGTATAATGCTTTGAAGATGGCATCCAAACTACAGGAAATTTCTGCTATTCAGCTGCACCTTATAAGGTGTTTCCCATTCATTGAAATGAAGGGGAATACTCTCTTCCAGAAAATGAATGCACGCAGAGCATTGCCTTTGCTCTTATTTATTTATGTATGTATTTATTTAGCACATTTCTTTACTGCCCCAAACAAAATTTCTTGCAGTAGGGGAACTCCATTTTTGCATTTGTGTGAACAATATGCTTAGACTCAGAGGGCATAAATTTGTTTCTGAGGTGTAGATTGAAAAAGAAAGGTCCAAATCTTTAAGAACAGTATGTGCAACTACATATGCATGGTTTAAAGTCATCCCAACAATATACAGTATCCTTTGAAAGAAGCATTTAAAAATCATAGTCGGAAGCACACTGGACTGTGCTATGCAGCATGTTTAGAAAGAGAGTGCGTATAGTCCAGACCAAGCGAAGAACCTTTAAATAATACTGATTTCATGCAAGAGTTAAGTCACATACTTAATGTGTTTAATTACAGAATAGACTTCTAGACACAACAAAAGACACAAAAGAAGGGGCTGCACTTCTGACTCTACCAGAACGTTCCTGTGTAATATGTCATGTAATATCAGTGTCTTCCCTTCTGATCCTAAATATGTTCCCTTGCATATACAGGCTGCTTAGTAAATTCAGACCAATTTTCTAATTGGAAACTGTAGGAAATACTTGTGGAGGAAGCTCTGTGGGACACTATGTACATCCTCATGTTTGACAAATGCAAGTGTATGTGTGTTACTGCATGTACATGTAATGAAAAGTCATCAACCAATTGCCATTTCTGTGCTGTGTGTATTCACAGCACAATGGGTATATCTGCATTTGTCACACATAACAATGTACTCATTTTCAATGAAGCAATTATTTTTGTGTAGGAAATCTGCTATGAATGAAGCAGCACAAAGTGCAATTAATTTCAGTGTATTTTCATATGGTTAAAATGTGCTGAGAATTAGCGCTGTAGTGTGTCAATGATCAATATTTTACATGATTGATAAACCACAATTTATCTATCAGAAATGCAAACCAAGACCACATGCTTCTTTCCCCCCATTCTCCTTTCCTCCTTATCTTATGACATCCTTGCTTGTTAAATCACAACTCCATGGCTTGTGTGAAGCCTGTAACTGTGGTTTCCAAGCCAGGATGCGAAACCAACTTCAAACTGTGTTTTCACACAGTGGCTTGTAAAGCAGAGTTAAAACATGGCTCCTCAGAGCTGTGTTTTCAGAAGCCAGGACTGAAACATCAAGCCTCCATGATGAAGGTAAGGAGAGGAGGGAGTGCACAGGCTCAGCTCACATTCCTAACCAAGCAAACCATGGCTTATTCAGTTGTGTGAACTGGCCAATTATCTCCCCATAGTAATATAGGGCTTATTTTTTAATATGTCATATTCTTATTGAATGGAGGGTACAATAAAATTCATATTTTATGTTTGAAATCTCATGTTGCTAAAAGAAATTGTTGGCCAAGTTAAGTTTTTCTCACTTACTGTTATACTACTTAACATTTAGCAAAGAGATTGTTTTTATATATGTTTTCTGTATAATGAATATACAAAACCTCAGTGGAACTATGACATTTCTATAATAATGTTCCAGATATGCCAATTTTGGTACTTTATCACAATTAGTCTTTAATCATATTATGCCTATTTAACGGTAATTTATTTTTTGTTTCGATCTGCTTTTTGTTTTCAGTTCAAGCACAGCCGCTGGTTCAAAATCAGAGGAAACAACTAAATTGGAAAGCGGAAACTCTGCTCTAAGCAAGGTTTTGGAGTCATTATGTTCATATCATTGGCATCAGATTTTAGCTATGTTGAAATTTTTAATCCAAGATCCAAGTATTCATTGCAATTGCCCTTTGCCACATACTATATATTCTGAAACGGTTGAAGATGATGTACATGTTCCAGTCTGCAGTTGTGATGGCTACATGTTAATGAAAAGATGCTGTTTACAAACTCAAAGGCCAAATACATGTTTATCACCTCTGTCTGTCTATGTGACAGATTGTTTGCCGTGCCAGTCTGTGGCTCCTGGATATTTTAACACAGTGGTGGACAAAGGGAGTAATGTGCCTTGTAATCTTCGTAGGTGCTGCTCCAAAGAAATACAACAGTGTAAGAGCCACTCTTCAAAAGCAGCACTTTGTAATCTCTTTTCGGTAGGGCAAAAGAGTAACAAGGCTAGCAGAGGCCGCAGCCCTTCTCCACCTCCATTATCACCTGTGGAAGCTGATTCTTTGGAGGAACTGACTGAAGGATCTCGAGCTTTAGGTAGTCGACTTGAAATGAATGCTAACCAGCCTCCATCCCTCTTGCCAGCTGAAAGAAGTTTATGTGGACAGAAAGATAAAATATGCATTGCAGAACTGTCTGGGAACTTTGATGAAACTTTTCTAAGTACCAATCAAGAAAATAGCCTCATTAATTCTGATAAGTTTGAAAAGGTTGAAAATGCTGCCGCATTTCAAGATTTAATGGATCGAATCAATGAGAAATTAAAATCAATAGAAACTATTGACATAGCAAACCTTGCAAAATTATCTAAGAGTGATGGAAGAACAGAAGCTGATATTAAATTGCGGAACTTCATAACATCTCTCTTACACAACACTAAGGCAAATGATTATAATTTTATGGAGCTATTGAGCCAACATGACAAAGAAGTGGAAAATAAAATTATCCAAACAAGATTTCGTAAACGGCAAGAAACCTTGTTTGCAATGCATAATTCCCCTGATTCATCATTGTTTAGACGACAATCTTTGCAATTCAAGAGGGAGCTTGCTAGTCTGGATGAAACCTTTATAAGGAAAAAGGCAAGTTCAGAGAGAAATACAAAAAAGCCTATTAAAAATGACAAACTGTCACCAAGCAAAACTGACAATCATAGTGCATTAAAAGATCTTGCTTTACAAAATCATGAAAATAAAGGGAAGATATCTTCTCCCATTAAATCAAGGTCTTTACAAGTTTGTCAAGATGAGTCGCTAGAACTACCTCTGAATAATTTAGGAACCAATTCTGGCTTTGTGGCATTTTCCGAAAATAGATCTACAATATCCCATACCAACTTGGCTAAAATGCATGGAAATTGTGGAGTAAAACTTCCTAGGGATCAGGTCCCTATGAATGGAGATGATGATGGAATGTTGGATAAGACCAAACATAATATCCCTCCTATGTGGTGCTCTGTGTATGTAACTAACAATATTTTATTTCAAAAATCCCCAAAGGCAAAAAAACCATGCAACTGTATGGATAAAGAGAAAATGCTTAAAGATTTTCAGGCCAGAACATGTAGCAATGAAGATATAAATAAGATTGTAAGAAACACAAATCTACACGTTGTTGTAGAACGTTTGGAGGATACAATAAACATGGCAAAAAAGACTAATAACCCATTGTTTAAAGGTTATAAAATATCGAGCAAACTGAAAGACATTCACAAGCATGATGCCAACAACAGTTCTAAAAGTGGCTGCCTTATTAGCATGAGTGAAACTGGAAGTAAGGGACAATATGTACTATCACAGGCTCATGTACCATGTAGCAATAGTAGCAAAAAGGACTGTGTGTCAACAAAGGAAAAAGTTGTGTCTGATGAAAAATATAAAAGCCTCCTGAGATCTTCATTTGATTCAGGTGTATTGACTTCCAATAATGAGGACCTACAAACAAGTTCTAATACTGGGGATAGTTCACCAGTTGTAAATTACACTAGTCCCATAAAACTTATGTTCCTTTCAGAGATTAACAGTAGTGAAGGAGTCAAATATACCCTAACCTCTGTTGATGATTCTGCTAAATTAAACATTGATCTTTATTCTGTTCAGAGTAAAACAAGTGCACTGTCAGAAAGACAGGCAGAAGCAAGGGATCTTGCTAAAAATGTTTCCACTGAAGAATGTGGCTATGGTGATAGTGAAAAGAGTTATCATAAAAATGAAGTGAATTTTGTGTTTCCTGCAATAACTGGTAATGAAACAAATACTGATGAAAATAAGCCAAATGAAGATCCTGTAGAACAAAATGGCACTGGATCCTCCCTGAAAAGAAAACCTGGCCGACCCAAGAAAATTGGCCCTCAAGTTGTGAAACAGATTAAACGGCCAATTGGGCGGCCTCCAAAACCTAAGGTAGACGTAGCTGAAAATGCCAACCATCCAAGTGATTCCATTAGTGCTAGGAAAAGTGCCAGCTCTAATACAGAAGTTCTAGAAGAGGAAAACATTAACAAAAATATTATTGTGACAGTTGTCTTTGGAAGGTCACGAAGAACTAAGAGATGTGTTTCTGAAGGTAGCCTAAATGTAATTGATCGGTTAGCAGCCCCTCAGGATGATGGTAGCAATGTACATGAATCTGGTCAAATAAGGCAGAATGTAGGAACCAGGAACAATTCGCCAAAAATCAAAGCTATGCAAAATGGTGCAAATGAAAAGCCCTCTGCATCTGGCTATGAATATGTTAGACCTCTAGAGAGCGGCCCTGTGCTACCAGCCCATTGCAGCAATATTATAAGACCAAACCAGAAGCCTTTAAATGTTATTAGAAAACCTGGTAGACCAGCAAAAGTAAAAATATCTGGCATATCAGTGACTGTTAATCAGATCTCATCTCAGGAAAGAAAAGTGAGTATTAGCAGCTGCCTGCCTCCTTTAGAACAAGAGACTGTGTTAGAAAAAAAGGAGTCATCTAAGCAGGATGATAAGTCATCTAAGCAGTGCAATAAGAGAGATGATACAAAAAGTTCTCAGAATGACACAAGCGAGGAATGTTCACACCAGAAGATTACAACAGCCTCAAGAAAGCCTGAAATCCCTTTGAGGCAATCTCTTAGAGATAGAAGACCATCACTGCCTTTCCTACATTCCTTAGCATCTTCTAGCTCATTATCTTGTAGAAGTGCCTTTCTACACAAATCATATAAACTCTGTTTTAAAAATACTAAAGAGCAAAAAATAAGACATCACTTAGATATGACATCTAAAGATACCTCAGTGAATGAAACTTCAGAAAATGCAAAAAAACTTTCAAAGAATAATAAATTCAGGGATATTAATGAAATGTCATTGGATCCCATCATTTCATCCAATCCTTCCCTTAGGTGGTGGGATCCTTCCATTTCTAATGATTCCCTGTTAAAAGAACTAAATAGTAGATATGAACAGATAACAAACACTTGGTTGCACGTGAATGGAGAAGAACTTGAAAAATGTCTGTATGAAGAAGACTGTGGCATTGATGTATCAAACCCTTTGGACTCCTGTATTTTACAGCTTGAAAATTCACCCATTAAAATGCTTTTCCAGAAGAAATGTAGTCTCGATGAACTGTGCACATGGTTTATGCAAACAACAGAAACACAGTCACTCTCATTAGTAAGAAAGGCCAATGCTCGCAATCCTTTTGAAGTGATTAGTACAAGGCAGTTTAAAATGGGAACAAGACAATCTGATTGTAATACTAATCCTTTCAGAAAGCACTTTAAAAAGTTTGCACTATCAACACCTTCAAAATTGGCTGGAAAGTTACAAATCCTACATAAAATAGTCAGGTCTCAAGTCTTAAACAGGAAACATAACTTCACATTAGCTAAATTCAGACGAACCAAATTTGAGAATTTACAGCATGATCGGTGGAGACAAGTGAAAAAACTGTATCATCATGGAACGAATGACTGGAAATCGAAAAAAAGAAACTTGCGGTTCTTCTGCCAAAGTCACTGTTTTGCTGATGCAAGTAGGAACATGAACAACAAAATATGCATGCGCCGGGAAAATGGCACAGTAGAAACCCAGTTGCCCACAATGCTGGTGGAATCTCATAGTATCACTCCATCAGTTGGAACTGAAATTGGAGATGCAGCTGTTCATCAGAAAATACAAGTGTCTGACCTCAGCATGCAGTCAGTACATTGCAACCAGAAAAATATTGGGAAAGCACAAGCCCCTGGTGAACTTGGTGAAGGTGCATGGAAAGACAAAACCTTTAAGGATTGTAGAATATTTTTGAAGAAAATCAATCCTATAGAAGAGCAGCATGCCTTTAATAGAAACACTACAATTTGCACTCCAGAATCTGTTGATGTTAGCACCAGTTGCAGCTCTTTTCAGGAAAAAAGACTTTGTACTCTAAGGTCCCATTCTGCTAAGCAAAACATGTCTGATAGGTGTGAAAAGGATGCAGAGATATCTAAAGGAACTGAGCATTCCAGCTTGGTTAAAGGGCACCATATTGAACAAGACAGCAAGAAATCCAGCAAACGTATCACCTTGGATGATGGCCCTACTGAGGTTCCTAAAAAAATGAATAAGAGGAAGATGCAGTGCAAGCCTGCTGACACAATGATAAGAAAAAGGAATAAGAGACGATTATGCAGTGCTGGCCAAGTATCAAGTTGTTACTCAAAGTACCAACTAGGTAAGTTTTATCTCATCTCCCCCTCACCCTTCTACAAAACCTTAGTAACTTTGCATTAAAATGAAGCTATCAAAGGAAAATACCAGTATGGAAAAGCAGTAAAAACTAGCTTTCAAACTATATCATAGGTGAAGTACATCTTTAAATAACAACTTACTGTATGAAATAAACCTTCACATTTGCTTTTATTATAGAATTTTTAGAACACCCTCAGCAGAGTCCATAGAAGATTAGGCATGCCATAACATTTTATATCAGTGGGAAGTTAAAACATATCATGAAGTCTGATCTGTGTGGAGAGCAATCTTCCTTGCATGGATCCATTGGGAACTGTGTCTGCAAAAGAGTTCTGTAGAAGTGGTTCCTGTGGTTGGATCCCTACATCCAGCACCTGAGGCTCTGCACATGGTTGCTATCTGTGGATTGGAATTGTACATGGAATACAAAATAGATTACTGGTGCAGTCAGCCTTCCCCTCCAGCTCTGACGATGATTAGTATTATGAGGACAGTGTTGACTGTACTGTATGTTAGGAAGGTACATATGTGTATATATACATTCTTGAGGACAACTGTGCACTCGCAGTGTCGTGCTTTATACAAAAATACAGATTAACACAAAGATATAGATTAACTGCAGCACAGAGCTGAAATATTTTTTAAGTTTATAATTAGGTAATAGGACTAGGTATATAATTAAACATCATATTTAGAGGTATCTTACATTTACAGAAAACACACTAAAGAAGATAGTTTAAAATTTCATTAAACTTAATGGGGAAGTATCAAATTATGTAAAATGGCATTTGTGCATAGGAGAAAAAAATTATATTTCAAATTCCACCTTCAAAAACAAAATTATGCTAAACCTCGGGGAGACCACTAAAATGTTATATTGTAAAATATGCATCTAGATTTGGCTGTAAATGGAATGAGGTGCTATTTATTTTTAAATGTTATGCCCTGCCTTCTTCACTTAGGCATAACAGGGCTGCTTAGTAAAGTAATTTAAAACTGCAGCACCTAACGGCACAGCGAGGAAGTAACTTGCCTAGGGAGCAAGAGGTTGTTGGTTCGAATCCCCACTGTTATGTTTCCCAGACTATAGGAAACACCTATATCGGGCAGCAGTGGTACAGGAAGATGCTGAAAGGCATCATCTCATAGTGCATGGGAGGAGGCAATGGTAAACCCCTCCTGTATTCTACCAAAGAAAACCACAGGGCTCTGTGGTCGCCAGGAGTCGACACCGACTCGATGGCACAACTTTACAAGAAAGTAATCTTGTTTTATTGTTTGATAAGTGGAACACCACTATGTGAAGGTTATTTCCTTTTCATTTATTTCTATTCCTCTCAAGACTAAAAATATCTAAATACACTGTAGCTGAGTGGGGAAGGAACAAGTTTATCTGGCTTTCTTAAGGACTTTGTCTTGCATATGTCTTTTGAGTTATTCAATTTGAACTTCACTGAAAAGAAACAACAAGTATAAAATAACTATCTGTGGCATGAGGGTACTGTCATTAAATTAACTACCTGTTTTTCCCCACCCCCTTTATTATGGATGTACAAAGAGCTCTCTCATGGCAGCTGTTTTTGTTTCTAGGTTAAAGTTGCCAGTTTGCATCCCAAACATCATGTCTGTCTGTTTAAATACACCAAAAGGACCAAAAAGATGTCAAGCTGTTGCACTTTTTGTGCCTCTGCTTCCATTGGTCCCTTCGCCCAACCTCTTTCTTACTTGCTGTATCAAATACAACCTGTGTTTTTCTATTTCATAGCAACTGGTTGGGAAGAGGAAGGGCCAAAGGGACCAGTGGGGGAGATGGTGGAGGCAACATACTCTCCTACTGCCTTGGAACATTTAAAGGGACAGGCAGGATCTTCAGGTTATAATACGGCCAGCTTAGGCTTGTTGGCTGAGTCAATTTGACTCACATGAGGGAAATTATTCAAAGTAGTCCCACTGAAATTAAAAGGAGAGGTTATGCATTATCTAATCTTTCTCATCTCTATGGGACTACTTTGAGTAATTTTCCTCATGTCAGCCATTATTCCTAACGTGTTACCAAAAAAAATTGGATTACATTTAGAAAAATGAAATTGCAAAATATTATTAACATTGGCAACAAATGCCCCTTAGTGTACCACAGTTACTGTTTCAGGAATAATGTTGTCAAATGTTTTTAGGGGGGAAAACTGATAACTTTTTCATAGTCTTTCATTATTCACTTTAGACTTCTGTTATGTTATTTTCTGTTTGGTTTTTTTCTGTTGCTCATAGTTTCCCATGCGTATTGGTACTTAAAGAGGTCAGAGCTCAGTGGGCAGCTCCAAATGCAGGACAGAAATAATTTCAGATTTACCTCAATTTCCAATCCAGAACATAATTAGAGTCCACATGTCCTCTTCCATTGATTGCAGGAATGCATACCCACATCAGCACCTTCGTCTGTCTGTACGACTGCTTCTTGCATGCAGGAAATGTGTATATGACAATATTGTTAGTTTGACTCCCTAATAACACAACTCAGAGTGTACACATTGTGCTATTGAAGTTCTTTACTCAAGTTTTGTTTAACGACTTCCCTCGCCATTGTTTCAAATTACATGTCCTCAGAAATAGCTGAGTTTCTAGCCAGTTTATTGGCGCTACACACTTAATAGCTAAACTTATAAGCACATTTATGTACTAAAGTATGAATGCCAAAAGCATAAATTGGGACCTCATGATTTTTTAAAATGTAATTAATTAATTAATCAAATTATTAATCAGATTGTAGTCAATTAATGACAGATTGTGGTCAATTAACAAAATCATCATTCAAGTAAATTTACATAAATGTGCAGGCAAATAAATTATATATTGTAAAAAAAATTGATGATGTCTTAAGCAAATTAGGAAAAATGTCCAGAAAAGATGTAGGGTTTGACTTTTTTATTTCAAGTATTTGTTAATTAATACAAGTTGTTTTGGTAAGAACTCATCTGCCTACTTTCCTTTCACTTTAATCTTAATTGATAATTACCATCCTCATAAGTTGACCCACTTCAGCCTTAAATATTAACACATCTGCTGTCTTGAATTGGGGTGGATGACATCATTACAAACTAGACCATTGAAGTTTCACTATGTATCATTCACTACAATTGTACCAAATTTGATTCACATTGGTTAGGCAGTCCACAAGTTAGCCCAGTTGTTTCTCAACCATTCACATGTCTGCCATCTTGAATTACGGTGGATGACATCACAAACTATGTGTCCCTACATATGTTCCAATTACATATGTTCCATCCCTATGTGTCCCTACAATTGTTCCAATTTTGGTTCAGATCAGATGGTTCTCAAGTTAGCCCTTTCACTATCCCTACAACTTGACTAAATTTAGTCCAAATCGGTTAGATAGTTCACAGGTTAGCCCACGCACCTCAAAACATTCAGGCATCTATGCATTTGGGGTATTTCTATGTTTCCCTATAACTGTACCAAATTTGGTCCAAATCAGCTCCCACTTGCTCCTCAACCATTCATGCATTCACCATAAATTGAGGTGGGTGACATCATCATATACTGTGCCACTGAAGTGTCCCTTTTTGTCACTCACTGCAACTGCACTAAATTTGGTACAAATCAGTTAGGCGGTCCACAAGTTAGCCCACTTGCCCCTCAAATGTTCACACATCTGCCATTGATAATCGGGGTGGATGATGTCATTACAAACTATGCCCTTGTCCCTACAGCTGTAGCAAATTTGGTTCAAATTGGTTAGGCGATTCACAAGTTAGCCCACTTGTGCCTCAAAAGTTCACACATCCACCATCTTGAATTGGGATGTGTGACATCATCACAAACTATTTCATTGAGGTGTCCCCACAGCTGTAGCAAATTTGGTTCAAATCAGCTAGGCAGTTCATAAGTTAGCCCAGTTATGCCTCAAACGTTCATGCAGTCCCTATCTTGAATGGGGTGGATGACATCATCACAAATTGTGCTGTTGAGGTGTCCTTATGTGTTCCTACAACTGTACCGGATTTGGTTTATATTGGTGAAGTTGGTTGTGAAGTTGATAGCTTTGTGAAGTTGATAGGTGGACGTGCGCACACAGAGGCAGACACACAGAAAGAATGCTGGGTGATCTCATAAGTTTACTTTTCTTAAGGAAAGTAGGCTAAAAATTAAGAGAACACATTGGCCTGGTTCAGACTGTCATGACCCAGACTGTCACAACATTTGCTCATAGTAGTGACACTGAGTCCAATGCTGAGGAAGCAGGACCAGCATTAGCCCCAACCCCAGATCTTGACACCAGACTGCAACCTGAGAGAGCTCTGGAGCTGGAGTCCCCAGAGGAAACTTCCTCAGGGCCTGAGCCTACTCCAGGGCTGGCCACTCCCACAGGGGTGTAACTATAATAGGGCAAGGGGAGACAGTTGCCTGGGGGCCCACTGCCTTGGGGGGGGGGCCTGGAGGCAAGTCACATGACTGACTCCCTGAGCTGCGCACCCACCTAGGCTTCCTTCAGTTGTATTCATTCTCCGAAATTGATGTGAGTGTTAAAACCTGGAGCTACCAGAACAGCATGTCTTTCTCTGATACCATTAAATGACTTGCATCATCTACAATTTACAAAACCTTTTTAAAAATAATTTAGGATGATGTTCTATTGTGGCACATAGGGGTGTGTGTGTGTGTTTGTGTGTATAAATTTACTATGCTTTTTGTTACCGCTATTCAGCCTCATTAAAATTTCTTTACTTCATGGGCTGAACTTCGGTTGGGGGGGGGCATTTTAAAATCTTGTCTCTGGGCCCACTCCAACCTTGCTACGCCCCTGCACTCCCACATCAACATGAACCCCAATATCTGCATGCCAGTGCCAGCAACAGTCTTGGACGGAGCAGATAGCGAGGAAGAGGAAGAGTGTAAGATTCCAGAAGCCTCTCTCTTTAAGGCTTCCACTCTCTAGTCAGGGAGGTAAAGCCCAAGAGAAGTAGTCTGGGCTCAGAGGTACTTGGACTTTTGTAACTGCAGGTAGCTGTCATTCTGCCACTCTCGTGAGACATCCAGGGCCCAACCACTCTTCTATGCCAACATCCATTGCCTGCAAGTTTAACACTTCCTAAATCCCTGCTCCACACAAGATATCAGGGGCCCAAAGGCTGTGAGACATCTCTTCTCTTCTGCCAGCAGCTCCATTTGCCCAAGCAACCATGCTGCCTAGGGATGTGGGAGCTTTAAGAAAGAGGAGAGCAGGTCCTTATCTGCTCTCTGCCACGCCATGCAGCTTCCTGCTGGGGCAGCACACATCCCAAGTATCCCTGTGTGGCACCAGCATGCACATGGCATCTGCACATGTGTGGGTGCTATATGCATGGTCAGTAATAATAAACTGTCCTTTATGGAGACAGAACATTGGTACATCTAATGCAGTATTATCAACACTAACTGGCAGCCAGGATTCCAGTGTTTCTGGCAGAAAGATACCAAGGCTTGAACTTGGGACCTTACACATGCAAAGCATGTGCTCTAACACTGAGCTCTCCAAAGCAATTCAGTCCCTGCAGCTATAGGAGAATATAAAATATTACAGCAATTCAATGTCTTATTGCACCGTAATTGAGTTAGAAAATTCCTAGACAGGAAAGTAAATCCCTTTAATGGACTTGTTTCCTTGTAATGTGTTTAGAATCAGACTGTTAAAATCATGAAAATGTTAGTTTTAATGTGCATGATTATGATACACGTGGCTTTCTTAATTCTGATTTTTAAAATTTAATTGAGCTCATGCATATTTTGAAATTACTGTTTTTATTTCCTTCTTTAATTAAACAAAAATCTGCACAGCATTATAGACCACTGTAAAAATTAGCCATGGAGCTTCTATCTATCTATCTATCTATCTATCTATCTATCTATCTATCTATCTATCCTACCTACCTACCTACCTACCTGTCATATCTATATACAGCCTGATATGTGTATCTCTAGGTGGAGTACACAATTTAAAACAACAAATATAAAACAGTAAAAACAAAACAATTTCACAAATTAAAAAGTTAAAACAATTTTATGGGATAAAAACAATTAAACAGTTTATAATTAATTTCATTTAAAAGCCTGAGAGAACAAGTGTGTCTTGAGGGTCTTCCTGAAAGCAAACAGAGATTCAGATGCTCTTATTTTGACAGGGAACATATTCCAAAGCCCTGGGTTAACCACAGAGAAGACCCAATTCTGAGTTGCCACCAAATGAGCCTGTGGCAACCGTAACCACATGTCTTCAGGTGATCTTAATAGGCAGCTGGGTTCATGACAAAGAAGGGGCTCTCTCAAGTACCCTGGATCCAAGCCATTGAGGGCTTTATAGGTAACAATCAGCACTTTGTATTTTTATTGGAAATATATCAGCAGCCAGTGCAATTCTTTTAAAATCAGTGTTATATGATCCTTTTGGGTTGTCACGGAGACCTGTCTGGCTGCAACATCATGTACCAACTGTAGATTTCGGGCAACATACAAAGGCAGCCACACATATAGTATATTACAGTAATCAAGCCTGGAGGTTACCAGCATATGCACCACTGTTTTAAGGTCATTTACCTGCAGAAATTGGCATAGCTGACATATAGCTGATAAAAAGCGCTCCTGGGAACTACCTCAACGTAAAAAACCAGAGAGAGTTTTAGATTTAGGAGCACTCCCAAGCTATGTACTTGTTCTTTCTGGGGAAGTGTAACCCCATCCAGAACAAATCTAAACCATCTCTTGTGTTTGGACCCTGCCCCCCATGCAGTACCTCCGTCTTATTTTGATTCAACTTCAGGTTGTTATCACTCATCCAGCCCATTACCACCTCCAGGCAGGCATTTAGGTAAGTTATCCCGTTTCTGATGAGGCTGATACGGAGAAATAGATCTGGATGTCATCAGCATATTGATAACACCCTGCACCGAACCTCCTGATGATCTCTCCCAGCAGTTTCATGCAGATTTTAAAGAGCACTGGAGACAGTATGGAGCCTTGTGGAACTCTTTACTTTAATTCTCACTTTGCAGAACAACAGTCTACCAGCAACACTATCTGGAATCTACCAGAGAGGTAGGAACGGATCCACTGTAAAAAAAGTACTACCCAATCCCACCTCGCTCGGGTGACCCAGAAGGATACCATGGCCGATAGTATCGAAAGCTTCCCAGAGATCCAAAAGGATCAGCAGAGTCACACTCCCTCTATCGATAGCCAATTGGAGATCATCTATCAGGCCATCCAAGGCAGTCTCAATCCCATAGCCCACTCAAAAGCTGGTTTGAAATGGGTCTAGATAATCTGTATTATCCAAAACTGACTGGAGTTGAGAGGCCACCACCCGCTCTGTCGCCGTGCGAAACCATGGACGATTGGAAATGGATCTGTAATTAGCTAACTCCGATCCAATGCAGATTTCAAGAGTCGTCTAATAATAGCCTGCTTAAGACAAGGTACCCTGCCTTCCCTCAGAGAAGCATTTATAATATTTACCAGATCCTTCCTGATATTGTGATTACCAGATGAAATAAGCCAGTTTGAGCAAGGGTCAAGAGAATAGCTTGTAGCATACAGTCGGAAGCAGTTTGTCCTCATCCTCAGGAGTCACAAACTGAAAGTGATCCAATCTAATCAGATATGAGGAGTTGCTGGACATCTCCACAGTAGACTCCAGTTCCTCAAAAGTCATTGAAAACATCACAGCAAGTGCCTTTGTGAAATAGCTGTGTTATAGTGGCTCTTAACATGAGGTTTTTAGCTACTTTCCATTAGTCTTATGAGATCATCCAGCATTACATGTGTGTGTCCGTCTGTACATCCACCCATCCGTACATATGTGCCCCACCACTAAACTTTGCAAAGCCTGGACCAATATGAGCCAAATCGGATACAGTTATAGGGACACGTAGGGATGCCTGAATGGTGTAGTTTGTTATGATGTCATCCACCCTGATTCAAGTTGGCGGACGTGTAAAAGGTTTAGGTTCAAGTGGGCTAACTTGTGAACCGCCTAACTGATTTGAGCCAAATTTGCTACAGCTGTAGGGACACCTCATGGCATAGTCTGTGATGTCATCCACCCAGATTTAAAAATGGTGGACACATCACTGTTTGAGGCACAAGTGGGCTAATT
Source organism: Hemicordylus capensis (assembly GCF_027244095.1). Taxonomy (NCBI): domain Eukaryota; kingdom Metazoa; phylum Chordata; class Lepidosauria; order Squamata; family Cordylidae; genus Hemicordylus; species Hemicordylus capensis. The sequence goes on from NC_069661.1 coordinate 117,321,108, forward strand.
TGTGGACCGTCTAACTGATTTAAACCAAATTTGGTACAGTTGTAGTGAGTGACATATAGGGACTTCAGTTGTGTAGTTTGTAATGATGTCACCCATCCCTGTCCAGGATACTGGATGTGTGAACATTTGAGGCACAAGGAGGGCGAACTTGTGGACCACGTAACTGATTTTGACCAAATTTGGTGCACTTATAGTGTGTGACACACAGGAACACCTCAACCTTGTGGTTAATAATAATAATAATAATAATAATAATAATAAATAATTTGATTTCTTTCCAAAAATGGCTCAGGGCGGTTTACAAAGAGAAATAACAAATAAGATGGCTCCCTGTCCCCAAAGGGCTCACATTCTAAAAAGAAACATAAGACACACACCAGCAACAGTCACTGGAAGTACTGTGCTGGGGGTGGATAGGGCCAGTTACTCTCCCCCTGCTAAATAAAGAGAATCACCATGGTAAAAGGTGCCTCTTTGCCCAGTTAGCAGGGGGTTCATGATGATGTCATCCACCCTAGTTCAAGATGGCAGATATGTGAACATTTAAGTCACAACTGGGCTAACTTGTGAATCGCCTATACAATTGAGCTAACTTGTGAACCACTTAACCGATTTTAACCAAATTTGCTACAGGTATGGGGACACTTAGGGATGGTTAAAATGCCTGTTTAATAGTTTGTAGATGTCATCTACACTGATTCTAGATGGTGCACACACGAACATTTGAGGTGTAAGTGGGAAACGATTTGGACCAAATTTGGTACAGTTGTAGGGACACAGGGACACCTCAAATACATAGTTTGTGATGATGTCATCCACCCCAGTTTAAGATGGTGGAAGCATGAACATTTGAGGCACAAGTGGGCTAACTTGTGAACTGCCTAACTGATTGGGACCAAATATAGTCCAGTTGTAGGGATAGTGACACATTGTGATGTGTATGACTGGAATGCTAATGTAACATTCTTTCAGTAGTGGTGTAACTTCAAGATTTGTGAAATGCCTGTTTAATAATCTATATATTTAATTTTCCTGGGTGTGCGTCCCGGCACCCAGCTGATTGGCTGGGTGGCAGAGGCACCTGATAGGCTGAGGTGCACCCAGAGGCGGCGGCGGGCCCGGCTGTGGAGGCAAACAGCGGGACTGACTGCGGAGGCAGCACTCAGCCTGGTGGTGAGCCTGGCCGCAGAGGTGGCACTTGGCCCGGCCACGGAGGTGGCCGGAGACTAGGACAGAACAGGGGGAGAGGTAACTGCTGGCCCCAAAGAGCACACAGCTGCTCTGTGCAGGGTCGGCTAGTAGTGATTTAAAGCACTTATTCACTGGAAAAGATCAGGCCCTTGAAGAGGTTGAAACTTCTGTAAGTGGTAATGTATTGCACTCATTGTTAGAGCTGGATGGCATGTTATGCCTGCTATGGACATGCTGCCATAAACAGCATCCTCATGGTGAATTTACCTCTTCTTCTAAACCAGGCCTGCACAATATAAGGCCCAGGAGCCGGATTTGGCCCATGGGGACTTTTTTTCCAGGCATACAGGCAGGAATATCCTGCAGCAACAGCACCCCTGAAAAGCCACTTTTAGAGTCAGTTCCCTCTTCTCAAAGGGGACCATTTTCTGTCCTCTCTGAAACTGTCTTAAAACACCAGCCGATGAATGTTTACTCCGAAATATGTCCAGTGTTCCCGGTGATGTTTACTGATGTAAGCAACCTGAAAGCAATAGCAATTTAGGGAGAGGAGCGGACCTGATATTTGTTTGGGGCTGGTCTGCATTCCAGGTGCCCAGTGATTGTGCAGGGACAGGTCCTGGGTTTTTTTGCCACTATCCTTAATTAAAACAATGGGTCCTTGGACAAGGGAAAGATATCCACAAATAACTAGTAATTGTTTTCATTTGTATTTTTAATAATTAATTTTAATGTAATTACTCACTGAAAATTGACCTTGGCCCCCGAACACCATGTTGTGGTTGGTTCTGGCCCACTAGGGCATTTGAGTTGTGCACCCCTGCTCACAACTAATGTCTAGCTTAGGGGTCTGCAGCCTATGGCACATGTGCCAAAAGTGGCACATAAACAATGCTAGGAAGACCAGCCGCTACTATGCCTGCCTCCTGCTAGTGTGTCACACTGCTTGCTGTAGCAGGCAGCAGATTTCCAGGATCGGTGATAGAGGTCTCCCTGGCTGTGCCAGCTGGCTGCCTCTCTTTCTTGAACATATGGGTGGCCTATTCTCACAGTGACGGGCTTTGGGAGGTATGTTGAGAGGAGGGGGACTTGTCATCAAAGAGGAAGGAGTCCCTGCTGTTTTAGGCAGGTCCTCTCTTCCATCCCCCCTCCCTCTTTCCTGGGTCCAGGTGTTTGGATTGCTGGCATTCATGGCCTTAAAATGCTGATATTTAATACCAGGTTGGTCTGTAATAAGATCTCCTCCATCTTTGATCTTCTGTTGGAGGAACAGGCTTGCATTACTGAGTTGGCCTGGCTTGCATTACTGAGGCCTGGTTGGGCCTAGATGGGGATGTTGCCCTATCTGAGATATGCCCACCAGGTTTCTGTGTGCTTCATCAGCCCAAGGCCGTGGCAGGGTTGCGGTGATTTTCAAAGAAGATCTTGCATTGGTCAGGGGCCCTGCCCCACAGATGCAGGTAGTCACAGGCCTGACTCATGTGGATGGACACACTTTAGTCTTGATCTTTGTTTCAGAGCAGTGGTGACATGATTTGAATATGGGGGATATAGCCATCTCTCTCCTCCATGTTCTGATCACTCCCTGATCTGTATGCAGATTACCACTGCTCTTTGCCTCCACAGGGGCATTGGACCTACTTTGATTGTCTGCTCCAGGCGCTTTATGGATCCTGATGGTTTCTAGAGGGTGTTCAGGGATATTCCCAGCAATCTGGTGAGCATTTCTCCGGTGCAGCTCATTGGCCACGAGGGCTCTGGATGAGATTGCCCCGAAGTGGCCTTTCAATATTTGTGGATCCCGGCTTCCTTGGTTTACTTAAGAGGTTAGGGAGATGAAGTATGTTAAGAGACACCTGGAGCGCCACTGGAGGAAAAATAATGCCGAAGCTGACCAAACACGGTTACTCTCTCATCTCCAGGAGTATTCCATGGCGATAAGGGCAGCAAAGTCTACTCACTTTTCTGCTCTTATTGCATCAGCTGAGTCGCGTCCAGCGGCCTTATTCTGGATTACCGGTTCCCTGCTTGGGGATGCAGATCCAGTGGAGCTTCCATCTGACTGCTGTGACATGTTTGCTAGATTCTTCACTGATAAAGTTGCTCGCCTTTGGCAGGAATTGGACTCCAATTGCACAGGATCTGATGTGACGGATACTTTGTCGTGTGATGTCATCTGGGATACTTCTGGGAGCCTGTTCAGGCCGAGGATGTGGACAGGATTCTCTCTGGTGTGGGTGCTGTGACCTGTAGCCTGGACCCTTGCCCCTCCTGGCTTATTAGAGTAACCAGTGGGAATGTAAGATCCTGGCTTTGGGAGTTGGTGACCCCTCTTCATGAGGGGTCTGTGCCAGTAGCCTTAAAAGAGGCAGTGGTGCTCCCTCTTTTGAAGAGGACTTCTCAACCCCAAGGTCCTTGATAACTATAGTATAGACCAATCTCCAACCTCCCTTTTTTTGTGCAGGTTTTGGAGAAGGTTGTATGTGCCCAGCTTGAGAGAGTTCTGGATGAAACTGATTTTCTACATCCTTGTCAGTATGGTTTCAGGCCACGGCATAGCACAGAAATGGCATTAGTCGCTCTGGTTGATTACCTGTATCATGACCTTGATGAGGGTAGCACCCCTCTCTTGATCCTTTTAGATCTCTCAGTGGCTTTCAATACTATTGACCATGTTATCCTTCTGGAGTGCCTGCACGGGTTGGGTATTGGGGGCACCATTTTGCAGTGGCTCCGTTCCTTCTTTAGTGGGCGCTTTCAGTTAGTGTGCACTGGTGATGAGTGCTCTGCCCTGTGGCCACTCCTTTGTGGGGTCCCTCAGGGTTCAGTCCTCACACCCATTCTTTTTTTTAACATCTACATGAAACCACTGGGGCAGGTCATCTGCCAGTTTGGGGTGGGATTCCAGCAATATGCTGATGATACTCAATTGTATATTGCCACCCCAGGCCACTCCAGAGATGCCATTTCTGTGCTTGCCCTCTGGAGGCTATCAGGGTCTGGGTGGGCCAAAACAAGCTCAGACTTAATCCCACCAAGACTGAGTTGCTTTTGCTTACTTCTTGATCTGGCCAATTGCCGAGTCTGAGTCTCTCTCTGGAAAGAGTTGTGTTGCCCCTGAAGGAGGTGGTCCATGACTTGGGCGCATCTTCTTGGACTCACGGTTCCTGCTCGAGCCGTGGCCAGAGATGCCTTTGCCCAGCTTTGACTGGTCCTCCAGTTGCAGTCCCACCTCAACCGGCAGGCCCTGGCAACAGTAACTCATGCCCTCGTAATCTCTCGTTTGGATTACTGTAATGCACTGTACCTGGGGTTGCCTTTGAAGATGACCTGGAAGCTTCAGTTGGTCCAGAATGTGGCACCTCACTTGCTTTTGGGTGCTAGAAGATATGATCGTGTTACACCTCTTCTGCAGTTGCTGCACTGGTTGCCCATTTGCTTCTGGGTCCAATTCAAAGTGCTGGTTCTTACCTTTAAAACTCTTCAGGACTTATTACCTTCAGGACTGCCTCTCACAGCCAGTCCTTTCCCATCTTGTGAGATCTTCTCAGGTTGCCCTTCTTTAGGACCCTGGTCTTAGATAGGTCCATAGTACTAGGGCCTGTGGAAGGGCTTTTTCTGTTGCTGCCCCTTGACTCTGGAACTCTCCCCCCCCCCCAAGATTCGGTCTGCCTCCTCCCTTTCAGCCTTTAAGACCTTATTGAAGACATTTCTCTTCCGCCAGGCATTTGCCCTTTAATTCTTTTAAAAAAATCAAAAAAATCTTGGATGCTGTTCTTGTTTTGTACACCATCCTGAGTCTGTGGATTGGGCGGTATATTAAATCTTGTAATTAATAAATAAATGGGTGTGTGTGAGAGAGCCAACCAGCCGCACAGCCAGAGAAACTGCCTCCTTCAATCCTGGCTCTCCACTGATTGCTACAGAAAGGAGTGACATACCAGACTGAGGCAGGCAGCTGACCTCATGGCAGTTGGTCTTCCTTGGGTGTATGTGAGCTCTCTTGCATGTGCTTTGTCTGCTTCCTAAATGGAGAAGACAAAGCACGAAGGTTTGCTGAAGGATAGAGACAGACCAGCTGGTGATGGATGCTTAATGCTGGCTAGAAGAAGAGAGGCAGCAATCAGTCCATGCTTCACTGCCTTCCATCCTGCCAGTGAGTCTGGGAGCTGGACATGTGGCTGGTGACATGAGGGCTGGGGAAACTTTATGGCCTGGCTGATGCAGGGGGCAGGTTGAGGCCAGGATACCAGCTTTGCTGTGAGCTGCACTCCTCTTGCAGCTGCCCCAGAAGATTTGGCACACCACTTCTGAAAGGTTGCCAATCCCTGGTCTAGAAGACTTCACTACATGGTACGCTGTAATCATGTAGTGAGTATGTAGCATTCAATTGTTTGGAACTGGGGTCAGTAAACTCACCATGTGGTGACACTATATCATCCAGTGAGTACTCATAAACACTATGGCAAGGAGGGAAAGTGTGCCATAGGGGTGCTGCATTTAGCTACATCTCCATAGTGGGCATAAAATATACCCTAGCTGTAGTGGTCTGTTCTGTTCTGTTGACTGTAGAAGAACATTGTAGTAAATTTCTTTGTTTACTTCTTTGTGGCTTCCTACCATCACTTTTTTAAAAAGCTGAGCTGTGCAAAACAGCACCAATTTGATTCAGAGCCCACCTTGGTGCTTCTGAGGGGAGCCAATCGGTGCTTTGGAGGTGGTCCAATTAAAGTCAGACCAATTCCAAGGGTTCGTTTTAAAACAAAGTTGAAACCCTGGATAGACCCCTACCCTCAGACCCATACTACCTCAATCCCTGTATTTGCCAGGCATGGGCAGGAAACAGACTGGCACAGGAGATAGCTGATTTTGCTCCCTGTGGTTAGGAAGCAGCAGCTGCCTTGGATTCTCTTTCAAACAGACTTGCAAAGGAAAACATAAGCCCTGAGCAAGGTGCAGGCGTCTTGGGAATTGTAGTCTTTTCGGCAGGGCCTGAATAGACAATAGTTACCAAGAAGCCTTCACCTGTCCCAAGACCTGGAAAGAAAAAGAGAAGAAAACTTCTTCCAGGCATCTTTTAAAAAGAGAAGCCAAAGTAGCATTCTCGCTTCCAGGAGCAAAATCAACTGTCTCCTGCCTATGCCCAGTAAGTACAGGGGTCAGGGAAGTGTGGCAAGACAAAACTTCAAACTCTGAATGGCCCAAATCGAAGCAGGCAGAATTAGGGCCAATCAGGCCTGATTTCATTTGGATTTGGTTCAGAGTTTGATGCTTTGCATAACCCTTTTTTAAAAAAAATCTGTCTGGCTTTTCTCATTTCTATCTTTCTTCAAAGAATCCCATAATTGTTTTCAGGCCTGAATTGCTACCAGCTATCAAGAATTTGATCAAACGTTGATTTCCATCATGTCCTTGTGTTCTGTGCAACCTCACTTACTTCATCAATCCCACAATCTTCTCCCGCTTCCTCCCCCTAGTTTCTTTTCACTGCTTCCAACTAGGATCTTATTTCTGAAGAAATGTTTGTAGACCTCACCTATTTGTCAGTAAGTGACATGTCTCCTTTAACTAGCAACCATTTCCATTATGTTGTGAGTCTCCTGAAATTCAGGGGTTGAATTCTTGCTTTGCTTTAAACTACCACTTGATTGAAATCAAATAGTTCTAGTAAGAACTAATCTGCCCACTTTCCTCTCACTATCCCTACAACTGGACTAAATTTGGCCCAAGTCAGTTAGGCAGTTCACAAGTTAGTCCACTTGTAGCTCAAATGTTCATGTGTCCACCATCTTGAATTGGGGTGGATGACATCATCACAAACTATGTATTTGAGGCGTTCCTATGTGTCCCCACAACTGTACAAAATTTGGTCCAAATCGATTCCCACTTGCACCTCAAATGTTCACGTGTCCATTTAGAATCAGGGTGGATGACATCTACAAACTCTGCCCTTGAACCATCCCTAAGTGTCCCCACACCTGTAGCAAATTTGGTTCAAATTGGTTAGGCAGTTCACAAGTTAGCCCAATTGTGCCTTAAATGTTCACATATCTGCCATCTTGAATTGGGGTGGATGGCATCATCAGAAACCACAAGGTGGGGTGTCCCTGTGTGTCACTCACTACAACTGTACCAAATGTGGTTCAAATCGATTACCCCCGTGGTTCCCAAACTGGGAGCCTCCAGATGTTGCTGAACTACAACTCCCATCAGCCCCAGCCACAATGGCTGGGGATGATGGGAGCTGTATTTCAGCAACATCTGGAGGCTCCCAGTTTGGGAACCACGGGGGTAAATGATATGGAAGTTACTCCAATAGCCCCTCAAACATTTATGTATCCACCTTCTTGAATTGGGGTGAATGACATAGCCACAAACTATGCCATTGAGGTGTCCCTATGTGTTCCTACAGCTGTAGCAAATTTGCTTCATATTGGTTAAGCAGTTCACAAGTTAGCCCCACATGCACCTCAAACATTTATGCATCCACCAGCTTGATTCGGGGTGGTTGATTGACTTCTAAGTTTGCTCAGGAAACAACTCAGTATTTGCATCAAGTTTATTATCTAGCAAAATGCCAGAACAAAATGCATTGAACGTATAGGAGCAGAATTTTACAATTGGTCAATCAATTTAATTTGTAATTTTCTAGCCACTAAAGCAAATTGGAGCTCTGCAGTGTTACATAATTGTTAGAAAAAATACCATTAATTCACTTGGCATAACAAAAATGTTTATTAATACTGAACTCTAACAAGAATCTAGCCCATGTATCTTTATATAAAGGGTAAAGTAAAGTGTGCCGTCGAGTCAGTGTCTTTGGTAGAATACAAGAGGGGTTTACCATTGCCATCTCCTGTGGAGTATGAGATGATGCCTTTCAGCATTTTCCTATATTGCTGCTGCCCAATATAGGTTTTTCCCATAGTCTGGGAAACATACCAGTGGGGATTCAAACCGGCAGCCTCTGGCTTGCTAGTCAAGTCATTTCCCCGCTGTGCCATTAGGTGGCTTATTATATAAAGGATACTGGGGGATATAACCATGGCTGACATAGCATGCACAGGAGTGCAGGTGGGCCCATGCCCCTACACACATGTGAGCACCGCCAATGGGACTGCACTGCAGCGCAGCAATGTTCCATCATGAACACTCTGTGAACCTAGTTGCATGAAGCCTGTCATTTCCAATGGGTGTTGCATCACACAACTGCATTCCCAGAGTGCTAATAGCAGAGCGCTGCTGGGCGGCAGCACAGCCCCATCGGCAGGGCAGCAGCACGGGCAGTGCTCCAGCCACCCATGTTCCCTTGCATGGTATGTCAGCCACTACCCTTAATCATGTTTTTACAAAAGCAATGCAACAATATTCTCATCTGGGTAGTTAGGAGGGGCAGAATTTTCCCTTTGCAGAAGTATTGGCAATTCTTCTTCAGCATGGCTTGTCCTTCTGCATGCTTTCTTCATAATTTCCATCAATTTACCTAGAACAAGTATTTAGCTAATTTCCTGGTTTCCCCTTGTATCCCTGTTTGAATCAGTACCGTATTGGCTACTTTCCAATCCTTTGGCATGGAGGGACAGTTGCATATTGTTTGTTAGAAGACCAGCAATTTCCCACTTGAGTTCTTCAGATGGCATCTTGGCTGGATGCCATCTGGATCCAGTGACGTTAAACTTTCATTTTTCCATCAACCCCAGAACCTCATCTCTTGTCACCTCTATTTGATTCAGCTCTTCAGACTCCCTCCCTGAAAAAAAATGGATCAGCCACAGATATCTGTCCTGCTTCTTCCACAGTGAATACAGATAGAAAGAATTCATTCAGTTTCTCCAATTTGCCCCCATCTTTTTAAACTCCACTGTTATATTATGGTTTAACTGGCTTCGTGACAGGTTTTCTTCTTTTGACACATTTAAAGAATTTCTTATTCTCAGTTTTAATTTTCTTAGCAATATGTTCTTCAAATTCCTTTTTCACTTGTCTTATTGCCAACTTGCATGTATTTTGCCAGAGTTTGGGGCTGTTTGTTTTTCTCATTGGGGGAAGTCTTTTTTGCACTTTATAGCTTCCTTGACTGCTCAGTAACCATGCTGGCATCCTCTTGGACTTGGTGATAGCTTTCTGAACCTGTGGTCGGCATTCTATTTTATCTCCTGTTATTGTGGTTTGGAACTTCCAAACTTCCACAATCTCTCCTAATTTCATGGAGAGGTTTAATCCTCATGACTTTCCCTTGTAAGCCCCTTTCAACTAAATCCCTCATTTTTGCAAAATTTCCTCTTCTGAAATTAAATGTGACTGTACTGGATTTTCTTGGCAACTTTCCACTTATATCTGTGCTGAATTTGTTCCCAGTCAGTTTGATAAAATGAGTCTCCCATCAGGACTTTGCAAAGGATTACATCCAGAGTTGCCTCCCGTCTGTTGGCGCCATGTCCAATTGTTCCAAAGCACATCATTTAGGGTATCTAGAAATTGTATCTCCTTATCATGATTCATGATTTACCCACTGACACCCATTTTTACAATATTCTCTTTTGGATGCCTCCCTGATTTCTTCCTTCATCTTATGATCACCTTCAGAGTTTTGGTCAGGAGGGCAGTAGTGTGTTACCTCTACTAAATTACTTTTGGAGTCTAATGTTACCACCTGCAGTGATTCTGTGGAGCAGCATATTCCTCTTAAGTTTTCTAGTTTACTGGACTATGCCTTCTGTGATGTAGAGAGCACCGCTGCCCTCCAGCAGGGTCACCCTTTTTATAGGGTTTGTGCAGTGAGATAACTGTATCTCACTGATTCTCTCCGTTCTACCAGTTTTCGGACATGCCCACTATACTATGCTGTGTACAAAGTACTCCATACCTCTTGTCTCGGAGGCTTCTGATAGTAGCACTTAAAAAGATCTACATCACGTCCCTTTCCAGATGTCTTTGTGGATACATGTTCAACCACACCCCTTTGCTCTCTTTAACTGGGTGCCATTCTTTGATATCCTGAAGATCCCCCCCAATGCAGCTCATCCCCCATGCTGGATCACATGTTATTCCTGAAGGTCCGCTCAGGAGCAACCTTTGCAGGAGGGGTTCCTTACGGAAGAGAGGCAGGAAGGGGCACTTATGCGAGTGCTCATAGATCCATGTCATTTTATGCTAGGTTGTTTCTACCATGGAACAGCACTAAAGAGACAATAAGTGCAAAGGATGGATTGAATATTTCAATTTCTTCAAAGCCTGAATAGCAGTTGATGATAGGCCTGCAGAGAAGCCCTCTCAGGGACCAAAATGTAGGCAGATTCAGAGAATTTAAGGCAAGCACATTCCCTGCTTTCTCATCTTGAATCTATCTGTCTATCTATCTATCATATATTTATACAGCCTGATATGTATATCTCTAAGTGGTGTACAAAATTTAAAATATTTAAAAATCAACACAGGTTAAAATACAAGAGACACAATAAAAACAATAGTATAAAACAGTTATTAAAACAAATTACTACAATTAATTCTAATTAAAAGCTTGCAAGAGCAGGTGAGAAGGAGATGCTCTTATTTCAGCAGGGAGCATATTCCAAAGCCCTGGGACAGCCACAGAGAAACCCAGGTCCTGGGTCGCCACCAAATGAGCTGGTGGCAACTGTAACCGGACCTCTCCAGAAGATCGTAACGGGGGCAAGGTTAATGACAAAGGAGGTGCTATCTTAAATAGACTGGACCCAAGGGCTTTATAGGTAATATCTCAAAGCGGATGCCCAAAGTTGCCGAGCTCAGAAACAGCCGTTATCACAGTTGCCTCTCTGCAGTCAACCGCTGCTGTAAACATGAGCGCCACACTGCCTGGATTGATTGACAGGCAGGCAGGATTGATTGACAGGTAGCAATGTTCCCTCTAAGGCATGCGCACGCTCACAAATTTTTTTATGTCCGCTCAGTTAATTTTAGATCCTGCTCAGTTTTAATCAGGAAGGCCGCACTCTGAATGCATATACGCACACACTACCTTGATTCTGCCTCCCAGAACAAAACTCACTACGCACACAGATGAAAAAAATTAGAGAGAACACTGACAGGTAGATGGGACTTCCAGATCCGCTTTGAGATGTATACGCAAGTATAACGTCTCTGCTTAATAACGTCTGAATGAGGCTATTATTTTACTGCAAACAATCCAGGTTTCTGTGTAACAAAAATATCTAAAGCCCTGACTTTAAATCAAGTCTCAAGTCTTTTATTGTTACAGTCTCAGAGCACCACAGACACTAAAACATTACTTGACTTTAAATCTCTGGTTCTTAAACAGAAAAACTGAGTTGTTGATGCTGTATTCCAGGGCTAGCACTGTTATTCTCAAGTATCAAGTATTTGCAAGAGTCAAGTGCTGCCATCTTCACTCTCATCTTGTGGTGGCCTCTGACCTGGCTAGGCTTTATCTGAATTGAGAACATACCCCAGAGTCTTTTTCAAAGGCACAGAAAGCTCTGGGATCTGCTTAGTTCTTCAGGGCTGGAGGCAGCTTGTGCAGGCTCTGACCTGGCTGGGCCAGCTGTGAGCTTGTTTCTGGGGACTATAATAATAATAATAATAATTATTATTATTATTATTTCTTCTTGTTTACACAGTCAGACAGGTGTTATTGACTGGTTTGTTTTATCCAGACATTGAGTTCTTCCCAAGGACCTGGGATGGCTGAATTTTATTGTCAATTGTTATAGATATCGTCGCAAAATATAGGCTGTTCCCAGTAAAGCTGCTTTTTGTAATTGGCTGATGGTGATTTCTGTGGCCCCTATGGTGTTGAGGTGCTCTTCAAGGTCTTTTGGAACTGCACCCAGGGCGCCAATTACCACTGGGATTATTTGGGTCTTTTTTCTGCCACAGCCTTTCAATTTCAATTTGTAGATCTTTGTATTTGGTGATTTTTTCTATTTCTTTTTCTTCTATTCTGATATCCCCTGGTATTGCTATGTCGATTATTTTGACTTGTTTTTCTTTCTTCTCGACTACAGTTATATCTGGTGTATTGTGTGGCAGATGTTTGTCTGTTTGTAGTCGGAAGTCCCATAATATTTTTACATCTTCATTTTCTTCAACTTTTTCAATTTTATGGTCCCACCAATTCTTGGCTACAGGTAGCTTGTATTTTTTGCAGATGTTCCAGTGTATCATCCCTGCTACCTTGTCATGCCTTTGTTTGTAGTCAGTCTGTGCGATCTTTTGACAACAGCTGATTAGGTGGTCCACGGTTTCATCTGCTTCTTTACAAAGACGACACTTGCTGTTTGTGGTTGATTTTTCGACTTTTGCTCTTATTGCATTTGTTCTTAGTGCCTGTTCTTGTGCAGCCAGTATTAAACCCTCTGTTTCTTTCTTCAAGTTGCCATTCTTAAGCCATTGCCAGGTCTTGGTGATGTCTGATTTTCCACTTATATTGTGCAAATATTGACCATGCAGGGGCTTATTTTTCCATTTTTCTGCTCAGTTCTTGACTTGTTCTTTCTTGTAGGCCTGCTTTCTTTCATTGGTGTTGAATAGTTTCGCGTTATTGACAATTTGAAGTGCATCTTATTCACTGTCCTTGATATATTCTTCAAGGCCTCTTTTCTCCTCCTCTACTGTTTGATGGACTTGCAGCATTCCCCTTCCACCTGAGCTGCGAGGGAGGTAGAGCCTATCTACATCACTGCGGGGGTGCAGAGCATGATTGATGGTCATGATTTTCCTGGTCTTACGATCTAGCGTCTCTAGCTCTGCCTGGGTCCAGTCTATTATTCCTGCAGTGTATCTGATAACAGGTATAGCCCAGGTGTTTATGGCTTGTATGGTGTTCCCGCCATTGCGTTTGGACTTGAGGATTTTTCTAACTCTCCTGATGTATTCACTTCCAATTTTTCTTTTAACTTCAGTGTGTGTGATGTTATCAGCCTGGAGAATGCCCAAGTATTTGTAACGTTCTTTCTCTTCCAGGTTCTTGCTCTTGCTTCCATTGGGCAGTTCTATTCCTTCTGTTTTTGTTATTTTTCCTCTTTTCATTATTAATTCAGCACACTTGTCTAGTCCAAACTCCATTGCTATATCGCTACTGAATATACGGACAGTGTTTAGCAGTGATTCGATTTCTGACTGGGACTTTCCATACAACTTCAGATCGTCCATGTACAGCAGATGGTTGATTTGACTTGATGTTTTAGATGTTTGGTATCCGAGGCCTGTTTTGTTTAGTATTTGTGAAAGTGGGGTCATGGCGATTACAAACAATAGAGGGGATAGTGAGTCCCCTTGGAAAATGCCTCTTCTCATGCTAACCTTTCCAAGTGCCTCGCCATTGATTGTTAACTGTGTACTCCACATGGTCGTTGCTTTTTTAATAAATATCTGAATGTTTTTGCTGACACCAGTTGTTTCTAAACATTTTAGTATCCATGTGTGAGGCAATGAATCAAAGGCTTTCTTGTAGTCAATCCATGCAACACTTAGATTTGTTTTTCTTCTCTTGCAGTTTTCTAAAATCATTTTGTCAATCAGCAGCTGGTCTTTTGTGCCTCTGGTGTTCGGGCAATTTCCTTTCTGTTCAACTGGAAGCTGTTTGTTAGTTAATAAGTGTTGCATCACTTCATCTGCTATTATTCCAGTTAATAATTTGAACATGGTTGGCAGGCAGGTTATCGGTCTATAATTACTTGGAACTGCACCTTTTGCTGGGTCTTTCATGATGAGATGAGTTTTCCCAGTTGTTAGCCATTGTTCAATATCAACGCCTTTCATAATGTGATTGAACTGTTTTGATAGTTGTTTATGAAGGCTTTTAGGTGTTTAAGCCAAAAGCCATGCAGTTCATCGTCACCTGGCACAGTCCAATTTTTAATTTTCTTTGCTCTTTCACTTATTAATTCTTCGGTTATTATTAGATCTTGCATTTGTTGGTTACATTTTTTGACCTCTTTCATCCAGCCTGCTTTTTAATTATAATCTATTGGATTGTCCCATAATTTCCGCCAGAATTGCACTGTTTCTTCTTTATTTGGTGTTTCTATGTTTCTTGCAGTTTCTCCTTCTATGCTTTGGTACAAATGTCTCTGATTCGACTGGAATTGGAGATTCTGCCTGTGTTGTGTAATTCTGGCTTCGTATCTGCTAATCTTCTTTGACACTGCTGTTATTTGCTGCTTTATTATTTCCAGGACTTCTCTAATTTTCCTTGAATCTAGGTCGTATTTTTGGACCAGATACTGTTTGGTGTTTTCATTCTTCAGCTTCTTGTCTTTCATATCTTTCTGTTTACTAGCATCTGATCTAAGCCTGGAGATTTTATTTTATAATCTAATCTTCCATTTAGGTGATGTACTGCTTTCTTTTTTGACAGGTCCACTGATCTTATATCCAAGCTCTTGTGTTGTAATTGTTGCTGCACTGTACATTAGTTGGTTTGTTTCTTGCAAATTATTGGTTGTTATTTCTGCAAGTGCAGCATTGACATCTTTTAATGCCCGAGCAAGTTGTTTTTTGGCAACTGTTTTTAGAGCTGGAAGTCGAACCCTGGTGGTTGTTTGGTTCATGTGCTCAGTTATTTTTTGCTTTAGTTCTTGTTGCTTTTCTGTTAAACGGCATTTGGGTTTTTGAGGTGAAGGCAAAGGGGAGGTTGCCTGGTTTTGATTTTGAAACAGTTCAGCAACAGTGGCATCCTCGATTTCCAACACCTCCTCCACCTGTGCCTGAGCAACTTCTTCAATTGGTGATAATTCTTTTTCCATATCTTGAGCCTGTGTTGCTCTTTGCAGTTCTCCCAGCTGAACTCCTGCGAATACTTTATTTCTTATTATGAATCTTCTCTGGTCTGCTAGCCTTTGTTCTGTTATTTCTGTGTCTGGATGCTTCTCTTTCCAAATTTGGTACATTCTTTTTAAATAACCTCTTCTAGTTGGACTAGACTTGTAATAGCAGATCATTATTTCCTTGTTGGCATTTTTCGTATATGTTTTTCGGTTAAGCGACATTTCTTCCAGTAACTTTGCTGTCTCGCCCTTCCAAAAATGGCTCAGGGCGGTTTACACAGAGAAATAACAAACAAATAAGATGGAAGCCTCTCCCCAAAGGGCTCACATTCTAAAAAGAAACATAAGATAGACACTAGCAACCATCACTGGAAGTACTGTGCTGGGGGTGGATAGTGCCAGTTACTCTCCCCCTGCTAAATAAAGAGAATCACCATGGTAAAAGGTGCCTCTTTGCCCAGTTAACAGGGGTAACTTTGAGGTGGTCTGTCGCTTTTCCTGCCCTGCCCTGCCCTGCCCCCTCAACCCTCATTGGCCTCACTTCTCCCCTTTATTCCACATACAGTTAAAGGAATCTAGTTGCCCAGAGACCACTGGTTGGTTCTGCTCTATGCCAAACAAATTAACAACTTGTTCCAAGGCAACCCAATTATAGAAAATCCCGCTTGCCAATTTAATATTCAGTATTTGAGGCTTTGCAATATGTGGAATACTTTGACGGGGGGTCTCAGAGGGCAAGTAGGGAAGGAAAAACTAGCCTGGAATAATGAAAGAGAAGAATTAGAGACCATAGAGTGGCAAGTCAAACTGATTTGCACATGCTAGGCTATTCATTTACTTTTGGCTTTTAAGCATCATTTTTTAACATGTACATTCTTGAAGGTACAGCATCCCTTGTTTAGAACTGAGGTAAGGCATTCAAAACATTTTCACACATAAAGCTTAAACTGGTTTGTGCTTCAATTGGTCTACAATTGTAATGAAAAGGCTACATTTCCCAGTGTGCGTTGGCTTTTTCTCCTGCATTATATGTCACATAACTTCATTTGCACACAGCATAAGAGAATTCAGAGGTGCTTTTAATGTATTTATGAAAACAGTTAACAAGTTTTAGAAGAAAAATGTAAATGATGCATGTGCCTTAAATTGGTTATCTAGGTGAGACAGTTCTATTCACATTATGTTCAATGCACATACAAATCTGTGTACAGTATATATGCATACAGTTCTGTATGGATGTACAGCTACATGTTGCGTTAACCATAGATACAGCAGTACACTTCCTATCTGTATCCTGTATTTCAGGAGGCATGTACCCAGGTTCAGTTTTAAAGTAAACACATGTACACTCATTCACACAAGAACACGTGGGTGTGTACAGACACCTGTGCACATGTACAGCATAATGTCTGAACAGGACTAATAGCCCTTGAAGGCACCTCACCACTGTATACATCTTGCCCTTTTGTGAATGTGAATCACTGGCAGGGGAATACTAAATTCCTCAGAAAACTTTGGGCACAGTCCAGCCAACGTTAAGCCCTCAGATCCATTGATTTCAATGAGCAAGAGTTAAGCATATGCTAATTTCTCCATCAAGATCTCTGCTTAGCTTTGCTGGACTGTGCATTTTTGTTTCCTAGATGAAAAAAAAACATGTGACAAAAGTTGTAAAATAAAATGAAAGTCAATACAAATAGTACTCTCATTAAACTGATTTGTACTGTCACAAATATCTCCTGCCACTTTTGTGGTTATTGCTTACACCTCCTGAAAAAGTTAAATCCAGATTTTGATTGTTTGTTGTGGTTTGTTTTTGTTTTTCTTTTCTTTTCTTTTCTTTTGTTTTGTTGTAGGGCCTCTTAAACCTGTTGGGCTGCCTTTGCTGGGTGGATTTGCAAGCAGAGCTGTTGAATACTCCATGATCCCATTTCAGTTGCCTCTTCATGGAAGTTCCCAAGTCTAACAGCACAACACATGAATACTCGAGATGAGTCCATCTGTCACCTAGTCCCTGATAAGCATGCAATACTGTGAATGATTGTAAAAACTGAGCAAGTCATTGCTGTAATAACTGCTTCAAAGAGCTAGGCTGTCACGTGGTGCAAGGCAGCGTGTTCCATCTGGGCTAAGAGCTGCTTCTGATGTTCAGGCTCAGTCCACCAGGAAACCCTCCTGGGGCCCTGCATGTTATAAGGAAGCATCTTATGACTGACATCTGAACCTGTATGCCAAAGTCTCTTAAGAATGGTTAGCCATTATTCAGTTGTGCCCAGATGTTGCATGCTTGGCAAACTGGCTTCCAGAGGTTCCCCCGCCCCCAAGTGCATAGTAAAATGGAATTGTTGTCTAACCGTTTTTATGTGACATTTTGCATGCATCTTAAGATCTAGGTCTTCAGAGACACGTCTTTAAAAAAGAACATTGGAAACAACCCTGCCGAAGGTATCTGATAGCAGCTTCAGAAACATCTCTCTGGTGTTGTTGAAATTGCTATAATGAGCCATATCTATTTTTATGTGTATGTGCTTTTTCTGTGTTGAGATTAGCTTTTGTCTGCAGAGCTTCCTTAAAATTCTCCCTTTTGACAAGAAAGGCGATAAAGGATTTTTACTGGATACCCTGGACTTCTGCACTGCTTTCTCAGCTGAGACAGGCTTACAAAAATGTAACTCTAGAAGCCATGGGCTCAGCTAGATAACATGTAGACTACATCAGCATCCCTAGTGATTCACTGGGGTTAGCATTATTTGAGCCCTTAGTTGCCACAGTGTTAGAAGGGTTTCCCCCAGCCTAGGCTCCAGTGCAGTTCTAGTTAAGTGGAACGGTCTACATCCCAAGCTGCATCAAAAGACATGTCCAGCTGGTCTCATTGGGCCCTAGTCAGCATCATGAGCAGTGCACGGCCATGTTAGCAGGAGCCTGCTCGCTCATGCATAGGGCTGCACAACTTTGGCTCTTCAGCTGCTACTGGACTACAACTCTCATCATCCCTGACTGGGTGAGGGATGATGGGAGTTGTAGTCCAAAAACAGCTGGAGAGCCAACGTTGTGCACCCCTGCACATGCAGATTTCCCTTATCTGATCAGCACTAGTCTACAACTGGAATACAAGATGTGATTGAGTGCAGAGGTAGATTTATTACAGCAAATAATATCTGGGAACCCAACAGTGCAGAAGGAAGTGAAGGTGACTTGATACTATATTGCTATATAGAAGCTTGGAAGTAAAAAAAGAAGGTGGAGGCACCACTGAAGAAACAAAAAAAGGAGAGGGAACCTTCACAGGTATCTTTATTAGGCCCAACACATTTCAAAAAAATCCTTCCTCAAGGGCACTTTGAGGGCTTGGTCAAAAACATTGGGCCTATTCACACGCTCTGAATTGTGGCAGAACACATTATTCCCATCCCTGCTTGGGCCCAAAGCCTCCCTACCAACATGATCACTGTCTTCAGCTTTCCGGCAGCTCTTTACAGCTGCAGCAGATCACGCCCCCTACCACACTGGCCTCCCAGGACCCAGATGCCATCCTGGCAGCCATCGCTCTGCCCTCACCAGGAAGGGCTTCAGGACGGCATCAGCTGCACTCCCTTTGGCCTTGATGCCCGTGTGGGTGGCTGCAGCAGCTCTGAGAGCACTTGTACATACTCGGCAATCCCCAAAGTGCTTTGGAGCTGCTCAGGCTGCCCAGGGAAATGGGGGAGCCTCTGAAGCTAATGGTGGCCACAGTAACCCCTTCTCTGCCACGGGGGGGGGGATCACCGAGCTGTCCCCCCAGATCACCCAAGGCAGACTTAAAGGGGCCATCCAGGACTGGAAGGACAGGTGGGCTGTGTAAGTCCTGCCTGAACCCCATGTTTGGAATAAGCAAATCCCTGGTCCCTGGGGCATAAGAACATAAGAATAGCCCTGCTGGATCAGGCCCAAGGCCCATCTAGTCCAGCATCCTGTTTTGCACAGTGGCCCACCAGATGCTGCTGGAAGCCACAGACAGGAGTTGAGGGCGTTCCCTCTCTCCTGCCATTACTCCCCTGCAACTGGTACTCAGAGGCACCCTGCCCTTGATGCATCCTGGACAGCACAGTCTAGGGTGACTGCTGCCATACCAGGGGAACTGCCTGCACTCAGGATGGGCAGGTATGTATCCCAGGAGGAGAGGGCAGGAAGTCTGTTCTCTGCAGTCAGCCACCATTAGGCAGGAGGCATGTTCTCTGGCTGGCTTAGCAGGGAGGAGTATGCCCACTCATCAGTTTTACCCCCTTCCATCAACCTGGCATCTACCCGCTCCAGCAACGTTAATCATCCACCTGAATGGTTCCATCTCTGATACTGCAGCGGAGAGTGCAATGTTTGGAAATGGGTTTTAGGCCCTGACTTCTAATGGTGAAAAATAGAAACAAAAAAGGGAAGCCCCTTCAGACCAAGACCATCCTTGGGAAATGAACATCCAGGAGCCATCTCTGCAACCTTTCCCATCCCCCTCTCTCTCCCCTTTTACAATCTCTCATATCCCCCCCTGTCCTCCACAAATGGACAAGCAACATCCCACATGCAGTGGACCTTTCCATTGTCACATGGGTGGCCAGGTCACCCTGACAACATCTTTCAGTGGAGCATGGCACTGCTGGCCATGGGTTTCCAGCCATGGCATGCTGTGGTATAACTTGAAGTGGCTGGAACATGGATGTTGGGCAGGTGTGGTGATGCGTTGCAGGTGAGTATCATGTGGTGTATTCCTAGGCAGAATGTAGACAACAGTGTATGTAGACACCTTACTCCATGGTTTGAATATAGACAACCTTGGGAGCCATGGAGTAGGGTGGGGGTGCTAGAACACTTGTGTGTAGTGTCTCCTCTATCCAGGGATGTCTATGGTGTACACACAGGCAAGGGTGTGTGGCATGCAGGTAACCAGGATTGGTGAGAGGCATGGGTTCATACAATCAGCAAATTGTGGTCTAGAGCATCCCAAGATCAGCCACCCTGCTTCAGATCCTAGATGCCTGGTGCTGTTTTTCACCCCGGTGTGGCATGGGTTCACATCACGTTGTGAGTGTGAACTGTTTCTAGACCCATTTCAAACTGGCTTTAGAGCTGGCTAGGGGGTTGAGACAGCCTTGGTCAGCCTGATAGATGACCTCTTGCAGGGAATTGACAGGGAGTCTGACTGTTGGTTCTTTTGGATCTCTTGGTGGCTTTGGATACAATCAACCATGGCATCCTTCCGGATCACCGGAGGGATTGGGGGATAGGAGGCACTGCCTTGCAGTGGTTCCATTCCTTTTGGGTAGATTCCAAATGGTGGCACTTGGTGACAGTTGCTCTTCAAAACAGGAACTATTATATGGAGTCCCTCAAGGTACCATTCTGTCATCAATGCTTTTTAACCTACATGTAGCTTCTAGGTGAGATCATCAGTAAGTTGATGGCAATCAAATCTATTTCTCTTTGTTGTCATCATTATCAGGAAATGGCATTCACTCCCTAAATGCCTGTCTATAGGCAGTAACAGGCTGGATGAGGAATACTAAATTGAAGCTAAGTCCAAACAAGCAGGAGGTACTCATTGTGGCTGTAGCGGATTAAAGGCTTTGTCTCAGAGCAAGCTCACATGAGGGAAAGAAATGCTGCATCATCCCTGCTGAGCTGCTTGGCTAGGTTTCTCCTAAAACTGGTCTATATTATCAGTAGGTTCAAAATGCTACAGAAACTCTCTGGGATTGGGTGGGAAACCCAGAAAAAAATCTCTCTTAATTTGGTTCTTGGACAAATACAAAACCTTCCACGAGCAAGCTTATACATGGTGAGAAAACAGATAGCTGCTGAACGTTTGAGGACATGATTGCACCAAATAACTCCCCCCTTCACTCCACCCCCACCCTTTCCTGAGTTAAAAAACCAACTCGGAGAGGCTTGTAAAAAGAAAATGACTAAAAATATCCAGTTTTATTCAATTACTGCAGACTGCTTCTGTCTGAGGCTTTCTCAGCTTTTATATACAGTTAAAAATACTTTGTAGTTTACAAAAATAGGTTGTCTTAGGCACACTTAAATGTGTATAGAGGCTTTTGCAACACCCTAGGTAGGATGGGCTTAGGCTAGTGTTTCTTATCTTAATTACATTACAGGTAAACAATTATAGAACAGTATCAGGAATATGCAAAAGCACGCACACACACCAAAGAAATATAAGTTTCTAATGCAAAATCTGACTAAACACACTTTTCCCTAAATTAATCTTCCTGAAGCCAAAGCTCAGGCTTCCTTTCCTTGAACTCATCAAATTCCAGATGAGATTCAAGCTTCCTGCCCTTTTAAGGAATCTTCCTGGAATCTTTTAAGGATCTGCAGAGTTATTCTCCTGCAGCTAAACTCCATGGCTGCATGTCCTCCTGAGTGCCTCCAGCCTAGCTTCTTTCTAACAAAGAACTCCCTTCCTGGCAACAGCTCTCTAGGTCCCACACACCTGGTGTGCTGATTGGCTGAGCCCTGGACTTCACCATCCTGTCAGTCCAGAAAGTGCTTACTTCCAGTTAACTCTTTATGGGAAGGGGAGTCTGATCACTACAGTGCCAGACCAGAACTTAAGGGATGGGATAGATTTTCCTGTCATTGATGAGGTTGTGTGCACCTAGAAAGAACAGATATGGGGTTTGGAAGTGCTCTTGGATCATGGCCTCAATCTAGTATGTCAGGTAGAGGCTATGGCTAAGAGAGCTTTTCATCAGCTTTGGTGATTTGATGCTGTGTCCATTCCTTGAAGAGAACGACTTCAAAACAGCAGTGCACCAGCTAGTAACCTCCAGGCTGACCACTTTATGCCTAGAGAGACCACCTTATGCACTAGCTGCCGATGTGTTTCTGGGCAAAATACAAAGCATTGGTTATTACCTCTTTAAGGCCCAAAATGGCTTAAGTCTGGGTTACCTTAGAGAATGCCGCCTTCCGCATGATCCCCACCGTACATTAAGGTCATCTTAAGAGGCCCACCTTTAGCTGCCACTGGTTCGTCTGGTGACAACGCAAGACCGAGCCTCTTCCGCAGCTGCTCCTAGGCAGCAGGATGCATTCCCTGCAGAAATCTGAGGCTTAATTACATCAATCGCTTTCAAAAGAGCCCTTAAGTTACTTTTTTAGTCTGGCCTTCCAGGGTTTTTTACACTGTTTTAAAATAGTTTAAAACTCTTTACATCGTTAAAGATTTTGATCATTTTGTTTGTTTTAATTATGTCTCTGTTTTGCTTGTTGTGGACCACCCATCGCTGATAGATGGGCGGGTATAGAAATAAAATGAATACATTAAATAAATAAATGTGGGTAACCAGTATTCAGCCATGATTCCTGTGTGTGTGAGAACCAGCCTACTAAAAGGAGGCTAATCCCACACACAGTTGTAAAATGAAGGCTAAATCCACACCGAACTCTTCAGCAGAGTTGTAATGTGTGGGTTTAGCTTCTTTTTAAATAATGTTTTTGACCAAGCCTGAAAAATCCTTGAGGAAGGATTTTTCCAAAATGCATTGGGCCTAATAAAGATACCTGTGAGCCACCTGAAGATTCCCTCTCTTTTTTTGTTTCTATACTGCTTGGTGCTGATGTTGCCCTTCATGAAAAGCTGCTTGAAACATGTTGAGTTTCTGGATCTACTTTCCACTAAATAAATCTATCTCTGCACCCAATTATCAGTTGTCTAGCCTTTCATCTTAGTTGAGTAGGACACTTTTGGTGGATTGCACTAGATTTTAGCTTTGGAAAAGGTTCTTTAGGTTCAAGGGAAAGAAGACATGCTTCCATGGAGGCTGAAATATCTCCCTTTCTCATCCCTTCCCAGAGCCAGACCTGCCAAGCTTTCATCAAACTGAAAAGACAATCATGTACAGCTTGGTTCATGTTGTAAACTGCAGCTCTGTTCTTTCTTTCAAGCCTGAGGTGTTTGCATGAAAGCGTTAAGAAAGTGTAGCAAGGAAGAGGTTTATGCACATGTATATTTTTTCTTCTTCTTTTTTTAATACTTAAGCATAGCCATTTATGATTTAACTTTGCTTGAGGAACTGGGGTTTTTTTTAAGTTCATGGCCAATACAACAGAGTATAATCACAGAACCTATTTCTTAATTCTTTTTGTGTGTTCATCTTCTCATTTTTCAAATTATATTTGAAATAAATGTACCACAATGCCAGAATGTTGTAACATGTAATAATTAGAATAAGTAAAATGGATGGATGGTTTAGAGAGTTACAACTAGCGAAAGTAGCTGCAAAGTATTGCAGGCTTCTTCTACTACAGTATCTGTTTTAGTAGAGCTATAGAAAAACCTTTGTGCTATAAAATATAAATATGCCAGCTGTGGGGGGAAACACACCTTTTTTTATTGCGGATCCCTTTGGGAGGCTGCCTAGGGATTTCTACTCATGCATCCTAAATATAGATATGCTAACCCAGTAATGCCAGCCCACCTCTTCTCTCAGTAGTTTGCAGGAGAGGAGTAGGAGGCGCCCAGACTGCTTTCTGCTTCCTTAGCCAGGAGCTTGATGGATGGGTCCATGAGCATAGTCTGCACAGATCTCTGACTCTAACCCCCACTCACCCACCCACTCCCGTGCATGACTATCAGATTTTGCATAGCAGTCTCTGCACAAAGTAGATGACTTGGCCATGGAAACCTGTGCACAGATCACTCTTACTGGATTAGAACCATGACAGGTTCAGATGATACTCAAGATCAAATATGATGTAGGATGCATATTTACAGACTAGTTAAGAGTATCTGTATATATTACAAAATAGTCTTTAGATGGATGAAGAATGAATGTAAGCATTTCCATCACTAGGGATGTGCCAGATCAATTTGGTGCAGCCCACCATATTGTTTCAGTGGGACGGGGAGTGGTACCTTGAAGCATGAGTAAAGCAGGTCCTTACCTGCTCCTCTGCCGCCCTACTGCTTTTCTGGGTGCAGCACTGCGCTGCTCAGAAGTCAGTGCGCAACACAGGGCTTTGTCCAGCAGCTTGCGCATGGCAGCCATGTGCATGGTCAGCAGCACCATGCTGACCACGCACATGGCCACCACACATGCAGTGCCCATGCGCATCCTGACACCACACGCAGACTGCTGGGTGAAGCTCTGCAGCCGTGCATGGACTTCTGAATGGTGCAATGCCACACCTGAAAAAGCGGCGCAGTGGCAGAGCAGGTAAGGACCTGCTTTACTCATGCTTAAAGATACCGCTCCCTGCCCTGCCAAAACATTCAGGCACATCTCTATCCATCATGCTTTAGATCCTTTTTGTTTTCAGCCAGGTCACATAGCATCTTATGTGACCTCCTCCAGCCTTCAGATTGACTCACCTTCTATCATGCAGAGGACTGCAGTCTCTTGGAGATGTCATGCAGCTTGTGAGTGAATACTGAAACTTGCTTGAGCGCCAAGTTTTGGCTTGGTTTTTGATAAGCAAAAATCTCTTTAAGTTAAAGATTGTGATTGGCCTGGGTTCAGCCTTCTCCCAAATGGCAGATGTTGCAGTCGGTCATGTGATACATGCAGTGCTAAAAGGAATGTATGCATTTACTCTATCCCAGTCCCTATCCTGTTTGAGCTGGCTCTCTTCTAAATGTCTGCGTGAGATTTGGTGCATCAGCTAGCCTGGTGAACGTGTCCAAGCTCAAAATCCTAATTCTGTCACTGGTGTTCTAAATAGCCTTGTACAATCAGTAGTCCCAATTGAGCTGTAATTGTGTGCAGCCGGGGTAGAGAGCAATTAGTGGTACCAGCTGGGACTACTAGACATCATTGTTCTGTCCCCCCTCCCCAATATAGCACTTATTCCATAGGAAGGAATGGCAGTCATGCACATGTGTGCATATCTCTGATTGCAGCCTGTTTATTGTGTCCCTTCAACTCAGTGGGAGTTGCTGTTATGTGACTCAACCCTGAGCGGCATAGCAGTGCCCTGTATGCTGTTTCTAGGTCATGCTAGCGTTGGGAAATGGCTGTTATTTGGGGTTATACATTGCTAACTAGGTCATTGATTTTGCGGTCAAGTTTTTTTCTCGTCAAAATAAGCCAATAATTGTGTATAACTTAACAGGCTAAGTCAAAAACCATTTGCTGCTTAATGGCATGGAAAAGCCAGGCGCTTATAAGGAGAAAGTGTGACCCTGCTAAGGCCATCGTCAACTCTGAGCCCGGGCTATATAGCTGGTAGGACATTCATCTGAAAATAGCAAACCTAATAAGGCTAACAGGTGCTTGAATTATCTAACAAATATTTCTGTCGACTTCTCACTACCTAACAGCTAGCAGAGGAAGGATTCGGAATGATAGTGCTGAAAATGTTTGGTAGCGGAAATGGTGCACAAATGCATTTTAACGGGACAAAGCATGACAACTAAGAACACGAGCATTGCACCCAAGAATATCTTAGTAAACCTTTCCTTGCATCCACATGATTGAATTCAGCTTGACATTAAGAGCTTGTTTGCTGCCAATTTCAGCTTAGCTTCAGATTC
The DNA here is from genome assembly GCF_027244095.1 of Hemicordylus capensis. Taxonomy (NCBI): domain Eukaryota; kingdom Metazoa; phylum Chordata; class Lepidosauria; order Squamata; family Cordylidae; genus Hemicordylus; species Hemicordylus capensis. Next base: position 117,346,581 of record NC_069661.1, read on the forward strand.
TATACGGTTCCATATTGCTTGTCTAGGTGTATAGTGGCCCTACAGTCTTTGCCACAGAACCTCTGGGGTACTGAAACAGCTGTTCTCAGTGCTGACCTCTCAACTCACCCTGATTCCTTCGATTAATTGCAGTGAGATCTAATAGTTACGATCCTCTAAAAGCTGCTGCCACAGCATAAATAATGCTATAAGCCAAGGCAAGGTGCAAGTCACTAGAAGAGCATGAGAAGAACTGAGAAGACAGGCACTACTATGTTTACAATGCGAATTAAAACAAAAACCTGGCTCTATGTGCTTTGTCTAGTTAACAGTAGAAGAATGTGTTCCGGAGCTGGCAGTCTCTCTTCAGCTACTGGGAATAGGTTATCTAAGAGCTTGTACAACCTGCCAAAATCCTCTTCAGCCATGTTCTGTATATGTGTACAGTAAATTTGGCCGTTGCTGCTTTTTGTGTGTGCAAAGAGATCCACACTGTCTGATTCAGCAGGGCTCTTCTTGTGTTCATAGGACTGTGATGTTGTAGATAAAGCCTGGAGGCATGTGATGTAGCAACCTTGCTGAAGTCTGGGGTCCAGTCAATGGACCCAGATGGGATATGCCCTATGTTAGTCACCTTGAGTTCCACAACAGAAGAAAACGAGGGTGTAAATATAATATCACAGTTCTAATACAAGCATTAAGAAGCACACAACCTTGATGCCATGGTTGAGTTACACCTAGATATTTCTGTATAAAGTATTAGAATGTAATACAATAACCAGCCTTTAGCAGCTGAGAAAGAGGAAGAACATTCCAGCGAAAGAGGTGGACAACCGTTTTCTACCTCTGCTTAAGTAGTTTCAATCTTTTCTTTTTGGGGAAGAGTTGAGTGTGCCCCCATATTATTTGAGGTCTGTTGAGATCAAAACCACTACAATCTTTATTTACTAGATATGAAGTAAGCCAATCGAACCACTTTTGAAAATCCTATTCCTTATGGGCAAATGAAATCTTCACCGTAGTGTCATATGGGACCTGCACATGCTTTCACAGCTTAATCCAGTAGGACTCTGTTCCAACAAAAGCATTTGAATGAGCCAATGAAAATTAGTGGCTGATATGATGCACAAGCCAAGGGTAACAGAGCCAGAAGACATCAGTGGCAGTGCCACACTTTTGTACACAGAAGCAATGGCAGCCCTGTCCTGATCAGTGATTGCACAAACAGGTCATACACACAATCAAAAACTGTTCTATCCAGGTTTAGAAGCTGTGGGACTATTCATATCACATGACCAGGTGGGGTGGCAGGTGTGGGAAGGCTGTTGCAACTCACCTTCCCCCCAAATGAGCACTTGACTGTTGCTGCATGGCACAGTACGGACTCCGGAGACCAGAACAACTCGTCCGGGCCTCTGGATGCACAATGCAACACATGACATGTGCAGTGCATTGGTGGATTCCCTCAGGAGATGGGCACTCTAGGCATCCATCTTTGTGTCTGCTGGGCCTGAGTGTAGCCCCAGCAAACACACTATCCAGGAAACTGGGTTAAGGCCTTTAACCCCTGCTAAGGAACAGGTTTCAAAGGTGGGCTAGGTGGCACAGGCCCGATCCTGGTGGTTCTCAAACACAGCCTAAGCAGATTTAATTGTAAACTGCCCTGAGCCATTTTGGAACAGTGGTATAAAAATCAATCAAATAAATAAATAACCAACCTACCCACCCAGGTTGGGCTTCTTTAGCCTAGGTGAGGGTGTGCGTGAGAGCAGCCAGTGTGTGCATGCGTGCGCGTGCTTCCAACTTTCAGTTGTCTGGAAACAAGGTAGGAGGAAAGCCTGGATAGCTTTCCTCCTACCTTGCTTCCACACCTTGCTTTCCTCCTACCTTGCTTCCACACAACTGAGAATTTGGAGCACACACAAACCCAGGTAGAACACAGTTTTTGATTGTGTGTATGACCTCACTATGTCCCACAGTTTCTCCATGGTAATGAATGGGAGAAACTGCAGGGGTGCAACTTGTGCAACTACCAATTGGGACTGTGGCACTGTATACAGCAGTGGCAGTAACGCCAATGTCTTTGGGCTTCATTGCCTTTGGGTATCGTGTCAGCCAACATTCTTGACAGTGCAATAAAAGACACTGATGTGTCTATTTTAGATTTTAAAAATCTAAATTTCTTAACTTCTTCCCCCCTACCCAATAAAATCAGTTTCTACAAATGAAAAACTCTGAGAACTGGAACATATTTGACACAAACATAAACAACCAACATTTGAAGATATTAATGTGCCTTATATATATCTCTCTCTCTACCCACTGAATGGAAGCTAAGTTTCACAACAGTATCTCTGGTCAGCTGTATAGTTTTTAACCAAAAGCTCAAAAATGAAGAGAACAAGCAGTTTGCAGCTCTTCTTGCACTATTGTTTTGTATATTGTCTGTGATTCTTTTTTCTGCTTTGATCATGAAATGACCTTCTGGGGTTTTGGCTTCATAGTTAACCATGAACATTATTCATTGGCTGTACCTCTTGCATGTATATACAAGACAATTTCAGTATAGGTCATATGAGAATCAGATACTGTCTTTTAACAGTATGTTGTAATTTTTCTATCCTTTTACTGCTAATTATATATTCTCTCATTTTATTTTGTGCACAGATGTTAATATATTTATGTAATGTGATATGTGAAGGTTATTCATAAATTCAATAGATAGATTGTTTATCTTGGTGCAATGCTGTATAAAATGCAAAGGGTTTTTAAAATCTTGCAGATAACACATGGTATGCTTTCTAACCATAATTTTCATTTATTATATAAAATGATGTATGTCTTTTTAAAAAAAATCTAAAAGGCCATTGATTGTAAAGGAAACAAACTCTCAAGTCTGTCATTTAACAAGCCTTCACTTTATCAACATTTTTCCTAAGTGTTTGGTGGTGGGGTTGACACTTTGTAGAAAACTATATCAAACTCAGATTAAAATGGTTGTATGCTCTTCTTTTTGTTTTAATGTGTAAGCTGCCCATATTTTTACACACACACCCCATTAGGCACAGTGGCCAACATCCAGACTAACCCTGCACTGATGCCCCGGGTAGGCAAGGCATGATTTTGAGCAATCCACGCCCTCTCCTCTGCAGACTGCTCTGCTCCCAAAGTTATGTCATTGAGGGACCACATAGGGGGGCGGGAGGGAGCTAAAAAAAAGTGTCCTCCTCCTCCAGGTGTCATTGAGAGGAGACATCCCATTTAATAACTGATGCCAATGTTTAGTTCTCCTTGCTCTTACATTCAATTATATGGAGCCTCCCATCTCCTACAGGCCAAATTAAAATACAGCCAGCTATTTCAACATTCAGAATCCATTCTGCAAACACAATTTCAGAAAACTAGTTTATTTCCAGAATGCTAATTGCTAGTGAATTCCAGCTTTATGGAATATCCTAACACAGGTAAATGAAGTAGCATGTACCCAAGCTGTCTTTTCTTTGCCACAAATGACAAAGGTAGCTGGTGTAATAAATGTATCTTCTAGTATACACAGTGTTCTGCTTAGACTACCCCCAGAATTAATAGGCCATTACTCTCCCTATTTCCCCCTGTCCCAACATCTTTTCACAGGCAGGAAAACACGTTGTCTTGCAACAGAGAAGCAGCCATAGTACTGTAGATATGAGAATTTAAGTAAAGGAAGAGAAATGTGCAATCAAGGCAGAAAGATGAAAGTGCGTACTGGAAGCTGCTTTAAGGGGAAATTAGGTACAGAATACCATACAAAACAAATGTAAAGGGAAGTACAGAAGACAGAAATGGGCCTGTGGATTGGCGTGAAGGAGACTGTGCAACAGCACCAAGAGAGGGTGACTGACATACTGCACAGATTTGTGACACGGAGGACGCTGCTGCATGATTGTAACACTTGCACAGTCAGTAGAAATTGTGCGAACTCAGTGGTCCCACTCTTGGAAATAATAGCTGGCTCATCACACAACTGTGTTTGCACATTTCCTAGCAATTTTGCAAGTGTTATGAGCACACACAACATCCTCAGTGCCACAAACACCTGGAGGATGCTGGGCCACTTTCCTAGGAAGAAGAGATAATGGATGGAAAAGCGAGCAGTTGGATACTCAGGAGAGTAAATCAGTCTGGAACTCACGTGGTTATGCAGCAGTTACTACAGGTAGGTGGGTAAGTCATCCTTTTAGTCCCATCTTACAAACATAGTAGTACCCTAGTAGTCCATGAGTAGCAAAATAAACTGTCATGCAGCAGGATGCAAAGCTCATTTCATGATCAGTTGTTTCTCTTCTGTACAATCAAATATGGCAATATGCTGCACCCAAATCTCCACCTTCTGCACAAGCAGTAATACATTGAACCTGGTGTTTGGAGGTTTTATTCAGTAAATAGGAAAGAGTGATAATCAGTTTTCACTGAGGCACAATTAGGACTGGAGGCACACTGACTGACATCCAGACTAAGATACTCAGGACTAACTTGCTCTATTAATTTGAATGGGACTACTCATAAGTAACTTCACCTGGATGTCAGCATGTGATTCCACACAGGTTGCTCTGGGCACCTCTGCAGGAGGGGGTTAGATTGTTCAAGTTATACCAAATGCAGAGAAATGGTACAATTACCCACCCCCAGTGGAGGCTAACTGGAAGGAGAATAGGTACTGTAGGAAAAAATGGCAAACTGCCTCCTTTGGCAGCAAAGTACTTTAGGCTCACAGGGGGTTTTAAAAACATTTTAATTCTTGATTATTTCTGACAAGGCATAAGTCAGTCTCTCACAACACAGTAGTATCCTCTAATATATAGTTTGGGAACCACAGGCTTTAGGAAAGCAACTGCAGGCAGTGAGAGAGATTCAAGAGTTAGATAAAATACACAACATTGGAGCTTCTTGTAGAGACAACCTATACTGGGCTATATGTCAAATATGAAGTCTAGAAGTCTGGGATAAGCAGAAACATGCCAGAAAAATATTCCCAAATTATATGCAATGCACCAGCTCAGTTTATTACTCTTTTTTCAGTTTATATAGGAATCATCCTTTGAAGCCCAAATATCCATTAAATGTGTATTGAAGAAAAGCACCACCTAATACAGTTCCTTATTTTACAAAAGACTAGTTTCAATATGTTTATATTTTGCAATGTAGAGCTAAACATCAGTCCAGAAGTGAGGTTCCACAAACACAATCAGATGCAGATTTTAAGTCTAATCTAGCAAGGTGAGATTCTCCTAAACCTCTACATTATACTTCACAGTTCCACTGTTTGTAATAACAAGTGAGACCATACACTTTCCAAATATAATATAAGAAGCAAGTCCTCCTGGTTTTAAAATTCATTGGTCTGTGCATGCAATGATCTTATTTTTGCTCCCAAACATCAACAGAATCATAAAATGGATTTTTATATACAGTTATTAAAAAGCGGGTTTATAGCAAACTGCATTGGTGTAACTTTTCAATCAACCAAGTCTTTGTCCAGAAGCTTAGAGAGATTCATTCTAGTTTTCCCAAGAGCTGCTGTTTTTGCTCGGCGCGGTGGTCTTGAACTCGCTAATGAAGCAGGCTGGTGAACTTCTTCACTGCTAAAGAAAATGGTTAAAATTAAAAAATCGAAGTTGGTCACAGTCAGGAATTCTAAGCTAAAAAGATGTCACACAATCACCAATTTGGCTGGTCATTTCAGATCAAAGGCCTACATCTAGACTAGAGGTGTGCCAAGATAATGCTGTTGCACTAGCACAATGACAAAGGAAAGGAAACATTTCTGACCACAAAGGAACACCTGTGCCAGGTTAGTTCTTGCACAACCCTGTATGTGTCCAGGGGCTGCACATCAGTTAGCTCTCATCCACCCCATTACTGCCTATAGGTAGGCATTTAAGGGGCTAACACCATTTCCTGATATTGATAAGGAGAAATAGATTTGGGTGACATCAGCATATTGATAACATCTAGCACCATATCCCCTGATGAACTCACCCAGTGGTTTCATGCAGATGTTAAAAAGCATTGGTGACAGAATGAAGCTCCATATAGTAGCTCCCATTTTGAAATATCACCAAGTGCCACCATCTGAAATCTATCTGATAGGGGTGAGCACGGAACCGCCAACTGCAGTCCGGCACTGGGGTGGGGGGTACCTTTAAGAGCGGCAGGAGGGTTTACTTACCCCTCCCGCCGCTTTCCCGCTTGGCGCCGTAAACTCACGAGTAATTGGGGCGGCAGGATACCTCCCTGCCGCCCCTTCCCCGACGTTGCCTGCAAAAGCTCCCAGGAGTGCTTTGCGCGCGCGCGCTTCACGTCTCTGTGACGTGCGCGCGCGCGCGCGAAAGCACTCCTGGGAGCTTTTGCAGGCAACGTCGGGGAAGGGGCGGCAGGGAGGTATCCTGCCGCCCCAATTACTCATGAGTTTACGGTGCCAAGCGGGAAAGCAGCAGGAGGCGTAAGTAAACCCTCCCGCTGCTCTTAAAGGTACCCCCCACACCGAACCACCTAGGTCTGGACCGGTCCAGAGGCCTTTTCAGTGGCCTCCGGACCGGTCCGGGCCCATCCCTACTATCTGAGACGTAAGAGCATGACCACTGTAAAATAGGTCAGCTGCTGAGAGATCCAAAACCCAGCAGAGTCACACTCCCTCTGCCAATTCCCTGCTGAAGGTCATCCATCAGGCTGACCAAGGCTGTCTCAAAACCAAAACCCACCCTAAAGCCAGTTTGAAATGGGTCTAGATAATCAGTTTCCTCCAAACCACTTGGAGGAAATCAGCCACCACCCTCTCAATCATCTTACCTAAACTGGGAGGTTGGAGACTGGCCTATAATTATCCATCACCAGGGAAATCAGAGTGGGCTTCTTTGCCTTTAATATTATAATAATATTAATTGCCTTTAATATTATACCCCATAGCCTTTTCTTTAACTTGGAACAACAAATACCTCATGAAAAAAGTGCAAGTTCATCTTATCGAAACATGAATAGGAGCTGCACCAAGTACATTCTGTGTTTACAAATGGATATTTACCTTTCATTTTCAGACTCTACAATTCCACGATTTCTTCTTCGGGGCATGGACTTTGCTTCTGTGGTTATTTTTCTTGGACCTATAATTGCAAATGACAATTTCTGTCTTTCAAGGCTATCCTAAAATTATAGAAGCAAGCGTTTCACCTACATTTTCACTGCACACTCCAACCCCATAAATCTTTTATTATAATGCTTTTAGACAGAGACACTGCAAATGATCACTGAAAAGAATAGTGTCATGAGTAAAACTGATTCAGTCCCTTTTCCGTGTGCCCTAACATGACAGCTCCATCATTCAGACAGGCCTAACACTGTAGAACATGAAATCATATAAATTCTAAGTAACTGACAGATTTGGGGGACAAAACTAGGTGGCTTCCAGAGTAAAGGACTGTAAAATGCCCCATGCATCTCATCCAATAGTGGTATTTGTGTTACAATAAATGCCGAAAGCACTGACATTTACATGTGAATACCAGTCACAGATAAATTTTGTGACTATCCAAAAATAGACACAGTCATCCCCACATTTGGGCATACAGCAGTGAACAATAATAATTTATTATTTAAGACTCCTGTCCTATATCAAGGGCTCAAGTGGCTAACCGTAGCTAATTTGTATAAATGGCTTCACACTCCTTAGAGGACCATAATTAGACCATATTAATAGACCTGTGGGGTGGGGTGTCTGAAGGGAGTGGAGAAGAACATAAAGCATGAATATATACTGAACAACTGTGAAAAAATCCACACATGGAGAATGATTAGTCATGTTAGCTATTTACTGGCCGCCTCTTGAGTTTTTGGAATTCAGTCTAACATACACATATGATCTAAAAATGCATGAATACAGAGGTCAGGTAAAAAGTATTCCTCAACCTAAATAAAGATATGTAGACTGGCCAATTCAACTTTATAGGCCAGCCTGAACGCTACAAGTGCAACGTACAATGCAAAAAAATATTCTAGTTATTTGAAAAAGGAATTCAAAATGTTCTATCTTTGTTTTCATTCTCTGGTTACCCAGTGCAGAAAATGAAGTATGGGGTTTTGGTTTTTTGTTTAATTTTGTCTCTTGTTAAAATTGCTGGGAGCTCTGCACACAGCAAGCAGGCTTTTCTGTGAACTCAAAGTTATCCCAAAAACCCGATGCAAAATTTACCCCAGATATAAATTCGGCTGCACTCTAATGCACAGTGAAAAACCGATGTGTGAAGTGCTCCCCAATAGGTCACAAGGATTTCAGGGTAAATGGCTGATATGTGAATGTACATCCTCCATTCCGGAGGAGATGTGATCTAATGGGCTTTAAAAGCCCTGTGTGAAAAACTTCCTGGCAAATTTCAGATTATAATGAACTAATATCTAAGAAAGCAGCAATGCCAACACTTTCAAACACAAACCAACAATTATTTTAGACAGATCGCCTGTTCATAAACCCTCACAAACAGAAACCTAAGTAACAAATAATACCTTTATAATGTTATTAAATAAGGTCTGGAGGGTAAGGGGGAGCGGGGCTGAATGGAAATGTGTTGCTACAGTGCATGTACTACTTTGTAACATATTTAAATGAAATAAATAATAAGATTTCAGCATTTACAGGAGCCATACCTTTTCTGGCTTTGCTTCTTGTAGATCTTGCAGCTGTGTTCTCTCTCTCTTCAAGAGTCTGAGTGATTCCTTTATGTTCTGCTCAACACAAAGTCAAAATACTCATACAGCACAAAAGATTAGTGCATAATCAATCCTGGGCTCATTTACTTAGAGCTTTCCAGAAAAAGGATGCCTAGATCACAGACCCTAAACCTTGGGCCACAATCTAGCGGAAAGTTATCTTGCAAAAGCTTCACAGAAAGTTGTTCCCTTTCATTTTAAACATCCTTTCAAAGCATCACTGAAATCCAAAACTAGCCACCTTCTAAAAAGTATGCTTTCATTATTCTACTGGAGCAATTTCAACACTAACCCCACCCCCCTGGACCACAAAAGTTCATATAAAGTAATGCTGTGATCATGCAACTAGGGGAGAAGCAGTTTTCACTTATTTCTACCATCACCCCTTCCTTCTGCTGCCCTCCAAAAAATATGGCCCTGAAGGTCCTCCAACTCTCAGGGACATATTTTCAGAGAGCATTGGGCAGAAGGGGATGGGATGGAATTGACAACAATTACCCCTTTCTTCTTGCACAAGCATAACATTATTCTTTATGTGAATGTGAGCCAAAACGCTTGTTCAACGGTTTTTATGTTTGATCACCACACTGTTGCACACCTCCTGCAAACAAGGATCCTGGATTAGAGAGAGCCCAAAGGGGTGGTGGGTTCCACATTCTAATGTTCCAGCAAAGTTTCTTTAAAATTAAAAGTAAATAAGTCAGGAGACCATTTGACAAGTCTCTCTGAGCAATCCCCCCCCCCCACTGCATTTCTAATGAATTTTGAAGTATATAGCAATTGCAGCAAAGAAATCAGCCAGCAACTTCAGAGGCTTTGTTTCCCCGAGTTCAGCTTCAACTTGTTAGATTCCTTAGGGCAGCTTGCTTCATAAATTGCATCTGTATACGGTATGCACCATCCCTTACGTGTGAAGCTGTTAGAGGGCTTGGAGCTTGATCAGATGTGGCTGGAAAGGTTACTTCCAGTGTTATACCAAAGCAACTCTTGCTTCTTCCTTTACTTATACTATAATGTGCAAGGAGAGCTTGGGGCATGCTGAGGAGGAGGAAACAGCTGAGAAGGCATCAGAATCTAGAATCCACCATCCCTTTGTGCTCGCTCTAATTCAGGATCCTCCTACGTGCACTTCCCAAAGAGTCAACATGAGAGAAGAGTGAAGGAAAACCACTACAAAGGATTAGGAGAAACTCTGAGTGGTCAAAGGCCACAACTTAAGTAGCAGAGACAGTCAGCCAGCGTGCTTCAAAGAAATTTTTAAGAAGGCAAGATGTGTATCTGTACTTGGCCTTTAAATAGGTTAGGCCTGGGCTCAACAAATTCCAGGAGCCAAGGCGCCATGGTGCCTGGAGAAAACTAGCTCAATGACTGCTTGGAAGCAATTCCACCCCCTGGGCTGACTGACTGACTACCCTTCAGTATTCCCTGTAACAGAGATTCCCGGCTGTTGTTGACTACAACTCCCAGAATCTTCAAATGCAATGGCTGCCCTTCCTGCCTCCTCTTTTCCCTCTCCGAGTCCTCCTGGGTGTACTTTCCTCCACCTTCACCATGTAGGCAAATGGGCCCCTTTCTTTTTTGCATGGCGCAGTATTGCAAGAAGCAGCCAGATCGTGAGCTGCTGCTCAGTGTAGGCAAGGTGGGCTCGAGGCTGGAGGAGACAGCAGCAGGTTTTGATTGCCTCAATCCTAGATTAGGAGGAGAGCAAATGCTTGCTGGTTGAGAGAGGGGAAGAGAGAGCGCTTGCACAAAGAGGCTGGCCATGCGAACACCCAAGGTTGAAGGTCAGAGTAGCACTTCAAGCAACTGACTAGGAGCTGGAAGTCCTGGGTTCGAATCCTCACTCAGCCATAAACCTCACTGGGTGCCCTTGGACCACTCTCTCTCAGCCTAACCTACCTCACAGGGTTGTGAGAGGCGACTGCCCCCCTTTTGTGAGGACAACAGGGGGGCAGTCCATATACACCACTCTGTGCTCCTTCTTGGAGAAATGGGAGATCAAAACAAATAAACTTTGATTAAGAGAGCTTCTAAAGTTGATTCTGCCTTATATCACTATGCAGATTGGTAATCACTTGTAACAAGAGCGGCAAACACTCAAATTTGTGGTAGGGCATCCATCTAGTGGTGTAATGGTGGAGTGGATGAAAAGTGAAAGGAGGCACTGCTTACAAAAAGAAAATGGAAAATGAAAACATCATGGTTTTCTCTTAGATCAATTTTCAGTTTAGCTAGGAAAGTCAGTTTAGATTCGACAACATAAAGAATGGCCTACAAGTATAGATTCTCTATCTATCTATGGACCCAATGCCCACATTACCTTCCTTGTTCTCGTCAGTGGGATCAGATGTTCTGTCACTCTCCTGTAGGGTGGGACCATTCATGTCTTGAGTTACTTGAGAAAGGTCAGTTTCCTGTGCCACTTCAGAAATTTCTCCACCATTATGGCTTCCCCTGTTCAAGTTACCCTTTATTTTTTCAATCATTCTCAGACATGTTTTGTCTTTCACTTTCTGTAGGAAAATATTTGGTAGTAATAAGTGTTTAGACATGTAATAATAGCTTGTAAGAGAGTCCGATCAATCACATGAATTTTTTCCATCTTAGAAAACCAACCGATAAATTATTATGAGTGCTAAATACTGCCAAGAATCAATTAACAGCCAAGACATAAATGGAGCTTGAAAGCTTAAAAAGCCACCTCAAATTTTCACTCATGTTTCTGCCTTTTAGAATGAACAGAATAAAAGCAAATCAAGCTTCCTATCAACAACTTGTGCTCGCCAAAATGAAATCCTGCAGGAGGTGGTTCACTCTTCTTCACTTCAGGGAATGCACCTGGGGAGATGAGACCAGGTACACAGGATCTCCTTTGCTCAATTGACTTCTGTGGATGGTGAGGGCAGCAAGAGAGCATGTGAAACCAAAGTCATTGTTCTGGAGATGCTTGCTAAAGCTTGCACAGCCAGTCAGGGTTCCAGGAAGACACCCATCTTTAGCTCATCCTAGCAGAGAGACAAGACTGCATCTTGTTGCCCTTCCCTGCATATCACATTGTTGTCCAATTCAGTAGGATGCCCAGCTTCCTAACCACCTTTAAATGGTCCTGAGTTTTAAGTGATGAATGTGCATCCAGGTTCTTCTATATAGTTAGACTTTGGAAACAAGGAGCTGTGCTCTTATTTACACATTTTTCTCCCTGACTTGCCAACAAGCTTAAAGAAAGAACGGGTCTTCCTTATCTTCTTGCATTCTTTCCTCGAGACTGTCTCAAAAATGGCTGCCAAGGGAAGGGGAGGTGTTGCAGGGCTTCTGGCTTGTAAAGTTCGTGATTGGGCATTCAAGAATGCATGTGTAGGATATGAAAGCCCAGAGAGGCAAGTCTCCTCTTTGATACCAGAAAGACAAGATTCAGGAACATTTTATTGGGACACAACTGCACATAGAACAATTCTTACACATTCAAGCTGTTTGATTACCATGTATATGCTAACATTTATATGCCTGGTGAACTCATATGCTACCCCCAGCTACAAATCAAAATAATACTTCATATAAATGCCTTTTAAAAGGAGGCAAAGAAGCAAGTTAACACATACCTCAAGAATCTCATCAAGCAGAACCAGGAGGTCTTTTGTGAAGTCTTTATTGAGTTCTAAAGAACTCAAAGCTTTTGTATAAATGCGGACATCCAGTGCACTTGGATCCATCAAGATTTCATTGCATATTTTCATTGCTAAACTATCGTGTACCGTCACACCCTGGAAAAGTCATTAAAATGTTGAGATATTTGGCAGCACCTGGTATTCAAGGGGAAAACTAAACATGTGGCTGACTTGAAAAACGTGTGCACAAAATGCTACAAAACGTGTGTATCCTGTATATCCTCCCTTCAGTGTTATGAACAAAGAGTGATCACACAAGAAGTAAAAATTTAGTTGTGCTACACTGTATTCAAGACTGAACATGGAAACACTAGAAGTATTATGTTTGTAGACTGCTGCTCACAGTTACAGAACCAAGCAATCTGTAGTCCTCGAAAGATCCCCAAGGAACCTTTCTAAGTGCTCTGAATCAGTGGATCTACAGTAGCCATTTTCAAATGGCATGCAGAGAACTCTTGGAGGTTTACCAAGAGTGCCTTAACAAGGAGACTGGTAATTGTGGATAAGCTCCATTGAAAGACCATTTTGGAGTCTTGAGTGACATTATTTGTCTTCCACTCCAATGCACAGCCACTGGGACCTACCGAGTGTGTTGCAGTGTACTCTCAGATTACACATGCCAGCCAGACAGCCAGCAGGTCCAGCCAGTGCTCCACATGAGTCAACTCTGCACCCTCCAGCATATGCCAGAATCACTTACAATGCAGAGGATTTTCATGGCACATATGCAGGGAATCCTTAGCAAACCAATTAAAAATCTAAGGGTGAAGAAAAACCACCAGTGATGCAGACTAGAAAGAATCTACTCTTAACAAACCACCATGGCGAAGCCAGAGGAGTCCCCATAGAGTTCAATGTGCTTGATTGGTCCAGGCTAACAGAGCTCTCCTAGAGCAGGGCCAAGGGTATCCATCCAGGCTGGATAAGGCTCCATTCACTGATGGGAACAGAAGCACCTCAGGCTGGAGTCGGAGGAGTCCCAATTCTGTAGAGCTCAAAGATATGCCCATTTCCACTGGTTGTTCCTACAGCTGCAGCGAGTCATACAAGTATCACAGTACTGCAAGAAGCTTTAGGCAGAATCAAATATCCCAAGGGAAATGGCATCATCACTCCACCTTTACCTCTGTGGCATTTACCAAGATCAATGAGATATTGCTCAACCCCAACTCAAACAAAATAGCACCCTTTAGATATGTCTCAGCATACCTGGCAATCCTTAGTGCTTTGATTCAATCCACTTGGTCTTGTCAGATCCACAAACAACTCGGAAACATTAGCTGCATCTACTTCAGACAATGGTGAAGATGCTGGAGCATTAAACAATATTTGTAGAGTTGGAAGAAAAGCTTCCTCAAAGCACTCCTGATTGCTCCTGAATTTTTAAAATGTGTGAAATAAAATGTGAATATGATGCATTAGAACATAAGAACAGCCCTGCTGGATCAGGCCCAAGGCCCATCTAGTCCAGCATCTTGTTTCACACAGTGGCCCACCAGATGCCACTGGAAGCCTACAAGCAGGCGTTGAGGGCATGCCCTTCCCTCTTGCTGTTACTCCCCTGCAACTGGTACTCAGAGGAATCCTGCCTTTGAGGCTGGAGGTGGCCTACAGCACTCCGACTAGTAGCCGTTGATAGACCTCTTCTCCATGAAGTTATCCAAACCCCTCTTAAAGCCATCCAGGCTGTTGACTGTCACCAAATCTTCTTGCAGAGAATTCCACAAGTTGATTATGCCCTGTGTGAAAAAGTACCTACATTTGCTGGTCCTAAATTTCCTGGCAATCAATTTCATGGGATCACTCCTGGTTCTAGTGTTACGTGAGAGGGAGAAGAATTTCTATCCACTTTCTCCACACCATGCATGACACCATGCACCTCTATCATGGCTCCCCGCAGTCGTTACAAATCTACCCAGATATAATATGTCAAAGCAAGTCATCTTTGAGTGCTCATGTATTTTAAAGTCAATACTTCAAAAGTGTAAAGACAATAGGCAGATAGAGTTGTCTCCTATGCAGGGCTAGGGCGGCAGAGCTCTATGTCTGTTTTATTTGCCTCTGAAAAATCTTTGGCCTCCCTAGAAGTAGGGAGCTGTTGTCCTGGCTCTTGTGGAACTAGGACAACTGCCTTCCACTCTCCGTTGGTCCTGTTAGGAGGCTGGGACTAGAGGCAACTGAGACATTATGCATGCAGGTGTCCAGAATGCATGTCACACATGCACCTGCAATCACTGGGAAAAGCCAGTACCTACAAACACTAAACCAATTCTGAAATCCTAGGTCCTTTGTAAGTTCTAACAAAACATACAACTTCAAAACAAGGGAGAAAAAACTCATGTTATGTTGAACAGTAGCGTCTACCTCCTTTATCCCTTTCCAACCCATTCTTCCTTCCCTCTTCTCCCCAACCTTGAGTTTCACACTAACCAGAACCATTTAAAAAGAAAAATATAGAATGGTAAAGATGACTGAAACAAACAACAGTGCTTCCACTCTCTTCCCTCTGTCCCTTTCATAGGGACATAGTATCCATTGGAGGTAGCTAGGCTCACATATCAGAATGTTTTATTTTAACAAATGTGAACCACTCCCCAGACACTGTGCAGAGGTGGACACTCCCAGACTGGCCAGCTCCATGCAGTACCTGCCATATCTGGCATGGGTGTGGGGGGGGGGCGGTGCTTTCCTACAGAATTGGAGACTGTAGGGATGGTGGGAAGGGGATGCAGGTAAGTCACAAAGCAATATCTTTCCCTGCATCCTTTGGTTTCACAGACCACCACCACTCCACCAGCATTAGAAAATGGCAGGTACTGTGCAGAGGTGGTCACACTCACCTCAACACAGTGCTTGGCAATGGGACACATTTGTCAGAATCTGACATTCTGCTGCACAAACCCAGTAGCTACTAGATGAATGTTTCAGACACTCCTGAAACTGCATCCAACTCTACCCACCCACCCACCCACACAAAATATCATGATGCCTTCTTTCATAACATAAGTATTAATCTTTCCATTATCACTCATCTCATCGCCATATACATACCATTAACGAGCATGTTCATAGAATATAAAGGCTGTAATTTGGATTAGTATCTTGAGCTTTTTTCCTTTTCTTACACTCCTCAAAACTATAGCCCCTTAGCTATCTTCATATCAAGGCTTTCTACGTACTGAAAACATCTCAGACTCAGGTAAGGGAACAAATACATGCAGTGTATTGCCAAAATCAAGCCAATGTAGAAGACCACTGCACAGAAGGCTACAGCTAGCAAATAATATATGGTGGACTTGCCCTAGACACAAAATCAAGACAACCCATTTGTGCACCACAGTTGCTATGCAAATTTCTGGAGAACAAGACTTTTTATTTTTTTTATTTTTAAGCGTGAAATTTTCACATCTTAGTCAGGTTGGAAATTCCATACTAGATACCCCCCACCCCTGGTTGCTGAATTATGGTTGTATTCAATACACATGTTGAATTCAAACTGCAGAAAAAACCAAGATATGAGAAACAGCCATACCTATTTGAGTATGCAAATAAAGGGAAAAAAACTCCCAAGCAATGTCGGAGACGTGTATCTTCTTCTGTTACTGGATTATACCACAACAAAACAAGCCGAGAAAGAAGCTTAGCACTAATCAATCGTCCAGAGAATATTAGTTTGGCTAAGCCCTCCGCAGATTCAGTTCTGAGTTCTGAAAACTGCAAAAGTGTTTGTTAGAGCTGAATTTACATATACAGTACAGAAAAATTACACGTTAACTTTTCATTCTGTTTGGATTCCATTCAGCAAGATTAATGAAATGGCATTCATCAGCTCTCAGTCATCCAAGAACTGGTATCACTTATACAGTTGATTTCTTATACCTATATTAAAATCTAAATGCAAAGAACAAATTCCCAAAGGAAAGCAACTTTCCTCCACATTCACAAATGTAAAATCTCTCATACTTGTTCTCCTTGTATGATCTTGTCTCTACTGTTTTAATTTAAAAGGGACAGAGGTAGATGCATCTGATCCTCCTTAATTACTTTCCTCCTCACATTTCTGCAAGGATGGTAGAAATAGGGTGGGGAGAGAAGGGCTGCCCCTGCAACTGGTGATTGGCAGATAATAGTTTCTGAGGAGAAGGTCCGTTATCTTCTCTCCTCACTCTCTACTATAGTTAGTTAAGAGGAATGGTCAAAAATGCCCTGCCCCCCAATTTTTCACAATAAACTTGCGCTCCAAAATATATAGATGTCTAGTAGTTGCAGCAACTCCCTTCCCCATCTTTGCTTTTTTATCTGGAGAGGAAAGAGTGAGAAAGGGAGAGAAAAAAGATGGCAACTGCTGGTATGAAAACTATTTGATGGAAGAGAAGGTAATGTAAGAGGACGTGGAGATCATCTATCATGAGACCTTTCCCCTTTCCAGGTACCCAGTTAGACAGCCTTCTGATTTTGAGTGTTTGTCCTTGAGGGTGGGCCTCCAAGATAGGCTGGGGATTCTGCTGGTATACCAATCACCCTGCTGCAGTCTCCCTACCTGAGTTGGCGGGGGTGGTCTTGGAGGTGGCATTGGGTTCCCCGACAGCTTGTCTTGGGATACTTCAATGTCCTTGCTGAGTCCCCTCTAGCAGGAGTGGCTCAGGACTTTATGGCCTCCATGTCAACCATGGGCCTATCTCAATTGGTATCAGGCCTTACCCACGTGGCAGGACATACTCTGGATCTGGTTTTTGCTGGCCAGGGAATAAAAGATCTGGAGATGGGAGAGCTTTAGATAACTCCCTTGTCATGGACAGTACAGCCTGCACTTCCAGTCCGCAACTCACTGGGGGTAGCAAGGAGGTATGCTGCCACCCCGCGGGACCGTTTTCAGGACAGCACTGGCGGGGGAAACGCGGGGTGGTGGTGGTAAGAGCACCCTCCCCAGTCCTTACAGTTATCCCCCCAACCTTCGAACTGGCAGTCACCACTTCCGTGCACATCTGTAACTGAAACTGCCTTGGTCGCCCTAGTGGGTAACCTACGCAGGGAGTTTGACGGGGGAGTGTGTTCCTGCTGGACCTCTCAGTGGCATTTGATACCATAGACCATGGCATCCTTGTGGATGCCATCCTCTCAAGTATAGGGACTGGAGGCACTGCTTTCGAATGGCTCTGATCTTTTCTTGGGGGGAGGGTCCAGAAGGTGGTGCTGGGGGATTACTGCTTGACTCTTTGGCCATTGGCTTGTGAGGTCCCACAGGATTTGGTTTTGATCCCCATGCTGTTCAATGTCTACATGAAACCACTGGGAGAGGTCATCCGGGGACTTGGACTGCATTGTCAGCAATATGCAGACAACACTCAGCTCTATCTCTCCTTATCACCTGATCCTAAGGAGGCAGTGGATGACCTAAATCGGGGCATGGAGGCTGTGATGGGCTGGATGTGGGCTAGTAAACTGAGATTGAATCTAGACAAGACAGAGGTGCTGTTGGTCAGTAGGAAAGTCAGTCAGGATGAAAGGATTAGGGATGTGCGGGGCGGTTCGGATCCGAACCGGGGTGGTTTGGAGGTTCGGTTTGGACCGGTTCGTAACGGTTCAGACACCTGAAAATTGGTGGGATGATAGCTGGCACCCAGGGGTACCTGTCACCCAAACCCCAAAGCAATCGGAGCAAGCTGTGCACTTGTTCTTTCAAGGGGAATGCAACCCCATCCAGAACTGGTCAGATCCTTTCTAGGGATGTGCACAAAACCGGTTCGCCCAGTTTGGTTCGGATCCGAACCGGGTCCGAACCAGGAGGGGGTGGTTCGGTTTTGGTTTTGTCCAAACCACCCCCTGGCTCGGTTCGGATCCAAACCGGTTCGGATCGGTTCGGACACTTGAAAATTGGTAGGATGGTAGCTGGCACCCAGGGGTACCTGTCACCCAAACCCCAAAGCAATCGGACACTCGTACGATTTTCTATGAAACTTCAAAAATCACTTAAAAATCACCCCTTTGCCCAATTCCTTTCAAATAATTCTGATAGCTTCCTTGTCCACCCTAGGAACTACCACCCACCACACTCCACTCTACGACACCCCTTTGCCCCCGACGTGAAGCTATACATTTGCTGCAATCTTAATTATTCTCTATGAGGAATTCAAAAATACTTTAACAATTCACCAATAATCAGAGGAGTGTCCAATTGCCTTGGGATTTTTTGGGTGGTAGGCACCCCTGTCTGTCTACCACCCACCCTGCTTTTGTGCCCATAGGTGCTCCACAATAGGGGATATGGACTGGTTCGGGTCCCATTATACTCTATGAGAAAAATAATTTAAAATATTTCAAATATTCATTAAAAATAATAGGGGTGTCTGATTGCTTTAGGGTTTGCATGGTTGTTGGCACCCATGGGTGCTCCACAATAAGGAATAATGGACTGGTTCGAGACCCATTATATCCTATGAGAAAAAAATAAAAATAATTTCCAAAAATTCATAGAAAATTGTACAAGTGTCCGATTGCTTTGGGGTTTGGGTGACAGGTACCCCTGGGTGCCAGCTACCATCCTTCCAATTTTCAAGTGTCCGAACCGATTCAGATCCGAACCAGGGGGTGGTTAGGACAAAATCAAAACCGAACCACCCCTTCCTGGTTCGGACACGGTTCGGATCTGAACCAAACCAGGTGAACCGGTTTTGTGCACATCCCTAGAAAGGATCTGACCAGTTCTGGATGGGGTTGCATTCCCCTTGAAAGAGCAAGTGCACAGCTCGGGAGTACTGCTGGACCTGGTTCTGCTTTTGGAAGCTCAGGTGGAGGTGGTGGCCAGAGGTGCTTTTGCATACTGGTATCAGCTGTGTCCCTTTCAGCTGCATCCCTTTCTCAAGAAGGCAGATCTGGCCACAGTACCCAGTACCCACACCCAAGTCATGTCATGGCTGGATTACTGTAACACACTCTACGTGGGGCTGCCCTTGAAGAATATTCTGAAAAGGCAGCAAGTGCAAAATTTGGCAGCTAGGATTTTATCCAGAACTGCCCACTGGGATCATAATACACCCATTCTGAAAGAGGTGCACTGGCTACCACTTTGTTTCCAGGTTCAATTCAAGGTGCTGGTTTTGACCTTTAAAGCCCTTAACAATTTGGGCCCTGGACATATGAAGGACTGCCTTCTCCCAAGGGTTTCTGCCCGCTTGACAAGATCATCAGAGGGGGCTCTGCTCCGTGTGCCGAAGGTGAGAGGCTCGGTTGTTGAGCACACGGGACAGGGCCTTCTCAGTCATTGCCCCCAGGCTTTGGAAGGCTCTCCCAGCTGGCATCCGTTCCTCAGACTCCATTTCAGTTTTTAGGAAACAAATAAAGATGTAGCTCTTCACCCCGGCTTTTAAATGAAAAAGTATTGTTTTTACTGCTGCTGCTGCTTTGTGTTTTTATGTATTATGGTTTTTAATGGGTTTTAAAATGTTTAATTAGAGATATTATTTTTATATTTATATTATCTGTACTTTTGTATTTTAATTATTCATTGTTTTAATTATATTGTAAACTGCTTTTACAAGTAAATAAATAGTAACGAGTGAGTAGGCTTTTGAACATTTACTGCAAAGTACATTTACTTCTTTCATTCCCAAAGTCCTTAATTATCAACATTATCTAGGATTGTAAGCCTTTCTTCAGGAACAGAATAAACATTTTCTGCAAAGTTGTTGCTACCTTCTCTGAGTCCAATAAATGACAGGCTAAAAATCTAAGCTAAACAACAAAATGTAGGAGCAACAAATATGCTATTAATTACAATTTACAATATAAAGTTCTGATGAAGTCAGAGGCATATTAAGTACTGACTTTCTATCAATATAATGCCTGGCCTACTGCTTCCCCCTCCATACCCTTATCAACTTTAGTCCTCCAGACTTGCTGTCAAAACATCCACCCCTTAAGAGAAGATGCATCAGGTTATTTTATCTTACCTCACTGTCTAAGAAGCCAGAAAGAAGCTGAAGGAGGTTGTGGGTGGTAGCAATTTCTTCTTCACTTTCTTTAGTCACCTCTACATCAGACTCTTCATTTCCATTATCTTCATTTTCCATTTGGGAATCTGCACCTTTTTTAGTTTTGAATGGTTCTATTCCAAACATCATTAGCTGGTCAAAGACTGCCTTTAAAGCACTTAATTTTACCTTCATTTCATCAATCTGCAAGACCTGGATTGTGTTTATTTAAAAAGAAGAAGATGATGATATTAAAAGGTAGTGTTAAACTATAAGCCAGCCATTTTGTCTCTTCTCTCAAGTTTCCAATCTATTTTTAAGGTACAATTCTGCACAAAGGAGCTTGTTTAAGGTACAAATTCACAAAGGAGCTTGTTTTGCACACTTTTCATAACTTCATAGAAACCAAAAATAAAAATTTAATGGATTTCATTATGGTAGCACAAAAAGGTGTCTGATTAAGGTAAAGTGTGCTGTCGAGTCGGTGTCTGCTCCTGACAACCACAGAGCCCTGTGGCTATCTTTGGTAGAATACAGGAGGGGCTTACCATTGCCATCTCCCGTGCAGTATGAGATGATGCCTTTCAGCATCTTCCTATATCTTCCTTCTCTCTCAAAGTGCTAACAACTCAAGGGAAAGTTTCCTATCCCCCAACCAGAGCTATAGAGTGCACCACCAAGATCCCAAAACGCACGCAATGCTCAAGCAGAAAGTGCTTCCGTGCATGCTTGGAACATGCAGAACCAATGTGGGACATATGGAAGAGATCATTCCTTTGGGCAGTAGCCCCTCGCTTCTTATGGACGTGCGACTCCAGACTGACCACCAGTGGAGGCTCCTGCTGGAATGAAGAGGAAGTAACCAACCAACAAACAGGACTGTACATGAGCAACCCACCAGACATTAAGCTGTACAAGTTTACATAAAACTGTATTTTCCCCCCAGGCTGCAGAATTTGGAACATTTTGGTAAGAGATGTGGTATGGACTGAAGAGAGAGTTGCTTTGTAGCCACAGGGAGTGACAGAACTGTGCTGGTACTAAATTTATCTCCAGCCATCTTGGCAAAAAGGTTTTCAGCAGAAACAGCCTGAAAATGAACTCGTTTGGATCCTCCTCCCAAACTCCTTTCTTCAGGTACAAGCATCAAGGTCCAGTTCTCATATGTGCTCTCACCATACAGGCTGTGCAGGAAACAACAAAAGGCTCAAAGTCCTCTCCAAATTCACAACTTCTCTACAGCTCCTGATCAGCAGGATACAAAAGTAATAACCATCACTTATTCTTGCAACCTCACTGCAAGAACCAAGGCATCTCACCTGCCTCTTCTCATTACAGCCAGTGATGTGGCATGTGGAAAATATTTCCACTAATGTATTTTTCTTGAATTTCTAAAACTCACTGCAAGTGAAAAGAAAAACCAAAACTAAAGCTAAAATTGCATTAGATTGCTGAAAAAGAAACCAGAACTAAGCATACAGCAGTGTCTCTTCTTGAGCTGCAATAAACAACTAGGTTAGTTAAGATACACTGTTGGTCAAACCAATACATTAATGGATAAAGTAACAACATGTCTTTGGGAATGCTAAAAACAAATACCTGTAAATATTTTTTCAGTGCCTTAATTTTGTTCTTTATACATAATGATTAAAATATTGTTAAAATCTGTTATACAATTGAGCTGTCATGTTTTAGAAATATCCCAATATAAATACTTGCCAAGTAAACATTGGATTTGTTTGGAATACAACATCTAAGCCATGTGAAGTGTGTATTGAGTCTCCACCCAGTCAAATATTTCAGTTGAACTACTTGGCTACTTGAAAAACTGAGATAATTATACAGCATATATTAAGATGAGGGGTTTACTAAATACATAGGTCAAGCAGCATGCCAAATCAGATTGCAATAGCTGAAATGTTGATTACTGAAAAACACAAGCTTCAAGCCCGTGCGGGCATGCAGTGCTAGCCCCTAAGCAACACCACTGGTACTCTTACACATGTGCTGTTGTGAAAGAGAGCTAAGAGTTCAGAGTGCTCCTGCGCCATGGAACTAGGGGTGTGCATAGACCATTTGGCACGGTTCAGTCCAAATTTGGACCGAACCGTACCAAAGCAAACCAATTGGGTCAAACAAATCAGCTGGGCTGGTCAGTTCGATGAACCAGCTCGAACCGGTTCACGATCGAACTGCTTGAACTGGCCCAGTTCATAAGTGAACCAGCTCTGTACATCCCTACTCGAAACTGCTCCATAAGAGTGGAAGCACATCATTGACTCTCAGGGGGAAACCCAAGATTATTAATATGGAATCAACCGTTCACATGACAGGTTCCCTCATTACCAAGCCTGTTCCCACAGCCTCCTTCCAAAAAAAGCAATGAGAGCTAAGAAAGCCCTTACATCCCACTCACTGCTTGCACGCTGACAGAGCTTCTTAAGTAAAGTTATAATGTGAACAGACCACATTAAAGAAAATGTCTTTACCTGCAACAGCAATGCAAGGTGCTGGCTGGCAAAGTCTTTGCTCTGCAGACCACAGCAGCCCAAACATAAGACTGCCATGTTTCTTACAGCTGGATGGATATTAGTAATTCCTGGAATTATCTAAAACACAGAACAACAGTGATATATAGCTCTGGTCAAGATGAATACAAGTCAGCTTTCCAAACAGCCATTCAGCTGCTTGTGTCTGGCAAGTAAGAATCTGTTCCACAATACTACATAAAAACAAACAGGGCAATGAAAGTTGGTTCGCTCCCCCAGCCTCCACTTTTTCAAGATGTCAAGATGCCGCAGATTGCTAACAGGAATATTTGGGCAGGGACACTAGAAAACATTTTTCTGAGAAAGTAACTTCTGTGAACTTTAATTGCAAGGCTGACCCAAGATCAGTACACAATTCGTTGAATGTTCATAAACATTTGCAAAATAAACATCTATGGCAATTATGATGTATCTGATATGAATATATTTTCTTCCAACAAATATTTGTTGTTGTTGTTCCCTTCAGTTCACTACCCTCCCATCCTTCCAGTGCAAGCCAGCAATGAAGGCAGATTGCCTGGGAGGTGGAATCTGCCAACCAGCTGTTCATGCCAAGCCAAAATCCAGCCCCACACATCAGCACTCAGCAAGTGATGCCTCATAATCCATTGTGGAAGTTGGAGTGGTGGATGGTTTGACCAGTTTTCTGCAAGGACAGGGGAACTTTATCACAGGTTGAAACTCTCTTGTGTCCCGACTGATCCTCCAATTTCTGTCCTCTATAACCCATATGTGGACTAAGCTCAGATATAAAATATAGATACAGAAGGCCTTAGACAATAACACTTAGACTCCCAAAAAGTTATCTAGTCAGGATACATCTTCTGAACCTTTACGCATGCTCATCTTTTGTTATGGTGCTACATACCAAGGATTCAATTATTCCATCCATTGTTGGGCCTAATCCTTTGGAAAGGGATAGCTGCTTTAGAAGTTCATTGCACATCATCAAACATTTCAGCAGTGTTTCAGGATCATTCTTTTAAAAAGAAAGAATCATAATTATACTACAGGTTTACTTCCTTCTTTGCAAAATATCAAATCAAGGATAAAATGGAAAACTGCGTTCTACTAAATTAACAACCTGTTTTTTGCTTAAGTCAGATAGAAGTTAACTCTATATTTGGAGGCAGAAAGTGGCTTCTGATAGTATGATAAGCTGCACAATAGGGTTTTGTCTCATCCTGAAAACAATAATTGACATCCATACTAACCCTCCACTAATGCACCAGGGTTCTCCATTGTAAAAGCCAGGGAGAGGCAAATTTCATTAGGGTTAGTCTGGGTTTTAGCCAACATCTCCAATTCCTAGATACCACATTTAATTTTAAGGCACTAGAGCGATTAGGAAACTAGAGTGATCAGGTTTTTCTAGCCCTCCATAAGTGAGAAATAGTCAATGTGCATAAACTCCGAACAGTGGCACTGAAGACTATAACCTGATGACAACAAGCATCAGAACATACTTGGTATTCAATGCCATTAAAAACCCACACAAATGTCTTCACATTCAGTTAAAAAATAAAATAAAAAATGAAGCGACTGAACCAAAGAGCAGCTGAACCTTTTCCATGCATATTTCCTTTGTTTGAGGCTCCTCGGCCTCCTTTAACAGGTCACTTTTAATGCTTTCCAGTTCTATTATTCTCTCTTTCAACAATGATGCCTCACTGAAATCCTGCAGAGCCACACATTTTTCCAGCGCATCTTTTGCTTCCATAAGTTTCACTTTTATTTCAGCCATCTGAAAAGAAAGCCAAAAGTTACAATGTGAAATTATTATTTCTGAAACCATTGTTAAAGTACTCCAGTGTAGATATATTAAGCCATGAGTCTCTACAAGTAGTCATGCAATCTCCACTTACTTTAAGCTGTTGCTTCCTTAATTCAGTTGCATCTAGAGGCTTTTCTACTGTGATCACTGCTTCACGAACCTCTGAAATGGTTTCAGCCACCTGGTGATGGAGGTAAAATTAGCATCAAGTCAAACCAGAAGTAAGAGGGTGCACTCTACAAAAAATGTTCTACCCCAGCAAAAACAAGAGAGAGAGAGAGAGAGAGAACAGACTGATTTGAAGAGCAAGGCCATTCTCCCATCCAGAATTTGACATCACAGCAACATTCTATAGAGATCAGCTGCGGCTTCAAGCACAATTATTCCCTTTAAATCATCGTTATCAACAGTGACATAAACATGTGCCAGAACAGATTGACTATGCAATGACATCTACCATCACTAAGAAAAATATTGGTTTTAGACAAAAATACTAGCAAATGATGTACATATGAGAAGTCAAAATGGAAATGCTTTAGCAGTAGCTATAAATGCTCACTCTGCAAGTTTTGAAACATACAATTAGAATACAACTCAAACTTACAGTCTGGATTCTTCTGTCATCATCTTTGAGAATACTGAGCAGTTTCTCTATAAGTGGTGGTACAAGGGATGGTGAAGTGGTAGGAATCATAAGAATTTCTTGTAAGACAGTCAACAATCTCTTCCTTCAACAACAAAAAAGCAGGGGAGAGAAATGAGGGTTTGACTACTTTGTTCCAAAAAACCAGAAGTGAATACACATGGTCTCCAATATTTTTTACTTAAAATCCAAGGATGGTTGATTAATTACTGCTTCAGCAATGTGTCATAAGTTTTTTGGTATTCAAAAGTCATTATTTCTTCCACATACACAAGGATCTCTTCCCTGCTGTGGCTAGAACACAAATCCACACTGGGAAGCAGAAAATGCCTTTTGCTAAAAAAATTTCAGTGCAGGACAAAAAGCAGAAACATGACCAAAGGCAAGTACAACTAAAAGGAAATCTAAAGCATCCAAAACACACAGCAAACTCTCGACTAGAGCTATGCCGAAAACCTTACTAGGCAAAATGGTAACTGCCACTCAATCTGTGCCTGTAGTAAGCACCCTAATTCTTTCCCAGATCAGCAGAAATATTTTAATGCCACTATGTTGTGGGGAGGGGGACAGAAAAATGGCTTGCACATGATTAGTGAGTAGAATGTGAGCAAGCACCTGGCTAAGCCCACAACTGGAAAGGTCCCGCCTACATTTCCCACCTACAAGTCCTTTTCCCACCTACAAGTCCCGCCTACATTTTTGGGCCTGCATTTCTGCTTCTTCTTGCGCAGGGCTGCTCAACTTTGGCCCTCCTGCAGATGTTGGCCTACAGTTCCCATACCCCCTGACTATTAGCCACTGTGGCTGAGAATTATTGGAGTTGTAGTCCAAAAACAGCTGGGGGGCCTAAGTTGAACAGGCCTGTTCTTGAGGCTCTCTACTTCATTTACATTTGCAAACCATCTGTGCAACATGTGATCAATGAACTCTTCTCCAAGGCCATCATTTTCTGACAAATACTGTTTATGTTGAACTTTGACAGTAAATAAAATGGCTGGAGCTCTGAATACAGTTTGCTTCCAGTTACTAAATACCGTATGCTCCTCAGTGTATTCCAGATCAAGCAAACTATGAATCGGACAGAAGCAATTAAGCTTACATCATGAAATCCAAAGCAGTAGAGCAACAAATACATAAAGAATCCTTTTGCTGCTAAGCTAAGCCTTACCGTCCTCCTTCTTCACTGGTATCCATACAGCCTATCATAAGAATCAGCTGCTGTCCTATAAATTCTTTGGTCATCAAATGTTCAATACAGGCCATATCTTCATTTTCTTCTTGACTGAGAGCAGGTATACTCTGAAGATAACTTAATTAAAAATAAATTGTTATTTTCAGTAGGATTTCAGCATCCCTCGCAATTCTAGGTTACTTCACCAGCTCAGGAGCCTACAAGATACAACTTGATCCACTCTACTGATACAAAGCAATGTTGCCTCAAATCTTGACAAAACTATTACAGTTCAGTTGTCATGTTGCCTTCCTCTTACTCTCCACCCACACCAGCCTTTGCAAATAAGTTGGGGATTTTAAAAGATTCTCAGACAAGTCTGCCAAAGTCACATGCCACCTGTCTGTGCTGGCAGATCTTCCTACAGACAGATCCAAGGCCTTTAAAACGCACTTTATCCCATCTAGATATTTCTGCACCCTTCTGAATATTATGGGCATACTTGTTAGCAAATATAATCTTGATGCTCTAACAAACCAACTTAATTGCTGCTCTTTATATGAAAGCATAGAAGGAGGTCACAACTTAGTAATCCAAGATTAAGAAGGATAACTATGGGAGGAAAAGCAGAATGTATATTTAACTAAAATGTTACATTTTCTGATTTACTTTTTACAATTATTAATTTACCTTAATAGATACTCTGCAAATATGGCAGGTTCTGGCAGAACGTGCTCTAAAAATTCTTCTCCTACTTGTCCTTTGGATTTCAAGTATTCACACAGAGCCTTCCAGAGTAATGCATTCTCAGCAGTTAGTTTTTCAATTGGAATTACTTTCCTTTAAAACAGAACACACACACTTCAAATAATCAAGGAATAAAGTGTGTTTTGTTTTGCCAGTTAATAACCAGTAAGCTTTAGAAGACAGTCACTGTACTTGTGCATACAAGCTGACTTTCAGATTCAAAGGGGCTCAGACTAAAAACAAACACAAGGGAGACACTAACAGTGGCCACTGGAAGGGACCGTTTGCTAGTTGGAACAGGGACAATTGCTCTCCCCATGCTAAACATAAGGGAACCAGTAGTTTTAAAAAAATGTATTTCCACTAAAGATTACAACATTACATATAACATAATCAAGGACAGGAAGATACACTACATATATATATATTGTGTGTGTGCGCGTGTGCGCACACACACACCCCTACCTCTCTCTCTTCTACATATTTAATTCTCTAAGACGTACCCGTAGCTGATCCCATGCGTGGCAGCTCTTGCGATCGTTTGGAGAGCTGCCGGATAGCCACGGGGCGAGTGGGAGGGAAGAAAATGGAGGCTGCAGAGGTGATGGCCGGCCGAAGAAAGCAGTGGTCAGGTGGCCACAACTGGGCAGCGGGCAGGCGGCCACGACCGGGCAGCAGGCGAGCAGCAGCTGGCTGGCCAGTGGGCAGCCAGAAAACGGCGGCAGCAAGGCGGGCAGCGCAAAAGAAGATGAGGTGGTGGGTGGGTTGGTAAGAAGAAGTGGGCTGCAAGTGGGAGGAGGAGATGATGGCGGTGGCGAACAAGGGGCGCAGATGCTATGTGCTGGATTGGCTAGTATATATATAAAAGGCTTAGGTGGTTGTGGAAAATGGTGCATAGGAAGCCCTGTCCACACAGTGCTTTATCAAGGTAAACAGGTAACAGAGCAGGAGCACCATGGTGATTGGGCAGTGGGGATTCCATATGTAGATAGGGAAGAGAAGCCTGTGGAATCTGAAAAGAGGAATTGTGATGGAGGAAAGAGCCCCTTGAAGAGGAGGAGGAGGTTGCCATTGTGTGCATTAGATGAGGAAACAAGATGAACAAGATCTGTTAACTCAGGAAGGGCGGGGGGAGAGAGAGAGAGAGAGAGAGAGAAGGAAAGGAAGAAAGGCAGAGGGAAAGAGTGAGGAAGAAAGAGAAAAAGGAGGGAGGAAAAGAGAGAAAGAAGGAAGGGTGAGGAATGGGCCTGGGCCTATCAGCGGCCTGAGGGGAATGAGTGGCCATGGCGGCGGCGGCAGCAGTGTGGAAGGGCCAGAAAACCGTCACCACTGTTCGGAGCTACAGAGGTGATTGGCGGAGGGAGGCAGGCAGGCAAGGGACGGGCCTGAGCCTGTCAGCGTCCTGAGGGGAACTAGCAGTCACGGCAGTGGCAGTGAGTCAACAGCTGCTGCTACTCCTGCAGATAGGAGCAGGAGCGGGGCTCAGGTGGAGAGGTATCTGGGGTTAGGGGGCTGCGGCTTGGCCAATCATCGCCAGCTACGTTGCAGCCACGACCAAGAGGGATGAAGAGGATGGAGCAATAGGATGGAGGAGCAACCACCAAGAGAGGTGAGGGAATGAAAGCAATGGGATGATGGAGGAGGAGGAGGAGGAGGAGGAGAGCAGCTCAGGTGAGAGTGGAGACAACTCTGAGGTGAGAGGGCTATGGCGGGGTTGAGGGGAGCAATCAAGTGCTAGCGCACAGATGTTCTGTGCAGATTAAGCTAGTGTGTGTGTGCAAGTGTGCGCATACACACAGGAAAGTGGGGGGAAGGGAAAGAAAAATTTAAAAATCCCTTAAGCATGACTTAAGGGAGAAGAACCACTTTTAAAAGGTATATATGACCTGTGTTCTGGCCTATAGGCACAAATATGGAAACAATGAATAACAAAACTCTATGGGAGTTGGGGATTAGATTCCAAAAAAACCCAAATCAGCCAAATTTTCAGCAAAAACTTTTTTTTGTGTGGTTTTTTTTTTTAAAGAAAGAGCCTCAAAACGCCTCCATACTCTAAAATAATGGCCAGAAGTTACACTGGAAGTTATTTCTGGCCACTCCACAACGGTGAACAGGCAGATTTTCACCTATTTTTGCACCACGGATAAAGAAACCAGGTCTCTATGACCCATCTGCAGAGATGTGAAACTGCAGTTGCCGGAACCGTAGGTGACAAGGGCCACCTGTACCGCTTTGCCCAATTAGCAGGGGTTATTTTTTTAAAAAATGGGTGTTGATTTACCATTTTCAGTAGAGAATTTGGCCTATAAACACTAAAAACAAAACATACAGGAGAACCTTGTTATCCGCATAATCGCTTATCCGCTGTGGGATAAAAAATACCTGACCTTGGCATATGTGGGGGGGGAAGAGAAAAAACACACCGACCACGTGTATCCATGGGTCAGGGATGGCCGGAAGTGACAAAATGGCTCTATTTAAGTTTTTAAAAGGAAAAGAAATAAGCAATTTTTGGCCATTTGGAGAGCATTCCAAGACACAGCATGACTCTTTGGCCAGTTTATTTCTGGCTGACCGGCAACCTAACCCCTGCAATCCCATAGCCCCAATGCCTTAATATTCACAGTTTCCATATCCGTGGCTGCAACCAGGAATGGAACCACCGCGAATATCAAGGTTCACCTGTACATAGACATCTCACTAAATTCTGGAACAAAGTTCAAGTAGGATATTACACATTGTGTTTATAATCCAACCAGGCCCTTTTAAATGCATGGGAGAAAATTGTGGGCATGCACATCTTCTCTGCTTTCCCCCAGCATGTGGTCATCTTAATGAATGTGGGGCTCCACACAAGGTTTGTAGGCAAAAGTCCACTTTGCGGGGAGGAAAGGCAGGTTGCTTATCTGTAACTTATGATCTGGAGGTGATCCGTTGTCAGTCATGAGAAATGGGTTACTGAGCCTGCCTCTTGGATGGAATAACCAGCTCCTCTTTGGCACCCCTCCCTGCCATGCACGTGCTCCATGCCTTGCTTTTTTCAGCAGCCAGGCACCATTTTATCTCAGTTTCTTGGAGATCTGTCTGATGATAGATGACCCACACAGCATGGGATTCATTGATCAAGCACATAAGTCAGTCTTGTGTTGGAAATGCTGCAGCGGGGAGTTACCGGCAGGTCTCATGACTGACACCGGATCACCTCCAGATCATAAGTTACAGGTAAGCAACCTGTCTATCTCGAAGTGATCCGCTGTCATCATGAGTGACTAGCTAGCTTTTCCCCTGGGTGGAGGGTGCAGCCATTTCACCCACTACTGCAGGATCCGAACGTAAGTCCACAGCATAATGTTTAATGAAAGGTAGGTGCAACGACCAGGTGGCTGCAGCACAGATGTCTTTGAAGCAGAGGCCCGATAAATATGCAGCGGAAGCAGCATACGCTCTCGTGGAGTGCACACTGATGAGTCTGAGAGGTTGTTGATTCTGTAACTTGTGTGTTAGGGAAAAAAGCTCCACCAACCAATGGGAAAGCCGCTGTCTAGAGACTGAGAGATCTTTATTCTTGCCTTTGAACAAGACAAAGAACATCTTAGTTCATCTAATATCCACTGTACGTTTCAGGTAGTAGAACAGACATCTTCTCATATCGAGGGAATATAATGCCTTGTCCAGCCGAGACTCAGGATTTTGAAAGAAGGAGGGAAGAACAATGTTTTGATTCAAATTGAAGTCTGTGACTACTTTAGGCAGGAAAACTGGATCAGTACGCATCACGACCTTGTTAGGATAGAACTGTGTGTATGGCGCATCTGCGTGCAAGGCAGTCAATTCGCTTACGCTCCTGGTGGTAGTAATCACTATTAGAAAGGGAGTTTTTAAGTGTTAGGTAATGCAGACTGGCTTCATGAAGAGGCTCAAAGGGGGCCTCCATTATGGAGGCGAGAACCAGGGAAAGGCTCCATTGTTCTGTTGGAGCACGGGCGGGAGGGGGAGAGATTATTAACACCCCTCAAAATCTTCTTGCATATCGGGGGCAAGAACACCGAATGGCCTTGCCAGCCAGCATGTTTAGAGGAAATAGCAGCAAGGTGGACCCAGAGGCAGGGATGTGCACGAACCGGTTCGCAGGCCATGTTAGAGGCCTGCAAACCAGTTCGCTGATCCGGTGGTCTGACGCCGGGGTGGGTGGGTGTTGCACTTACCCCTCCTGCTGATTTTCTCCCACCAGCGCTCCATTTTTAAGCAAAATCTTCAGGGCGGCAGCGTTCCTCCCTGCCCCCTTGTTGCCTGCTAAAAGCGGAAGTAACTTCCACGCATGTGCCCACCGCCGCCATGCACACGTCACAAACGTCACTATGAGTGGAGGAAGGGATAAGTACAACCCCCTCCGCAGTCCATGCACATCCCTACCCAGAGAGACACATTAGCTAGGCCGGAATCCTTCAGGCTGGTGAGATACAAGAGGACCTGAGTAGGAGAAGCTTTCAATGGGCGAAAGCCATGGTCCTTTGCATATATAGTAAAACGCTTCCATTTACTGGTGTAACTCCTTTGAGTGGAAGGTCTCCTAGAGTTGAGAAGGATATTCTTTAGTAACCAAACTTCCAGGCCGTGAGTCGCAAGGTTCGCAGAGACAGGTGCGAAACTTCTCCCATGTCTCTCAACAGCAAGTCCAGTTTCAGAGGTAGGTGAACGGAGTTGCCGTCTGTCAGTCTGAGTAGCGATGAAAACCAAGTTTGGCACAGCCACCATGGTGCTATTAAAATCACTCGTGCATTGTCGAGTATCAGCTTGACGATTACCCTGTTGAGGAAGGGTTGAGGGGAAAATAGGTAAAGTAGGTTCCCTCCCCAGTGATGTTGAAAAGCATCCCCTAGGGAGCCAGGTCCAACGCCCGCTCTGGAACAGAATCACAGAAATATCTTGTTGGTTGCCGAAGCAAAGAGGTCTAGGTGAGGAAGACCCCACTTCTGTATTACATGGTTCAGGCAGGATTGCTTCAATTCCCATTTGTGATGTTGCTGGCCATCGAAGGCCCTGCTGAGCTTGTGGGCCAAGACGTTTTGCAGCCCCTTGATTTGCAGAGCCGTAACGAAAATGTTCCAGGATATGCACCAGCTCCATAGCTGGGAACTTAGGGTGCAGAGAGAGTGCAATACCGTGCCCCGCTGATGGTCCACATAGGCTATCGCCGTAGAATTGTCCATCAGTAACTGCACAAACTCTGAAGCAGAATTCTGAAGCAATGGGGGCAAAAGACTTGAGAGGCAGATAAGTGGCCATCAACTCCCAAAAGTTGATGTGCATGCAACGTTGGTGCACTGTCCACAGACCTTGTACGCGGTGTGCGCAGCAATGGGCTCCCCAACCCACAAGAGATGCTTCGGTGGTGACACAGAGTGATAGAGCCAGAGTGACGAAGGAAACCCCGCTCAGAAAGTTCTCTCTCTTCTTCCATCAAGTTAAAGATTTCAATATTCACAGAGGAATGTCCAGAGGAATTGCCTGGCTGTTGACATTCGGCTGGAAAGCCTGAAAGTACCACAGATGAAGAGGCTGCATCCGTAAGCGGGTGTAGAGGACTGTGGACTTGCATGAGGCCATGTTGCCCAGCAATCTCGGGACACGAACGGTTTGTTGGCGAGGGTCGTGTTCAAAGTGGGTGATGAGCATGCAAATCTGTTGGTACCCATCTAGAGGGAAATATGCCCATTTTGTTTTAGTGTCTAACAGGGCGCCTATAAAGTCTATAGTCTGAACTGGCTGAAGCCTGGACTTGGTCCAGTTGACTTGGATCCCCAAGTCTTGCAGGAGACACAGCGTGAATTGGATGTGAGATTCCAATTTGGCTCTGTCAGTGTGCACTAAGAGCCAATCATCGAGGTATAGGAAGACAGTGATCCCCCGAGTCCTCAAATAAGCAATGATCACGGACATACATTTCATTAAGACTCTGGGTGCCGTGGATAACCTGATGGGCAGCACCCTGTATTGGAATGCTAAACCTCCAATAGCAAACCTCAGAAATTTGCAATGATTGTCCTGGATCTCGACATGAAAATACGCATCCTTGAGATCTAACGTGGCAAGCCACTCCTCCTTGGCCAGGAGCGGAAGAATTCCTTGCAACATTGTCATACGGAATTTTTGTGTATCCATATTGGTTTAGGTCGCGGAGATCCATAATGGCTCTGATTCCCCCGTCCTTCTTGGGGACGAGGAAATAGAGGGAATAAAAACTCTGAAGGCTATCTGTCCACCGCACCAGAACTACTGTGCCTTTCTCCAACAAGGAGTGTACCTCTTGCCATAGGGCCGGAGCTGGAGGGGTGGACTTGATGCCCTTGAAACTTGGCAAAGTTATGAAATCGATTGAGTAGGCAGAGCTGATGATTCGTAAGACCCACTGGTCTGATGCTGGGGGTGGCAAATGAGTTGGTATTGAGGGTATGCCACCAGTGGCCAGTGGAGTGGTATTGAAGGTGTGGGCCGGCAATGATGGTGCAAGCGGTGGACAGTCTCCCAGATCAAAGAGACTGCTTGGAGCTGTCCTTGTTGGTACAGGGACCTTGATTTTTGGTGCATTAACCGTAACCCTTCTTATGGTAGGGTTTAAAGGGCTTTCTGTAGTCCTTTTGGTCTTGATATTTAATCCAGCATGTTGATGGTTGTATGACCTGTAGTGAGAAAAGCCTTGTGAAGATGTGGCTGTAGTCGAAAAAATTTTAGCTGTGAATTTCGATTTTTAAAAAATCTCTATAGTTGAGTCGGTAGACTTGCTGAAAAGACCTTTTCCATCGAATTGAAGGTGTTCAATTCAGTCCTTCATCTCGGGATTAAGAGTAGTAGACCTTAGCCAAGCATGGCATCAAATAGAGACCACCGTCGTCATAGTTCTCGACTCAGTTTCAGCCAAGTGCTTATACGTGTTCAACTGTTGACAGGTAAGATCACCGCATTTCATAAGAATGTCATTAAATTTTTTGATAAGGTCACCTGGGTTTGATGTGGTCAGTTCGCTTCTGAAGGAGTCCCAAATACAGTAATTATAGCGGGCCATGCAGGCCATATAATTCGCTATGTAAATGGATAGACTCGCAGTGAAATAAATACGCCGCCCCAAAACATTGAGTTTTCTACCCTCCTTGTAGGATGGAGTAGTATGGCAGTGGCCAGGTTTAGAAAACGCACAGTCAATTACTAAGGGGGCAGCACGGTTGAGTAGGTAGAGTTTGTCATCTTCTTGCACATGACAGAGTGTCTCTAAACGCTTCGACATAGGAGTGGATGTTTGCAAAACTTCCCAACAAGTTTTAGCCACCTTAGTTATAACAGGCAACATAGGCAACGCAATCGGTTGCGTGGATTGAACGGTTGCCAACATCTTATAAACAGGGTCCTCAAGGTCAGCAGCAGGACGTTTGATCTCAAGCTCTAGCATCTCCGCCATCTTCTGAATCATTTTAGTGTATGATTTCAGTTCCTCACTGGGAGACGTGGAAAGCCTTGGAGGCACATCCGAGGGCGGATCAGAAGGATGTCGTGGTATATCGTCGAAGTCCATGTCTGTTTTGGAGGAATCCTCCTCAGAAGATTCTAAGGGCTAAAGAGGGGCAGGCAGAGGCGGGTCCGGAACCAGCCCAACAGGAGGGACAGGTAACTGAGGAGGAGGCTCCATCAGTAACATGGAGGCGTCAAGTGGCATAGGTGTCATCTGAACACACTGGTTCATGAGCACAGGTGGTACAGATGGCTTAGGAGGCAGCATCACCAAACACTGGACAGGTGGCACCCACTGTGGTACAGGAATCATAGGTTGACGAGGCAGCAGGCCTTGTAGCATACACTGAGTTTTCCAGCGTGGTGTAGTGGTTAGAGTACTGGGCTAGGACTGGGGAGACCCGAGTTCAAATCCCCATTCAGCCATGATACTAGCTGGGTGACTCTGGGCCAGTCACTTCTCTCTCAGCCTAACCTACTTCACAAGGTTGTTGTGAGGAGAAACTCAAGTATGTAGTACACCGCTCTGGGCTCCTTGGAGGAAAAGCGGGATATAAATGTAATTAATAAATAAATAATTTATTTATTTTTAAAAAACTGCCAAATCTAGTTGTGCCAATGGTGAAATATTGTGCCTAAAACCACAAGCATGAATGGGATACTTCGTGGGCACCAAAGGTGGTGGCACAAAGGCAGGCATTGATTTCAGGGGTGAAGCAGTGGCAGGTGGGATGATTGTCGGCACTGTATAAGTCGAAGACCTGGCTCCAATCTGAAGAGGAGACATCGAAGGCATCTTCGGAGGTACATTGTCGTCATCGACCTCGGTATCCAAACCAGTGGTCAGGAACCCCTGGAACATAAAACCCGAAAGGGTATGCATGGCGGAGTCTGGAGCACTCAACAGTGACTTAGCAGTACCCTCATCCAACAAGGCATCATCCGCAGTATCAAAAAGCATAAGAGGAGACTTCAAGGGTGTCCTTGCTGGTGATAGAAACAGTGGTTTATGTTGTTGAAGAACAACGGCAGCTTGGCTGCTGTCGGAGATGACGGATGAACACGATGCAGGATGCCAGCATCAACAGTCGACATCAGGAAGTCAAGGGAAAGACTGAGGTAGTCGGAACCAGGAAACTCGGCGTCAACATCGATGTCGATATGGCAGCCGTTGTCAAGATCGACGGAATGGTCGAGGGCACCGAGCATGACGGCATTGAAAGGGCACGAAAAGACCAGCAGCTGCATCAGTAGGCGGTGGTTTCGACAACGATGGCACCAGCAGTCGATATTGGACTGTTGATAGCGAGGGAGTCCTCTACCTCAAGGAATGAGACGACTTCAACTTACGCTTCTTCAGAGGTGGCGAGTTGCTATCAGAGGCCACACAATGTCATTTACGCTTCTTATGCACATGGTCAGAAGACTTGGGCTTCTTGAAGGCCATCTCTCAAGATAATCCCACAGGGTTTGAGACTGTGTGCGCACAGACCCCGGGGCAGACACTGAAAGAAGGCCTGTTGATTTTGACACCGAAATTGGTGCTGGTTCCTGCCTTGGCGTCGGCAGACACAGCGGGTCTCTGCAGAGAGTGGCTCTGCTTCGAAAAGGACCTACAAATCCTACAGAAAGCTGGGACATGCTGCTCCCCCAAACAGAGTTCATGTTCATCGGTCAAGGGAAGTTTAGCCCAACACTGAGAACAATGCTTAAACGTCGTCTTCTTTCTCTCAGTCATGACTTTTCCCAACGGCAAGGCCATGGAATAAGAGTCGTCGAATCCGAATCAAAGTCCCAAGAATAGTCAACTCACAGTCTGAGGTCAAAGCACCGAAAGTCCAAGTATGTGAAGAACGAATCCAAGGAGAAAGACGAAGAATAGTCCAAAAGTAAGCACTAGAAATCTGTGCAAAGTAATGCTTTCTTTTCTAGAACTGAGGAGCAATGAACCAGAGATCTCAACACATCAGCAGTCGAAAAGAAACCGAGATAATGGTGCCCGGCTGCCGAGAAAAGCAAGGCACAGCAGGGAGGGGCGCCAAAGAGGAGCTAGTTAATCCATCCGAGAGGCCCCTGCACAGTAACCCATTTCTCATGATGACAATGGATCACTTCCAGATCTACGCATACCCACATTTAAGAGGCTTATTTGGAGTGTTGTCCAAACTGGCCAATTTAAAACGTCATGACACTTTCCAAAATAAATAAAAATGATGTGAAACTCTACCAGCAGAAGCCTTTAGCTTACTTATTTCACTACTGCATAGATAATAATTCCCTTTCCTCCCTGGATTAAAAAGTCCCGAAGTTAAAATCTCATCATACAGAAATACTCTTTGAAGACATGTAACCAATATACACACCTGTTATCAAGTTCTGAAAGTTCTGAAAATTTTTTAATCAAGTCATCAATTGGAAACAGTGAAAACAAGGCATTAAGTGCTGGAATCCCCACTTCAGGGCAACTTTCCACATCCAACCGATGAAGCAATTCCAACACATTCCCCTCAGCCAGACCTAGCCAGGCTTGAAGAAGCTGCTTCTGTACCACCTCTTTCACAGTTTCTATTAAGCACAGAAATTACAACTACAAAGTTAATTATTCTGAATATGTATGTCTAATAATAATCTTTATTATGGTCGTTGACCAGCACAAGTTGTAAAACAGTAACACTATACAGTAAATGCAATATAAAGAAAGTGTTCCAGTATTACGGAGATTAAAATTGATGTAGCATTAAGACTGAGGGGGAGGGAATCTAAAAATACAAAATTTTAAAACATGATATAAAACACAAACAGAATAGATAAAATGCATGTAAGCTAAAAAGGACTCAGCCAAACACTTTGTTTCAGTCAAAAAGCAGTATAAAATCAGAACAAATTTAAAAGAGGGGATAATCAGCATTCTATGGGGTCCTGCTCAGCACAGAGTCACTGAAAATGCTAGTAAAATACTAGTGAAATAGATTAAAATAATAGGGCAGCTTATTCCTGCTTATTAAACAATTACAACTCCAAACACAGCTCAGCTCCCAATCTGGGAGGAGATATACAATTCAGGGGCTCTATAAAGTGTTAGCATTGAATTAGCTACTTTTAAGCTGGCAATACCTATCCCCACATGCCCAGCTACAACTAGCCAAGATATGAGTACAAATTGCTCTGGCATTGTGTCGTTTATTTGTCCATTTTTAGGCTCTTCCGAAAGCGAAGGGCTGCACTGCAAAATTTGGCTACCTGTCTAGTGGAAGAGGAATTACTTCCTTCCAGGAGCCTGGCAGTCATCTGAGGTAGATCGAGACCTGGGAATTTGACTGTCAGAGGGTGAATGAAATCCCGGCGCAGGTCTCTGTAGAGCAGGCATTCCAATAGTACATGGGTAACTGTTTCAACTTGACCCTCGCCGCATGGGCAAAGCCTCTCCCCATAGGGGATCCCTCTATATCGTCCCTCTAAAAGGGCTGAAGGCAAGGCATTACATCTTGCCAAGGTGAAAGCTTTTCTAAGAGGGGGCACCTCCAGGGCAGTAAGATAGGGTGCTGGGGGAATATGTATGTTAAAATGCAGTTTACCCTATACTGAATATCACTTATATATTTAGACATTATCCCAGTTAGTGCTTTTCAAACTAAATGCAGATAAAATGGTACATAAACTGCTTCACAATATAAATAGGCATGTAATAATGAAGGCTTAATATTTTGTACTAAAACACCTTGCATCTATGTTTCCATTATATTTATATTGGCTGACATCCAGACTAACACTGTGCTGGCACCATGGTGGAAAAGCAATTTTTGCTGACCTCTCTTTCCCTCTGTGCCTCCTGAAAATATGTCCCTAAGGGCCACGTAACAGGATGGATATTGGCCATTTCACTAGCACTGAAACAATGGTACATAACACTGAAAAAAATGGGTACATTTGAAGAAGTAGGCAAAACAAGGAAATAAAAGTTCAGATTTAAATATATATCTTACCTGATCTATCATTAAGCCCTTGCTGCAAAATATTAACTCTCTGGGCTATTGTCAAAGCTTTCATATGAACCTTTTTGGCAAGAACCTTTTAAAGAAGAGTATACAGACTTTTAGTCTTTGACTATTAATGAATTTCTACGAATCAGAGCAAGCAGCTCATCTAGGCCCCTTTGAACTGGGTCGATACACCTTTTACAGTGATGTGCATCATCTTGAGAAGGCCACTAGTGGTTGCTCATGACTACTTGAAAGCTTCTAGAGCTGGATCTGCACCACAACATATAATAGTTAAACAGGAAGGCACAAAGTGCTCTTCTAACATAATCTATGGTTACAGTCATTAATCTGAAACCAATTCCAGAAACAAAATCCAACCATATCATCCTCAATGAAAAGCTATCCTATTAAAATGGACTAAATGTCTCATCTGACATACTCAATGTTGCAACAACTGGTTTCGGAGACTGTTCAGGTCAACTACTCCAAGTTCCTCTGCAGTCTGACTTCAGTTCATTCTTTGAGCAGCCTAGATTGGGTGTCATGCTAGTGTGTCCTCATAAATAGTAAGGACATATTTGAAAGCTTGGCATGTTCACCCACTGCTTCTGGGCTATTTCAAATAAATTACAGAGAAACAAGGTGCAGAGTTGGAAGATTACAAATCCCCAATAAGTCTCAAACAATAAAGCTGTTTTGAACAGCTTTTATTCTTAGTACTGATCAGAAGGAAAAACTAACAAGAGTTGTAATTGTAATTTTATTTACGGTCATTTACAGCTAGATGGACATCGATTAGAACAGGTAAATCAAATAAAATATTTGGGGGTAATCTTTCAACAGAATGCTGGGAAATCAGCACATATTAAGTATGGTCGCTGAGTCGGCGAAACGTAGCACAACAGCAATCTTAAGATTTTTTAGAACTCAGGGTGCAGGTTTCATTCCAGCTGCTTTAAAGCTCTATTCTGCAAAGGTCATTCCTCAGTTATTGTACAGTATTCAATTAGGTCCATATTCACAATTTGACATTCTGGAAAGAAGCCAATCAGGATTCTTGAGGAACTTACTTGGCACTCCGAAATGTACAGCGAATGTGATTTTAAGGACGGAGGCTAGCTTTTAAAAAACTGAATCTCGGGCTTGGCTTTTAATTATCTATTTTTGGTTGAAAATACATCTGCGACCTCAGGTTTAATTCCTGAGTTTCTCTCAGCTAGTCCCCAGTCACTATAGTGTGTTACAGTAAGTAATAAACTCACCTCTCTAGGTTTAGATCAAGCTCAATTGCTGGAACTGGGTCTAGCGAATGTGAAAAGAGTAGTGAGACAACGCCTTGTTGATATTGAGATCCAAGAGAACTGGGCTGTACTTCCAGAGTTTTATAGAGTAATAAGAACTAAGATGGACCTTTCCCCCCACAAAATATCTGTCAACTATCACTTTTTCTAAGTTTCGATGGATATTCATGAGCGTAAGGGTTAATTTCTTGCCATCTGCACTTTTAACTGGGAGGTTTCAGGGTGTGCCTTTAGAAAAACG
Source organism: Hemicordylus capensis (assembly GCF_027244095.1). NCBI lineage: Eukaryota > Metazoa > Chordata > Lepidosauria > Squamata > Cordylidae > Hemicordylus > Hemicordylus capensis. The sequence goes on from NC_069661.1 coordinate 117,386,843, forward strand.
ATGCTGTAGTTGCGGGTCAGGAGATACAGAAACTGTTGCACATATTCTTCTTCACTGCAAATTCCATTTATACCTTAGGGAATGTCTTATTGCTCCTTTAATATGTAAACTGGTAGATCAGTCCAATGGAAATCTTGTTAAACATCTGCTCTCAGATAAAGATGCTTCAATTTCTATTTCTGTAGCTAAGTTTAGTTATATTGTTTTTAAAAGATATAATGGGACATCATCCTTATTGTAACAAGAGTTGTTATTTTATTCTGACGTAAAAACACAGACAGACGCCAAAGATACCCTATAGTCTGTACTCAGCAGTTTACACTACATGGTAAATATGAAGATTTTTTTTCTCCCAGGAAGAATAAAGCTGAGTTCTCAACTGTTCTGTTCTGGTTCTTTTAAAGGTTGAATATTTGAGAGGCCAAGTATCACTGGTGGCCTTTAAGAAGCTTTAACATCCATCTTTTTAACCAGGCTTTGGTCATTTGTAATTGTTTCAACTGTCTTTGTTTCTTGTTTGGTTGTAAACTGCCAGTTTAGGAGTATAGAAATAAATACATATTGACAAGATCAGTTTACCTGATATGCAAGTTTCCTGACTGTCTCTTTTACATCCTTGGTACGACCTACAATTTTGGACAGGGTTTTAGCTGATGGACCAATACATGACAACACAGCACGTCTGACTTCAGAGTTGGAGTCATTCTCAATCAAACTGTTGTAAACTGGAGGGAAACAAGTATTGTACATGGTTTATTAATGACTTGGAAATGCAGACAAATAAAATGAAAGCCAACAGGAAGCAGCCAGCACATACATGCTGTCCATGTGAGATTATTATCAGTCATGCACTATACTCAGTGTACTGTGACACAATGAAGTTGAAATTAATAAATCGAGCCACTTGAGAATAATTTTTAAGATAAAACACACTGTTGAATTAAAGTAAAAGATGAATGAATGAGCAACAACATACCATTAACCACAGGGCAATCATTGTCCTTCGGATCTTGGAGTCTAGACAGTGCCAGTATGGCTTGAATTCTCACATTTGGAACTTTGTCTTTTACTCTGAGCAACATGGCTCTGTTTATTTTATCAAACAACTCATCTTCAATCTGAGCATTCTCTGGCAGACTTCCCAAAAGCTTGTTAATAAGTTGGCACACTCGAAATCTTACTGCGTTGCTGTTAGCATTGTGAGACTTAAAAAAAGAAGCAGGGAGTTACTATTCTTTTGCATATAAAATTTCATTATTCATAAAGACATATTTCAAAGATGTGCATGTGAAAATCTCATAAATTAATATTGTGTGAACCTAAGAACAAAATTTAGTCTTACAGTTCTAACAAGACCAGTCCATTTCAGATTAGTATATTTTAAAGCACGGAAGACACCAGTCCCAGACCAGAGCTACTGTGCAGAGACCTCTGGGCTTAAAGACAGCAATTATCTGTTCTGTGGCCATTGCCACAGAACAGATATGAGGGCTGCAGGAATAGCGACCACACAGCCATATTCTATGCAAGCCAGTGGATAACACTGGAATCTCATGGCTACATCACAAGTCCTTTTTTGCCAGGCTTCAGAAATTCTTGCCTATGCAATGGTCATCAGTAACTAGTGGCTTTGACAGAGGACAAGCTACTCCACCTCTTTGCTTTGCCTCATTGGGGTGGGAAACATTACTGTTGCATCCAAGACAATTTTAACCTATATTAAGTGATGCTGACTATTACGTTTTCATCACATAGTCAATTTCTGTGGTGATTCATATGGTGACCACTAAATAAATCTCCCTTTTACAATCCAATTTATCTATTCACATTCAATTTTTTGTCGGTACATTTTTGTTATATGGTACCTCAATCAGGAAGTTGAACAAATAATTCAAGAGTGAATTCTCCACTTCCTCCTCCTCTTCTTCAACATCATCTTTCTCGGGCTCATAAAAAGAAACAACAAACTTGGCTGCAAAATTTATCACTTGTTCTACTGCAGGTTCTCGTTTGTAGATTATCATGGCGTACTTCAGGTAATTAATGAACTCCTCATGAAAATGGTTTTTGTCCTGTAACTAAGAGCAAAATTACACAGTGAGCGATACAATCCTAGCATCACAACTGAACAATAATAGCAACTGAATAATAATAGTTAAATAAGGGGTAGATTCAAGATTAACCATCAATTCATTTGACAACTCTTCACCGCCCATTGAGATCACTTGAGGAGGTCCGTCTCCAGTTGCCACCAACTCGTTTGGTGGCTACACAGAGACGGGCCTTCTCAGCTGCTGCCCCAAGATTGTGGAATGCACTCCCTACTAAGATACTAGCCTCCCCATCACTGGCAATTTTTAAGAAACTTCTGAAAACACATCTCTTCAACCAAGCTTTCTCAGCTTTTTAAAACTTATTTTTAAATTGTTTTGGCTATTTAATTGGTGTTTTATGATGTTTTAATTGTTAATTATTATTTTATGCAGTTTTATAATTTCTGTTTTAATTGTTAATTGATTTAATGGTGTTTTAATGTAAACCACCCTGAGCCTTTTGGAAGGGTGGTATATTTTTTAAATAAATAAATAAATAATTTTGTGGGAACTTTTTTCTACTGAAGACTACTACTCTTTGGACAGGGCTAGAAAAATCCCAATGTGCCTAGAAATTTAATATATTGTTCAGACTAGGGCAGGATTAACTCGTAAAACTTGATGCCAGCTCCTAAATATGTTCTGCTGATGCCTAGGAATTTGAAGCATTTTTCCAGCCTTCTCTTATGAGAAGACTATAACTGTAATCAACAGCACAGCCACTACATTGTTTATAGTATCTCTATTGTACGTACTATAACAATGTGTATTGCAACAAGATATTCCATGTAATAGATTAATGGCTAAGCAATCACTCCTCAAAGGACTGATTTGTTTCCTACACACTTTTATGTTTATTTGCACATGATTAAACTCGATGTTTGAATTTCAAACTATTTAGATTGTGTTGGACTGAAAAGATTAGTGGCAATTTTTCAGAAGAAAAATGCTTGGGAAGTTCTGTAGTTTTAAAGCTGTTCAACACAAGATCAAACACAAAATCAAGTAGACTGAGGCACAATTCAACTGGCTCTGCAAGGTATTTTAAGAAAGTTTGGAAGTCTTTCAAATTCTAGACTGCAAACTATACAGTAGTAAGATCCTCTTCCACATAATTTATATTTTTAAGCTGGAATTGCAAACAACTATACCAATGTAAATGTTTAGGATTTAAGTGTGAAGAACACTGTTAAAGTGTTCCAGTCACCAAATGGACAAACTATATGTGAGATAAAAACCTAGATGCTAGCAAATCTGCAGTTTTTAATGTCAACTATTTCTAACCAAAAGGCTTGTCTCAGTCACTGCTGCTTGAGAATTGGTGTAACTGAGGCTAAGAAAGGTTTTTAAACAGTCACTCATACTGTGACAAAGCAACTCAAAATTGCTTCGAGACAATCAAGCCAGAGAGCTTTGGTAAAATGGAAGAGATGGTTCTGAAAAATCAACATACCACCCAGAAATGACAAACATAATGATTTGTGTGGGGAGGTACACCAACAATATTTTTTGTGGACAACTAAATTTATATGCATTTATTATAGCAAGATACGAGCTGGGAAGCCCCCATTTCATATGCCACCTTTGCCATAAACTCAATAGATGCCTTCAGCAAATCCAGTGGCATGGCCACTCTTGGACCGGAGCGGCGGGGACACAAATGTCCCTGGACCACTAGGATCTGACCAGGATCCCCCCAGAGCACACAACTGGGGAATGAGCTGCTCACTAGCTGAGAAGGCATGATGTTGCCCATGCCCCCTACGTTGGCATGCTTCCGATGTTGACACAGGGCTGGCACTCGGGCAAGCATGTGTCACTTGTTCCCTTCCCAGAGGTAGGCCGTGGGATATAAAGCAAGCCACTACTCCTCCATATCAACTGAGAAGAGGAACATTCCTGCATCAGCTCCATTACCCTTTCTACGCCTTCTCCCTCTCCCCCGCCCTCTCTCTCATACATTCAGAGGAGCTAACATTCTCCATGTGTGGGAGATGTTTTGTTTATTTAGCTTGGCTGGTTTCCTTTTTTTTGTTTTAGTTCAGTATTTTAAAATTCTGCTTTTCAACCTGTTTCTTTTTCTGCCCCCACTAACATCTTTCCTAATGGATGCATTTCAGTCATAATTTAGTTTTTAAGTGTACAGTTTTAACAGAAACATTTTATCTATGTTGTGAGCCACTTTAGGGATGCAGTCAAAAGGCAGGATACAAACCCAATAAATATATATTTACCTCATTGTATGCATGCCTCAAAGATGTCACAAGTTTTGCATGATTTTGGTGAGGTTTTTGAGCTTGCTCAAAGGCCTTCTTAATATGGAGGGTCTTCTTCCCTTTCATGGCTGCAAAGAAATGAGTAATTAAAGGAAAATCTTAATTGAATGTTCTCATATTCACTGGGTAAATCCACTAGCTACTGGCATCACTTTGCTGTTACCATAATGCAAATACATAACTGCACTACTTAATTTAAACCCTTTTGATTGTAATCTTATTCAAGAGCTAGTAAAATAGTTATTATAACAATTTAACCAAATTCTGTTTTAAAGATAAATACCTGGCCTTTCTACCAATAGTCTCAAAAGTGAATGATCTGCAAAACTAACAAACAATATCTTCATCAGTCTCAGGTGAAATAATTGGCTGTTAAACAGTCAGTCACAGAGACTATCTATCCACATCCCATTTTTTATATTTTATACACACAGACGGTAGAGGGAATTTAGTCAGATCCAAAGTAACCTCTGCCAATAAGCAAGTATGAAATGAGCTTCTAACTGCATTAGTAGCTATTTTCTCATTACATGTTCTGGTTGCATGCCTTTAGAGAATTTATTCTAAAGCTTGTCTACTATCTGAGAAAAATAATACCTGTACCTAACAAATTATACCACCACCACCTATCTTGTTTGGGAAGAAGTCTTACAATTATTGGTATTCACTGAACTTTTAATATTTTGGAAGGGAGATGTTGCCTGTTAACAGGGCATAGCTATAACTGAGTGACAGGGTTCAAAGAACACGGGCCCCCAGCTCCTGAGGGCCCTCCAGCTCCACCCCTCCCTATTTTCTTCATTATCTCCCTCACTCTGGGGGGCCGCCAGAGAGAAGGATGAACAGGGCCCCCTCTCCCCTAGCTATGCCCCTGCGGCTGTAAACTAAAGCAGGTTGGTTAACTAAAGCAGGTTGGTTTACAAAACCAATACATGAAACTATGTTCTCTGAACTGTTATAAAGGGAAAAAATATGCACATTTCAAATAATCTTTAACTGGGCTTGCCACTAGTGCTCAGAAACCCAGGTTTCCGCATTACCTGCTCAGTTCCTGTATGTCAGTCTCATGGGAGCAGGGCCAGCATAAAAAAAAAAAAATGTCCATCCCCATGCTGTGAACTTCATGCTCACTTCCATGAAAACAAGTGAAACATTTTCATCTCTCAGATGATAAATGGCTACCCCAGCAGTACAAGATCATATTTCCTTTAATAACATATAAGCCTGAATTGCAACAAAGTACATATGGTGAGTTTGTGCAGTCTAGTCTGACATAAATGTGCTCAGGACTATGTCCAATTCCCAGCAGGGCTTTCGAGTGACCATGTAGGATCATATCCTTAAATTACAACAAAACCTGAATTAAGGCATAACTAGGATTGCAAACATCTGATGGGGAGTAAAGAGCTAAACAGTTGAAGCTTTTCCTGAAATTGAAATAAAGTAATGGAGAAGATTCACTTGCCCCATTTCCAATTCTCTGTGCATCAATTACTGATAAAGGTGAGGTTAATCGGCTTTATTGTAGATGATCACAACCTGCAAGAACCTCTAGTACAGGAAGATGAAGTTAAATCAGCACTCCAGTCATTACCAAGTCGGAAGGCTACAGGAATTGATGGAATAGGTACAGAAATATGGCAGCAACAGAAGAAGCATCACTCAAAGCTCTAACCAAACTATGCCAGCAAATTTGGAGAATGACACAGCGGCCAACAGACTGGAAGAGGTCAGTCTACATACCCATACCAAAGAAAGGAGACTTAGATTGTGCAAACAATCCACAATATCCTTAATTTCACATGCTAACAAAAGAATGCTCATGATCATCCAATGCAGGTTACAGCCCTACATGGAAAGAGAAATGCAGGATGTTCAAGCTGGTTTCAGAAAAGGCCAAGGAACAAGAGACATCATTGCTGATGCACGCTGGATAACTGGGAAAGCCAAAGAGTACCAAAAAGAAGTCAATATGTGCTTTATTGACTACAGAAAAGCTTTTGAGTACATCGACCATGTCAAGTTGTGGAATATCCTTAGGAAAATGGGTGTCCCAGAACAACTCATTGTTCTCATGAGAAACCTATACACAGGACAGGAAACTACAGTCCAGACAGAACAGGGTGAAATAGACTGGTTCCAGATTGGCAAAGGTGTAAGACAAGGCTGTATACTTTGTCTTTATTTATTCAACTTATATGCTGAACATATATCAAGAGAAGCTGGACTGGAAGAAGATGAGTGTAGTTTTAAAGCTGGAGGAAGAAACATCAATAACCTGCACTACATTGATGACACTACTCTGACAACTGAGAATGCGGTCTCAATGAGATCTGCAAGCTCCAGTAATGAGAGTCAAGGAGCACAGTGAAAAAAAATGGGACTAAATGTAAAGACTAAACTAATGACAACTAGTACAACAACCAGCCTCAGAACTGATAATGAAGACATTGAAGTGGTGGACAGATTCTGCCTTTTAGGATGAACCATCAACAGGAAGGTTGCCGGTTCAAATCCCCGCTGGTTTCCCAGACTATGCGGAACACCTATATTGGGCAGCAGCGATATAGGAAGATGCTGAAAGGCATCATCTCACACTGCACTGGAGGAGGCAATAGTAAACCCTTCCTGTATTCTACCAAAAGAAAACCACAGGGCTCTGTGGGCGCCAGGAGTCGAAATCGACTTGATGGCACACTTTACCTTTATCAACAGTAAAGGATCCAGCAGTCAAGAAATACGCCACAGACTATCACTTGGTAGGGTTGCAATGAAGGCCTTGGAAAGGATATTTAGATGCTGTGACATGTCTATACCTACAACGATTAGAACCGTTCGGACAATGGTTTTTCCTGTGACACTCTATGGATAGTGGTGTGCCCGGACCGGTCCGGAGCCATGCAAAAGGCCTCCGGATCGGTCTGGAATTCGGCCGGTCCAGCGGTCCGGCGTGGATGGAGTGTCGCTTTAAGGGCGGGGGGGTAGTACTTCCCCCTCCCGCCGCTCTTCCCCCTTCGTCGCTCGACTTTAAGGTAACGTTTTTGGGGTGGCAGGGTTCCTCCCTGCCGCCCCTGCCCCCATCGTTGGCTGCAAAGCTCCAGAGCAAATAGAAGCTGGCACCACGCATTTGCGCGCCTGTTGCCGCTGCCAGTGCGCGTGCTGCATACACGGCACGCGCACACACCGGCAGCGGCGACCGGGGCGTGCGCACCGCAACGGGTGCATGCGTGGCACTTTTACTTGCTCTGGAGCTTTGCAGCCAACGATGGGGCAGGGGCAGCAGGAAGGAACCCTGCCGCCCCAAAAATGTTACTTTAAAGTCGAGCGACGGAGGGGGAAGAGCGGCGGGAGGGGTAAGTACTACCCCCCTGCCCTTAAAGCGACACTCCCCCACCCCCACCGGACCATGCCTCTGTGGTTCCATACACATCCCTATCTATGGATGTGAAAGCTGACTTTGAAGAAGCAAAAGAGGAGAGCCAGCATGGTGTAGTGGTTAGAGTGCTGGACTAGAACCGGGGAGACCCGAGTTCAAATCCCCATTCAGCCATGAAACTAGCTGGGTGACTCTGGGCCAGTCACTTCTCTCTCAGCCTAGCCTACTTCACAGGGTTCTTGTGAAAGAGAAACTCAAGTATGTAGTACACTGCTCTGGGCTCCTTGGAGGAAGAACAGGATAGAAATGTTAAATAATAAGAAGAAGAAGAAACAGAAAAAGTATTGACACTTTTGAACTTTGGTACTGGAAAAGATTTTTGAGGATACCATGGACAGACAGGAAAACAAACAAATGGATCAGAGAACAAATCAATCCAGAAATTTCACTGGAGGCACAAATGACCAGGCTCAAATTGTCATACTTCAGACTTATCTGAAACCAAGTCCCTTGAGAAGTCGATAATCCTGGGGAAAGTTGAAGGAAAGAGAAGAGGACCAGCAGCAAGGTGGGTGGACTCGATTACGACAGCAATGAATGCACCACTGAGAGACCTTAAAGGCCAAGTTGAAGACAGATCATCCTGGAGAGAATCTATCTATGTAGTCACTTAGAGTCAACAACAACTTAACAGCACTTAATCAATCAATCAATCGCGACACTGGAAGGGGGCATAGAAACAATATACAACACAAATGCTTAATGTTGTGACAGAGCTAAATAGCCATAAGAAAATACAGATAATTAAAAGGTGTCTTTAAAATAACCTCAAGATTTTTTTCAATATAAACTCATCCCCATTATAGCAAGAACAAACGAAACAGCTTTTCAGGAAAACCCATTTTCTGGAATGTGGATTACAATGGAAGTGAGAGATTCAGGTTCAAACTCCTGCTCAGCCATGTTTTGTTTCTTTTCACATTTATATCCCACTTCTTCCAAGGAGCCCAGAGGAAGGATATACAGGGTTATACTGTATATATCCTCACAACAACCCTGTGAGATAGGTTAGGCTGAGAGTTAAGTGACTGGCCCAGAATCACCCAATGAGTTTCAGGGCTGAATGGGGGATTTGAACCTGGGTCTCCCGGTCCTAGCCCAGGAGTCCAGCCACTGCTGCACTGGCAACTTTGGACAGCCGTCTTTGGGCGCCTCTCCTGTAGCTCAGAGTCTTCCCCCTTCACCAATTAGCGCGCGCCCTAGGCAAGCCCCTCCCACCGCGCGTTAAAGAGGAGCCCAACTGCGGGACGACCCCTCACGCGCCCCCAAGTCTAGCCCAGCTTTACCTGTGACTACGATGCCGGACAACAAGCGGCACAAAGAACCAGCCTGCTCCTTCTTGCAAACGACCCTCTCACCAGCCACTCCGCATCTTCCGTTCCTGCCGTCACCTTCAAATTTTACTCGTCGACGAAAAGGCCGCGTTCTCGCTTGGAAACTATCGCGAGTTTTCGGACATAATCGAGAGAGCCTCGAGAAGAACGGCTGGGCCGGCGGGGTGGGGCGGCTCCGCTGCTCTGGGTGTGGGCAGCAAGCATTGGCGGATGTTTCTCCGGGCTTTTAAGGGGTATTTTCGGCTTAAGAAGTTCTCAGAAAAAACAAGGCTATGCCGTCGCCTTCTCTTTAGATGTACGACAGGCTCGTTAAAATTATTATTACTATTTCGTGCTATTTATTATGTCTGTGCTGACATAACAGTGGGTGGCCTGTTTAGGTATTTCCTTGGCTTTGCAGTATAAATAAAACACTCTCATACAGTTTTTTAAAGCTAGTGTATTTATTTATTTATTTATTTATTTAAAGGCAAATCATAACAGTTAAAATGTTACGTGCAACAAAAGGCCCGTGTAATAGTCTAGGCTATATTTTAAAAGAGATGTTTTCGTTTACAATGCAATAAAATATACCATCCAAAAAAATCAAAATTCAAACAAAGCTAAAAACTCCTAAAAGATTGGTGTAATAATATGAGAATATATATATAAATATAAAAATCCATAGGGCTGTCTTACACTTGTAATTTGAAACGTTGAAACCCCTTCCTGCTTTGTCCTCTCAGTTTGTCTATACTATAGTCTATATTTACCTGGGATCAACTCCCAAATGAACATAGTGGGGCATACTTCCAAGTAAGCACACTTGGGAATGAGCTAGGTATTACATGTATGAGCCTCAGCACCCCACACGCATTGTATGTTTATGTTTTCACCTGAAGCATGTGTTTGTGCCTCATTCATTTCGAAGGGCTTATGCAGGAGACCTTCCCAATGAATTTTAGTCAAACATTTTATTTCATCTATCAGTTGTATAACAGTGCTCTCCAGCCTTGTATAATGTACAGCACAACTCCTGAGCAGGCTTACTCAGTAGTAACTCCCACTTCTTTGTCAAATCCTAAACACTGGGAAGCAAAAAGTTCATTGAATAGTAAATGTGCGGGAGACTGAGCTGCATAGTTCTTTTAGAACTGAAGCCTGAAACACAATCCTATGCATATTTGCTCTGTTGTTAAGTAATCAGTACTTTATTTAAGACTCATTATAACCATAATTTTTTTTTTTAAAGGAATAGCCAGAACTATAATTAAAATAAAAATGTGTTGAAAAATGTGGCGGGGGTGCATGAAGCAGAGAGAAAAAAATAGTTGCAAGCGTGAACCCACTGAAGGAGACTTGAGTGAGGGCAGGATCTGTGTAGAAGATTAATGGTCAAATGGTTCTGTTGCAACAGCAAATGTGAGGTGAAAAGAGTGGTTTGATGTTTGGGGGCTCAGCTGTGACATTGTGACGCTGAGTGAGTCATCTCTCTATCAAGCTGAGCAATATTTCCAAAAGTGGCCAGTCAAATGCACTAGAAAGTTTGCAAGCAGGGCAACAGCACTTCTCTGTTTGTTCCTAGTATCTGGTATTTCAAGAAAGAGAAGCTATGTGTGTTATCTTTCCTAGAAAATATGTATCATTTTTGAGACCTACATATCTAAAATGGCAGGAGTTTTGTAGAAAGTCTTCTCCATGTTTGGTTATTTGATCATACAGTTATCTGGATTGTGTTTAACTTTGGGGGCCCTATATCTTATGTGGGTTTTGCTTGGCAAGAAGCTTTTCACACGGGGCTTTTGAAGCCATTTAATTTGCATCTCCTCCAGAATGGAGGGGGTGCATTCACATATCAGCTAGATTTACTCCGAAGTCCCTGCGAGTTATCAGGGAGCAGTTCACACACAATTTGGGTTTTTCACTGTGCATTAGAGTATAGCCCGATTTATATCCAGGGTAAAAAAAATTCCACTATTTGTAGCGGTTTTTTGGGACAGCTTCGAGTCTGCAGTAAAGCCTCCCCGTAAACTTACAATAAAACCTGCTGTGCGTAAAAGTCCCAGGGGACTTGTAAACATGCAATAGATTTTGAATTCAAACAAAGCAGGTTTTCTGGGCTCTACCTCCTTCTGACCAGCCAGGAACCTCTGGTGGAAATGGCTTAGCAAGTTGGGTGGACTTGTAATATCCCCCTCCCACACAGAGTTTGGAGGCACCAGACTCTATAGGACTTACTCCCAGGTACATGTGCATTTGACTGCAGCTTAAATGTTACTTTTTATATTTAAAGTAACACCTGCATCTTCACATCTTATGTATAAAGGTGTTACCACTCTTGCTCACATATGTGTATGCAGATCACATGCATATTTCTTTATTTAACATATTTTTATACTGCCCCAAACTCATGTCTCTGGGCGGTTTACAACAAAGCCAACAAAAAAACAGAAAAAGTTAAAACATTAGTTAAGACAAAATAAATGATTTAGTATAAGTTAAAACATAACAATTTAAATTTTAAAACAACATTTTAAAATGATGCTAAAACTGTTAAAACAATATTTTGTTAAAAGCCTGAGTGAAGAGATGCGTCTTTAAAGACTTTTAAAAAGTTGTCAGAGAGTGAAGGCAACTCCCAAGAACTGGATACAAAGGAAAGGGGAGTGAGGGAGTGAAGGCTCTAATAGCCTAGTGGCTGGCTTGGAATGCAGGCAGTAAGCAGGGGGAGAGCAGTTTGTTATGTGACCATATCAGTTTTATGTGCAATGCCCAAAGGATAGGGTTGCCATATTCTAGCTTTCCAAATCTGGGTGCCTAATTATGTAAATTGGCTTGAAAATCATTTTTGAGCAGAATAGTGACTGCATGTTTTGCTCCATAACTCCACTTCTACAAGGGCTAGAGCTTAGCTTTCTTTTTTAAATGAAAGCTCAAATCCTGGTGAATCTGGGTGGGCTAAGGAATCTGGATGAGATGCTTAAAATCCGGGTGAAATCTGGAATTCTGTGGGGCATGGCAGCTCTACAAAGGGATGATTTAGGGTCCCTTGGAAATGTTTTGCCAGGGGAGGCCTACAGGGTGTTGGCATAGTCTGTGGCTCTGCACAATGCTACAGCTTAGCAAGGGAAGCACTAGAGTTCTTAGGTAATCAGGGGCAGCGGTTAGTCTGCAGCATGCCCAGCAGACCAGAGAATACCCCAGTCTCCAAGGCGAGATAAGTCAAGCCTTAATTTGTTATAATTGTGATGATCATGGCGTACAGCTCATGAAAACCCCAAATCCACAATCTCAGAAAATTAGAATATTACATGGAACCAAGAAGACAAGGATTGAAGAATAGAACAATATCGGACCTCTGAAAAGTAGAAGCATGCATATGTATTCAGTACTTGGTTTGGGCCCCTTTTGCAGCAATTACTGCCTCAATGCGGCGTGGCATGGATGCTATCAGCCTGTGGCACTGATGAGGTATTATGGAAGACCAGGATGCTTCATTAGCGGCCTTCAGCAATTCTGCATTGTTTGGTCTCATGTCTCTCATCCTTCTCTTGGCAATGCCCCATAGATTCTCTATGGGGTCAGGTCAGGCGAGTTTGCTGGCCAATCAAGCACAGTACACTGTATACTTTTCGGAGGTCCGATATTGTCCTATTCTTCAATCCTTGTCTTCTTGGTTCCATGTAATATTCTAATTTTCTGGGATTGTGGATTTGTGGTTTTCATGAGCTGTACGCCATGATCATCACAATTATAACAAATTAAGGCTTGACTTATCTCGCTTTGCATGTAATGCGTCTGTCTCATATATCAGTTTCACCTTTTAATTTGCATTACTGAAATTAATGGACTTTTGCACGATATTCTAATTTTACGAGTTTCACCTGTAGAAAAACCACATGCAATTGAAGGAGACCAGACCTTTTATAAGGTTCTGATCTCTGCAGGATTCTAAAGGGAAAACTCTGGAGTTCAAGGGACTAGACTTGAGGAACGGTGTTAGTGCCGCTGTGTTTATTCAGAGGAACCACAGAACAAAAGGGCTCTGTTGTGTCCAATCTGCACAACTGGTTTGGATTTCTGGCCTTGATTGCATTCCAGGTTGTCTGAATAGGTTAAAAACTAAATAGGTTAAAAGTTACTCCAGTCTCACATGCTTTTTAGAGTGTGTGTGTGTGTGTGTGTGTGTGTGTGTGTGTGTGTGTGTGTAACTCAGGTTCACTGAAGGAGTTCACATGATTCCATGGAGGTGTCTTCACACTTGCTAGGCAAATGTTGGAGGATGGATCTGGGACCTTCTACCTGCAAAGCATATGCTCTACATACAACTGAGCTATGTTTTGTACAATTTTAGTTATTCCTTCACCAAGGCAAGGTAGAGTAGCAGCCAACTTCTGATGTGGCATCCTGGCTATGTCATTGTAACAATGGCAATATCAGATTAATGCAACAGCATTAATGATGGGGGCAATCTCTCCTCCTCTGTGTAGCCTTTAGATGCCTGCTCCATTTTTGGAGACACAAGTGGTTGCAGAGTGAGGGAATGATAGCTGAACATCCCCCTCCGTGTGTGATAGAAAATGATGTTCCACCAGCATGGAGTTAGTCTGGACATCAGCCTTGTGTTCTACAAATCTGATAGCTGAGGCACACTTCTCAATGAATTGGATATTGGAGGCATACTTTAGAGTGTATATGGGTAAGAACTACCCACTCCTGTGTTTGCACACACACAAAACAATTAGTTGATGCTCACTTGTTTTGTAGGAGCTAGACATCTTTCAAAAAGGCACTTTTATTTAGATACATTGAGATGTGTGTTTTCAAATTCAAACTGCAGTGTATTAATGGTGGGGAAATATTTTTCTTTCCCCACTTAGTGGGGTATGGAATGACAGGAAACCTATCGTAAAGGTTGAGACTACTTTATGTCCTGGGGTGTGTGTGTAAATGTGCAGATAAACATTTTTTTTAAAAAAAAAGAAATTGCCACTAGGGGTCACTCTGGTTGCAGATTTGAGTTGCTTCCTGTAATTTCTGTGTTCAAAGTGACACCATTATTTGTGACATAAGGTACTAACATTTGGCCTGGTCCAAGGGTTACAAAACAGGTCTATTTGAATGTGGTGCTGGAGGATTTGCTTTTGCATAATAAAAATTTAAGTGCATAGCCAAAGCAAACCATGCTTACATTTCTTTATATGCAATAAAAAAGAAAGAAAAGTGTGTAGTGTGGTAAATGCGTGTAGTGTGGTAAACTCTCTTTTTTAAAGTGAGTAATCAACTTCAACATATGATGATGATGATCTTGATTTTCATGCTATTAATCCAAGGGGAAGTGGCTAAGAAGCCTGATGGATTATACAACAGCTGTGCAGTTCATTCCCATACCTTGAAGCTACTGTATCTCTCTCTCACACACATGAAATTAATACCATAGCTAGTACACAGTACATCAGCAAGAATATCTACTGTTGACATAGATCCTCTATACAGTTTTCCTGCTGCTATGATCCACATTTCCAAGGGAATTGACACTTTGTCTCATTTAAAAGTAATAACGCTTTCAATACCATGAATCCTTTAAAGCCTGGATAGCTCTACGAGGGGTTTAGATAAAATCATGGAGGACAGGTCTATATCAATGGCTACTAGTCTGAGGGCAATAGGCCACTTCCAGCCTCGGAGGCAAGATGCCTCTCAATACCAGTTGCAGGGGAGCAACAGTAGGAGAGAGGGCATGTACATACCTCTTGCCTGTGAGCTCCCCAGAGGCATCTGGTGGGCCACTGTGTGAAACAGGATGCTGGACTAGAAAGGCCTTGGCCCTGATCCAGCAGGGCTGTTCTTATATTCTTATTTAGCTATCTGGTTTTTGGAAACATGTTTATAGACATATAGTTTCATGCTGAAACGCTGAAATGCATACTTGCTCTGAAATTGTAAGATACATGCTTACTCTGCCACTTTTCATTTTTTTTCTTAGTGATACTAAATGAATGTATTACTTTTAATGAAAAATAAAGAAGCTAAGTCCATATTCATTCATAGAAGTATATTTGTATATCATTTGGTTCTGTACAAAACTGTAAGATCCTAGCTTTGTTTTAAATATAATTTTGGGACCATGTATTTGCAATATTCTTGAAAACATGAGATCATGTTTTCAGACACTGTCTGAAGGACAGATAATATTTCTTCTTGGCTCTTCCTTTTCTTCCCTGGCTTTTCCAATGTCAATGTTTAGAGCAGGGATTCTCAAACTTGGGTCCTCAGGTGTTATTGGACTTCAACTCCCATAATCCCCAGCCTCAGTGGCCTTTGGTTGGGGATTATGGGAGCTGAAGTCCAATAACACCTGAGGACCCAAGTTTGAGAATCACTGGTTTAGAGTATGAATTCCTCAGGGCATTCATATATGTCTGATGAAACACCAACAGTTGCGTTAAAAATGCAAGATAGCCTCAAGGCAGTAATTCAAGCAGAGAGGTAGTAGAGGAAAGGGGTCTTTACCCTTTCCCCAGTGGGGAAACCATTTCTCCACTCAAATTTGCCCTCTCCTGGCTGCTTTCCTCCCATGAGGTTCTAGATCTTTGATGACCTTTCTAAACATTTATCTGGAATCTGCTGAAGATAAGCAGCTTGGGAGATTTTAAGCAGAAAAACTGTTGGGGAGGCAGGTTTTGCACACCCAGGACCAATAATAAGACGTGTGATTAGATGAACTAGGGCCACTTTTATTAATAAATTACAATAACCCACAATGAGGTATTTACAATTAGAGTGTGGATACCCCCTCTGTGGTGCAGCAGGGAAGTAACTTGCCTAGGGAGCAAGAGGTTGCTGGTTCAAATCCCCACTGGTATGTTTCCCAGACTATGGGAAACACTTATATTGGGCAGCGGTGATATAGGAAGTTGCTGAAAGGCATCATCTCATACTGCACAGGAGATGGCAATGGTAAACTCCTCCTGTATTCTACCAAAAGAAAACCACAGGGCTCTGTGGTCATCAGAAATTGACACCGATTCGATGGCACAAATTTAACCCCCAACCCACCCCCCAGTGGATCAGACTCATAAGAAGGACGGCTCACCAAAGGGTGAAAGACTGGGTGTTCATTCAGCCCAGCACCAAGTCCGGACGTTACCACAACCATGAGGCTTTAACCCCGCTGAGGGGAGGCCAACCAACCCCCACCCAGGCCACAATATTCTGAGTGGTGGGCGCCACCCCAAGAGCCGCAGAACCTGCAAGGGCTGTTCCTCGGCTTGCCTACTTGCCTTAAATGGTCTTCCAGTCAGACATCGAACTTAGACAACCTACCCCAACCTGCACTCACCTGCCACAAAAGCAGGGCAAACCTCAGTTTAGCCCCGCTTACCCCACCCCTCTAGAATTTTACTAATATCTCACTGCAGGTTCTATAGGAACAAGTTGTCCCCCCAATTAGACAGATGAACTCCATCACCCAAGACAGAGTGCCATCATGGGCCTGAATGTCAGGAAGTGGAAACAATGACCCCGCAAGGCCACCACAGCCCCACCAATCTCTTGGTTAACCTTCCTCCGGGTTTGATTGAAACACTGAATTCCACCCTAACCACATAATGGCCCTTCTGATGATGAGTCCCTGTTCCCCCCAAACTACTTTCCAAAGTGCTATTTTTAAGGGAAATCCTAACTTTTTCTTGGAAGAAAAGAAAAACAACCTAGGAAAAGTTACTCTGTATGGATAGAAAAGTATTCCCTACTAAGCCAAGTATTCCATGAGATTAAGAAGGGGAGGGAAGGTGGCTAACCCGGTGATATACCTAAGAAGGGTGGGGGCTATCCTGAGCCTAGCCACCACAACCATTGCCTTGGTGTATCCATTTCATCTGCAACAATCACCTTGGCCGAGAGCAACTGAGCTTTGCCCCCAGATCAACTGAGACTGAACAGAAGAGAGGTGGCCATTTATGCAGCTGCTCCTCTGCTCCCATTGGCTGACACATGCTGAGGGAGAAAGGGCAAGAGGCTATATAACCTGTCCTGAAGAGGGGAGCACCAAGGTGGTCTGCTGGAGTTTCTTGTTGCAGTCTGATGGGGTCCAGAGTGAGAGGCACAAGGGAACACTGGGATGTTTCACAGTGGGAGTCCCAGGTGTAATCATACACAAGGAAGCACACTGGTTCATGGAATTAGGGATACTTATATCCCAAAACTTGAGGTCACATGTCTTTTGTCCTGCTCTGCTGGACACCTGCTCTGCCAGACACCCTTTTTGGAAGGCATTGTGTCTGATCTTCCCTCCTGAGTAGGAAGGTGTGTGAATCGCCTATTGTATTCAAGGCTGCTTGTGAGGACAATTGGAGTGCGTATCTAATCCCTTTGGATTAGATATTAGATATCTAATCCCTTTGGATTAGACAATTGGAGTGTGCAGGTGCGTCCAGAGCATCCTGTGCTGGGAAGGGCTTCTCAAGAGTTCTATCAAGAGTTTTGATGGGCACCTCTTCAAAGTTACGTCACTGACTCATCCCTATTGGAATGGAGTCTGCTGTCTTATCTGCCTTGCCTGAGTGCTTCATTAACAACAGGTTTATCTCTCTTACGAGAGGAGGAAGGGAGTTCAGATTTTATTCCAAGTCCGAAATGACATTGAATGCCAGACACACATCGTTGCTAGTTCTGGAGTCTACTTAGTGAGGGCCCCCTCACAGAAAGAGGGAGTGTGTATCTAATCCCTTTTCCAGTTTATGGGGCTTGCAGCCAAATCTAGGGGTGACCAGTCCACTGCCAACTAAGTGACTTGTCCCCATGTATAACATAGACTGGGAGCTCACATTGAGGTGCAGCTCCTGAACATAGCAAAAGTGCAATCTCCAAGCCTGGAGATGCAATTGCAACCAGGGAGGCTTCTGGGAGTGGGCAGAATAAGCACAGCTGGTAACAGGCTTATTGTAAGTATATATTTACAATAGATTGAATTGTGTTCAATAGAGATTTGGGAGGAATGTTTGTCATTATTTTAAAAATGAATGTCTTGCTAGATTTCTGGGTTTTTAAATTACCAGGGACTTCTACGCTTTTAGCTAGCATCCCCTCTGGAATGGTGGATGTGGTCCACATATCAAGTGGATTTACCCCAAGTCCCTGCGAGCTATCAGGGACCAGTGCACACCCAATTCTGCTTTTCCCCACTGCTGCGGGGAAATACTGCTAGAATAATGCTGCACATTCTAGCTTGTCGTGAATTATGCCTGGGGTTTAAAAAAATCCTATTTGCGGCAGGGTTTTTTGGTGTGTTTTTTTAAACTGAGCTTTCTGGTATGCCCCACTGTTTCTCCCACGATGTGTGGAGGAGCCATTGCCAGTAATTCGGCTTCCCCCCCCCCCTCAAAACTCGCACTTTCACAAGGCTAAATTAAGAGTTTGACAGCTGTATTGAGTATGGTCTGCTCTGAGTGATTTGCAGTTGCGAGCACTGGAGAGGGAGGGGTTGTGGCAGATGAAATTCTGTGGTGAAATTCTGTGGAGGGAGTCCAGAAGGGGAGAGGGAGGGAGAAATTCCTGAGTTAAATTCAAGCCTTGCTAGTGCTGCTGCCCTAGTCTTTTGGTTACTTTAATTCATATGAGTCTCTGGCTTCGTCTTATTGAAGCCTGGTCACCATAGAGACATAAGCTTTACTTATGCAGATGTTGTTGGAGGATGCCTGGAACTTAACAATGGAGACTACAGGTTCAATGTAACCTGAGCCTTCTGTGTCTGAGCCGATTCCATGAGGCTGCATTTTTCTTTATCACAGAGAAAAAGCAATGATTTCTACCTTAAACTTCCATGGCCTCTTAAATGGTCTGGGGTGGGTGGGGACATGAGGTGATGAAGGTAGTCACAAAGGCAAGTTCATTATAACGATCAGCAAAGATTTGGGTCAGATTCGGCAGGTTCGGGTTAAATGTTCTGTTGTTTGATCTGGCTGCTTGGCAACTTGTCTCGCCAGTCTTCTGCAACTAGCTGTCAAACTAACAACGAAAAGGTCTCTCGCCTCTTCCTCTGGGATGTGATTGGTTGGAGGAAAAACCCGGAGCCAGCTCTGGGAATGCACACAGGAAAAAGATCCGCAGGGAATGCTGACAAGAACTGACCCTATGTGAACGATCCATCTAATCACCTGAATTAAACAGCTGCGAATCTTCTCCGAAGCAGATTCACTCCATGACTCCTCAGTATGCTTTCAGTTTAGAACATGCAGCTAGTGGTCACATCACTTTTTAAATCAAGGGATCCATATTATCTTTGGTTCAATTATTTATATCTTTTGAATATTGTATTCCTAAACACCTAATATTGATTTTCTTTGAAACAGGTATATACTTTGAAGTACCTATGTACTATTTAGCTCTGGTTTATGGGCTCCATCAGAGCACATTAGGGTTGGAGGGTAGAATTTAGTAACCTCCAAGGCCTACTCTTGGATACAGTACAGGTTCAATTGCAAAAGAACAATGCAGGGTTGGGGGGAGCTTTTTATTGTGGAGGGTGAGGTGGGAATAATTCTTCATAATGATTACGAGGTTATCATTATTATTTACATTTATATTCCGCTTTTTCTCCAAGGAGCTCAGAGCTCCTCACAACAACCCTGTAAAGTAGGTTAGGCTGAGAGAGACATGACTGGCCCACAGTCACCCAGTGAGTTTCATGGTTGAATGGGGATTCAAACTCGGGTCTTCCTGGTCCTAGTGCAATACTCTAACCACTATACTATGCTGGCTCCTAAATCAAAACTACTAAATTAAAATATCATGATTACAAATACTTGATAAAAATATCAAATAACAAAGGAGCTTATGCTTTTGCAAGCATGCAATTTAATCTATAAAAGCCACTGGGTGTAAGTTGTACAGAGGGCAAATTTCTCCTAAGGTTTAATTGCCTGTGGTCTGAAATATGGGGTGTTTGGGGCAGAAGGTGCAGGCAACACATAATTGCTGGCTCTATAACTGCTTTGATTGTTTTGTACATTTGATAAGGTTGTTCGTGACCTGTGAGTGGGGCATGGTGGGCTAGATTGTGCCTACCTTCCACACACACACACACCCCGACGATCCTCATCTTCTTAGCAGCAGCACTCATGCACCCACATGAGCGCCGCTGCCAGGAAAAGCACAGTGGAGACTGGGGAAACACAGCCCGGCTCCAGAAATCGCACAATGCATCACACAAGGAGCGTGGTTCATTGGAAGATTTCTCCTCAAGCGGGTGCTCTAGGCACCTGGCACTGTGGCTGCTCAGGCTGCAGGCAACCCGGGCAGACGCACGGCTGGGTAATTGGGTATAAGGGCACACTCCTTCATTGCTTTGGGACCACCTGGTGAAAAATAGCTCATAAATAAAATAATTACATTTGGAAGGCAGGCAGAATGTTGTTGTTAAGAATGCAGTACATACAGTGGGGCAGTTTCAGGCAATTTATAGAACAAAGTGAAACCTCATTGGCTCCCTGACAGACTGCTCTTTGTAACTTTTTTGAATAATGAAAATATGTTTTTCTTTTGTTTTGTTTAAAAGGATGAGAGAATACTGCTTCAGTTTAACAATGCATTAAGCCAGAACTTCACAGAATTTGGTTACCTCAAGGTGGGAAGGTCAGTATTTACATTTGTCCAATGTTTCTTGCTGACTCCAGTTTTCTTTTGGCAGTGACACATCTAACACCAACTGGCTGAACAGGTGTGAACATTCAGACTCTTGAGCATTCCAGCTGCCCAGGGAATGATACTGTCCAAATGCTTGTAAAGGAGAATGGAAACTGAGTCAAAACATAGCTGTGAAGAAACCTCATGGTAGTTCAGGTCAGGAGAAGCACCTCTGTGCTATGGCATGGAAAAGAAACAGAAGCTTTAGGGAGCCTGGCCAAAAGACAGGTAGGCTAAAGGAAGGAAGTGGGACAAAGCATAGGGTGGACTGAAAAATAGGAGCCCAAGGGTACCATATTTGGTGCAGAGAGGGGGGAAAGAAAGGAAAGCGGAACTAGGCAAAAACGAGGTCTGAGGCAAAACTTCACCCGGGCATTTTCCAGATTAGACCCTACAATGGGGTCACGATGTATCCGCTAAGCGTGCTTCCGTACTTCCTGTATTGTGCCACTGCTGTCAGCAGGGTGCCATTCACATTTCTGATGCCTCCTTTTGGATTTTATCGCTGCAATTTAGTGCTATAACGTATGTCCATTGCAAAAAACCAGCTGCATTTTTCCGTTCCAGGAGGGTTACCATGCTGTTTCGTCTTTGTAAGTGGTATGGTGTGTGGATGGTTCAATCTGCGCATTGGGGTGCTGGCTGTGCTGAGCTGCTCTCCCAAGCTGCTTGCCACTGCACCCACTCTTGCCACTGCCCATGCAGCCACTTTTGTCCCCGTCCCCCCCCCCCCGCTACCCTCAAGAAAAAGCAGGATGAGTGGGGAGACCGCTCTGCCTCTGTGGAGCTGCCTGCCATCCGCCCAAGTCTCAAGCCTCACTACCGGGACCCGGCAAAGAATTAGGGCTGCCCCCTTTGCGGAGCGCTGCTCTTCCTGCTGCTACCCCTGTGCCTGGAGCGAGCAGCCGAAATGCAGGAGGTGGCACTGAAGCTCTTCCTGGCGTGGAGATCATCAGCTGCTGGGGGAAACTGCATCATTGGCAGAGCTGTGCAAATGTAGCAGGTTTTTGGGGGCACAGAGAGCACACAGTAGGGACGGTTCCTGCTGGGAAAACACGTCCTTCCCCAGACGATGTAACAAATGGCTTCAACCCTTTATTTACGTTTCCAATGCGATCCTGCAAAGCCAAAGCATTTTACACCGCCCCAACCGCTGTAGAGCATGTAATCTGGAAAACGCCCCGGAATCTAGGAACAAAAAAACTTCACCTGGAACCTAGGAAAAATCTTTGTCTTGTGCACTGAGGACAGATGAGGGAGGACTAAAGTGCTGGGGATTGTGAGCTACACAGTAACAGGGCTGGCTGTTCCTTTAGGAGTTGTGTGGAAGAGCATTGTCGTCAGTTGTGGCCTCTGCTGTGTCTCTGGCTCTATGACTGATAACTCTAGGGTGCAATGAGAGCCCAGAAGCAGAGATGTGGGGATGTAAATTTCACATACTGATTTGAATTAACCAGCAAATTCCTTGGCTGTAGGCTTCTAATAGAATTGATTAGAGGCTCTTTAAAAGATTTATGGCCACTGCCCTGCAGCTATGAGGCAGTATGTGCTGACCTCTGAATTGGTTGTGTAGAATAAATAGTTGCCGATAGAAGCACTGCTCATGCAACCACAAAACACTTTATCAGTACTGTGATCTCCTTGTAAAAATATATCAAACGAAGCATTTGCCCAAGAGCTGCACTCACTTCTTAACTCACAACTGTATCTCCCAAGGCAGGTTCTTTTTCTGACTAAGTATACGACAGGAAAACTATCTGCAGGGTTCTCCTTCAGCCTGGAATGCAGCCTGCCTGCAGAAAGTTCTGCTCTGCTGACAGGGGAAGTAAGAAGGCCACACTCCTAGTATTTATACCACAGCTGACCAATCCAGAGGCTTCATATTGCCTGCCAGTCACAGGAACTAATGTAGTACACTTCTGATCCCTTTCATGCTTAAAAAAGGCTCTGGACTCTCCACACACCCATTCCTGGGTTGCTAATTGGGATCAGACCATGAAGTTCCTTAATTCAAGCCCTGCATCCCCAGATGCTCATTTCACACAAACTAGTTTTGTCTGATATAAGTGTTGGGTGGTGTAAACAGCAATCATAGTCATTTTCAGAGATGATATCAATCTTGGGAGGAGAGTTGGTCTTGTGGTAGCAAGCATGATTTATCCCCTTTGCTATGCAGGGTCTGCCTTGGTTGCATTTGAATGGGAGACTACATGTGAACACTATAAGATGGATGGGACCACTCTGAGAAGAGCATCTGCAGGTTCCAAGTTCCCTCTCTGACATCTCCAAGATAGGGATGAGAGAGATTCATGCCTGCAACCTTGGAGAAGCCGCTGCCAGTCTGTGTAGACAATTCTGACATAGATGGGCCAGTGGTCTGACCCAGAGAAGGCAGCTTCCTATTTTTCTATATTGGTCAGTATAAATGAGCAGTTGGACTGAACCTGAACCCCAAAAATAGCTCAGAAAGGGTTGGAGGGGGGGTTTGTGTGTGTGTGTTTTTTTTTTAAATGATCCAGATTGAAACCAAACCTAAAATTTCCTGGTTTCCATGAAAAGGAACTAAACTCCTGAACAGGTCAAAAAAAGTGCTTCAATAATCAGGGCTCACAGTCTAAAAATAAACATAAGGCAGATACCAGCAATAATCAGGCACTCCACTTCCAATGATTATGATTGTTTATTCTCCTTTTTAAAAAAATCCTGTTGTATGTATTTTGTTTTGTAAGACCTTTAAACATGTCAAATAAGTTTTAAAGTTGTTTTTTCTCAAATGAAATGATTATCATTGTATTCATTTTATAGGGTTTATTGCATGCAAAAGAGCTTGTTGGTATTCTGTATAAAATAGATCTAAATCAGTTCAAAGTGTCTGATCTAGAGAGTTAAATATTGACGAATCTGAACTGGAACTGAACCCCCGATTTTGATGGTTCGACTTCCTGGTCAAAAAACAGCTGTTTGTAGACGGTAAGTTCTCCAGAATTCTGTTTCAGACTTAACAAAACAACAAGAACGTGGGCAGTGGAAGAGAAATCTGAGCGTGATGGAAAATTCCAAAGTCTGCAGTTTATGGCAGTCTTCACATGATGGAGCTCAGATTAGGTTATGCAGACTTAATCAGGTTAGATTGTGCTGGATGCAACTTTTTTCAGGTTGCACCAAGGGTTACTGGGACAATAAAGCAACAATGGCTATTTCCCTGGTTTTCTGAAAATATAAATGCCAGCAGCTACATGGATCTCTCTCCAGCACAAAGAGGAATTCACAGATTGCTTCAGGTGAAACAGAGCAGAAGTAGAGAGAAAAGTAATGATCTTGCAACCTTTTATTCTACCTGACTGATGGTCAGCAACATGGTTGTCAACTTGGCTGTCAACTTTCATGTGTTTTGGAGAATACAAATTGGCATCCAGACTAAAGCTGTGGTTGCACAAGGATGTTGCACAAACTAGTTCAACTAAGTCGGGGGGTTGTGTTTCAGACTATCGATGGCATTGCACAGAAAATGGAATGATGAAGAAGTTGGTGAGTTGCACAAGCCTTTTCACAACACATTGCACAACAGGTTGTGCAAGCTTGTAGTTCAAGCTTGTATACTACTACTACTGAATATTTATATACTGCTCTTCAATCAAAGCTCTCAAAGCAGTTTACATAGAAAAATAAATAATAAATAAATAAGATGGCTCCCTGTCCCCAAAGGGCTCACAGTCTAAAAATAAACATAAGGCAGATACCAGCAATAGCCCCTGGGCAGATGCTGTGTTGGGGCTGGATAGGGCCATCTGCTCTCCCCCAGCTAAATATAAGAGAATAGCCACATTAAAAGGTATCTGTTTGCTCAGATGTATATATCTTTATGACTTCCCTGTTGTTGTATGTTTGTTTGTTGTTCTACTCCACTACATTGCCTATTTCTTCCATCTTTGCTTGATAAACTGCTCTGCCTTTTCCCTTTTTAATTTTGTTTTGAATGAGTTATATGACAACAGCAATAGTTTGTATAGCTAATGTTAATCAATTAATGGAAGGCTCATTGAGATATCCTCTTCTACTCTGTAATCCAACTGGGTTTCCATTACCATTAATAAGCTATCACTTTCTGGAATGTATATGTACCTGATACTCAGTTACTGCAAACTGCTGCCAACCTTCCATCTTTTTCTTGATCCAGAAAATCCATTTTATTAATCCTTTCAAGTATTGCAGATGCACTCAGGAAACAGCATCTGAAGCCTCTTAGGATTCAGTATGAATTCTGGAGATCAACTGGCAATTTCATTGGAGAAAAGAATGGACTGGAGGTCTACACTTGTTGAAAATGTCATGTGGTTTCCAAGAGTGAGCCTTGGAAACGACATGACATTTTCAACAAGTTGAAGGTCAATGAATTTTTGGAGGAGTATAGCTAATGGTGAAAGTGAGTGGGCCTGCTCAAGTAGAGTATTTCTATAAAGTTTTGCAGAGGTATGAATCAACAAAACCGTAAGCAGTCTATGATAACTGCCATTAAAGACAGTTTCGGGGGGGGGAGGTTTTTAACTGGATTCTCAGAAAGCTGACAAGGGAAGTATGGACAGTGCTTAATTCCTAAAACAAAAGGTGCTTTGGCCAATATGGGGCTATGTGTCCTAAAAGGAAGTCCTATTCTTTCATCACTTTGTTCTTTTAGATGCCAGGTAAAGACATTTTGTTCACTCAGGCCTTTTAAATTTTAAGTTTTGATCTCATTTTTTGTTTTTGTATCTGTATTTTTTGTATTGTATTTTGTATTCCCCACCCCCCAATCCAATTTTGGTCATGGTTATGATTTAATGAAGCTATTCTCACAATCACTAGAAACTGGGCTAAGCCCAGCCTGGTTTCTAGTAATCGTCATTGGCTAGCCCACCTAAAAACCCCTCCCGCTAAACGACGTTAATGAAGCGAGCACTCTGTTAACTTTGTTTCTTTGATTATGTGTCAGCCACGGCTGACACACTTGGGTGGGGGAAGGGGAGTGGGGAACCCAGGAAGGCACTGCACATTTGTGTGGTGCTTTCCTGGGGCTTGGGGGGCCGGCACACCACGTGGCAGCACCCCCCCCTTCCCCCAGAGCTCCCTAGTGAGCCACAGCCAGGCACAGGAGCAAAGCTGCCGCTCGTCTGGGCAGCTGATTCGGCTGCCCAGCAATGAGCGACTGCTCATGTGCGGGGAGAGCGGGCTAAGCCTGCTCTCCCCACCAAACCCCTTGAGGCTCTGCACCTTGTAGCCTCAATGTGTTGTATGTTTTTATCTCATGTTTTAATGTGTGTTGTAAGCTGCCCTAAGAACAATTTGTTATGGGGCAGCTAACAAAGATTATTATTTTATTATTTCTTGTTTACACAGTCAGATAGGTGTTATTGACTGGTTTGTTTTATCTAGACATCAAGTCCTTCCAAAGGACCTGGGATGGCTGAATTTTATCATCAATACTGTTGGTTATTATAGATATCATCACAAAATATAGGCTGTTCCCAGTAAAGCTGCTTTTTGTAATTGGCTGATGGTGATTTCTGTGGCCCCTATGGTGTTGAGGTGCTCTTCAAGGTCTTTTGGAACTGCACCCAGGGCGCCAATTACCACTGGGATTATTTTGGTCTTTTTCTGCCACAGCCTTTCAATTTTAATTTGTAGATCTTTGTATTTGGTGATTTTTTCTATTTCTTTTTCTTCTATTCTGCTATCCCCTGGTATTGCTATGTCGATTATTTTAACTTCTTTTTCTTTCTTCTCGACTACAGTTATATCTGGTGTATTGTGTGGCAGATGTTTGTCTGTTTGTAGTCGGAAGTCCCATAATATTTTTACATCTTCATTTTCTTCAACTTTTTCAATTTTATGGTCCTACCAATTTTTGGCTACAGGTAGATTGTATTTTTTGCAGATGTTCCAGTGTATCATCCCTGCTACCTTGTCAATTATTATTATTGTTGTTGTTGTTATTGTTATTATTATTTGGAGTATGCAGGAGAAGCTGCACTTAATCCCCACTAGTGAGAGAGAAATGTGCTTTGTACCTGTTTGGAGGCATTTTTATTATTATTATCATATGACTCCATATCTATTTCTTTAAAGACACAACATAGGCGAAGATTGGGAGGAATGCTAACTGGGCAGGGTTTGGAAACATCAATTAATTCAGAATAACAACAACAAATATTTATATACCGCTTTTCAACAATAATTTCCAAAGCGGTTTACATGGAGAAATAATACATAAATAAGATGGACCCCTGTCCCCAAAGGGTTCACAATCTAAAAAGAAATATAAGATAGATACCTCCAGTGATAACAGTCACTGGAGGTACTGTGCTGGGGGTGGATAGGGTCAGTTACTCTCCCCCCTGCTAAATAAAGAGAATCACCACGTTAAAAGGGTGCCTCTTTGCTCAGTTAACAGGGGTTAGCAGAATAAAATCATTCAGTGAGATATCGTTCACCACAAGTTCTTCTGTTTGAAAATATCCTTCCTCAGTTGTCTATCTATCTATAATTCTAAACGTACCCGTTGCTAATCCCATACGTGGCAGCTCTTGTGAGAGTTTGCGAGCAGCTGCCTGGATAGTGACGTGGAAGGAAACAGTAATGGTGGCCGGGCGGGCGGGTGGCTGATGGGCCAGCCACAGGGAGGAAGCACAGCTGTGGGCCAGAGGTAGCAGCGGGTCGGCAGCTGGCCACTGGGAGGAAGTGTGGTGGCAGGCCAGAGCAGGCGGCAGGTCAGTGGCTGGCCATTTGGAGGAAGTATGACGGCTGTCTAGAGAAGGGGGCAGGCCAGCAGCCAGCCACCAGGAGGAAGTGCGACGGTGGGCTGGAGGAGGCTGACACACTTGGGCTGGGTAGGGGAGGGGGGAACCTAGCAAGCCACCACATACTCATGCAGTGCCTTCCTGGGGCCCCGGGGGCCAGGCCACCACACGGCGGCACCCCCCCTTCCACCAGAGCTCCCCATTGAGCCACAGCCAGGCACAGGAGCGAAGTCGCTGCTCGTCTGGGCAGAGGAAGAGGAAGTAAAGCAGCGGGCCGGAAGAGGCAGTGGGCCGACTGGTGAGAAAAGGCGGCCGCCAGTGGGAGGTGCTGGGCTGGACAGCAGGCAGGAGGAGGTGGTGGGCCAAGGAGGTCAGTGGGAGGGTGGCTGACCGGCCAAAAATAAGCGCCGGCGGCAGGTGGGTGGGTGGCGGGGAGAGAAAACGGCTGAGGCAAACTAGAGGCACAGATGCTCTGTGCCCGGCCCAGCTAGTATAATATTAATCCCTTATATATTTTCTGTTTTGGTGAGGTTTTTTTAACATGAGATATATGTCTTTCATTGATGTTGATTTTCTCACAGTGGTGGTATTTTGCATTTATTGACTATTTACAGTCAGCCCTGAGGTGAATTTTGTTGAAACATCCTGGGCAGCATATTTGAACCAGTGTGTTCTCCTCAAGGCACAAGATTGAAGTTTATCTCTCTTCTTGTTTCCCTGGCTGTAAGTGTTGGAGATGGAGTTCCAGTGCATCGACCTTTTGCACCAACTATCCTAATGACAACTAGGGTCATTGGGAGTAGAGCTAGTTAGTGAGGGTCTCCTTACCTGTCCCTGCTTGCCTCTACTCTATGACCCCTGCCTTGACTCCTCAGGTACTTCCTGTAGTGAGTCAGTCCTCTTTCTTTCCTCCTAGAGAGAAGATGGAAACATCTCTCTCTCCCCACCTATTCATTATGTAGCTGATAGATAGGATAGGTCTTTCCTATCTCAAATGTACTTCACCAATAAAATTTAGTTTAGCCTCTACAGTTATCTCCATGCATGTTACTTAAATAGCTGCAAAAACTAAACTCTGCACTCTGTAACTGGAGTGGTAGCTTCCTTGGTGCTTTGCTAAATAATCACAAATCCCAACAGTAAGATCAATATTCAAGGTGCTTTTTCTACTTATATGATGGAGTTCAGCACATTGTCAGCTGGATCCAGAAAACCATGAGCAGTATTCCACTTGTGGAATGGGACTTTCCTACCCACTCTTCCATGCTGCAGCCCTCAGTATCCTCCCAAAAGCCAATCCTAAGGAAATAGAGAGTTATGCCAGTGTCTGATATGGAGCAGGCAGACTAATACAAATGTATATTTATTTGGCAGTAAGTCCTGAAGTCACTGGACTTATGCCCAAGGAAAAGAGCATCGGACTGCAACTTTAAAGGGAATTCTCCATTTTGTAGACCATCACGGGCAACTTTTCCTGGAACTTACTCCCAAGTGCACATGCATAGGATTGTAGACCTAAAGATGCTCTGTATCCTTTTTTGGAAAGTAACCTACAAATCCTCCAGTCTTCCAGCTTCTTTCACCACATCTAAATTCCTTAAAAGGGAAAATAAGAGTGAGAAGTTCACTGTCTGGCTTTTGAGCATGTAGGTTTCGAATTAAAATCCATTCCCACCTGCAGCATCCTTTCTTTTAAAAAACAATTTCCCTTCCAACCATAACTGCATCTGAAAGGAAGGTACTTAAAAATCCGCTTCCTCCCCACAGCTCGCCTCCTCCCCACTTTCCTCCGCTGGAAATCCATCTGCTGGTTTGGCAGCTGGATAGATCACTTTCTTCTCTGGGCCGGCAAGGGCGAAACGGATTACGTTTCAAGGGAAATGTGCCTTCCCTTTACCCTCTTCCACTTAACATCTGGGACTGAGCCAAGTGGGCGAAGCACACAGGAGCAGACTGATGGTGGCCCTGGGAAAGAAATGGCACACTCAGCCACTATGCATTGGGCCTGGTGTGGAGCATCCCACCAGCCACCCTCTTTCTCATAACCACCCGACCCAATGAAATCGACTGGCGGAAGATGCAGGACAAAGGGAAGAACTTCAGGCAACACATAATGTACTTGGGGAAACTGCTGTCACTAATGGTGGGACTTGGGCGGCTTTAAAAGGGGGGTTAGAGAGACATTCATGGCGGCTGAGCCCATCAGTGGCTCTTCGCCACGAAAACTAACAGGACCCCGAAGGTGCAGAGGCAGCACACGTCGGAAAAACATGCTGGGACTGAACGACCAACGGGGGCAGACAACATGTTGCTTTCAAGCCGTGCTTGTGGGCTCCCCGGAAGCGCCTGGCCACTGCTGGGAACAGCATGCGAAGCGAGAGAGCGCCTGGCTCGGAGCCAGCAGGGGGGCTCTGTCTCCTCCTCTCCTCTTCCGCTTTTTTAATGTTTTAAATCATCTCCAGCGATCTCAGCAATTTTCGCCAGGGCGACGGGCTCAGCGTCTCCCCAAGGGAATGTGTAGCATCCAGCCAGCGGCGTCTCCTCGTGGCGGAAGCGGGGAGGGGGGAGGGACCCGGGCGGGAGGAGGCGGCGGGGTGGGCTTGCAATTGCAAAGGTGGTCTGCTTTTGCTCGCCCGCGTGCTCTGCTTGGGGATCAGGCAGGCACACACGAGGAGAGGAAGGCAGGTAGCTGCGCCTTCAGCCAGCTCGGTTTGGGAACTGAAGTGTTTTTCCTTTTGCTAGTGAGCTGTGCGTGTGGGAGAGAGCGGTTATTACAGCCGTCTTCAAGGCTTCTTCTTCTTTTAAACGTTTGTAGCTCGCTGCCTGATGGCTTCGGGTATAAACAAGGTCCATCAGGCTGGGACTTGCAATGGGTCTTCTAAAGCTACTAGTCATTGTAGTTCATCGGAGGAAGGCGATCAGGAAATGCATATGAAAATGTGTAAG
Organism: Hemicordylus capensis; assembly: GCF_027244095.1. Lineage (NCBI taxonomy): Eukaryota > Metazoa > Chordata > Lepidosauria > Squamata > Cordylidae > Hemicordylus > Hemicordylus capensis. The sequence goes on from NC_069661.1 coordinate 117,417,365, forward strand.
AAGATCGCCCAGCTCACCAAGGTAATAAATCAATCAATCTTAGGGGGACTGGGTGGTTGGCGGCTGCTGCTCTTTGAAACTTCCTCTGCTGCAGGTAGGAAGGGAGAAGTTTTAACCTGCCTGCCTCTAGTGTGACAGCTGGCTGGTCGGGGGAAGAAAAGATCTGCATGTAAACAAGCAACTTTCGTTTACATATGCTTTCCCTCGGGTGCTACAAATCAACCTTTCGCCTACATTGCCTTGACTCGTGTATGACTGACAATCGAGTCTCGCACTCTCTCCCTACATGCTCTAATTAGTTAAAACAATGGAGAGAGCACGATCGTTGCAAATTGCATAATAAAGTTAGTGATGCTTAAGGGGGGAAATGGATTAGGACGATGGAGATGGTCTTCAGTAGTAGTCGGTTTGGGAAGTTTGCTTTTCTTCAGTACTAAATTGTCTGCAGACTGGTACCACAGATCCCTTGCCTCAGTAGTGTAACTAGGATGAGGCGTGAGGAGGAGAATGGGTAGACATTATGTATATTGATGGTGAATAAATGTTAAATTGTGCGTTTCTTTTCACTGCAGAATAATGGGGCATGTTTTCAGGCTGGTAGATGACAGACGTCACATTGTGCAGAGGCTTAGTGAGGGCAGTGGGTCAGGCAGCAGGGCACAAATGTCACCTCTCATCGGTCCTGTGCTTGCAGCTTAACAATAATGTGCCATCAGCTGTTGAGTGGCACTGATGGAGGAGGAAAAATCTCAAAATGTGGCAATGGAAAATAATAGGGGTGGTGTTGCGTGACAGATTCTAAGCAGATCTCAAGATTTCAGCAGGTCCACAGACATGCTTAACTACTCTCAGGCCTGTTTCCCAACTAGCAAAGGAGGGGTTGGATTTGGGAGCTAGGCCTGCGTATAGACATGACTAGCTGTTGCACTACTCTCCCCCACTGTCTTTATTTCACAGTATTATGTGAATAAAGTAAGAGTAAAAGAGGATATTTGGGAATGGACTGTGATTTGATCAAGAGGCTAAAGTTCCTACAAGAACCTTTCAGTAAATATTGGAACTGTGCAAACAATCTCACAGCTCACTCAGATTTCTGCTGGAAATTTAAATACAGTAAGCAACATCCAGACTAAGTTAGCCATTGAAATTAATGGGACTTAAGTTAATAATAACTAACTTGTCTCATTGATTTCAATGGTGCTTAGTCATGACTAACTAGACTGCGTGGCTGTTGCCTACTATATTTTAGGTCGGAGGTTAATGTTTTCTCAGGTGTTTTCATGCTGGACCTTCAGCCAAATAAACTGCATAATTTAATTTGTCCTATATCAACTACTTCAATGCAAACTTTGATATTCCAACCATTTAAAAAATCTCATTCTTGCATTATACCTGAAATATATATTTTTTACTTTGCTAACTTATTTGAGAAAGTTTTGTTGAAGAGCTCTATATATTTATATTTTATATATTTATATATTTATAAAGTATTACATATTTATATTGCACTGCTGCTTTTTGCTCCTTATTTTTTATTTTATTTTTTTGCATAGGATAATATTGCTTGATTGCAGCTCATTTTTTAATTCAAATAGTCTAATTGAATTTTGTTTGTGAGCAGTAGACCCTGCCTGAATAAAAAAGAGCCAGCGTGGTGTAGTGATTAGAGTGCTGGTCTAGGACCGGGGAGACACGAGTTCAAATCCCCATTCAGCCATGATACTTGCTAGGTGACTCTGGGCCAGTCACTTCTCTCTCAGCCTAACCTACTTCACAGGGTTGTTGTGAGGAGAAACTTAAGTATGTAGTACACCGCTCTGGGCTCCCTGGAGGAAGAGCGGGATATAAAATGAAATAAATAAGCAAACCTCAAACAATGTAAGAGAAATGCCACTGGTCAATTGCTACCTACTGTTAGCATCAGCTAAATAGAAAAGATGGGTAGAGCCATGACAAATCCCCCTTCCATTGCCAAGGAGATGGGCTGACTCTCTTCTTCTGAATGAGCCTTTCTTACTCTCAGTTCATACTGGCATTAGTTTTCATAAATGGTCTTTTAAAGCCCAGGACTGGCTGGAGAGAGCTCTCTTATCCAGCCCATCCATGACCAATGGAAAGCATAACAATCCTATTTGGCATTTATTACTTTCGAGCGTACAGACAAATATGATCCGAGTAACATATACATCAGTAATGGAAGGATTGTATTGTTATCCCCACACTGTAGATGGAGGGGAGAATAAGAACTTGCTTACGACTACCTAGTGAGTATGCCTGAGACTTGAACCAACTAATTCTTTCACATTAAGTGCCACCAGCTAGTGATAGGTCAAGGTTGCTGCCCTAACTATGGGACATCAGGTACCTTTAAAAACCATACAAAACACCTGTATTTGAAGGGAACCGAGGCTGTTTTGGTTGACACAGAGGATGAGATAATGAATCAGAATTGGTTGAAGACAAAGAGCGTTCCTCTTCTTGGCTCTTAATAGCTATGTCTGTTCCCCAGTCCTTTGTTTGGACCATTGTTCTGATCTGGCCCTGACGAGCAGCCTGGTGACCCACCTGCAGTTTATACTTCACAGTCTGTGAGGTAACTTCCTGTCTTACAATGCTGATTTTCTAATGATTATAACTAGTTCCTTTATCCATAAGATATTTATACAAGACTGTTTTTTACAAATCCACTAGCAATATTTGTCTGTGTAACTGACACATCTGACAGTAAGGAGTAATCAGAGAGAGACCCTTATCACAGGTTTCTGTGGCAAGGCTCTCCTCGTTCTGGGTGATGGCTCCTAACAAGAGTGATCATAGATCTTGGTATACTAGATCTAACATCAATATGGTGTAGTTGTTACTAATGTTGGACTAAGACCAGGGAGACCTGAGTCCAAATCTCCATTCTGCCATGAAACTCACTGGGTGACTCTGGGCCCGTCATTTATCCCTCAGTGTAACCTACCACACACAGGGTTGTAGTAGGGATAAATTTAGCCATGTACACTGCTCTAGGCTCCTTGGAGGAAAAGCAGGATATACATAAATAAAATCTACGGAGCTACCTCCGTTGCTGTTGACCCCTTTAGACTGCAGCTCCTCTTCATCCTCACAGGCCAAGTTATTCCTGCAACCTAGCCCTTGAGATTGAGGAGGGAGAGCTGCTGTCTTGACCCCTTCAGGCTTCCTCAGCTTTCACCAGTACAGCAGGGTGAGCAAGGAAGTAAGGGATTTCCCCCGCTTGCCACATAGTCAGTAGCAGAGTCAATGTGTCTATATGTGTGGTATGCACATATTTTTTTATATTTATGATATTTTGGACACATTGATGTTTCAGGTGTGTGAGCACCCTTATAGGACATGAGGGTACTAGGGTGCTTTCCAGAGAACACCCTGCAGTGGGTCACAGCAGATCTCCGAAGTGTGCTTCCACATTTCCTGTGTTGTGACACCGCAGTGTCTACGCTGACTGCAGGGTGCTGTTCCCATTTCCGATGCGTTGTTTTGAATTTAATCATTGCGATATAGTGTTATGACGTTGTGTATCCGGAGTAAAAAGGTTGCTGCTTTTTTGGGTTGTTAAGTTTCTGTAAGACTGCTCCCCTTGCTGTTTTAGTTTCAAATGTGATTTGCCTGAATGGAAGCGTTTTGCTGCTTTTGAGGAGCTAATCTGGAAAGTGCCTAGATGGGGACTGTATCTCAACTCCTTCAGTACACTGGCATTCAAGTTTAGCTGCACTCGAATAACGGTCAGGGGGACAAATGTCACTGGGCCCCTGAGACCACCAGCTGGGTGACAGCTTGCTCTTTACTCTCCCCGTGTGACTCTGTGAAGAACAACAAGGGTGAAGGGGCACATCTTCACTTTTGTCCCAGGGCTCACTCCAAACTTGCTACCCTTTTTCTTGCACTGAAATGTGACAGGTTATACTTTACTTATTTATTTGAAATTTTTACATACTGCCTATCATTATCAACAACAAGAACAAGAAGAAGTTATCCAAGCAGTTTCCTTAGCAAAAGTAATAAGAGCATGGCTGTCTGTCCCAAAGGAGCTGACAATCTAAAAAAAAAACCCCACAAGTGAGACAAGAGCCACTAAAAGGTACACCAAGCCGGGTTGGACAGGGACAGTTGCTCTCTCCCTGCTAAATATAAGAGAGATGCCACTTTAAGAAGTGCCTCTTTGCCCAGTTAGCTGGGAAGAATTTATTACTGTATGTTACAACACATTACTCAACGCCTTTGCTTCAGTGCTGCATATTGATAGGGTTCTCTGGCCCACTTCTCCTCCTCCTTTAAATACAACAGAAAATGTACCTGTACATCAGTTCAGACATGGATGTCATTTTAAAAAGATATTCCTTGTTCTTTCCCCTTCCCTTTACCTTCTCTCTGCATACACCTGTATTTATTTAGCTTTGGCCACTCCACTGAATGTTTATTTGTTCCACATATGCTGGAAACAAGGTTTGTGTGTTCAAAAATTGTTACCTTTTTGTAGGTGTTGTGCTGCTTACACATCTCAGTTTTTACTTGAATTTTCACTAGGAGTCAATCTCTTCCATTTCTCATGAAGCCCCATATTTTGTGGTGAAATTAATGAGACACATGGAGATATTTAGTTCTGTGCTACCCATAATTTGCTTTGCTTGTTGCATTTTTATCCATCCTTCCGCCAAGGAGCTCAGAGTAGATATATGGTTCTATTTCCTCTTTCTTTTTGCAACAGCTCTCTGTCTCGCCCAGGGCTGTAGCAAGGTTGGAGTGGTGGAGTCATAAAGATTGACCAAAGGTGAAGATGGGCTCCTGCCCCCCACTTCTTCAGAGGCACATGAGGGGGACAGCTCTCACCTTCATGCCTCTCTGAAGAAGTGTCACCCAACTGGCAGAGTCCTCCTCCTTCAGGGTCATAGGGACATTTGTCTCCTCCCCGCTTGTTCATCCCCTGGTATGGCCCAAGATTGCTAGTGAACTTTGTGGCTGAGTGGGGATTTGGCTCTGGTTCTAGTCCAACACTCTAACTACTATGTCACAATCATTCACATGATGAACCATGCAGGGGCATAGCAAGGTTGGAGGGGGCCCAGAGACAAGATTTTAAAATGGGCCCCTCGCTGATATACACACACAAACACACTTCACAATCTAGCTTTTTTTACTCTCTGTTCCTGCCGATCTCCAAGAGACTCAACATAATTCATAGGGGGTGCAACATGGGTGGGCGGGGAGTCATGTGATGTGCCTCTGGGGGGCCCCTCGAGGCAGTGGGGCCCCAAGACGACTGCCTCCCCTTGCCTAATGGTAGTTACGTCCCTGGAACCATGCAATGCTTGCATTCCCGATTGGCTGGTGCTGCAGCATACATGGAAGCGAGCCCCGATGGTGCAACACAAGAACACGAGCAACTATTTAAAACATCACACCTACACTTGCGCAGCAGAACTTACATTGGAAACATGATGCCTTGTGCATCATGTGAGCCACTGGCCCTCAGAATATCCCAACATGGTGTATAACTAAGCTGCTTGTTATAAGTTTCTCATAGGGCACAAAAGGAACTTCTTTTCCCTGTATCTGTTTAGTAGTATGAATTGATGGTCCTTAAGTAGAATGTGACCTATAATTTCCTGGACTGCTTTCCAGAAAGCTTGTATGTGTACACCTTATGGTTTTCCATTCCCACACATTTCTTCCAACTCAAAGCTCTTTCCTGTTTGAATAAATATATTTGGCATGAATGTGCAAAAGCAGAACACGATTTAGAGATTTACTGCTCAGGGATGTGAATATTAACAGACTTCAGCAGTCTGCTACTTGTATCTCCACTCATCCCAGAATAATGACAAACTGTAATTTTGTTCATGGGCAATGCACAGTATGTACAGATGTATATACTTGCCCACAAGTGGATTTTTGTGTTATACAAATGCAGGAGTATGTATTTTATAATAGTTCTATCTGTATGCCTGGATACACATTTTCACACACAAACAAATCTTGATTTTACAAAGAATGCAAGATTGATGGTCAGATATATAGATAGTTTGAAGGTACTTGCTATCTGCAAAGGGCACATCATTTTCTGAATGCCTATCAGAGATTCCAGCACTATTCAGATATTATGTTGTTTGTGCATACAGGTATCTGTAACCATGTATGTGTTTTTGTATGAATTATTGCATTCCTTTAAACACTGCATTATTTTCCAACCAAACCGAGGTACAGGCCCCTTAACACCTTATGCAAGGTGCAGATAGGAAGTGTACTACTGTACATCTGTTGAACATAAGGTGTGGATAATTGAATTTGTATATAGACTGTACATCTGTTGAGCATTCCATGTGAAAATGGCTTCTGTCTTATACCAAGCTCTGTTCTCACCCACCATGTCTCCAAGCCATTGCAACCTTGTGTCTTTTGCAACTTACTTCTCTTTCATTCCTTTCTCTTTATAATTTCTTTTAAAATACCACTCCTAATGGCCACATTTGCATTCTTATTACTAAATTAACTCTGGCAGCCTGCCTCATTGCCCTAAATTCTAAACCATACATCAATACTGGCGACACTATCTTTTTAGTACATCTTACTTTCAGTGGTGTTAGTTACTTTCTCCCACACAACGCCACAGTTAAGACCATAATTTAATTCATGCCCTTTCCATTCTGTTTTCACTTCTTTGGCACATAAACATAATTATTTGGGCTGGGCTGGGGTTGCCAACCAGTGTTCCCACTATTTTTTTTTTTCATCTCTGTGTAAAATGAGTTTTGTTCTGAGTGGCAGCATCAAGGCAGTGTGCGCGCATGTGCATTCAGAGTGGTGCATTCCTGGTTCATCCTGAGTGGGATCTAAAATTAATTGAGTGGGCTTCAAAAACGTGTGTGTGTGTGTGCGCGCACACACACACACACATGTACACGCTTTAGGGGGAACACAGTTGCCCACCCTCTCAGACTTGACAAAAGTATACTGGAATTGGCATTGATTTCCCAGTGTCTATTAAAAATAATACAGGAGATTTTAATATCATCCTTCATCCAGCTCATCCAATCCATATCATCCTTCATCCAGCCACAGTGGGGAGACTTCTCCATTAATGTGCCTGATGCTTGTTTCAGCAGCCTGCCTGCCGACCTCCCTGCCTTCTCTTTCTGTACTCCCCAGACTGCTGCTCCATGCCCATCTGCAGGAGGCAGGCAGCTGGGAGGAGCTACAGGAGGTGTGTTGGGAGGAGCCAGAGAACTTTATCTGCTGCCTTGTGATATTGCTGTGGGCAGGAAGATGGTGTGAATGTGCAGTTGAAGTTCTAGGCCAGTACCAGTGAGGCAGAGCTGCAAAGCCACCCTTTGCTCGTACTGGGCCAGCTGCAGAATCTGTGCCACTTCCCCGGGGCCCAGCTGCGCAGCAAACTGCAGATGAGGGTCACCATCTGCAGTTTACTTGCAGTAATGCAAGTAAAGTTGCATTGGCTCTCATAATCTAAACTGGCTCAGGATCCTGGCAGGCACTGTCTATGGGAAGGGAAGGCAGCAGAGTTCTTGCGGTCCACTGCCCCCCTAGGGCTGCGGTATCTGCCCCCATTTTGTGGCTCCCCCAAAGGCTGCCAGCCACCCACTTTCCACTTTTCTGAGTATAATGGGATATGATCCCTCTTTCTTTCAGCAGGTGTAGGGTGTCTTAGGGAGCACAGGCAGCAAGCCCTGGTGAGATATTTAATTTTCTTCTCCTGCCCAATCACTTACTCCAGCAATATAATTTGTCCTGGATTTTGTTGTAGATGAACAGTTTTGCATCATTACCAGGTATTGATTCCCCACCCCCAGGGACCAGAGAGTGATTACTGAGACTTGTTTCCAGCACTAATTTCAAACACAGGTTCCTTCTGAGATCCAGAAAAAGTAAAGGAACAAGGCAGACTTTATACTGTCAGAGCAGGAGATAAATGTAGATGTTTCACTAGACTGAAAGTTGGTGGAAGCCAAAGTGGGTGTTTTACCTAGTCTTGTAGGACATTTCATCCCTCCAGAGTTGAGTTCCATCATCTGGCAATAAAATATATTGTTGGTTTTATATGGTTAACAGTAAGATGTTGCTCAAACTGTTGTGTGATAGCAAATCTGCTTTCTGGCTATAATGTGGGTTCAGGTGGGAGGCATTGATGGGGATCTTGCAGAGAATGGTTGCCACTGACTTCTATGGGGAAGAATGCTGACATTGGGAACATGAGGGAAAACCTGTGCTCAACCCTGACACCTTGTGGGCTCGATCCATTAATAGAGATCCCACAGGAGAATGCATAGGAACATAGGCAATGCGAGTCTTTGCAGCCTTTTGCAATCTCCATAATGTATTTCCCGTTTCCCCTCCCTTCGCACGTACTCTTCCCATCATAATGATGGGCATTTTCCTAGTAAGAATACAAACACTATTGAGATTCCTTAGGATGAAAGCTGTAATATAAAATGACACATAGGATCAGTGAAAGCTATTAATAACTACTTATGGGATATATTAAAGAATGTCAGATTGGCTGTGTGAAAATGACTAATTTCATTATAAGCCCTGCATAATGGAGTCTGATTCATCGGAATCTAAATTAGTTTGCAAGCAGGTTACCTAACGAAATTATGCCGTCAAGGTAGATGTATCTATACATATAAGGTTAATGCTGCACTTATTTTCTTTTGCAGAAAAAAAAATCTAGTCTTTTTACCACTGAAGTCCACTTCAGGCCAACACTTACTTATTTAATACATTATCATATTTTTATAGCACCTGATATATACATCTCTAGGCGGTGTTAAAGTAAAGTGTGCCATCGAGTCAGTGTTGATTCCTGGCAGCCACAGAGCCCTGTGGTTGTCTTTGGTAGAATACAGGAGGGGTTTACCATTGCCTCCTCCCGCACAGTCTGAGAAGATGCCTTTCAGCATCTTCCTATATCGCTGCTGCCCGATATAGGTGTTTCCCATAGTCTGGGAAACATACCAGCGGGGATTTGAACCGGCAACCTCATGCTTGCTAGTCAAGTCATTTCGCCGCTGCACCATTAGGTGACTCTAGGTGGTGTTATCATCTGTTATATACTGGATACCTGAGAGACCACCTGCTCCCAAGAGTTTCTGTCCACTTGGCAAGGTCATCAGAGGGGGCTCTGCTCCGTTTGCTGAGAATGAGCAAGGCTTGGCTGTCATGTATGCGGGACAGGACCTTCTCAGTTATTGCCCTCAGACTTTGGAATACTCTCCCAGTGGGCATCCACTCCTCAGTCTCCATCACAGTTTTTAGAAAACAAATAAAATCTTAGCTTTTTACCCAGGCTTTTATATGAGTGGTTTTGTTGTTGTTGTTTCTGCTGCTGCTCTGTATTTTTTTTTAAAAAAAATATTGTATATGTTTTTCAAACTTTTCATTAGGGTTGTATTTTTATATTCCAATTTAATATTTTTATTGTGTAACTGTTTTATATTGTTTTAAATGTTTTGTAAACCACCTTGAGATTGTTTTAGTGAAAGGCGGTATAAAAATTTAATGATAATTAAATAATATACTGCCGATTACAGAAGTCTCAAGGCAGTTTACAAAAAATAAAAACAACCAGAAATTTAAAAGCAACATTAAAACATATATAACATTCAAATTAAAACAATAAATCAGTAAAATTCAGCCAAAAGCCTGGCTGAAGAGATGTGTCCTCAGTTGTTTCCTAGAATCTATTGGGTATGGAACAGCTCTAATCTCAACAGGGAATGCATTTCACAAGCCCAGGGCAATGGGAACAAACCACCCCCCCTGGATAAAAGGATTATCTTCCTTGGAGGCCTTCAGGAGAGCCTTAAGGACTCATCTTTTTAGCCTGGCTTTTAATGATACCTAGTTTTAATTTTTATTTTAATCTGCTTAAAAAAATCTTTTAATTTTAATTGTTCTATTATGTGTTTTTTATTTTAATGTAAACTACACTGAGCCGCTTTAGGAAAGGTGGTATATAAATTGAAAAAATAGATATACACAGCTCATAGCCTTTGGATGGATAGGGCGGTGTAGAAATGTAATAAATAAACAACAACAAAAACAAACTACAGAGAAGGCTCATCTTTGAGTCTCTACCATTCGAATTTGGCAGCACCCTCAGACAAATCTCCTTTGACACTAGACAGCAAAGGGGTTCATAACAAAGAAGGCATTCTCTTAAATACCCTGGGCCCAAGCCATTAAGGGCTTTAGGTGATAACCAACACTTTGTATTTTGCCTGGAAACCTACTGGCAGCCAGTGTAGTTGTTTCAGAACATACAGGTGAAACTCGGAAAATTAGAATATCGTGCAAAAGTCCATTAATTTCAGTAATGCAAATTAAAAGGTGAAACTGATATATGAGACAGACGCATTACATGCAAAGCGAGATAAGTCAAGCCTTAATTTGTTATAATTGTGATGATCATGGCGTTCAGCTCATGAAAACCACAAATCCACAATCCCAGAAAATTAGAATATTACATGAAACCAATAAAACAAGGATTGTAGAATAGAACAATATCGGACCTCCAAAAAGTATACAGTGTACTGTGCTTGATTGGCCAGCAAACTCGCCTGACCTGACCCCATAGAGAATCTATGGGGCATTGCCAAAAGAAGGATGAGAGACATGAGACCAAACAATGCAGAAGAGCTGAAGGCCGCTAATGAAGCATCCTGGTCTTCCATAACACATCATCAGTGCCACAGGCTGATAGCATCCATGCCACGCCGCATTGAGGCAGTAATTGCTGCAAAAGGGGCCAAACCAAGTACTGAATACATATGCATGCTTATACTTTTCAGAGGTCCGATATTGTTCTATTCTACAATCCTTGTCTTCTTGGTTCCATGTAATATTCTAATTTTCTGGGATTGTGGATTTGGGGTTTTCATGAGCTGTATGCCATGATCATCACAATTATAACAAATTAAGGCTTGACTTATCTCGCTTTGCATGTAATGCGTCTGTCTCATATATCAGTTTCACCTTTTAATTTGCATTACTGAAATTAATGGACTTTTGCATGATATTCTAATTTTCTGAGTTTCACCTGTAATATGGTAATATGGTCTCTTCAGGACATCCTGGAGACCAACCTAACAGCAGCATTCTGCACCAGTTGCAGTTACTGGACCAACGTAGGCATACAAAGGCAGCCCAACATAGAGTGCTTTGAAGTAGACAAGCCTAGAGTTTACCAGCATGTGCACCGCTGTTTGAAGGTCACTTTCTTACAGGAAAGGTTGCAGTTGGTGTATCAGCCAAAGCTGATTAAAAACGCTCCTTATCTTCCACCTGAGGTCTCAGAGAGAAGTTTGGATCCAGACATACTGCCAAACTGCATACTTGATCCTTCTGAGGGAGTGTAACCCCATCTAGAACAGTTAGATCTGTCCCATCTCCTGAATTACAGCTCCCTGCAATGAGCACTTCCATCAGATGTGATGTACATCAGATGTGATGTGGGAGATCTGTGACTGGATCAGTCATTGTTTTTTGTTGCCCTTTGGAGCAACTGATCAGAGATGCAGCACTGGAACTGGGGTGTTTACAGGACGTTTAACACTTTCTCCCATGCTGTTTCCCAGAACTTAAATTCCCAGAGGGCCTAATAGCACCTTTGTGAGGGGAAGTTGATTTTGGTCAGGAAAACAGCATGCGGGGGGGGGGGGGGGGTTGGGGGCGTAAAGGGTTAAACATGCACTGGCCCAGTACCACCACTCTGATCAAAACTAGAATGTCTCCCCACTCCATAGCTGCTTGCAAGGGGGAAACAAATGAGAGTGCCAGTCACAGATATCCCACATCAAATGTCTTTTGCCCCGAACCTCTCAAGGGTAACATCATTGCTTCACTTCTTCTTCTCCTTACAGAGCCCTCTGCTTCCTGTGCTTTACAGTGTGATAAAATCTCTTGCCAGCAATAACAAAAAGATGTACTTTTCAGGCAGTGTTCCCTCTAATAGGGGTTCCCAGATGTTGTTGACTACAACTCCCAGAATTCCCAGCTGCAATGGCTTTTGCTTGGGGATTATTGGGAGTTGTAGTCAACAACATCTGGGAATCCCTGTTAGAGGGAACACTGTTTCCAGGAGTAAGTTCAGCGTCTGCCTGTTTTTCAGTCTTTCAATTACTAGATGTTACTCAAGCATACTAAAAATTGTGACCATTCAAGAGGGTGCATAGTATTAAATAATATGTCTTGTGGGTTATTTATTGTACAGTATTGTGGAAGCATTGGGTAACATACATACACTTATCTGGATGGTTAAGTGTGTGTGTGTGTGTGTGTGTGTGTGTGTGTGTGTGTGTGTACATGCGTAAGTAAAACTAAAGTTAGCTTGTATCATGTCTGAGAAGGATCCCCTCCTCAATAATTGGCTTAACAGCGGGGATGTCATGAAATGGTCCTAATCTGTTTAGCAGATGAAGGGAAAGGTCCAGTGATAGAATGATGATTTTTCTTAGCTAAGAAAAATCTTGCACAGAACCCAGAAATATAAAAATCTGTGTAAGGAAGGTGGACAGAGGTCCTGGGCAGGAAGGAGACTGGAAAGCTAAAAGTCAAAAGCCTCTGTAAGCAGAGGGGTTGGAGGAAAGAAGTCTGATTAGACAGTGGCTTGAAAAGAAAGGAGCTGAGGAAATAATAAATGAAGGTGGCAGAGCATTGGGAGAAATGTAGAGCAGGAAAATATCTGAGAGAAGTAGCTAGTGAAACAGTGATGGGGAAACCTCAAAAAGATAAGAGAGTTCAAGTGGGATGGGCCTGTAGGCTGTCTGTTTCCTGGATGAAATAAAGATCAAAAGCAAGTTTATGAACCTCTTTTTCTATTCTCCTGAGTTCTGAATTTCTTTGATTCTTTGGGATGACGTAATTAGAGAAACTAGTGCATGTACAATAAGATTAACGGTTCTTATTATTGTTAGAGGAAGTTGTGTGTCAAACCTCACATTTTATGTTGGGAAAAATGACCAAAAATGTGACATCCCAATTCTGCAAAATGTACCAAAGCTTACAGATTACTGTTAATCTCCTTTGAGCAAAATTTGTTGGGGTTAGATTATAATAAACACTGAAAACAGTCATAGCAAAATTTACATTTTGGATTTTCCTTTGCTCCTGAATCATTGTGGAAATGTCAGTTTCCCAGTCAGTTCTGCAAATCTACTTTTAAAGTATCAAGGTACTTTCATCCTAAACACAATTAGCTAGTAGCAAATCTTGTTGATGTCAATGAATGTTGTTTCCAAGTAAGTAAGCAAGCATAACACTACAATCCTGTACACACTTACGTAGGAAGACATCTCACTAAACTCTAAGCAGGCCACTGTAAACAAACAACATGCAAATAAAGTCTAATGTGATTAGGTCCAATCCACATGTCCATTTCCTAGATTTTATGTGGATTAATGAGAGTATGGTTATATGCGAGTACTTCTACACATGTTGAAATTTGTTCATGGGAGCCCTATTCAAATGTTATATCCAAAATGTAACATTTTGTTAACTGTTTGTTAACTCCCAGATGTTAGACAGCCATGCCTAGGAAGTAGGGATGTGCACGGAACAGGGCGGGGATGGCTCGAGGCCGGGGGGGGCACCTTAAGTGTCGGAGAGGGGGCACTTACCCCTCCCTCCACCTTTGCCTGTAAAAGCCTTCGGGGAGGCAGCGTACCTCCCTGCTGCCCCTTCCCCCTCTTCAGCCAGAACCTTTCCAGGGTTGTTGTTGTATAGTCGCCAGTTGTAAATTTCCTTTCATTAATCTGTTCGTTCTTTCTACTAACCTATTCCCTCCAGGATGGTACAAGGAAATAGTCTTGTATTATATACAACAGTTATGCAAATATTGCTCCATTTCAAATGAGGTAAACTGTGTCCCATTGTCAATCAGTAGTTCTTTAGGAGGACATTCTCTCACGAAAACTGCAGCCATGAAGTGGATCACCTTGTTTGTAGTTGTCAGCATGTTGTCAGCATGTGAAACTTCTGGCCACCTGGAAGCCATGATGGGCTGGATGAGGGCTAGCAAGATGAAACTTAATCCTGACAAGATGGAGATAATGATGGTTAGCAGAAGGCCTGATCGGGTATGAAGTTTCAGCCTTTTCTGTATGGGGTTGCACTCCCTCTGAAGTAGTAAGTTTGCATCCTGTTCCTAGAAAATAAGGTGGTGGCGGCAGCCAGGAGCACATTTGCTCAACTTTGGTTGGTGCACCAGCTGCAATCCTTCCTGGTGGGTGGGCTGATCTGGCCTCTGTCACGCATGCCTTAGTCATGTCACATTTGGAATACTGCAATGCACTCTGTGTGGGGCTGCCCTTGAAAAGTATTCGGAAACTGCAGATGGTGCAGAATGTGGCTGCCAGATTGATTTCTGGGACTGCTTGCAGTGTACATGTTACTCTAGTCTTGAAGGCACAGCACTGGCTGCCAGTCTGTTTCTGGGTACAGTTCAAAGTGCTGGTTATTACCTTTAAAGCTCTAAACAGTTTGGGCTCCAGGTACCTTAGGAATCATCTGCTCCCAGCTGAATCTACCCACCTGACTAGATCAGATGAGAGAGCTCTGCTCTCTGTGCCGACATCTGCTGAGGCCTGTTTGATGAGCATGCAAGACAGGGCCTTCTCAGTTATTGCCCCAGGCTGTGGAATTCATTAACAGTTGAGACCTGTGTGGTTCCCTCTCTCCTAGCCTTTAGGAGGAAAGCGAAAATTGCCTTTTTAAAATCCAGGCTTTTGGCCAACAAGCTGTCCTTTGCTCTTTTTAAGCTTTTAGCTATATTTGTTCTGTTTTTATGTTCTTATTGAATTGTTTTTGTTGTATACCACTTTGGGGTCTTAGAATGAAGGGTGGAACATAAATATAAATAAAAGATCTACATACTTTGGGCAGTTTGGACAAGGTTCTATTTCAGTGTTACTCACTGTAAATCCCAGGAGCCAGAGGCAGTCCCCGTCAACTAGGGATATGTAAGCCAGCTCAAAATTGAGCTGGTTCACACTTGAACCGGTTCAGTTCAAAGGCTCAACCTAGAATTGAACCTGACTCAGTTCAGTTCAAGGTCAAGCCAAACCGGGCTGGCCGATTCAGAACTGGCTCGAAGCCCTACCGGCAAAGGGGAATCCGGTGAGGATTCTTCTTAACTGGTAGAGGGTCAGGGGCGGGTGGCTTCCCTAACTGTAAAGGGAACTCAGGGGAGTGAATAGAAATACTTACAAATGGCGCCAGCAGTGCTGCTTCTGGCTGCAGCACCTGCGGGTGATGGGGGCGGCAGCTCCCCAACCCCCACCAGCCTCCCCATGAGTCTCCTGGGCCAGCAACCTGGTTTGGGCCCATTTTAATAATTTATTTTATTAACTTGTTTTATGACATTGTTTTATTGCATTTGCATGGTCCCTGTGCATGCACAGAGGTCCAAAAATGGCCTCCACACCTGCACGGAGGCCCAGAATGGGCCACCATCGTCCCAGGAGACTCGGAAGCTGCCACTGCCTCACCCCCGCTCCCGCGCACGCCCGCTGCAGCCGGCACAATTTTTAAGTACTTCTATTCACTCCTCTGAGTCTTTTCTACAGTTAGGGAAGCCCTGCCCCGCCCCTTTACCAGTTACGCCCTGGATTTCCCTTTGCTGGTAGGTCTTAGAGCTGGTTCCAACTCTAGGTGCAGCTCCCTGGCTAATTGTTTATTGGGCCAGTGTGAAGCTGTATTGGGCCAGAATGCTCTACACAGCCCCCCAGTACCATGTGGAGGTGACCATTCCCACAGTGCAGTGCTTTGGCCAGCATGGGGTGGGGTGAGGGGGTCCTTTAAGGGAAAGAGTGTTCTCTTGAGTCCCTGAACCATCTTGGGAGGTGTGCACAGAATCCTGGGAGGTGTAGCCCTTGCCAGTGCTTTCCTCCTAGAACTCTTGAGAAGGGCTCTGCCTCTCTTAAAGGGCCCTTTCATCATTGAGGAAAGTGCACATCTGGGTGGAGGTCACACAGTGGGAAATGGGTCTTGGGTTGAAGGGCCTTTGCCAAAGTGGCCTCTGCTTGAAAAATAGTGAAGGTGACTGCTCAGTATTATGCAAAGTGTATCAGGGGCGTAACGAGGCTGGAGTGGGCCCAGAGACAAAATTTTAAAATGGGCCCCTCACTGATACACACACACTCACTTCACATGTGACTTGCCTCTGGGGGGCCCCTCGAGGCGTGGGGGCCAAGAGAAACATCTTTGTGCAAGTACAGCATTAACATGTCAGTGAATGGATGGAGTTTTCTTTTTAAAAGATAATTGTTTACTTGGAACATTATTATATCCAAGAGAAAAAGATAATCGAGAAAAACTCTAATCTACACACGTTAGCAAAGATAACATTTAAGGTGATATAAAAACACACCTTATCTTCTTAATATCTAACTTGTTCCCTACAGTGTTAAGAACATACTGTAAGAACAGCCCTGCTGGATCAGGCCCAAGGCCTATCTAGTCCAGCATCCTGTTTCACACAGTGGCCCACCAAAATGCAACACTGTGCACCAAACGTATGGAACATCCAATGGCACATAAGGCAAGCCCTGTTCCCATGGATAACAAAATATTTTTCTTCTTTTGGTCATGTCCAGGGATTGGATCGGGTGGGAGGGCATATCTAAGGCACTTTAGGTCCTCTACTAAGTCTTTCCCCTGTCCACAGGACCTTCAAACCTTTCCTGGATATCTGCATCCAAATGAGGTCCCACAGAGGATTTCCTCTTTCTATTGAACTCTTACTTGAATCCATAAGTAAACAAAAATGTTTCTATTGCCTCTTTTCGAAGGGAGTCATCTTAAGCGTTTTGCTTTCATTTTACTAAAATTCCAGTAAACATATTTTCTCTATCTTCCAAACCTGAAATGTGTATGTATTTTTTTTAATGCTGACAGCAAACCAGGACTAATAGACATATAGTCCATAATATCAAAAAGAAAAGAGTAGTGGGCTTCTCTGAGCATTCTTTTGTTCTGTCAAAATGTTGTAGTCAAATATACTAAATCATTTGGTAGTTGTTCTCCTGGGATTATTTAAAAGTGCTTGCAAACATTTTTCATATAGCAATGTATTGATCTTTGAAAGGTTCCTGTAAAGGTTCCTGGAAACCTATAGCCTCCAGTATCCCCTATAAATCTAATGTTTATAGTATATGGGATGTTTTGTTCCATTTCATGGGATACTTTTTGTTTAGTTAATATAGAGGAAATGGAGGCTTTCTGCAGTAAAGTTCAGCATTTTCCCTCCATGTATTTGTTATTTCAGTTCCAATGTTGGTTATAAGTATGTGGTGGTTGATGCCTTGTATTGATTCAGGACTAGCTCAGTATTGACTATAGTGCCTGAAGGGAATGAATCTGGGACCTTCTGCAAGTAAAGCTGATGCTCTGCCACGAGATATGGCCCCTTCCCTTTGTCACACCCTCTGCAAACCTGTGAGTCCTCTCAATTAATTTATTTTATTTATTTATTTACATTTATATCCCGCTCTTCCTCCAAGGAGCCCAGAGTGGTTTACATGGTTATGTTTGTCCTCACAATAACCCTGTGAGGTAGGTTAGGCTGAGAGATATGTGACTGGCCCAGAGTCACCCCGTGAGCTTCATGGCTGAATGAGGATTTGAACCCAGGTCTTCCCGGTCCTAGTCCACCACTCTAACCACTATGCTATGCTGGCTCTCAAAGTTGTCAGTACCTTTTTAAAAAAGCACACCTATTTGTTTTCCATGTTTTCATTTAAAACACACAAAACAATTTATTAACATTGGATCATATACAATTAGCAAACCAAATATAAACAAAATGTCAACAAAATTAATTCATTCAGTAAAACGATCACGGGTTTATATGGACAATACCTCCAGTTACATCTTGTATATACTGCAAGACCTTGCAACATGCTGCCTAGGTTCACATCTACTTTCCTGAAATGTTGTCAAAACCTTGCCATTTTCCAGCTGGTGCCCTGCTTCGTGCAGAGTAGATGAATGGACCTTGTTCCTCCTCCTGGCTTTCTGCAGGCTTAGAGATGAAGAGGTCTCAGCCCTGCTTCTTTGAAAGGGAAATATAATATGGCAGCCTGTGTGTTGAGAAAGCAGTAGAATTGCCAGCTGGTCCGAATAAAACAGCCCACGCTGCTTCAGTGCCATTACCAGCATCTTAGTATGTAGAAATCAGCAGGTAAAGCTTTTCATGGCATGGAGATTATTACCTGCTCAGAGCAAGTGGCTGTTAAAGGCAGAGGAACAGGAATTGATGAAAAAGTTGACCCCTTGGGAACTGGCAGCCAGAACTAGTTTTTGCAGTACAATTTTAGGTTTTCTCCATATCCTTCTCTAGAACAATATAAAAGATACAAATTGACCTAAGCTAACATTGTTGATATCATATTACCCTTTTAAATTTGCTCACACTTCTGTATGTCTCTACTTCACTATTTCTTACACTGGCTACCCACACTTCTAATTGCAGCCACTGAGGTTTAGTGCATGGATATATTTCACAAGAGAGACACCCTGCTGGCCTACTTCCCTCCCCGCCTTATGCGATTAGACCCTTGTGTGATTATTAGCAGAACAATGTAGTAAACAACCCAAGCTTTGTCTGTCTCAGTCAGGAATGCCAACCTTAGAGAAGTGCAGGAGGGGAGATGTGGGGGAGGCGAAAAAATAAATAAACCAACCAGTGAAAAAGATGGCAAAAAGAAAAAGGTGATAACTACGTTTTGTTTTTAGTTTAAAGGATAACATATCACTTGTATAAAAAGGCTGCAAAATCAAAGCTGACAACTGTGCTCCAGCCCCTCCACCTGTGATTTGGGAACAATCCAGGCACTGCGTAACATGAGACTCAAGGGAACAGTAATCTTTAGCAAAGTAACCCAAGTTGAGAATAACTTAATGCATCTCTTCTTGCTATGGGTTATACTGCTAAACAGCATACAGGCTGGGAAAGTGCTTGGAGTATGCAGAATTTAAAAGACACAGTTTGATTCTGGAATTTGTATTGGATGATTTATAAAGCTTTAATATGAGCCTGTTTAATTGATCACAGGCTAGTAAAATGACCATCAAACACCACTGTGGTCCAGATTTGCAACCTTTTTGCTGTCTGCACCTCTATGCCATTAACAGCCACTTGAACAGGTAGAAATTTAGCAGGAGAATATTTTCTCAAGGCTTCCTCTTCAAGGCTTTAAGGAACAAAAGTTACTAAGGCTCAAACCAGGGATGGTCAACCGGAGGCTGTAGAGCTGTTGGACTACAGCTCCTGTCATTTCCCATCACAGTGGCCAGTAGCCAGGAACAGCAGCTGGAGAGCCTCCAATTACCCAGCCCTGGTTTTAACAGTTGCACTGATTGCTGTTCGTTCATTTCTGGGCACAACTCAAAAGTGCTAGTTTTTACCTATAAAACCCTAAAGAGCTGGGGACCCAGCTATTTCAAAGACTGCCTGCTACTATAAGAGTCTGCCTAGCCCTTGCATTCATCAGCACTCCTTAAGGTCCCCTATCATAAGAATATAAGAACAGCCTTGCTGGATCAGGCCCAAGGCCCATCTAGTCCAGCATCCTCTTTCACACAGTGGCCCACCAGATCCCTCTGGGGAGCCCACAGGCAAGAGCTATGTGCATGCCTTCTCTCCTGCTGTTGCTCCCCTACAACTGGTATTTGGAGGCATCATGCCTCTGAGTCTGGAGGTGGCCTACAGCCACCAGACTAGTACCCAATGATAGATCTGTCCTCCATGAATTTGTCTAAGCCCTTTTTCAAGCCGTCCAAGCTGGTGGCCATCACCACATCCCATGGCAAGGAATTGCATAGATTAATTATGCGCTGTGTGAAAAAGTACTTCCTCTCATCAATCCTAAATGTCCCAACCTTCAGTTTCCTCTGAGGCTAGGTGAATGGTGACCAGAGAGAAGGTGTTCTCGGTAGGGATGTGCAAACCAGTCCAGTGGTTCAGTTTGGTGGTTCGGAGTCGAAACAAACCCCCCCCCCAGTTCCGTCCAGAACACACACACCCCCGGCTGGCTCATGAATTTTTAAAAATTTAAAATAAATTTAATTACCTTCTGCCCCTTCGGGGGCCTTCCTATAGGCCGTGGGGTATGTGTGTCCGCGAATGTTCCCCTGCCCCCCCCCCCGGGCTCTAAAATCACTGCCGTGGCCTGCCGGAGTGTTATTTTTTCACCCGTTCAGGGCCTCCATAAATCATTGTGGTGGCCATTTTGGAGGTCACCGCGCATGCGCAAATGGCCTCTGCAAGGCCTGGCATGGCCCAGGGCCTTGCAGAGACCATTTGTGCATGCACGGCGGTCTTTTTTCCCCGGTGGCCATTTTTAAAAAAAATGACTGCCGCACATGCGCAAATGGTCTCTGCAAGACCCTGGGCCAAGCCTCACACAGGCCATTTGCGCATGCACTGCAGCCTCCAAAATGGCTGCCGCAATGATTTATGGAGGCTTGAAAGGGCCAAAAAATAACACTCCGGTGGGCCACGGTGGTGATTTTAGAGGCCAGCGGGGGGCAGGAGAACATTCGTGGACCCCCCCCACACACACAGCCTATAGGAAGCCCCCCAAAGGGGCAGAAGGTAATTAAATTTATTTTAATATATATATTTTAAGAATCCACTAGCCCCCCCCCGACTGGACTGGGGGGCTTCGAAGGGTGCTGGACCGAACTGGCCCAGTCAGGTTCGAGTCCAGTCTGGACTCGAACTGAACTGGGCCAGCTAGTTCCGTGCACACCCCTAGTTCTCAGTCATGGCACCTGTATTCAGAATGGCCTCCCCAAAGAAACTCACCTGAGGCCAACCTTTGTAGCATGAGGCAGAGTCCCTTTTATTTGCCAAGGCCCTCAAGCATGTTGAATAGCTGGTTTTAGTTGCCCTTTTACAGTTTTGCTGGTTTTTCCTGACAGGTGATAGCTGCCAAAGGTAAAGTTGTGTTGTTGAGTCGGTGCCGAACTCTGGCGACCACAGAGCCATGTGGTTTTCTTTGGTAGAATACAGGATGGGTTTGCCATTGCTATCCCCCATGCAGTATGAGATGATGCCTTTCAGCATCTTCCTATTCGAACCAGCAACCTCTTGCTCCCTAGGCAAGTTACTTCCCCGTTGCGCCATGCTACTTCTGTTATAGTTATGATGCTTTATTATTGCTTTCATGGTTGTCTTACTGCATTGCTTTTATTTCTGACTCTAGGAACGTTATGCTGATGGGTAACATAAATTGGCTGAATGAATAATAAGCAAATAGGGAAAGAAAACCATGCAGCCATCTGGGTGAGGTGGTATAAAAATTAAATAAGCAAGAAAATAAATAAATTGTGGCTTGCCAGGAGTTTTTCAGTCTCCCTGTTTTTGCAGCCAGGCAGGTAACAAAACCAGGAAATTGAACAAACCCGATCCCTTAGTGGGCCACTATGCATGGCCCATATTTGGCTTGATATGTCACACATTGTGGTGTGTCGCACATCGTGCAGGTAGGTACCGAAACTGATCCAGTTTCTTGCCACTTGTATCTCTGTGTGCTGTCTATTGTCCCTTCAAGAATAGGACAGTCTTCCGATTCTTTGCTTCCCTCACCCTTTATTTTCTTCCTTTCCCTGCACTTTTTCATGACACCTTTTACTCAATTAACGAGTTAGACTGCTAGAACAGCTCTTTTAGTGCTGCTGATGGGCAGATTCCTGCAAGACAAATGTGACAGGAACAACAACCATAAATCAGGACATTTTCCTGAGAATCACATAACACGCCCCCTTCCTATTTTATCTGCCAAGTCAAAAACAGAACACTCTTTAGTCTCAGATTTAGTGCCGGGAAATGAACAGGCCTCACCCTATTGTTTGTATGCACGTGCATCTGATTATGAAAATTCATTATAGGATGATGCAATGTCATTCTCTAAGCCCTCTTCAGATGTAACAGTGAAGGACAGTGTACTTGCATCGATCATTTGCCTCACTCACTCACTGTCCACTACCACTTGCACATAAAGCCGCCATCTGAAGCTGTGAAGGCTATACTGTAAGTGTGATGGCAGACCTGTGATTGGCAGATTCAGGCACAACATTTATTTATGCATAAAAGTGCACAGAGATGCACTGAGCCTACAATGAGATCACTGCAATATAAGGCTCCTTTTCCTTACAAGGCTTGCCTCCTTTCTCATCGTAAAATGGTAGGTGTTTTGCTGGTATAATGGCAATACTTAGCAAGTACATAGCACATTTCAAATGTTCAAAGGAATACTTTGAAATGTTCAAAGCATAATGGCAATACTTAGCAAGTACATAGCACATTTCAAATGTTCAAAGATATGTAATCTCAGTCATGAAAAACAATGCACTTGAAAAACAATATATTTCCTAATACAACAGCCGTTGAGACTAGAAGACCTGAACTCTTTTACAATATGAGGAAGAATTGATACATCAAAAGCCCATGCCTTGGAAAGGGTTGTTGGGGTCAGAAGTAATCCAGAGTCTCTGTGTGGTGCTTTTATTAGTTTCTGGTAGAAGCTTTGCTAATATTTTAAACCACTTATAGACTCTCCTCTCCCTTACACCCCCCATATATTTTCCTGACAATTAAGAGTGATCCAAGTGGACTTTGATGAGATATTTGTGGAAATGAAGAAAAACGGACACCAGGCCTAATATCTGATAGTCCTTTCCTTGTAAGGAATGTGATAATCTGTTTTTTATTGCTGACTGCTACAGAGCATGTGGATCGGCACAGAGCCTCCACAAGCTCTCTTTAAAACTGAGGGGCCTTTGTGGGTGTTGGGAGAGACCACAACGCATGCCCCAAAACGTTGGGCAAATGGGTTCAAAGAACCCTGGCCACCACTAATCAGGGGCCGCGAGCACGGCCCCAGACACTTCCACTGCATCCGACTTCAGATGCGGGGCAGGGTCTCCCTCCCAAACAGGGCCGTGTGGCCCCGTTTGGAACTGAAATTGACCCACTCTGTGTTGGCAGTGCAGCCGGAGTGACGCTCCCTGCTTTAAAGGTAGGGAGAGCCGCTCCTGGTCTTCCTGCCAACACAGCAGAGCCGATCAATTTCCCTCCCAAATGGGGCCGCACGGCCCTGTTGGGGAGGGAGACCACACACCCGTGTCTGACATCAGATGCAGGGGCATGGCTAGCTGGCCCCCTGCATCTGATGTCAGGTGTGGGGAGGGCCAGAGGGCCACGGCGGCTGCCGCACATGGGCCGCCGCCAGCCTCACTACGCTTCTGGCTGCCACCAAGCCCCCTAAAACCTGCAGAGAACCGGACCACTTGATTGGGTGCTTTAATCCAAGGTCCCTCTGTAGCTAGTTATAGGGCAAATATATATATTAAAAAACCTTCCACATGTATGCCCACATGGGATGAGAAAAACTGATATCTGCTGAGTGTTTGAGGACGCTTTTGTACCAGAGAGATCCCCGTTTCTGCCCCGCCTTTCCTGAGTGTTACCAACTCTGAGAGGTTTGTAAAAAAAAAAAAAAATAAACACCAGTTTTATTTAACTACTATTAAAAAAGGTTGTCCTATGCTGCAGTTTTAGGCTGCATTTAAGAACGCTTAAATGGTTACAGAATCCTTTTTAATTACTGGTTCCATCTGAGGCTTTTGGTTGGTTAGATAAACTTAATAATACTTAGTAGGTTACAAAAATACTTCAGCAGCACCCCGAATGATACTGGGGTGGCATACAGTAAAATCTTAGTTACTTAGTTACAAATAACAGATATTTAGGAAATGTCAAGGACACACCAAAGAAACAGAAATTCTATCTCAAATTCTCACTAAACCACTTTCCCCTGCCCTAAACCTCCGAAGCCCCCTAGCCTTGGCTTCCTTTTCCCTTGAACTTATCAAACTCCTGTTGAGAATCAGGCCCGTGCAGTTCTATCCTCCAAGACCTGCAGTCATCCTGTTGCAGCAAACTCCATTGCTACACATCCCCTTGCTTCTCCAGCACAGAACATCCTTTCTTGTTCCCAGAATTCCCAGCAACAGCTCTCTAGGTCCCACTCCCCTGGTGGACTGTTTGGGCAATCTCTGGAGTTCATCAGCCTGTCAGTCAAGACTTCACTTCTTGTTAACTCTTTAGAGGGAGGGGAGGCTGGTCACTACAACTTCCTTTTATAAAGGCACAGGTAGGATGCAAAGGACAGGGCTCTTCTTCATAGTGTGTAGAAGAGGATATTTTGGCAGCAGCCGCTTATCACACAGGGGTAAGAGAAGCTGCACTGACTGAAACAGCCTCTTTTCTACACTTATTAAAGGTTCAGTCCTCCTTTTCACCAAGTCACCTTAAGCAAAGTACCCTTACTTCAGATTCTGGCAACCATACAATCCAGTAATTGTTTTAAACTTTTATACTATCCAGAGCCAGCAATTACGGAATAAATTACCTGAACAATTACTCATAGTTAGTGAAGCACAGAATTATTTAATCTGATTTCCTGTCATGTTACAGCAGTTGTTGAATAATTAAGTAATCTTTCCAGACCCAGGTTGGTTATTGCTCCTTTAGAAGGAAGAGTCCAGGCGGTCAGTTTTCTTTGGCTAAAAAAAAAAATGTAAGCACAGGAGAACTTACATGAAGGAATATGAAACTGACTCTTATGACTGTCTGATTGTAGGTAACAACCCAAATGGGTTTGGGATAGTTGTTTGCTCTGTTCCCAGAATATATTGTGACCTCTGATTTGCTGCTGCACATTTATCTAGACTGTTTTCAGGCACAGCAGTAATACTTGTGTTATTTTTAATAGGGCTGCAGTCTTTAAATATCACCAAGGAATGGACATATGCATGCTTTTATTTTCATGTTGGTTCATTTTGCTTTATTGATGGTGGCGCGTGGAATTTATTTAAGAGAGTACCTTCTTCTTCATGAACCCTGCCATCTATTAAGATTATCGGGGAGGTCCAGTTACAGTTTCCACCGGCTTGCTTGATGGTGATCCAAAACTGGACCTACTCTAGAGTTCCCCTGAGGCTCTGGAACACACTCCCAAATGAAGTTAGAATCTCCTCATCTCTGGTTGTTTTAAAATGACTTTTGAAGACACCTAAACCAACATCAGGCTTTTGGTTTATGATGTTTTAGGGTTTTAAAGTTTGATTTGTGGCAATTTTAATCTGTTTTATATGATTTTTAGGTTTTAGCTGCTGTTTGTTTAAGTTGTAAACCGCCCTGAGCTTTTATATGGGGTGGTATATAAATGGATAACATTTATATACAGGATAACAGTACTTCCTGTGGCCAGTGCCTCCCACCGCCTCTGAGGACGCAATCCTGGTTAAGCAGTTGTTCCCCGGCACTTGTGTCCCAGCATATCTGGTTCTTATAGACAATGCCGACGAGGACCCACCTCCTCACCAGGGTTTTCCTTCCCTCCCCCTGGAGTGAAATTCCCCAGTTCTCCCCTTTCTTCCATTGTTATCATGGCTTCTGCCCACATATGCATACCAGCTGCATGAAGTCCTGCTAGATCTCTTGATCTTCCTACAAGGGTCTCTAAAGGGCCTGTCCATCACCTCCTCCAGCTTCTTTGGCTCAGCTCAGTCCTGGTTTCGATTAACCATTGTTTGCATAGGAGGACATGCAATACAGAAATAATTACATTTATTACTGGTAGGGAAGGGGGGGGGATTGCATCAGAGGGGGAAGAGGACACACATCCCAACTGCTGTGTTTTCATTTGTAAACCAGATCTGTGTCTATATGCACTGTATGGACTACATGCTGCTTGGGTGCACCACTTCGCTTGCTCAAGTCACCTTAAGCTATTTGCTCAATTTTACTTTGTTTTCTGAACATAGTGCAGTTCACATTGCACCCTGGTGTGTAGGTTATGCTCAGCAGGGTATGGGAACAACCTTCCAGTTCACGCATCTGGACCTCATGTATCTGGACCATGACCATGCATGAGACCTCTAATATGAATTGGGGTACATATACATGTGCTCACATGAGACCTATGTAAGCAGGTCTCACCTATGAAATCCATTCATCCCTTTTTCATGGAAGACAGAACACACAAGTAGAGCCTACTCATGCAGGTGTTTGTGTGTGTGAACCAGGCCTATGATGACACTGGGTGGATATGGACAGCTAGCTTAAACTTTACACAATTAATAACTAGGGAAGCTGTTTATCTGTCTACCAGCTGACCAAGGTTGTTTCTAACCCCTATCCCCCCCCCCAAAAAAAAATACTGTGGGTGATCAGGGGGCTGAACTGGA
Organism: Hemicordylus capensis; assembly: GCF_027244095.1. Lineage (NCBI taxonomy): Eukaryota > Metazoa > Chordata > Lepidosauria > Squamata > Cordylidae > Hemicordylus > Hemicordylus capensis. Next base: position 117,443,660 of record NC_069661.1, read on the forward strand.
TATTATTTTGGCCCACATTCCTATGGGTTATATACCATTGGAAAGGGCAATCTGGCACATATATTTTAAGATAAATCTTACATAGCTGTTTATAACAGCATCTGCTGGGATCTTCCCTTTTGAGATTTTCTCAAAAGAAAATCCTGCTATTCGCCCTTCACCCTTAGGATTCATTAATCCCTTCAGTTGTCGAAGTCATTATGAATTAGTAATAAACTTTCTAAACATTTTTAACTGCAATACAAATCATGTTCCTTTGGAAGCCAGTCCAATTATTTCAGTAGAAATTGCTTCCAACCAAGTGTACTTCGAATCACTGCATTTGTGGTTTATGGAATTTTTACTATACTGTATTAACAGGGGTTCCCCCCTGTATTTTGTTGTTTCTTTCCCTATGAGTACAGGTGATATATGCTCTGAATACTAAAAATGATGAGCATGAGACCAGCATCCAAGCTCTCGAAGAGGCCCATCAAGAAAAGATTCGGCACATTCTTGCTGAAACGAGGGAAACCGTCCTTCAGTACAAGAGCAAAGTGGAGGAAGAACAGGAGCTCCGGAAGCGAATCCAAACCCTTGAGGAAGCCTTGGAAAAATACAGGAGACTGAAAGGGGAAGCGTCAGCAGAACTGACCGTGTACAAGAAACAAGTAGAAGAGAGCGAGTCAGAAATAGAGGCTAAATGCACAGACAATATAATTTTTCTTCCCAAGGAGATGCTTAACATGAAGCTAGACTTTGAAAACAGAGTTCAGACTTCAGACCAGGAGTCAGATGGACTCTTAAATGAGTGCTGGGCATTTGAAGGAAAGAGGCTAGATAACAAGAGGAAGTTACGTGAAACGTACAGCATGGAAATGCAGGCTGTGGTGAGTGAGACAGTGACCCTCAAGCAAGAGAACCAGAAACTAGCCGAAGAATATGCCAAGCAAGCCAGCCAGCTCCAGGCTTCTCATGAGAGAGAGAAGGAAACCTGGAAAAAGGTCATGCAGCAATCAGTGGCCGATTCATGCAGAGAATGGCAGCAAAAGGAAATAGAGCAAAGGAAAACCTACGAGGCCCGGGAAGCAGCTTCACAGCAGCAGATAAGGAAGCTGGAGGCTGACCTGGAGGCAAAAGGCCAGCGAATCTATGAACTCAAAAAGCATTCTCAGAAGCTGAAGGAAAAAATTCAGGTAAAATATGAGTCTCTAAGCCATCTAATGGCGCAGTGGGGAAATGACTTGCCTATCAAGCCTGAGGTTGCCGGTTCAAATCCCCACTGGTATGTTTCCCAGACTATGGGAAACACCTATATCAGGCAGCAGTGATACAGGAGAATGCTGAAAGGCATAATCTCATACTGTGTGGGAGGAGGCAATGGTAAACCCCTCCTGTATTTTGCCAAAAGAAAACCACAAGGCTCTATGGTCGCCAGGAGTCGACACTGACTTGATGGCACACTTTACTTACTTTAAGCCACATGCTCATAATTTTAGCAAGTGATTAAAAGTTCGATTGCTTTATGCCTTAAGTCATCAGGTTGTTAGTGAACATCTAAGTCTATAAAAGCCCAGTTCCTGACATATCATCCTGCTCTTCCCAACACTCCATCATCCTCTAACATGACCAAGAAACAGAAAGCAAGATGGGGCTATGCAGATAGGAGCAAACACAATCTAATGGCTGGAGTGATCACAGCCCCCCCCCCATAAGTAGGTCAGAATAAATCAAGATCAGTTTGGACATCATAACTGATCTTGGCTTATTTGAGCCTAAATCAGAGGTTGAGACTCACATGGGAGGGGGGGCCTTGAACATGGAGATATCATGCCTGATAACTGTTGATAGACCTATCTGCTGTTAGACTAAATAAAGCTTATTTAAAGGCATCTCATCTAGTGGCCATCACCATGGGCTGTTTCACATGGAACCATGCTTAAAGCCTTGCTACACATAATGTCCTCAAGCCTCGGGAGTGTGTGCTTCCCCCTCCCATGTGAGTCTCAACCTCTGATTTAGGTTCAAATAAGCCAAGATCAGTTATGATGTCCAAACTGATCTTGATTTATTCTGACCTACTTTTGGGGGGGGGGGGGACTGTGATCTGAAGCCAAGGCTTGAAGTGAGTTACAGATCAGTTTATTTCAGTTTAGTATGTTAGAGTAAATCAAGATCAGTCACTTTGGAGATCATGGCTGATCTTGGCTTATTTGAACCTTTGGAGGTTGGTAGACACTCATGCAGGCATGGGAGGGGGAAGCATATGCTCTTGAGATGAAGGGATATCACAGAGAGCCAGACTTTAACCGAGGGTTCCACATGATGTCTGAAGCAGCCCCACGTATTAATGATGCCATATGAGATATTCACCCCCTTTGTTTTCTTCCTTGAAATATATAGGCTCTTTCACTCACACATACACACACACACATAATGGCATAATGATGAACATTTTTCTAGTTTATTAATAACATATAGTTTATGCTTCATAATTCACTAGCTGTGCATACATGACTATATATATTTTAATCTATCCATAATTTGGTTAAACAGTAGCTGGGGAAGGTTTGTTTGGTCTCTGGGGACACACTGTGTACACTGCCACGAATAAAAAGCTGCTCATGTATTTGTTACTGATTCCTGTGTTTGCAGGGGAAAACTGATGCAGAACTGGTAAATGAAAGTTCTATTCCAATAGCCAGGTTCCCAATAGTGGGAATTTTAATATTAAATGACTGACATAATTAGATTCTTGCCATTTTATTCCAACTCTTGAGCTAATGCAGATTGTCAAAAGAAAGCAGTCATTCTCTGGCAAAATGGGGAGCAGCAGGAATACAAGGAACATAATTTCCTATATGTTACACATTTCTCATGAAAGCTTATTTTGCTTTGGGCAAATTTCTCAGTTGGCAGAAATTTCCTTCAGTACTGTGAGGTTTTATTCCCCCAGAAATAAAAAGGATGAAAGAGTGAAAAGAAAAGGTATTTCGGGTAACGGATAACTCTGATCATTAATTTAATTCTTAAGGCAAAGTAATGAAATATATATTAAACATCAGAGATAAGAGAATGAATGTTTATATGCCATTCCTCTCTTGTATTTTCCCTTGCATAGATATGAGGCAGCCTTAGACATCTGACTGAAAAATACCTTCTTGGTATAAATTATTAAATTACTAATTATTAAACATGGCATAATGAAGTGGCAAAGAGCGCAAGCTGGGAAGTAGCTGATTCAAATCTCACTCTAGATTTGAATGAAAAGGTAGCCTTAGGCAAGCCACTGTTTTCTGGGGCGATTGTAGCGCTTTCTGATATAATGTCTGTGAAGCGCTCTGAGCCCTTGAATACAGTTTACAAATAGTAAGTATTATCCTTATTGACATTATGATAAAATGTAGCAGCAGATGATGTTGCACGTAGATTGGGTTCCTAAGTGTAGCAGCGCTTAAGGAATCAGTTGCAGGAATGTGTGGGACCACTGAACGGCTTATGACCTGTTGGGAACCATGTGGAGATGCCAGGTGTATGAACCAGCACCTTCACATTAGGGCTGCATACATCCACCAAATGCCTGCCCAAGACATTTTGCTGCTTGTTGGTAATCCGCTCTCCCCTTTTCTTGTTAAATCATCCCCTCTACTTTATATCTACTTAGGGGAGCAAATGTGACATTAAGAATCTCCATTCAGTTCTCTGCCTCCACACATGTTAGAATACTAAGCAAGTTCACTTACAAGGGAGTATGCAAGTCTGACAAATGCTCCAAAATCTTCTGTCCAAAGCAGCCTTCTGTACCCTAATTAATGGCCAGGCCAGACCTGTATCCACTTATTGCATGATCATGAACCCTTGAAAATATTGCATATATGAGGAGGAGGGGTGTGTGTCTGAAGAGGCATCTTAGCCCCGGACTTCAGGGCTGTAGTGCAGGACCTCCACAACCCCTGTGGTCACCAAATCTTCTTTAGTATGTACTGGGTGGTATGGTTGCCGTGCCATGCAGCCAGCCCGCACTGCGCTGAGCAGCCATGATTGTGACCTGCACCAGGTGCTTTAGAGACCGAGTGGGGAGTTGTGAAAGAAATATGTGGGAAGGGAGTATGTTAAGTTACGTGTTGAAATGTTTCTGCTAATGCATATTTGCATAAATTTATTTATTTATTTATCATATTTTTATACCGCCCGATATGTACATCTCTAGGTGGTGTACAAAATTTTAAATAATATTTAAAAATCAGCACATTAAAATACACAAAACAATTTAAAAAGTAGCATAAGACAGAAATAAAAACAGCAACATAAAACAATTACTAGGCCAAATTATTAATATTAATTCTAATTAAAAGCCTGTGAGAACAAGTGAGTCTTGAGGGTCTCCCTGGAAACAAACAGAGAAGGAGATGCTCTTATTTCAACAGGGAGCATATTCCAAAGCCCCGGGGCAGCGACAAAGAAACCCCGGTCCTGGGTTGCCACCAAACGAGCCGGTGGCAACCGTAACCAGTCCTCTCCAGAAGATCATAACAGGCGGCAGAGTTCATGTCAAAGGAACCCTGCCTTCCCATACCTGCCCAAAGTTTCCCGTGATCTGGGACTTTGACCAAGACCAATACCAGCACTTCCTTCCCCTATAAAAATCTGGTAGGTGCCTGCATGTGGTGGTTATTGGTATGTGACATTTCTGCATTAGAATGGGTTGGTGGTACTAGATTCACAAAATTAGACATATTAAGGCATAAGTGCAATCATCCAGGAAGTTTTCCTGTACAACTTCACTGAAACATTGTGCTCTTGAGCAACTCCTACTGTATTAATTTCAGAGGACAAAATCCCCCCCCCCGCAAAATTCATTCATTTTAGAATAGACATTGACAACATTCCAGTTTAGAAATTACCATTCTGTATCTGCATTACCATGTTATGAATGATGCCAGAGAGAATCTAGCTGCTTGTCATCAAGGGCCAGATCTTGTACTACTTACTGAGATGAAACAAGTAGCGACTACGTGAATCCATCATTGAAACTGGGTGAAAGGTTTCACCACAATGCACTGTAGACTCAGAAGGTGTTGGGAATTGGAGGCTTGAGCTGTACACCGCTCCAGTGTTCCCTCTAAGAGGGATTCCCAGATGTTGTTGACTACAACTCCCATAATCCCCAAGCAAAAGCCATTGCAGCTGGGGATTCCGGGAGTTATAGTCAACAACATCTGGGAATCCTTCTTAGAGGGGACACTGCACATCTCCATGAAAAATGTGGCTTAGTATAAAGCAGTTTCTACTTGCAGGTAGATGCATGTAACTATCACTGAAATCTCTGGGAGCTGTGTATGCTCTCTTTAAAGAACATTGTTTTAAAACTTTAAAAATCACTGTAGCACAGATGCCATTGTGTTTTGGCACGCCATTATTCCCTAATCCCCAACCAGTTTCACATTAAACGGTATTGCTGATAGAGTATTCTTCAGCCTCCAGTGGCTGCCATGAATAAAAGTTACACATTGTTTACTGTGGTGTGCACAAACATTGGATCTGATCAGACACCACTGTATTTTTCAAGAGGAGTTTCCCAAGCATTTACTTTAAAATGCAAAACTAGTCATCTTATCATATTATAATGTGTTTGCAGGGCCTGGAAATGCAGCTCAAAGAGGCCCAGCAACTGACTGTGGCATCTAAAAGTATGGTGAAAACACTGGAGGAGGAGCTGGTTATAGCTAAAGAGAGGCTTCTACTGCAAGAAGATGAAATACGACAGAAGACAGGTAAAACATTGATCAGTGCAATTCTGGGAGCTGGAGTAGCCCTGAGTGTGAGCTGGGAGATTAAAAACCTTCCTTCAGCCATGAACTCAATAGCCACTATGCTAACAGTTTTGGCCTCCATCTGCAACATGAAGGAAATACCTCTGGCATCCAGAGTTACTATAATGGTAGTGTGATAATGTTTGTGCAGTGCTATGAACACCTGAAATGTATTTTATACATGTAAGGTGTATAACATGTATTAACATTTCTTCATCTCATTTACGGATATGAACATCTCAACACAAAAGATGTATTTTATGGAATTTGCAGAATCAATGGAAACGGCACTGAATTTCCAAAGCAAAGCCAGGGGTGAAGTGGATGAACTGAAGAATCCGAGCCTGCCCCTTCAGCAGGTATTATCTACCAAAAAGGACCAAGGCAACCAAGGAGGCAGAGACTCACAGGTAGATAAATGTCAGTTTTCTCCCACTGTGTGTAGGTAAAGTTCTACATAATGTTCTGCTTTAGCCAGCGTGGTGTAGTGGTTAGAGTGCTGGACTAGGACAGGGGAGACCCGAGTTCAAATCCCCATTCAGCCATGTAGTACACTGCTCTGGGCTCCTTGGAGGAAGAGCGGGATATAAATGTAGTAATAATAATAATAAAACAATGAAATGTTTTTTTCTGTTCTTTCTTTCTTTCTGAAATCATTCTTTCTAGTTCCATGTTATTACTCATGCTTAATTGGGACCAGTCTGTAACTTCTTGTATTATCAAGGCAAAGCTCGATCAGTGTGCGTTCCTAAGGAATGAAGCTAAGCTGGTCAGAGATGGGGCAGACACCACGAAGAAGATTTTGCCCTATTTGACCTGCTTCATATGTTGTTGGCAGCAGTGTGGTTGCTGCTGTCCCATGGCTACTACTACAATGCTTCTACCAACCTATACAAAAATGGCATTTTTGAAGACACAGATATCCTTCAGGGGATAAGAATAAAATATTGCAGGGGAGTTTCAGGGAAGTAACAGCAGGAGGGAGGACATGCCCTCAACTCCTGCCTGTAGACTTCCAGCAGCATTTGGTGGGCCAGTGTGTGAAACAGGATGCTGGACTAGATGGGCCATGAGCCTGATCCAGCAGGGCTGTTAAGTTCTTATATAATGAAAAATAACATTCCTAAAGGAGCTGAAAACTCTTCAAGACTGTTTCTCATGAAGCAAAGAACTGTCTTAACTTGCTGCTGGCATTTATGTCATTGACATGTCCTACTGTTTTAGCTCTTGCTCTAGCTATAGGGTCACCTTTTGTTTAATTGGAGACAAGTTTTACTCAGGAAGTGGTGATAAATCTACACTTACACATCTAACATCTACAGGCAGATATTGCTGTAGCACTTGGGTGTTAACCTTTTAACTTTTCTCTGGAATGGGGTGGGGGAAATTCATTTGCAATAGAGAGGCACCTTTAATTGACACGACTTTTATCTTGTAGCTCAGGGAAGCTGCTGGTTCAGAAAAAGAAGCTGTGAAGCAGCAGCACAGAGAAGAGCTTCGCAAAATCAAACAGGAGTCAGATGAGGAGAAGATGCGTTTAAAAGAGCAGCTGGTGAAGGGGCTGGAAGACCTTGTAAAGAAGCACACTCTCGAAATCAAATCAGTCCAAGCTTCCATGGATGTCGAGAGGAAGAAACTGCAGAAGGTGGGCTTGTTCTATTAATAGGCACTGTGATTCATCTGTTCTAAATCTCTTTGGCCATGGTGACATCATTTAAATTATTGTTACTAGACCAGGGCCTTTCTCAGACAGCAGGCTTTACTGCAGGATTAGGAGGGGTGAAATACTGTCAGTTAAGGGGCATATCAGATATTTAGAATTTGCCTAAAAACCTGATGCAAAAAGTGAAATTTTTTACCCTGGGCATAAATTGGGCTAAGCTCCAATGCTCAATGAAAAACCCGAATCATACATGGAGTGCTCTCCAATAGCTCGCACGGACATACATCTGGACAATATGTGAACACACACCTGCCCTTCCAAAGTAAAATTGCTGTCTGGCAGGGCTCCAGGAGCTTTAAATCACAATAATTTTCTTTGGCTTTCCTTCCTTTCTTTTTTAAAAAAAAGCCAAGATGAGCGCATGTCTTTTTATTAAATAAAACTTCTGAGGGAAAGGAAGGTTAATTTACCCTTGATGTGATTTCTGTATTCTTGGCAATGTTATTGCCTGCCTGTACTGCACATGACACATCTGCGATTAATGTGATATGTGCACCAAAGAATAATGTAGATGGTCGATGTGTGCTCCAGTTGCTGGTTTTCGTTCTTAGATCCTTTTGCTTTTCAAAGCTTGAGTTAAGAACATAAGAACATTAGAAAATCCCTGCTAAATCAGGCCCGAGGCCTATCTAGTCCAGCATCCTGTTTTATTTATTTTTTATTTTATTTATCAAATTTGTACACCACCCCAAACTTTTGTCTCTGGGCAGTTTACAAAAGCATAACCACTGTTTCACACAGTGGCCCACCAGATGCCTCTGAGGAGCCCACAGGCAAGAGCTGAGGGCATTCCCTCTCTCCTCCTGTTGCTCCCCTGCAACTGGTATCTAGAGGCATCTTGCCTTGGAGGCTGGCATTGGATCAATCTAATCCCCTGGTCGGCAACTTTTTTTTTAAAACCACTTTGAACTGAGTTGAGGGCTGAAGGGCTGGCAGCATTGACTTACAGTTGGATAGGGCAAAAGGCTTTTTAACTCTTTCCTTCGCATCAGTGAGAGAGGCACTGGCAGAATTCTGCCTTTATGTGATCCTCATTCACTCCCATTTGCCTGTTGCCTTGGATCCCTTGGTTGCAAATGGGGAGGAGAAAGTTAAAGAGCGCTTTGGCACTTGAATAGGAAAAAATAGTGGAGGTGCTTAGGTACTGGGAAGTCCCTTGGGCCAGTCTCAACTCTGAGCTTGCCTATATGGTAAGGTCAAGGAGAACTGGTGGCCTCAGACAGCAAATCCATTCAGCAGAACAGAGTGAGAGAGAAACAGGTCTTGTGCATGAAGCACTATTCACCTGGAAGTTCTCCTCTATGATCCCCACTGAAATGAATAGGAACAGCACAAGAGCACAGTAATCCAAATGGCACACTGATGCTCTTGAGCAGCTCCCTTTCATTTCAGTGGGGCTCATATAGAGCTTCCAAGGGTTTGTGTCCACTTGTTTGAAAGTATGGGTAAGGATTGCTCTGTGGATTTTCTGCTTCAGGCCCCGGAATGTCTTGGCCTGGCCCTACCCTTCAGTACAGTAGTACTAATAATTTAACCACTTAGAGACTTCCGTAGTGGGCAGCATACAAATATGCTAAATAAATACATACATATAATTAATAAATAAACAAACATTTAAAGGAGTTGTATAGAAAAAGAAAGCATATATTAACATCTTGCTGGTGCTTCATTGGCTGCGGGTTTATTTCCATGTGCAATTCAAAATGCTAGTTTGGACCTATAAACAGTTTGCACCTGTAAACAGCTCAAGAATAAGCTATTTGAAAGACTAGCTTCTCCCTTTATGTTATTTATTTATTTGAAATCTTCTTGTGCTGCCTTACTGCTTTAATAGTATTTAAATAGCATTTAGTGGGCTTACAATAAGATCAGTCCAATTAAAATAAGAACTATAAACCTGCCCAGCAATTAAAATCTTTGTTGCACACGCAGTTCTGAATATTTCCACCTTTGGAGATAAGGTGGGCAACTACCAAGATGAGGGCCTTCTCTATGGTCACCCCCCATCTGATGAAGTCCTCCTTCATATCGATTTGCCAGGCACTTGCTTTGCCTGCATTTAGACACAAGGCAGCAAATATTTGTAGTAATTGATCCATATGAATTATGCTGCTGGTTTCTTGGTTTTTGGATGATGTTTTGTTTTTATGGAGGTGGCAGGTTTAGTACTGTCTAATTTATGTTAAAGGCTGACATCCGGACTGTCTTTGCGTGCACCAAATATCATTTGGGAGGAGAGCTGGTCTTGTGGCAGCGAGAATGAATTGTCCCCTTTGCTAAGCAGGGTCTGCCCTGTTGCATTTGAGTGGGAGCAGTGGTGCTCTTTGGACCAGACTTCTGGATAGAGGTCCAGTCCCCTGCAGGCCTGGGGGATTCCAGATGCTGAGCAACCCGCTGATTTAAGAGGCAGGATTTCCGTGCAAAATGTGGTAGCTCTCTACAAGTTAGTGGGTAGTATCTTATTCAGAATCTCTGAGAGGGAGGGAGGCGGAGAGAGAGAGAGAGATTTCAGCTTTCCCTGAGCATGTTCTGGAGTTGTTGTTGTTTTTAAAAGTGCATTGCAGCTTATTTGGTGGCGGGGGCAACAGCAGGGGTGGTGGGCCCCCAAAAGGCCTTTAGGTCCAGGCTCCAAAATGACCTAGGTGCACCTCTGAATGGGAGACATGTGTGATCACTGTAAGATATTCCCTCAGGGGATGGAGCTGCTCTGGGAAGAGCACCTGTATGCTTGCATGCAGAAGATTCCAAGTTCCCTCCTTGGTATCTCTAAGATAGGGCTGAGAAAGACTCCTGCCTATAACTTTAGGGAAGCCATTGCCAGTCTGTGTAGAAAATACTGAGCTAGATGGACTAATGGTCTGACTTGGTAAAAGGCAGCTTCCTATGTTCCTAACATTTCGTCTGCACAATGGAGGAGGGTTGATTTTCTACAGTTCTCCCTCTGTGCCTGAGTTTCACAGCCCTTTGCTTTTGCTGCCCAAAAATATGTCCCAAAGGGCTGTGCCTGAGTTTCATAGCCCTTTGGGACATATTTTTGGGCAGTACAAAAGCTGCAGAAGGAAGGGAGGATTTGCACACACAAAAAGTGTTAGCCAGACTTTTCAGTTTCCTTTTTGTAAACAGTCTTGGGGACCATAGACAAAAGGAGGGGGAGAAATATTTTAAATGAATGGATGAAGAAATTGCACATGAATTTTCTCCCAAGCCCCTCAGATCAGAAGGGGTGGCCTTGCACCGTGTTTCCTTGTTTTGTGATACTAAGATTAGTTGGGGAGTAGGGGTGTGCAGAAAACTGGCTGGTTCAGTTCGAGTCCAAACTGGACCCAAAGTGGACCAGGCCAATTCGGTTCCCTCCCCCATAAACCCCCCTGAACCACCACCACCCCTTTCGGTTTGGTTGGGGGGGTGGGTTCAAAAGCATTTTTAAAATTGTTTTTAGTGCTTACCCTTTCCTGGGGGGCTTCTCCAAGGCCCCAGGGGGTTCCACAGAGGTCCCCCACACTGGCCTTCCTCATGCCAAAATCTTCCAGTTTGGCGTTCTTCAGCCCTTTCTGGGCCTTTCCCCTTCTCGGTGGCCTCCAAAATGGCCACCGTGACAGGGAAAGGCCCGGAAAGGGCCAAAGAACTTTTTTTTTAAAGAAAAAGAAATGCTCGCAAACCCCTCAAAAGGCTGGGGTAGTTTGGTCCAAAGTCAGACTGAACTGGGGGTGGTTCAGTTCGACCCTGAACTGTCAAACCGAACCGCTTCAATGTTGAGCCGGCTTGACATTGAACCGGTTTGCACATCCCTATTGGGGAGCTGGGCGGGCCTTTTCTGTTGTGAAACTCGCCCTTTGGAACTCTTGCCTATGGATGTTTTCCTTTTCTCCCAAGCCCCTCAGATCAGAAGGGGTGGCCTCATTCTCCTAACCTTTTTATTTACACATGCTTTCCCTACCAACTAATATTGATGCTGGTGCTGTTGGGCTTTTTGTTCCTAATGTTTGCTCTTACTATTAGCTAGGTGTTGTTGTTTTTTTTAATTGTGCATTTTGTATTAGAGTGACATTTTCCTTGTTTGTCAGTTGCTTGTTTAATACTTTACTTGAAAAGATATTTAACAACAAATGAATATCAAACCCATGAAATCAGGCTGCAGGAATGGAAAATTATGTTGTTGCCCTGTGATGAGCTGTTCTATGCTTTGCTCTTCTATATGTGCCCTGTACAACTGCTGCTCAAGCATCTAGAAATCAGTGACCAAACTGTGAACAAAATTAACTAATATCCATACTTAATTCCCTGTTAGGAGGTACAATTTGTTTCCACCTCTTTTGTAGTGGTTGCCCTGGTAATACTAACCTTCTTATGGAAATGCAGTAGGAGTTTGCGCTGAACTTTAATTGAAGCTATTGGCGTGCTCCAGCACCTGGTGGCTATAGAAATTAATCAGAAAGAGAGAGGTGTCAGCCTGGGCAGTATTGTGCTTTCACATGCATTGAAACAGGATCCTGTCATCAATAAAGCTACCGTCTGCGCTACCACAAATCTACATGTTGGTTTTGCATGAAGGTCCGTAACTGGTGCTCCACAGGAGGCCATATTTCTGTTTTATAGTCTGTGCTGATACTCAGCTTGACATGACCATTCCTTAGCTGGATCATTCTGGCCGTGCCTTGGTGTATGTTTGCTGACCAGCTCCAGCCCACTTGGCTACCGGGATAATTTAGCAAGTCTCTGAGGAAATCCAGCCTTCCAGGTGTTGAAGCTAATGGTTTGGGACGCTAGGCTGCTTTTACTAGTCTAGCTCTAATTCCCGAACCCCGTGTCACAAGAGAACTGCTAATAAGAGAAGTAAGAGGTAGTGCTGTGAGAAGTAAACATTTGGGGACTTGTGAGCCCAAACTACCTACCTCCACACACCCAGATCCTGGGATGGCTCACCTCTGTGTGTCTGAATGATTTACTGCTCCGGCCTCTTTGAGATCAGGAGGAGGAGAGTGACTCATGTTGAAACCTAGGGGACAGGCTCCTCTGACAGTCATTCTGAGTCTTAACAGACTCTAAAAGGATGAAAAAGGGAGTAGGAGTGAAATATCCCTCAAGTTTTGGTCCAGAAAAAAGGGTGTCCATCAGAAGCTTGCAAAAATGTTGTTTTATTAATGGCTTCTTTGTTTCAGAAATGTCACAGTCAATTAAGTGCTTGATGTGTTACATTTTATTGCAAGTAGCTTTAAGAATATTTTGCATAGAAAAGTAACTACTTTCGTATTATTAGTATCAACCTATCTTGCCAACTGTTATAACACTTATGCAGCTATGATGTTGCAACATCACAAGCTGTGATATTGTGTCCCACCCTGGCCAGTTAGTGCAAAGACCCACATAGATTCGACCAGCATTCCCTCTAAGGCATGCACACGTTCTCATGATCACAAGTTTTTTTTATATCTGCTCAGTTAATTTTAGATCCCACTCAGGTTGAATCAGGAGGGCCCCACTCTGAATGCACATCTACACATTCTGCCTTGATACTGCACCCAGAACAAAACTCATTCAGCGCACAGATGGGGGGCGGAAATGAAAGGGAAAACTGAATTCAACCCGTTAATGATTTTTTTTTAAAAAAACTGTAACATCACATTTTTATGGAGGATTTTAATTTGCCATGGCACACCTAGAGGCTTGTTCTTCACAACAAAAACATGAAGGTAGATATTAGTTATAAGGTGTCTCACTGCATATTATTTATAAGGTAAGTGTCTCATCCTATATTTCTATAGGATTCCTATAGACTAGGGTTTCTTAGCCTTTTGTCCCCAGCAGTGTTCTTTCTAATTTTTTTCATCTGTGCGTGGAATGAATTTTGTTCTGGGTGGCATTATCAAGGCAGTATGTGCGTATATTTAGAGTGGGACCTTCCTGATTCAACATGAGCAGGATGTAAAATTAACTGAGTGGACATCAAAAACATGTGAGCACATGTACACAGGTTTTAGAGGGAACACTGGTCCCCAGATTTTGTTGGACTACAACTCCCATCATCCCAAGCCATGGCCTTTGTGAGAAATCCTGCTATAGTCAGTGCAATAAATTATGTTTTAGTAGAAATAATAGCTGTAGAAAACTTGACTCCTCAGGGCACAAATCAGCAGGAAGTCCTCCTATATCAACATGAATGGAGTACAGGAGTTTCCATTCATTTCAATAGAGCTCATGCTGTATTTCACTCATCTTTTTAAAAAATGTCCCAGACTTCTGCAAGTCTCTCTCTGCTCTGTCTTCTCTCCTTCGACGACCTCGTTGTTGGCCTTGACAGGAGAGCTGTTCTCTGAAAGCTGAGAAAGAGGAGCTAGTAACAAACTGTGGTTGGGGAACCTGCAACCTCTCACCTGTAGCAGAGTACCCCCCAAATGCCCCTTCTTTCTGGGAGCTAAATATTTTATTTATTTATATTTATATACCGCCCTTCCAAAAATGGCTCAGGGTGGTTTACATCAAAATAAAAACAATTAAATAGGAGAATAGTTGCTTGCCCTCAGCAAAAGAAGAGGTAACTGGCCTAGAAGCAAGCGGGAAAGAAGCAATGTAGGCACCGTGGAGTGAACAACAAACACAGCTACTGTGTGAGGGCTCAACTGAGCACAACAGAGTGAGAGTGTAGGATATGGGGAAGCAAGGGTGAGGGTCCCAAAGAGCAGGGTTACGGAAAGAAGCATGGGTCAAAGTGGGGAAGGGAGCTGAGCTGACACTTGCTCATTCACTCAGCTGCAGCCCATCTTTAAGGACACATTTCAGTGGGTCCTCTGTATCTTCACATCCATTTTGCTAATAATGAATAAGGTTTACAGTGTCGTAATGAGAGAGGAGGCACTGCGAGGCTAGGCTAGTTCTTTCTCCAGCAAACATCCTGAGGAGAGTTCCTGTTGACTTGCAGTGAGACTGCTCTGGAGCAATGGATTTCAGGACCGTAACCTAGCAACACGTAGACAACAAGGTCTATGAAGACAAGGTTTTCATTGAATGTTACCCATGTAAGCATTCTGGTGTTAACCAGAAATAATGAAAGCTAATTTTGCTTTGTTCAGCTCCATAGGGCCATTGCCTTTTGGGTCTCAATGCTTTTTAAAAAAAAATCTTTCACACTTTGAACTGTCACTCACTGCAGCTTTTTGTAGGCAGATTGAAACTAAAATTTTCCACTATCAGTTATTCCCTCTGTAGATGTTATGCCTCTGCTGCGGCTTCTTTTTTCTTTTTCTTTTTTTTTACTGTTTCTGCTCAGTATTTAGATCCTTGCCTGGTGGTTCTGAATCATCTTAAGTCATTCCGCTTTAAAATTTAAAGGCTGCCACTGGAGATGAAGCCTTGTAATTGGCATGTACTCCCCCCGCCCCCGTTCACAGACTTTCAAGATTAGACTGAATACAATTCAGTCTGCAAGTTAGGAGTGAGCATGCTAGTAAACTCTAAATATAGATATCCTGAAGCAATTGCTACAAGATGAACAATCAACTCTTTCCACCGTAAATGAGCACACAACTCTGGCAGGGTCCCACTGGACTCTGTGTTCAACTCGGGGCTCAGAAATTTAAATGTGTGACTTATGTATCAGCATGTTACTGCTAGCTTTGATAATTATACACATAAGCAGTATGCCCAGCAAATTTGACTGGCGGGGCAGATATTGAGCATCCCATATGTGCCACTACTGTACGTTTGCACACCTCCTGTTCATTTCAGTGGGGTTCATGCGGGGGAGCATCCGTGTGGATTGTGAGTCAGATCAGTCTATGTCCCACTCTGCCACCCTTAGTGGCATTCATCATTCATTGCTTGAGACAGCCGCCAGAACTAATCTCTTAGTAAGGCTCTCTCTGATTCCAGTGGATAAAGGTCAAACTTTACATTACAAGAAATGTGCTATTGGCACTTCTGTGCTTTGTTTCTTTTGTGTAAATAGCTGCAGAGAGGCCCAGTTTGGATCTGGGCCACCATGTGTGGGGAGGGGGCAAGAAACCTTTGTCCCACCACAATTCTGATCCAAATCTTGTGTACTTCTTTTCCCCCAGGGGAAATAATCATAGGGGAAGAGTGGTCCAGATCAGAGCTTTGGAGGGACAAAGAATTTGAGCTCTCTCCCCCCCCCGCCCCAAACACACATTATCGTTCAGATTGAGGCCCTCTGCATCTGCTATTTACACTAAAGAATCCAAGCATAGGAATCATGCAGTTCTTGCAATACACCGTTTGACATTTGAATTAGAAGGAGCCTTACCATGAGGTAAAGTTTGGTGGCTTCCCCCATGGTGGAGGCAAAGAGTTTAAATCCCTCTCATACCAGTTCCCTGATTCAGATCCAGGCCTCCAGGGCTTGCTATTTACACGAACACACACACATGTAAGCATATTAATCACACACGTCTTCTAATGTGAAGTTTCACCCTAATTCTCCATAGTCCGCCTCCTTTCTCCTTAGCTGCCATTTGCCAGTGGGAGGTGCAATATCAGTGCTAAATGTGTGCCAAGGTTCAGCCCTGCAGAGCTCAACCCTGGAACAGGGGTGTGCAGGGGCGGAGCCGCCATTGGGCCAATGGGTTCAAAGAACCTGGGCCGCTGACCAATAAGGGGCCGCGTCTCACTGCCCCAACACGCCCCCTGCGTCTGACATCAGACGGGGGGGATGCTAGTCTAGCTCCCGAGCTGGGGCCGCGCGGCCCCTTCGGGAGCTAAACTAAGGCTGGTGCTGCGTTCTCAGCGCCAGCCAGGAGCAGCTCTTCCCTGCAAAGGCAGGGAAGAGTTGCTCCTGGCTGCACGCTGCAAACGCAGCGCCAGCCTAACTAGCTCCTGAAGGGGCCGCGCGGCCCCTTCAGGAGTTAAAAGGCTGGCGCTGCTTTTGCAGTGCGCAGCCAGGAGCGACTCTTCCCTGCAGGGAAGAGCCGCTCTTGGGCTGCGCTGCAAAAGCAGCGCCAGCCTTAGTTTAACTGCCAAAGGGGCCGCAGTTAAACTATACTCCCATCCCGAATGGAGCCTCAAGACTCCATTCAGGAGTCAGACCACGCCCCTGCATCTGACGTCAGGTGCGGGAGCATGGCATGCGTCTGATGTCAGACACAGGGGCGGGGTCATTGGGGCCGCCACGGTGGCGGCAGCAGCAGCACACAGGCCCAGCAGTCCCACTTCGCCAGTGGGGGTGTGGTTATAATTGAGTGAATGAGTTCAAAGAACCCAGCCCCCCCAGCTCCACCCCTCCCTATTTTCTTCATTATCTCCCTCACTCTGAGGGGCACCAGGGAGAGGGGCAAGCTTGGGCCCCCTTTCCCTTGGGCCCCTGGAAATAAGAATAGGTGAAAGTGTCCCTGAGCAGCTCCAAAGTGCATTCTCACCAGTGAAGCAACTACAAAAGACCTCACAGATCAGAGGTTAGAGGGGAAGGCTTCCAGATCACAGGGTGGTGGGCATTTCTTTTTCTAGAATATTAAGCTCTGCAAACGGTGCACTTTCACATTGGTTGTAGATCTGGCCTTTTAAAAGTCTCCTTCCCCAAGCTGCAGGCCAGTAACCCTAACTGTACTGTTTGTGTAGAAATAATGTTGGATTTGGAGGCCCTCTTCAGATGTTGTATCTACTACTGGGAATGTGCCAGGGGCGTAACTACCATTAGGCAAGGGGAGGCAGTCGTTTTGGGGCCCCACAGCCTCGAGGGGCCCCCCAGAGATACATCACATGACTCCCCACCCGCCCATGTTGCACCCCCTATGAATTATGTTGAGTCTCTTGGAGAACGGTAGGAGCAGAGAGTAAAAAAAACTAGATTCAATGTGAACTAGATATTCACCGTATTCATAATGGGGATGTGAGTATGTGTGCACAATATATTGTGAAGTGTGTTTGTGTGTGTATATCAGGAGGGGCCCATTTTAAAATCTTGTCTCTGGGCCCCCTCCAACCTTGCTACACCCCTGGAATGTGCCACCTAGCCATGGCTCCATTGATCTACCTCCTGTGCTGGCATCCATGGCAAACATAAATGCCAGTATTCTAGCTAACACTACACTCACTGAGGACATTGTGTTAGTGCAAGGCTATTGTGCTAACAAGAACTAAATCTGGAGCTTGTGTTCCAGACGAGGGGCAAGCATGTTTGTACTTGTACCACAAGGTACACAACCTGTGACATGCTTCATGTGTTTTACAGGGAACTTTTGCATAGGAGCACAATTTTGACCATCAACCCGACTTTATGCAGCTATGCATTCTTCCACTAGTGCAATTATGTTTGTTGTAGCATTAGCCAGTATTTGGGATAACATTTGCATCTAATGATCCAGACAAATGTATTCTAGTGTGAGTTTATTATTTTCAGGTTTTTTTATAGTTCACCTGGAAAAATCCTTTTTTCTTTTTGGTCTGTCTAAATACAACAGTAGGAAATGTTGTCAAATGTGAAAAAGGGCATTTGCTTTATTTTCAAGAGCCTTTGGTTAAGAAATTCCTAAGAATGCAACCACTGCACTTGGAATGTTTCAAGGAAAATTGGGAGCCATTCTTACTTTACTTAAAGAACTATTTTTCCAATATGGATCTTTCATCAGGGTTTGAAATTTAGTAACAACAGCAGGTTGGGCAGGTTGGGTAAAATCGAGTTTGCAGTGTGGAGTATATGTGTTTTGAATTATTATAGCAATGGTAGATTTGTATAGCTAATATGAAGCGTGCAGACTGGTAAGTGGGAAGTCAATATTTACTTAATTAAATGTAATTGGACTGTTAAGATATTGTAAAAACCAATAAAATTTTAAAATGCAAAAAGAATGCAACCACTCCTAAAACAGATCCAACACTGCTTTCCCCTGTAGGTGGTGGGGTAGATCTTATACAGCCGAGACAATTTTATGTTCAAACTGTGGAAAGGTAACTTTCTCCCACAAACCAGATTTGAGAAGTGAGGGCCAGGTTTTATTCATTCTGTCGAATTCAGTGTTCAGTATTGTTTGTTTTACATGTTGGAGAAAATTTATATTCATGCCTCTGGGGCATAGTTTTGCTGCATAATATTCCTAAGTGACAATTGCTTAATTTTTCAATTTTAGGAGGTTCAGACACAGCTAGAGGAATTAAAAAAGAAACATGAGAATGAGATAAAGCAGCTTCAGAAGGAGAAAGAAGCGGTAAATGGGAAGCTTCAAGACTGTTCTCTAGAGGTATGTGAAGCATAAATCTGTCCTTGATAATAAAAGGGATTTTAATTTTTCTTCCCACCTGAAAGATTCTTGTGATTCATAAGCTTCAGTGCAATTTATCCTTCAAGGGCATTTCACAGGAGTATAGAATGAAAATAATATGTGGATCATTTCACACACTCTCCTTAAAGAAGCTCCATGTATATAGAATGCACTGGCTGCCTGCCTAAGGGAGGAATTCTGCATTCCGGTGACAAATGCATGTTTTTAAACTTGCATTTGTCAACATAATGCAAGGGGGCATTAAAGAGGGGCACTTGCAAAAGGGAAGTGGCAGGAGTGCTTCTTAACCCCACCCCGCAACATCTCCCTATTCTCCCCTGCAAATGTCTTCCTCAGACCATTTTTCATCTAAAGTTGTGCCGTCAAGTCGGTGTCGACTCCTGGTGACCACACAGCCCTGTGGTTTTCTTTGGTAGAATACAGGAGGGGTTTACCATTGCCATCTCCCACGCAGTATGAGATGAAGCCTTTCAGCATCTTCCTATATCGCTGCTGACCAATATAGGTGTTCCCCATAGTCTGGGGAACATACCAGCGGGGAATTGAACTGGCAACCTCTGGCTCCCTATGCAAGTTAATTCCCTGCTGCACCACTAGGTGGCTAGCCAGGCATATTTTCAGGTTTTGGATTTTGGCTGGTGGGCATTTACAGGGCAGAATCTGTGAGGATGGGAAGGATTAAACACTTCCTTCCATTTGCTGATTTCCCCTATAAATACCCCTGTACCCTCATTTGCTTGGTGTTGGGAGCCCAGCATCTTTCTTTGTAAAGTGTAGTTCCATGCCAAGCATCAATTAGAGAGAAGGGAGGAGTCTTCCTTCCTTTCCTCTGTCTTTCCTAGCCAAAGCAGGCAAGTGTTGTCCGAGAATGTTTCTAACACTCTTCCCATGCCTGTGCTGCTGTCACTACACACACGTCTTAGTTGAGAGCCGGTATCACATAGTAGTTAGGAATATATGCTGTGAGTTTAAAATCCCACACGTATATAACAACATTTGTTCACATTCCTCCCTTGTTACCCCAGGCCTCTTCTAGTCCTACCCAATTCCTATTATGCCCTTTCCTGCTCTTCTTCCTTCATCCTTTGTTCTCTCCATCCACTGTCAAGATTTAAATTGTAAGTTCTTCGGAGCAGAGACTCTTTAAAAAACTTGTGTCATTCTGTAAAGCACCACGTAGTTTGAAAGTGCTATGCAAACAACTAAAATAAATATTAATCTGTAGTTACGGTGGGACATATATGCTCATGTTCAGATATCCTGGTTCAAAGCCAATGGAAACTGTTGAGTAATGAGTGGAAAAGAAGTATGCCATTATGGCCATGTACCATTTTGACACACCTGCCCTAGTATGTGGTGTGTGTAATGGCTAAGAGACAGAGCTACGACCCACACAAGTCCTGGTTCAAATCTTGCCTTGACCATGAACTCTCTACATAGCTTCAGATGCCATCCTTAAAACTAAGACCTATGGAATCCAGTGGACCTACTTCATCTCAAGACTGAGTCATTCAGCAAACAACTATCTTTCAGCCTCAGTCCACACATCTGCAATATGGGATAATAATGCTGACCTACCTTATAGAGTAGGATTAGGAAAATGGAGATAATTTTTGTGAAGTGTTTTGTAGCATTTTGAAGTGCTATATGCATTTGAAATATCATCATCATTATCCTTTTTATTATCAGTGTAAATTAGTCAAATAAAATATTATGACTCAGAAAAAGATCTCTCCTATCTCCAAGATGTTGTCTCCTGATTATATTTTAAAGTGCTATGGGTAAAAGGTTTTATTTCTTGCTGTTAAAATGATCAGAGATGCAACTTAGTTATAGTTTATTTCCCATGAAGGTTGTAGAACAAGTGCTTAAATTGATCTGAACTCATCATTATTTCCCAGGCTACCATCAATGAGTTCAGTACAACGGGGCTAAACCTGATGAGATTATCTCATTCTTCCTGACTCCAGCCTTCTGCGGACTCTCTGACCTCTTTGTGCTCTGCCCACCTGCTGCTGCATCCTTGATTCCCTCACCCATCCCTCTGTTCTGCAGCTCACTGCCGCTGCTCCTGCCCTGCCCAACAACGTATTTGCTTGACTTCATATTCTCCATTCAAGCAACCCACAAAGGACTCTTCTGTGGAATTTCTGAATGGAAGAGATGCATGTGGTAGTGATGGGCCACTGAGTGAGTGAACTAGTTGCTCTCTTTGAGCAGCAGCAACAATGGAGGGAGGGAGTTGGAACGGTGACCAGGCACAGACAGAAAGGCAGAGGGGCACTCTTTCAGTCAGTTCCCTCTCCTCTGAGGGGGGCCATCCTCTGTCCTCTCCAGAAACTGCCTTACATGTTCACTCAGAAATACATTCCACGCTTGTCCCAAGTAAGCATGCCTAGGACTGCAGCCTGAAAGCAACAGCAATTTAGGGAGAGAAGAGGACTTTTAAAAAATTTGGTATTTATGCCCTCCTCCAAGGAGTCCAGAGTGGTATACATGTTATATCCTCATAACAACCCTGTGCAGCAGGTTAGGCTGAGAGATACTTGACTGTCCCAGAGTCACCCAGTGAGTTTCATGGCTGAATGGAAATTTGAATTTGGGTCTCCCCGGTCCTCATCTGGAACTGGGTCTCCCCAGTCCTCTAACCACTACTCCAGGTGCTCCACAGACTGAGCAAGGGCAGGGCCTATTTTCTGACTACTATCCTTGGTTACAATTGTGGGTCCATTGATGGAGAGAAAAGTTCCATAAGTAGCTAATAGGTGTTTTCATTCATATTTTTAATAATTAATTGTAATAAGGCACTGAAAGCTGCCCCCCCACCAAGTCATGGTTGATTCCAGCCCACCAAGGCATTAGAGTTGTGCACCCTGATAGAGACAATACTGAACTAGGCTTGACTCAGTACAGGGGAGACTTGTATGTAGGGGGAAGGGCTGTGTGCATTGGTTTTGAGCCTGGTATATATCCTTTTCACTATTTAAAGCACCCTGCTGCAGGGCTGTCTTGTTCAGGATGATGAGTGAACTGGCCTGTAACTGGGAAACAAGGGGCATCAGTGTAATATTTCCAATTATCTGTAGCTTTTTACAAAACAAACAAAAAACTATTTCTCTCTCTCTCTTGATAATGTAGGTGTTAAGGCTAGAGGATTTCATCAGACAAAACCAGGACATCCCCAAATACACAGAATTTCTTAAATCTCATGCAAGAAAAACCTATGAGAGGCAACAGGAGGTAAGGAGTGTGCTTTACAGGGTACTGCATTTATTTTTTTAATTTCAGTTTTATATATCCCATTCTTAACATAAGTTACCAAAGTGGCGTACATATCAAAATTAGGCTTTACTAACAATAAAGCAGAAATAGAGTTTAGAATGCTGTCTGGAACAAAAAATGGTTTTCAGTGTTCATCTGAAGATGAAGAGGGAGAGAGCCTGCCAGATCGCCCTCAAGGAGGCTGTTCCACAGTTGAAGTGCCACCACTGGGAAGACCCTGTTCCTGGTGCTCGCCACCACTCTGCTGGGTACAGACAGACCAGAGAAGTGGGCCTCCAAAGCTGATCATAGGACCCTGCTGACAGATTCATATGAGCGAAGCCAGTCCCTACAATAGCTTGGTCTTATGCTTTGTAGGACTTTAGAAGTTAACCACAGTGCTTTAAATCAGGCCTAGGAATTAACTGGCAGCCATTGGAATGGATGTAGGATAGATGCGATATGCTCCTTCCATCATATGAGCAGCTACATTTTGTACAAATTGTAGTTACCAGACTAGCTTTATATCCTGTTCCAAGATCGCTGCCAAAATAGGAGTCCAGGAGTGCAGCAGACTTCAGACAGCTGCAAAGACCAGAGTCAGGACCTCTGTTAAGAAATTGAGCCTTTCCTAGAGAAGGCATGGGACCAATTTGCTCAGCCTGGGCAAAGTCCCTTGGAAAGACTATAAAAACCTGTCTGTCTGCTGCAAAACATTGCTGGAACAACGTTCCCTTCTATGTTACAGAACCAAGCACTGAGCAGGGTACTGCCTGAGCTGGAATTTTGTTTCTTAAAGAATTCTGCTCTGTTTCTTAAAGGGGCCTTGCCCAATTTCTCAAGTGCTAGCTCTGGTGATACTGGGGGGCCTCTGCAAAGATTGGTAGGTCATTAGGGGACTCCTCCATATCAGATGAAGGCAGGAGTGGGTTCTCAGGTGGGGGTGCTGGCTTGGGTTTTCCTGTCTAGCTTGTTATGGGGTCACCTGGGATCTGGATCTGAGGTTGTTCTCACCCACTCTCATTCCCTGAATTTCCTGCCTCATGCCCCAGTTTGCGGGGTGGGTGGGTGGTGTGTCTTCCTGGGTCCAGAGTCAAGTCATCTTAAAGAGCTTCACTTAGAGAATAATGTGGTAGTCCAACCTGGATGTAACTAGTGAATAGGTCACTGTGACTAGATCCACCTTCTCCAGGTACGGCCCCAATTGATCAACTAGGCAAAACTGCAAAAAGACATCCTTAGCTACAGCTGTCACCTGAGCATCCAGGGACAGCACCAGATCCAGAAACACCCCCATACTGTATACTTGTCCCGGTGGCGTAGGGAGGCCAGTGGCATCCTGGGTTCAGCCGGCCACCGCAGCCCCCAGCCCCGCCTCCTGCATCAGACAGAAGCATCTGACATCAGATGCAGGGGGTGGAGGCTAGCCACACCCCCTGATGTCGGGGCTGGTTTTAGCCCACAAAGAGGGCCGCACAGCCCTGTTTGTGAGCAAAATTGACCAGAGCTGCATTCTCAGTGTGGCCAGGAGAAGGCAGGGAGAGCCGCTCCTGGCCAAGCTGCGAACGCAGTGCTGACTGACTTTTCTTGCAAAAGGGGCCACATGGCCTTGCTTGCGAGCTAAACCACAGCCCCCATGTCTGGTGTCCGATGCAGGGGCTATGGCTGGGGCACTGCTTGGCCCTTCAGGGAACATGCAACCTTGAAGGATCCAGGAGAGGCCATCACTTAGTGGTAGAGAGTGTGCTTTGCACTCAGAAGGCCCCATGTTCACTCCCTGGCATCTCCAGGTAGGGCTGGAAAAGACTCCTGTCTGAAACCTGGAAAGCTACTGCCTGTTAATGTGGACAGTCCTGAGCTGGATGGTCTGATTTCAGCAGAAGGCAATTGCACATGTTCAGTCCCATTTAGAACAGGCCAATTGTTTCTGACTTCATGTTCTAATTTACACCTTCTATCATATAGAAATATGATAGATAGATAGATAGATGGATGGATAGAATATCCTTATTCCCATTCTTCAGACTGCTGTACCCTTACTTATTTAGAGGATTCAACAAGTGTATTAAAGACACTACTTCTGAATCTTATCACATCCATTGATTTATATATAACAGTTTATATATAAGACACTTTGAATGTGTCTCGAGCTGGACCTTCAAAGCTTTCAAATCTCCCCTCACCACAGTCTGAACAGCATTCCTCAGTACAGGAAGCTTGTACAGGAGAGTACAGCACCGAAAACTTTGAGAAGTCTTTTGCTTCTCAAACACAGTTCCTGAGATGATGATTAAGGTTGGCAGGATGCAGTTTGGAGATTAAAAAGATTGAGAAGGAACAGGTGAAAGAGCGGCATCTCCCACTTAATTGATAGTTTTAAAGGGACAGAGTTTATCTTAGAGTTGTAATTTGGCAGCCCTAGTGTCGTTCTATATATCTGCAACATTCCAGATCTGGTTGACATCTTATCCTCAGTCTTGTTTTTCTCCTCTCTGTAATCTTGAAACCCATCTCACTGCCATATCATATGGCAATAAAATAATTTTTTTAAAAGAATCCAGGGCTTGCAAACTTCTAAGTGGAATGATATGGTTAAGGCCTGCCTAGCTGCCTAGCATATGTGTATTTGCCTCTAGAGAACCAGAGTTTGTATTCTCGCTGTCATTTTCTAGGGGCAGCCATAGTTTCTTGGCACCATTGCCCAAGGGCAGAGCACCAGTCAAGTTATTACAAGTGGGAATAAATAGCACAAGCAAGAATTCTCTGTTCTATCACAGACACGAATATTTGCAGCTAGGGGGCCACACCGTGCATATAGGGAAAGCTGCATGAAGTGCAGAGTGTGATCCCCAGCTGAGACCACTGAAATGGAGCAGCCTTTGGTTTCTGCCTTGGAGATTAAGTAATGTGCTGTCACTAATGCAATTCTAACTTGGGCACAATTTTAAGCTAAAAATAACTCCCTTGAACACACAAGGCACATTTTGGCCTGATACCAAGAGTAGGTTATGTGGAGTGGACAGGAATATTATAATCAAAGCATTATCATTAAGGGCATATTGTGCTTCCAAGACCACCCTTAACTTGCTGAAGCTTTGCCAGATTACTTTGTGTGTGCTCAGCTTTCAGAGGCCACTTCATGAGCAGCTGTGTAACATATGGTCACTGCAACTGGCAAGCCGCATGAAGTCTCTGGACCGGTTAGGCTTGTAACTGCTAGACATCTAGCATACCTTAGCCTGCTCAACAGAGCTGCATCTTTATTTTGCTACACTTCAGGCTCCATCTTGCTGTTCATCAAGTCTAGATTTAGGTATGGCTGCAGAGTATGGCCCCATCTGACTCTGTCAGGGGCTCCTTCCAGTTGGGAGGAGAGAACATAATCCTTGTCTTTGCAGCAGGAGCTCTTTCATGTGGGTAGGAGTATGTTTTGGGGGTTTTCTTCGCATCCTGACACAAAACTGTTATTGTAATTTATAAATCATGTATTGATCTAATGTGATGGTGGTTGGTCTGCTTGGTAAGAAATCTTGGTGGCTAAACACACTTTTGGTATCCCTTATCAATGAATACATTTGTTTCTGCATCCTTCTATGGCCCACCTTTATACTGCACCCAGAGAGCTTTCTTCTTGTTGGACTCTGTCGCTGCAAGAGTGCATATTTATCATTTGCAGTGCAAAAGTGTGTGCTTTTTGCTGCAAGAACAGCCACTATTCATATTGAAGAACTAGTGGTGAAAACATTTGGGTGAAACTTGCTGAAATGCTTCCTTAAAGACCCAGGAGCCCTGCCTTCCTTTGCACCTGGTCACCCATGCTAGAGCAAGCCTGCACAGCATGTGGTTTACCAAGATTAAGGCAGCTTCCAGCCTTCAGTGTATGGCAGCCCTCCAGAAACAAGAAAAATCTCCTGCTCTTGCCGGCCTGGGATTTCATGAATAGGGGCCTTGTCAAGCCACTAGAAAGCCACTATGCATGACTATCAGGGTGCAAGTGTACAGGCTTGAACTAAACCCTTCCAGAGTTCCAAGTTTAAGCTGAGAGGTTTGAAGAAATGCAGAAACATCCCCATGCCCTCACATCTGTTCTCCATTGGTCTCCTGTCTAAGTAATGTCTTCAAGGCATATTTAATGCACATAAGGCTTTTGTATGTGAGAGATTTAAATACCAGGAGAGAAAGATCACTCATATCTGATAAGAAAATAGAATTTTGCCTTCAGAGATTGACTGTTGCATATACTTGAGCACTTCTTATTGTCAGGTGGCATCATGTTACTCCCAACAATAAAGATTCTAGTTAGTTGTTAGGAAGTAGAAGTGTTCAGTTTGTGTGTTCAGGGTGTGACAGGTATGCTTGTCCCACAAAATGAGACCTTGGTTGGTTAGACTGATGTGTTTACCAGGTCATAAAGCAGGTTCAAGAAATTTTGAATACTGTATTCCATAACCTTCCTTGATGGACTCATTTGTTTTTCTTCAGTAAAAAAAGTATGAATGTGCCTGGAAGATAATGGTGCTAAGATGAAAAGGCACTTTTAAAACACATTTTGTGTGTGAATTCAAAACATGAATCCATCACATTGTGTTAAATGCTATTAAAAAAAACCCTTACCATTTAGTAATTCAAGCTGCTTTTTGTACCTCCAAAAACGTTTCTGCCCAAAGGCTAACATTTGTATTGATAGCTGAATTCTGCAGTAAAATACAAATTTGACAATAAATTTTAAGATTTAGCTCTTGTGAGCAGTGTGTAAATAGTTGTGAGCTCTTGCATTGCTGCATTTGTATTTAATGATTTCAAACTGCAACTTGTAGAGATGTGTATTTCCACATGGTTCCCATCTGCTGTTGTCCTAATGGGTTGTGAAAAATTTTTTTTTTTTAATTTGCTCCAAAAGACTTGTGTGTTGTTGTTTTGTTTTGTTTTAATGGCTCCCTATAAAAGTTGCTTGACAACTGAACAGTCTGCCTGAGGATCTGGTAATTTTTGTCAGATCCACAGTATTGTTTATTTATTTATTTATTTATTTATTTATTTATTATTATTATTATTATTATTTCGATTTCTATACCGCCCTTCCAAAAATGGCTCAGGGCAGTTTACAAAGAGAGATAACAAACAAATAAGATGGCTCCCTGTCCCCAAAGGGCTCACATTCTAAAAAGAAACATAGGACACATACCAGCAACAGTCACTGGAAGTACTGTGCTGGGGGTGGACAGGGCCAGTTACTCTCCCCCTGCTCAATAAAGAGAATCACCATGGTAAAAGGTGCCTCTTTGCCCAGTAGAAAAAGCTTTATTTCTCCCACTTTGCATGCTACGATCCCTCCTCAATCCTGATCCCCTAGCCTTGTGGCTGCTACTTAACTGAAAAGCGTGCACACATACATAGGACCAACCTATGGAAAGTTTGGCCCCAAGTTATATTTGCTCAGTCACTTTAGACCTATTCTTGTTACAAGTTTACCAGTATATAAGGTACAGACTTGTACACAGTTACACATTATGCTGAGCACAGGTACACCATGTACATTTCCTGCCTTTACTATCCCCTGCTAACTGAGCAAAGAGGCACCTTTTAAACGTGGTGATTCTTTTTATTGAGCAGGAGGCGAGCAACTGGCTCTATCCATCCCCAGCACAGCATCCCTCCAGTGGCCATTGCGGGTGTCTGTCTGAGGTTTCTTTTTTAGATTGTGAGCCATTTGGGGACAGGGAGCCATTTTATCTATTTATATCTATGTAAACCACTTTGGGGACTTTTGATGAAGAGCAGTATAGAAATATTGGTGGCACCAGCGTCATACTGTGCATTTAAGGGGCCTGTATCCAGGTTCTCCTTTAAAATGTACATTCATTCACACAACAACATATACAAATGGACAGACATCTGTACACTTGTACAACATACATTTCTGAATAGGACTTCAATTCCCATTGAATTTGAATTGACTGTTGACATTCACCATGTTTAGAATCAGTTCCTCCCCGGATAGTTTTCTAACCTAGTGAACACAACTGGAGTTCAGATGCTTAATTTAAATTTCTTCATAAATGTTTGATTTGCAGGAAGCGTGGGTGGGGGGGATGGTCTCTTTTTAAGGAGAGAAATGTGAAGTGTTAATCCCTTACATTTTGCTTTTAAGTTATTCTGAGCAACTTCTGTTTGTTATTGGAACTCAGAAGAAGCAGCAGCACCCAGGGGGTACATTAACATTAATAGGCTTCACACCTACACAGAGAAGAGATTAAAAGCCATTGCCAGCCTTTTAGACTAACTTCAAAAGGAAAAAGCATTCAAATGCCTCTTTGTGGTTTGCTTCCCCACCCTCCTTGTGCTGGCCAGAACTGGGTCTACAAGTAGAAAGAAGTCCTACAAGCAGGAGGCCAGGAATCAGACCCTTTGTGGGCACTTTTAAGTAGTCATTTTAAAGTAGTCACCCAGTTGGCCATAGCTTTAGTTATTTCCCCTGGTAAGCATTTGATTTTTTTCTGACATGAGAATAGGTGAAAATCTGGCTTTTATTAACCATTTTATTTTATGTTATTGGAGGATTTTGTTTTGCATCAGATGCAATTACTGTTCTAATTCAGTAACGAATCAGAAGATTGAGCAAAGAGGCACCTTTTAAAAGGGGTGATTCTCTTTATTTAACAGGGAGAGAGCAACTGACCCTATCCATCCCCAGCACAGCATCCTTCCAGTGGCTGTTGCTGGTGTCTATCTTATTTTTCTTTTTTAGATTGTGAGCCCTTTGAGGACAGGGAGCCATCTTTATTTATCTATTTATATCTATGTAAACCACTTCAGAAACTTTTTGTTGAAAAGCAGTATATAAATATGCATTGTATTCATTCATACATATATATATATATATATATATATATATATATATATATATATGTATGTATATATATATATATAGTTTACATCTATATCCCGCTCTTCCTCCAAGGAGCTCATGCTTATTTTTATCCTCACAACAGCCCTGTGAGATAGTTTAGGCTGAGAGCTGTATGACTGGCCCAGAGTCACCCAGTGAGTTTCATGGTTGAATGGGGATTCGAACTCGGGTCCTAGTCCAACACTCTAAACACTACAGTCTGCTGGCTCTATGCTGTATAAACAGCCTTATCAAGTATCCTCTGTTCCAGACTAGTTCTTGCAGCTGTGGAAGAGGATGCAGTAGCACAAGATCATACACTAGCTAATTGTCACACAAGACCTTGTAGTACCTCTTGCTCAAGCACATAACAGATCTCTGAAAAAGGTTCTTCTATTAGCAGAAGTGCAACATTGCAGAACGTTACAGTGGCAGAGTTTCTGTGGATGCTCTCCACTATGCATTTTTATTGGTTTGGCTTTCTTCAATTGACTTGTTAGCCACTTTGAAGGGTCCATATGAATATTGTAATCACCAGCACCAATGCCTTGTTTTCAGGGTTCTGCTGTTTTGCATTGCCTTATGATCCGCCCTCTTCCAGTGTACTCTTAAGCTGTGTTGCCATAGAACTGCTGGCTATGATGAACCAACCTAAATCAAGAACTCAGTAGCTGAATGTCTCCTCATGATCAGGAACATGAGTCAGATGGCTGCAGTCATTCTTATCCAGTTTCTGAGTCAGATAGGTAAAAAAAAAGAAAGAAACTGGGCCTTGGAGGCCTAATTAGGAGGAATATTAAAGAAGCAGAGCTTATGCTTTAGTCAAAAGCTTCATTAAGGATGTGCACGGAACTGGTGCCTGCTGGTCCAAAGGTGGGGTGGATAACTTAAGGGGAGAGAGGGTGCCCTTGCCCCTCCTGCTGTGTTTCCCCTGCCAGCACTATGTACACAAATGGTCCCGTGGGGCAGCAGCGTACCTCTCTGCTGCCCCGTTGCTTCCTCAGACTGGACGTTCCCAGTGCGCATGTGCACATCACACATACAACATGCACACACGCACAGGGAACTTCCATTCCAAGGAAGCAATGGGGCGGCAGGGAGGTAAACTGCTGCCCCGCTGGATCATTTGAATACATAGTCCTGGCAGGGAAAATGTGGTGGGAGGGGTAAGAGCATCCTCCCCCACCCTTAAGTTATCCACCCCCCACCTTCAAACCAGCTTGAACGCCAGTCCATGGAACCGGTTCAGCACTCCTAGAATAGAGTACCAAACAGTTCCGTGCACATCCCTATTCACTACCACCCCATCGCAGCTGACTCAAGGGGATGGGACAAACACCTCTTACATCTCTTCCTAACTGGGAGAAATGGGTGGGAAAGAACTCTGCTTCCTGGCCTAATCAAGACACCAATAGCAAGAGTCTTTGAAGGAGTGACACCCCCCAACATACCTCTCTTGGGAGGTGCAATTTATTCATCTCTCCAAGGGGAAGCTCCACATCATAAAGACTAACAGGTGGTTGAGTTTGCATAGAGACCCAACCAAAAAAGAGCTCAGACAACAAAAGTACTTCAACAATTACTAGGTTGATTGAGGGAGAATTACTTCTTCCTTCTCCCTTGTCCTTGTCTCTTTTCTGGTGCCGTCCTTTGGAGGAGGTTCTTCAACCCAGAATACAGTGCTGACCCCGTTCTTCTTGATTCAGGCATTTTGCAGAGCCCGTTATATCACAATGAACACTCTCTGTTTCCCCAAGGAAGTCCTCTTCTCATTACTTCCATTCTTCTCAGGCAGGCTCCTCTGCCTTCCATGAACCTCCAGGTCGATGCCTTTTCAGCTGCTCCCTCTGCTTAAGATTCCTTCTGCTCCAATTGGCAGCATGCCTCTGATGCTCTAGAGCAGGGTCCACAGACGTTATTGGACTTCAACTCCCACAATCCCCAACCAAAGGCCACTTGGGCTGGGGATTATGGGAGTTGAAGTCCACTAACATCTAAGGACCCAACGTTGAGAATCCCTGCATTAGAGAGCTGGCCCCCTTCTGCTCTTGAGGCTCCATTTTATCTTCCTCTAGACTGCCCTGCCCATCCAAAGTCTGCAGGCAGGCTCCTTTCCCCACCTTGACCAGGTGTGCTTGATGAGCCTGGGAGGCGGCTGCTCTTTCTCTTTGCTTACTCATCCACATGTTGGTTGCTTTGAGCCAGGTATCCACCTCACACAAGGCCAGCCTAGGAGTTCCTGTTTTTTAATTTGAGTTTTGAGATGCGAATAATTGTCTCCATTCCCAGAAAGAAAATTGTGAAAACGCAGTGCAGGGAGAGAGTGGGGAAGAGAACTTATTACTCTGCATCAAAAGAATTTAGAGAGAAAACTTTCTATGAATGAACTGTAATTGTTTCTTAACTGAAGCTTTCTCTTTGCGCTTTCCCCTTAGTCCTTGCAACAAGTGCAACAGAAAGACATTTCCAGACATCATAAAGAGAAAGCAAAATGCAGAGAGCAGCAAACAGCACCCCTGGCTTTCAGAAAGGAAGAGAAAGCAAGGTACCGGCAGTGCCATTGTCTCCCCCCGCCCCCCCCCAAAGGTCTTTGAGAGGCAGCAATCTTGTGTTTGACATTTCTAGTAATAATTATGTCCAAAGATACTAGTGTTATTTTTTTTTAACTATGCTATTTCTTCAAGGCTGGACTCTGGAGATGCACTAAAAAAAGAAGATAGGCAGATGCTTGCAAGTTTCCAGAAGGAGAAAACTAAGGAAATACAAGCTTTGCAAGAGGAATGGTACTACCAAAAGACAGAATTGCAAGCTCAAGTACAGTGGCAAATTCTGTATTGATATTTCACAACAAATTTATTTTATTTATTTTTACATTTATATCCCGCTCTTCCTCCAAGGAGCCCAGAGCGGTGTAATACATACTTGAGTTTCTCCTCACAACAACCCTGTGAAGTAGGTTAGGCTGAGAGAGAAGTGACTGGCCCAGAGTCACCCAGCAAGTATCAAGGCTGAATGGGGATTTGAACTGGTCCTAGTCCAGCACTCTAAACACTACACCACGCTGGCTCACCCAAATGCATTCCTTTGAACAGAAAAGTCAGTTTCATACATACTCTGAAGAGCAATGATGACTTAACTCCTCAGGCATGGGAGCCAGACTTCTCTCCCCCTGCACCACTTCGCAGCCATGACATCATCACAGACATGCATCCAGAAAATTGGCCAGGGAGAGTCTGGCCCCCCAAAATGAAGGGCTCTGGAGAGAGCTTTGTTCAAATATCAATTCAGTCATGAAGCTGATTGACCCTGAGCCTTTTCTCACATGCTCTAAGAAAGGGCTACCCGTTTTGCAGAGAGGAAGCCCAAATGGGCTTACCACCCTGCAAACGATCATTCCGTGGTCCCTGGGTGGTCGGATTGCACACCCAGACGAGCACCAACTGCTGCCGGTAGCTCTGAGGGTTGGGGTGCCAGGAAGTGCTGCCCCACATCACCCCCCCCCGAGCTCCAGTAATGCATTGTGTGAGTGTACAGTGCATTATGGGGATCCCCCCTCCACTCCACAAGCCTGCCAGAGACGGCTGCTTGTAGCCACGACTGACACACAATAAAAAAAAAGATTGCACTTGCTCTCCTAACTGTTTTGATGGGTGGCTCCATAGGTGGGTTTGCTGCTGTGGTGCCGCTGAGATCAGGCCCGACCCCAGAGGTTCACATGTGCATGCAAAACCAGGTTGGGCTCCCTTAGCCCGGTTTTGCATGAATGTGTGAATAGCCTTCTTAAGTTGGTCATCTATTATATAGTTTGAAGAATTTGTTGGTGGATGTGTTTGTGTGAAAAAGGTCATACGCCTCAATTACCTACAGATATCAAATTTTGCATACACAACCCAGCCACTGAAATTAGCTGAATGATTTACTTTTTACACCAGAATATGCTGGGGGAATGGTTTTCAAAAATGCATTATTTAGAAAAAATGGTAATTGTTCAATAAAATTAATCATGTTTGAAGTTGAAATCCTATGAATGTCAAATTGTTCTTTTACTTCCCTTTGTAAAGGCCTCACTGATTAGTTCATAATATTTCAGCTTAATTTACCTCATAGCATGCAGATAAAATGGGTCTTGTCCACTTATATTACCCTGAGCTCCTTAGTGTGATCAGTAATAGATCGGATTCTGGCTGGAACCACCACTTCCCCCATTAAGTTATGAGAGGTTGCCCAAGAAGAGGCCTCTGGAGCAACCCCTCATTTGCTGATGGAGGGACACTTTCATGATAACTTACTTTCATGGTTAAACATTATTTGAACAGAGGACTTTGCAGAAAAGTCCTCTTCTCTTACAGTTTAGTGCCCCAAGTCTTAAGGCAGCACCAGATTCTCCTATAATAGAACTTCAAACATGCAGATTTGAAGTCTCTGTAAAAACAGAGACTTTAAATGTTATGAACAGCTTGTCCTGCTTTACTCAGAGGACTACAGTCGGTGAATAGAAATAACGTAAAGATCAGCCATTTCATAGCGGATGTATACAGGTCAAACGAGAATAAGAGCTTTATTTCTAGGGCAAAAACCTGCAGCAGTGGAGGAAGACAATCTGGAACTGGAACAGCAGCATAAACTCCCTTTCTCCCATATGTTTGTCCCAATCCATACAACCTAATTGGCCCCAATTAAGCTGCTATTTACTGACTGAAAACCTAAAGTAATGTCTAAAGTAATATATTTGGATCTGTCCCCAGATCCCATTACGTCATGAAAAGCTGAAATCAGCTTTTTAAAGTTACACAGTCATTTGCTTCGTCTGTCATACAGAGAAGCTATTCCCACGATCAGTAGAAAGTGGGTGAGCCTGGTGGTTCCAAGGCGGCTAGCCCGCCTAATTCCCCCTCCCCTTAAATGAGGTTACTAGAGCGAGCTGTTAACCTCATTTTTTTTGCTCGTGTGCCGCCACAGCACACAGTGACACACAAGTAGACCCCCTACCGGGAGGCTGCAACCAGCCTTGGGGGTCTCTCCAGAATGCCCCATGCGCTTGCATGGGGCATCCTGGAACTTCTGGGGGCCACACGGCCCCCGATCCCCACAGCCTCCACTGGCTCCATGAGCTGGCAGTCATGTGGGCAGCCAATCCGACCGCCCAGGGCTTGGAGGCTGCTCGTCTGTGGGGAGAATGGGCTAAGCCCGCTCTCCCCACAGACCCGCTAGAAGGTCTTCTCACTGATCATGAGAAGAGCTTCAGAGTGAAGCAGATGAGGGATTACTGCAGCTTTGTAGGACTATTGGCCCTTTGTGTCTGCTGGTAGGCAGCTGCAATACTGTCCACTGTGGTTACTGGAAGACAGCAGAGAGTAGGGGAGTAGTCCCTCATCTGCTAAGGATGTATGGATTCCACTACTTTGGCTCCCTATATCTAGACCCCTGATGCCTTGTACTCTAATGCTTCTCATGCTTTCAACTTGGCTCAAGAGGAGTGGAGTGAAAAATCAGAGCAGGAGTCATCACTAACATCCACCAGTTTTATTGAGAACAGTTTCGAGAAAGTTAAGCATACTTCACTTCCATTGCAATTATTGGGACTGAAATACATCAATCAATAGCTTTATTTTGGTCAAAGACGAGCAACAACAGTACAGATAGAGTATAATCTGAAATACATAATTGATTGATTGACTCCTATTGATTTCAATGGGCTTCAAGCACCTTTAAGGTTCTCTGACTTAAGCGGGCTTCTGACCTTGTTGGTGCTGTGCTTTTTAATGACCCAGTGATGAAATGTTTAGCAGAAATAAATGAGTCCAGCTTGTCAAAGAAAAATGG
Source organism: Hemicordylus capensis (assembly GCF_027244095.1). Taxonomy (NCBI): domain Eukaryota; kingdom Metazoa; phylum Chordata; class Lepidosauria; order Squamata; family Cordylidae; genus Hemicordylus; species Hemicordylus capensis. The sequence continues at coordinate 117,478,373 of NC_069661.1, forward strand.
TCAAAAATCACAAGATATCATGCATTTTGAATCAGCTGAAATACATGGTTAATGACTGTGTTGAACTCTATTATGGCTGAAGGTCACACAGCTGAAGCAAACTTTGGATCAGCAAGCAAATGCTTTCAGAGAAGCCCTCAAAGAACAGACTCTACAATCTAGTAAAGAGAGAGAGAAGCTTTTGCAAGATCTTCAGGACACCATTAAAGAAAGTCAAGCTATTAAAGCACAACTGGAGGCGTCTCACCAGAAAGCCATAAATCTTCTGGAGAAAAGCAAAACTCAAGAGCTCAAGGTTAGATTTGTACTTACAAGGCTGAATTAGTTTTTGAATCTAGGCTTAACCATTTGAGCTTCAAAGGCACACATACATCCTATGCCCTGAAGCCGGGAGGAGATGTGACATTTGTCTGCCACTAAAGAACTGTGATATGGAATAGAGAAAGACATAAAGCATGTATTATTTGTTAAACAATTTAGATCTGAGAGATATGGACTAATGGAAGGTTTATTGATTTTCCATTTTCCTTGCAAGCCAGTTTCTTCTAACCAGCCAGTGCAGATGTGGTTTGTAGAACCAAAATATGATTTGTTTTAATGGCTGATCCTATATCGATCAGCTCACAAATCATGGTTGGAGCCAAAACAGAACATTAAACCATGCTTTGAAGCTGGTTTGTAAACCAGTTTGTACTGACTGTGGTTAATCACAGTTATGGCTCTTGCTCCACCTCAGGAAGCTGCTTTACAACAGAGATGGAAGTGAATGTGTGAGACTGGTGCTGACCAAAGAGAAAATCAAAGCAGAGAAACAGCTCTAAACCATGGTTTGCCTGTTATACAACAAGCTGGAAGCTCAAACCATGATGTGAGCATCCATGTTGACTGGTTGACACAAACCATAGTTTGGCATGTTTGACTTGAGCTGTTGGATCTGAGCTCTTAAGACAATGGGAATGGATTGTAGAGTTGCATGCTCCCTCCCCAGGGCAACTTTCCCATCAACAATTTAGTGACTTCAATCAATGGCATCACATAGCATTTGGCTGATTCAAAGTGACTTGAAGACCATAATGCAACTTATCAGTAGGTAGAAATCGACAACTGATATGCTAAAACATCAGGAACAGATTGGGGTAACTCAGGAAAAGTGTTTGATTAATATATGAAAAAGCTTTAAAAATCCATGCTTGGGCAAGACTTCTGAGGATAACAGGGCATTAGATCAATGATAGGCAGAGTTAAAAATGGCAGAATATGGTCTAAATATAGAATCAGTGATACATAGGAAGCTGCCATATATTGAGTCAGACCATTGGTCTATCTAGCTCAGTATTGTCTACACAGACTGGCAGCGGCTTCTCCAAAGGGGGAAATGGTGATGGGGAAATAGCAGTGAAAAATTAAACTGACCTCACAGTTTGTGTTTTGCTAAAGTTTGGCTTTTAGAAATGTTTTAAACAAATATAACAATATTGAGTGAATACAGAGAATCTATTAAATCCTCTCATAAGAAGTTCAGGAAACATTACCTCAATTTAATTGCTGTTTAGAGTTTTATTTTCAGTGTTTTATTTTGTTTTCTTCCTTGTAAATCTGCTGTATTATTAATAATAATAGTCAATATTGTAATGTGCCAAGGGATTTCAGGAGCGGGGGAGTGATGAAGCCTCTAGCAGTCAGTGATTTGCTAAGCTAGCTTAATGTTCCGAACAGGCAGAAGCATCTCTGGCAGCCCTTGGCTGAGCTGCTCAGGGCTTAGAGTAGGACAGCATAGGCAGAAGGGCTCAGGAGGCAGGGGTAGAAAAAGCCAGGGCCTCGGAAAGGAGGAGAGAAGCACCTGTGGCTGGGGGTCCAAGAAAGGGCTGTTGGAAGTGGGAGCCATCCAGGGGGAGAGAAATCCAGGCCAGGGTAGAAACTTCAGAGGTAAAGGAAAACCTAAGATGAAGTGAGAGGACCACTCCAGAGCTGCAGTGAAGAGGAAGGCCAAAGTTCAGGTACTCGGTCAGATCTTTGACTGCAGGCCTAGAGTAAAATAAGAATAAGAATAAGAATTATTATTTTATTAATTCAATTTCTATACCACTCTTCCAAAAATGGCTCAGGGCTGTTTATAATGAAGATATTGAAGACTTACATGAACTACCACTTTGGGTGAGGAAGGAGAGCCACCTACTAATGGCCTTGATTTGTCCTAGCCTTAAAACGACCATAAAAGTCTGAATGCACGTTTCTCTTTGGCTGTAGAAGGCAGAAGAGCACTGGAAGAAGGAATATAAGGACAGCTTCAAGGTCCAGCAACAGACACACAGTCTGGAAATACAGGCCTTGGGAGAGAAGGCAAGAGAAGAGTTACAGAGTGAACTTGGGAAGATACAGAAGCAGCAGTCTCAGTTGATAGGTACAATAAACCGTGCCATGTTACTGTTTGGCAATGATTAGGAAATCTGCAAACCATGTACCAGTTTCACTCCACTGTTTCCCTGTCCCCGTTGTTATCCAGCTGCTCTTCAGCCAGCTGCTCTACTGAGTAGAGAGACACCTTTTAAACTGGTGACTCTCTTATATTTAGCATGCAGAGAGCAACTGGCCCTATCCAGCCCCAGCAAAGCATCTCTCCAGTGGCTGTTGCTGGTATCTGCCTTATGTTTCTTTTTAGACTGTGAGCCCTTTGGGGACAGGGGACCATCTCATTTATGTATTATTTATTTTTCCTATATAAACCACTTTGAGAACTTTGGTTGAAGAGCATTATATAAATATCTGTAGTAGTAGTAATCAGAATTCTGAGGGCTCACCCACTCATGAGGTGTGATGAGGCAACTGCCTCGGACAGGAGTGCCACGCGCCCTTTGCCTGCCCGCTGCCTATGCCTGCTTGTTGTTTCCACCCCCTCTTATCTGCTGGCGACACACCAGCTGCCGCTGCTGCTCTTCCCCCTGAACCCTTGTGGAGAAGAAGCGTAGACTGGTGGGCTTCCACACTTCCTTCTGCTCTTTCCTTCTGCATGTTGGAAAGGCAGGAGTAGGAAAAGGCAAAGCAGCAGGGGTGGTGCCAGCATGCCACGATGGCGGGGAGGGTACGTGGTGCCAACAGAAACATCCTGGGGGGGGGGAGAGACTTGAGCTGGGGGGCAGGGGGAGAATGGAGCACTCTGCATATCACAGGCAGTGGCAGACCATACCACCTGAGGGGACTCTGGAGCCCTACGAATTCTAATACATTAGTCTAGTTGTTGCATTAGCTTAGCTCAGTTTCTGTTGAGTCAGGGCAGTGACGTCTTTACAAAAACTATCTACACAGCCATAATAAAGTTTGTTAGGGCTTGTGTTTTCCTTTGAAGCTGAGGATCAGTCAAGACCACACTATCATGCCTGATCTTGCAAATAACTGCTGGACAGATCTTTGTCTAAAATATTTGTGTGTCAGGATCCATAATTTCCATTTCAGATTCTGAGAACTTCAATTTGATCCCTTTACTTAGGTGGCCAGATCCACAGAGTGGCAAGAACCTGGAACAGGGGGCAGAGGGCAGTCTGGAAATGCCTATGTTCAAGTGCAGAGACATAACCCACTGGTTCTGACCAGCAACACATTCCCCAGACTGAGGAAGAGCAGCATAGCTCAGCGCTTTATTGCATGTGACACTTTAAAGGAATTGGTTTGCAGTATGATACAAATGCCGCCACCACACCCCAACCCCGCCACCCACTCCATTTGGCAAACACTTTGGAAAGGTTGTTTGATCACCTTCTCACAGCAAATTGCTCCCTGGCCGCAGGAGGCACTGCTCTTCTATAGAAAACCTCACACTTTCAAAATGGCAGCTTTTATTTCAAACATCAATCCCACAAATGTTTGCCAATATGTTGTCTTGTTTCAGCAAATCATGAAGCAAGCTTTTGTGAGCCACTGTAGAGGCAAACATGCATCGAGGCTCCACTGGAACTGCTGGAATGCATCCTTTTTGATGGAGACAGTGATGTTCAACACCACCTGTGTTCACTAGTTGCATCAGTACCAGGATGTGGTGTCTGCACATATATAGATGTGTTCAACACCACCTGTGTTCACTAGTTGCATCAGTACCAGGATGTGGTGTCTGCATATATATAGATGTGTTCAACACCACCTGTGTTCACTAGTTGCATCAGTACCAGGATGTGGTGTCTGCACATATATAGATGTGTTCAACACCACCTGTGTTCACTAGTTGCATCAGTACCAGGATTTGTTGTCTGCACATATATAGATGTGTGTATAGCCGCTTGTTCTGCTTGCTTGCTGCCCGTTTAAAGATTGATTTGAATGTGTTTAACTGTTTCACCTAAACGCATTTTCTTTATTCGAAAACAATTTGCCTGCATTGCTTCACATCCTGAGAGTCTGTCATTGTTTCTAGAGTCTCTGAGAGTGGAGTTGTCTGAGCAACGGGCATCTTGCATAACTCACAAAGAAGAAAATGAGCAACTCCAGGTGGAACTGAATAATCTGATGAGTATAAAGAAGCAACAGGCAAGCATCTTCCTACGAGATGGCACAGATCTGGCTTTAGATTTTAACAGCATTTATTGCTTTTTAGGACTAGAAGGCTTTTTAAAATGTCTCAGTTAAGTTCACCAGTGTGCACTTCAATTATTTTAATATGTTCATAAGCCTATCCTGATCCGGCTGCACTTGAAGGGAAAATGTTTTACACCAAGGCCACCCAAATACTGCATCAAGAGCAGAAATCTGCAGCCAATATAAATTATGCAAATGAAGCACATTTGCACAACCTCTCCATTTGTATAATGTTTTCTTACCATTTTGCATAATTCATGCTGCTTGTGCTAGTCCTGGGAGGGCCAAGAAGCTCATCATGGGATATTTGAGCACTGGAGTTCCAGCCTCTGATCATTAGAAATCTTTTCCAGCTGGCTTTCAGCTTCTGATATTTCACCGGTTATTGCCTGCACAGTTTGAAGCACATCTTTGCAACTGTAAGGGCTGGAAATTTGCGTTTTTGTAAAATGAAAGCTGAGGTTCTCATAAAGCTGGAACCTGTTTTCACAAACATCATTTTCTGCACTGCTATGAAATCATGATAGATATTCAGCCTGATAATACTTGACAATGTAAACACACACACTCTTCCAAGAGAGCACTTAAAACAGTTTCCATGTGCTTCTGAATGAACAATAATATTCTGTAGATCTGTTCTGCCATTCAGAAGCACACATCGTCCCCCTGCCTCCAAATTAGGTCTCTTTCTTTGTTGGTATTTACTATATGGAATGTCATCATCCCAATCCATAATGCACAGTTCCCAGTTTCAATGAATTTCAGCATTTGCTCTCTTTCATAGGAAGGAAGTTACCAGAATCAGATCAAATCTCTTAAAGATGAAATGGAGAAATGTCAGAATGAAATTTCAGGGCTCAAGAAGGAAAATTCCCTTCTAAAAGACACAATGGATCTGCTGAGTGTAGAAGGAGAGCTACAGAAGCAAACATCTGCACAGCTTCAAGAGAGGGTGAACCAACACAGAAGGTACACCACTGATTTTGTCCCTCTCTTGTAGCGCAGGGGAAACAGCAACTGGCTGGCCCACAGCCACATCTGGCCCCCTAAGTATGGGTAGAAGTATCCACCACCCTACTCCCAGTTATCCTGGAGGTAAGAAAGTTTGAGGAGAAGAGCATCTGGCCTTTGGCATGGTCAGGAATCCCCTTCTGGAGATGATGTGAGACCTAACCCACCACCCATGTCACTACAACCTCCTCAGTGTGGTCCTCCAGTAAAACTAATTGCTTATCAGGGTGGTATAAAGATCAAATTGTATTTACTATCAAGAAGTTCAGGATATCGCCCTCAATTGAAGATGTAAATAAAATCAAAAGGTCCATGTATTAGATATAGTCAGTTTTTACTCTTGGAGCAGATGTGATGATGGAGCAGAGGAGAGCAGAGCACCTCATACTTCCTGCTCCGTGGCTGTTCGTTTTTGCTGAAAATAGAACACATGCTCCTCCCCACTAGGGAGATTCACAAGCCCCAGTGCAGAAACAGCTTGTGCATCTCCTGGGAGGAAAAAATTACAATCTTGTATTTCAAATGAGAATGAAATATGGAGGAACAGGAATTATGAAGCGAACGTGCTTCTTATTCCTTTTGCAACATCATCACATTTAAAGCTGCCCTCAGTCTTGACAGTTTTCTTTGTTTAGATCATCCACAGCCCAAATTATAGCAGTAATGGAAAAATATACCTCCATTTACCAAAAAAACCTCATGCTCCATTCTCCTTCCTTCTCCAAATGAAGAACTGTTTTTTTTTTTCTGACCATAGGTTGCCAGCACTCTGTAGTAAGGCCATAGTTAGTATTCCACGAAATCTCATTGATGCATGGAAGTGTGCTGAAATGTATTACCTTTGCCAACCACTAGAGCATGTCCTAAACAGTATATATCTTGTTTAAAATTTTGAATTTGGTATATTTTCATATTGCCACCAAGGTTATTGGAAGAAGAACTTAAAGTCAAGCATAAAAAAGAACTGGACATCTTAAAACAAGATTATCACAAGGAAATTCAAAATATGGTGTCTGATTTCAGTAACTCACAAGCTCTTCTCCATGCAAAGATTGTCTCTCTGGAAAATGAGTATGTATATATGTGTGTAACCTAATAATTCAAGCACTACATTGGACCAGCAAAGACATTAATACTTCACAATCTCCTAATCATGGTTAAGATATTGGGAATGTTCCAACACTAGGAGTAGAGATGTAAAGGCCTGGGAGGGCGGGGTGGGGACAGGGTTTTATCCTCGCTCCTTTTTTTCCTGGGGAAAAAGTGGGGGAAAACTGTTTTGTTTTGTTTTCCCCCCTTTCTCTCCAGGCCTTCACACCTCTAACTGGGAGGTGTGCAAGTGATTAGCATTATGCTCAGTGCAGACACAATGATATCTTGTGTTAAACACTGAGAAGAGGAAAGGAGGAGGGAATTCGAGGGGGGCATAGGAGAGAGACAATGGGGAGAGAGGAGAGTTATTGATCTCTTAATTGAGTAAACATCTGCACTAGGCCATTATACTTGTTGGTTTGTTCTTTTAAAAAACAAAACACTATTGTACTGCCCCCCCCCCGTGAACTTTATTCTATTTGACCAACAAGACGTCCTGTTTTTGATCAGATTTCTAGGTTACATAGCTTGAGACAGTAAGGATGGAGATGTCTCTAAGACAGTAGCCCTATTCAGACATGTTGTACAAGTGTATAGATATGTGTGTTTGTGTGAATAACTGTGCCTGTGTTCATTTTAAAAGTGAACCTGATACTGGCGCCTCAAATGGATGGTACAGTTAGGGACCTGTGTTTAACATAACATGCAAATAACTGTACCTGTGTACAGATCTGTACTTGTGTACATTGTACATTCATTGTATAAGTTAGACATAATGTCTGAATAGGGCTGGAGTCTACTATATATTATAGCATTAGAGGGAGCTGGGAGTGGTCTCTTTGCTCTCCACCTTCCCATACTTGCCCTTACAGCATAAATTCTGTATCCCTCTCTACTGCTTGGTGTCCCATCAAACCAGCCATTATTCAACCCAGTCCAAAATTCTGCATTTAGGAAACTAATTTTTCAAATGGCCGGACTTTGAACAAGATTAATTAATTATATTATGATGATGATGATGATGATGATTAGTAGTAGTAGTAGTAGTAGTAGTAGTAGTAGTCCGATTTCTATACCGCCCTTCCAAAAATGGCTCAGGGCCGTTTACACAGAAAAATAATAAATAAATAAGATGGATCCCTGCTCCCAGAGGGCTCACAATCTAAAAAGCAACATCAGATAGACACCAGCAACATACCCTCACTGGAAGTACTGTGCTGGGGGTGGATAGGGCCAGTTACTCTCTCCCTGCTAAATAAAGAGAATCGCCATGTTAAAAGGTGCCTCTTTGCCAAGTTAGCAGGGCATTCTTAATGCCTATGAATATAAAATTAAGGCTTAATACAGATATAACAGCAAACAGTAGTTTGCCATTATGAGCATGAGCAAGTGCAAGTTTTGGGCTCATGTATTCCCTTTCTCCCATCCATCTTCCTTTGCACATGAGGGGAGGAGATTACAAGCTTCTGCTTGTTGTTAATACAAAATATTTATATGACAAAGCGGTGAGTTCATGGCAACCCACTCTTTCCACCTTTATCCTGCAGCATCAGTCTATGGCTTTCTGCTAACTAGAAGCAGGGATTTCTAATCTTCTCTTTTGTGTGAAGGAAGGGGAGAAATAAGCAATGAGTGTGTGAGCCCAAGATGCACGCCTGGTTTATCATTATAACTGAATTGAGCCTCTGTGTGTTCTTAATGATACAAGCCTGCAGTCCTATGGACAGTGGAGAGGAGAGCTGGTCATGTGGTAGCAAGCATGACTTGTCACCTTAGCTAAGCAGGGCCTGCCCTGGTTGCATTTGAATGGGAGATTACATGTGAGCACTGCAAGAAAATCCCCTTAGGGGATGAGGCCGCTATGGGAAGAGCATCTGAGGTTCCAAGTTCCCTCCCTGGCATCTCCAAGACAGGGCTGAGAGAGACTCTGCCTGCAACCTTGGAGAAGCCGCTGCCAGTCTGGGTAGACAGTATTGAGCTAGATGGACCAATGGTCTGACTCAGTACATAGCAGCTTCCTATGTGATAGTTGTGGGAGTAAATTCTATTGAGCACGGTGGGACTTCTGAGTAAACATGCATCAGATCATACTGTAATCTGCCTTTTCCTTTGTAGTTGCAGAATTTGGGTTTTAGGGCACAATCTAGCCAAGGTGATTCCATTTAAGTCCTGTTTATTTAAATAGGAGATATTTGAACATGTGAGACTTTAAAGTATTCTATTGGCTGGATGCAGAATTGCACTGGCTGGATGCACAAGTCCATTCAAACATCCCCCCAAACTGCTCAAGTTACAGTGCTGAAACTGGGTGGGAAGTCTTGCCCTGGTGCTGTCACTCACCCTCTTTCTCCAGCCATTCACAGTTACAGCAGTGGTCCTCTGAGGAGGGACCAGCTATAACCATGAAGATAGATGCTGCCAAGCTGCTAATCACAGAAGCACCTTCTCTCACGGTTACAGCAGGTCCTTCTTCAGACAACAACTGCTGTAACCCTGAGCAGCTGGAGAAGGGGGATGAATGACAGCACCAAGGCAGGATTTCCTACCAGCTTTTGGTACTGTAACTGTGAGTAGTTTTGAAGGAAGTGGTAATATCTGAATGAGGCTCTTGGGTATAAAATTCTAGACTGTCCTAGTTAAGGTAGACTGAAATGAGAGGTTTGAACTAGAACTGTGCTTCCAAGATTTTGTGGTTGACAAGATGCTACTAACCACTACAACTGCTTTAAAACTGAAAACATGTGTTTGGGAATCTTTATTCTTTGATTCTGTAATTGACACAGAGTTAAAGAATTAGATGATAAACCGAGAAAGAGGGAGCCCGGGTTGGAAGATGTGCATCTTACAGGCTGCCTTCAAGATAAATTAAATGAAAAGGATGAGATGATCAAGGAATTAATGGTGAGATTTTCTCTAGTAAATATTAGTAATGTCTGCTATGTATCAGCTATAAAAGATCTAGAGAGAGAGAGATGAATAAATTCTACATTACTTTCTATAACAGCTTCTCAAAGCAATGAAAGCACTCCGTTACTGAAGTGTCATCCTATTATGCAATAATCCTAAATTTTTAGCATTATTTGAGCATGCTAAACAAACCGAACACTTCTCAATGTATTTGAAAACTAAAAATAAATCTATTTACATAACTTTTACAGAATTTTCATTTCAGAATTTCATTCTAGATACTGGCTAACATACTGTGCAAGAGTAAGTCAGTCCATTAATGTTGTATGCACACAGGTTGTGCAAATTGTGCAAGCTATATATATGCAAACATCATGCAAATGGCATGTGAGTAAGCCCATAAAAAATAATGGGCTTACTCTTGTGTAACATCACTTGTGGTGCAGTTTGCATGCCCACAAAGTTATTGGGCTGACATATCTTTGTGTGGTATTCCAGCCACAGACACTAGAAGAAAAATAATAGGCATGGTCAAGCCAAAAATAAACTCAATTTTAAGTCCCCACGATTTCCACAGAAGTCTTACACACTTTCTTAAATCTTTCACATTAAGTTCAAGGGGACTTAAAGCATTTATATTTTGGCTGGTTCACAACCCAGCTGATCAGACTGAGTGTGTTGATGTTTAACAGTGCACAAAAACAAAGCATTTTGGAAAGATATCTCAGATAAAGTAGTTTTTTTCTTTTTCTTTACATATTATATTTATTTCAGGCACAGCCTCTATGGGGAGCAGAGCCATTTCCTCTTCTCAGCACTATGCACTGACTATTACATACTACAAAAGACCAGTGGGCACCATACCCATCCAGTCATGGCAGATGAGTTACTCATGCCCAAAGTAACCAGGGAGGAGGGAAGTAGCAGGACTCCATCGAGCCCTATGCCTAAGGCATCCCATGGGCCCAGGGGAGGGAGAGAAATTGTGCCCTTTAATTTTTATTAGCTTTGTTCTAGCTCTATATTCCATTATCAATCAGTCCCATTGTTGTTCAGAACTAATACTTTCAGACTGTGTTCACTTCTCAGCTCTGAAACGTCTTCAAGGTTTTGCTTTTAACTGCTCTAAAATAAAACTCAAGATAGTGACATATAATCATCTTTACAGGATGGAAGAAAACTTCAGCATGCACTTATGCCTGGTACAGAGCCTCGTCGCAACCGATCCTTTTCTTTTAATACAAATCCTTCCACGTGTTTGACTCCTATCGCAAAGGTAATACAAACAGCTTAACCAGATGATTTAAAACCTGTCTTCCGAGCTTGCTGATCACAGAAATGCCTGCCATCATGCTTTCAGCGTTCCCCTCTTCAGATGAATGCTGTAATCATGAGTGACGTACTGGGGTGGGACCAGGGGAGTTGCTAGGGGAGAGGGGGCCCGTGTTCATCCCTCTCTCTGGCGGCCCCCCAGAGTGAGGGAGATAATGAAGAAAATAGAGAGGGATGGATCTGGAGGGCCCTCAGGAGCTGGGGGCCCGTGTTCTTTGAACCCTTTCGCTCAATTATAGCTACGCCCCTGGGTGGGACTCTGCAGTGCATTTTGGGAGGCTTGTACTCACATACAGAACCTTTCTCGTAAGGATCCTCTGCCCACTGACATTTTCAAGAGAGGGTCTGCTCCATGTCCCTTTGCTGCCTAAAGCATGACTGCGGAGTCTGCAGGATGGGGCTTTCTCAGTTGCAGCACATGGGCTCTGGAATTCTCTTCCCCAGAAGGCCCTACCCTGCTAGGAAGATGGTGAAGAAGACTGTCTTGTTCTGAAAGGCTTTGAAGCCGGGTGATTGGCTCCACTTGAGTAGTTTGCCATTTGGCTCTTTGGGCTGATTCTGCTGCTGAATTTTCAAATCCTTTTTGTCGGCTTTATATTTATCGTTTACTTTATTATTGTATGTACTCTTTGAGCTGAAAAATAGCATATTAATGTCTGTGGCTATATAGTGAGGAAAACTATTCAAAGTAGTCCCATTGAAATTAAAAGGACAAGTTAAAATTTTAACTTGCCCTTTGAATTTCAGTAGGACTACTTTGAGTAATTTTCCTCAGTATGTCAGTCAATATAAAGAATGAAACTTTTACAGTCAACCACCACCAGCAGTTCAAGATCAAAATCGAAACAGAGCTGGAGGGGGGGGGATCACAACGTATATCCAGGAATCTCATTTATTAATTGCCAACCAACTCCCGTGTCATTTTGCATTCTCCAACACAAAATCTTGCTACTCCAGCTATGGTTGGTGCATGCTGGTCTGCCAGAAGGATAGAAACATAATACTCATCCGATCTATTTAGCATATTCTTTATAAGCGGTTCATCATAGCAATGTGAATATCTCTGTTTAAATAATACAACATACTTAATACTGTGAGTTCAGAATTCCCCAGGTCAAATTGCATTGCAACCAAAAATACACAAAGTAATCTGAAGGAAAGACCCCCCCACCCCCTTCCCATCCATAATATGGAGATAAAACCTACCTTTTCAGACTGTTGTAAATATTACTGGCATATGTGATGTACCTTTAATGGTATTGCATTCTGAGCACTGAAGTTAGATTTGGGGAGACAGCACAGCAAACCAATGTTGAGAATATCCAGCGACATTTAAGCTCATTATATATATGTATATATATATTTCTGTTCTTATAAAGCAGAAGAAGAAAATAGACGAAGCGCCCAGCCGCATTGTCAGTGTTCCAAATTTAGCCTCCTACGCAAAAAGCTTTCTGAGTGGTGACTTGAGGCCGAAGAGAAATCCACCTCAGATTACAAAATCTACAAGTTTAGATCAGAATCCTGGCTGTGTCCGAGTGTGCTATCCATCAGTACAAGCCTTGGACACCCATCCTGCCCCAAGGTAAGAAGCCAATCTGTACTGACTGGGAGAAAATAGGCTGAATTAGTCATCACCATTCAGCTAACCAAGATATCCTTAGAATACCTCAAGAAAAGAGAAAAAGGACATTTGTCGCTCTGAAGTGAAAGTCAAGAAGGCAAGATTAAAAAATGTTACTTTCTCTAAAAGGAGTTTGGCAATAGCAAGAATTTGTTAGTATGTGCCCCATTAACCTTCTGAGTTTTTTGGTAGACTAAGACATAATGGCGTGAGAGAGAGAAGACAAAAGGAATAAGGAAAACCAAAAACATCACTGCATTGGCCTGACTGTTAAGACAGACATTGTGCATAGCGTCATAAAATAATAAATAAATAAGAACAGGTTAGAGTGCTGGTCTAGGACCGGGGAGACCCGAGTTCAGATCCCCATTCAGCCATGATACTAGCTGGGTGACTCTGGGCCAGTCACTTCTCTCTCGGCCTAACCTACTTCACAGGGTTGTTGTGAAAGAGAAACTCAAGTATGGAGTACATTGCTCTGGGCTCCTTGGAGGAAGAGCGGGATATAAATGTAAAATAACAATAACAATTTCAGTTTCACTTAACGGACTCTTAAAAAATCATTTAATTGATTCACACGTTGGAGCCAGTATCTCAATTGTATTTCATTATTCTAAATTTCATGCAGAACATGGAACTTTTTTTGTTTCCTTTCAGCTCTATAAAATAAATACAATAGGAAGTATTTAACCTGAGGAAAATCATAACAGTTTTTAATGTCTAATGCAGGGATAGGGAACTTTGGCTCAGCAGGTGTTGTTAAACTAAAACTCCCACCATCCTCAGCCACAGGCTGGGGATGATGGGAGTTGTAGTTCAGCAATAGCTGAAAATTGCCTGCCTGGTCTAATTACTGAGCTACTTATTTTGAACCTGTTGGTACTGCTTGTGTTTAGGGGTTTGGTTTCAGTTCAAAGCAACCAAAAGATTTTAGATTTAGAGGCAGTTCTGTTCAGGGCTGGGCGGGCGGTTAGCAGGCAGGGAAGGCAAACCTTTCTGAACCATTTTTGGTTTCAAATTTCAGGTTTGGCTTGATTCCTTGGTTTTGATGAGTGTTAAATGGTATGTTTCCCAGACTACGGGAAACACCTATATCGGGCAGCAGCAATATAGGAAGATGCTGAAAGGCATCATCTCATATTGTGTAGGAGATAGCAATGGTAAACCCCTCCTGTATTCTACCAAAGACAACCACATGGCTATGTGGTTGCCAGGAGTTGACAGCACAACTTTACTCTACTGAACTGAATGCTGGAATGTAAAAAGCAACCCTGTAAACTTGCTTGTTTGTATCCTGGGACTCTTGATCTCTCTTACCATAGCAGCTCCCTATAATTCCCAGAAAATATTCATGAAACATTCGTGAAAGAGCAACATCTCCATAACACTCTAAGGTTGTTCTCATGAGCTGTCTAACCCAGGCTAGAGCAGCCCAGCCTGGACTGGGCTGTTTGTGTGCTGGGATCCATGCAGATCCTGGAATTACCCATCCACCTACCCTCACTATTAAGCCCAGCCTTTTGCTGAGTTTAAGGGCACAAGCATACCCTTAACCCTGGTGCCGGGATTATGCGTGTGTGCACACAGAGAGATGGGAGCCTACCTTGCCTTTCATGGGGGTATCCCCAGTGCACTGAGCTCATAGTGCACTGCATTGTGGGATATCCGGAGTGGCTGCAGTGCCTCAGCCTCCGAAGATCTATGCTGTTTGGAGCAGCACAGATCATCTGGGAGCACGAGTTGTGCTCCCAGCATTCTTTGATCGTCTGGGGAGAAGGTAAGCTGGGCTCTGCCTTTGCCCCGCCTACCTACCAGATTGTGTGAATGGGCTTTCTGCCTTGGGGCTGGTGTGGGCTCCTAAGCAGCACTGATACTACTTTGAATGAGCAGTTGTGTGAACAGCACTACTGGATTTCCCCCCATTTGCTGGAATGGGGAAAACTGCAGTAGTGATGCTTACACAACCACTTGTTCAGGTCAGCCTCAGTGTTCCTTAAGAGTTCACAGCAGCCCCAAAGCAAAGCATTGGGGCATTCAGAGACATAACACTGTGCATCATGTGGGTCAATATTTTTAATTACTGACATTTAATTAATAATACACTATAAGCCCATGCATATGGCTGGGTGCGTGGGAAGAGTTCAGTTTACCTTCCCCACAGACGATCAAAGTAGTGTGGATCTCCAGAGGCCAGGGCAATGCATCCTGGCCTCCAGAAATCCCACAATGCAGTGCACTACAAGTGCGGTGCACCACAAGCTGGGGTTAAGGGCATGCTTGCACCCTTAACCTCGGGTAAAGGCCGGGCCTAAAAGTGGGATTAGGTGGACGGGCAGCGCCGGGATGTGTGTAAATCCTGCCCTAGCCTGGGTTAGGCTGCTCACAAGAACAGTTTTAATATGTATTAATAGAGAACGGGCATACCACCATCCTTTCAATTAGGAGTAAGGAAAACATTTGTCACAGAAAGAGGTTACAATCTGTGAGAACTCATTTGGAATTTTAATGGGCAACATACTGATCAGGACCAACCTAACAAACACTTTAGAGCAAGAGAATCCTTGGAATAAGATGTTTTGGTCTGGGAAGTTCTTTGGTGTATGTGCTAATATACTACATGGTTTAAGAATACTAGAACATTCAGAAAATAGGAGGGAAAAGATTCAGTACTCTAAATTCAAGAAAGAAGCTAGTGACTTCAGATTATAGGAAACCTGTGTATTTAAAAAAATCTTTTCAAAATGTCTTATATCACTTTTAAAGAGAGTTTGAATATTTAGATGTTCCATTAAAACTAGGAAAGATTTGCTTTCTGGGATATTTCAACATACTAATGTTCAGTTTACACACCAAACCAAACCAAACGACTGCTTTGAGTGGGGCTGGGGAGGGTGAGGTGGAAGGCAGGATCATTCCTACTTTCTTCGACACAGCCACACCACCTGCACGGTCACACAATTGCCAGAACAATCTGAAGGCTGAGGAAACAAAGCCCGGCCTCTGGGAATCCCACAATGTGAGCAACACAGTGCATTTTGGAAATCCCCAAGGCCAGGTCGCTCCTTCACCTGGCCTCCATGGCTGCCAGCAACCCACGTGGGTACAAATAAGAGCCAGTATGTTGTAGTGGTCAGAGCGCTGGACGAGGACCATGGAGACCCAAGTTCAAATCCCCATTCAGCTACGATACTTGCTGGGTGACTCTGGGCCAGTCACTTCTCTCTCAGCCTAACCTACAACACAGGGTTGTTGTGAGAAGAAACTTAAGTATGTAGTACACCGCTCTGGGCTCCTTGGAGGAAGAGCGGGATATAAAATA
This sequence comes from Hemicordylus capensis, assembly GCF_027244095.1. NCBI lineage: Eukaryota > Metazoa > Chordata > Lepidosauria > Squamata > Cordylidae > Hemicordylus > Hemicordylus capensis. The sequence goes on from NC_069661.1 coordinate 117,494,221, forward strand.
TAATAAAATAAATAAAATTAAAACCCTGGGCTGTCCGACCTGTGCTCCTAGATTAAGACCAATCCTGATGGTTCTCATGACCAACTCTACCTGGTTAGAGCTGGTGGTGAGAACTACCTCTATTTGCAGCAAACCCAACTCAAAAACCATGGCTTGAAGAGGGTCTGCAAACCATTGGCTGACATATCAGCCCAGTTTAACATGTGCATGCAAGTTGTGCAACTGCACAAATTGTTGCACAATGGTTTTTTGAAATAATGGGCTTTGTGTAATATTTGTGCAGTTTTTGTGTTTGCAGCCACTTTAAGCAGCGCAGCAGGAAAATGCTTGATTATGCTTGAGGTTGCTGGTTTGAATCCCCGCTGGTACTATATCAGGCAGCAGCGATATAGGAAGATGCTGAAAGGCATCATTTCATACTGTGCAGGAGGCGGCAATAGTAAATCCCTCCTGTATTCTACCAAAGAAAATCACAGGGCTCTGTGGGCGCCAGGAGTCGAAATCAACTTGACAGCACACTTTATCTTTTTGTGTTTGCACAACTTGTGTATCAAATCAGCCCGTTGTTTCTGTGAATAGTAGTTTGGGCTAATTTGACACTGTTAACTTGCCTTCAGAGGCTGCTGGACCAGAGACTTGAAGCAAACCTAGCTGCTGAGTGAATGGAAAATTAAAGCAGACCAGAAGCTCTTAGCCATGGTTTGCCTGGTATATGCCTGAAAGCTTAAATCATGGTGGGATGGGTGGGGGTAGTGAGTGAATTGAGCCCAGCAGTATAACAGATGCACAATGCTGTGTGACATGAGAAACATAGAATGCCTACTTGTTTATTACTTATGGTTATTTTTATTTTCAGTTTTAAGCCTCAATTAGTTCTGCCAGTTCCTCAGTTGACCGAGTCAGCTAATGAGGACATTAGCTATAAACCTTTTTCTGGACTCACATGGAAACATCTCTCTTCAAAGTTATTTCCAGATCATGGGCAACGCCACTCTTCCATAATAGAGACTTAATGCATGCTCTGAGTGCCAATTATTGCTATTTCTGACTATTCATATCATTTGTTTTTCAGGTTGCAAAATGAAACCTCAAAACCCAAAGATGCTCAGAAACAAGACCCTCGACATCAAGAGTGGTTTACCAAATACTTCTCCTTCTGAAATCATTTCTATAATATCCACCACTGATGACATTAAATATTTATACAGTGTCCTTTATGTGGTATTTTTCAGAATAATATGCACAAAGTAATGTAGGCTCCTTCCATAAAGAGCTTATATTCTAGGATTTAAAAGTGGACTCAGCTGCCCCCTTTTCACAGTATTAAAAAAAATGATTAGTATGTACATTAGCAAGAAACAAATATTCTTGGTACTCAACAAGTGCATGGTATCTGGATTACCAGTATTAGAGAGAAGTGTTGATAAATCAAAATGTATCGGAAGGTTATGGGCAACTTGTATTGGCTGTTGCACAGGAAAGCTCCTCTAATCAAGACCTCTTGACTAGACTGCTGTATTTCCTGTTTCTTGTCTTTTTAACATACTTTGTTTTTAGCACAGCTTCACTTTGCTATCTGTAAATTGTTGCTTTTCAAAAACTATATTGTATAGTACCTGGAAGTAGAATGTATGTAGCTGGCTGACTCGGATGTATGCTCTTTGTTTTGCTCTAATGCATTTAAAACCGCACTTAAATTATTTAATTTATACTATAATAATATAAAAACAATATGTATTTATACTGAATGCATACAACTATTTATAACCTTGCAGTGACTGAACATATCAGTGTCATGTCTTTTAAAAACTGCATACTTACTACATCCTGATATATCAGGGATGTCTCAGTGAGAATGTGCTTTTGTCCCTTAAGAATTTGGAACACAAGAAGTTCCACAGGGATTGTAAACCCGCCCCTGCTACCTATTCTTCAGACACAGTGTTTGTTCGTGTACAGATACAAATTCTGTACTTGCGGAGAAATCTCTTGTGAACCAGTAGGGAGGACTTCTCTCCAACTACAGCATTTATCTCTTAAGACAGCAGAGGCTGTACCTGGTCACGATGCCCGTGGTTTTAACAATGCCTGAAGAGAGCTTTACTGTCACATCATTAAAATAAAAACAGGCTCCACTAAGAGCCCACTTGATGTTATTAAAATAAAGTTAGGTAGACAGTTTTATTTCCATTTGTTCATGTATACTTTGTTCTCTGCTTTGTTGATTCAGAGTGCTCAGGAGCAGTTGTTTATTTGCAAACAGTTCCATCAAATTAAAACCATTCAAGGTTTGCTACATGTTTCTTATGGGTATTTTCTGTTCTTAATTATCTCTTCAAAATAGCTTTAGCTTTGCTGTTCAGAGCCATTGTTATATAATGGAAAAACATCATCCTTCTAGGGACAAAAGAAAAAGGATGTTACTTCAGGGACAAAAGAAAAGTGGAGTAAGCTGAAGATGTCAAGCATTATGAGCTTGAAAGGAAAAATGAGATTTGGGGGGAAAGTGGCTACTCTGCTCTGCCCCTTAGGCTGAAGGAGTATAAAAATAGGAGTATGTTCTATAGAACTCTTTTGTTTAATGTATACACCATAGAATTAGGTAGCAGCAGTAAGAAAATCCTTGGAAACTATCTCCAATAAAACACTAACCAAGATTGAAAGAGGCACTTCAGGCATGCCCATCTCATTGACTTCTTTGAACAATAGACCCCACCATCACGCCTGATCAAGCTGTGGGGGAGGGGGATGGTTTCAAAAGTCACTTTTCGGGAAACATGGATTCTTGAGCTTCAAATTGCCCCAAGTGAGCACATACACCTTTGTGTGTATGCCTAAAGCAGCCCTTTGGATCTCAGCTAATGCACTATTCCAAAGACCAGTTACAATTTCTTGGGCAATGGAACTCCTTGCAAGGCTCTTTGGATCCAGGCTCAGTAACAGGCATGGCATTGCATGTAACATATTTAGAGGCACAAATATTTTTGCTCCATTCAGCAGAAAGCATTTTAACAATTCAAAGAGAAATGTTTTTAATCTGTACTGTATGTAGCCTTTGGGGCTGGATGACTAATAAAAGGTCTACCCTCATCGGTACAGATTACATTTTCCTTATTAAAAATCCATATAAAAATGCACTATACAGACTGTAAAAAATTAAGAGTTCCACACTTGATCTACAAAAATAAAAAAAACTTCTTCTTTGAATTCTGCTCCTTTTTCACGTTTGCTTAAGGGGTGCAGGGATATTCGCTGAAGCCTGCTCTAAATATGCTAAAGGTCCTTGAGGCATTTCAGCTGGTTTTTTGTGCTGTATATTGATGTCTTCCAGGACCTGCTGCCAGTTTCGCAGTTTACCCAAGTGCTTCTGGATTAGTGCTTCTTTCCTCTGCAATTCGCCCCTCAGTTCTGAAACATCCTATGAAGAAAGGCAGGCACACAAGAATAAGCAACCTGGAATTTCCCCTGTAAAATCTTGTTCATACAAGGAAATTTTACTTAACTCTTAAAAGCAATAAGTTTTCATATCACAGTATCCTTTTCTTATTCCTAGATGTGTAATCCCCTGCCCCCCCGCACCACACATTAAAGTTACAACTTTTTGCAATTACACAGGATCTACAAGTCAGGCCATATTCCTATAAGTATCCAATTTCGTGCTTTTCCAAGTTGCCTCAACGATATCTACTCCCCTCTGCAGACCAGACTTTATATTGCACTTAAGCTGCAAACCATCTCTTCCCCCGACCAGTTATGATAAAAGCATGTTTTTTTTTAAAAAAAGTCACATTTGACTAATAGTTGAAATACGGACTTCACAAGGAATGATGAGTGCTGCAGCAGGAAGGCAATACATTTAGAACCAACAACATTTCCCCAAGCCATTTACCCCTGTTCAATTCCCACTACTTACTGACATATAGTACATAACACAAAGCAGTAACATATGCTACAGCATAAATCTGAAAATGTACAAAACTGATAGCAAGCTGTCATTAAAAGGGTTATATGCCTACAATAACTCAGTTGGTCTACTATTCCCTTAAAATGGAGAATGGTCTATAACAACAACTAGCATTTATATAAAACCTATTTATGGGCTTTGCATACATAGCATCAGTTTTCTTTACAGCCACCCATTAGGTAAAATTGGCCAGTATAATGATCCATGGCCGAGGCAGAATTTGGGCAGTGGACTTCCTAGTTTCCAACTCAGTTTCTTAACAAGTACTCTGTACTAGCTCTCAATTATTATACAGAATAGATGTGAGCCCTTTCTTAGTTTTCCATTATATAGATATATTGAATTATACCTATAGAATAAAATAGTGTCTCTCAATTAAGATAAATTTAATGTTTAAGATGAGAAACACTCATTGACTGGTCTATTCCGGACCAAGTAAGCAGAAATCCTTTGTTTTATGTGAATTAGCTCTACTTCAACAGGCTGTAATCCTCAATACACTTATGCAAAAGTAATTCCACTAAAATCCCAGCTATTGGAGAGCATTTTTAAAATTGAGGTACCAATCAGCATACAACTTTGTTGTACCTGTGTAACATATTTCATAACCTCTTCTCTTCTGCCCTCCCTGGTTGCCATCTGCCTCCCCCCAGGACTGCTTGCGGAGAGGCTTTGCAGGACTGGGGCTGTAAGGGTGACTGGGCAGTTTTTCCTGGTTCCACCTGCTGAGCTTGCTGCTCAGCCTATATGGGAAGACTGCCGGTGGTGGCGGGCCCGACACCAAAGGGGCGGCACCAAAGGGGGTTGCCCCTTTGGGGGAGCCACTTCGGGGAAGAAACGAGGGCGAGAGCTGGACACTTTTTCCAACCATTTGTATAGAGGGAGGCATTCAATGGTGGGGCTTCTGTTTAACCAGTTTTAAGTTGTGCTGAGGACGGGTTGAAGTTGCAATGTTTGTGGGTTTGTCTGGAGATGGGGAGACAGGGAGTGCCTTCGTTGAATGTGGGGCAGCTATTCCAGTGGTGGTGGGGAACAGAAGAAGAAACATTGGCAGGTTAGCAGGCTGTTCCAGGGGAAGGGTGGTCAGAAATCTAATAGCTGTCCCCCTTTCCGGCTGTCCTGCCAGCTCTTTGACCTCAGGGAGCACAGCCAACATCCCACATAACCTTACCTTGCTCCTCTGCAATGTCAGGTCGGTCCAAAATAATTCTGAACTCATCCATGATTTGATCATGGATGAAGGGGCTGACCTGATGTGTATTACTGAGACTTGGTTGGGGGAGGCTAGTGGCCCAGTTTGGTCCCAGCTTCTCCCTCCAGGATATTCTGTAGAGGAGCAGGTGAGGGGACATGAGCGGAGAGGTGGGGTGGCTGTGGTCTATAAGGATAACATCTCCCTTACCAGGGTCCCTGTCAGGGTATCAGACCATATTGAATGTGTGTACTTGAGTTTGGGGACCAGGGACAGACTGGGACTTCTGTTGGTGTACCGATCACCCCGCTGCCCAGCAGAATCCCGTACTGAGCTCACGGACTTGGTAGCGGAACTTGTGTTGGAGTCTCCCAGACTTTTGGTTCTGGGGGACTTCAATATTCATTTTGGGACCAAATTGTCCAGGGCAGCTCAGGAGTTCATAGCGGCCATGACAACTATGGGCCTATCCCAAGCGTCTCTGGATCAATGCATATTGCAGGTCACACGCTTGATTTGGTCTTTTATTCTGATCAGGGTGGTGTTCCATGGGTGGGGACTCCTACAATCCCCCGTTGTCATGGACGGACCACCATCTGGTTAAGGTTGGACTTACAACCACTTTCCACTTTCGCAGGGGCGAGGGGCCTATTAGAATGGTCCGCCCGAAGAGGTTACTGGATCTGCTAGGATTCCAAGAAGCCTTGGAGGGATTCAATGTTAGCTCTGCTGGTGATCCTGTTGATGCCCTGGTTGAGAACTGGAACAACTTGCTCACCAGGGCAGTAGACACGAATGCTCCTAAGCATCCCTTCTGACCTGCTTGAAAATTGGTCTCTTGGTATACGGAAGATCTACGGGGGCTGAAGCGGCAAGGTAGGCGACTGGAGAGCAAGTGGAGAAAAACTCGATTCGAATCCGACAGATTACGACATGGAGCACATCTAAAGATCTACGCTCAGGAAATACGTGCGGCAAAGAAGCAATTCTTTTCTGCCCATATTGCCTCTGCGAGTTCACGTCTGGTGGAGTTGTTCAGGGTTGTGAGGGGACTAGTATCTGCCCTCTCTCCCTTGAACCAGGATTTGGAAGCATCAGTTACCCACTGTGGTGTGTTTAATGAATTTTTCGCAGACAAAATCTCTCGGATTTGGGCTTAGATGAAGACTCCACAATTAATTTAATGTCTGAACTGGAGGTGTCCGACAACTCCTCTTATACGATTCGACTGGATCAATTTCAGTTTGTGACTCCTGATGATGTGGACAAGCTGCTTGGAGCGGTGAGGCCTACCACTTGTCCTCTTGACCCTTGTCCAACATGGCTTGTTCGATCTAACAGGGAGGCTGTTGTAGGTGGCCTGGTAGAAATCATAAATGCTTCTCTTAGGGAGGGCAGGATGCCTCCTTGTCTTAAGGAGGCAATTATTAGACCTCTTCTAAAGAAGCCTGCATTAGATCGCTCAGAGTTGAGCAATTATAGGCCTGTTTCCAACCTCCCATGGCTGGGCAAGGTAATTGAGAGGGTGGTGGCCTCAGCTCCAATTGGTCTTGGAGGAAACTGATTATCTAGACTCATTTCAAACTGGTTTTCGGGCAGGCTATGGGGTGGAGACTGCCTTGGTCGGCCTGATGGATGATCTCCAATTGGCAATGTACAGAGGATGTGTGACTCTGTTGGTCCTTTTGGATCTTTTGGCAGCTTTCGATACTATCGACCATAGTATCCTTCTGGAACGTCTGAGGGTGTTGGGGGTGGGAGGCACTGTTTTACAGTGGTTCCGCTCCTACCTCTCAGACTGATTCCAGATGGTGTCGATTGGAGATTGTTGCTCTTCAAAATCTGAGCTTAAGAATGGTGTCCCTCAAGGCTCCAAACTTTCTCCAATGCTTTTTAACATCTACATGAAACCGCTGGGAGAGATCATCAGGGGATTTGGAGCTGCATGTTACCAGTATGCTGATGACACCCAGATCTACTTCTCCATGTCAACCTCTTCAGGAGTTGGCATATCCTCCCTAAATGCCTACCTGGAAGCAGTCATGGGCTGGATGAGGAAGAATAAACTGAAGCTGAATCCAGGTAAGATGGAGGTACTTATTGTGCGGGGTCAGAACTCTAGAGATGATTTTGATCTGCCTGTTCTAGACAGGGTCATACTTCCCCAAAAGGAACAGGTTCGCAGTCTGGGAGTACTTCTGGATCAACGTCTCTCCTTGGTTTCTCAGGTTGAGGCGGTGGCCAGGGGTGCTTCCTATCAGCTCCAGCTGATACGCCAGCTGTGCCCGTTTCTCGAGATCAATGACCTCAAAACCGTGATACATTTGTTGGTAACCTCCGGACTGGACTTCTGTAATGCGCTCTACGTGGGGCTGCCTTTGTACATAGTCTGGAAACTTCAGTTGGTTCAGAATGCGGCAGCCAGGTTGGTCTCTGGGTCATCTCAGAGAGACCACATTACTCCTTTGTTGATGGAGTTACACTGGCTGCCAATAGTTTTCTGGGCAAAATACAAAGTGCTAGTTATAACTTATAAAGCCCTAAAAGGCTTAGGCCCTGGGTATCTAAGAGAACATCTTCTTCGCTATGAGCCCCACTGCCCATTGAGGTCACTTGAGGAGGTCCGTCTCCAGTTGCCGCCAACTCGTTTGGTGGCTACACTGAGATGGGCCTTCTCAGCTGCTGCCCCGAGATTGTGGAATGCGTTTCCTGCTGAGATACGATCCTCCTCACCTCTGGCAATTTTCAAAAAACACCTGAAAACATATCTCTTCAACCAGGCTTTCTCACTTTTTAAAAACTTGTTTTTAAATTCTTCTGATTATTTAATTGTTGTTTTATGATGTTTTTAATTGTTAATTATTGTTTTTATGCTTTATTATTTTTGTTTTAATTATTAACTGATTTTAATGGTGTTTTAATTTAAACCGCCCTGAGCCTTTTGGAAGGGAGGTATAAAAGTTTAAATAAATAATTAAATAAATAAGGGTCATTTTTAAGGCTAACAAAAGACATAACGTATGTAAACAAAATAAATTCTTACCTCTTTAATTACTTGATCTGGTTTCTGGACAGATAGTTGTAACCTTTTTTGTAGGAAAAAACATTCTGTTTGTCTTGCAACATCCAAAAATTTCTGGATACACTGATCAACTCCTAATATATAAACAGAGCAAAAGAGTTTAAAGCTAGGTAAAACGAAAACTGCAGGAGAAACTAATTTTACAAGTAAATCAGTTAAGGAACAATTTGGAATGTCGGCAATGTTCTTTTGTGAAATATTTTGACATATATATTACATTTTTTTAAAAAAAACTAAGCAAAATTAAAAATACCTTTTAACAAACTATCCAAAGTTAAGAAATAGGCTGATTTTAAAAAAATACGGAGATATTTATTTTTGTAGCTCACTAAAGAACAGATACAAGGTCTCTCTTCCAGCCTTTATTTTAAAAATAAGCTTAATAGTGTCCACATGACATTTTCAGGTTTTTAAAATAGATAATACGACAGATATTTATGGACTGCTTTTCAACTGAAGTTCCCAAAGTGGCTTACATAGATAAAAATAAATAAAATGGTAGCATGATTTCACTACTGTGTATTTTTTTAAAAAATCAAATGGTGGAGATCAATAGTACAGTCTAGCCCAGTGTATCCCACACTATCTCACAAAAGGGACTGATGTGCACCTTGAGAAACTAAGCAGCCACTCTGGAGACATTCAAACTCTAAACCCCCGAGAATGGCAAATCTTTATTCAGCATTGGTCACCCCCTCTTGGCCCAATAAATGGGCACTGATATTATCTCAAGGAAGAGAGAAGACTATAGCAGACTCCTAGAAGCTTCTCCACTGCACAAAAAAGCACAGTCCCATCCTTGACTGACTGAGCAAAGAGTGGAATGCCATGAGATAATATTAAGCAGGAAATCCCATAATTGCAAGGATGATTGATGCCTGCACACTGTTCTGGGAGCTGATGGAAAATTTTCTTTTTTCTGGCGTGTACAGTGAGGTGTGTGTCTTAACTTTAATCCACACAAAAAATAAAAATCTAAGCCCCAGGTATTAAAGGCTGGGAAGCACCAAAACAAGAAAAGTTCAGAACTTTCCAGTCCTACTGATTTAACCAAAGGAAGAAGGATGCACATACTTACCAGTTCTAATTTCTTCTTGGTCTGTACCATTCACATAATCTTGACTCACAAGGGAAGCAAAGCAAGCCTAGACAATTAGAGATTTATTTTGTTTAGTTCAATTTATATACAAGCCTCCAAGGAAGATAATAGTCTTATATCCAATGGGAGCACCTTCCACAACCTAGGGGCGACAACTGAGAAGGCCCGATCCCAGGTCACCACCAGATGAATCAATGGAACTCGAAGATGGACCCCTCCTAATGATCTTAATGAGCAGTGGGGATTTGTAAAGTAAGGCACTCTCTCAGGTAACCCAGACCTAAGCCATTCAGGGCTTTAAAGATAATAACCAGCACTTTGTACTTTGCCCAGAAACATACTGGTAGCCAGTGCAACTGTTTAAGAACAGGGATAATGTGGTATCTCTGGGATACCCTGGAGGCCAATCTGGCTGCCACATAAAGTTTCCGAACAACATACAAAGACAGTCCTACACAGAGCTCATTGCAGTAGTCCAGCCTGGAGGTTACTAGATGGTGTACCACTGCTCTCAGGTCATTCTCCTAAAAAAAAAAAGGGGGGGGGGCAAAGTTGTAGAATCAATCACAACTGGTAAAAAGCACTCCTGACCACAGTCCTGAACTGAGGCACCAGGGTGAGACCCAGGTCCAAGAGCACTCCCAAGCTATGAACCTGTTTTTTCTGGGGGATTGTAATCTCATCCGGAACAGGAAATTCTATCCCATCTTGCAGATTACGACCCCCAAGAATGAGCACCTCCATCTTGTTTGGATTCAGCTTCAGTTTATTACCCCTCAACCAGTCCATTATTGCCTGTAGGCAGACATTTAATGGGCTAACATACATTGATGACAAAGAGAAATAGATTTGGGTGTCATCAGCATATTGATAACTCCCACCACCAAATCCCCTGATGACCTCACCTAGCGGTTTCACATAGATGTTAAAAAGCATTGGTGACAGAATGGAGCCCTGAGGGACTCCATATAGTAGCTCCCATTTTCAAAAGCAACTGTCACCAAGCATCATCATCTGAAATCTACCCAAGACATAGGAGCAGAACCACTGTAAAACAGTGCCTCCTATCCCCCAATCCCTCAGGCGATCCAGAAGGATACCATGGTTGATGGTATACAAAGCCACTGAGAGTTCCAAAAGAACCAGCAGAGTCACACTCCCTCTGTCACTTCCCTGGCGAAGGTCATCTATCAGGCCAGCCAAGGCTGTCACAACCCCATAGCCTGCACTAAAGCCAGTTTGAAATGGGTCTATATAATCAGTTTCCTCCAAGATTACTTAGAGCTGGTCAGCCAGCACCCTCTCAATCATTTCCCCCCAACCATGGGAGGTTGAAGACTGGCCTATAATTACCCATCACCAGAGGATCCAAAGTGGGCTTCTTAAGAAGGGCTCTAACTATTGGCTCCTTCAAACATGGTGGCATCCTGCCTTCCCTCATTGAGGTATTAATGATATCATCTAGGCCAGCTGCAACATATACACACTTGGAGTTCATACAAAGTAAAAGATATTGAAGCTGCATGCTTGTATGAGCACAGTGATACTGATCAAATGCATTTTTGTTCTTTGTGAAGTACACAAGCACGAAACATGTTGACAACCAAAAGATACCCTTACCCAGAAGTAGAGTTCAACAAATCTTTGAATATTCAAACTAAGTAGGGCTGCAATGTTTATTCAATTCATGTCAGATAATCATTTTGAAACTTTTTGACTAAGAGGAGTGCCTTTTCTAAGATTGTGCACTACAACATGTACATGCACTGTCAAATATACTCCCCCCACTTTTTTCTGAGCTTTTGTTTTTTTATTAAACACACATGTTATTTATTCATCAATTAAAACTTCTACACTAAGATTTCCAGAATTGGGGGTCAATCCAGTGAGAAATAATCTAGCACCACTTACAAGCAGTATTTTTGTACATTTTGTAGGTTTTTCAGGAGCAACTTCTTGTTTAAAATATTTATACAGTGTTTTTCAATTTATATTTTTAAAAGCTTGTAAAATGGTTTTACATAGTGAAATAAATGAGAAAATGGTTTCCTGACCCAGAACAGAGCTGAGAACAGGGAAGAGCAGAACAGAGAAGAGAGCTGGTCTTGTGGTAGCAAACATGACTTGTCCCCTTAAGCTAAGCAGGATCTGCCCTGGTTGCATACGAAAGGGAGACTAGAAGTGTGAGTGCTGTAAGATATTCCCCTTAGGGGATGGAGCCACTCTAGGAAGAGCATCTAGGCTCCAAGTTCTTTCCTTGGCATCTCCAAGATAGGGCTGAGAGAGATTCCTGCCTGCAACCTTGGAGAAGCTGCTGTCAGTCTGTGTAGACAATACTGAGCGAGATGGACCTAAGGTTTGACTCAGTATATGGCAGCTTCCTATGTTCCTATGTCACTCTGAAGGCACCCCTTTGCCCACAATACATTTTTTTCATGGTATGAAGTTACAGTAAATTGCATGCAGTATCTATCATACATGACATCGGTCACTAGTACAATGGTCACATCTGCTACTGCATAAGGCATCCCCCAGAAAGGTGTGGGCCAGGTCATTAGGGAAAGGTCAGGCTAACTGGTGCAAAACTGGATCCTGGTAGGCCCAGCTACTCACTCAGTATCCATTTCCTAGCCCATGGGAACAAAGAATTTTGCCCAAACTACTTTTTATAGACTGACCTAGGTATCACACAATTAATTGTGTTACAAGATTACAAAGTGGCTCTCACTCTACTAATTGATTACTACTTATTGATAATATATCTTAGGAGCCTTTTCACTAATTTGTATTTAGGGCCACAGAAATAATCAACTACATATGTACTGTAGCAAAATAGTCTTAAAATAACATATTTTGGTTCTCTTCAATTGTTTTGTTTTGATGATACCTTTTGTAAAAAATTATCTGTCTTGGGAGCCTTTTAGGCAGAAAGATGGAGTAGAAATGTTAAGATAAAACAAAAAACAGATAAATTATGCCTCAGGTGGTGACTGTTCTACATTAGTGACGGGGGGTACAGAAGCATGGAGTGGTGCACAATCCAGATTCACACATCTGAAAATCTGGAATTGTATCAATGTATGTTCTGAAATAAAATTTCCACAAAATCTTCTAGCAAGAGAGAAAGAGTCCCAGTCCCAGTCCCAGTGCAATCCATACTGGAGCTTGTAATATTATATTAAGAAAGTCACCATACAATTGCCAATTCCCAGCATAGAGGGCTCAGGGCTTTTACCAAAGGTGCAAGGATAAACTGATCCACAGACAGCCATGGCCAATGGGGGCTTTCTATTCAGTACTGAAAGTTCAGGCAGTGTTCACACATGCACCTCTAATCTTTTACCTGTCTCAATGAAATCAACAGCAGTAAGAACAAGGAGGCAAAAACAAGTATAAATTCCAAAGGGATAGCTTTCCAGTTTGTGTCAGCAAAAACAAAGAATTACATAGCATCTTAGAGATTAAGTTTTATTGTGGCATAAGCTTTCATGGATGAAAGCCCACCTCATCACATGCATGAACAGTCATTCTCAATTGGCAAAAATATATACCTCCTTAACTAGAGAGTTGTTCCTGTGACTCTTTAAAAATGTGTACTGGGTGGGGGGTGGGGATGTAAGCAGTGAGGGCAAAAGGGACCATGAAATGCAAAAACTACAATAGGACTATAGCAATAGCACTTACATTTATATACCGCTCTATAGCCAGAGCTCTCTAAGCGGTTTACAATGATTTAGCATATTGCCCCCAACATTCTGGGTACTCATTTTACCGACCTCAGAAGGATGGAAGGCTGAGTCAACCTTGAGCCCCTGGTCAGGATCGAACTTGTAACCTTCTGGTTACAGGGCGGCAGTTTTACCACTGCGCCACCAGGGGCTCTATAGCCAGGGGTATATATATAAATTTTGCGATGCTTTTTGTTACCACTATTCAGCATCATTTAAGATTTCTTCTTTACTTCATGAGCTGAACTTCAGTGAGGGGGGGCCCATTTTATAATCTTGTCTCTGGGCCCACTCCAACCTTGCTACGCCCCTGACTGTCACATTAATATGCAAAGCTCAAGTTTACACAATATCATCTTCAACACTAACAAATAGTGATACTTCTGATTCCCAACTGAATGTGCAGGGCACCCAAAGAAAAGCACCAGAGAGATTTGGTGGCTAGAGTGGTCACCTCCACACATTCCACATTAAACTCCAGAACCTTGCTCCCACAGCAATGTTTTTTAAATTAACACACACAAGGATGTATAGCAGGGATGTGCGAACCAGCTTAACCTCGAGCCGGTTCGACATCAAACTGGCCCAGTTCAGGGGTTCACCCTCAAGCCCAGTTTGGGGTTGCCAGGAATATGGGGGGGGGCAACAGGGGAAGGGGGAACCGCTGGACACACACACACCCTGAGGCTGCGGTAATCCTCAGCTGCAGTGAGTATGCCTCCCCCCTCAAAAACTGACATCCCTGGCTCCCTGAACAAGGCCCAAACCAATTCGAATTTGAACCAAGCCGGGTCCCTCGTTCAGGGTGCCAAAACTGAACAGGCTCGGTCTGGTTCAAAACAAGGGAGAAACCCAGTATATCTGTGATCGGGCAGCAGTATGCTTTTGAAGTTTTGCCCTTCAAAAAAAAAGGGTAAAAACAAAGACAGAAGTCCATAGCTTTCTAACACAGATCTTACTTTGTGTGAAAAGATTGGATTTAAGGGCTGGGATAAGGCAGGAGGAAGCAAATTAAAGAGACCTGCCTTTTGTACAACCCGAGAGATGTTTTGTATGGACGATTTGGGGCTGCAAATCCAAACCAGCCCCTGCCCCCTTGTTAATAGACTGCAACATTGTTCGGCTAGCAAAAATAACTCTCTTGGCCACAGATATCTCCCACTTGCAATATGGGTATAACAGGATGAGTATGTCATTGGCAGGGCAATTTTAATGAATTAAAACTACCAAGTCACATTTTTTCATAGGAAGAACCTGAGTTAGAAAGAGCACAAACCCCCATCTTTGCTGCTACCTGCTGTTTGAGGGTGGAAATGCTGCTACCCAATGAAAGCTATGTAAAATCCTCCATGTCTCCGCTGTTTTCTAACGGCAGCTTTCACTTCCAACCCAGGGGCAGGAACAGAAAAATAGCTTCGGAAGGAACCAAGAGGTCATGCTCCAGACAACTGAAATACTGCTGTAAGGTTTCCCATCTTCTTTTTAGCCACACGCTATCTGAATTCCATCGATTTTGCATTGACAGAACTAGTTTTAAAGAGTCAGATTTTTCACAGAGAGCCAGGTTTGAGCTAGAACAGCAACTCCTTTCTTTTGTCGCGATTTATTATTTCGGGATTCACAAACACAAACGCTGCTGTTCCAGCACAATGACGTTAAAATAGATTGCCCCATTGATTTCTATCACCAACTCTCATTTATGTTCTGAGAGTCCATTAAAAATTGGTTTTTCCCAACTAAAATCTGGAAATCGCCTATCCTGAGGCGCGAGGCGTCACTCGGATTCCTTGTTCATCTCGTTCCTCGCGACCCTGTCTTTGCCGAACTCTCCCCCCCTACCCGAATATGGTGGCGTCCAAAGGAGAGCCGGAAATGGAACCGCTGTGTAACTTTTAATACTCCCCCCCGCCCCATCTATGGGGTAAGAAGGCCTCTCGTTCAAAGTCCACTTTCCTACGCGAGGAAAGAGTTCAGCCACCGCAGACTGCTCTAGTCTTTGCGACCCTTCCGGGCCTCCCCACGCTGTGAAGAGCCCTTCCGTGAATCCTTCCTAGTTTCATTGCCCTTCTTCTCCCCCACCCCCGGCCTACCTCGAAAGAAGCTTCTAGCTCGTCCACGAGGGTGCTGTTGGGATTCCGCGGCCCCGCAGGGTTCGTGGGGAGGAGCCCAGGCTGGCCCGGGCCACCTGCGGCTACTGGAGGAGGAGGGGGAGGAGGTGGGGGAGGCGGAGGAGGAACCGGGCCCTGGTTGCCAAACATCCCACTCAAGCCGGCCGCCATAGCAACGGAACAGAGGCCAAAGGTAGCTACTACGCAGGCGCACTGGCGACAGGAGGATGACGCGCTCACAGATGCGAAGGCTTCCGAGAGGCTAAGGGGGTGGGGCTGCCTCGGGAGGAGACTGGAGAGGGAGGGAGCTGCTGAACACGCTCTTACTCTGAGGCCGGATTTCCATTGGGGCTCGCCAGCTGTCTGTCTCACACACACCACACCGCCCCGCCCCCGCCCCGAATGATTGCGAGGACTTTCAAGGCAGTGCGTGCTGTTTCTAGTTATAGGTCCTACCTCTTTTCTAGTATCGTCGCCCCTACAGAGCAGAGATAATTCTTTTTTTTAAACTTAACCAATGAATAATTAAGGCAGTGGCATTAAAAAAAAATCTCGATTGATCAATCAGTTAACAAATGAATAAGGAGCCAATTACCTAACGGGTTATATTGAAATAAATAAATAGCTCACTGTAAGTATCTTTTTCATTTTATTACCACTTGGCTAGTTATTAGTCTACTTTCCTAAAGGAAAGTCAGCTTATAAGATTGCCAGCTTTGTGTGTGCCTGCGCGCACGTGTCCATATCTGGGTGCATCCCCTTACCAACTTCACAATGCCGGGACCAACTTGAACCAAATTTGGTACATTTTTACGGACACATAGGGACATCTCCATGGAGTAGTTTGCGATGATTTCATGCACACTGATTCAAGATGGTGGACACATGAATGTTCAAGGCAGAAGTGGGCTAACTTGTGAAGATGGAAATTATCAATTAAGATTATAATAAAAGGAAATTAGTTCTTACCAAAACTTCTTGTATCATGTTTAAAAAAGGGATAGGTAGAAAACCTAGAAGGACCAGAGTCCTCCACAGAAATCCTGTGGGTGACAATACAAAGCCTGAAAGGAATGTACTACTGGGGACATGCTATCGCCCTCTGGAGCAAAATGCTGACAGTGACTGCGAGTTGCAGCAGGAAATCAGGGAGGCATCAAGGAGAGGCAGGGCTGTAATCATGGGTGACTTCAATTACCAACACATAGACTGGGTAAATTCACAGTCAGGTCATGACAAAGAGGTCAGATTTCTAGATATGCTAAATGACTGTGCCCTAGAACAGTTGGTCTTGGAACCAACCAGCATGGCTTCTGCAAAGGTCAATCTTGCCTCACCAACCTTTGGGAGTTCTTTGAGAGTGTCAACAAGTGTGTGGATCAAGGTGATCCAGTTGACACAGTATACCTGGACTTCCAAAAAACTTTCAACAAAGTTCCTCATCAAAGACTCCTGAGAAAACTTAGCAGTCATGGGATAAGGAGATAAGTATATGTGTGGATTGCTAACAGGTTGAAGGACAGGAAACAGAGGGTAGATATAAATGGAGAGTTTTAGGACCAACAAACGGAAGTACTTTTTCACACAATGCATAATCAACTTTTGGAATTCTCTGCCACAAGATGTGGTGACAGCCAACAACCAGGATGGCTTTAAGAGGGGTTTGGCTAACTTTATGGAGGAGAGGTATTGACGACTACTAGTTGGAGGACTATAGGCCACCTCCAGGCTCAAAGGCAGGTTGTCTCTGAGTACCAATTGCAGGGGAGTAACAGCAGGAGAGAGGGCATGCCCTCAACTCCTGCCTGTAGGCATCCAGTGGCATCTGGTGGGCCACTGTGTGAAACAGGATGCTGGACTAGATGGGCCTTGAGCTTGATCCAGCAGGGCTGTTCTTATGTTCTTTTTATCCTGGCCTTCTAGGGATCTTGGGGCAGTATAATTACAACAACCTTGTAAAGTAGGACAAGCTAAGAAAAAGTAATTAGCCCATGGCCACTCAGTGAACTTTGTAAACAAGCAGGGAATTTGAATCCTGATCTCCGTATTAATCTGATGGACCATCTACTACACCAGGATGTATTGTGGCTGGGGATGATGGGGATTGTAGTTCAGCAACAAGAACCAAACTGCCTACTCTTGCACTACACCATACTGGCTCTCCATGTAAGCAGATAGAGCTGAATGTGTCTCTCTTCCAGAACACCACCTCCCTATTTTTTTCAAGTCAGATGTTCTTTTGCATGGCTTTAAATCAGTGGATGCTAAACTTTCAGAAAGTGTGCCTTGAGTCAGATCCAAAGTGAGACAGTGCCATTCACAGTACTGCATATGTGCAACATACTCTCCAGTGTCTTGATGTGACTTTGCAATGAATATATTGAAGCTTTGGGGCTAACTGCAGGGAGAACAAGCCTCGATCGTAGCTGGGTGGCCAGATCAGCCGCTCATGGGACTGCCGGCTCCGTCACAGAGCCAGCAGGGATGGTGGGGATCAGGGGCCGCATGGCCCCCGGAAGTTCCAGGATGCCCCGCACAAGCACACGGGGCATTCTGGAGAGACCCCCAACCCCAGGAGACTGCTTGCAGCCTCCCGGTTGGGGGTCTACTCGTGTGTCACTGCGCAACACATGAGCAAAAGAGGAGGTTGAGGGAGGGTCTGGGGGGGTGTTTTAGGCGGGCTAGCCGCCTTGGGAGCACGGTGGTTCCCATGATCCCTGGAAAGCAGGCTAAGCCCCCTTCGCCTGCTTTCCAGTGATCATGAGAATAGCTTCATTGAATAGAGCCAAGGAGGTAACAGAAGAACATTTTTGGAGTTAGTCAGAAATGAGGGCCTGTCATAGCTAAGCCTGAGGCCCCTTACTCCTGTCTAGACCTGTTCACATTACATTTCTTTTGGGACCCAGTCAGCCTTCCCAGAGATTTAAGTGCCCCATTGTAAACCATCCAAAGTAGAACACAGCTATAATTTCCATAAGATAATTATACATTCTGTGAAATTGTGCTTTTGGTTCTCTCGCTCTTGAATCTCCTGCCAATCAGCTTTACTGAGTCATCCCTCAATGTTGGGGGTGGGGAAAGCTTCTCTTTATCTCCGTTCCTAATTTTATCATGCACTCTGCCATATATCATAGTAGACTAGAGTCCTAAATATTTCAGCCCTTCCTCATAGGTTTAAACCATGTAATTCCCCTCTTTTAGATCTAAAATATCCTTCTTACTATTGGCTGATGAGAACTAGACACAATACTCAAAATGGGGCCACATTAGAAATGCATGTAAGTGCATTGGGATACTTCCCATTTTATTTTCCATCTCTTTCCCAATATGGAGTGTGCCTTTTGTCATTATTGCTGCAAAGGTTGACCTTTGCAGTGAGTTAACAATCCAAAAAAATTTTCTGGCTAGCTGCTGCCAGTTCAGATCCCATCATTAGGTATGTGGTTACAACCTTTGGCCACCATGCACTTCCATTAAATCTCAGCTGAAGTCAGCCAGGCTGCCCATCTCAGTCTGATGGAAGGCAGAGGCTAAAGAATGGCAATGAAAGGAAGCACTGGCAGGTTTCAGAGCAAAGCAGTATCTACTAAAGTACTGTTCCTTTATCCCAAACTGCTCCTTACCATGGCATTTTTAAAATGTGGAAGTGAATAGACTTGATATTCAGATGCAAAACTGTGATTGAGTGAGTGAGTGAGTGAGTGCCATCAAGCTGATGTCAACTGTTAGCGACCACATAGATAGATTCTCTCCAGGATGATCTGTCTTCAACTTGGCCTTTAAGGTCTCTCAGTGGTGCATTCATTGCTGTTGTAATCAAGTCCATCCACCTTACTGTTCCTTGTCCTCTTCTCTTTCCTTCCACTTTTCCCAGCATTATGGATTTCTTAAGGGAGCTGGATCTTCGCATAATGTGTCTGAAGTATGATAGTTTGAGACTGGTCATTTGTGCCTCAAGTGAAAATTCTGGATTGATTTGTTCTATAATCCATTTGTTTGTTTTCCTGGCTGTCCATGGTATCCTCAAAAGTCTTCTCCAGCACCAAAGTTCAGAAGCATCAATGCTTTTTCTATCTTGCTTCTTCAAAGTCCAGCTTTTGCATCCATAGGGTGTCACGGGGAAAACCATTGTCCAAACAATTCTAATCTTTGTAGATGTAGACACGTCTCGGCATCTAAATATCCTTTCCAAGTCTTTCATCGTTACCCTACCAAGTGCTAGTCTGTGGCGTATTTCTTGACTGCTGGATCCTTTACTGTTGACAGTCGATCCTAAAAGGAAGAAGCTATCTACCATTCCAATGTCTTCATTGTCAGTTCTGAGTCTGGTTGCTGTACCCGTTGTCATTAATTTAGTCTTCTTTACATTTAGTTGTAGTCCCATTTTCCCACTGTGCTCAACTTTCATTACTACAGCTTGCAGATAATCCACATTCTCAGCTACTGTACTGTTGTATAAAAAACTGTACTGTGGTTATAAGCTTTCATGGGTCAGGTACCGCTAAGCCATTTAGAGGTCTGGGCCAGAAGAAGGGAGAATCTTTAGTTGGGAAAATAAAGTGACTAGTGTTAAGCTTATTCTAGGAGCAGAGGATTGCCCCCTAACTTAATATTGTCTGCTCTGACTGGCACTCCTAGATTTTGGACAGAGCTGTGTTTCCCAGCTCTGCTGTGATCTTTAACTAGAGATGCCAGATACTGAATCTATGATATTTTATAGGGATGTGCACGAACCGGTCCGGAGGCCATGTTGGAGGCCTCTGAACCGGTTCAGAGCCGGACCGGTCTGGCGGTCCGGCACCGAGGGGGGGTGGTCTACCTTTAAGGGTGGGGGGGTAGAACTTACCCCTCCCGCCGCTCTTCCCCCTCCGGCGCTGTAGTTTTAAGCGAAGTTTTTTTGGCGGCAGCATTCCTTGCTGCCGCCCCTGCCCCCGTCATCGCCTGGAACTCTCCGTAATAGCAACACGCATGTGCGCGTGGCGGCTACGTCACACGCAGCGTGCAGGGAACGCTGCCGCCCCCAAAACTTCGCTTAAAACTACAGCGCCAGAGGGGGAAGAGTGATGGGAGGGGTAAGTTCTACCCCCCGCCCTTAAAGGTAGACCCTCCTTCGGTGCCGGTCCAGACCATGCACATCCCTAATATTTTACATGAAAAGCATGCCCTTTGCATTGCAAGTATGCTCCTTCCATCCCCATAGAAGGTTTTTCAGACATTTCTTGTGCTTTCTGTAGCCCAATTATTCTTCTGCCCAAGGATCTACCTTATAATTTAAAAAGGCAGCATCTTATAAGAGTTTGTATTTAAGAGAATTGCTGACATGGTAATATTCTGGTTTAGCTTCTACTTTTCAACATTTTGCCAGAACATCTGAAAAACAAATCCCAGAGTTAAGATTATAAGATTATCATCCTAAGGAATCAACAACCAGAAGTTTTCAAAATTATATTTATTGCTTGTGGCAATCTTCTATTAGATCTGAGTTACAAAGCCTGATTGTTTAAAGTGATCATCCCTTCACAATTAAATGTATAAACACAATTCTGTATGTTCTATTAAATAAAAAGGAAAGAAGAAATCCTTGCTCAGTAAGAATTTACAAAACTGATTCATCATTGTAGGATTTCTAAATATGCCCAAAAAATCATTCTGTTGTGGATATTTTCTTCATTTTGGCATTTCTATATATTTTATTATTTATGGGGACATCAGGTCATTGCTGAGACAATCTGAAAATGAACTGAAAGCGATTTTAAGGCTGGAGGTGCCACAATTACAGAACTAGCCACACTCTAGATGCCTTCTTTGTCTTGGCTCAACAGAGTAGCAAACTCTACTAGAGTCCGTGTAGGCCGCCCTGCCATGCCTTTACGAAGGTATGGCACCTCATCTTGATTTCCCATCACACCAGCAATATCTAAGTGAGCCCAGTGAGGGGCAGTCACAAATTCTCTCAGGAATGCAGCTGCTGTGCAAGCACCTCCATCTCTGATTGGAAAGAAAAAAACAATGCATTATTAGTGGATCATATATATGTATGTTTACTTAGCAGTGAGGATCATATGCCAAAAGGTACCACGAAGGTTCAATTTAGCCATCAAGCCAAACCATGGTTTACACTAACCACAGTTTAAAATTCAAATCATGGTATGAGCTTGCACATGTACAGCAGGAAAACAACAGTGATCTACTTTAGTTTCCTTCCTCTCAATCAGCACTGTTACATGAATTCACTCCTGTCTTCATGGTGCAGCACCTTTGGAGGCAGAGAATGACTAACTATGGTTTGTCAGTTCAGACATAGCACAAACCACAATTTGTAAACCCACTTCTGCTGGCTGATCATGAACCATTATTTGTCAGTTCAGACATCCTGCCAAAATATAGTTGAACTCCCTAATCATGATTTAGAATGCTGTCCAAACTGAGCTGCAATGATTTCTCTTCTCAAGACGAATCTCTTTTGGATCGAGCAAGATCTGAAGAGCCAGCTTTCCCACATGAACCAAAGCTCAGTCAAAGGGCTCTTTAAGCACTTCCCTCCCCAGTATTAACAAGAATAGAGGCTTTATCAGAGGTTTTTCCCCTTATCCACTTCATCTGACTTCTCTTCTTAATCTTGTTTGCCCGCACTTGCTGCACACATTGGAAGGAGTGGTTTTATGTCAGCAGCAGCAATAGCAAACTGGCATGTTTCAGTTCAGCAACATACCTGGTTTTCCCAATGTTGTTGAGGTCTGCAAGCT
Source organism: Hemicordylus capensis (assembly GCF_027244095.1). NCBI lineage: Eukaryota > Metazoa > Chordata > Lepidosauria > Squamata > Cordylidae > Hemicordylus > Hemicordylus capensis. The sequence continues at coordinate 117,516,140 of NC_069661.1, forward strand.
GACAGTCAGTAACCTGTTTTGTGTAATGTTCAAAGAGAGGCATTCTCCATACACGGTCCCCTGTCACAATACTAGCCTGCAAATTTAAAACATGGTGGACAGAGGAAATCAGGAACATGTAAAGCTGCTACACAGATCTCTATATACTGAACTCTTATACCAAACTTACATTAGCGCCAATCCTTTTGTTTTAAAACAAGCGACAGATAATACAAATCACAGACCTAAAGCTATACCCCATACCCACTCCTTACAACTACTTAAAGGAAAAACACAGGCAGGGAGGCAGCACCACTGGAGAATAAGGAGATGGATCTACAGCACTCTTTCCATCCACTTGATATCTACTGCTCTAGTGGGTTGTCTTGCCTTTGGCTACTCTGTTCGCCAGCATTTCCATTGTAGTATTTATTTCTCCCTCCTTTTCTGTCCCCCCTTCTGTATAAGGTGCTGCTGCTGCCATGCCACCATTACTAATATATACCATGCAACTCACATATTGTGTTTACAGATTCCAAAGAGACAGTTAAAGGATCTCTGGTAACAAACTGGGAAGCACCCCCCCCACCCGCCCAATATATATCAGAGAAGTAAATACTTATTCTGATGGACTCATGGTCCAACTCAGTATAATGCAGCTTCACACAGTTGTACTAGCCTCCATTGACCTGGCACTATATCTGGCTTAAACTGAGTTGCAACTGCCATTCTGAGAGATGCTAGAAATGCCCAAGGACATATTGCATAATTTGTCTAGCAGCATCTTCGAATCAGCCTGAGAAGAAGGCTCCAACACTACAAATTACTGAAATAATTTGACTGAGGATGTCTTACTCAGCATACATTCAGCCTGGCTCTCCCACTTTTTCTTTGGCATAAGACAAGATCAAAGGCCATTTTTGTATCCTGTTTCAACATGCCATTTGAATTTATAACTAAGCAACATGGCCCTACTAAAAGTACATCCAGGGGATTCTGGTGCTTGCTTCAAGTGTGGTGTAATCTAATACCACATTTCCCCTGTCAATAGAATGTACAAGGTTCTATTTTGGTTCTAACATTTTAAATCTAGGAATATAAAAACTGCCCTATTAGAGAAGATCAAGGATCCATCTTCTAGGTTTGCCTCCAGCAGTGGCCGGCCAAGATGCCCTGGCAAGGTCACAAACAGGATTATTTTTAAATATATATATATATTCCGCTCTTCCTCCAAGGAGCTCAGAGTTAAGATACATAGTTAAGATTCTCCTTACAACAACCCTGTGAAGTAAGCTAGGTTGAGAGAGAAGTGACTGGCCCAGCAAGTATCATGGCTGAATGGGGATTTGAACTTGGGTCTCCCCAGTCCTAGTCCAGCACTCTAACCACTACACCACACTTAAAGTTATCTGTCATAAAGTTACACTGCCAAACATGAAGTTCCATTTTTAGCTTTTGTAATCAGTCAATAACTATTGACCGATTCTCTACAAAATTTGTCTAATCCTTTCTTTAGAGCCTCTAAGTTAGGGGCCATCATTTCTTCTTATGGGCCATGAAGCTATTATCTGTTCTATAACTTACCCGAAACAGATGATTCCACAATTGATCTGAATTGGTAAAAACTCCAGTAGCTGCAGATCCTAGAGCTACCACCATGGCACCTATAGAATAATAGAGAGCTCAGGTTATTAATCAGCCTTTCCACAGAGGGTTGGGAGGCTCTCTTTTACTCTCTTCTTCTAAAGCTTTAGAAGAAAGCTTTTTGTCATGGACGGATCACCATCTGGTTAAGGTTGGACTTACAACCACCTCCCACCTCCGCAGGGGCAAGGGGCCTATTAGAATGGTCCACCCGAAGAGGTTATTGGATCTGGTAGGATTCCAAGAAGCCTTGGAGGGATTCAGTGTTGGCTTTGCCAGTGATCCTGTTGATGCCCTGGTTGAGAATTGGAACAACTTGCTCACCAGGGCAGTAGACACGATTGCTCCTAAGCGTCCACCCCAACCCGCTTCAAAATTAGCCCCTTGGTATACGGAAGATCTACGGGGGCTGAAGTGGCAAGGTAGGCAACTGGAGCACAAGTGAAGAAAGACTCGACTCGAATCCGACAGATTACAACATGGACCACATCTAAAGATCTATGCTCAGGCAATACATGCGGCAAAGAAGCAGTTCTTTTCTGCCCGCATTGCCTCTGTGCGTTCACATCCGGCGGAGTTGTTCAGGGTTGTGAGGGGGCTAGTATCTGCCCCTGCTCCCTTGAACCAGAATTTGGAATCATCAGTTACCTGCTGCAAAGTGTTTAAAGAATTTTTCGCAGATAAAATTTCTTGGATTCAGGCAGACTTAGATGGAGACTCCACAATTAATTTGATGTCTGAACTGGAGGTGTCCAACTATTCCTCTTATGTGATTCAACTGGATCAGTTTCAGTTTGTGACTCCTGAGGATGTGGACAAGTTGCTTGGGGCAATGAGGCCTACCACCTGTTCTCTTGATCCTTGTCCAACACGGCTTGTTCAATCTAGCAGGGAGGCTGTTGTAGGCGGCCTGGTGGAAATCATAAATGCTTCTCTGAGGGAGGGCAGGATGCCTCCTTGTCTTAAGGAGGCAATTATTAGACCTCTTCTAAAGAAGCCTGCATTAGATCCCTCAGAGTTGAGCAATTATAGGCCTGTTTCCAACCTCCCATGGTTTGGCAAGGTAATTGAGAGAGTGGGGGGTCTCTTAGCTCCAATCGGTCTTGGAGGAAACTGATTATCTAGACCCATTTCAAACTGGTTTTCGGGTGAGCTATGGGGTGGAGACTGCCTTGGTCGGCCTGATGGATTATCTCCAATTGGCAATTGTCAGAGGAAGTGTGACTCTGTTGGTCCTTTTGGATCTCTCGGCAGCTTTCGATACTATCGACCATAGTATCCTTCTGGAACGTCTGAGGGTGTTGGGGGTGAGAGGCACTGTTTTACAGTGGTTCTGCTCCTACCTCTCGGACAAATTTCAGATGGTGTCGATTGGAGATTGTTGCTCTTCAAAATCTAAGCTTAAGTATGGTGTCCCTCAAGGCTTCATACATTCTCCAATGCTTTTTAACATCTACATGAAACTGCTGGGAGAGATCATCAGGGGATTTGGAGCTGCATGTTACCAGTATGCTGATGACACCCAGATCTACTTCTCCATGTCAACCTCTTCAGGAGTTGGCATATCCTCCCAAAATGCCTGCCTGGAAGCAGTCATGGGCTGGATGAGGGAGAATAAACTGAAGCTGAATCCAGATAAGATGGAGGTACTTATTGTGTGGGGTCAGAACTCTAGAGATGATCTTGATCTGCCTATTCTAGATGGGGTCATACTTCCCCAAAAGGAACAGGTTTGCAGTCTGGGAGTACTTCTGGATTCACACTTCTCCTTGGTTTCTCAGGTTGAGGCGGTGGCCAGGGGTGCTTTTTATCAGCTCCAGCTGATACGCCAGCTGCGCCCGTTTCTCGAGATCAGTGACCTCAAAACTGTGGTACATCTGTTGGTAACCTCCAGACTGGACTTTTGTAATGTGTTCTACGTGGGGCTGCCTTTGTATGTAGTGCTGAAACTTCAGTTGGTTCAGAATTCAGCAGCCAGGTTGGTCTCTGGGTCATCTCTGAGAGACCATGTCACTCCTTTACTGATGGAGCTACACTGGCTGCCAATAGGTTTCTGGGCAAAATACAAAGTGCTAGTTATAACTTACAAAGCCCTAAATGGCTTAGGCCCTGGGTATTTAAGAAAACATCTTCTTCGCTATGTGCCCCACTGCCAATTGAGGTCACTTGAGCAGGTCTGTCTCCAGTTGCCGCCAACTTGTTTGGTGGCTACACAGAGATGGGCCTTCTCAGCTGCTGCCCCAAGATTGTGGAATGCACTCCCTACTAAGATACAAGCCTCCCTATCTCTGGCAATTTTTAAGAAACTTCTGAAAACACATCTCTTCAACCAAGCTTTCTCAGTTTTTTAAAACTTGTTTTTAAATTGTTTTGGCTATTTAATTGGTGTTTTATGATGTTTTAATTGTTAATTATTATTTTATGCAGTTTATAATTTTTGTTTTAATTGTTAATTGATATTAATGGTGTTTTAATGTAAACCGCCTTGAGCCTTTTGGAAGGGCGGTATAAAATTTTAATAAATAAATTTTAATAATAAAGAAAATTATCAATTTCAAAACTTGTTTTAATATTTTATTCCATGGTTTTTATTATATATTTTTAAATTTGTAACTTTTAAATATTTTAAATTTTGTACACTACCTAGAGATGTACATATCAGGGGGTATAGAAATATAATATAATAAAATAAATAAAGTTGCATGTTTATTAAGATATCACCATACACATTTACATGCAAGATACCACATACTTCATTGTTATTGCTACAGCTACAACCAATTCCCCTTCCTCACTCAATAGATGTTGGGAAACCATAAAGGGGATGAGCAAGATGGGGAGGGAAAGGGTTAGCTGGACCAGCTTATTCCTCCTTGCTCTCTTCTCTTGCTGCTCAGCCATGGCACTCTTTGCCTGAGTACATCCGGCAACCCAGACTTATACAAATAGGTACTCCAACTCCTGATGAGCATAACCTGCATGGAAGGGTTCTTATGCTGGGTGTGCCCAGGGAAGGAATGTACCTGTCAAACACCATGGCAAAGCCGCAAACAGAGGTGGGAAGAAAAGGCAAGGATGAAGAGAAGTAAGTAGAACAGGCCTATCCCCTTATGTCCTTGCTTGCTGACCTCACATCATCCACAAACTGCACTCTACATGTGGATTAGTGGCTGACATGATGCACATGTCTAATGTGAACAGGAGGGACTTGAGGAGCCACTGCTGCAGACATGAAAGCACTGCTGTTGGGAATGGACAGTAGTGCTAGAAGCATTACCATATTTCTTTCCATTTTACTGAATGGGGGAGAGCATGGTAATGTTTCTAGCGCTACTGCCCATCCCCTTCAGTGGCACTGCTGCTTCTGTGTCTACAGCAGCAGATTTACAAGGCGTGCACCTACAAGTATTTTTATGCCTGCTCAGGTAATTTCAGATTCAGCTCAGACTGAATCAGGAAGGTCCCACTCTAAATATACGCACACACACACAGCCTTGATACTGCCACCTAGAACAAAACTCATTCCGCACACAGATGAGAAAAATTAGAGAGAACACTGTTTACAAGTCACTCCTGTTCAGGTTAGGCATGTGCAGCAACCAAGACACAACATGTTCGCACAAGGAAGATCAGACCATCCTAAACATTTGTGCCAAAGTTCTCTCTGCCTACACAATCAGCATGGTGTTGCTAGGACAGTTTTTTAAAAACAGGTTTATGGCCAGTGCATTATTATCTAAACACTTATGTGCTGGTGCAACAAACTCTTGAGAGGAGGCTATGCAACAATCTGCTGTGCAGCAGACAACTGTTTCAGCAACAGGCTGTGGAGAGTTCTCCTTTGTAAACAATATTTTGCATCTGGAGGAGATAGTGCTTCACAAGACAGCTCATATTCTAGGAATATGGAGGAGCAAAACTACAAACAAGTACAAGTTAGTTACCTGTTAATGTTGCCGCATCTACAATGGCCCTTGGATTAAAAGTGTGTGCGTAGCAAAGAGCATCAGCCAACACCAACCTCCCCTCTGCATCGGTGTTGTCAATCTTTCAGGACGAGAGGGGAAAACACACAAAGCTTTAGAAATCTTTACTTGATGGTCATAAGCATTCTTTCAATATTCTTGGGATAAAACGACATTAACGAACAACATTAGCATTCTGATGCCACTTCAGAGTTTTCAAAGCATTGCACATTCACTCTCTTAGTAATCTTCACATCAGCCTTGTAAGGTAGGTCAATATTATGCTCTGAGGAGGCAGAAGGTGCCTAAGGCCACCTAGTGAGGCCTGGTCTACCCATGTAGCAGAATGAAGTTGTAGAATCCTGAGGCATACTGTGCCGCTTCCAACTGCATGTGTGGGATGCTGTTTCTTGGAAATACATAAAACGCTATAAGTAAATAATGCTTAGCATTTGTGCAGCACACTTTTTGAGTGAGCAAAGCACTTCACATTGAAGGGCAGTTTAGACACTTGTGTAACATAATATAGCTTGAAACATATAGATTAATAAGAATCAGTATATCATAGGTATATTAAAGTGTATCAGATTCAGCTCTGACCTACAGATGCAGAATACAGAAACAGCTGGGAAAGAGCACACAGATAGGAGGGTTCTTGTTGCCTGGACAAGATAAAAACACAAGAAAATGGTTGTGTGTTGTCAGAGGGAGGAGCAGAGCTATGCTCAGAAGAAAAAGTTGTGTCTAGAAAACATGTAGAAATACAGGAAAGGTACAAGCTGAATATGTTACAGTGGACAAAAGGGGATGAAAATTATAATTTTAGGTTGGGGGTGATTAATGTATCATAACACAAGAACCACTACATGCCCAAAGTTGAAATAAGGTCTCTTTAACAAAGAGGTATATACAGATAGTTTGATAAAGAAGGGGTTGGATTCCACCGACTCACACATGCAAGTTCATACCTGCTAACATGTCCCTATTTTCCCATTTAGGTGAAAGGGAAAATAGGGACATGTTGGCAGGTATGCATGCTGTCTCTCTGATAAATGTCCATCATAGTTGTTTGAAGCTGATAACAGTTGCAATTTATTCTGCATCTGCACATCACTAAGTGATGTATTAAATATGACAGAATTTACTTTTAGCTTGGTTTGTATCTTATTCTTTGGGCAAAGGGTGATCCAATTGGGAAAACCTGGAGACCCACCCTTGCAGCTAGGCTACGGCCAGCTCAGAATACAAGGAAAACAAATTTACTTTGGAAGGATTCAATTTCTCTTTCAACCTGCATTATCTTGATAAAATGAAAGTTAAGTATTATTGTCCTCATACTGCAGCTGGGAAACCTAGACTGAGAGAGAGTGGCTTGCTCACAGTTCAGTCTCTTCACCATGACTCCACACCAGCTCTCTAGCACAGGGTTTTTCAACGTGTGGGTCCCCAGATGTTATTGGACTTCAACTCCCATAATCCCCAGCCCCAGTGGCCTTTGGTTGGGAATTATGGGAGTTGAAGTCCAGTTACATCTGGGGACCCACACATTGAGAACCCCTGCTCTAGCACATCAGGGAGAGAGGACAGGACTGCTCCATGTGATGCTAGTTTAACATGCAGAGGGGTTAAGGGATTCTTCACACAAGCATTCAGAAGTCCAATCTCTTTCCGCACCGAGTCTGAAGTGACACAGCCCCTTTATGTATTTCTGTGTAAACCGCTTTGGGAACTTTTGTTGAAAAGCAGTATATAAACAGTCATCGTATTTGACTCCAACCAGCTCACAACCATCTTGTTCTGTTAGATGTGTAGACCAGGCCCAAACTGAACAAGAATGTCATCTGGGAGCTTCTTGCCTCATACTTCCCAGCCATTACATTATTCTCAAAACCATCACTTCTGCATGAAAAACCCTGGCAAGCTTGGACACTAGGCCTTTCGAGATGACTTTTGCAGACAAGTCTACCTTATGCCAATTGAGAGCTATGTTTTCCCCATGGGGACTGATGTAGCAAAAGCCCTTTCACAGCTTGTGGTCTTGCTTTCATCCACTAAGCACCACTTGCTTTGTTCAGACACTGCTGAATAACCCTCTTAACCATACCTGGATGGTCTTCCCATTCCTGGCCTTCACCACATCTCCAGGCTTATTTGCCTTCCCACTGGGCAGGTTTTCACAAAGGGGTGCCAGTCCTGAGATTCAAAGAAGTCAGCAATTATTGCAAGGAGACATTACACTAAATGCAACTGGTGTTTGTTTCAAAACGACATTACTAAGATGTTTAAGTTTGCACTTCACGACCGATTGAAAACCTCTGTATCACTGGCATTTTATTTATTTAGAAAGCTGTATTCTTCCTTCAGTATCCCAGTACCTGCAGCTAAGACCCGGTTCATCCTTTCACTTGCCCCTGAATAAAGTTAACATGTGAAGGAGGCATCTCAGTGGTTGTAATGGTTACCAGTCCCCACAGCAGTACTGTACAGGCAGCTGCACCTAGAGATCCCCCTTTCAGCATTCTCTTCACCCCACAAGTGGGGCCATGAGAAAGTGGCCAAGGGTCACTGACTTCATGGAAGCGTAGCCCTTTGCTGTTTTTTCACTAGAGGAACAAAATATTTCAAGCTGGGACAGGACAGAGTTCACTCCTTACCTGATACACAGCTGGACTGGACTAGACTAGATGAGAGACCTCAGAGGCGATAGCTGTTTAAGGGACTAGCAGCACCCTCAGTAGCTGGGATGCTTATTTCCCCATGATGCCTCATTAAGAGGCAAACTTGAGTCCATCTACTTGAATGTCTCAGCTGGGAACATTCTCAGCTATGGAGCAAGCTTTTCTTTTGATTCACCCTTGCTGGATCCTACATGCCATGCCAGTCAGATTTCCAGAGAGCAGTTGAAAAACAAACAAGCTGGAAATGGGGCAGGCCTATTCTGAATGAAAGTTTAGGGAAAACCCACTGTTCAGTGGTAGCACATTGGCTTTGCATGCAAGAGATCCTAGGTTAAATTCCTTGGCATTTCCAATCAGGCAGCAGGTCTGGGAAAGTCTTCTCTGTCTCAGATCTTGGAGAGCCGCTACCAGTCAAAGCAGTTAGTTCTGGTTTAGGAGGACCAGTGATCAAACTCAATATAAGAAAGCTTTATATGTTTGCAGGATGGGCTGTATACATCATTATAACATCCCCTGTAACATCTCCCATGCATTTTTCACTACGCTTCCTCTTTCACTTACCAATTATTTTGATGGGTAGGCTTAGTGCTGCAGCTGTCACGATAGCTGAACAGATGGTGGCTGCTCCTCCCATATCAGCCCTCATGCTATCCATGTTGGCAGAAGGCTTAATGGAAATGCCACCACTGGGAAGAAACAATCACACATTCACAACCAAATTATAACAAAAACTCAGATTCCAAAGTTTAACTGATTCAACACCCTGCCCCATCACTCTCGTCTTACCAAAATATAGTTTTGCTGGGTACTGACCAACCATTTACATGGATAGTGTGGCATCATATTATAAAGGTCACATACACTTGAAAGGGAAATTCTGCAATCAGGAGACTAGATTTCTACCAGAATTCAAAGCATACAGAGACAGCCAGGATGCTGAGATCATTATACTTGAACATACCTTTTTTTCAAATGACAAAACAGAGTAGCACAGGAATTCCTGGATTGTATGCCATGCAACAAAACTTGTGCAGACTATTGGTACTTCCGATGAAGATTTTTTCAAAACAGACTATTACCTAGGGAGTCTGTTAAGTTTCAGGTTTCAAGGTTCCTGTGCAGAGTGATTACCTCTTACTCATGAGGATTCACTTCCAGCAAACTGGCACCACCAGCATCACATCAGCTATTTGACATGATCAGCATCTCAGTAACAGTTGTTAAGAATCACACTCTGAGTCTGTGGAGTTTTCATCAGCCCACATTGTTGTATTTACTTGCTTTTGTATGATGGATGCCTGTTGCAGTTTGTGATTACACGTGGAGTATTGTCATACCCTGTACTGTGACTCTGCATTGTTTGCTTTGCCTACTGTTCTCAGTTCTTCACGGGTTTTGTGTTGTATTCCTTGCACACTGCATGATCACTCTGGGCTCCCCTCTTTCCTGCCAGTCAAGCTGGTCATTCTGACATGTTAGATTGGCTTCCTTTGAACTGTGCCCACCATAGCCTAGCTCAGACTCTGTAAAAATCTTCACAGCAAGAGATGCAGGATCACCTGACCAACTGCAACCACAGTGATTAGTGCTGCTTTCCAATAGCAATTTACATGAGAGAGAACCTCCCCCGCCCCCCACAGCATTATTTTTTTAATGCTTTGACATGAACGGATATGGCCCAAGATATGTTGATGCCAAAGGTGATTTTCAGACATCTCATCTGTTTTGTCTTACTGGGTTTTTAGATTTTGTTTCCAAAATATGCCCAAGAAAATACTTACCTATCAAAAGTAATTCCTTTCCCAACAAATACCAGTGGACGTTCATTGGGAACACCGCTGCCTTCATAGTGAATCTCCAAAAAGACTGGAGGTTCTTCGGAGCCTTTCGCAACACTCAAGAATGATCTCATCTCTTCGTTTTCGATCCAGGACTTATCCCTGTAACAGCAGAGATTAAGTTCAGTTAGTTCCATTAGAAACTGAACGAGAAACAGTGGACACAGATCCCAAGGCCCAACTTCTCAAAAGAAACACATTTGTTACTGAACGATAGCATGGTTTCAAAGCAAACAGACTTAGCTAAGTTTTCTTTACAAAAGAATAAAATGGTCTCACATCAATTTTCCTACCGTTTTACAGCAGCAGAGTTAGAATTTGACTTTTTCTACAGTGCATGAGCACAAGGCCTAAGATGCCATGTGGCCCAATGGGAGGTGCAGAGGGCTCTTGGTTGCATGGCCCAGCACATGGCTGCATTCCTGGCATGGCAGAAGCATTCACACCACACCCTGTTCTCTACATATGGAGAGTTGCATTGCACCTGAAATCTTTGGAGCCCAAGAGTTGTGCTGTCCCCAAAACAACATTCAGGTCAATAGTGACAATTATTCATTAGAAACAGCTTCACATTGAAAGCTACTTCAAGCTATTCTGTTAAATCCAAGGTAGCTTCCCATGTTACTTTGTTCCCAAACACTTTTCAGATGCTTATTGCAAAATGGCCTAAAGACAGACCTAGTCTCATGCAGTGGTTTCAAGTGCCGGACTTAGACCAGAGAGATCCATGTTCAAATCTTCAGGGAGCCATAAAGCTCACCGGGTGGCATTGGACCAGTGTCCTTTCAGGCTCACTACCTCGCAGGATTATTGTGAGGATAGATTTGGATAAAATCCATGTACACCCTGAGCTCCTTGGAGGGCAAGTGGCATACAAATGCAATATCAAATTAGTCAACTAGTACGCCCAAAATTGGGACCTATAAATAGAAGTGAAGGCTGATGAGAGGTCAATAAATGCAACATAAAGTTGTTTCTTGTGGCCACTAGTATATTTCTAGATAAGGGCCTTCAGGGGGAGACAGTGGTCCATCATACTGTCACCTTTACAAAATTCTGCCTGCTCTGGATAGAAAAGTTTTATCAATTTCTCCCATTATACTGAGGCCAAGCTCTCTCCATTGATTATAACAGATAAGCTTCTTATATTTTAACAGTTGCTTATACTGAGAGCAAAATTGTATTAATAACTGAACAGAAGAATCAGACCTATCTCCCTAACTCTTCTCTGAAAACTTTCTTAAGGCTCCATCTAAGATGGTGTTTTTCCTGAATAATGCCTTCCATATCACAGGTAGAGGCGCAGTGGGTGCCAAAAAAGTCAAAACCAGGGGCAAGCGGTCACTCTCTGTTCTGTTATGTATATCAAGGGTGCAAAGGTAGCATTAAGCAGTTGGGCAGTGGAGCTCCTTGAGTGAAAGGTACAAATTCCCATATTTATTTATTTATCTATCATATTTTAATATCACCCTATATAAGATTTCAGGGTAGTTTACAATTTAATCAAGCAACTAAAACCTAATAATCCTATTAAAAACATATTTAAATTACCATATGGCCTGCTTCCTAAACTAGGGGTGTGCATGGAACCGGGCAGGGGTGGCTCGAGGGAGTGAGGTGTCTCGCTTTAAGGGCGGGGGAGGGTGCACTTACCCCTCCCCTCACCAGCGCTCAGTTTTGATAAAAGCCTTCAGGGCGGCAGTGTACCTCCCTGCTGCCCCTTCCTCTTCTTTGGATGGAAGTATCAGGCGTGTGTGCGCATGTCTGATGTGCCGGTGTGCGACTGCGGCGTACGCACCTGATACTTCCGGCCAAGGAGGAGGAAGTGGCGGCAGGGAGGTACACTGCTGCCCTGAAGGCTTTTATCAAAACCGAGTGCCGGCAGGGGGAAGGGGGAAGTGCACCCTCCCCCGCCCTTAAAGTGAGACACACACACACAGACACAGACACAGACACACACACCTACCTTTGAACCTTGAACCCATCCAGTGTTCGAACCTGTTCGGAAGCCCAAAAAAGGGCCTCCGAACAGGTTCGTGCACATCCCTATCCGAAAGTAGGAAATGTTCTGTGGGCACTTGCCCTTTGCCCACTAGCTTGCAACAAGCTGGGAACATTACAGTAAAGAGCTGTCCCCAGCCCTCAAACCTTTGTTAACTAGGTGAACCACAAAGTTGAATTCTGAGCTGAGCCATGACTTCCTAGGCAGATGGAGCAAAGAAAAATACTTCCACAAAAGGACTTTTTCCAGATTGGTATATAAATATTCTAAACATGTGCTGCAGTAGCTTTTAGTCTAAAATGGTAGCGAGACAGCAGATTGCAGTGCTAGTGTTTTAACATACTGCATCACACAACACAGTGTAGCTGAAATGAGGAAATCTGTCCCTCTCCAACCCAGAACAAATAATACACCAATCAGGGCGGAGCCACCATTGGGCCAACGGGTTCAAAGAACCTGGGCCGCTGACCAATCAGGGGCCACGAGAGCGGCCCCAACATGCCCCCTGCATCTGATGTCAGACGCGGGGGTGGTAGTTTAGCTCCCGAGTGGGGGCCGCGCGGCCCCTTCGGGAGCTAAATTAAGGCTGTCACTACATTTGCAGCACCAGCCGCGTGGCCCCTTCAGGAGCTAAAAGAGTGGCGCTGTCTTCACAACGCAACCCAGGAGCGGCTCTTCCCTGCAGGGAAGAGCCACTCCTGGGCTGCACTGTGAAGGCAGCGCCATCCTTCGTTTAACTGCCGAAGGGTCCGCGCGGCCCCTTCAGCAGTTAAACTGCAACTTCGAGTCCCAAATGGAGCCTCAAGGCTCCATTCGGGAGCCAGACCACGCCCCCCGCGTCTGACGTCAGATGCGGGGGCGTGGCTACCCCATGTCTGCTGTCAGATGCGGCAGGGGCGGGGCTAGCGGAGGCGCCCGCCGCAGCTGCACACGGGCCACCAGCGGGCTGGCTACGCCCCTGATACCAATTATTTAATGTTGCCAGTGATTTAATGTTGCCATAATACAGAGTCCGGTCCACACAGCAGTCCGGATGAGGCAGATTAGATTCCAGTTGCCACATATCAGCACCTGCTCACAACAAACAACTGAGCACAAGTAGAGTTCTCTTTAACAGTTCTCATTCAGCATTATGTAGTAGCTGCAGGAGAATCATTTAAACTAAACTTACCTGACATGGACTGTCACATTGGAACTGACACTTTGGAGTTTCTCTTTAATAATTGCAGCAAATCTGGTTGGTGTGATAACATTGGCTGGACCCTCCATCAGGGATCGGGCCAAATTTTGACCCTTTGCATAGATAATGCCTTTCTCCCAGGCCTTGATCCCATCACTAAATAGGAATACATAATGAGTGTCATAAAATGTGCTTGCAGAATCAAGATGCCAGAATACAGTGGTTCTCCATATATGGAAAGCATGACAGAATAGTAATAGCTCATATTCAAGAGAGTAAACAAGACAGTGTATCTGGGAACAGGACCAGTGTTCCCTCTAACAGGGATTCCTAGATGTTGTTGACTACAACTCCCAGAATCCCCAAGCAAAAGCCATTGCAGCTGGGGATTCTGGGAGTTGTAGTCAACAACATCTCAGAATCTCTGTTAGAGGAAACACTGAACAGGACCATCTGTGCAGAAGCACAAGACTGAACAATGGGAAACCCCATGAATGACACAGTAGCACAAAGTCGGATGGAAAGGCACTCGAAGACCCACTTTATAGAAGAGCCACTGACCAGGCTGTAGTACAGGCTTGAATAACTTGTGACTCACTAAATCAAATGCAGGCTACATATGGCAGCCCCCTGGGCACTCTGCTTTTCTTGCTTCTTCGCTCCAGACCACCATATGCAATAACAGTGGCCTGCCTTCCAGGGAGCCTGTAAGGATTACATACCTGCTAACATGTCCCTATTTTCCTATTCACCCAAATGGAATTACTGAGACAACCTATGAGAAATATCTTGGGCATTGAAGAAAAACTGCAGTATGTATTAATGGTACTACTGCAAACATATGATGCTTATGTTTTTAGACCATTGGTCAATCCAGCAGTGAATCTCCAGGTGGTGGTCTTTCCCAGTTCTGCTACCAGAGATCCTTTAACTGGAAATTGAGTCTGGAACATTATGCATGCAAGGAATATATGGTTGGTGGTAGGCTGGTTGCTCTAACACCAAGCCACATTTTCTCCCTGCAAATGTCCTAAGTTACAGTCCCCTTTAGTCTGGGGAAAATTGTAAGATTTGAATCCACCACCTCACATGACCAAACCTACTGACATGACCAAACCTACCACCTCACATGACCAAATCTACTGAGAATGAATGGCCAAAACCCAGAGCCATGCTTTCTGAGGCAAGCATTTGTTTGGTGCAATTGTATGTTAGCCACTACCCCGATGTAAAGAACTCATGCTGAAGGGGTTACAAGGCCTGGTGTTTGTACAGGGTCTCATTCAATAGTACTGTATCTACTTCTTACCCTCCTCTTTAAACAAAAGCCCCTTGTTACTGCAATTGCCTTAAAACACTGTTACAGGGCAGAGACACATTTAAAAGATGTTACAAAACATTTCTAAGCAACTGAGTTGTAGGGGAAAGATGACTGAAACACTGGAAGAACCTTGAGTCTAGAAACTGATGTAGCATGCATTTTTGGGAAATCACCTTCCATGTAGCTGAACGTCAACCTCTGGTTTCTTTTTCTGCTTAAGATCATCATATTCATAGAGTCCAAGGATGGCTCCTTCTGCTGCAGCCTGAGCATCTCCACAAGGGTCAACTTCCACATGAGGAACCTCCAGGTCCTGAAGCTGTCTGCATCCAGCTGGAGAATAAAATTAAGCTTTCAGCATTAAGAACCAGAGGGCAGAAGGGATGAGAGGGCAAGGAAAAGAAAAGAAAACTTTTCGGCTCATCTAACACAATCCAACAGGCATTAAAAACTAGAAAGCAAAAGTCAACTAAGGCTGTGATCCTATGCATGCTTACGTGGGAGTAAGTGCCACTTAACACAATGGGACTTTCTTCGGAGGAAAAATGACCAGGATTGCAGTGCAAGTCAATCAGGTGCATGGAAGCAAGTAAAGCAGCTCAAAAAGAGAAGCTGATTATTAATCTCTGACCTATAATTAAACTCAGCTTGTGCCTGAAAGCAATTCAGCAAGAATGAGAAAATGCCTCACCCAGCCTTGCCATCGGACACAATGATGACTGAGCAACTTCAGCTGGACAAAGTCTATGCTATTATTTCAAAAGTGTGCCATAAGCTACCTTGGATGCTAATAATGCTTATGTAGCATATATTTAAAAAATCTTTGAGGATCACATAATTTACAAGGTCACTTTTATTATACATCCCAATGATAGAAATATTTTAAGAACATGTTTGCTACAACAGTATAACTCCTTGCTTACTGCACAAAGAGACAGCTCCCAAGTAATGGTTCTCATATATTTGATGGGGGGGGGGGGGGAACATCCCTATTCATTTCAGCAGAATGTCTTTTCCAGGCCCTGTTGCTGGTCAGGGGCGGAGCCACCATTGGGCGAACGGGTTCGAAGAACCCGGGCCGCCACCAATCAGGGGCCATGGCTCGTGGCCCCAATATGCCCCCAGCATCTGACGTCAGATGCGGGGGGCGTGGTCTGGCTCCCGGACGGAGCCGTGCAGCTCCATTCGGGAGTTTGAGTCTGGCCGGCGCTGCATTCACAGCGTGGCCAAGAGCTGCTCCTGGCCATGCTGCAAATGCAGCGCCGGCCCCAACCTAGCTACTGAACGGGGCCGCGCAGCCCAGTTTGGGAGTTGGACAGTCAACGCTGCATTCGCAGCACGGCCAGAAGCAGCTCTTCCCTGCCTTTAAGGGAAGATAATGACCATCAATCATGCTCTGCACCCCTGCAGTGATGTCGATAGGCTATACCTCCCTCGCAGCTCAGGTGGAAGAGGAATGCTGCAAGTCCATCAAACAGTAGAGGAGGAGAAAACATGCCTTGAAGAATATATCAAGGACAGTGAAGAAGATGCACTTCAAATGGTCAAGAACGAGAAACTATTCAACACCAATGAAACAAAGCAGGCCTACAAGAAAGAACAAGTCAAGAACCGAGCAGGAAAATGGAAAAAATAAGCCACTGCATGGTCAATATTTGCACAATATAACTGGAAAATCAGACATCACCAAGACCTGGCAATGGCTTAAGAATGGCAACTTGAAGAAAGAAACAGGGTTTAATACTGGCTGCACAAGAACAGGCACTAAGAACAAATGCAATAAGAGCAAAAATAGAAAAGTCAACAACAAACAGCAAGTACCGCCTTTGTAAAGAAGCAGATGAAACAGTGGACCACCTGATGAGCTGTTGTAAAAAGATCGCACAGACTGACTAAAAACAAAGGCATGACAAGGTAGCAGGGATGATACACTGGAACATCTGCAAAAAAATACAAGCTACCTGTAGCCAAAAATTGGTGGGACCATACAATGGAAAAAGTTGTCGAAAATGAAGATGCAAAAATATTATGGGACTTCCAACTACAAACATCTGCCACACAATACACCAGATATAACTGTAGTCGAGAAGAAAAACAAATCAAAACAATCGACATAGCAATACCAGGGGATAGCAGAATAGAAGAAAAAGAAATAGAAAAAATCACAAAATACAAAGATCTACAAATTGAAATTGAAAGGCTGTGGCAGAAAAAGACCAAAATAATCCCAGTGGTAATTGGCACCCTGGGTGCAGTTCCAAAAGACCTTGAAGAGCACCTCAACACCATAGGGGCCACAGAAATCACCATCAGCCAATTACAAAAAGCAACTTTACTGGGAACAGCCTATATTTTGCGACGATATTTATAATAACCAACAGTATTGATAAAACTCAGTCATCCGCTGTCTGGATAAAACAAACCAGTCAATAACACCTGTCTGACTGTGTAAACAAGAAATAATTAAAAAATATATATGTCAAGTTAGGAGCAAAAGGGTAGCGTCTCAACACAGTCCTTATTGGCACTGCCGGTATTAAAGCAAACTGTTTGCCACTCCAGTTGCCATGGCAGGCATGGAGGACTTTCATCACAGAGAGGCAGGGATAGAGTGATGCCCCTATCAGCATCACAGAACACACTGGGCAATGCCAGCTTTTTTTAAAATAAAGGGTGGCATTTCTACTCTGGTGAGACAAGTTCAGCAGAAAGTCCTGAGAGGGCTGCCAACCCCTACCTTTCACCAAACTCCAGTGGCAGCTGATGGAGGCTGGGGGCAGGGAGGAGCAGAGCAGAAGGAGGGATGTACCCTTACTTCCTGTAAAGCTCCCGCTGCCACTCGGCTTCCCAGCCACACACCCTCTGCCCCTGTCACTCAGCTGGCCAAAGTGCATGCACAGCAGCCATCTGAGCGGTCAGCACAGCAAAAACCTGCCATGCCGACCCCATGCATGCACATAATGGCAAGAGCTTTTACTGGGCTGGGCTGGGGGGTGGTAACCCATATACTCCACCTTCCACTCTGCCCCACCCTCCACCATCTACTACTGCTGAGCTCAGGAGAACAAGGAAAGGCTCTTAGACAGCACTAGAGAGCGTTCAAAGCACTTCACATATATTACATCAGTAATCCAGAAAATAACCCTGTTGAGTGGGTCAGAAGCAGAGGTGGCTGGTGAGGCAACAGGACATAGCTTTTAAAAATCCCAAACTTGATCCACTTGTGGAACTCTCTGCCACAGGATGTGGTGACAGCCAACAACCTGGAAAGCTTTAAGAGGGGTTTGGATGACTTCATGGAGGAGAGGTCTATCAATGGCTACTAGTCAGAGGGCTGTGGGCCACCTCCAGCCTCAAGGGTGTGCCTCTGAGTACCAGTTGCAGGGGAGCAATGGCAGGAGAGAGGGCATGCCCTCAACTCCTGCCTGTGGCTTCCAGCGGCATCTGGTGGGCCACTGTGCGAAACAGGATGCTGGACTAGATGGGCCTTGAGCCTGATCCAGCAGGGCTGTTCTTATGTTCTTATCCACCACCAGCACCCGGTGGTCACAGACCCAGCATCCTATGGGGAGGGTGCCCTGCCCCCACTGCTCAGCTCAGCAGCTTGCCATGCTGACCACTCAAAGGGCTGCCGCACATGCACAGAGGCCAGCTGAGCAGCAGGAGTGGGGCAGCCTCCCCACAGGATGCTGGGTCAGCTGCCACTGGTTCCCTAAAGATACTGGGTGCCGGCTGCGGGTAAGTACAGGATTTTTAAAAGTTCAATCCCACCGCCCTCACCACCCGCTCTGGAGCCCACCACTGGTCAGAAGTATTATTCTCATTTGGGAAATGCATGGTTCAGGCCAATCAAAACGGGCTTGCCTAGGGCCACCCAGTGAGGTGAGAGCAGAGGCAAAATTTGGACTGCGGGGTTTCTGGTTCACAGTTCTGTCTCTTTGCCACAATGCTCCACTAGCTCTATGCATCTTCCAAATGCAGTGCATCCCTACAGAAGAAGTTTAATGGATTATACAGTAACAGGAAAGAAACAGTTTGATCTAAAATTAACCTGCAACAGCTGCTCTTATGGCTTCCTTGTCTTCATCCCAATTTTCTTGAGTATTCACTCCTGCTTTCTTCTTACCCAGGCCAACGACTACTACACTGGAAAAGTCCTGTAGCAAATCAACAAAGTAATTTAATATTTCCATTGCAGAAAAAATCACCCTGTAATTAGAAAGATCAAAGTATAAATGTAATTTTTTTAAAATGTGAAAACCTCTCACACACCCCTTTTTCTAGATTTACCACCCAGACCTTTTCCCTTTTAAAATTCCTTGTTCTAATCTGCTTTTTCTGCTTTCTGCTGTTTTGATTACCATTCTTAATGCTTTTATTGAAATCATTGTACTTTTATTACTTTATTTTGTTAGCTGCCCTGGGAGTTTAACTGCAAACTGTAGGGCAATAAATCAGTCAATCAACTGTTTTGAAAGCCTGATGAAAATCCAACATTTCTTGTATTTATCTTTGTAACTTTTATATTGCCTTTCCACTAATAGTGCACAATATTGCAGGGCAGATGATCATACAATTACAATGAATGGGAAGCTTATGAACACACACACTTGCCCCTTCGATCATGAGCACTTTAACATCATAGATGCCAACTAACGAAAGAAAAAGATCTTGGGGCAATTGAATGAATTCTTGCACCTGTCCTCTAAATGTCAAATTCTAAGGAGTCAGCTTCTCATCTCACAATACACTTTCTATCATCTACAGTATTCCACGTTGTTTTTTTTCTTGCTCACTCAGCATTAACTGTTGAACTGCCCTTCTTATTTCTAAACTGCCCATTCCCCCCACCTGCAAATGATTTACCAGAACTGAAGCCACCCAATACACACACACACACACACACTTTTCCCCACCTGAAACCCAGAAAGGATTTTAGCCATCAAGGGTTATTTCTGATCTCAGAACCCCTATCGGGGGTGGGGGGACAAAAAAAAAAAGAATCTGCTCAACTAATAAGCTATGTTTTGGGGGTGGGGACAAGTATGGAGTGGGGGAGGATATGCTTTCCCTCTTGCTCATGTTGTGCCTTAAATTGCCAGCCACCCTACCACTTACAGGGTTCAGCAGCAAATCTAATTCTGCCCATGGCCTTGCTGCTGTCTTGTCTAGTTTTGCCTGGAGAAACTATCTCTTGTTGGTACCAGAGAAGGGCAAGCAAAGAAAATAGATAAATAACTGCTGAAAATGCAAGGATGAGCTTTCACATCTTCAGTATCAACACATTACTTATTAAGCTTACATTGGAGATATTATTATTATTATTATTACATTTATATCCCGCTCCTCCTCCAAGGAGCTCAGAGCAGTGCACTACATACTTGAGTTTCTCTTTCACAACAACCCTGTGAAGTAAGTTAGGCTGAGAGAGAAGTGACTGGCCCAGAGTCACCCAGCTAGTCTCATGGCTGAATGGGGATTTGAACTCGGGTCTCCCCGGTCCTAGTCCAGCACTCTAACCACTACACCACACTGGCTCTCTACAAGTTGTTGTTGTGAAAATGTTTATATACAGCTTTTGAACAAAACATTCTCAGTGGTTTATATAGCAAAGGTATGAGAAAATGGTTCCTTGATCCAAAGAATCTCAGAAACAGAAAAGTGGCACCACCAGCAGCCATTAAGAGGGGCCCTAAGTTGGGATAAATAGGGACAGTTGCTCTCCCCCTGATAAATATGAGACACACTGCCTGAAAGTTAGGGATGTGCCAAAATGCAATTCAGCATCCAAATCGCAGGCACATCGCTTTAAAAACGAGGGCTTACACAGCCCCTTTAAAGCGGAGGAGAGCAGGTCCATACCTGCTCCTCCTCTGATTGCTGCCACTGTTGTAATCCCAACAACGCTTTCCGCAGCTATGCCCATACACTGGCAGGGCATCTCCCAGGTGCCCCTGCATGCTGGCTTAACACAAGGGCAGCTGGAGGATGCCCCACTGGTGCATGGACATAGCTGGGGGGAGCCCTGGGATTACAGCAATGGTGGTGATCCGAGGAGGAGCAGGTATGGACCTGCTCTCCTCTGCTTTAAAGAGGCGGTGTAAGCCCTCATTTTTAAAGGGATGTGCCCACGATTCGGACACCAAATCACATTTCAGGCCCTTCCCTACTGAAAGATTCCCCTTTGACCAGTTAGAAAGGAAGTTAGGTAAGCACACCAAAGAAAAAGTTGATTCCATACCTCATGCAAGCCATAAAATATGCGTGTCTTCCCTTTCTTCAGCGGAGGCCCTGAACTAGAGCACAAGACAAACATTCTCATGAATCCTTTGGAAAACAGAGATTATGTGTAGGTTTGCCAAATGACCAAAACAGAAACCTGGCCTGCTCCTGTGCCTTTAATAGCAGCTTGATCTGCAGAAATATTTATTTCTAGCATGGAAATAAATATCGTCAGTCAATGTCTGTAGATCAAATGAATATTAAAGGTACAGAGGCAGCGACTAGCAAAGGAGGCAACTACAGCAGTAGCATTCCCCTGCTGCAGTTACTGCATCGCCATTGCCGAGAACATCCCGCAATGGTGATGAGGTCCCCATCCAGAAGGCTTCCCCCCTGCATTCTGCTTAGCTTGTGCAACAGTGACATGCTGTTCAACACAAAACATAATATACTAGTGGTTTGCTTCACAGATGCAACTGGGCACTTGCCAGTCTCGAGTGAGTAACAGCTGCCCCAAGCTGAGCTGAGCTGAGCACCCGCCTCCCCTTCCAGCATAGCCCCATCAGCCCCCTTTACTCAGCGTCAGGAAGTATCAGGTTCTCTTGCAGCTCAGGAAAGCACTGGAAAGAACAACGTGGGGCTATCCCAGCTGCGATGAGCAGGGAGAGAGAGTGCTAGAAAGCCTTCTGACTGCCAGGCCATGGAGCTGATGGCAGCAGACTGTGGTAGGGGGAAGAAGAGAGCCCCTCTTCCTCCTGCTACCACTGGATCCAGGACCAGCCATTCTGCACCTGAGAGGAGAAGAGGACAGGGCCTTTTTCATCAGCCAGATGGGCCCAACTGCCATCTGAAGCAATAGAAATTCCCCATTTTTTAAAGACAGAAGGGACAGAACTATTAGAGAAAAAACACATCTATTTAGGAAAATGTAGAAAGCCCCTCTGAGCCCACTGAATAGATATCAATCAATCAAATAATAATGGTAGGGCAGCAGGGTGAAAGCAAAAAAAAAAAAAGAGGAGGAGGAGGTGAGTGGGTGGATATATTCTTCTTCTCTATTTACAGGGCTGCTTCATCTCACAATACTCTCATGTCAAATAAACAGAAGGAAACTGATGTTGGTACTCACATGGCCAGCAACTTCCTGAGCTCCCCAACTGTGTGTTTGTCAAAAGCATCTCCTGCATCGGTAAACTGAGGAGCACCCTCTTCTTTCTCATTGGCAAAGACCCCTAGGACGAGGCCCTAAAGAAAGTTGGATTGCTTTTTAGATAAGATTCCACAAAACAACTGCAAAAGGGAGGAACCCTTTCTTCAGGAGTAAAATGCTGAATCAGCTAGGCAGACATAGTACATTTGATAGAGAGGACAGCCTAAAGTCTAAAGTGTATGGTTAAGATTAGATACGTTATACCCTTGCAACAGAATTAAGAAGGGTGGAGAAACTTTCTTCAGGTTAATCAAGATTTGTGGACAAAATGTAAAAGAGTGAGTCAATTACAAAATGGGATATTTTAAAATTGAGAGTTGTAACATTTGGACATCAGTGAGATTAATCAGTAGGCACCTTTTATATACCCTTGCAACAGAATTAAGAAGGGTGGAGAAACTTTCTTCAGGTTAAATCAAGATTTGTGGACAAAACGTAAAAGAGTGAGTCAATTACAAAATGGGATATTTTAAAATTGAGAGTTGTAACATTTGGACATCAGTGAGATTAATCAGTAGGCACCTTTTATCAATTTATCAGGCAAGGGAGAGCATCAACACAGTTGTGCTAGTATACTTTCTATAGCAAGTTGAAATGATAGGTCTGAAGGTTGTTTGTTACACAGTCATCCCTCATGAGTTTTTCATATGGTAATAAATTGTGTTAGCACTTTATTTCAAACTGGAGGGATGACCTGAACCACAGCCTACAATTACACAAGTCTACCTACAGCTGTTTAGCAATTCACTGATAAGTAAAAGGGTGAGACAGTGAAGGAACCAGTCAGGAGAACAAAGATACTAACAACCAACTCGTTAATCTTCTGGCCAAAAAACAACCCCTTGTCATTTTTGGTATGTGTGAGGGACTCTCTTCCTTATTCTCACTGAAAAGGTTATCTTGCAGTAAAGCTTGTTACAGAAAGAATGTGCTAATATGTATATAACATGTAAAGAGATTTCAACATATTGCATTATGATATATTCATAATGATCATAATGATCATAATGAGGTGATCTTCAGATTCAGAATAATTACACAGTACAGCCTTGTTGGGTAAGACTAGAGGTTGTTGCTGTTGTACCAGTTGTCCAAATGCAAGGAACTGTGGCTTGTTTCTTTGTTACACTGAGGAGCAGTTAAGCATGCAAGTCTCCATTCCAATATTACTTCACTTCCTGCACTATCTCCATATTACATACTAGGGTAGGCTAGGAGAATAATGGATTGCTTGAACTATAAAATGAATCTGTGGCTTGAGGTCACATCTGAACCAGGATTTTTTTCTAGTTTATAACTTAACCAATGTAATATACTAGCTCTCAGACTCAGAGTCAGTCAGGGCTATACCAAGTAACTATTCTGAATGCATAACTGACTTTCACAGAAACAAACAGTAAACATATTTGGGATACCCTGTATCAACAGTATATTATACAGATACAAATATATCCAAATATCACTACTACTGGCTACTACTGAATTAAACCATATATTCTCTTTGAAAGCAAATGTTAGATCTTTAACTATATAATTGCAGCCATTCTCACTTCTGTTGCTTAAGCTGGATTTTGCATATCCTGCTTCTGTAAACTAAAAGAGCAAGCTCCAGTTACCAGAATGTATGTTATTGCGTCAGCTTGGCCAGTCTCCTCCAGCAATCTTTTCCTCATGTGCAGTTCAGGAGCAAAATCCCGCGCCTCCACCAGGCACACCTATCTGACCCCTGAGATTACAGATGTCCATGGATGGGCATAACATCTGAATAGCGTGTGTAATGTGCATAGGTCCAGACTACATGGTTGATTTCCAAACTGGATGCAGGAGATCAATCATGTTGTTCAAATTGATTCATGTTGGATTGTACATGCACACACCCCATTCAGACATTATGTCTGTATCACTGTTTGGCAGGATGGGCACACTAAGTGGGCAGAGGTAGGACAAGAAGGCAAGAGCCCTATTCACACATTATGTTCAAAGAACATACAATCTATGTATGGTGCATGCATGCATGCATGCGTGCGTGCGTGCGTGTGTGTGTGTGTGTATATATATATATATATATATATATATATATATATATATATGACAATTCTTTACACATTATGTTGAATGCACATCCAGAAGTGCACTTTCCATTTGTACCTGTATTTGAGCAAGTCTGCACCCAAGTTCACTTTTGAAATACATATACAATCAGGTGTAAACACCTGAACATATGTACAGTGTGATATCTTAATAAGACTATTACCTATTCTTTCTTAGTACCATCCTTTGATCCAAACTAGACATTACATAGAGTTAAACAACTATTTCCTCCATATCTATTTCTACAGTAGTCCCTCGCGAACCAGAAGGGTTCCGTTCCTGGTGAGTTCACAGTAGGCGAGACATAGACTTTAATGGGAAACAGGGGGTTAGGGAAATCATGAGAGGGACAGTGCCCAAAAAAATTAAAAAGTAAAAAAAAAAAAATCCCCATGACCCCTCAAAATGACCCCCAACCCCCCAATAACCCCCAAACCCTAAGCAAATGGCAAGCAAATGCCCCTGACCCCCAGAATGACCCCGGAAATTGGCCCCTGAAACCACCGAAAATTTAAAAAAATTGTGCCAAACTGAATCCTTGGGTCACAGTTGGCAAGGGTGGTGAAAATTTTCCAATTGTGGATACTCAAATCAGCAATTGGCAACCCCCCCCCACCCCCCCGCCCGATAGGCGAGGGACGACTGTAATTGTTAATCCAAAGCAGCATGATCAGGTTGCAGATCTGAACTGCGAAATGATCTGAGGAGCTGTGAAGCACATTTCTCAGTCCAAAACTGCCTCCCCAAGCTGCACTTTAACCTGTGGAGAGAAACATATGAAAAGCAACTAGGAGAGGGTGATCTTGGACTGAAAAATGATCAGAGGAGGATGGGGGTAAGCAGTCTTTCCACCGCTGCTCAGACTTGCACCCAGACTACTTTTGGTTTAGGAAAAGAAAAGAGAATTTATGTTTATGGCATGTATCCTGCCCTACTCCTCAAAGCCAAAACAACATCTTTCAAGTCAGATAAAAATATAAGAGGATGATCCAGCCAAAGTTAAGCATTCTTAAGTTCCATTAATTCCAATTTGAGATTTTTAGGCAAATGCTTACTTCTTCCACAGAAACCAGAAACACTTTTAAAAATGCTTCTTAACTTCAGCTGGCCATGCTCATAACACTGCAACATGAATCCCCTGTCTGGTTACATCTACGCATACAATACCTGTTTTTCAGAGAGCGAGAGATCTTAAGCAAGCAGAGGCAATAGCACAAAATTCCCATTCATGCATAGACATAATGTACTTTCTATGCACAGCTATTCACAACTGGGTGCCCCAGAGCCGCTGCAACATGTATTCAAACCCAGATGAAGTCCTGCACACTTTCCACAACATCCCCCTCCCCATTTCACGCACCTTGTTTTTGCCGGCATGACACCTTACCGGACAACTTTTTGTCTCCATGAATAGTTGCCCGTGCTAAGCACTCTCTCTGCAGCCAACTGAGGTGGCTTTATAACAAGGGAGGGTTTGTCCTGCCTCCTCCCAGCACATTCACTTCATTAGTGATAAATAGGGTTGAACTCTGCCCTGTAAAGCAGGGAGTGCAAAAAAACCCGACAAAAAGCACACACCCCAAAAGGGTGTGGACTGATTTGGGCAGTTCCCAAACCGGGTGGCACTGATACCTTGAGGCATATATGACAGAACTTCTATCTTATTTGAACTTATATTGGCCCAAGTGATGGGGGTGTGGGGAGGCCAGGAGGGGCACACTGAATTTCCAAGAAGCGTCTGATTCATGCCAAGGCAGGGGCGTAACTACCATTAGGCAAGGGGAGGCAGCCGTCTTGGGGCCCCACTGCCTCGAGGGGCCCCCCAGAGGCACATCACATGACTCCCCACCCGCCCATGTTGCACCCCCTGTGAATTATGTTGAGTGTCTTGGAGAGCGGCAGGAGCAGAGAGTAAAAAAACTAGATTCAATGTGAACTAGATTTTCACCGTATTCATAATGGGGATGTGAGTGTGAGTGCACTATATACTGTGAAGTGTGTTTGTGTATGTATATCAGCAAGGGGCCCCTTTAAAAATCTTGTCTCTGGGCCCCCTCCAACCTTGCTACGCCCCTGTGCCAAGGCATAAAGGGCCAAAGCTGGCCCACAGCTTGCTCACTGTGATGCCAAAGTCCAGAGATCCAGCCACTAATGCTGAACTGCCCCCATTCATGTCAATAGGGCTATTCATTATAGAAATATTGTTCTTTACTTGACAGTCTACAACCTTCAAATCCAAGACACACATTGACTCCTACACTGCAATGGAACCTATGTAGGGGCATAGCAAAGTCAGAGAGGGCCTGTGTTCAATACATAAACATCCCGCCCCCTTTAATTTTTTTTCACAGTGACCATTTTTATTTTTAAAACTTTTTTTTACTGCCACTGCTGTTGTCACCAGCACCCCTCCTCCTTCTCCTGCCCCTGCTACTCCTCGTCCCCACCACTAGCCAGCTCATACGGCAGTAGTGGGCATGGATTCTCTCCCAGCTCGAACAAGGAAAGAAGCTGAAGAATCCCATACGACTGCATGGCCAGCTACAAAATAGAGGGTAAGCATGCACCCGGATTAGGCATCAGGGTGCCTTGGCGCTTTTCATTTCTTAGCTGGCTTGTAAAGTGCTGACAGGTTCTATGGCTTATCTCCTCATTTGCATGGGGAGAGAAGCCACGGAACACCCCCACCACACACACCACTCTGAACCAGCTACCCTGCAGCGGGCATGAGAAGCAGCAAGGCAGGAGGCAAACAGCAGAAGGGTGCGGGGCAAATGGCAAGTTATTTATTATTATCACATTTATATCCTGCTTTTCCTCCAAGGATCCCAGAGTGGTGTACTACATACTTGAGTTTCTCTTTCACAAGAACCCTGTGAAGTAGGTTAGGCTGAGAGAGAAGTGACTGGCCCAGAGTCGCCCAGCAAGTCTCATGGCTGAATGGGGATTTGAACTCGGGTCTCCCCGGTCCTAGTCCAGCACTCTAACCACTACACCACACTGGCTCATTTGTATGCCACTTGTGTGCAGAGTCTCACTGCCAATTCAATTGTACATGTATTTGTTATTTATATACATTTGTATCTTGCTCTCCTTCCAAGGAGCTCAAGGAAATATTCATGGGGTTGCCGCATTTTAGCCTTGCATCAGGAATCCCCATAGGATGAAAGAGAGGGTGCAGCTTGCCAAAAGGCATTCAGTGAGGGTCATGGCCATGCAGAATATGAATTGGGATGCCTCCACTCAGCACTACATCACACTTCCTCTTCAGCAGACTAGGGGAGGAGCACAATTAATTAATTGACTCCAATTCACAGCTGCTAATAAGTTTGTGGTTTTTTAAAACATTTATATCCTGCTCTTCTTCCAAGGAGCCCAGAGCGGTGTACTACATACTTAAGTTTGTCCTCACGACAACCCTGTGAAGTAGGTTAGGCTGAGAGGGAAGTGACTGGCCCAGAGTCACCCAGCAAGTATCATTGCTGAATGGGAATTTGAACTCGGATCTCTCGGGTCTTAGTCCAGCACTCTAACCACTACACCACACTGGCTCCAAGTTACTGCTAGAGCTATGGGGCACTACACAAACGCACAGGTTTTTGAACTTTTCCCAAAAAACCTGACACTTCAGAAAGAATGCCTTAGGATGTGAGGCTGGGTTTTAGAATACCTTAGTTCAGGCAACCAGTTAAAATGCTGGGGTTGCCTCTGAACATTTGCAGAATACCTTTCTCCTTTGATGAAAAGTAGCTGTTAAATGAATTCTTGCAAGCAGGAGCATCTGTACATATGTGAAAAGCCCACCAAAGAGTACTGTCTCTTTTTTAAAAATCTACATCTTATAGAACAAAGAGGACAAAGACAAGCAACTCTTCTTCCACCCCCATTTATACTTCTTAATTCTGGCAGTTGGCCAAAATAATGCAATTCTGGCCAGGGAAGTGTGTTTTTGACCACGTGAGTTGACTGGCATCTTTATTCGTCTCTCAACTTTAAGGGACGGACTTCCCAGTCAGACACAGCACAGCTTCTACAGCGAAGAAAACTGCCTTGCTAGATCGGATCAAAGGTTCATCGAAGTCCGGCATTCTGACAG
Organism: Hemicordylus capensis; assembly: GCF_027244095.1. NCBI lineage: Eukaryota > Metazoa > Chordata > Lepidosauria > Squamata > Cordylidae > Hemicordylus > Hemicordylus capensis. The sequence goes on from NC_069661.1 coordinate 117,544,366, forward strand.
TGATGATCTTCCCTGTCTGCCTATCCCAAACATCTAGTACAGAGGTACACTGCCTCCGTTCATGGAGGTTCTATATTGTTGTCAAGAATGTGAGCAACCGTGGGACGACTTTTCCTTCTCCATGAAAAAGTCGAAAACTCCTTATTCAAAGCCGATTAAGCCTCAGCACGTTTCTTCTTTTAGGAACACACACGCTATGCCTCCGTTTTGCAAGTCCCTCCCCTCCTTCTCCCGGCATTCCCTTTTGTCCTTTCCTGCTGTGCACCATCATCAAGAGTTTCTCTTATCCTTGTATGGGCCCCCCTCTTGCATTCGCCGTGCATTTTACTGCGCCTTCCTGGCCCCAAACCGTACCTGTTTCCCAGATGTGGTGCTACCGGCCCGGGTGGAGGCACACGAGGAGGCCATGAAAGCGGCGAGATTATTCCTACGGAGGAGGAGCCTCCTCCACACCAGCAGAAGCATGATCGCCTCCGCCCAGCAGCAAACACGGGGGACGAGGGGAAGGCCTCTTGGCTTAAGCCTTCCCCGCCCCTATGATGGAGAATGGCGGCGCGTACCGCTCACTTCATCAGGCAGAGCCGATCACGGCTTGGAGCAGGCGAAAGGAAGAAGTTGGTTGGAGGAGCGAGGCCAAGCAGGAATAGAGACAGATTTCCCTCAGCGAAAGAAGCGGGGAAAGGCATTTTCTCCAAGCAAGCAATGAGCCGCATTCGCCATTCTGCCCAGCGTTGCCAATTTCGAATTCTGCCTACATATTCCCAAAGGAGCAACCGTGTTGCCGCTCAGTTCTGCGCATATTTACCCAGAAGTCCTGCCGTGTTCAATGGGAATTACTCCCAAATAAGTGTTTACAAGGCAGGCTGCAAGACTAGCCTAGGCATACCTTCTTGGGAGAAAGAAAGTATTGTCCAAATCAGTGGGCTGATTGGGACAATACTTTCGGATTCTGACTGGCTATGCTCCTCCATGAATTGGAGAGGAGTGCACCTGCCTTCCCCAACAGTGTGCCATTTCTTAACCGTTTCTGAGAAAGCTTGGACAAAATTTTACAGCCCTCCAACAGTCAACACTGTTAGGGGGCACACCAAGAATGTGTGCCCCCTAATGTCTTTCTCAGACATCCTTATGTCCTCCCATTGGATTTCGATGTGGGGGTTAAAGGAGAAGGGAGAGGTGGCACCACAAAGCCGTTCTGTGAAGGAGTTGCAGGCATAAAGGAGGGAGAAGGAGAGGGCGTTTTAAAGGGAACAGGAGTTTTCTGGGTGGTGGTGGAAGACAAGAGTTGGGAGAGGGAAAGTTGTGGGCAGGGATATAATGGGAAATATGATTGTCGTGTTTTAGATCTCCATTCCTAGTAATTTTGTGGAGAAAATACTGGAGCAGGTCCTCTCTATACAGACAAGTCTCTGGCTTGTCAATTTCGCATCCCTCACCAAAGCTTTATGACAAAACAAGACCTGTTATCATCACATTATGTCCAACACATGTACAATCTGTGCCGTGTGTGCACATGCAGATCTGTATGGACATACATTTGTATGCACATTTTGTGAAACGCCTGTACAAAATAACACTTCTTATCTATACTCTGCATTTGAAGAGGCCTGTACCCAGGTTCACTTTTAAAATGAACACATGTACAGTCATGCACACAAAAACCATGTACATGTGTACAGACTCCTGTATACACGTACAAGATGATGAGGTTACTCCGACATGAGCTGCCTCAGTTAACCCAAGCAGGCAATCGTGTGTGCAATCGTGCCGGGTTGTTTGGCTTCCCCCCAACCTGCCGCCATTTGGGGCAGCAAGCTGGTGGGAAGGAGTGTCTGTGCAGAGCAGAGCGGCTGCTCTATTGAGAGCAGCTGCTCCGCTGCTCGTGTGAGGCACACTGGGAGGCGGGAAAACTTCCTCCTCCCATTCCCAGTTTGGGACTCTGGTACGGCGTATGGGTGTGCAGTGGAGCCCAAGACAGCCACCGCTCATCTGTGGGGAAGGCAGGCAATCTCCTCCTGCTCCCGCCCCCACTCCAGCCTTCCAAAGCTGTGCGGCTAAGGTCATGTGAATAACCCATATACACATCCCCTATGTTCCTTGGGACTAGATACAGAGCTCTGAGGGAGTTGTGGTAGGATTGTACTAAATAAAATATGTCGCTGAGCTGCATTTTGAATGATTGTGGTGATAAGAATTGAAAAGTAATCTGTGAGCCAAACAACACATTACATTGATTGATTAAGTGCCGTCAAGTCAGTGTTGACTCTTAGCGACCACATAGATACTGTAGATTCTCTCCAGAATGATCTGTCTTCAACTTGGCCTTTAAGGTCTCTCAGTGGTGCGTTCATTGCTGTCATAATCGAGTCCACCCACCTTGCTGCTGGTCGTCCTCTTCTTCTCTTTCCTTCAACTTTCCCCAGCATTATGGACTTCTCAAGGGAGCTGGATCTTCGCATAATGTGTCCAAAGTATGATAGTTTGAGCCTGGTCATTTGTGCCTCGAGTTTCCACACTACGTGCAAACATATGAAATGGTAGTTCAAAAAGCCCTTTTATAGTTTGACAAAATACTTCAGGTGAGAGTGATTAAAAGAACGGAGAGGCAGTGTGAGGCAAGGTGCTTAGCTGTTTCCCAACCTACTCTTTTCCTGTTCCAAATTGACCCCCAAGTGACTTTTCCTCTGGGTTTCAGCTGCATCTGAAAAGTAGCTTGGAAGCGGCTGGGGGTAGGAATTTGGTTTGGAAACACAGAAGGCAGGGAAAGGGTTAAGTGTCCCTTCTCCCTTGCTACTTCTCTGCTCCCACTCACCTCCTCTTAAAGCAGCTCAAGTGTGCCATCAAGTTGATTTCGACTCCTGGTGCCCACAGAGCCCTGTGGTTTTCTTTGGTAGAATACAGTAGGGATGTGCATGGTCCGGACCAGCACCGAGGGGGGGGGGTCTACCTTTAAGGGTGGGGGGTTAGAACTTACCCCTCCCGCCACTCTTCCTCCTCCAGCGCTGTAGTTTAAAACAAAGTTTTTGGGGCGGCAGCGTTCCTTGCTGCCGCCCCTGCCCCCTTCGTCGCCTGGAACGCTCCATAATAGCAACAAGCATGCGCGCATGGCGGTGCATGTGACGTAGGCGGCGCACACATGCACGTCGGCAACAGGCGCACGTGCGCCGCTATGCACACATGCGTGTTGCTATTACAGAGTGTTCCAGGTGACGACGGGGGCAGGGGCGGCAGCAAGGAATGCTGCCGCCCCAAAAACTTCGTTTTAAACTACAGCGCCGGAGGGGGAAGAGTGGCGGGAGGGGTAAGTTCTACCCCCTCGCCCTTAAAGGTAGACCCCCCCCTCGGTGCCAGACCGCCGGACTGGTCCGGCTCCGAACCAGTCCGGAGGCCTCCAACATGGCCTCCGGACCAGTTCGTGCACGTCCCTAGAATACAGTAGGGGTTTATCATTGCCTCCTCCCACGCAGTATGAGATGATGCCTTTCACCATCTTCCTATGTCGCTTCTGCCCAATATAGGTACTGCTGCCCGATATAGGTACCGGTGGGGATTCAAACCTGCAACCTTCAACCTTCTGCTTGTAAGGTTCTGCTTGCAACCTTCAAGCATTTCCCTGCTGCGCCACTTAAGGTGACGTCTTGAAGCAGCTACACATTCAGAAAAGGGATGTTAGTGCTACCATTATGTGTATTTGTAAGTAATGTGTGATTTGGCTTGGCTGTTCAAGAGCAACAGCTATGTTGACATTTATTATATCCTTTCGGTGAACACAGGGAAACCTAGCATGGTAGGGGTTTTGCTTGCATTACCTTCTAATGCCAGATGAGCCAGAAAAGCTTTTGCAACACACGAAACATGGCTTGTGCAATGATTACTGCAAAGCTCAAGGATCTGAGAGCAAACAGACTCATAAGCCAACCTATGCTGCTATATTTAGACTGGATTTTGAAAAGGCCAGCTTATCTATAAAACACGGAATACACCAAATTATAGCAGTTTCTTCCTTCCTTCCTCAAATGACACAAATGGCACATATAGGCATGTGGTCATCAATGTAACACAAAGTTACTCTTAAAAGGCAGGACTAATTTCTCTTTAATGTCTCACATGACTACTATGGGCCATCTGGCTCTTCTGCACCGGTGGAAAGGTCCAGCTGCACATTATGAGAAGTGCACAATCAGCGCTTCTGCCCTTGAACTTTTTAAAAATGTAAATATCAGTTGCGGACAGGAAGGATATAGATATAGGTCAGGACTGTGGGGGAAGGGACTTCAGTTCTTTCTTCCGCAGTACCCTCCCTTGTATTGCTTCCCCACCTCGTGGAAAACTCCCACTGGCACCAGTGTTTGGGAAACAAAGAGATGGCAGGGGAAAGCAGCAGAGGTAGTTACTGGGGAAAGACAGAGCAAGCCACCTCCTCTCTTCCACTTGATCTTCAAGAGCTCACAACGGTAGCACACACAGTTCCTGAACTTGTCCTACCCTAATAATAATTGTGCGAACGAGCCTACTTTGTGATATTTACATTGGTCCTAATAAAAGTATTACCCTTCTTTGGCTTTTGATCCACACACCCACACACATGGACTACCATGGCTACATACCAGTTTTATAATAAATTCATATTTTCATGACTTTTAACAAATGTGTTTAATACTGACTCTTCTACATCACTTGTTATTTGACCTCAGATAATTACAAGCATCAGCAAGGGTCTGGTAGGCTACAGTTCCACAGTTTATAATGCCTCAGGCCTCATTAAGCCAAAAGTGTCCCATTTATCCCAATAAAAAAAGATTAAAGCACATACTTATAATATGGTACTTTGCATTTATGTAGCACTGCACTGTCCAAGGGGCTCAGATCACTTCATATACTTACCTTAGTAATCCACACACCAACCATAAAGTAAGTCAGTATTATTACCCCCATATTGGAAATGCAGGGGTGTGCTAAGGTACTTGCCAAATACCATCTAGTGACTCCAGTAGTTCCTGGCAGAAGCAAGTTTTGAAATGAGGACTTCCTGGTTCACTCCTCCTTCTCTTACACATAATGCTCTATTAGCTTTCAAAACAAATCCCTCCTATTGAAATAAAAGGAACATCATGTTGCATAGATCATGCCCACAATCTTTTCATATAGTTAAAATATTAGGGCAATTTACAATAAGGGCAACTTATATTAATCAAGACAGCCAATCACATTAGGTTTTGTCTCTACCTAGTAAATAATCCGCAATCAGGCTTAACAAAATGAGCTTGATAGTTCTTTGTGACCTGGAATCTCTCTCTAGCCCTGGGAATGTCATACTCTGATCAGCGTTTGGGAGGAAGAATGTAGGGACAGAAAAGGGACAGAGAGTAGACAGAATATGGACACAGAGAGCTGGGAGTCTTTTAGCTGGAGCTGACAAAAGCTGAAGTATTCTTGGTGTGCAGTTGCTCACTGGAGATCTGAGGCAGGATTAACCGCTGTGTGGCCTGCTGTAGGAGACTGCTTTCTTGCACTGTGTTTTTGTTCTCAGAATGAATTCCTGTTTAATAAACTGATTCTTTGGTTGCACCATCAAAGGTTTTCCAAACTCTTTCCAAACATGTGTGTAAAGTTATTTTCCTTTCAAATCCAAGAAGCATTTTTCCATTTCTGCAACTCATTAAAACTAGAAAAAATGGTCTCTCCTAAATTTTATAGAGATATTCCGGTACAATAATCAATTTACCTATTAAATGTATCCAGCATCTCTTTAATAAGAGATGCTATGTTGTTTAATAACAACATAGTGAAGTTAACCTGGGTGTCCAAGAAGAAAATTCTCCATTTTAAACTTGAGTTAATGTATGAAATTTTTGGTAAAGACTTATTCCCACCCTCTATCCTCAATCCATGATGGATATTTAGAGCAGAGTTTTTAAAAAGTAATTCCACTAGTTCATTTGAAAGTCTTTCAAGCAGAGAGACCGCTTTCTTGATGAATTTGATGTTAATTGCTAGTTCTGTCAAGGTAAAAGGTTGCATTTTACCATGATCACCCCTTTTCCCTAACATAATTATTCCCAAAGAGTCCATCTTGGAATCAGCAATGCCAAAACTTTGGCGGATAGACTTTCAGGCAAGGTGCAACAGAGATCTCCAGAGCAGCAAAGTGGATCTTGCTGCAGGAAAGATGCACAAGTTTCCCCTTTGCATGTTATCTCGAAGCAGTACAGGGTGTATACCTGAAGTGGCTGATACTCAAGGCCAGGAGGATAAGTGAAAATGTTAATTCCTGCCCATCATCTACCCTTGCAACAATATATTCTCTGGTATGGGTGTGTTTCACACCCCACATTTTTCTTAGTCACAGTCTTTTTGTCCTGTGCTATACAAGTGAGTGTATACTTTTGCTCCATTCACTTGGATAGGGCAGGGGAAAGGGTCTGATACTGGAAAAACCCTCAAAGCGAAAACAATCATCCTCTTGCCCTAGAGCAGGCCTGCTCAACTTATCCCCCCCCCCCAGCTGTTTTTGGACTACAGTTCCCATAATCCCCAGCCACAGTGTCCAATAGCCAGGGATTATGGGAATTGTAGGCCAACTTCTGCAAGAGGGTCGAAGTTGAGCAGCCCTGCCCTAGAGCCTTGGGACAGTAGAGTCGGAGAATGGCAGTCTGTCTATCCTATAGAATGGCAGTCTCAGCTGTGGTGTCTTCTGGAGCAGAGAAAGGAGGCTCTAATTGGGAAACCTTCAAAGACAAAACACAGTTGTCCTTCCCACCTAAAACATAATGGGGCATGGGCTAGATGTGTGTATTATAACACAGTTAAAAGGGAACTTGTGATACTTGGATTCAAAAAGCCACAATAAATACTGTCTAAGAAGCCAAGATAACATGTATACTCAACTAATCCATAAATATTTTAATACTATCACATCTCACAATAGAAAAAAATGTTTAAAAAGGCATTTTGCAACCTATTAATAAAAACTGTTCTTGCCACACCTAATGGTCAATATGTACACCATACAATAAATCTTAAATAGCTTTCATGCTCTCCACCATGCAGCCAAAGTTATAAATAATTATATAACATTACAAGTCTTTCCATGGAAGGGGCGGGGCATAAATCCAAAGCTCTACAATAAAATGAATCGTGTCAGTCACCAAGGTGTGATAAATACCAGAATATATCCAAAGTCCTCCCAGAAAAATTGGCCACTTTTATCTCAGCTAGTATCAGTGGAGAAACTATGCTTGTAGATCCTACTTCTTCTTGGGAGATGTAGGATCTACATGCATAGTTGCTCCATTGATAGATACTAGCTGAGATAAAAGTGGCCAATTTTTCTGGGAGGACTTTGGATATATTTCTGAGAGAACGCTTCTGAAGTCAAACCACTGAAGAAGACCGATTTCAGGTTGAAACATGTCTGGCCGTTGGATTTTATGGAAATTCTATGGACCCTCTCCCTTCAAGAAATGTATTTATCACTCCTTGGTGACTGACACTATTCATTTTATTGTAGAGATTCTATTTTTCCCCCCATGTTTATTATTTATTTATTTATTATTTATTTACTACATTTTCAACCACCTTTCTGCCTTGAAAAGGCACCCAACGGGGTTTACAATATTAAAAGAGGCAAATAACAAATTAATAAAATGTTGTCTCAGGCTGTTGGTCTTTTCAGGAGCTGAGGACAAGAGCTCCCTGGCCTGGGTGCATCCTTTCTTGCCTCCCTCTCAGGGCACAGTGGTCTTTCTATGCTCCTGGAAAGGTGGACAGTGAGGGGGGACTCCATATTTGTTTCTGTTGTCAGATGTGTGTATACCAGGATTACCATACATACAGTTTTGGCTAGGATAGCAGAATTGCTCAAGATTAAAAGACACCAATGAGAAACACTTGTGCATCTATTTGTTACTGCTTCTCATATGGGCAGTGCTCCCACTAAGGGCCAATGACATGTTACATTAAGGATGTGCTATGCAGCTGAGTGTTCCTCCCACCCCTACCCCACCCACACTAAATGGCACGTGCTGAGATGATCAAAATCAAGTCAACCCACCCCATCCCATCCCAGTGGCTGCTTGTTTTCCTTCTGAGGCAAACATGAGGTCCTAATCCAGGTGGAAAATGCTTAAAGGCCCCTCCCCCCCACTACAGCCTGATTTGGATTGTCCATCCCTACCCACCATTTGAATAAGGAAATGACAAATATACAGCTGCATAGCAAGTACTTAAAAAGAACATCCAAGTTCAAGGTTTAGCCTTCAGAAAAAGCTGATGGTACACTCCACAGGACTGTTTTATTTTAGAATGGGAGATCTCATACTTGAATGCTTCCCCATGACAAAAGCTGCTTGCATGTGGAAGGCTAGCTTGACAGGGAGATGGGTTCCAGCTTATAAGTCCTTTTTCCGACATCCTAACCTTGCACATACAGGTTTTTATGTGAAGGAGTATTCAAAAAATCCCATTGCCTACCTGCATTCTGAGATGGTACCATCTCATCAAGGCCATACCATGTGCATTTCTGAATGTTTTGAATCTGCTTGAATTAAATGAGTGCAAGTATACATCAACAATTGTGCATCATTATGCCTGAGGCTAACTTCCTCCCAAGATTGGCTGTAGGATTTTGGGATTCCTTCCAGCAAGAGGAAGGGGAAGGGTCTTCTCACTTTGTGCTAGGCTCCAGGAAAGTTTGGCACAGCATTAGGAAGACTTGCGCTGCTTCCAACCTTCCCAGGAGTTCAATTGAAATGGTGGTGGTGTTGGCTTTGTGAGCCCTCCATGGGCTCTTGGGCCCCAGCATTGACTCAACCAGCCAACCAGTGGTGCTGTCCATAATTTCTCCATAAACCCTCTATAAACCCTTGTCAGTGTTTTGTTCACATCTTTAAAATAGTGCAGATAAACAGTTCATGCAAGTCTCAAACTGGCCAGGTAGCAAACCCGGTGTTTAAGTGTCTAGTACATGATGTCTTCTGCGGTAACATTCACTTCTTCTGTCTTAGTCTTCCGTGTAGGGAAGTGAATCATGCTGATGGCAACTAATAACAAATTCACACCATGAATCGTTGCACTTGCTACGCAAAGCCAAAAAGAGTATTCATACTGTTCTCCCAAGACTACAAACTGGAAGACATTTTCCCGGAAATTGGCAATCCTTTCTGTAAGATTATGCCACTTAACAGCAGCCATAAAGCTAGTCGTTGCCAGTACTGCAAAGCTACCTGCAAGAGAATTTAAAACAAACAAAAAATAAAAAATGTGAATGCAAAATAGTTTACTCTGCTCCCCATTTTTAAATTGATTATTGTCTTGCTTTGTATTGAGTGGCCACCACTCATCCTGGCTTCCTTTAACGTACCAAGGGGGAACTCAGACATTTCCCCTGAAGCAAAATACAAAATGTATGTGGAATAGAAGTGCAAATTCAAAATGCATGTGGAACTCACACATTTTGTCACATGGGAGATATGCAAGTTCTCTCTTTGCACGTTTCATGGAAGCATGAACTATGGAATCAATATCCACTTTTCATTACTTCTCTGAATATTTAAAGTGTTGCACTGAGTAAAGCTAAGTTTGCACCTGTATATCTAGCCCTCAAGAATTGCCACATCCATATGTTGACTTAAGCCCATCCTATACAAACTGCAGCTTCTGTGGCAAAACTGTTCTAGGAGTGGTCAGGCTGCATGTGGGAGAATAAGATGGATTGGATGCTTCCCCCAAAACAAAAATTCCTATTCATAGACAGTATGTCAAAGAAAAGACTAGGTTAGAACTCTACTTCTTGACAACTAGTTTTCTATGAGCAGGAGGGTGTTTGTTGAGGGAACATTCAAATATGCAATCCTCCAACTGCCATTTGAGAGTGGGCCTGAAAAGTCTGAAATGTATTACTTTTCCAAGCAGTTAATTCCATTGACAGGCATTCAGATCTGATGATTGTGAAGTTCTGAAATGGGTTCCCAATACACACAGTATTACATAACATGACACACAGAACCTACAAACATCTACAACAGATGGAAACTGAGTATCATAGTTGGATCTTAAACATGTTTACTCCTGAGTAAATATCATTGGTCCCATGGTTAGGAGGGCATCTTTAACTTTGTTTGTATGTACATATTCACATGCTAGAGGCAGTTTAGAGAAAAACATAGTATCTGCCTATCATTTGTTGACTACTTTTGGTAATGTAGTTGTTAGCAGAAGGTTTTGTGCTTTTTTAAATGTTTACCTGCAATTAAGTTCCACAGGGCTATTCCTGCTGGACCTTTAATAGCCCGATAGGGAACTTTAATTATGTTTAAGATGCAAAATCCCAAACTGACCAGGGCAAAAGAAAATGCCACACAAAGGAAGAGGATAATCACCACATGCAGAGCCGTGTTCAGCTTTTTCACCAGATGAGGAAATACTGACAAGCAAAAAGAAACAACATTGAGTTATCCGTTGCATAAATGTGTTAGGTTACAAGGATGCTATGAGGAGTTTCCATTCAGATTCATTGCAGTTACCTCTTTAGATGTTGTTCCATCTGTTCAGATGATATTATAAAAGCATTAAATGTATCTTCTTCTGCATGATCCCCACTGCATGTTAAGGTCATCTGAGGAGGTCCGTCTCCAGTTACCACCTGTATGTCTGGTGGCAACTCAGAGGTGGGCCTTCTCTGTAGTTGCTCCTGAGCTGTGGAATGCACTCCCTGAAGAAATCCATAATCTGAATGGATTATTGGCCTTCAGGAGAGCCCTCAAAACTGTTTGGCTGGGCCTCCCAGGGTTTTTTAATTGTTCTAAATGTTTTTAATCTGCTGTAACCTGGTTTTCCAGGGTTTTTAAACTGTTTAATGTTTTAACTCTTAATTGTTTTATGGTGTTTTATAATCTCTGTTTTTAACTGTTAATTGATTTTAATTGTTTTGTTTTAATGTAAACTGCCCTGCGCCATTTTTTGGAAGGGCAGTACAGAAATCAAATAAATAAATAAACAAATAATAATTATAATACGATGGGTGTACTTTTTGTTTATCACAGCAGTAATTTTGTTCTTGTACTCTGATGGAATATCAACGTTGGCCATGAACAAGGGAGGAATCTCTTAGTCCCCAACTCATCATGCATTATTTAGGAGTTTGAGTTGTGTATGTATGTCGAGCCTTCTACAGAAATCAGCCATCCTACATTCACTGAATGAGTGAGTGTGTGAGTATTGTGTGCATGTGTTTGGGCGGGGGTGGGTAGATGGGTGGGTAGGAACAGTAGCTTTCTGGCTAGCCACACCCCCTGCACCAACATATCCACCAAGCTATACCCCGCCACCACACCCCACCCCACTCATGCAGCTGTATACACTGTGCTTGTCTGCAAAAGGCTGCAGTAAATGCAGGGAGGAAATTGGCTGCAGTAAATGCAGGGAGGAAGGAGCCGGTGGTCGTGTGGGCGGCCGATCCAGCCACCCAGGACTTCCTGCCTGCTTCGTCCCGCTCTCCCCACAACCCTCCTAGAGGCGAGTCTAACTGATGGTGAGACTCGCCTCATTCAGTGAATGCAGGAGGGTTAATGTCTGAGGAGGGTTCTGCCATGATTTCAGGACTCTGCTTAGACTCTCTTTTTTATTCTGCTGGTAAAAATAGTAATTAAATTCTGCACTAGAGTAATACAAATTCCGTACTAAGCTGAACTCTGTGCTCAATATAAATTAGGCAAACAAAGCATATTTGCACATTTCCTCTCATTTTACACAATTTATTCTGCCATGTTTACCATTTTGCACAATTTGTTCTGATCTTGACAAAGAGAAATGAAGCTATGCAGAGCACTGAACCCTTACTCACTGAAAATCTTATACAGGCATCGTCTGGCTTTCAGATTTCATTGGGTATTGCCATCATATTTTCATCACCATGAGGGCTAGAATCTTTTTTTTTTAAATTAAGCTTAGATTTTCAGAAAACTGGGTTCTGCACCTAATACCATATTCTGATTTATCGGTAGCATACATACAGCCCTGTCTGATTTTATGTGGAATGATTAATGTCGACTCTTTGATTATTATGTACATTTGCAAGATGAGTCTGATGAAATTTGAGATCACCAGTCAGTCACCTATCTCACATGGTTTTTGTGAGTTTAAACGTATGGGAAAATGATGACAGGTATGCTCCTTGAAGGAAGAGTGGGAATATAAATGGAACAAATTATATTAAGGTCCACAAAGGGCAGTTCTTTTCCATGTAGAGGCCCAGTTCACAATCTTCTTCTTATGCTGGTAATCCTCTACCTATGGCAGACAGGGTGTGTGACTGTCTTCTTCACCATGCTCATCATTCAGTATGTGAAACAGGCAATCCCTGCAGATGCCTATATGCATGTTAGTCACAGAACATGATCTTCCCATTTAGAGGTAGAACAATATTTTGGTCTTCCATACTGACTACTTGCCACACAGGTTACAGTGTGTGTGTGTGTGTGTGTGTGTGTGTGTGTGCGTGTGCATGCACTGTAGAAAGAAAGATTGCCAGCCTGACAAGTATGTGAATCAGGCCTCCAAAACAGAAGGGAATTTCCTTCCTTCTGATGGAGATAGCAAAGTGTCTAATTGTATTACTGGTCTTCAAATGGAAGAAAACCACCCTTCAAGAATCTTAATATTATTTGTTATCCCCATATTGCTCCAAGGAGTTCAAGGTGACATACAAATCCTTACCTTTTTATCCTTACAACCTTGTGAGAAAGGTTTGACAGAGGGGCTAGTCCTACGATCAGGAAAAATTGGGCTCGGAAAGCCTAGCCCGATTTTTCCCAATCATAAGAACCACCGGGCTCGGCGGCAAGCCCGGTAGTTCTTGAGCCGCTAACCCGCTCAAGTAACCCACTCAAATAGCCCACCCCTTAGCCTGGGTTTGCGGAGCGAGTGCTCCGCAAACCCGGGCTATCGGATCGTGAGTAGCCGCGGTGCGGCTCTGCGGCGTGGCTACTCATGAGGATACCCCCAGAGGGGAGGTGAAAAGCCGCCTCCCGGCTCTGGGGGTCTCGCCAGCATGCCCTGCGCGCTTGCGGGGGCCAATTGGCCCCCGCTTCCCCCAGCCCCTGCCAGCTCCGTCACGGAGCTGGCAATCGTGTGGGTGGCCGATCCGGCCGCCCAGGGCTCCCTCCTGCTTGTATGCGAGGAGAGTGGGCCTGCTCTCCCCGCACACAGGAAGAAACCAGGCCTCACTGATCGTGAGACACGGTCCAGTGTCTGTGACTAGCTCAAGGTCACCCAGTGGGCTTTGTGACTGAGTGAGCATTTGAACCCAGGTCTTCACATCCTATTAGGCTTGTCCTTTGGGTGGGGTGACCAGGGTAATCATCCGCAGCCCCACAATCCCCCACTCCCCCCTTTCTGCTGCTCCTCACCCCCCCCCCATTCAGTATCAAACTTGCACAGCACTGAGACCTCCTTGTTCAAGCAATGAGAGAGGTGAGTGAACTTCCCAGCACTGCAAAGGCTGGATACTAAATGAGAAGCATGTGTGAACTCTGATTAGGTATCAAGGCGCACATGTGCCTGCCATTTAGTATCCCGCTCCTTAGTGTTGTGTGAGTTGGATAAGGGGGTGGGGGGAGTGGCAACAGCAGAGAAGGAAGCATGTGGGAGATGAGGAATGCCGCTCTCCCCCAGCCTCCCACCTTTCCAGGGACAGCCCCGGCTCTTAGTTTGGTACTCTAGCCACTACACTGCAACTCTACTATGTTTTCCTCTTTATTTATAATTTTGCTGCAGATAAGGTGAAATAATTCACTTTACCAAGGCAGCTATTATTTCCAAATTATGGTATAATTACTGAATACGTAATAGGTGATCTCAAGGGATGGGTTTAGATTCTGAGGATGTGAAATCCCACCAACTCAGTGTTGCAAAATGGTCAAGTACTCAAAATCTAGTCAAACCGCTTCATATTTTAAATACTTAAACCCTGTTTATGACAGACCAGAGAAACCTAATCAAGACCTGGTGATATGAGCAAAAGATCAACTGCTTCTGCTTTGATGATAATGTAATCCATCTTCAGAGGCATTTACAGGACTGTATCCACAGAAACTAAAGTCAGATGAGATTGTTGGCTTCCAGTTTCAAGTAACAATGAATTAGAATGAGTACAGGCCTTATTCTGTGTCTGTTTCCCCCCAAGCCATTAAGCAATGAAAAATAAAATAAAATTCTTAGGCATCAGAATTCAATCAATATTTTAAGAGCCAGGATCACGTGTTGGACAGTAGTAACAACTCACCCTCCCCACTTTTAGTATAGCTTTGAACAATTTTTAACTTATCTAGACTATCAGCCACCTTGACCTTTTTTCCAGCCCTAACACACTTAGTTCAATTCCAGAGTTATTTAGTGGCAACACTGTTTCTTGTTGCTGTTTCCAGTCCTTTTTTGAATTCTATGATGCTTTATTTATACTTTGGGGGGTAATGTTTTCATATTGATTTTATTTCACACATTACTTTGAGTGCATTTTACAGAAGAGGTTACCAGTAAATATATTAATTACAAACACAAGGTTGGCTCATGCACAGAGTAGGAAACTTAATACTTAGACTAGTCCTAAATAATTAAAGACTGCTTTTGATCTTTTGTTAGTACCATATGCAAGGAAGGGATAGGGAAGCCTCAAGCCTCTTTGGCTATCAGAGAGGTTCTTGTCACCTCTTCCTTCTCCAAGACTCCTGCTTTTCTTTCTGACTTCAGCTCCTTAGCCTTCACCTATTTGCCTTTTCTGTGTCCTTTGGCTTCATCTGTCTTTTCTAGCCATGCCCACTCCCTGCCTCCTTGTGAGAATGCCTCCCTCCCCTACACCTTTGGCCAGCCAATAGTGGGAACCAGCCTCCCCTCCATGGCAGGGATTGCTGTTACCCCATAACTCCCTTCTCTATGTATCTCTTCATTCTAATGTATCTCTTCATTCCTCCATCAACTCTAGGGATCTTGGCAAGATAGGGGTAACCCCCCTGCCTGAGCTTCCACATTTTAGCACAAACATTTGGAAAGCCAAATTCTTCACTCACTTTTTATAATAAAAAAAGGCCAGTTAAAACAAACTCCAAACAGCAACAGTTCAGATCTTATAATGAGCATATCGTTAACAGCTGGAATGCATCTACACAATTGGTTCTTATACAGTGTTCTAGAAAGGAATCCAAAGTGTTACTTACTTCTGAATTTGGAACGCCGCCCACCCAACCCGCACTGACGCATTTTGCCACCTCCAAAGAGTCCATAATAGATTTCTCCCATGAATTTTACTAGCTCTGGATCTGTGGCATTGACCAGCTCAGCACCAGTCTTGCAAAGGATTTTTCCAGTCATCCATTTCTGGGTGCCCATTGCAACAAGGATCAAGATAAAAGATGCAAAGCTTAATAAAGCAATCAAAGCAAACAAAGTCTGTTTAAAGCAGCCGGGCATTCTAGTGGCTTGACAAAATCATCTTTCAAGCCTCACAGCAGTAATTATAGACACTGACTCTTTTCCAGGTGCTTTAAAACCCACTAGCAAGATGCTGTTTCTTTCAAAATACATCCTTTTACATGTCATTGTCTTTTTCAGTCTGCAGATTAAAGCATACAGGCAAAAATCAACTCCAGAAGACAGATTTCCTGCAATAATCCACAATAATAACAAAGAGCTTCATCATGCCTCAGGGCTATGGTGCTTGTTGCTGAAAGAGTAACCTCATATCTCTTACAATACTAACGTTTCATCCAAAGGCTCAAATTCTTTACCTGCTTTAAATATTCAAATGACATCCATTTCTCACATGGAAAATGCTTCTCTGGGAGATCGGTTTGTTCAGTTTCTTAAGAAGTCTCTAATAATTGTCTGGAAGCAAATTTGCATGAATATGTTAGAATTTTTCACTGGGACTCAACTGACTATATAACATCAAACAGCCATCTCCCAGTGTTTTCTAAATGTCATTACTGTCATCTCTCCCAAACTGATGATCTTCTGCTTTCTCAGACTATTAATTGAAATAAATAAATAATAATTCTGGATGCTTGGGCTTGCTGTTAGAGAAATCTTCTGGGCATAAAGGAGGTGTAAATTGGTTGCAGCTTGGACAAACACATGTTAGTTTACTGTAATTCACTACTGCACTAAGCATCCTTTTTGGAAATGCAAAAAGACTTTCTCATAAGGCCTTTGTATATTTTGCCAGCTAAAGATGTTTGCTTAATTGGCATTGTTGGCTGGTGGCTATTAGCATTCCGATATCATTAATGTATTATTATTAAAAATATTTATACACCATTTTTCAACACTCAAAGTGGTTTACATAGCACAAGAAAACAGAAAATGATTCCTTGTCCCGAAATGATTGAAAATCTTTAAACAAAA
Organism: Hemicordylus capensis; assembly: GCF_027244095.1. Lineage (NCBI taxonomy): Eukaryota > Metazoa > Chordata > Lepidosauria > Squamata > Cordylidae > Hemicordylus > Hemicordylus capensis. Next base: position 117,560,761 of record NC_069661.1, read on the forward strand.
CAAATAGTTCTAAAAACAGAACTAATGGAACGTATTTTCTGCTTCTTTTAACATGGAGCATTCCCAGATGGAGCTTTTAGTTTGCTTCTCCACCAGAATGGAACGTGTGCGTTCGCACATCAGCCAGATTTGTGTCAAAGTCTATGCAAGATATTGGGGAGCACTTCACACATGGTTCAGGTTTTTCATTGCACGTTACAGCCTAGCCCAGTTTTTGTCGGGGGTTAAAAAGTCCACTTTTTGCGTCGGGGTTTTTCAGCAAATTCGAACTCATAGTAAAGCCTTGCAGCAAACCTGCGGTAAAGCCTACTGTATGGGAAAGCTCATGGTGACTCTTACCTAGGACCAGTGGCAGCACCATTAAAAAACTGAAGGGAGGCACAGAAAGGACAAAGTCAGTGCCAGATTTAGGCACAAGCTCAGTAAGCTACAGCTTAGGCCTCACATTATGAGGGGCCTCTGAATAAAAATAAGTTGTTCTAGTAATAACTAATCAGCCTACTTTCCTTTCACTATCTCTACATCTGGACTAAATTTGGTGCAAATCAAGGTACAAAAGTTAGATCTCTTGTGCCTCAAATGTTCATGTTCATGACCATGTTGGATCAGGGTGGATGTCATAATTACAACTGCACCATTGAGGTGTCACTGTGTGTTACTCACTTACAGCTGTCCCAAATTTGGTTCAAATTGGTTAAACAGTCCACAAGTTAGTGCACTTGCACCTCAAATGTTTATGCATCTGCCATCTTGGATTGGGGTGGGTGACATAATCACAAACTACACCACTGGAGCATCCCTATGTGTCCATCCAGCTGTAGACAATTTGGTTCCAATCAGTTAGACTGTCCACAAGTTAGTGCACTTGCTCAAAAGTTTACATGTCAGCTATCTTGAATTGGGGTGGATGACCTCATCACAATCTTTGCTGTTGAGGTGTCCCTATGTGTCCCTACAGCTGTAGCAAATTTGATTCAAATCAGTTAAGTGGTTCACAGATTAGCTCACTTGCACCTCAAATGTTTACATGTCCATCATCTTGAATCAGGGTGGATGACATCATCACAAACTACACCGTTGAGGTGTCCCTGTGTGTCATTCACTACAACTGTACCTAATTTGGTTCAAATCAGTTAGATAGTCCACAAGTTAGCCCACTCGTGCCTCAAACATTCACACATCTGCCATCTTGGATTGGGGTAGATGACATCATCACAAACTATGCCATTGAGGTGTCCCTATGTGTCCCTATAGCTGCAGCAAATTTGATTCGAATCAGTTAAGTGGTTCACAAATTAGCTCACTTGCGCCTCAAAAGTTAATGCATCCACCATCTTGAAACAGTGTGGATTACATCATCACAAACTATGTCACTGAGGTGTCCCTGTGTGTCACTCACTGCAACAATACCCAATTTGGTTCAAATGAGTTAGGCAGTCCACAAATTAACCTGCTTGCACCTCAGATGTTCATGTGGCCACCATTTTGATTTGGAGTGGATGACATCATCACACACCAAGCCATTAAGTGGCCAATGTAACTCTAATTTTCAAAAAGGGATCGGGGGGGGGGGGAATCAGGGAAATTACAGACTGGTCAGCTTAACTTCAGTGCTGGGTAAATTGATGGAAAGCATACTTAAGGACAAAATTGTTAAGCATATAGAAGAAAAGGCCTTGTTGAAGGAGAACCAGCATGGCTTCTTCAAAAGTAAGTCTTGCCTCACTAACCTTTTGGAGTTCTTTGAGAGTGTCAACAGGCATGTGGATAAAGGCGATCCGGTTGACAAAGTATACTTGGACTTCCCAAAAGCTTTTGATAAAGTCCCCCACCAAAGGCTCTTGAGTAAACTAAGCAGTCATGGAATAAGGGGACAGGTTAATGTATGGATTGGTAACTGGTTGAAGAACAGGAAACAGAGAGTAGGAATAAAAGGACAGTTTTTGCAATGGAGGTAGGTAGAAAGTGGGGTCCCCCAGGGATCGGTACTGGGACTAGTGCTCTTTAACTTGTTCATAAAAAATCTAGAAGTTGGGGTGAGCAGCGAAGTGGCCAAATTTGCAGATTACACTAAACTATTTAGGATAGTGAAATCAACAACGGATTGTGAAGAACTCCAAAAAGAACTCTCCAAACTGGAGTAGGGGGTGGGCACCAAATGGCAAATGCAGTTCAATGTAAGCAAGTGTAAAATAGATGCACATTGGGGCAAAAAACATCAACTTCACATACACGCTGATGGGATCTGAGCTGTTGGTGACTGATCAGGAGAGAGATCTTGGAGTTGTGGTGGACAGCTCATTGAAAGTGTCATCTCAGTGCACGGCAGCTGTGAAAAAGGCTAATTCTATGCTAGGAATCATTAGGAAGGGGACTGAAAATAAAAATGCTAATATTATAATGCCCTTATACAAATATATGGTGCAGCCACATCTGGAGTACTGTGTACAGCTTTGGTCACCGTATCTTAAGAAGGATATTGTAGAACTGGAAAATGTGCAGAAGAAGGCAACCAAAATGATTAGGGGGCTGGAGCACCTAGCTTATGAGGCTAGGCTACAGTATTTGGGGCTCTACCTTTGAAAAGGCAACTAAGGGGAGACATGATCGAAGTGTATAAAATTATGCATGGAGTGGAGAGGGTGGACAGAGAGAAAATTTTCTCCCTCTCTTGCAAGACTAGAATCAGGGGTCACCCCATGAAACTGGAGGTCGGAAAATTTAGGACTGACAAGAGGAAGTACTTTTTCACACAACACATAATTAATCTATGGAATTCCTTGCCATGTGATGTGGTGATGGCCACCAGCTTGGATGGCTTTAAAAGGGGCTTAGACAGATTCATGGTGGACAGATCTATCAATGGCTACTAGTTTGGTGGCTGTGGGCCATCTCCAGCCTCAGAGGCATGATGCCTCTCAATACCAGTTGCAGGGGAGCAACAGCAGGAGAGAGGGCATGCACATACCTCTTGCCTGTGGGCTCCCCAGAGGCATCTGGTGGGTCACTGTGTAAAATGCTGGACTAGATGTGCCTGATCCAGCAGGGCTGTTCTTATGATCTTCTATGCAGGACAGTGAGCAAAACCGACTTTGTGGGCAGAGTCTCCACATCGGTAAAATTGGTAGCTCATCCTTTCTTATGCTGCCATTTTCTGGGGCAGTGCCATATGAGAAGATTGGGTTTGGAAAGATTTAGCCTGAACAGCCTGGATTTCAGCAGGTGGGTTTTGCAAAGAGAGCAATTTGTCACAGTGAAAAGCATTTTCTACCCTCCTAGCCATCTCTATAACTTTATCCAAGGTAAGTTTAAACTCCAGTAGCAGTTTTCCATGCAGTTCGGAGCAGTTTGTTTCCCTAACACTCTGATCTCTTATCATTTCATCAGTAAGTTTGGCAAACTCACGGGTTACACTGAAGGCATGCAATGCTGTGATAAACTGATTGACAGATTCACCAGGCAGTTGGGATCTAGAATAGAACTTGTTACATTCAGCAATCACATTCAAAGTAGAGTTGAAACGATCATCTAAGGCTTGAAGAGCAGCTTCATAAGAATTGGCATCCCATTCCAAGTTGGCAGGAAAGGGCAAATGGTTATATATTTTTTGGCTTTCAGGGTCCAGGCAGTAAAGCAATATAGCTTTCTGCTTTGCTGGAGTAAAACCAAGGTTCTGATTAGTAAGGAAGTAATTGCAGAAATAGAATCTCCATTGTTTCCTGGGAAGAGCAGGTTCTCCTTGTTGGAGATGGATTTCCAGTTCATCGACCTTTTGCACCAGCTAACTGAATGACCACTAGGGGGCACTGGGAATAGAGATAGTGAGTAAGGGTCTCCCTAACTGTTCTACCGGCCTCTACTCGATAACCCATGATATGACTCTTCAGGTATTTTCTGTGCTGAGTCAGAATCCCTTCCTTTCCTTTTAGAGAGCAGATGGAAACATCTATCTCACCCTACCTATTCATTATGTAGTTCTATAGATTAGGGTTAGGTCTTTCCTATCCAAAGTGTACTTCACCAATACATGCTTAGTATTTAGTTCTACAAGAATTTCCATGTGTCTTCTATAATTAGCTGCAACAACTAAACTCTGCAATTACTCTTTGAGCCGGGTCTCTCAATCAGTGAGACCCGGTTTTGGAGAATGAGCGGGGAGAGTGGGCTAAGCCTGCACACTCCCTGCCAATGAGCAGGGCGGGAGCCCTGGGCAGCCAGATCGGCCAGCCACATGATTGCCAGCTCTGTGACAGAGCCAGCGGGGACTGGGGGGAGCGGGGGCCAATTGGCCCCCGGAAGCTCCAGCATGCCCTGCATGAGTGTGCAAGGCATGCTGGCGAGACCCTCAAAGCCGGGAGGCAGCTTTCCGCCTCCCCTCCAGGGGTCTCCTCATTGAGTAGCCACGGCACGGAGCCACACTGAGACTACTCACAAACCCCCCCCCCGAGTTTTAGGGGAGGGGTACTTAGGCGGGTTAACCACCTAGGAGCCACCTGGCTTGCCTGCGAGCCCGGTGGCTCCCACGATCAGGCAAAATCAGGCTAGTCTCCCCTAGCCCAATTTTGCCTGATCGTGGGAATAGCCCCTTTAAATGGAGTGGGTAGCTTCTTTAGTGCTCTGCTAATTAACTGAGGGATAAAAATTACAACCCCCAACACTCCTTGGGTGGACAAGAAAAAAAAAAAAGGTGGTGGTGGTGGGGGGGGGGGATGCTGCAGTGGGCATCCAGTGAACAACAGAGTCCAGGATTGTTAGGACGAAAGTACCTTCAGGAGTTGTGCAGGTCAGGAAGCTGGGAGAAACAATCAGCAGTAGCAATGGTAGAAAGCAGTGCTGGAAAGTAGGCTCAGTGAGGCAATGAAATGAGGTTGCAGGAACATCCACAAGCTTTGCAGGCTCACAAGCTTATTGAGTGTGAATTGAACACTTTACAGGTAATTGAAGCTGTCAGCTGAGCCAGAAGTTACCATTCCATGAGGCAGGGTGAGGCATCACCTCGGGCAGCAGATTCTTGGGGCACCAGCAAGGTGGCGGGATGTCCTCATGCAACCTACTTTTAGGTGAGTTTGCCTACTGAAATGGCAGCACTCGAGCTGCCACTGAGCTGAACTGTTCATTTCAAGTTTGACCTTCAAAATCTACCTCTCTGGGTGGCTGATGCTTTGCACCATCTTGCGCTGTTGGCTGAATAATGACAATGAAGGCATTCCAAGCTAGGATATAGATACCACAGACCAGAATCTCCTGATTCTAGGAGTCAGGGAGGCAGAAAAGCCAATCCCACACTACTGTCGTCTCTATAGTTCCAAGGCCTGCTGCACACCTGTGAGGAGATCTACACACAGGTTGCACCTCACCTTAAGGGAAGAGTGAGAGCACTACAGAAAGTAAAGGTACCCTGTTTATTTTGCTTTGCCAGTTCATTACCAGTGAGAAGTGGGTCACACCTTGTCTGATTGAATCTTTTTACTATTTGATCCAATATAATTTGTACATCTGTATTGCTCTGCCCTTTGACCTCTGCTTGTGTAAATAAACAAACTAAAACATTCCTATAGTATGCTCTAGAAACATCAGCTAACCATCATTACCTTTTCACAGTCAACAAAATTCTGTGCAGGATGCTCATCTCTGACACATGATAGCATTTTCATTAATCCATGTCCTCTTCCTCCTCTTTCTCTTTGCTCCTTTTGAAACAGATTATTTCTTCTACTAGTAGACATGAAGCCCGTTACATTAACGGGCGCTAGAAGAGTTGTGTAGAAATGTTTGCAAGAACAGTCTTTCTTCAAGGGCAAGGTGGGACTGGGTGGGCCGAGTCGCGCTGTGTCTCCGGAGCCATGAGCGCGTCTCCACCGGGTTCGGCCTGCCATGTGGGGCTCCACCCTGCTTCTCCCCTTCTGACCCCCACCGGCCTTGGAGTACAAACCATTTCCTCCTCCACCTTCAGGCCTGAACCTCGACCCCAGAACCTGTCTCCTTTGCGGGCTGCAGCTCAGCTTCTGTGTGGCTTTTATGATGGCTCGCAAGAGCAGGTGCTGAGCCCGGCGGCGGGCAGTGGCGAGGCGGTGTCGGAGGCGCTGTGGTGCGGGGCTTTGCCCACCACCTGTCCTCCTCCGCCATTTTCCGTCCCAGCCCTCTGTTCTCCTTCTCGGCTCCCTTCCCACCATTTTCGGGAGCCCCGTCCTCTCCTTCCCTCGTCCTCCTCTTCCTTTGACCCTCCAAAGGGCAGCGGGGCTTCGCCCACCGCCCGTCCTCCTCCGTCCTCCTCCTCAGCTCCCTCCCTGCCATTTTCGGGAGCCCCGTCCTCCTCTTCCCTCGTCCTCCGTTTCAGTTGTTGCCTTCGTTCCAGCTGTTACCAGGCAGCATATTGGAATTCTTGCAGAATCTCATGAGAGTTCCAGCACGCCACGCATGCTCAGAACACCCGCAAGAGACACGGACGCAGGTACCTTAGGGTTTTATTATATAGGATAAATCATCTATAGGCCCCACCACCACCACCACCACTGTTTGGAATACATTATCATAGAAGATCTGGCCTGTTACATCTCTCTTGGTTCAGTTTGTTTTTTAAAAGCTCAAGTCTTTTGTTTTAGTTGGCAAATTCTTAATTACATCTTTTTTGTGTCTGCCTCCATTTATTTAATTTCCCTCACCTTTTAAGGATGTATTTCAGTTAATCAGATGGCAATGCCTTGTTTTGTTTTTATGGGGTTGTTGTTTTTTGGTCAATTTCCCTGTTATTTAGCATACTCTCCAAATCACATACAGCAACATTTAGTATCTGAATTGGCAGTTACGAAAGGAGGCATGATGGAAGCAAAGCAGTGTAGTGGCATTTTGTGTCATGTGCATGCATGCACATGCATGTGGAGCAGAGTCAAGATTGCAATGGGCTCCCATGTAGACATTTAACTTCTGGTGCCCCAAGGGAAGGGGCCACAAATGGAAGAGATATAAACAGGGACAATATGTTACCAGGGCAAGAAAACAGGGACAGTTGTGGCACATGATAATAAATATCACTAAATTTTAATGACTCTCCTGTAGAGTTCTGTGAATCTAGGACATTCTTTCAGAAGCACTTGTTTTATTTTGTAGAGCTCTGATGTTGAATAAGACAGACATTCCCTTTAAAATATTGGCAATCCTTTCTACATGGAAAATCCCCCTTTAAACCAGCAACTGAGGCTGCTTCTGTCAGTCAGCGCCAGCGCAGGAAAGGAAGCCGAAGCGATTGGTCGCTCTTTCTTGCCGTAGCACCTTTCCTTGCGGTCCGGCTAGGAGGCGGAGCAGCCAAGCCAAATCCCTCGCAGATCGCAGAAGGCGAGAGGGGAAGCCTCTCCAATCAGCTAGACATCGCCATGGCTGCGGTGGAGGTGCATCGTGTGCTCGTCTACGGCGGCAGAGGAGCCCTGGGCTCCAAATGTGTGCAGCATTTCCGAGCCAAGAACTGGGTAAACCTTGTTTCTAGCAGGCTTGGGAAGCAATCCTCCGGATGTTACTTCTGCGGCTCTGCTGTGTTTAGGAGGCGTGCAACAACCAGGCTGCTCTGCATTCACTCGTTCCTGTAAAGGGCTTTACTTTTTTCTGCTGCTAACTCTTGTCTAATGGGTGTGTGAGCGAGGCGTACAAAAGCAATTCTGATGCATTTTGTGGGAATCAAGAGGGGAATCAAGTGGCCGCCAGCCTGGTGGACTATAGAAGACCCTGCTGAAATGCTTGTTCTGACAGGGATTCTCTGCCTGGCCTTGGCCAAATCGCTTTCGTACAGTTTCAGCCTCCCCGTTTTTGAGGTTAGACTAAAGATTGTGGATTTTGCAAAAGAAGTAATAACAATACAAGTGAGAACCAGCAAATAATTGCTTGGTGAATTAGGTCGGCAGGGAATGGAAAGGACCTATTCCTTGCCTTCTCTGCCTGCTTTCCTCTCCACTGCCCACCCCACGCAACAAAGAGGGAGAGAAAAGTTATTTTGTCCTTGGCCAGGTTCCATCTTGCATAATCAAACACGATTGCTGGGCTTGGGTCCTACCTGTACAGGGAGGTGTGAACTGTGTGCCAGCGGAATATGCTGCTTACTTGCAACATGTGCAGAGGAAAACTGCAACGGGAAGGAAAGGAAAACTGAGTGACCCTTCTTCTCTCCTGCCTCCATGTTTGAAATGTATTTGAAAAGATCTTTCCCCCTTTTTAATAAAAACCAAAGGTTGCTTTTTAAAATAATGCTAAAAATAAATAAATCTTTTGTTTTATCAGTGGGTGGCCAGCATTGACTTAGCAGAAAATGATGAGGCGAATGCCAATATTGTTGTGGAAGTGAGTGATTCCTTCATTCAACAAGCAGATCAGGTAACCTGCTTTCTTCTTGTCTTAAAAACTCTTTGGTATTGTTTGGAGAAATTAAAATGAAATCAAAGAGATGTTAGGGTAACTTCTGGATTTTTAAACATAGATGAGTTACCTAAAAAACTTCTCATATATGAAAAATTTTCTTCCTCTTGAATAGGGTTTTCAGTATGACAGACAGAAATTCATCTCTATACTGGAATTTACTACATTGGTTGAATTTCTGCCTGTCATGTAGCTGTTAAAGGCACAGTGTCAATGTCGGGGGAAAGGCAGTAATCCTACTCCTGAGATATACCTAGGTCATCTCCGGCTGTTGTCAGGATATACCTGTCATATCTCCAGTCCTGGCTTGTCCATCCCTTCCCATATAGGACTGTCATCATACATCGCTGAACCTGTGCACTTCTTTTAATGTAAAAAGTAGGATCTTCACTCCTTGCTTTGTACGTGAAAGGGGCAGATATGTGAACAAACAAACATGGTTGCCTTTGCTTGGCTCTTGACTCTCAATGAGGCGGTAAACCTGTTTGCGCTGTACCACTTCAGATTTCAGGTTGTGGCTCACAGGACTGCATGCTCCTACATACAAAAAATGCCAACATAATAAAAACAAGGTGCTTGATATTGAAGAAGAATTCTAGCCTAGCTTCTTACTGACACACTAGTTTTCTGTATGCAGGGAGAAATATATGAGCTTTCTGCCATGTGGGAAAGGCAGACTACACGTGAGCACTGTAAGATATTCCCCTTAGGGGATGGGGCCACTCTGGGAAGAGCATCTTCATGCTTGCATGGAGAAGGTTTCAAGTTCACTCCCTGGCTCCCTCCAAGATAGGGCTGGGAGAAACTCCGGCCTTTGGCTGGTAATTCTGGGAGTTGTAGTCAACAACATCTGGGAATCCATGTTAGAGGGAACAGTGGTACCAATGGTCTGACTTGGTATATGGTAGCTTCTTGTGTGAGCCCTTGCCTGGATCTGAAGTGGTACAGTCCTGATACTGTTTGACTACTTGGATAAGAACTAAGTTTAAAGGAGTCAGAGTCTGGATGGGCTGGTTCAGATGGTACTTCAACCAGCCCCCTTCAGTCTCATGGAGGAGGAGTGTGAGAACAATGCAGAACAGCAATACAATCTTTGGGAGACATCTCCCCCACCACCTGGTGCACCATTGCTTAATTGTACAATATTGCCTAATTGTACATCACCGCCTTGTGTGCCTAATTGCCAAATATGAAATAGTATTTGAACCATGCATGGAAGGGAAATTTGGTTGACAACCCCCCCCCCCGCCCGCCTGCCCCTGAGGTGACAGCATACTGGGTGGTTGGAAACGTGCATATCCACGCTTCTACCCAATGCAATTAAAAGAGGCCAATTGGCCCAACTTTTACAATTTTTGCAGTTATTAAGCTCTTCACTTTTGTGTATTTAAAGGTGACGGAAGATGTTGGAAAACTCCTGGGCGAGAAGAAGGTTGACGCTATCCTTTGTGTAGCTGGTGGATGGGCTGGAGGCAGTGCAAAAGCAAAATGTACGTTGAAAACTGATGAATGTGGTTGAAGAAATTCTTTCTTCTTTGTCTTATGAGAGATTTCAGAACAGTCTCTTTCTTTTGGTATGGAAATTAAAATAGCAGCTCTGTTTAACCTATCTGAATTTTTATGGGAGTTGGATAAATTTTACGCCTGTTGGCTGTTCACATCTTGTTAATGGTCATTTATTAAATTATTTTAAGGTATACACTTAAGATCTTTTAAGCAGTACAGGTGGACCAAAGCACATGTGGTCTCAGCAACTGCATTTTTGTGTCTCCATAGTTGGGCTATTGAGACCCAACCTTGGCATACATGGATGAGGAAAAGGTTAAGAACCACATATCCGTGGTTCCTAGGTGGCTGGAAATTACCTCTGAGGTTATTTTGAAGAAAGGAGCCATTTTGTGGTTCATTTGTGCTTAAAACACACATTTCCCCCCCTGAAATTTTATGTGTGAAAAAATCAGCAAAATCCAGTGTTTGGGTGGCATTGCATTTGGCACTTTCTTTCCCTGATTTCCACCATTTAAAAACTGTTTTCAAACATTTTTTGCCCTGCAGGAATCTAATCCCACCCCACCCCCGTCATAGCTTTAATGCCCCGGTATCCATGGTTTTATTACCTGTGGAAATCGACAGAAATTGAATCTCAGTGGATAACGGGGTCTACGTGTAGTGGCCAACTGGCAGTCTGTAGGCCCAAAGCCAGTGTTTTTCCTGACCATCAACCCTACTGTTTTTTAAATTAGGCATGATAAAACACTGGCCTACAATTTCACTTATAAGCAAAAGAAAAATGTTTTAAAATGGTAAGGTATATAGACATTCCACACTGCAGTGCTTTGGGTCTTGCATGTAACATGTATATCATGTGTAAATGTGCATATTGGTGCGTAGTGTTATGCTTGAGCCCATGAACTCTGTAACTCGGAAACCTTTAAGTGGCACCAACATTATCATGTAGCCTGACCAGTTGGTGGGCTGGGGGCATTCAGTTTGTGTGACAAAATGCTGAAACACTATCTGGTGTGGCCTTCCAAGTTACAGAAGTTGGCCTGACCGGAAGCTTTAAAATGCAAGAATGTGAATGCAAAAAGTACATGTATTTACAAACACATGTGCCATACCCTTGTCAGAGACCCATGCTTGATGAGTGGCAAATCTATGCATTTGTTACTGTTATTTCCCCAACCACCTGATCTGCCCCTTAAGATAACTGAGATTGTAAATGGGGCCTGAGCAATACCAGTAAATGCAATACAGTTGTTTCTCCTTGTAATTATGGAGAATGGTGTACAAGAGCCCAAGATCTGTAATAGGCTTAGAGTTCTCCCCAGAATGCAAGTCAGGCACAGTTAGGATTTTAAAAATGACTACTGGGAAATACCACCTGAGATTTGTAATGCATTGGGTGAAATGTTTATTTGTTTATCGTATGTATATACTGCCATCTCTCTCTCTATATATATATATCTAGGCAGTGTACATAATCCAAGTTACAATAGAAAAATAAAATAAAATAAAACAGATTCACAGAATAAAAACAATTCACAGAGTAAAACAATTAAACAGCTTAAAATTCGTTTTAATAAAAAGCCTGAGAAGTGTCTTAAGGGTCTTTTTAAACGCAATCACCTCCTGAATGTTGACTTCCTCTGTGTAGTAACATCCACAGGATCATTCAGGAGAGTTTTTGAGTACCTAAACCAGCTGCAGCTTATTGGGCTACTTTATGTGGGGAATTTTAAAGCAACTGAATCATTCCCCAATCTGTTAGCTTCCCCAACATTACTTGGGTGGTGATTCTCAGCAGAATAGAGTTTTGAAGCCTTTGTGTTTGCCAATTTTGCCCAGTTAACATCATCAGAGACAGCTGGTGAAAACCTCTTTCCCCCCAGTTTCACAGCACATTTTCTCTTCATACTAGCAGTATCCTATTCTGTTTGGCATTTAAAGGGATCAAAGCCCCCTAGAAAAATAAAACCGCTGTTTCTACTGGTTTGGTGGTTGTTCTTTATTAAATTCCAGGAAGCCAGTAAATTGTGTCTGAAATAAAACCCAGACTTTTACATAATACCCCAAAATACTTCCCAGTGGCCAGCACTGCACACATAAAAGACTTCAGAGCAGACTGCTAACCTTACTTATATTTAAAAAACAAACCAGAAAAGATTGTCCTTCAAAGAACTGGTCTTTCACTCGTAGGTCTGAACCACCCATGTAATATCCCTGAAATGAAATAATAATAATAATAATAATAATAATAATAATAATAATAATAATAATAATAATAATAATAAATAATATCAGTGTTCAAATGAGAGCCAGCGTGGTGTAGTGGTTAGAGTGCTGGACTAGGGCTGGGGAGACCTGAGTTCAAATCCCCATTCAGCCGTGAAACTAGCTGGGTGACTCTAGGCCAGTCACTTCTCTCTCAGCTTAACCTACTTCACAGGGTTGTTGTGAAAGAGAAACTCAAGCATGTAGTACACCGCTCTGGGCTCCTTGGAGGAAGAGCGGGATATAAATGTAATAAATAAATAAATAATACATGCTGCAAGCATGAAGAGAGACTTTTCGTAGCTGGAAGGCTGAAGTGCCCCAACATGAGTGGTGGCCCACAAAAGGGGCTTTTCAGTGTGGTGTCCCATTTGTGGAGCTCATAAGAACATAAGAACAGCCCTGCTGGATCAGGCTCAAGGCCCATCTAGTCCAGCATCCTGTTTTGCACAGTGGCCCACCAGATGCCGCTGGAAGCCACAGGCAGGAGTTGAGGGCGTGCCCTCTCTCCTGCCATTACTCCCCTGCAACTGGTACTCAGAGGCACACCCTTGAGGCTGGAGGTGGCCCACAGCCCTCTGACTAGTAGCCATTGATAGACCTCTCCTCCATGAAGTCATCCAAACCCCTCTTAAAGCCATCCAGGTTGTTGACCGTCACCACATCCTGTGGCAGAGAGTTCCACAAGTGGATCACGCATTGTGTGAAAAAGTACTTCTGTTTGTTGGTCCTAGACCTCCTGGCAATCAATTTCATGGAGTGACCCCTGGTTCTAGTATTGTGTGAGAGGGAAAAGAATCTCTCTCTCTCCACTTTCTCCACGCCATGCATGATTTTATAGACCTCTATCGTTTCCCCGCAGTCGTCTTTTGTTCTAAACTAAAAAGCCCCAGGTGTTGTAGTCTTGCCTCATAAGAAAGGTGCTCTAGGCCCCTGATCATCTTGGTTGCCCTCTTCTGTACCTTCTCCAGTTCAACAATGTCCTTTTTAAGATGTGGTGACCAGAATTATACGCAGTACTCCAAATGTGGTCACACCATAGTTTTGTATAAGGGCATTATAATGTTAGCCGTTTTATTTTCAATCCCCTTCCTAATGATCCCTAGCATGGAATTTGCCTTTTTCACAGCTGCTGCACATTGAATAGACACTTTCAACGAGCTGTCAACCACAACCCCAAGATCCCTTTCCTGGTCCGTCACCGACAGCTCAGATCCCATCAGCATATACTTGAAGCTGGGGTTTTTTGTCCCAATGTGCATCACTTTACACTTGCTAACATTGAACCGCATTTGCCATTTTGTCGCCCACTCCCCCAGTTTGGAGAGATCCTTTTGGAGCTGCTCACAATCCGTTTTGGATTTCACTACCCGGAAGAGTTTGGTATCATCTGCAAATTTGGCCACCTCGCTGCTTACCCCTGCTTCTAGATCATTTATGAATAAATTAAAAAGCACTGGTCCCAGTACAGATCCCTGGGGGACCCGACTTCTTACTTCCCTCCATTGTGAAAACTCTCCATTTATACCTACCCTCTGTTTTCTGTCTTTTAACCAGTTAGCAATCCACACATGTACTTGTCCCTTTATTCCATGACAGCTAAGTTTCCTCAGGAGTCTTTGATGAGGAACTTTGTCAAAAGCTTTTTGGAAGTCCAGGTAGACTATGTCAACTGGATCACCTTTATCCACATACTTGTTGACACTCTCAAAGAAGTCCAAAAGGTTGGTGAGGCAAGATTTACCTTTGCGGAAGCCATGCTGGCTCACTCCCAGCAGGGCCTGTTCTTCTAGGTGCTTTACAATTTTATCCTTGAGGATGCTTTCCATCAATTTGCTTGGAACGGACGTTAGGCTAACCGGCCTGTAATTTCCCGGATCGCCCCTGGATCCCTTTTTGAAAATCGGTGTTATAGAGCTCCCTCTAGAGAGGCTCATCTGACAGCTATGTGCTGTTTTCAGCCAGCTGTGATGGTTAAATTGGGATGGATGGATGGATTTATTTATTTATTTTTACATTTATATCCCGCTCTTCCTCCAAGGAGCCCAGAGCGGTGTACTACATACACTTATGCTTTTACTTATAAACTACCTTGAGAAACTTGTTGAAATACGTTATATAAATACCCTAAATAAATAAAATTATACAGTCCATGACTGTAGAAGCTACAGAGGTTTGACCCACTGGAGGTAACTTTGAAGTGGTTAGCAATTTTTCACTTCTGCTGCAGAATAAGGCATTCAGAAAGGAGTTGAAATGTGACAAATACAAATTTTTAAAAAATGTTATGGCCATCCCAACAGAAGATCAGTTATGCAGGTTAGTCATGCAAATGAGAGCAAGGAATAGTATGTTTTGTTACACTCTGTGGCTAATGATCTGTAACTTCTTTGTCCACCAGCTTTCTACAAAAATAGTGATCTGATGTGGAAACAAAGTGTTTGGACATCAACCATTTCTAGCCACTTGGCCAGCAAACACCTGAAGGAAGGAGGCTTGTTGACCCTGACAGGGGCAAAACCAGCATTAGCTGGAACTCCAGGTAAATACTATGGTTGCTTTTGGACCTGGTCATTTTATTCTTTCAGACCATTCATCATTCGCATTTGAGGATAGCCAGTTCTTGGTTTCCCAATTCTCTACTGTGAACACTTTTGCTGTCTTGGATGTTCAAATCCTTTTTGGAGAAACATTAGTTCTTGTAAGAGACTTCCCCCTTGAAACTGGCAAGCACATAAAATATGGGTGAAACATTTCTGTATACTAGATTAACCAAGTACACAATTACTTGCAAAGGTACAGAGCCTATGGTATGCTGTCTTTTCTAAGTGATGAGATGGCATAAGACGGAGTTTTTGGTAGCTTTCCGAACAGTGACTGTTGACTGAAAGCAACAAAACAAACTGTTTTCTGGTTCACCTTTGACCTGCTTCAAAGACAAATGAACTTCAACCCTCTTTGTCAATAGTGTTATCTGGTGAAATGGACCTGGTTGCTTTGGTCTGCTTCCCACCCACCCCTCTACAGAGAAGATTTATTATCTCATAATAAACTATAGGATTCTGTATACTTTGTGCTAAATACTAAAATACTGATATACCCAGGGAATATAAATTCTGCAGCAGGAAATGATGAATGCTGTGATCTGCTTACATCATGAGGCTGTGCACACGATCCGTGTGTAGAGCCTAACCGGGCTCTGCGGGGAGAGCGGGCTTAGCCAGGAGGGGTGGTGGGGATTGGGGGCTGCCCAACTCCTGGAAGTCCCAGCATGCCCCGCACAAGTGTATAGACCCTGAAGGCAGGGAGGCTTGCTGTAGCCTCCCGGCCGGGGGTATCCTCATGAGTCGCCTGAGCGCAGAGCCGCACCATGGCGATGCAAAATCGCGAACACAGGATTAGTGGAGCACTCGCTCCGCTAACCTCGTTTAAGGGTGGAGGCATTTAAGGAGGTTTGCTGCCGGGAGCCATGTGGCTCCCATTGCAGCACACGCCCTCCCAAAAGCGGGCTGGCCCACTTTTGGAAGGTTGTGAGAATAGCCTCCATGTAAAATGTGCAGATTTGCATGATTTATTCTGCTCTTGCCAATCGTGGGAAGCAGCAAGGTTGTATAGTGGACCCAGAAGCCCCACCTTCCATCACTGGAAATCGTATTCAGCCTCCTTCTGGAGACTGCAGCAGGTATTGCCTGCTCACTTTCAAGGATATCTCCATAGCCATAGTTAATAGAAACGTTTTTAAAAGAAAGTTGAGATTCTCAGGAAACCGAATCTCTGTGTTTTCTGTGCTCATAGAATTGATGTGTGCACCGGCCTGACTACAGGCAGCTGGGCAGAGGGAGGTCGATATTCCTTTTGTGTAAGCAGCAGCCTCTATAGGAATACTTTAGGATGCAATCAGCGAAACATATACATGTTTGCAGCCTAATCTGCATGTTTACACAGAAGTAAGCCCTACTGAGTTCAGTGCTGCAGGGGTGCACCTATAATTGAACAAGGTGTGACAAATGTCTCTGCTGGGCCCCTGAGAGAGGGGTCCCACTGGCTGGGTGACAGCTTGGTCTTTACTCTCTCCCTTCCACCTCCCTGACTCACTGGCACGGTGTTGACTCCCTAACGGAGGGCTCATCTCGGTGACACTCTTCTGTTTATCAGAGGGAGAGCAACTGGCCCTATCCAGCCCCTGTACAGCATCCCTCCAGTGACGGTTGCTGGTGTCTACCTTATGTTTCTTTTTCGATTGTGAGCCCTTTGGGGACAGGAAGCCATTTTTATTTACTTTTATTTCTCTATGTAAACTGCATTGGGAACTTCTGTTGAAAAGCTGTATATAAATATTAATTGTCGTAGTTGTAACACTTTACTGTGCATGACTGGTGTCCTTATCTCTCATTTTCCTTTTAGGAATGATTGGTTATGGCATGGCCAAAGCAGCAGTCCACCAGCTTTGCCTGAGTCTGTCTGGTGCCAATGGTGGCTTGCCACCTGGATCTGCTGCAGTTGCTATTCTTCCGTAAGTAGCTGAATATTTACTTGTGGAATTGCCTGCTTTAATTCAGGTAAGGAAGGGAAGCAGTATGCTCAACATTTAATTTTAGGAGGGTCTGATTTTTTGAGCAGAGAAGCAGCTGTGTGATGATGCTTAAACCTTCTCAGCTTGCCATTTTCCCACTCTGATTCATTTCTCAGCTGCTTTTACCTCTGCAGAATTCTAGGTCAGGATCATGAGTATAAACATGCATTTGGAACCATTCAGTGGAAAAATAAGTTGTGGCGGGGTTGGAGTGGGGAAACGGCTGACAGGGAAAGCAGACCTTCAGTGTTCCTCTACTTGAAATTGTGCCCTCCTTTTATTTAAAAAGTAGCCATCAGGGCTTCCTTCCCCTGTTCTATGTCATTTTGCTCCTGGATAACAAATGTTTGCTTGGAAATAAGACATTCACAATAGTTTGCATAGCTGCCAAGAAACATTTTGACAGTTTAGCCTTCTCACTAGGGATAAGGAAAATCTTAATCAGATAATAGGTCACTGTGCGCACAATCCAGAAACACGCAGGAGGATTATTATTACAAATATTTATGTACTGCTTTTCAGCAGCAACAATAAAAAGCGTGATCAAGGCTGTTGACAGAGCTAAAGGAAGGAGCAGGTAGTCCCTGACTCCGAGGAGTCACAGTCTGAAAAGAAACACAAGAAAACTGCAGCAACAGCCATTGTAAGGGATGCCATGCTGGACTGAATAGGGACACAGTTGCTTCTCGGTCTCACTAAATAAAAGAGCATCAAGAAGTGGATTTGCTCAGTTAGGCGATCTTGATTCAAAGGTGCATTGGACTTCTTGCCACTGTCATGTGCTGAATATTTTACATATGTGTGGCAAAGAGGAAATTTAGGCAGTATTTATCAGATGCAACAAGGTACAAGTGAAGGGCTTATCTTTCTCCATCCTAGAGTTACCTTGGATACACCAATGAACAGAAAATCCATGCCTGACGCAGACTTCAGCTCCTGGACACCATTAGAATTCATTGCTGAGTGAGTAAACATACGCCTCCTTGCTGAACAGCTGCTGCCTGAGATGTTGCCAATTGCATCCCAGTTGCTTGTGCCTGAAAAATATGTTTGGTGCACATTGCTCCAGATCCTCAGTGAATGAAAGTGAACCTGTTCCTATGGAGTGCAGATGGCTACAATCTGAGTGGCTATGCCAAAGCTTGCCACTGCTGATATTTGCAAGGCTTACTTATGCATGCTGGTGTGATGCGCATCATCTTGTCAGCCAAGAATACCGGTTGGGTTTATAACTTGGTCATTGAAGCCTTTTCGTCAGGAGTGTCAAAGATTGCTGAGTGATCCAGTGGGGACTGAGAGAAATCAAAAGAAAGACTTCTGCTTGTAGGGCTGCAGCCTGCAAGTAAATAAGAACAGCCCTGCTGGATTAGTGCTATTAGTGCTAAATGTAAGTGCTATTGCTATTAGGCCCAAGGCCCATCTAGTCCAGTATCCTGTTTCACACAGTGGCTGGTAATTGTGGAAGGCAGGTAATTGTGTGAACAGACTGATACCAGGACAACTCAAAACTAACTGTGTGATTAGTTTTGTGTGAACAGACTGATAACAGCCAGTATATAGGCAATACCAATAATATACCAATATTATGCCAAAAAAAATAAATGCTCATAAGTATGATGAGTGGGGACATCAGGGGTGTGTGTGTGTATTACTGTGTGCTTTGTGCACAACTTACCCTATGGGTGGGTTCCTTCCTTCCTTCCTTAGCATATTTGTATACTGCACTCTACTGAAGTCTCTAGGCAGTTTACAACATTAAAACAAACTAAGAATTTTTAAAACATATAAAAATTCAAATTCCTTTGAACTTTGTACTCACCTTGTTGGTGAGTACCAGGGAATCTATAAATCTAAAGCAATTTTCTGCCCTACGAGATCAGTATTGTCTGGTGGTTGGAATGGATGTGTAGCTAGGTTTGTACTCTGCTGGGATGTGGACTCAGGACGCTATTGTTTTTCTCAGCCTCAGGTTTTTTGGCTTGCAAAATGGGGATAATAATGGTTTTGCTCTCTTGGGCCTGTTTTTTTTCTTTTTCTTTTTAATGTAACTCTGTAAAATGTCATATGGATTGGTGACATAATGATGAATAAAATATACTTGAAATGAAAATAACCCCTAGTAACCCAGTCTTTACATAAAAGATTAAATAGTACAAATCAGATGTTTAAAAGTGGAAGTATACTAAAAACTCTTGCAAGCAGAGCATCTGTTGAATATTTCTTTACTTCTTTGAAGTAAAAGCAGTTTAAAGAGCAAGTAGACTGTGAAACTAAAGGAATGGAATTAATTCACCACATTTAATGTTTCTTAACAGAACCTTTTATGACTGGATCGCTGGAAAGAACCGACCAAACTCTGGCAGCCAGTTGCAGGTGATAACCACAGGAGGAAAGACAGAGCTTGTAGCTGCCCATCTCTAAGCCAGGAGTGATCATTTGTGCAAACAGCAAAGAAGTAACTTAAATGTGCAGCGTGCGTCTGTAGTCAGTGTGGCCTTCTCCTTCTGCTGGTTAAATGATCTCATTTGCAGAGCAGGGCCTAAGGTTGTGTTTGTGTTGCTAGATGTGAGCCAGTCGCATTTAATTACCAAAAAGTATGAAGTGTTTTGCATTTAAATCAAGATTCCCTAATGGCCTCATTTTGCAGTGTTTTCTAGAGGATTACTCTTAGCCTTAAGAAAGCCAATTGTGGTACTTATAAGTAAAATTATGCCTAATTGTATAAAATACATACACGTGACTGTTGTGGTAGGTCTGCTATTTTGGTAATTTTCTGTACACTATTTCTGTGTCTTGTTATCCAGATGGTCTTTTTGTCAGATATACTTAAGAATTGTCTTATGTTAACCTTAACCAATGATGCATTCATCCTACAAGTCATATGTCCAAACTGACCCACCTACTGCACAGCTTGAGATGTACACAAGCAAAGCCTGTTCCTCCTCCCAGCATGCCTTCCTCCTCCTCCTAATCTTGGTAGAGGAAGGGATTGTCCATATAAGTCTATAGCACACTATCTAAATACTAAATTAATGTGGTATTTAAATTGCATGTGAGGGGTAATTCGGAGACCCTCTCCAGAGTTCTAGAAGAAGGGGAACAAGAAACAGAATACACATCCCTAAACCTGTGGTTGGAGGGCTGACAGATGTAATGAGGCAATTTTTTAAAGCTTTCTATTTCATCACAGATAACGTCACAGAAAGGTAACACACTCATTAAGCCTATAGGTACTATTTCCATTTAAATACAGACACACACACAAACAAAAAGATACCAGTACTTAAGATTAAGCCCTTCAGAGATTTAACTCACACTTCCAGGCCAGGCATGTGGACTAGATCTCCAGGACTATTAATGGTGGCCTGTTGCCTTTAGACAGGCCAAAGAGGAGGGTGCTGTCACAGCTCCCTCCTATCAGTCGTCCCAGCTCCCTCCTATCAGTCGTCCCTCCCTGCCAGCTGAGAGGGAAGTGGATACTCCTCTTGCTCTATGAGAGAAGGCTGAGCAATGGGGCTAAGGAGGAACAGGCCAGGGAAATCCACAGCAACTGCAGCATCCTATGTCAGGGATGAGTAACACAAGACTCCCCTGCTTCTGACCACAACTGCCATCACCACCTACCGCAGTTAGTTGCAACTGGGCATGATGGGAGCTGCAGTCCAATAGCAGCCGGAGAGCCCTAGGTTGTCTACTCTGTCTATGCTATTTCAAAATTGTTTGGAGAGTTTGCCAGTGGATTGTAGGAGGATTGTATTTTTCCCCTGGGGGGAGTGGTGACTTAAAAAGGTACACAGATTTTTAAAATCTAGATTTTAAGATACCCAGCAGAAACCCATTACAGGATCCCTTGGAGGAAAACTGCATGTATTCTTGAAGCAAGATAGCCACACAAGGTCCCTGAGAGTCTCATTGGGGCTACTTAACTTGCAGATGGCTGCATTCAGGCCGCTCCCTATTTGCAATTTGTTCCCATTACCCTCTCTCTGAGTAGAGAGTGACTCTCCCCAGCTAGACACTGTACACATCCCCCAAAGCTGTGGCCATTTGGTTATAATGCCCAGTATTGGAGACCTCTCCCCCCGCCCCCCCCCATCCCAGCCTCAGACAGACACATAGCAGTTGGGGAGGCTCTAGTGCTCCCATTTTGTGCCCCCCCCCTTCCTCCATATTAAAGATTAAGGTTTTTCTTTAAAAGACTGTCTTGATAAGGAATGTATCCTTATTACAGTAATCACTTTAGTTTGTACTTAAATATTCTCATGTAATTCTAATATTGCTCTCCGTTCAGGACCCTCCTAGGAAACTGAGCAGCTTTAAGAAGCCATATACTTATGCATCACTTGACAGTCATACGTTGAAGGCAGATTCATACGATCTTCAGTTCATGGCAGGCTTTAAGCTGAATTTGTTGGGCAGCTGCCCATAACTTCAAACATATGCTGCAGATTTACTCCAGGTAGAGCTAGGAATAGGGCAGATGAAAATGTAGGCACTGGTAGAGGTGGGGGGGATCATTTGAGATGGGGATCCATTCTGGCAAGTGTTCAAGCAAGCACCCTGGATCCCAGTAGTCAGTTCCCTAGATCTCTAGTCTTTAACGGATTGGTTTACAATTTAGCCTTCATAGAGTCAAACCAGGAGCTGACAGCAGCAAAATGGTGTACAGAATCAGGTTTGTCACCGAGTGTCAAAGAGACTAAAAGGGACTAAACTGAGCATGTTGGAGGGGACCTAACCATGCTTACACTTCTCCCTCATCCCATATCACATTTTAGCAGTTTCTCTCCCAGTGAGGCTCCAGAACAGGAACCCCGCCTGGATCAGAGCTAGGGAGTGGCTTCAGCTCCTGCCTGCCCATCAGTGTTCCCTCCAAGAGGGACCACCAGATGCCGTCAACCACAATCCCCAAGTAAAAGCCACTGCAGCTGGGGATCCTGGGAGCTGCAGCCAAAAACATCCGGGAACCCTGTCGGAGGGAACACTGCTGCCCATGTTGGGCTTTAGACCCCTTCAAGGGGCCTTTCTAGGGAACCAGCAGCAGAACCCAAAGTGGATCTCAAAAACTGCACTCAAAATTTCTCTTTGGGTGACTATGGTCTCGCAGGATTTCAGCATGGCTCCCCTCCAGGAATTAACAGTGCAAAGCATTTGGCCAGTGGATATCTCCAGCATAGTCTTGATTGATTAAGTGCCATCAAGTCAGTGTCAACTCTTAGCAACCACAGATATAGATTCTCTCCAGGATGATCTGTCTTCAACTTGGCCTTTAAGGTCTCTCAGTGGTGCATTCATTGTTGTAATCGAGTCCTTCCACTTTGCTGCTGGTTGTCCTCTTCTTCTAAGAATAGTCTCATTCTCATAGTCTAAGCAATTTCCCCCTCACATATACTCAGAACCACAGTTGGTAAAACCGTGGTTGGCAAGGGATGACTGTATAAAGACTAAGCATAGTCTTTAAGCACCTTAAATAGAACAAATCAATGTTAGTCTGTGCATATGCAGAAAAGCTGAAGGGGCGAGGAATGCATGCAGCCTTCTGCCAGTTGAGCTCTATGACCTGAATTCTCCAGAACTTGCTCCCATTTCAACAAGCAGGAGTATTAGGCGGACGGGAAGTGGAGGAATCCGCGAGGATGCCCCTGCTTCTCATGACTACCCTAACCCAGGCTGGGCTGTCCCAGGGTTAGGCTGCTTGTGAGAACAGCTTCACTCTCTGAGAACCAGACTCTACCCTTTATCCTGAGTATTCTTTATAGTCTTGAGAAGTTCAGTGGACAACTGTGCGACAAATCAGCTGCGTGATGTAATAGATAAGCAGCCTTATATTGATGAATTGGTTCCTGGATTATGCCACTTCATGTTGGTTGGTTGGGAATTGTGCTTACATACTCAGGAAGGGAGGAACGTCCTTTACATTCAAAAGTAGCATATCAGAACCTTGTCCCTGATGTGCTTTCACCACAAGCTTTTCACTTCAGATAGGATTCAAACATTTGATCCCATGCCCCGCCTGCAGCCTGAAGTAATTACATCCTTCCTGTATTATGTCTCTGTGTAAACGAGTGCAGACATGGATATTTGTGAGGTACAGTTGCAAGACAGAAACCTTATTTTGCCTTAAAAGCTTTTACATATTTGTCAGCACAGCCTACATGATCCTCTGCGAGCCAGAGCATCATATATATGAGCGAGAGTTTTGTTTAGAGAAGACTTGGAGGACTGTGAAGTCTTATTATGCAATGAAAAGGGCCTAGCTAAATTTGTCGGTGTGTTATATGCAGTACTGGCCCACAAGTGGTTCACTTGCAGATACACTTTGCTGCCAAAAGGAGCCACACAACCTTACCAATGCTTTTTGGTAATCCTTGTTGGGAAGTGGAGATAAGGGATAGCTTGTCATGCTTGCACAGTGCTGTAATTGCTGATTAACTAGTAAACCTTGCTGTGGGGTTAACCATTCAATAGCCACACTGTTGGGCAACGTTGACTGAGAAATCCCGTCTTGACTGTTGGAAGGTGGCGGAGGCTGGTATGGAGATGCACTGCCGCCTTCCCTTGCTCAGCCCTCCGTGGGTATACCACCAGCAAACCACCTTACTGCCCACACGGGTTACTTATGCATGGATCTGGATTGTATGATCACTTCATAAGGTGATTTTTCAAGCCTGAAGGAAGAGAATGTTCTAAAGAAGCCAAGATGTTATTACCATGTGGTTGTGCTAAATAAATGTGTTATTTACAAGGCTGTCTGTCAGAAGTTTTGTTATGTGATCTTGGATAGCCTACTGTCATCAGATGGTCTCTTGTAAATTTTTGTGTTCAAAACCACTTTAGCCTTTGCTAACTCTTTTAACAGATGGACAAACTGCTACAGAGAAACAAAGGTGCTAGTCCACTCCTCAGGGCTTTGCCAACTAAGGCAATGGGAGTTGGCATCAGCAAAGACCACTTCATTTGTCTGCTCTTGCTTGGACAGCTGTTTGTGGAATAAGGAACTAAAGTTTGATTTCCAAATGATGGATGCATGCAACTCTTCTTCCATTGTTTCCTTCATATCAGATGGAGTTTGTTAATATCTCAGAACAGGGGTATTGTTTATTAAAAGAAACTGTCTCCTTTGGGCCAATTCAGATGATATCCCAAACCAGACCCTTAAATGTGTGATGGTGGAGGGTGGTCATGCTTCCCCACTCATTGTGGCCTTGTTGCTGAACACCCCCCTGCATGATTAATCTGAACTACCCCTCAACGTGTGCTTTGAATTCTACTTATAAGTAGTGTTAGAACTGCCGAGAAGGGGCTCAGATTAACCATCCACATGCATGATTAGGTGATGGCACACAATGTGGGGGCATGGGGAAGACATGTGTGCCCATGTTCAGCCCCACACGTTTAAGGGACCGGTTTGGAAGTACCCCATGAAAGTCTATGCCTATTGACATTATATTCCTTTGATTATTCACAACTGAATGTGTGAACCAATTACCCTGAAAAATAATAGGCTCACCTTCATGATTATGAATAGAGTAGGAGAAGCTGACTACCCAAGTTTAGAAGCTGTGTTCATTTCCATTTTCTGCTCATGTGAGTTAAAAACAAGATGTGATTGTGCCAGCAGTGATCGTGTACTAAGCAGCAGCTGAGTCGGAGTGCTTTTCCTCCTACTTTGTTAAAGACCTGGCTGGGTACAGCTGCTGGATAGGAGGAAGCCCTCTGACCCAGCTGCTGCTTAGCACATTATATGCACATGTTTAGCCTCCAACCTTGTTCTTAACTCACACACAAGCAGAAAATGTGAGCACACAGAGCTCCTGAACATGAGTAGGAGGCTCACCTACCCTATTCATAATTGTGAGAATGAGCCTATTGTGTCTCTGAGGCAATATAGAAACTCTCGCTTGTGATAACAAGTTTCTATAGTGTTTTGAATGAAGATGTATCTGTGAATCTTTCTTGGGCAAAGGAAATGGATGCTTTGAGGCTATATGATAGGGATGTATGGAACATTTTGATTCGAAACAGGCAGTTTCAAGGGTCTCAAACTCGAAACAAAACAACCCTGTTTTGAGCTCAAAACAAAATGCAAAATTGGTTTTGTGCACATCCCTACTATACAGCATGCAACAAGGATAACATTTTAGCTGGTGGTAAGTACTCATCGAGTTCATATCAATGCTTCTAGATCTGGACATGCTCACATTCTGAAAGAGGTGCAGCAAACTAACTATGTATTGATAGATTCTTTATTACCGTCAACCAGAAAAATACAATAAAATAACACTTCTGTATTAGGTTACTGTAATGGTCATATGGCGGGGTGGGATGCCAGGGAAGCAGCTCTATCAAGCCAGTGTAGCCCTCCAGATCTCAAGGCCAGGAATGTGGTGGTGTGTTCTGAGCTAGAAGATTTATTTATTTTGTTCTATCTATCTAAAATTTAGCCAGCTCACTATGCAACTTGGAAGCAAGTCTTATTGATCTCAGGTGGACTGGAATTATTTCTGAGCAATGGTGTCTGGCTACATCTTTCTATGCCTTTTTAAAGGACTGTTTTCTCAAAATTTTAAATTGAACAGTGACATCTTGTGGCCAAATATTTTTATTAAATATTATGGTATTTTAATGCTGGTGCTGGAGAAGACTTTTGAGGATACCATGGACAGCCAGGAAAACAAACAAATGGATCATAAAACAAATAAATTCAGAATTTTCACTCGAGGCACAAATGACCAGGCTCAAACTATCATACTTTGGACACATTATGTGAAAACCCAGCTCCCTTGAGAAGTCAACAATGTTGGGAAAAGTTGAAAGAAAGAGAAGAAGAGGACAACCAGCAGCAAGGTGGATGGGCTTGATTACAACAGAAATGAATGTACCACTGAGAGACCTTAAAGGCCAAGTTGAAGACAGATCATCCTGGAGAGAATCTAGCTATGTGGTTGTTAAGAGTCAAGACCAACTTGATGGCACTTAATCATTTTAAGGCGAGATTCAAAGATTGCAATTTTGTTCACACTTGGCTGCACAATTCCCCACTGAAGTAAATTGGACTTAATTAGCCTATATTAATGTATATGAAAGTCTGCTAGACTTATACACGCCTCCTTTCCAGCTATCAACATACAATTCTTACAGAATCTACTTTAACTTGACCTGTCTCTTTATAGCTGTTTCTCCTGGCATGCATCATGTGCTGTGCCACTGCATTATGGGCCTGCCTCAAAGAGAAAGAGTTGATTATAAGTTTTACTCAAGAAAATTACTGGCAAATGTCAATTGTATTTAATTAATTAATTAATTAAGATTAACTACCACATACTGGGCTAATCCATGGGTCCTTCTAGCCCAGTACTGTCTCTTTACTGGCAGTGGCTCCTCAGCATTTGAGGCAGAGGGACAAGGAACCCGCCCCCCCGTAAACCGCTTCAAGAACTTTTGTTGAAAAGTGGTATACAAATATCCGCAGCAGGTTTTTCCTAGCCATAATTTTTTAAAAAATTGTTAAATTGATATACTGCCTTTCATTAAAACAATCCCAAAGTGGATCCCAAGAATACTGCCTGATATTCTTTTAACGAGGGTCCAGTATGTGCTGTACCACTGAGCTATGTATGAGCCCAGTTGAAAATAGGGGGAGGAATATGCATAAGGTGTGTTGTGATATCTCATTGCTCAAGGGAAATACCCTATTACAGAATAGGGTCATTACCACGAGCTGGGACTGAGGAGGGCTGGGGGGAGGGAACCAGGATCCTGTCTGTTTTCCCCCACATGATCAAAGCTGCTCCCAGGCTCTGAAGTGCCGTATGCCCACACAACCAGTGTGTGAGTGCTCTGACAGTGGTGAGGGGGGAAAGCGGGCTGGGTCCTTCTGCATCCCACAATGTGACATGCAGGACTATGCAACTTGGAAGCAAGTCTTATTGATCTCAGGTGGACTGGAATTATTTCTGAGCAATGGTGTCTGGCTACATCCTTCTATGCCTTTTTAAGGACCGTTTTCTCAAAACGGATGCTTGGATGGGATGCTTGGGCTGCCAGCAGCTTGAGTGTTCTTGCAACTGGGAGGTGAGGGCAAGCACGCTCCTCCCTCATGCAAGGGCATGTGCCCCTCCCTCACTTTTAGCCTGGGTTTCAAACCCAGGCTACCTGGCTGAGGAGTGCCAGGGTGTGAACCAATCCCAGCGCTTCTTACAACTAGCTCTACTTGGGTAAGGCTGCGCTAGCCCAGGCACGGTTGGTTGTGAGAGAACAATCTCTATATGTTAAATCTTTCTTGGCCTTGAAATTTGAGGTGGATCTCAAGCTGGTATTCAAACTGGAAATGTAGAATTTTGTCCTGATTGTGCATTCAAACTGAGCAGATTCCGCCTTATGACACATCTGGCATTTGCTGCTGCTGCTACTGTTGTTGTCCTCCTCCTGCTCCTCCTCCTCCTCCAGGAAACAGGTGTGCAATCGTGCCAATGTTCAAACTTGAAAAGGAGTATTTTGTCCTGAACAAGTGCACAAGATTTCATTTTGATTTATGTTCATGGGAGCTACCATGATACAGTCAGAATGCCAAACACTTGTCTTGTCTGTTTATTTTTATGCCTGCACTGAGTAGGTACAATGAGGTTTTGTTCAGTGTGTTGTGAGGGAGGGTGGAAGGGATCACTTTGTAATATATGGAATAACACTTAGGTTGGTTGTGCATGTGAAATCTTAAGTTCTTCTGAAAATTGGATAAAATTTTAATTTAAAAGAGAAAGAGAGAGAGAGAATGTCAAACACGTGAGAGAAACCAAGGGCCAGACTTCGTTTGGACAATAAAAATGGCCATGTAATGAAAGCAAACTAAATCATGCAATCTCTGAAGCCAACTTAATTTCAGCAGAGCATTGTTTTTGCATGTTAACACGACCACTAGCAGATACTGCTTATTCAGAAACAAATCTAATAGAAAACTGTTCGTGTCATTCTAATATCCTCCAGTGCTCTTGGGGCAGAACAGAAGTAATATTGGGTCATCCAAACACCTGCCTTAGTTGTCATTAAGTAATACATCAGTACTGATTTTAGGACACTTAAGACTAACCAGGTTCCCATTAACCAGAGTTTGTTAACCAAGCCCTGACTCCAAATCCGAGTTCAGCAGGAAATCTGCTTAGCTTTACACATGGATAATGTCAGTGCCAACACATTTAGCTAGGGCTAAGAGGGAGGGGGGATGTGTACTGGAGAGGGGAAGATTTTTAGGAAGGGACCTCACAATCCCATGACTGGTAACTGATCTCTTAACTACTGTTAATAGAGAGGTATGGCATTATGCCTGCTTCTTACATTGAAAATATACACTTTAAAATGTGAGAGAAATCTTCCTGGTTATGCAGAAAGCACGTGAATTTCCTTTTCTGCCCGTTTTAACTTTAAAATGCTATCAGCACAATGTCGTGTTTGTAGTATCCGTTTACCACTATCTGGAGAAAAACATAACACAATAAAGATACTGCACTGCATGTTCGACTAGCCATGCTTTTGATAACAGGAGCAATACATATCTGTCTTTGTGTTCAGCATGAATATCAATGTAACAACAACAACACATTTATTGCAAGTAAACATAACATTCTCTAATCTCTAAGAGGAAGAGCCAGTTTTCAACTTTGGCAAGATTAGGTGCAATATGCAGGGGAGCTTCATCAGATGCCTAGTGAGATTTGGGAAGCTTAATTTGGCAGTTTAGTTAATCTTCTTTTCTGTTCTTAATTGCCATTATATTAGCAGCTAAAGCAATATTGATAATAGTCTGGGACTTAGGAGGTCCAAATCTTTTTAAATGCCTAAACCAACCCATTTGTATTTGAGAGACAAAATCCAACCCAGCAGGCAGGCTGGCTCACGTCTCCTGCTCTCCATTTGTGTGTATCCTGTCCTCAAGAGGGTTTAACTATGGAAAGCAAAATGGCAGAGAAATTGTGACTTTATATAGTGTCTGCATTTCTTTAGTGCCAGTTTTGCTGGGATGGCGGGGACATCAGAAGGAAATGTAACCTACAAAATGAATCCTATTCTGTCTTCATTAGTAACCTTTAAAGGGGAAAAAGACAGAATAAACCCCTACGTGAACACTGCAGGAGTCCAGACAACGTTCTCCACATGCCATAACTTGGTTGCATGACCTGAGTGACAATCCATGAAACACCTGGGACTTTTCATACTACCTTTAATCTTTCTTAAGAACAGAAGGGAAAAACCTTGTGTGAGGAGGAAAGGTGTAGCTGGACCATAGTGCAACCTGTAGAGAAGTAGCTATCTGTATTGGAGGGCTGGCTCAAGGTATTCCACCCACAAGTACTTCTGCACTTGAGCACACTCTTGTCCCAGTTCTCATCTCATGAAGAATATTTTTTAAAAACCAAAGCTAATTTGATATGATATTTCAATCCTCCTTTTAATGTTTTAATGTTTACTAGCTCAACCAGGCACAGATCATCTGCGCCTCTAGCCCCGCTGGCCCTCCCCTGTTTTCTCTTCCCTGCACCGCTATCTTCCCCCGCCCACCCGCTGGTCGCCACTTTCTCCCCCTCCCATGTCCGCCTGCCAGTGTCTGTTTTCTACCCCCACGCCTGCCCGCCCGCCAGTTGCCGCTTTCTCCCCCCATACCTGCTGCCACTTTCTCCCCCCTATGCTTTCACACACACCCCCACACACACCAGTCGCCACTATCTTACCCACCCACCCACCGGTCTCTGCTTTCTCCTCCCCATGCCCACCCACTGGTCTCCATTTTATCACCCCCATGCCCATCTGCCAGTCTCCACTTTCAGAGGAGAACTGGTCTTGTGGTAGCAAGCATGACTTGTCCCCTTAGCTAAGCAGGGTCCACCCTGGTTGCCTTTGCTGGTCAATGACCGAATAAACTTATAACTAACTAACTAACTAACCACCCTGGTTGCCTATGAATGGGAGACTTGGTGTGTGAGCACTGTAAGATATTCTCGGATGGAGCTGCTCTGGGAAGAGCAGAAGGTTTCAAATTCCCTCCCTGGTATCTCCAGGATAGGACAAGATTTTTTGATAGGACAAGATTTGTTTTAATTGAACCAACAAACTACCAAAGCATACAGTACATTGCCAAAGCACAATTATATGCAAAGTGGTTGTTTGTACATAATATATCTACAAATATTTACACACAAGGATTTGGAAACCCACAACGTTATGCAGGTAGTACTGTAACTCGGGGGTGGGGTATTTCAAGGTTATGCAGGTAGTACTATAGGTTATGCAGGTAGTACTGTACTGTAGGTACTGTAGGTTACTGCAGGTAGTACTGTACTGTAGGTACTGTAGGTACTGTAGGTTATGCAGGTAGTACTGTAGGTTATGCAGGTAGTACTGTAACTCGGGGGTGGGGGATTTCAAGGCACATCAGGTAATCGTGTGTGTGTGTGTGTTATGTCTGACGTCCATTTCCACAATTTGTCCCATTGCTGTTTAGAAGAGATACTCTTGTCTTTTTGCACATAACCATGGGCCGACAGAGATTCCTGCCTGCAACCTTGGAGAAAGCTGCTTCCAGTCTGTGTAGACAATACTGAGCTAGATGGACCAGTGGTCTGATTCAGTATATGGTAGCTTCCTGTGTTCTGTGTTCCTGTGTGTCCCTCCCCACCCCAATGCCCACCCGCCCGCCGCTTTCTTGCCCACCCAGCGGCTGCTGCTTTCTTCCCCCCACTTGCCTGCTCATCGACTGGCTGGCCAGCTGCTGCTTTCTCCCTGCTCGCTTCTGTTTCTTTCCTCTTCCCCCTCCCAGCAGCTCCTCTCTGAACTCTTGCAAGAGCTGCCACACATGGGATTAGCCACAGCTATGTCTTAGTGAATTATATATTACAAGTATTTTTCAGCCCGTTAATTTAACGGGCACTAGTCTGCGCCCTCAACCACCGCCTCCTCCCACCCGGGCCAACCGCCTCCTTCGGCTGGGGCCGGCGCCATCCGGGGCCACTGCCGCCCTCCCCAGCCGGGCCAGGCCCCCCGCCACCTCAGGCCTCCCACCTCAGGCCCCCCGCCACCTCAGGGCTCCCTTACCCTTCCCACGGCCGGTCCGGTTCCGCGGCCGCCACCTCTGGGCTTCCCGCGGCGGCCAACACTGCCAGCAGGCCCAGTCCTCCCGCCGCGGCCAACGCCACCAGCGGGCCCAGTCTCCTGCCGTGGCGGCTGCCGCGAGCAGGCCCAGTCTCCTTGCGGCCACTGCCGCCACCATCGGGGCCAGTTGCCCTGCCACCGCGGCTGCCGCCAGCGGGGCCAGACAGCCCGCCGCAGCCACCGCCACCTCGTCCGCACTCCCGCCGTGGCGGCTGCTGCCATCGGGGCCAGTCACCCCGGCGCGGCCACTGCTGCCTCGCCTGCACTGCCGCGGCGGCGGCCACCGCCATCGGGGTCAGTCGCCCCGCCGCGGCCACCGCCTCTGGCCTTCCTTCCAACATGGCCGCCCGTGTCCCTGCGGCCGTATCTTTCTTGGACGTTCTGGGCATGCGCTCCACGCATGCCCAGAACAGCCGAGAAAGACACGGGCAGGGACACGGGATTACACTCTAGGGCTTTATTATAGAGGATTGATATTTTCACACATTTTTCTTCTTGTCATGTTAAAGTGCTGCCAAGTCAGTGTCAACTCCTGGTGACCACCAAGCCCTGTGGTTGACTTTGGTAGAATACAGGAGGGATTTACCATTGCCATCTCCCATGCAGTATGAGAGGATGCCTTTCAGCATCTTCCTATATCGCTGCTGGCCGATATAGGTGTTTCCCGTAGTCTGGGAAGCATACCAGCGGGCATTCGGACCGGCAACCTCTGGCTTGGTAGTCAAGCCATTTCCCCGCTGCGCCACTAGGTGGCTTGTTAGCTCCTTTAAAAAAAGCCTTTAGGGAAAGAAGCCTTCTCCCCCCACTCCAGCCTGCCCTCCCTATGCTTTTGTTGCTGATCTTTATTCAACGTTTCAGAGAACCAGCAGCCACTCTATACCACATCAAAGGAGGATTAGAAACATTGTTCCTGCCCTGACACCTCCAGTCTCAGGGATTTAAATGGCAAAACGTCAAGCCTCATGAACTGAAATTGGCTATTTACATGTGCATGCAAAGCTGGGCTAAGGGCCCACCAAGCACTCCCTTAACCTCATTTTCATGATTGCCTGTCAGCCATGGCTGCAAGCAGCCGTGGCTAGCAGACGCGGGGAGGAGGGATCCCCATAATGCACCACACACTCGTGTAGTGCATTATTGGAGTTTTTTCGGGGGGCAACATGGGACGACGTGTCCCAGCACCCTGATCCTTGGAGCTGCCAGTAGCAGCCAGTGCTCATCTGGGCCAGCGATCCACCTGCCCAGGGAAGGCAGAATGATCGTCTGTGGGCAGGTAAGCTCCTTAGGGCTTCCCACAAACCCTGTAGCCCTTTCTCACTCCACGTGAGAAAGGGCTCGAAGTGTGTTTGCAACTATGTAGCTGGAACTGGACTGGTACAATGGTCTCATATGGGTCTAACATGCATGCTACTTTCATCTTACTTATGTGAGTTTTAGGTTTTAGTGGCTGTTTGGTCAGATTGTAAACCACCTTGAGATTTTATATAGGGCAGTATATAAATATGATGGATAGATAGATAATCATTCTGACAAGAACCAAAAATGTTATAAGCATTTTAGTGATTTTTCTTTACAGTTTATGGCTGAAGCATCAGCTACAGTAAAGAGTTGAGGATAACTGAGTTCAGTAGTGTACTGGAGGGGTAGGATTTAAATTTTTGAAATAAATAAAATAAATAGTAGCAGCAGTAACAGCAGCCGCCATCTCCATACTCCTCTCCTCAGGCTGCAGCCGCCTCCTCCTCCTCCTTATTTATTTATTTTTATTTATTTGATTTATATACCGCCCTTCCAAAATAGCTCAGAGCGGTAATATATAATATATAATTCACAATAATATATAATTCACTAAGACATACCTGTGGCCAATTCCATGTGTGGCAGCTCTCGCAAGAGTTCAGAGAGGAGCTGCTGGGAGGGGAAGAGGAAAGAAACAGAAGCGAGCAGGGAGAAAGCGGCAGCTGGCCAGCCAGTCGGTGGGCAGGCAGGTTGGGGGAAGAAAGCAGCAGCCGCTGGGTGGGCAAGAAAGCGGCGGGCAGGTGGGCATTGGGGCGGCGAGGGGGGGGGGGAAACGCAGGAACACAGAACACAGGAAGCTACCATATACTGAGTTGTGTTCCCCCGACGAACATTTAGTAAAAATAAAAATAAACGGCATTTGTATTATATTTATATTCTTCCCTGAAAATCAAAAGAATTGCAAGAGCAGCAATTTAACT
This sequence comes from Hemicordylus capensis, assembly GCF_027244095.1. Classification (NCBI taxonomy): domain Eukaryota; kingdom Metazoa; phylum Chordata; class Lepidosauria; order Squamata; family Cordylidae; genus Hemicordylus; species Hemicordylus capensis. The sequence goes on from NC_069661.1 coordinate 117,593,866, forward strand.
TGACATTTTTAAAATAAAAATAAAAATGAGGAAATTGTGGCCTCAACAGCACAATATACATGCATGTTTAGTCCAAAATAAGTTCCACTAAGTTCAATGGATTTACTCCCATGAAAATGTGCATAGGATTGCAACCAGATCATCAAGCAGAAAGAAAGGGGCACAGTTCAGTCAGATTTTAGGAAGTGATTAAGTGATCAGCAACCATGCCGAGAGAACCAGCAGATGTTTAAATCCACATTAAACATGGTTTCTTCCATTCTAAACTCCACAGGAGTCTTGGCGTGGGTGGGTGGGTGGGGACTGTTCCGGAAGTTCAGTAAACAGGAAGTGTGCTCAAGCAGAACTCCACAATAGTAGACCAATAAATTTTAAATATGAAAACAGGAAACTTTTTTCTTTCCTCACACATGCACGTTAAGCATTGTGGGAGTGGTGATAGTGGAAGGCATAGGGGAGGGACCAATGCTCTGCCCTGATGCAGACAGAAAATAGTGGGATGAGTTAGCGTGAGAACTGCTAGGCACAGAACCCAGCTGTGAATCAGCAAGAAAATTCATTGTTCAACAAGTTATCACAAAAAAGCACTTTGGAAATATCCATAATTTGTAAGTTGTACGAGCTCAACAATGGTACACAAGATACCTGAACTCCTAAAGGTTGAAGTTCTGAGTGGGGAAGACAGTGAGGCTTTACACACAATCGGTGTGTAGAGCCAGGAGGGGTTTGGCCCTGCACACGAGCAGAAGTTGAACCCTGGGTGGCCAGATTGGCCACCTGCACGATAACCCACTCCATCATGGAGCCAGTTGGGGCTGCACAAGTGCATGGGGTTTTCTGGGAGACCCCCAAGGCTGGGAGGCTTGCTGTTGCCTTCTGGTTGGGGGTCTACTTGTGAGTTGCTGCAATGCAGAGCCATGCTATGGCAATTGACAGTCAACTAAACGGGCACTCCGCTAACTCCACTAAACAAGCACTCTGCTAACCTCATTTAAGGGGGGACAATTAAGTGGGCTAACCGGTTCACATGCACGAGGGAAACCAGGCTGGGATCCCTTAGCCCAGTGTCCCCCACAAGTGTGAATAGCCTCAGAGTATCAGGGCTGGACCCCACAAATCAGTGTGACATTAATAGACCCAGTTTCATAACTGGAATCCAGCTGTGAATTATCCAATTGCAGTTCCTAAACTTGTTTGACCTATGCGCATGTCTGAGCTGCCGGAAGCAATACGGCTTTTACCTTGCAGGTGTGCAAAACTCTGAAGATGTCTTGTGAAACTCTACTCATACCTAGTAACTGCCAGGGAGAAGAATCCCACCCCAGTGCTGAACACTGAAAGTGGGCAGTCTGTCTCATAGATCTATATACATGTAGCAATTCACTTGGTTCATTTCTGGTTGCACCCATTCTACTGACTAACAATAAACCTAGGACACCTTACATAACCTAGGCTAGGAGGGAGGGATGTGGTAATGTAAGGGTTAATTTTGTGCTCTGAAGGAGATGTGGCAGACTGTTGGGGCAGTATTGTTCATTATTAAAAGTGGGTTCTTCTTATTAGAAAGCTATTTGGGTGTGCATTCTGACTCTCCCTTGCAAGCTAAAACTAGTTTAAAAGGAGAAATGTTAAGTTGAGAGAAACAGTGGAGCTGAGTGGGAGAGACACAGAAAGGAGATGAGAAATATTCACATGTTGCCTAGGCAACTTGTTCCATTGAAATCAAGAGGCCTTGGAGACATAAGCCAAACTATCACCATCATCATCACCACCACAACCACCATCAGTATTATTTGAAAAGTGTCTCCAAGATTTATGTATTATACAAAAATAAAACCATATGACAGGTTCTACCTGCAGGCTTACAAATTAAGCCTTCCTAATAAGTAACCCCATTAATATGACATAGTTCATAAATATATGAATAATCAAATGCATAATATTTATTTATTTGCATTTCATACCCCGCTCTTCCTCCAAGGAGCCCAGAGCGGTGTACTCCATACTTAAGTTTGTCCTCACAACAACCCTGTGAAGTAGGTTAGGCTGAGAGAGAAGCAAGTGACTGGCCCAGAGTCACCCAGCTAGTTTTATGGCTGAACGGGGATTTTAACTTGGGTCTCCCTGGTCCTACTCCAGCACTCTAACCACTACACCTGATCACCAGAAAATCTTGTTGAGAAGACCCTTCAGCTTCTCAGATTTTACCAGATGTTGCCCACATATTTCCAAGTATATCTTTGCAATCATAAGGACTAGAGAATGAGAATGAGAATGAAAGTTTAGATACTCAAGAAGCTGAATTCTGCACCCAGTTCAACATACTATGTCTGGAATTAATGCATACATATACTGCTATAATATGTCACTTATTTTGTTCAGAATTGCAAAAATGTGGTTAACTCCTTGATTTTATATCTTCTGAGGAAGACTAGCCAAGCAACATACATTGAGGTCATTCACACAAGCGAAAATGGTGTCCTACCCAGGTTTGGGAGCTGTATGTTCTCCCCATTTTTGGTTGTGTGGGTGCAAACAACTAGGTAGGAGGAGGGAGAAGTGATCATGTCGAAGCAAGTTAGGAGGAAAACCTGGGTAGCTTAACCTCATACCTTGTTTCCACACAATCACTTCTCCTGCCTCCTACCTAGTTGTTTGCATTCACACAACCGAAAATTGGGAGCACACCAAGTTCTCAAACCTGGGTAGGACACAGTTTTCACTTGTGAGAATGACTTCATTGTTTTCTTCTTTTGAGTGACTTTTCAGATTCAATTTTATTCTGTCCAGATCCTTTGTTTTTCTGTGGATTATTATGTTCTTGCCTGATAAAAATGCTTCCCTCCCCACAAATGACAGGATAGAGGTTAATCCCATACTGGCTCTTTTAGCTGGAATTTCCATCATGTGTTCACTCACTTTTTATGGAGAATCCAGGCGATATCATTGACAAATAATTTCAGTCCAGTATTTTCTGTGTTGTCCTCCCTAATTTTTTTTAAACCTAATTTTAAACCTAATTTTTAAACCTTATTTTTTTAAACCTAATTTTTTTAAACCTAATTTTAAACCTACCTTATTTTTTTAAACCTTATTTTTTTAACCTAATTTATTTTTTTAAACCCAATGTGTTTCCAATCAAATGCAATAAAATGCAATTGCAGCCCCAATTGCCAGTGTAGACTGGTGAAGTGCTATTACGGCTTTTTTTCATTGCTCTTGTACCTTTAAATTAAACACACCCTCTTTCCAGGTTCAGCCTATTCTATTGCTTCCTCTTGATCAATACTGAAAGACTAGTGATAAAGCACCCCTTACTTTCACCTTCTATAGCTTATCTGAATTGCTCTAATATCAGTTTCTGTTCCAGTGTGGGGTAGGGTGGAGTGGGGTAGATTAATGACTAATTTCTTCTAATGTTTTCCTCCTTTAGAAAAAGCAGAATAGCTATTTAAAGTATTTTAAAGGGTAGGAAATGAGAGGAAATCAGTAATTAAGGCCTCAGCCCCTATGGAAACAAAACTGACATTGCATTGGTTTAGATAAGTAATTAACATACTATTTAATCAGTAATCCCCAGTTGGGATAACCAGGAAGCAATAAAGCAGGCTGAAGCCAAAAGCAATACACATTTATTTCATACTGCCAGGGACCTTTGCTCAATGAGACATATTTATGAATAAATACAAGAGCATCTTGACCATAGGAAAAGCATCATCACCAAATCCCCACTGGTGTGTTTCCTGGAATATGGGAAACACCTATATAGGGCAGCAGCGATACAGGAAGATGCTGAAAGGCATCATCTCATACTGCATGGGAGATGGCAATGGTAAACCCCTCCTGTATTCTGCCAAAGACAACCACAGAGCTCTGTGATTGCTAGGAGTCAACACCAACTTGAACTCAATGGCATCACCCAGCTAATTTTGGGTAAGTAATGCTTCAGCACTAAAGGGGTCAAATATATGTGGAAGCAAAAGGATTTTCTAATAAAGCTACATATCTAGGTTTTTGAACACCTTTTCAGCATTTTAACTGAATTGGGGATGGGGCCATAGCTCAGTGGTAGAGTATCTGCTTTGCATGCAGAAGGTCATAGGAACATAGGAAGCTGCCATATACTCAGTCAGACCATTGGTCTATCTAGCTCAGTATTGTCTTCACAGGCAAGCAGCGGCTTCTCCAAGGTTGCAGGCAGGAATCTCTTTCTGCTCTATCTTGGAGAAGCCAGGGAGGGAATTTGAAACCTTCTGCTCTTCCCAAAGTGGCTCCACCCACTGAGTGGAATATCTTGCAGTGCTCACACATCATGTCTCCCATTCATATTCAACCAAGGCAGACCCTGCTTAGCTAAGGGAACAAGTCATGCTTGCTACCGCAAGACCAGCTCTCCTCCGGGGGAATCCCTGGTATTTTCAAGTAGGGCTGGGAAAGCTCCTGCCTAAAACTCTGGAGAGCTACTGCCAGTCAGTGTAGACAATGAAGCTGTTCTCACGAGCAGCCAAGATAGCACGAAGGCAGCCAAGCCCGGGCTTGGCTGCCCATGAGAACTGCTGGGAGCCACGCAGCTCCATGGCAGACCTGGCTATGAAACCTGGCTGTTAAATGGGGTTAAGGGAGTGAGCACTTTCAGCCGGCGCTGAGACACTGAGGGGTGCCTGCCCGTCACTGGGGGGATATCCACAATGCACCATGCACTATCAAGGTGCATTGTGGGATTTCCACAGGCTGGAATTACATGTCTCAGCCCCTGCAGCTCCGTGGGAGAGGTAAGCTTCCATAGCCTTCCTCCCTGCAAGCCCTCCTGCCTGGGTTACTAATCATGAGAAAGGGCCCAATATGTAGCTAGATTGATCAATGGTCTGACTCAGTAAAAGGCAGCATCTTGTGTTGCTAGCAAAAAATTTATGCTCATTCTTATTCTTGCTAATGCAAGAAGAGTGTTCTAGTTTCAAAGGTATTTTGTACAGTATAAGGTAACAAATATATAAAATTATGCTGGGTAAGGGAATTGAAGTAAATAATGACATACAGCAAATATTACACCCATTTTGCAAGAACTACACTGGCTGCCAATAAGTTTCTGGGAGAAATACAAAGTGCTGGTCATTATCTATAAAGCCCTTAACGGCTTGGGTCTGAGGCATTTAAGAGAACTCCTTCTTCGTCAACTCCGCCAGCTCTTAAGATCATCTGGAGAGGGCCGGTTGAGGTTGGCACCAGCTCTGTTGGTGGTGACTCAAAAGTGGGCCTTTTCTAGAGTTGCCCTCGGACTCTGAAACTTGCTTCCTGATGAAATTAGATCTTCCCCTTCTCTGAATGTTTTTAAGAAGGAACTAAAAAGATACCTGTTTAGTCAGGCTTTTAGTTTATAGTTTTAAAGTTTCGGTTTTTAGAGTTTTTATTGTATTTTAAATTGTTTTAATTATTTTAATGTTTGAATGGTGTTTCTATTGTAAACCACCCTGGGACTTTTTGTATAGGGCGGTATATACATGCATTAAATAAATAAATAAATAAATAAGTGAGTGTTCTGCCCCAGGCCATCTAGTGAGTTCATAGCAGAAGCAAGATTCAAATTAGGGACTTTCTGGTCCATAGTTCTGCCACTTAGCTGCTATATTATTATACCAGTCCCCCAACACTCAACATTTTTCACTGAGTAAATTTCAGAGTGAGCTTTGTGAAACTGAACTAATTCAAGGTCATAGCAAACTAGACATAGGTAGGGGTGTGCAATTCGGATTTTCAGTGATTCGGTTTGGGACCCGAACCGAATCACCCCTGTTCTGTTTTGTGCCCGAATATGGGCCACCCGAATCACCCTTGATTCGGTTCGGATTTAATCTGAATTGATTCGGGGGGAAAAGAGGGCCCTGGGGCAAAATTTTGGGGTGGGGTGGTAGTGCCCAATGGGTGGAAGCTACCACCCCAATTTCAGGGGGGAAAAGGGCTGATTTTGGGGGAATATTTAAAGTTTTAGTGACTTTGGGGCAGTTCGGGGGCATAGCATGGGATCTGGGCGAAAAGAGTGGGGTGGGGTGGTAGTGCCTAATGGGTGCAGAGTACCACCCCAATTTCAGGGGGATTGGGCAAAGGGGTGATTTTTGGGAAATTTCTGAAGTTTTTGTGTCTTTGGGGCAGATTGGGGCAGAAAGTGGGGCCTGGGGCAGAAGAGTGGGCTGGGGTGGTAGTGCCTAAAGGGTGGAAGCTACCACCCCAATTTAAGGGGGATTGGACAAAGGGGTGATTTTTGGGAAATTTCTGAAGTTTTTGTGTCTTTGGGGCAGATTGGGGGCAGAAAGTGGATCTGCCCCCAAAGGGTGGGGTGGAGTGGTAGTGCCTAATTGGTGGAGGCTAACACCCCAATTTCAGGGGGATTGGGCAGAGGGGTGATTTTTTGGGAATTTTTGAAGTTTTGGTGTCTTTGGGGCAGATTGGGGGCAGAAAGTGGATCTGCCCCAAAAGAGTGGGGTGGGCTGGTAGATAGTGCCTAATAGGTGGAGGCTACCACCCGTCCCCAATTTCAGAGTGATTGGCCAGAGGGCTGGATTTTGGTGAATTTCTGAGTTTTTTCTTCATAAAGTGCTTTGATTCATTCATCATGTTCATAGTAAATGCGAGTGTGAAAAAAGTGAAAGTGGGGTCATGAGAGTTCTTTAACTGAAAAAAAATCTCATTTGCTTTCATTGAATGAGAATTCACACCTCAGAAAATAAGGGAATAACATCCCTTCAGAAAAACTTCTGAGCTTTAGGATTTCATAGGATCTCCTCAGTCTCCTGCCCAATGCTCAAACCAGTACCCCATGCTGGATCCCAAAAGGCCCTGAAGGGCACAGGGAGCAGGGTTGCTGGCTCTTCAGGAGTCTCTAGGACAGGCCTGCTCAATTTAGGCCCCCAGCTCTTTTTGGACTACAACTCCCATAATCCCCAGCCACAGTGGCCAATAGCCAGGGGTTATGGGAGTTGTAGGCCAACATCTGCAGGAGAGCCAAAGTTGAGCAGCCCTGCTCTAGGAACTGGCACGAATCACCACATGACTACTGAAAGCAATCCTGGAGATTCACAGTAAATGTATAGTGTAAAAAAAAGGGGGGGGGTGCTAACCAGGAAAGTTGTAGTCAGAGTTGGCAACCCTAATATGGAGACATTTGCCAGTCAAGACTCATAATATTAGCAGCTTCACATGTGATTCTTTCTTTATGCCATGAGTGCAGCTCACATTTTGCATAATTTATTCTGCATTTTTAAAAACGGTGTTGCCATATCTTCCCTATTTCTTACTCTCTGCTCCTGGGAAATGGCTGATTTTCCACAGCGATGTGAGAAGGATGCATCTTGTCTTTCATGCACATGTGTCTAAATGCATGCACATGAACACTAAGGCATCATGCACTGAATGCCAAGGCACCATGAAGTGCACTGTACATCACCTCTTTGAGCTGCAGAAGTATCTTTTGAACCTATTGAGCATATCTTGCAAGCATGGTTTGTACCTTTTGCTAAGCAGGGTCAACCCTGGTTTGCATTTGAATGGGAAACTATATGTGTGAACACTGTAAGATATTCCCCTTAGGGGATGGGGCCACTCTGGGAAGAGCACCTGCATGCTTGCACGCAGAAGGTTCCAAGTTCCCTCCCTGGCATCTCCAAGATAGGGCTGAGAGAGACTCTTTCCCGCTACCTTGGAGAAGCCTCTGCCAGTCTGGGTAAACAACACTGAACTAGATGGACCAATGGTAGAAGGCAGGTTCCTATGTTCCTAAGTATTCAAATATAGTATTTCAAAACACCTGTTTTCTCAGGCTTTTAATTAATTTTAAATAGTCTGTTCTATAATATAAAATTGTTTAAATATTTTTATCTTGTTTTATACTTGCATTTTAACTTATGTACACTGCCTAGGGATACACATGTCAGGTGGTACATAAAGATGATACATAAAGATATTAACAAATATCCTCTTGGGTTCTACATCAGCAGAGGATAGACTACTGCGGGGTCGGGGGGGGAAGCATTCAAAGCAGAGCCCCATCCTTTTCTGTGTGCGTGTGGCAGTGTGCATGCGTGCTAGGAGGTACAAGCCTTGGTGTGATAATGGGCATGTTACAGAAGCATTCCTCTAGTTTCATCTGTAAAATATTGGAGGGTATGTGTTCCTTTATTTCAAGTTATGGGGAAATAGCTACCCACAGCACAGAAGCCCCATTCCCAGCCACTGGGATCTTCTAGAGCCACCTCTCTTCCTTTGGAAAGTTCAGCAGGCCCACACACTTTCAAATCATAAGATCTGGGAATGCTTTAAAAATACAATAAATGTCATTTCATAAAAAGTTAAGCAGATTCTGTTTTGTTTTTTACTGATCAGTGCCACCTTGAAATAATGTCCATCAAAAATACTTGTTCCTTTTTCAAAAGTTCTGCACCATTATTAAATATTGCCACTGGGCGTCGCTAGTGATCTAGAAGAAGAAAGACGTTCCATTGTATTGAAACACAGAAGAGATGCATTCTATTGCACCCTTCTTTATTTTGCTGTTAAAAAAATTTAATTCAAGTGTTTCTTGCATTATTAGCAAACAGATGACCAGTTGTTCAACCTTTGCAGGGCCCTAGTCCTGCAAAGGTATTTTATTAGCATTATTAGTCTTATTAGCAAATTAAATATATTTTCCTCTAATTATTTGCTGCTCTATTCCTGCAGTTACACAACTGTAATACAGACAATAACTGACTGAAATATTTTTATACCCCGACCTGATTATTGATCAAAGCAGAAATGTACTTGGGGGGGAGGGAATCCAGTCATTATTTACAATTGCTAACTAGTTCTGATTTTTAATTTCTATGAAATCTAAATGCCCTGTCTTTGTTTTTGTTTTAACCAAAGAACCCTTAGAGATACACGTTGGGCAATAAACTAAATGCCCATTGAATAGTATCAATTATGAGTTTGCCAGTTCATGTTCATTATTTGCTGACTGCTACATCAAGTGCATGTAAGAGCCTTCATAGATTTAACTCAACGGAGGCTGGGTAGAGATGTACATAATTAGAGCGGTCAGGTTGCTGTGAAAGTGCACTCTTCCTGTTTTGGTCAAGTGTACAATTTTCCTTGCTGGACTTAATTTGGAGATCTGTATCTGTTGTTTCCACTAAATGCTGTCTGTGCACAGGGCTGATAGGTTGGCCCTTGTGAGATCACAAAGCCACCCCCCCTTCCCTCTCTGAAGCAGCTTTTCAAGTTCAAAAAACCAGATTAGTTTAAACAGCAACAATTTAGCAAACATTTAATTAGATAATCTTGCAAGTTGCTTGAAAAACATAATTAAAAAGGTAGCTAGCTTGCCTGAAGCAAGTGTGTGTGGCCGGACAAGAGGAAATAAACCCATCAGAAGCATGAAAGGAGGGGTAAGAGAAGGAATTCAGAATTGGATTTGGTCTGTATGTTGTTGGAGGAGCAAAACAATCATGGGGTGGGGTGGGGGACTGAGGTCATCCATACAATTAAAAGGGGTGTTCTACCCAGGTTTGGGAGCTGTGTGTGCTTCCAATTTTCAGTTCTGTGGAAGCAAGGTAGGAGGAAAACCTGAGTAGAAGTGATTGTGTGGAAGCAAGGTAGGAGGAAAAAGTTACCCAGGTTTTCCTCCTACCTTGCTTCCTCACAATCACTTCTACCCAGGCAGAGGCGTAGGGAGCTTTGCTGTGGGTGGAGGACAAAGGCCTCTGGCAGCTCCCCTGCCCCAAGCCACACACCCCTGTGTCTGATGTCAGAAACCAGGGGGCAGGGCCAGTGCCAAGAATGGGGTCTGGCTGGCAGCCTCAGCAGAGCTTCCCTTCCCCAGTCAACAGTTGGTGGAATCGCTGACAGAGAGCTCCATTCCCTGTCTTCTTGAGGAGGCAGGGAAAGGAGTTCCAGCTCTAGATGGCATCGAACTTTTGCACCAGTAACCCTAATGACCACTAGGGGCATTGGGAGTAGAGATAGATAGTTAGGGACTCTTTCTCTTTCCTGTTTATCTCTGCCTCTAAGACTCCTCTATGGATGGAATGTAGTCAGGAACTTCCGGGGAGCGACTTCCTCCTCTTCCTCCTCCTCCTCCTGCCCAGAATGCTTCTAGCTCTCTCTCTGAGCACCATGCTTCTATAGGTCTCTCTCTGACCAACATGCAGCCAGAAGTTAGATATAGGTATTTTCCTATCATCATGTACTTCTGAATAAAGTAGATTAGTTTAACCTTATGTGGATCTCCATGCTTATCATTTACAAACTCTTGCCCCTGAGACTTTGTTAACTTCTGCTGTAATGGGAGTGAGTTAGCTCCTGAAATACGCTGCTATATAAGTAATTACCCCCAACAAAAGGAGCTCCTTGTCAGCGATTCCACAAACCGCTGACTGGGGAAGAGAATCCCTGCTGGGGCTGATGTGCCCCGTTCTTGGCATTGGACCTGCCCCCTTGCATCAGACATCAGACACGGGGCAGGGCCAATACTTGGGAGAGGGTCCATTCAGACCCTCATCCCATCCCTCCCCAATCAGCTTTGCATGGAATGCTGGCTGGCTGGCTGGCTGGTCCCCTCCCACCCACCCACCCACCCAGCATAGCCAGTGTTTCAGTGAAATGCTGGCTGAAGAGGAGAGGGGAGTGCCTTGTGCTCTGAGCTGGTGAGTGCTTAATTCACTGGTAGGGTGTGGGAGAGGGCAAGGGGGAGCCTTGGCGGCTCCCTCAGACCCTGGCAGCCAGGGGACAATTATAGCCCTGTGCTCCACGGTTCCTACGTCCCTGTATCCAGTTTTTTCTCCGACCTCGTGTACTCTCCACATTTCTTTTTAAAAAATCATTTGCAGCATAAAAGAGGGGGGGAATACCCTAGCTAATTAAGATCTTAGCCTGGTTGCTTGGAGGTAATTCTTACCCCTGTTATATATGGCTGTTTACAAATCTGCCATATAAGATACTTAATACTTATGACCTTGTGCAGCTGAGCTCAGACATGCTTTTACCTGTTTACAGTCAGGAATGAGGAAAGAATGTGAATAGATTTCAAGGAATGGCGCATGTGTTTATTTTTGCTAAATCTAACTTCATCTTGTGTATGTTTACTCAGAAGTAAGTCTCACTAAGTTCAATGGGACTTACTCCCAAGGAATTGTGGGTAATATTGCTGTCATTATCACCTTCCCCCCTCCCTCCCTGTTTCCTTTCATTTTCATTCAGTTTGCAGCACAGCTCTGAATTGCTAATGAGGTTCTCAAACTTGAGTCTCCTGATGTTGTTGGACTGCAGCTTCCATCATCCACAATCACAGCCGTTGGGGCTGGTGATGATGGGAATTATAGTCTAACAGCACCTGGGGATCCATGTTTGAGAATGCGATCAGCACTTCGGAACTCTCCTATGGAGAATGGCTCAGGATTCAGTCCTTATGTCTGCTGTCCATTTGTAACAGTGGGCAAATATAAGAACATTCATAGACATTTGTCTGCTATATAGATGAAATCTGTAGAGATATGCAAGCTGACTCAAGGTCAGGTGGCTTGCACTAAAACCGGCCCAGGGTGAGGGCTCATCCTCTAGCTGGACCGGGCCTAGTTCAGCTCAAGCTGAACCCCCTGGGCCAGTCTTGGGCCGGTTCGTGGTTTGTTTAAAAAAATAAAGGCGGACTTACTATCATTGTGGGGCCTTGGGGGTGCTGCTGCAGCTGCAGGAAGGGGGAAGTTCCCTGTGGTTCCCCCTCTCCCCACTGGCCTCCCATTGGTCTCCACCCAGCCACACAGATGGCTAGTGTGCATGTGTGGCAGCCTCCAAAATGGCCACCACCAGCTCAGAGAGGCCTGAAACAGGCAGAAAATGGCCTGAAATGGCCATTTGAGACCAGGGAAGACCAGTAGGGGAGGGGGAAATGCAGGAGACCTCCCCGCGGCCAATAGCAGCACCCCCAAAGCCTCGCAATGGCAGTAAGTCAATTTTTTTAAAAAAAATTCTCCGTTCCCCTCCCCAAGCCGGACCCGGACCAGTTCAGTTCAAGTCCAGTTTGACCAAACCATGCTTTCCAGTTTTGTGCACACCCCTAGAAATCTGGCCTTTGGGTGAGAACAAACCTAGCTTCCTTGCTGCTGAGCATTAAAACCATCACATTGCATTGATTTCTTAACTCTAAGGATTCAGCAGAGTTTAAGAAAAATACTTTCCTTGGAAAAAGATTTCTGATTACTGCCAGACAACTTCAAAATGTAAATTATTTTAACTAATCTTTTATGATTACAACAGGCATTGACATCTCAGAGGCATCTGGTGGGCCACTGCGTGAAACAGGATGCTGGATGAGATAGGCCTTGGGCCTGATCCAGCTGGGCTGTTCTTATGTTCTTATGTAAATTAAAGCCTTCAAAGGGCTTGGGGAATTCACACCTTGAATATGGAGCCAGCTGTAAACCTCTCCTTGTCTTCTACAATAAAAGCAATGTTTTTATGCGATTCTTCAGATTCTCTTGTCTACTGTTGCTTTTCATGCCATACAACATCAGCCATTTTATTTTCTTTAACGGCATGGCTTCAAATACAGGCTGTGTTTGAACCTCCTCCTTTACACCACTTCACCAATACTTCAGTCTACTCTCTTTCATCTTACTTAAAGTACTCCTTCACTGTTCATATGCTATATTGTAACATTTTCTCCATTTTTTCACCTTACCTGAATTCTTGGCTATTTTTGTTGTGTTTACTGACTTACGACCATAGACAGATTTTCTTTGCGGCATTCTTGCATTTTAACACCTTGCCAGGCAGGGGAGTCCCAACTGCTAAAGCAATACAACTACAGTTACGACCAATTAAAACATTTTTATGAGATCAATCCCTTCCCCTTGAATAGATCAATTAACTGATATTATGATTTGTTTAATGTACATATTACCCAAACTACTATACATATAAGTGCTTATTTTAGATACTGAAGGAGTGTTAGAAGAACACAAATCTTGTACACATTTATTTAGAAGGAATAAATACTGAGGCGGTTCTCATGAGCAGCCTAGCCCAGGCTGCTTTTGTGGAGCACTGGAATCTGGGCGGATCCCAGCACTCCTGCCCAGTCTAACCCTGCTCCCAAGATCGGCTCTAAGCTGAGGTTAAGGGAGCAAGCACTCCCTTAACCAGGCTGCTGAGCTTGTGTGTCTCCACAGAGCCCAAGGAGACACAGAGATCAGTGCCTAGAGCACCCATCTGACAGGAGATCCCGTCAATGCACCATTCAGCGCGTGGCATTGTGAGACCTCCATAGGGTGGGACATGTTGCCCCAAGTGGACCATCTTGGAGCGCAGTCTGCGCTCCCAGCAAGTTGTGATCATTGTGGGGAGGGAAGGTGAGTTGAAGCAGCCTTCCCCCCACCGCACGCACACACACCCCAGTTGTATAAATGGCCCCAATGTAGTCATGAATAAATGTGCAAAAGATTGTAGCCAAAGGCTGCTATCAACTGTTAGAAGGAAAAGGCCCTCACAGGTTAACTGATTTAAAGTTTAATTGACTAATGTACTGATGAAATTAATTAAAACTTGTAGCTGTAATGAGAAGCCATTTTAAAGATTTGTAGAATTTTGGATAGATACTAAGTTAATTGTTGTTATACTGTATAATAAATCACCCTTCCTTCCTCCAAAGTGCCCCAATGAAATGCATAGGGTTGGTTTGGGTATCATGCGGAACTGTGGTTGAGATGGGCTCCATCCATGTGACATCTCTGAACCTCAGGAGTGCACATTCCCCTCTTCCATTCCCTTGCAAGTGTACACTTCCCTTCTAGGAACATAGAACATAGGAACATAGAAAGCTGCTATATACTGAGTCAGACCATTGGTCTATCTAGATCAGTATTGTCTTCACAGATTGGCAGCAGCTTCTCCAAGGTTGCAGGCAGGAATCTCTCTCTGCCCTATCTTGGAGATGCCAGGGAGGGAACTTGAAACCTTCTGCTCTTCCCAGAGCGGCTTCATCCCCTGAGGGGAATATCTTGCAGTGCTCACACATCAAGTCTCCCATTCATATGCAACCAGGGCAGACCCTGCTTAGCTATGGGGACAAGTCATGCTTGCTACCACAAGACCAGCTTGCTACCACAAGACCAGGACTGGCCATGATGTCTAAACCCAGTGATCTCAGTTTAATTTACTCTACTTACTTCAAATGAATTCAGATCTGTAATTTATTTCAAGCCTTGGTTCACATCTTGGTTTATTTGAACAGGTAGCCTAGAATAACTGAGATTGATTGGTTCAATCAATAACCAGTCATTATTCATTTTAACCCAGATGAGAAGTGGATTCTCACACAGGGATGGGAGGCAGGAACATGTGCTCCCAAGGCTCTGAGACTTTAACTGAGGTTCCTCATGACATCTGAACCAGCCCATAATACAACAGACAACAAGCAACCTTAAATTTAAAATCAGAATACTGCCTTTCATAGCAAGCACACTTAAATAGCGGTGTACACAAAACCCACTGGCCCAGTTCGGTTCAAGTCCAAACTGGACTGGGCCAGTTTAAATCTTGCCCAGTTCAGGCATTCTACAGCCCTTTCTAGGCCTTTCCCCCTTGCGGTGGCCATTTTGGGGGCCGCCGCACATACACAATGGGCCTCTGCATGGCTTGGGTCATGATTTTTAACATGAGGAAGGCCGGTGGGGGGATGGGAAACCTCTGAGGATGCCCTCAGAGATGCCCCCTTGAGGGCATAAGTGATTTTATATATATATAAATATATGAAAATTGATTTGCAACCCCCCCCCCCGGGTGGTGGTGGTTTGGTTCGACCCCGAACTGTCGAACTGAACCAGTTTGACATGAAACATGTTAAACATTGAACCTGTTTGCACATCACTACACTTAAATGCTAAACATTTCTAAAGACTTGGTGTGAACAGGTAAGAGACCTTGCATTCAATCTTTAAATTCAGTCCCTAAATCTGGCTGAAAACTGTTCAGTTTTTACTGTTCTGAACATCAAACAATTTCATCCAGTATTACTCAGATAATATAATGTGAAAGATTGGATGCATGGTCCCTTTATGGGAAAGCACCTCTCTCTTCCTCGCTAGGCAAAGAGCAACAACAGAAAAACCAGAAAACCAGCTGCCAACATCTCATTGGCTACAGAATGAGCTAGACCTGTCTAGGCAATCCCTAATCAATGATTACAAAATAAACTCAGCTGATTGGTAATTATGCCCGAACATAATATAAGATGGATCAAGTGTTTTCTTAGCACTGAGGTATTTCTGAACTCTTGCCTCTTGCCAGTCCTTTAACCTGTTGTATTACTTTTTTAAATGGCAGGGGAAGGGGTATAAGACTCAGAGGCGTATCTAGGGAAAATAGCGCCTAGGGCAAACACTGAAATTGCGCCCCCTGTCCAAGCATCTGACACCCATCTTTGAGATAACTTTACCATAATATCAGCTGAAAAATACAAGTCAGGCTCATTAATCTTTTAATATTTCAAAAACTATTTTAGCAGTGGACTTAGCCAGACCAAAAAATGCTGGAAAACTACAAATTTCAGTATGCTGGGGCTCATGAAATACCCAAATACTATGTGGAGGTGTACTTGGAAAACTAAACAGAAGTGCCTGTCTAATTCTCTACTATAGGTGAAACTCGGAAAATTAGAATATCGTGCAAAAGTCCATTAATTTCAGTAATGCAAATTAAAAGGTGAAACGGATATATGAGACAGACGCATTACATGCAAAGCGAGATAAGTCAAGCCTTAATTTGTTATAATTGTGATGATCATGGCGTACAGCTCATGAAAACCCCAAATCCACAATCTCAGAAAATTAGAATATTACATGGAACCAAGAAGACAAGGATTGAAGAATAGAACAATATCGGACCTCTGAAAAGTATACAGTGTACTGTGCTTGATTGGCCAGCAAACTCGCCTGACCTGACCCCATAGAGAATCTATGGGGCATTGCCAAGAGAAGGATGAGAGACATGAGACCAAACAATGCAGAATTGCTGAAGGCCACTAATGAAGCATCCTGGTCTTCCATAACACCTCATCAGTGCCACAGGCTGATAGCATCCATGCCACGCCGCACTGAGGCAGTAATTGCTGCAAAAGGGGCCCAAACCAAGTACTGAATACATATTCATGCTTATACTTTTCAGAGGTCTGATATTGTTCTATTCTACAATCCTTGTCTAAACTGTGTCACTGCCTGGAATATATTCTAGTCTTTCAGAAAGACAGTTAAAATGAGAGAAAGAGAGCAAGAAACTCCCAGTGGGCCTTAATATTAAGGATTTCACACTGATTCAAGGACAAATTCACCATTAATAGCCATATTAGCAAGACATCACATTTAACTCACTTATCACAAGAAGCAAAGTAAGAGCAAATGAATACAATCCTAGCTTATAAGCATCAGCTCAGTATTCACAAGCCCTCATTCTCTGTACATAGTGCCAATCTGAATATGTGTACAGTGACTTATATTATATATTATTATTTTTTTACCTGTAGCCCCTTCGGGGGGCTTCCTAAAGGCTGTGGGGTTTGCAAAGGTTCCTCCCCCCCCCACTGGCCTCTAGGGCCTCGCAGGGACCATTTGAGCATGTGCAGTGGCCATTTTTAAAAATCTTTTTTTTAAAAATGGCCACTGAAAACAAAATGGCTACCACGCATGCTCAAATGTCCTCTGCAAGGCCTGGCATGACCTAGGGCCTCACAGAGGCCATTTGAGCATGCACGGTGGCCATTTTGTTTTTGGCAGCCATTTTTTAAATAAAAAAATAATTTTACAAAATGGCACCCCCCTTCAACTGGCGCCCAGGGCACTTGCCCTGCCTGCCCTACCCCTAGATACGCCCCTGATAAGACTTGCTTTATGCTGTCAGCCTATTGGTTTGTCTTGCTTGGTGCTGATCACCATGGTTGTCACTCTCGTGAATCTCAATGGAGGATCGTTCCCACTGATACCTAAGATCCTTTAAACTGGAGATGCTGGGAAGTGAACCCAGGATCTTCGGCATAAAATGTATGAGCTCTACTGCTAAGGTACAGCCCCTTCTCAACCTGAGAAGACTGATTTAACCCAAAATGTCCATGTGACTCTTGAAATCATTGTTTTGCATCACTAATATCATACAGATTATTGAGAGCTTTATTCGACTGGAGTAACTGGGGCATGAGTCTCGACTCACTCTCTCTCTCTTTTACACACACACACACACACACACACACACACACACACACACACACACACCAGTCCAATGAGGCAATCCAGGAATATTTGCACAATTAGGATTAACCATATACTTGGTAATGTGGCAGGCTTAAGGCAAGAGTAAAAAGGCATTTGCTTAACTGAATTGTATAGGCAGCTCTTTTGGACAGGAGGCTGTTTTTCCAGGGGTATAAGATTACAAGCTTTCCCTAGTAATTCTGGCCAAAAATCAGCCCATCTTCCTTCAATTGATTCTCCCATTGCTGTTCCTCTTTTGAGTGCTGTTTCTCCACAGGCTTCTTCCTGCTTTCACTGAGGTAGCTGCATTTGTTTTCTGTGTGCAACTTCTTAATTGTATAACAGTGGCTGTTCATGGTAAGATATGAAGATCCAGCAAACAGTAATAGAAGTTTCTGCAAAGTACTCCCCCCACCCCCCACATAAAAGCATCATTTAAAAAACTGAAATTGTGCAGTTAGGTGAGAGAGAACTTAAAAAAAACACCTGTCCCATAAAACACTGAGGTCATTCACACAATAACAAACTGAGGCTGGTCTCACATGCAACCTAACCCAGGCTAGAGAAGCCCAGCCTGGGTTAGGCTGTACATGAGAACCACTGGGATCAGGCCCGATCACAAGCGGGGCAGCGCTTCATAGCCCCACTTTCAATTCTGGCTCTTAGATGGGGTTACGGGCTCAAGCGAGTGCTTAACCTGGGCACTGGGATCTTGTGTTCCCTAGGGCTATGTTCACCTCCAGCAGACGTAGAGACAGGCATCTAGAGTGCTCCTCTCCTGAAGGAATCCCCCAATGCATCATGCTTGTCACATTATGCATTGTGAGATCTCCAGAGGCCAGGATCTGTGTGGATCATCTGGGAGCACAGTCTGCACACCCAGCAACATGTCAGCATTCATCTGGGGGAAGATGAATGCAAGCAGCCTCCCCCCCGCCCACCTGCCGCCCCACTTGCCCGGTCGTGTGAACGACCTCACTGTGTCATATCTGTGTGTGCTCCCAATTTTCGGTTGTATGGAAGCAAAGTAAGAGGAACACCTGGGTAGAAGTGATGGTGTGGAAGCAAGGTAGGAGGAGAAGTTACCCAGGTTTACTTCTTATCTTGCTTCCATGCAATCACTTCTACCCAGGTGTTCCTCCTACCTTGCTTCCACACACTTGGAAACTGGGAGTACACACAGCTCCCAAACCTGGGTGGAACACAGGGACTGTTATCACAAACAGCCTAGCCCAGGCTAGGGCAGCCTAACCTGGGCTAGGTTACTCGTGTGGAGTGCTGGGATCCATGCAGAGCCCAGCTTTCCCAACCAGCCTAACCCATTCCTAAGCCTGGTTCTTAGCGAAGGTTAAGGGAGCAAGTGCTCCCTTAATCCGGCTGCTGGGCCAATGTGTCTCCTCAGCTCCATGGAAACACTGCACAATGAGTGTAGTGCCTTGAGGGATTCCCCCATCAGATGGGCATTCTAGGAGTCTGTCTCTGTGTCTCCTCGGCTCCATGGACACCTAGAATGCCCATCTGATGGGGGAATCTCCCAAGGCACTACACTCATTGCGCAGTGCCTTGTGGGATATGCGGAGGCCGGGAAAATGAGTCATCTGTGCTGCTCCCGGCAGCACAGGCTGGGAAATAGTCATCTGCACTGCCATGAAATAGTAATCCATGCTGTTCCTGGCAGCACAGGCTGTGTGGGCATGCAGCTTGCGTGCCACAAGGATCTAGCCCCACAGTTTTTGATTGTGTGAATGACCTTACTCTCTCTCAAATGAAAATACAAAACATTTTAAGTAATTTATACTGGGGCTGCTTCCCTTCAAATCTTCAAAACACAAAGTCTCTGTTCGTAACTGAAATTATTCAACATGTAATTTCTGCATTATGTAGGTATGTGTAATTCTTCTATATTATAGAGGTGAAGACCAAAATACATTCTAGTGTGGTGAAAGAGGTTTGGCTTGAACACACATTCTCCACTGCGAAAACAAATGAGTTGGAATGAAGCAAATGTGTTCTGATATCATCAGGGCCATAATGCGGCCCAGAGAGCTGAGGTTATAAATTATGATGGATACGCAGATGCTGAGCTGTGTTCCCTCTAAGGTGTGCACATATGTGTGTGAGCACACAAGTTGTTTTTTTTAATGCCCACTCAGTTAATTCAACCTGCTCAGGTTGAATCAGGAAGGCCCCCATTCTGAATGCACATGTGCATACGCTGCCTTGATACTGTCAGCCAGCACAAAACTCATTCCAAACACAGATGAAAATAATTAGAGGGAACACTGAGGAAACACTGATGAGTGTTCTAGTGAAATTTTGACATATGCTGTTTATTTTATATTTGCATCCCAGTTTTTGACCAGAGTCCGCAAGATAGCTCATAGCATTCACAGTTACAAATCTATTTTACAACGGTATGATTTAAACATTAAAATATGATTAATTAATGGCTGACATCCAGATTAACAATATGCACATCGAAAAATATTTCACGTGCACAACAGGGGTGGGGCAATTTTAGTAGATTGCCCTTTCCCTCTGGAGTTCTGGATGCCTCCTGAAAATATATCCCTGAGAGTCTCACAACGTTCAGGGACATTTTTTTGGAAGGCACAGTGGGCTAAAGAGGGAAAGAGAGAAAATTGCCCCTCCCCCACTGCACACACTAAAACATTTTTGGGCATGGGCAATATTAGCATAGATGTCAGTTATCAAATGCACATCTGCTATGCCCAGTGCTCTCCCCAGCATTCTATAACTTGGAAAATTGGGGGTGATTTCCAATTCATAGAAAACAAAACGGTAACCATTTTGGTACACTGACAGCAGGTGGCAAGAGTAAAGGAAGTGAGTCTGGACTTGAGGGGTGATCTTCCTTATTTCTTTTTGGAATATGTTTGTAAGCATGGATGAAACTGAAAACAGCCCTTTCTCCATTTTTATAAGCAGATGAGAGTTTAATGTCTCCTGTTTTGTGTATCTGTCTTCTATGATTAAAAGTAATTTTTAAAAGAGTCAAGAGGAAAGGTGAAGGGAGGAAGAAGAGAACAGACTGAAAAACTCAATTTTAAAATCTGGAACTAAAAAGCCCCTACATCTAGAAGTGGCAAATGTGAGCTTAAGCAGAAGAGCAAACGTGATGGTGTCTTTACCTACCTCACTCCCTCTCCCCTGCTAACTGAGCAAAGAGGCACCTTTTAAAAGTGGTGATCAGGGGGAGAGCAACTGGCCCTATCCATCCCCAGTACAGCTTCCCTCCAGTGGCTGTTGCTGGTGTCTGCAGGTGAAACTCGGAAAATTAGAATATCGTGCAAAAGTCCATTAATTTCAGTAATGCAAATTAAAAGGTGAAACGGATATATGAGACAGACGCATTACATGCAAAGCGAGATAAGTCAAGCCTTAATTTGTTATAATTGTGATGATCATGGCGTACAGCTCATGAAAACCCAAAATCCACAATCCCAGAAAATTAGCATATTACATGGAACCAAGAAGACAAGGATTGTAGAATAGAACAATATCGGACCTCTGAAAAGTATACAGTGTACTGTGCTTGATTGGCCAGCAAACTCGCCTGACCTGACCCCATAGAGAATCTATGGGGCATTGCCGAGAGAAGGATGAGAGACATGAGACCAAACAATGCAGAAGAGCTGAAGGCCGCTAATGAAGCATCCTGGTCTTCCATAACACCTCATCAGTGCCACAGGCTGATAGCATCCATGCCACGCCGCATTGAGGCAGTAATTGCTGCAAAAGGGGCCCAAACCAAGTACTGAATACATATGCATGCTTATACTTTTCAGAGGTCCGATATTGTTCTATTCTACAATCCTTGTCTTCTTGGTTCCATGTAATATTCTAATTTTCTGGGATTGTGGATTTGGGGTTTTCATGAGCTGTATGCCATGATCATCACAATTATAACAAATTAAGGCTTGACTTATCTCACTTTGCATGTAATGCGTCTGTCTCACATATCAGTTTCACCTTTTAATTTGCATTACTGAAATTAATGGACTTTTGCACGATATTCTAATTTTCCGAGTTTCACCTGTATCTTATGTTTCTTTTTGAGATTGTGAGCCTTTTGGGGACAGCCAGCCATTCTATCTGTCTATCCATCCATCTGTCCATCCATCCATCCATCCATCCCTATGTAAACCACTTTGGGAATTTCTGTTGAAAATCAGTATATAAATATTTGTTGTATTCGTCTTCTTGGTGCTCTCACACTGGAAAGCTGGTCTGTCATGGTCACTGTGGCGAGGCTGGTCTACTTGATCCAGAAGCAGCAGGTGATGGTGCCCTTGCCTACCACTCCTTCTCTTGGCTCTTCCACACAGGGCAGTTGGTTCTCCGTAGATCCCAATCCAGCTGTAATCACATGTAGCTAGTTGTGGCCCGAATGGAGGATGGACATCCTCTTCTGCAAAGTGATTCAGCCGATTCAGCGAGCCACACTGTATGCCCCCATGTATTCATTTTTTTTGCCATTTTAAAGTTTTATTGATTTCATAAATCAATACCCCATGTATTCATAGCTGCAAATCCAGATGTACATCTGCCTTTGCATGGAAGAAGCTCATTGAAGCCTCACTTGCATACACACTTCTCTCTCACTGGATTGATCTTGTTATTCCAAAGCTTTTTTCAAAGAAAAATAATTGATTATTAACTGATTTCACAGGACCAGTTCAGATGTCATGCAGAATCACTGTTAAAGACTGGTTTTGTGCAATGTCCCTGAGCCTCAGGAGTGTGTACTCCCTCTCACCTGCTCATGCAGGCCACCTAAGAATTCTACTTCTGATTTAGGTGAAAAAGAAACCAAGATTGGTTTCTAAGCCAACCTTAGTTTATTCTAAGCAACACAGTTGAAACAAACCTAGATATTTAACCACTTCAAACTTTGGGTTCATATCTAGTTTTATTTGAAGCAAGCTGGTAATAAAGCAAGATAGGTTGGTTTTCACATCACAACTGATCTTGGTTTCTTTCTCACCTAACTCAGAAGTAGAATTCCTGAGAGTCTGACATGGGCAGAGAGGCATCCTCCCCACAAGGTAAAGGGAAGTCATACTGAATCAGCATAAAGTGTGGTTCTGTCATAGCCCCAGAACAGAGTCTGACCCTGAGGATGGGGAAGCAATTGGGAGGAGCCCCAGCCCCAGGCCCAGCTTCAGGATTAAGCCTGCACCTGCCAGTTGGGAGACCCTGAAAGACCCTAGAACCGGCATTCATGGAGCCTGAGCCCCACCTCCCAATGAATGGCTTCTTTACAACATATACCTTGCACTCTCCCAAGCCACAACAACAACAACAACAAACAAGCCAGGAGGACTAGATGGAGCAGAAGAGGAGTGCTAGGCTTCAGGCCAGAAGACTGCCCCTTTAAATCTCTCTGCTTTCCAGGCAGGGAGGCAGAGCCTGGCAGTGGCAATCTAGGCCTGGATATATTAAATAACTCATTGTACCGGTGGACCCTATTGGAGCAAACTGTGCTCACAGTTCTTATATCAAGTTATCTGATAGCCTATTCGGTCTTCTCTCTTCTCCTCTAAGAGCAAAACAAGATGGTTCTTCAGTCACCCTGTGGGGACAGTCAAGGGAAGGAGGGGCCACCTCAGCTGCAACTCTGGGAGCTGGGCAGTGGGCAACTCAGCAGGCTGTTGTGGCTTCACACTCTTTCTGTATTTCCATACACTATTTATATATCATTCCTAAGCCCAACGGCCTTTTTTTGAAAGTTGTCAAAACTTCCACAAATTTTACAACTGTATGTACAAGGATGACTATTCGTTCAATCCACCTTTAAAAGATCCCTGTGGGTCTATTATAATAAAATAATGTCAAACAAGGAAATTGGATACATGCCAGGAATCTTTTATGTAGACATATTTATATTCCATCTGATTTCACAAAATTAAAAGAGAAAAACACTACCAATGACCCTCTTGGCACTGCTATTCGCCATATTGTGTATCTGTATGAAATGACATATATCTAGATAGTTCAAGGGATTTGCTAGGATTACCCCCACCCAACCTTACCTTTTCATCATATTGAAATTCTGTGGGTTTTTAAAAGAAACATTCCTTTATCTTAATGAAATCTAGAGGCTATTGTCACAATCGGCTAAAATCAGGCTAGGGAAGCCTAGCCTGATTTTAGCGGACCACGAGAAGTACCGGGCTTGCAGGCAACCCACTTGCAAAGCCCTCCCCTAAGCCCAGGTTAGCGGAGTGAGCTGGGAGCGAATGGAGCGAGTTCTATGATTGTGTGTTACCGTGCCGTGGCTCCGTGCCGTGGCAACTCACGATGACACCTCCAACCGGGAGGCTGAAAAGCAGGCTAAGCCCGCTCTCCCTGCTAACCCTCTCAATGTGGGTCTCACTGACCTGCCTCCTAGAGTCAATGACAATCTTCAGTCTACTGGGGATGTAGACTGGTCTTGCCCATAACAGGGCAAATCCCCACCCATGGACTGTGAGCTCACAAGTATAGCCAACCACTAGGGAATCCAAGGGGGCCCTGCTTTAGTGGGGTCCCAAACTCCCTTTGTTAAAAAATAGAACTGATCCTCCACTACGTCCCTCTCCGAGAATCCCTCTGAAGCCTTGCACGTGCCCCAGAGGAGATCCTGACTCTCCATGTCCCGTAGCCTGGCTACATGCATGGCTGTGGAGTGCGCTGATGGGATATATAACTGTTGCTCTCTTCTCAGGGAGCAAAACACTTGTTGCCTATCCTGTCATCCTGCCCCCTTTCCCCCCTGCTTACCAGGTGGTGGGGAGCAAGGGACAGAGTGGGAATCAGGGCTGCCCCTGAGCAACTGCGTGGCTTGGCAGGCCGGGCAGTCTGGGATAGTGCATGAAGGCATCCCTGTAGCCTGGCAACTCCATTGCTGCATAGCTGACAGGGTGTGTGTGCCTGATTTTCTGAGAGGCTTCCACTAAGAACTGCTGAAAGCATGGAGCAGTGACACGGATCTTGGGTGGATCCGTGTCACTGTCTCTATGATTTGGGTTTGGAATTCAGCATGAAACCATGGTTATAGTTGTGCTAGGAGTCAGACGTAATGCCTTGGCGGCAAAACCACAGTTGGCAGCAAATCTTAGAGATAACTGAAGGTTCCAATTGTAGTTTGGTGAGGCAAACCGGAGTTAGTTTTGGGGCTGTAACCATGGTTTTGCATATTTGGGCATAACTGAGTTACCACCTTGGCCAGGTTTAACTGCGGTTAGCTGTTACATCTGAATGCAGCTTCTGTTTCCTTTGAAGCAGGTATTGCCCTATGTCATACATAAAGGGACAATACATTGCCCCCTCCACAATTTGTTGCATTCTAAACTTTCATTAACACATTAAAGACTAAGAATAGTTGCACACTTCATAATAGCTTCCCCACACTTTTTTTGAGGGAATAAGCAGTAATATCTAGCCCAAAGGCAGTGTAATCTAGAAAAGCACAAGGAAATTGCATCCTTGCCATGCATTAAACCGATTCAAATAAATTAAGAATGCTGTGGCAGAAGTAAAATATGCCAGAGTCACTTCACCCAGCCCCAATCTAGAACATGAACAAGGAACCCAGGATGTTGCTTTAAAGCAATGAGGTCATTAACAAAATCAAAATCTGTGTTCTACCCAGGTTTGGGAGCTGTGTGTGCTCCCAATTTCTGGTTGTGTGGAAGCAAGGTAAGAGGAAAACCTGGGTAGACATGATTATGTGAAAGCATGGTAGGAGGAAAACCTGGGTAGAAGTGATTGTGTGGAAGCAAGGTAGGAGGAAATGCTGCCCAGGTTTTCCTCTTACCTTGCTTCCACACAAATGAAAATTTGGAGCACACAGAGCTCCCACACCCAGGTAGAACACAGTTTTTGATTGTGTGAATGACCTCAATGTGTGCCTTCCCTACTCTTAACATATCTGTGCTGTGAGGTTTAGGGTGAGGTTCTATGGACTTTCTCTATACTGTCACTGGACTTGCTGCTTTTGCTGAAGGGCTTCCCTTCCATTTGGATGTGATTTCCTACATGTTTTGATCAGTATTGGCAAGTTGTTTTTGTCTTGAAAATACAGACAGAACTGTAGCAAATATTACTGACATTCTGTTTAAGATCCTCAACCTATAGAGCTACCAAAATCCATATAGTGGATTTGCTTATGGTGGAACAACCAGCTTCTACAATTCCAGAACCTTGAACCTGTAGCAGCAACACTACTACTTCCATTTCTCACACAACAGATACCTTGGAAGTGTTTTAAGACTGGAGGTGGGGGCTCAGGGCTGCCAGGACATGATGAATGTTGCCCACTTTGCAAGTGCATTTTAACACCTATTTGGATTGATTGATTGATTGATTGATTGATTGATTGTTCAATTTTTATACCGCCTTTCATAATGCATCTCAAGGCAGCTTACAAAAGTTAAAATATAATAAAATTCCATTAAAGTTACATTAAAAACCTTAAAATAAGTGAAACAATCAAAACTGGTAATGGGCAAATAATGAAAGTATAAGCTGTCACGTGCAGTATTGTTGAATTATCACAATCATTCATTAATTTTAAAAGAAATTAGGAACTAGTAATTGATAAAGCTAAAAATAATAGAACAATGGAATTAATAGCAATAGCAATAGCACTTCCATTTATATACCGCTCTATAGCCAGAGCTCTCTAAGCGGTTTACAATGATTTAGCATATTGCCCCCAACATTCTGGGTACTCATTTTACCGACCTCGGAAGGATGGAAGGCTGAGTCAACCTTGAGCCCCTGGTCAGGATTGAACTTGTAACCTTCTGGTTACAGGGTGGCAGTTTCACCACTGCGCCACCAGGGGCTCTTTTACCAAGTAAAAAAAGGGAGTGGTATATAGAGTGGTATATAAATGTAAGTGCTAAGTGCTATTACAGGGCGGCAGTTTTACCACTGCGCCACCAGGGGCTCTTAAATTATTAAGTTATGGAATTAAGTTATGGAACCTTCTTCACATCTTCAAGACGGGGACCGACATTCAGATTAACGAGTGCTTGAGCCACAAACAAAGTTATACAGATTTCATAGGTGTGCTAAATCAAGAGATGCTTGGAATTGCACTATTGTGCTATTGTGCACTATATATATATATATATGACAAGCCACCTGTGCTAGTGCAGCAGTACACAAGCTTCAGATTTAGCAATAGCAATAGCACTTACATTTATATACTGCTCTATAGCTGGAAGCTCTCTAAGCGGTTTACAATGATTTAGCATATTGCCCCCCAACATTCTGGGTACTCATTTTACTGACCTCGGAAGGATGGAAGGCTGAGTCAACCTTGAACCCCTGGTCAAGATCAAACTTGTAACCTTCTGGTTACAGGGCGGCAGTTTTACCACTGCGCCACCAGGGGCTCTTTTCGCACAACTAGCTTGCACAGTAGCCTTCCACTAAGTGCTTTGTTGTTCTGAATGTCAGCCACTGCCTTGAAAGCAATCAGAGTTTTCAAGGCAATGTTTTCCCCTTAAAAATTATATGGATATGAATGCTAAAAACTGAATGCTAACCACCTAACTGATTTGATCCAAATTTGTACTATTTTAATGAGTGATACATAGGGATACCTCAACAGCGTAGTTTGTGATGTTATCATCTAGTCTGATTCAAGATGGCAGATCTGTGAACATTTGAGGCACAAGTGCGCTGAATTGTGAATCACCTAACCTATTTGACCCACATTTGTACAGTTGTAATGAGTGACACATAGGGACATCTCAACAGCATAGTTTGTGATGATGTCATCCACCCCAATTCAAGATGGCATATGAACATTTGAGATGCAATTAAGGTGCTAACTTATGAACCACCTAACCAATTTGATCCAAATTTGTTACAGTTGTAGAGATACATATAGACATCTCAATGGCATAGTTGGTAATGATTTCATTCACCCCAATTCAAGATGGCAGATGCATGACTGTGTGAGGTTCAAGTGGACTAATTTGTGGACCACCTAACTGATTTGAACCAAATTTGGTATAGTTGTAGTGAGTGACACATAGGGACACCTCAGTGGCATAGTTTGTCACCCCAATTCAAGATGGTGGACACATGAAGATTTGAGGTGCAAGTGGGAATCAATTTGGATCAAATTTAATACAGTTGTAGTGACACACAGGGACACCTCAACAGCATAGTTTGTAAGGATGCCATCCACCCCAATTCAAGATGGTGGACGTTTGAATGTTTGAGATGGAAGTTGGTAATTATCAGTTAAGATTATAGTTAAAGGAAAGTAGGCAGATTAGTTCTTACCAAAACTTCTTGTTATTGGATGATCCTCCTCCCTTGCCAGTAGAGACAGATCTCTTGTAATGTTTCATTTTTGACAGGCTTTTAATGTATGCTAGTGTTTCTTTTTTGTTTGATTTGCTCTGTGTGTGTGTGCACGTGCACACGCACACACACACACACATCAATCAAATATGCACACAGCATAATTTATTCAGCACTGGCCTGGCCAGGAGAGCTATTGTCTGATAACCTATGCAAACCTGCCCGGCAGTAAACCCCAGTGGGGAAGTGTGGCATTTGGGTCTGATTCTGCTGTGTATAAAGTTTATTTTCAAATGTTTTTCACCTTTAAAGTTACCTAGGCTTGTTCAGCTTGGTTGCGTTTCACTTAGTACTTAACACTTTAACCCAGTTCCTTCCTAGAACTGTCCTTTTTACCCAGTCCTTATCACAGACTGCCTTATTCCCCCATTCTTGGTCACGGATTGTCTTATTTCCAGTCTTCAGCATAGACTGTTTTTAATCCTTTGAGTCTTAAGCATCTCTTTTTAAGACTTGCTTCTCACCCAACCCACAAATCCACTCCTCCTCTCTCCACTACTAACTCAAAACTCCCAACACTCACACTCTGGAGCCAATGACATGACCTACCAGGCAGGTGAGGGAAAGGCTTTCCTAACCTCGCCTTCTCCAGACACAATCCTTATAAACCCGGTGGGAGCGCGCTCCGCACTCCCACATGATCAGCCCTGCTCCATGCAGCACAGAGCAGGGGGGATCGCTTTGAGCCCAGGACTCATTGTCCTTGCCTCTGACAATCTCACAATGCACCGCAGCAGTGTGTGATGCATTGTGAGGATCCACCAGCAATGGGTGGGCACCCATCAGTGTTTCAGCGCCATCTGAAAGCAGCCGATGCTAACACACGGGCAAGGAAATGGGGTCAGGTGAGCACTCCCTCTCTTAACCTCATTTAAGAGCCTAGCTTCTTAGATGGGTTTGCTGCCTAGGCACCACCGGGAGGTGTGTGCCTCTTGGAGGTTCCCATGTGAAGCCAAGCCCAGGCTTAGCTGCCCTAGCCCTGTCTTGGGTGTTCGTGAGAACAGCCTCTCTGACTGCCACTCATGATTGACAGGTTCACTGTGTTCCAAGCTAATTTACACAAAAATAGTTCTGCTCCATGCATCATTGTATCATTTCATCACAGGGAGTTACTTCTGAGATAGTGGAACTTCCTTCTGAGGCAGTGCTCAGATTATGAGAGGAAAGGAAGGGACGTTTTAATTAAACCCGCAAGCCCCACCCCCTCCATAATTAGCCAAACATGCCTCAGCCTTTCAAAAACAATTGCTAAGTGGGCCTTCACAACCAATGCTCTATTTCAAAAGGTGAGAGCAGTCTGCAAACGAGTCCAATATTAAATTAAAATCTAAATGCAAAAGGGATCCCAACTGTACTGAAAAGACAGTTCATGAATATTACAGACTGGTAATGAACTAGAAGTTTCATTTTATTTGCCTGATAATCCCAGGATGGTGATGCTCAGCTCTCCCTGGCCAATCTTAGAAAGGGCTGTAACCCCCTCTTCCACACCCACTCAGGTCTGAGGAGGAAGACATGCCAATGAAACAGTATAGAAACTTGTTTAAATATACTCTGTTATATAGATGTGCTCTCAATAATTCTGGTAGTTTGTTTCCCAAAGACTATAACTTTATTCATACTTACCTGGGAGTAATTAAGTGTTCCTCTGCTTGCTGAGCATCTTTCTTGTTATTTTTAAGGTACCAGATGAAGACCATCCTGTTCCCTTGGGCTTTTAATGCATTTTATTGCTTTTTAAGTTATTTTCACTCTCCTCTTCTAAATTGGATATTTACTCTAACGTTCTGATTGGCTGTAGTTGTATCTGTTTTTATTGGTTATTTCTGGGTTTTGTATCATTTTAATTGCTTTATTGCTTTAAATACTGATGGCTATCTTCAAATATTGATAAGGAGATGGGATATCAGCTACTGAATAAATAAATGAATAAATGCCAGTAAAATTTGCTTTTTGGAAAATACACATAGGATCAAACTGTGAATATTTTCTTTTTGTTAGATTAATTATTGATTGGTTTACAATGTTTTCATGTGCCCTAACTATTGGGACTGATGAGATTAAACACCCAGAAATAGAAGTGCATCCTTACCACACAAAGATGAAAATCCTACCAGAGAAGCCAATGAAATATGTTCCTCAATCAAAAACATGTTGTATGCATTTCTAACAAGAGAATCACAATCTACTGTAATGGCCACATAGTATGGAAGTAAAATGAGAAAGTATATTTCTCTTATGCAGTAGCTAGAGCTGAAGTAGTAATTTGTTTGGCTTGTACTACTTTAACCTATTATATAGGTTAATTTAAAAAATAAAATAAAGGAGCACAACCAAAATGAAAGTGAGTTTTTACTAAACATGTTTATGACTATAATTTCCAGTACAAACCCTACAATCTGTCTTTGGTTAAAAAAAAGGGGGGGGGGGAGATGCATAATTATGGATGCCTGCACTTTGGTCCTGTTAGAATTGTGGACTAGAAATAGAAATATGAAATTAAATTTACATTAATCTTGATTTTTAAATTAAAGCAGCACACTGCTGCTGCAGTTGCATTTTACAAAGCGGAACGACAAACTTCACAAAAAATAATAATCCCCAAATCCTACCTTTTTCTGGGGCATTGAGATTTATGCACTTTAATTGTTGGTATATTTTCTTGATAAGGTGAGACTAGTCCTATGTCACTAGGGAAATGGTATCTTGCTGTTCCCCCCTCCCCATCCTCATTTACAATGATTATGTTATCAGACTAGCCAGGCAAAAGGGTGGAGCAACTATAATTTCAAAGCAGGATTAGGTTGAAATAACGAGGTCACCAAGTGTGGTTGCCAAGGCAACATCACTTCTAAGAATATGGGATGCTTCTAGTAGAGGAGGAAAGACTGGAGCCTCTCTCCCTTTTGCACAAAAGAAATTCCCATTTTTCTTCAATTAAAAATGCGTCATTGCTTTTAAATACATTCTTTTTTTTCTTTTTTTTACTGTCTCATCTGACACAACAGGGAACAATAATACAATTCAATGGCACACCCTTTTGGATCGTGATTGTCTTTGTCTCTTCTGTTCAGTTTTTCAGATAAAGAAGCACTATTATGATTTCCTCAATCTGATTAGATGTATATATTTACAAGGGCTGTTGAGAGCTAACCTGACTACAGCACAGAAATTTTTGTTCTATACTTGACATACAATCAAGGTGTCTGACTTCTGCAATATTTGTTCAGAAGCTGTTGTGTCTGGACTCTTTCAAACTTCTAGTTTATTATTAGGTTTTCTTAACCATTTGTAAGTAATTATTTCCCAGTTGCTGTTGCTTTTCTCATTGTCATCATCAAAGCTGAAACAGTTTAAAGTTGCATTGGATGTAGTCATGTAATGCACAAATATGTATGTGTTTTCCATATACAGCAGATATACAGCCAAAGTTCTTACATCAAAGTACATGTACACAAAAAGAGAATATGCTCATGAGCAGCCTAACCCAGGCGAGGGCAATCCAGCCTGGGTTAGGCTGCTCATGAGAGTGCTGGGATCGAGATGCTTTCTCTCTGTATCCATATGGTGCCATCTCATCACATGGCTGTTCCCGTATCATAAACATTCTCTCATAGATATTTATTACATGTATATTTGATTATTTTATTTAGCAAATTTATTGACCTCCTGACTTCCTTAGACTCGAGGCATAGGCGTGTGTCCGAACCGGTCCGGCGGCCATTCTATAGAATGGCCGAACTGCCGGACCGGTTCTGCCCTGGTTGGTCCGGTCCGGGTGGGGGGGTATTGCTTTAAGGGCGGGGAGGGCTTGTTTACCCCTCCCGCGCCTCTTTGCCCCCGCCAGTGGCCGTAATTTACTGTAAAATTGGGGCGCTGGAAACCAGCCGCCCCAGCCGCCGCCGCTTCCGCCGCCCCCCCCGCGAGCAAATTAGAGGGGAAAAAGGCTACTGCCTACAAGGAAGGGCTACTGCCGCCCTGCCGCCGCCACCCGCCACCCCCCCACGAGTGCTCACCAAGTTAGAAGACTTTAGAGAGGAGCTCGCGAACAGAGCTCCTCTCTTATCGAAGCCTCCGGCCCAACTGGGGCCTTGGGCGCGTGCGCACGCGCGCTAGAGCTCTTCTTCCACTAGAGCTTTTGCCGGAGGCCCGGTCTACCCGCCGGGAGGAAGCCGGGTAGACCAGGCCTGTTTTACAGTAAATTACGGCCACTGGCGGGGGCAAAGAGGTGCGGGAGGGGTAAACAAGCCCTCCCCGCCCTAAAAGATAGGCTCCCCTTTGGTGCTGGTCCGGACTGCTCCGGACCATGCACATCACTATCGAGGCAGCTTACATAAATTAAAACAACAACGAAGACAAGAGAAGAAGAGGGGAAAGTGGGGAAGAAAGAAAGGGGGGGGGGAACACTCCCACACATGTTAAAAACTAAAAGCCTGGCAGAAGAGAGAGGTTTTCAGGAGCTTCTTAAAGGACGGAAGAGAGGAGGAATTATGAATCTCAGGAGGCAGAGTGTTCCGTAAGGAGGGGGCTGTAACAGAGAAGGCCCTCCCACGAGCCTGGGCCCAACGTACCTCCCTTGGGCCCGGAACTCTGAGAAGGCCCACCTGAGAATATTCCACCTTACTTCCTAGGTGCTCAAGACAGTAAGGATGTGCACGAACCGGTCCGCAGGCCATGTTAGAGGCCTAACTTACCCCTCCCACCATTTCACCCCTCTGGCACTCTATTTATTAGTGCAGATTTCAGGGCAACAGTGTTCCTCCCTGCTGCCCCTGCCCCCTTGTTGACTGGTAAAAGCAGAAGTAACTTCCGTGCATGCGCCCGCCGCTGATGTCACACGTGGTATGCGCATGCCCTGAAATTTGCACTAATAAATAGAGCACTGGAGGGGGGAAAGCGGCAGGAGGAGTAAATACAACCCCCCCCCCACCCTTAAAGAGCCACACACACCCCGTGTCGGACCGTGCCTCTGCGGTCCATGCACATCCCTACAGGACAGTGTACGTGTCCTGTTACTCCTGTTTATCCTCAGAACAACTCTATGCTGAGAGGTGCTGATTGCACCAAGGAAAGCTAGTGAGCTTTATGGCTGAGTTCCTGCCGAGGTGAATTTGGGAAATAAATAAATAACACTATGAGATGCATTTGTGTGTAAAACAGACAGTATAACCTATTAACCAACCAGCAACAACGCGTGGGGCAGCGACAGGCAGTTAGGGTCATCGGCACAACACAAACAACAACAATGTGAGGTAGCAAGCAGCCTGAAGGCGGCCGGGGCACGCCAGGTCACTCTTTCTCATCTCTCATCTGCAACCAACCATTGGTTGTTGTTGCTGCCCCAAGAGGGAGAGCTGGAGAGAGGCAGCAACCAATCAGCGGCAGGCTGGCTGGCTGTGGCTCTGTTTCTTGGAGCGCACGCAAACACACACACAAACACACACACACACAACACACACACATTCACTTGACTTCTTCTTCTAATCTCACTCAGTCAGGCAAGGCAAGTGAATCGTGTGTGTTTTTGACTCATCGTCACTGGTCCTCGTCCTCCCTCCCACCCATGGGCAGGCGGCAAATTCCTTGCTTGCCTATGGGTGGCAAAAGGATTAATCCATCCCTGAAAAGGACTGTCAGAGCACCAAATTTATAGGAACTCTACATGTGAATTATATGAAGCATGATGAATGCATAGGCAACTAGGTTTATATACAAAATATGAAATAAGGGCAGTGTGGTTCAAGCCCAACATGGAGTTAACCGAGGCTGTTTCAGCGTTCTCACATTTTGAATTTTGGATCAAAAGCAGGGTTTTGGGGAGAAGGAACAGATATATTTTCTCCAGAAAACATTGAAAATGTTCCGCTTTTTTCAATACTGTTCACTGCCATTTCTGCCCTAACAGCTGCTGTTTCAGCACAATTTTCTTCTATCGTGTCATTATCATGAATTATTCACATGGATTATCCTAGCTGATCAGGACTCACACAGTGAATGGAGTTACATGATGCTGTGATGAAGCCAATCATATTTGCCTATGTGATGACATCATTCAGTCAAATAAAATCAGGAATTTTAGTGATGACCGGTATGATGTCATGATGCTACATAGCCAGTCACAATGCTTAAGTGCTAATATCTCTAAGGGCAAATGGAGCCCATTCAGAATGGGGGCAATATTTCTTGTACATTTTTAAGAGCATAAGAACAGCCCTGCTGGATCAGGCCTAAGGCCTATCTAGTCCAGCATCCTGATTCACACAGTGGCCCACCAGATGCCTCATGGTGGTCATGCCCTCTCTTTTGCTCCCCTTCAACTGGTATTGGGAGGCATTGTGCCTCTGAGGCTGGAAGTGGCAGCCTGAAGGTGGCAGTCTTTTGATGAAGTCACTGAAAAATCACTGAAAGGGGAGTAGTCATTAATTAAAGTAGCTAAAAACTAGCATGGAAAACAGTGGCTGGCTGCTTTTTCATCTTACCTCTGAGGCAGGGACAATGAAGGCTCCTTGCAGACCCACAACCCTCCTTCCGTCTGAAGAGAATGTCAGACATTGGGTAGGCTCAGCCCTAAGCAAGATAGAAGCTCTTTTTACACAACAAGGCATCTACAGTGAACATATAGAGTGGGGGCTGAATATAGGGTGTGTTCACAAGAACCATCCCCACACTGGGGCTCTTCAATGCTGCTGAAGCATTGCCCTTCTATTCTCTCAGTGGACATGCAACTGTAATAGTGGATCCTCTTAGCACCTAACTTTCCCCCCATTAGCTCAATTCTTGTCCCAATGGCCAAGGTAATCATGGTTTAAACTGAATCTCCCAGGAGATGCTCTAGTCCAGGCTTCCCCAAACTGTGGCCCTCCAGATGTTGCTGAACTACAACTCCCAGCATCCCTAGCCACAATAGATTGTGTCTAGGGATGCTGGGAGTTGTAGTTCAGCAACATCTGGAGGGCCGCAGTTTGGGGAAGCCTGCTCTAGTCCACCACTCAGCTCTTCTTCCACACTGTCCCCCTCTTTCTTTTTTAAAAACAGGGAGTATATAACATAAGAACAGCCCTGCTGTATCAGGCACAAGGCCTATCTGGTCCAGCATCTTGTTTCACACAGTGGCCCACCAGATTTGATTGATTGATTGTTAAATGTATATACCACCTTTTATTAAAAACAATCCCAAGGCGGTTTACAAAAATTAAAACACATAATAAAAATGACAGTTAAAAGTATTAAGCTAAAAATATGACAACAAATCTGATTCAAAAAATATAAAATACAAACATAAAAACTGTAAACGGATAAAAACACACAGAAGCAGCAATAAAACAATCATGTAAAGGCCTAGATAAAAAGCCAAGATTTAACAAGCTTTCTAAAAACTGTGATGGAGTCCGAGGAGCAAATGACCACTGGGAGACCTTTCCAAAGTCTGGGGGCAGCAACAGAGAAGGACCTGTCCTGCGTGCACGACAACCGAGCCTCCCTCATTGTTGGCACCCGGCGCAGAGCTCCCTCAGATGATCTTGTCAAGATCCCTCCGAGAAGCCCACAGGCAGAGGATGAGGGCTTGCCCTCTGTCTTCTGTTGCTCCCCTGCAACTGGTATTGAGTGGCATCTTGCCTCTGAGGCTGGAGGTGCTCTATATCCACCAAACATTGATAGACCTGCCCTCCATGACAGAAGGAGGAGCCATGGTGGTAGACAGTAAAGGCAGACAGAGGTGGATGATTTTAGCAGCTACTGATAATTTGTCTGGGGCAATCACCTCAGTCCACCTGATGGACAGACCAGCCTTGTCTCGCCTTCCTCTGTTGTCTCCCTCATGTTGATTTTAGATTGTGAGTCCACTGGGACAGGGACTGTTCTCATTACTTGTAACATACCATGTACACAAATGTCACTATCGTATCATTATTGTTATTGTGATATGATACTGTGTGGCTTTACAGATGGAGAGGTACAGAACTATTGTACTATCAGGCATTCCAAGTTGTATTTCTCTCTTACCTAGAGATCTTGTGCTTTCCCTTCAGAGATTTACTTCTTCAACAGGCTGTAGCCACGTCTGCATCTGTGATTGGAAAGAAAAATAAATGCTGTATTCTATTTCTCTTCTGTTTGGCTTGCTGTGGAGCTGAACAGCCTGCAGGAATGTTTCTTGTGCATTATGGAATGTGACAGATTTTAAGTTGTAGGGTTTCCTTCTTCGTATAGAATATTACAGCAGCTGCTTACATGTACAGAATAGTCACGCAAGTATTCTGTGAAATGACTTTAATAAAATACCATTATTTCAGTTGAAATTGCTATTTTACTTCAAAGATAATTATACCTAAAATGGATGTGCTCAACATAAAGCTAGCATTTTGCTTAAATGGAGGGCAAAGCAGTATTAAAGCAGGAAAAATATCCTAATAAACCAAAGAAATGTAAAGAAAAGTGTTTTTGTTTTTGTGTCCTAGTCCTTTTCAGGTCACTTATATGGTCAAATGCATTGACTGTATCCCAGATTGGCTTGCACTGCTTTGTGATTTAGTAGGCTGGTTCACACAATTCTAATTAGAGTAGGGGATGGATCCTAGCTCAGTTTGGGAGGTTTGTGTGCTCTAGTTTTTTGATCATCTGTATGTAGAAAGCCAGGAGTCAAAATTGACTTGACAGCACACTTTACCTTGTACCTAAGTAGAAAGCAAGATAGGAAAGGGAGTAAGTGACCGAGGCTATTCTCACAACCGCAGGAAAACGGGCTAAGGGAGCTCAGCCCACCTTCCTGCAGTTGTGTGCTGCAACAGGAGCTGCACGGCTCCCAAAAGCAAACCTCACTAAGTATCCCCCCTCTGTTAAACAAGGTTAGTGGAGTGAATGCGGAGCGAAAACCCAATTTTCCCGATCGTGAGACGCCACAGTGACTCATGAAGAGACCCCTGACCAGGAGGCTACAGCAAACCTCCCGGTGTTGGGGCTCCCCCAGAATGCCCCATGCACTCATGCGGGGCATCCTGGGACTTCCAGGTGCCAGGTGGCCCCCGATCCCCACTGCCCCTCCCGACTCCGTAATGGAGTCAGTGGTCGTGTGGGTGGCTGATCCGGCTGCCCAGACTGAGGTCCTTGCTTGTTTGTGGGGAGAACAGTTAGGCTCTACAAATGGATCGTATGTAGAGCCTTATAATCTGCTAAGCAGCAGCTGGGTGAGAGAGCTCCATTCTACCCAGCAGCTGTACCCATCTCTTTAATGAGGTAGGACAGAAGGCCCTCTGACTCAGCTGTTGCTTAGCAGAGGAGCACTTCCCCTGCTAACTGAGCAAAGAGGCACCTTCTAAAAGTGGTGATTCTCTTTATTGAGCAGGGGGAGAACAACTGGCCCTCTCCATCCGCAGCATAGCATCTCTCCAGAGGCTGTTGCTGGTTTCTATCTTATGTATCTTTTTGAGATTGTGAGCCCTTTGGGGACAGGGAACCATCTGATTGATTGATTGATTGATTGATTGATTGATATCTATGTAAACCGTTTTGGGAACTTTGGTTGAAAGGTGGTATATAAATATCTGCCATGCTTGTATCTCTCCCTCCGCTACCTTGCTTTTTACTCACAATCAGTAAACGGGAGCACACACAGCTCTCGAACTTGGGTAGGATGTGACTCCTACCTGAATTAGAATTGTGAAAATAGCCCTAGTAGTAACTGCCTACCAGCAAGTCGCCCACTCCTTGTCCCCAACCTACACATTCCACCATTCCCCAGTACAATTACAACTTGGGATGGTTATACTAGGCTACTATATTGGAGGAGGAGAGCTGGTCTTGTGGTAACAAGCAAGGGGACAAGCATGATAAGCAAGCATGACTTGTCCCCTTAGCTAAGCAGGATCTACCCTGGTTGCATATGAATGGGAGACTTGATGTGTGAGCACTGTAAGATATTTCCCACAGGAGATGGAGCCGCTCTGGGAAGAGCAGAAGGTTTCAAGTTCCCTCCCTGGCTTCTCCAAGATAAGGCTGACAGAGATTCCGGCCTGCAACCTTGGAGAAGCCGCTGCCAGTCTGTGAAGACAATACTGAGCTAAATGGACCTATGGTCTGACACAGTATATTACAGCTTCCAGTGTACCTATGGTTTCTGGTCTGTCAATCGTTTTATGAATACCCTCTGCTTAAAGTCAAACAAGCTGCAAAAGCAAGAGGGGTATTGCATCACTAGTGGTCACTTGCATGGCTAGTGAGCTGCATTTGGCTTGGTGGGTCACAGGTTGGGCAAGGCTGTCTTTGAGATTGCTCTGAGTAAGATATTTGTATTGTCCTCCTTCCTCCCCATGACAAGCAAGGTTTATAATAGTGAGCCAGCTGCTTCTCATGACTAGAACAGCAAGGTTTGCAAAGTTAATCTTGGTATCAGGATGGTTAAAGAAACAAAGTTTGTTTTATGCCTCTAGCCATATTCCGATATTAGGCTGGCTCTCTCGATGGTAAACTGGGTATGACAAGCATCCTACCCAGCTTCGGGAGCTGTGCACGCTCCCAATTTTGCTTGTCCAGCAGCAAAAAACCCAGATAGGAGGAAGGGGAAGTGATCATGTGGGAGGAGGGTGCAGGTTCCAACTGTGTTTCCTCCGCCCTCGATAATTTGTTGGGTAAAAGTACTGGGTAGGACAACGCCATCGGAGCCTGCGCTCACTTCCCCCACAATCACTTCCCCCTCCTCCTACCTAGGTTTTTTCTGACAGATGAGCAAAATCAGGAGCGGGCATACCTCCCAAAGTTGGGTAGAATGCTTGCCTTACCCAGTTTACCATTGTGAGAACTGTCTTATTATGTTGAACAGGTGTTTGTACACATGTACATGCTGTGTGTGTTGGAGTCCCAGTGCACTGACATTTTGCACCAACTATCCTGATGACCACTAGGGGCATTGGGAGTAGAGTTAGTGAATAAGGGTCTCCCTAGCTGTTCTACCTGTCTCTACTCTCTGACCCCTGATATGACAGGTATTTCCTGTGCTGAGTCAGAATCCCCTTCCTTTCCTCTTAGAGAGCAGATGGATGTAGGTCTGTGGATTAAGGATTAGGTCTTTCCCATCTCATACTGCATGGGAGGAGGCAATGGTTAACCCCTCCTGTATTCTACCAAAGAAAACCACAGGGCTCTGTGGGTGTGAGGAGTTGAAATCAACTTGACGGCATACTTAACTTACTTTCCTATCCAAAGGTGTACTTCACCAATAAATCTACTTAGTATTTAGTTCTATAAAAATCTCCATCTTCTCTAAATAGCTGCAACCCACAGAACTATAAAGACCATTTTTCTTTGGACATGTTTGTGTTGGAGTTCCAGTGCATCGACCTCTTGCACCAACTATCCTAATGACCACTAGGGGCATTGGGAGTAGAGATAGTGAGTAAGGGTCTCCCTAACTGTTCTACCTCTGCAACCCGTGATATTACTCTTCAAGTATTTCCTGTGCTGAGTCGGAATCCCTTCTTTTCCTCTTAGAGAGCAGATGGAAACATCTCTCTCTCTCCCTACATATTCATTATGTAGTTCTTTAGATTAAGGATTAGGTCTTTCCTATCCAAAGTGTACTTCACCAATAAATACTTAGCCTTTAGTTCTACAAGAATCTCCATGCGTCTTGTCTTCCCTAAATAGCTGCAACAACTGAACTGTGCGTTCTACTCTGTAACTGGAGTGGGTAACTTCTTTAGTGCTCTGCTAATTAATCTGGGGGTAAAAATTACAACCCTCAACAGTGTGAAAGTCTATATTGCTGCTGCTGCTGCTGCTACTACTATAACTACAATTATTATTTATATACTCCATTTCAACAAGAGTTCTCAAAGTGGTTTACCTAGAAAAAGAACAATAAGGAGAAGACGGTTTCCTGACTCCAAAGGTGGGGATTACAGTCTAACAAGAAACACAAGGTAGAGGCACCCGAGGGATGCTCTGCTGGGCTTGAACAGGGGCAGTTGCTCTTCCCTTGCTTAATATAAAGAGAATAATCACTTTGAATTGTGCCTCTTTGCACAGTTAACAGGGTATATGTCTTCATCTTAAAACGTAAACCTGGGTACAGAGTCCTTCAAATGCTGGGTACAGATAGAAAGTGTATTACTGTAAATGTGTAGAACATAATGTCTGAATAACTGTGCATGCCTACAGACCTGTACGTGTACACAAAGTACACAGACTGTATGTGCACTGAACATTATAAGGTCATTCACAGGGCCCTACATGGATAGGACAGGGCTATCTCAGATAGGGCCAGTCGTGTGAAGCACCGAGATCACTCCTAATCCTGCCACTCCTCTCCCCAGGTAGCCCTGCTTTTAAACCCAGGTTTATAGTGAGGTAGGAGGACACGCACATGCCTCCTACTGAACTCATGGGTTTTGTGGGTGATTGGACTTCCTGCAGCTGCTTCCAGACATCCTAGGCTGCTGGCAGCCATCTTAACTATAGAGACAGGGGAAGGGGTGGCCCAGCAGCAGGGAGTTTTCCCAATGCACCATGCTGCTTGCATGGTGCATTGTGGGAAAGCTTGCGGCCCAGCTTCTTTCCCCCCTGCTCTTGATTGCCTCCAGGCTCAGCACAGCACTGGTCATGATGGTGCACATGGGGTGGAGCCCAGAAGAGGATTGGATTGTCTAGAGCTAGGCAGATGGGCTCCTGCCTTCCCCCCAGCCTGCCCCACTTTGGTTGTGTGTGAACAACCTTAATGTGTGAATGGGATTTATGTGTCAGGTGTATCTCAGAGCAGTTCTAAATGTTACACTGAGTTAGGTGGTAAAATTCTGGATGGTACCACTTCAGACTGCAGATGGATAAGTCGCAATTTTGAATGCTCTCCCCCACCTAAAAAACTCATTGGCTGACATTAAGAGCAGCCACAGAGAGAATGCTCTTAACTCAGCCAGAGTGTTGCCAAGCAGCAAAGTGTGCAGGCAAAAGGAGGGGGGAGCAGTTTTTTGCTTCACTCCCCTGTCCCTGTTGCTCTTTGCCTTCCAAAAATATGTTCCTGAGGACTGCATTCCTGATGGTGCTCTGGGATATCAGTCACAATATGTGGAACTTGGAGAGGACTATGCAAAACCTTTCTCCCTGATGTGATAGTATATTACATGCTCAGAGTTAATTACATATAGGGCAACATGCAAAATATGGCCCAAAAGATGTAGTCTGAAGTAATCCGTGCATTTGAGGAGCCTGTACCCAGGTTCACTTTTAAAATGAATGCAAATACAGTCATTCACACAACCACTTGCATGAGTGTACAGACTCACACAATATAAGGTCTGAATATGTCATAGCTGAAATGGCTCTGAGATGCAGTTTTACATCTGATACAAGAAGGGCTTCAGCAGCTTGTTCAGTAGCTTGTTCACCTTTTCCTAGCATCTGTTGGGCAGTTTCTACTCTGGTTTCTTCTACTCATTGGTGCTCTTCCTCTTCCTCAATTTTTTCTTCTCTTAAAGACCCATTTGGGAAATGACATGACATGACACCAGTGGGACATAGTCATGACTAATTCAACATGGCTTCCATCTCACTCTTTTTACAACACCAGCAATTTAAAAAATACGCAGATGTTGTCAGGTTAATTTGGACATAATTAGGACAGTCAGAGTAGGTTGCTTATTCTTCGACTTTTTCCAGAAACGTGGCCAAACAGTGCTGATTTCTCATAGCCTCTTGGGCTGAGGAGAATACTTAGTTTTAAAAGGCAAAATTTTATGGGAAAGCTCTCATGAATCTCCTGAGTCCTGTAAGACTTTATTATGAAAATTACTGAAGGGTTTATAACCCAGCAGATATTCCCATGAAATCTTTCTCCTTGCAAATGGATGGCCTTGATTCAGTTTATGCCCATATGTCATGGATTTACCTCAATATCTCATGGCAGACTTGTCTCATAGTGTACAACCGAAACATTTGAGCTGCGTCTGGAAAAGTTAGTAAACCCCCATAACATTACCTCAAAGAAAGAAAGTCTTTTCTTTCTTTCAGGTAGTTTGCTTCAGGCACATGAACTATTAATGGCTGTGATTAAATAATGAGACACATGACACTCTTCCCTATACATTGTCTGAAACTGGGGCATCTTCTGAAGGAAACTCCACTTATGGCAAAACGTGTGCTGCACTGGCACCTCAGGTGTAGTCAAACCATCCAGTGGAATGAACATTGTAAGTGGGCTTCTTGCCATCTGGGCATGATTAGGAAGGCAGTGGGCAAGTTTGTTCCTCAGATGTCAGAATTCACCTAGCATTTGAAACTTCATGGGCAAATGATGTGAGAATAAAGAAGAGGTCTTCATATTCACACCCATAGAAGCACACATAGAACCAAAGAATCACAGAATGTAATTAAGCCAATGCTGATTTTGAAAGAATTTGCAATGGCTTGACTATTATAACCTTTCCCATTATCCTCTTGCTCTCCTCTCCGCACTTCCCAAATGGATGCAAAAATCCATTAAACAACCGAGTATAATCTTTGTGGGCCTAACAGTGATGTCTTGATCTCGACACTTGGCTTATAGTCTGGTCCTTAAAATGTAGCATTGGTTGATGAAAGAGCTGTTCAGAGTGCTCTGCTACTAAGCATCTCTGTACATTTGATAAAGAAATAAATTGGTGTAGTGCTGCAAGTTTTAATAGGTAGGTTAGCTGATTCATTGTGGAGACCAATTATGATAGTAAGTGAGGGCAACTTTTAAACAGTGGGGCTGGGGCAGTATTGGGGCAGCCAACTTTGGCACTGGTTGGAAGTCATCAAAAATCCCACAGCTGACCCCAGAGGTCCATTTGCCCAATGTTCAGAGAGCTGGTAGCAGCAGCACGGCCCTCTTGGCTGAGAGAGTCGATCCATCGCTATCCTCACCATCTGTGAATGGGAGCTTTTCCCAGAGACCTCTGCAATGATGCCAAGGCCCCGTTCATGGACTGGCAAAGTGGGAAGAGATAACAGCAGACCGACTGACTCACTGAATGTTTTGCTCTGTTATCCTCTTGTCTTCCCATCTCTGATTGGGCTTCTTTCAGAAACGTGCATTGCATTGCATAGTTAAAAACAAACAAAAAACTGATCCCCACCAGCACAGCTATGATGAAGTACCCTGGGTCAGCACTACTCCCCTGCCAGGACCAAACCAAGCTCATCAGTGTATGAGGCAGCATGTTAAAGCTGCCATACCCCTGGCCTTACACCTCCCTATTCCCTAATCCCACAAAAAGTGCACCCACCCTGGCAGCCCTTCCTCATTACTATCAGCATCTCATTGGCCCATTCTTTCCTTTCCTAGCTATTTGCACGAAGTCTGGAACTTGCGTTCCAAACCAGTGTTGAAGTACTGCAACCATGCTTGCGCTTGCTCAACAGTGCGCAACTGAGGCACAGTTT
This sequence comes from Hemicordylus capensis, assembly GCF_027244095.1. Lineage (NCBI taxonomy): Eukaryota > Metazoa > Chordata > Lepidosauria > Squamata > Cordylidae > Hemicordylus > Hemicordylus capensis. Next base: position 117,636,912 of record NC_069661.1, read on the forward strand.
GTTTCTTTTTAATGGAACTTGTGGTGTAATCGCACCATTGTGCAGAAGCACAAAATCCTTGGTCTTTTTAGTGCAACGATGCAATCTTCTTGCGCTAGTGCAACTGGGCTCCTTGTGCAAATGTTTCGTTAGGATGTCCGCCAGTGATGCAAAGCTCTGTTTAAAACGTAACTCTCTCAACTGTTTTTTTTTTTAAAGATTGAAAAATCCACTCTTCTGAAGCTTCTTGAGAGCCAGTGTAGTGTTTTGACCGTAAAACTGCGCTAAAAACCAGGAAGTTCCCTGGTTCAAATCTCACCACTGCTAGGATTTCAGTAGACAGTTTTTAGGCAAGCTACCTTTTTTCAGTGCAGGAGCACATGCAGAAGGACCTAGGCTCCTTCCCCAGCATCTCCAGAAAAAAGGCCCTCAAGTACCAGGGCTGGGAAAAACCTCTTTATGCCTGAGGCCCTGGAGAACTTCTGCCTGTTGGAGAAGGCAAGAGTGGGCTGGAGAAACAAATGGCATATGGCAGGGGTTCTCAAACTTGGGTCCCCAGATGTTGTTGGACTACAACACCTACCATCCCCAGTCTCTGGCCATTGTAGCTGGGGAAGATGGGAGTTGTAGTTCAACAACATCTGGGGACCCAAATTTGAGAGCCCCCTGGCATAAGGCAACTCCATATGTTCTTTAACATAACTGACTATGGTTCTGGTGGGAGAGAAAGATTTGTTTTCAAAGGAATACCCCTGAAATGCAATTTTTTAAATGTATGGAATTTGTATTCCTCTTCACAACTTGTCAGACGCTTATAGCTGCTCACAATAATAAAAATACACATAATGCAATAAAACGGACAACATAAAATCTAGCTATTTCATATAATAAAACAACATAGAATATATAAACACATAGGAAATATAATAAGCCAAAGTGCATGAAAATTCAGTACAGCGAAAACCAGTCCTATGATGTCTCCCTTTTCATATTTATTCCTAAAATGCTAAACCTTGGGCATACTTTATTTCCATAATGTACTGTCTTAAAAATACTATAGTATAAATATAAGTCTTTACAGTTACACTTTGAACCAGAACCATTGCACAATAAAATAAAGCACAATGCCTCTCAATACCAGTTGCAGGGGAGCAACAGCAGGAGAGAAGGCCTACACATACCTCTTGCCTGTGGACTCCCTAGCGGCATCTGGTGGGCCACTGTGAGAAAGAGGATGCTGGACTAGATAGGCCTTGGGCCCAGGGGTGTAGCAAGCTTCCCTGGGGTCTGGGGACAAAGAGCAGGAAGGGGGCCCCTATTGCGGGCGGAGCCCCTGTGTCTGTCATCAGACACAAGGGGGCAGGGCAACCTACTTGCCTCTTCCTCCTCTCCACCACGATGTCCAGAGATGGTAAACCCAAAGGTGCTTTACAAAACAGTGCTTCCATTCAGAAGGGAGGAGGGAAACACAACCCTTACCAAGCCCCGCGCGGTTGCCAGTGGAGCTGCCGCTTTGTGTCCTCCAAACAGAAAGAGCCATACCAGCTTCTGGTGGCCCCCCTCCCTCCCCACCGCTGCAGAAGAGAAAGGGAGAGGATGCATGTGCACATTCCGCGGGCTCTAAGTGTTCAGCTCTAATGTGAAAAATATTGGCGGGGCGGCAGGCAGCGGTGGTGGGGCAGCAGTGGTGGTGGGGGAGTTCACAGTTCTTAAATCTATGCACATTTGAAATATTTGGGTCTAACACTATCTCTACATCTTTCTGATGTTTCCAGCCCAATATTGAGGCTCCTTTTTGTGACACGTACAATTTCCCTTCTGCAGTATGTCCTTTGTATTCCAGGACGGCAGTGAAGTATCCATTTATGGCAATAGGGGAACCTCCATATCCCCATGGGTGGATGTCTAAAGGCTGCAGGTGCAGTTCTGATGCAGTAAGGAGTTTCTTGTAAAGTAGAAGAGAAATGATACTGTATGGAGAACCAGAACCAACACTTCATGGCCAATAAGTTTAACCTGACAATGTGGAAAAACGGGCTCTGACTCCATCGCACTTAAAACACAATCAGGAAGTAATTCAGCCGCCTCATCCTTATCATATGGTGAATCAATAATGGAGTAGACAGCAGATTTGCAAACCTGAGCAAAGTGTCCCCTTTTCCTGCAGTGGTTGCAAGTGACCTTCCATGGAGGGCAGTGAGCAAAATCAGCTTTGTGGGCTGAGTCTCCACATCAGTAGCTCTTCCTTTCTTGTGCTGCACTTTCTGGGGCAGTGCCATATGACAAGACTAGGTTTGGAAGGATATAGACTAAATAGCCTGAATTTGGTTTTGGGGTACCAAAAAGAGCAATTTGGCACAGTGAAGAACAATTTCCATCATCCTAGCCATCTCTATAACTTTATCCAAGGTAAGTTTCCACTCCAATAGCAGGTTTTCACACCGTTTGGAGCAGTTTCTTTTCATAACAATCTGATCCCTGCCTGGTCATTCCATCAGCAACGTTGGCAAACTCACAGGTTACACTTAAGGCACAAAATGCTGTGACACACTGTTTGATTGATTCACTAGGTAGTTGGGATCTAGAACAGAACTTGTAACATCCAACAATCACATTCAAAGCAGGGTTGAAATGATCACCTAATGCTTGAAGAGCAACTTCAACTCATAAGGGTTGGCACCCCCTTCCAAATTGGCAGGAAAGGGCAAATGATTATATATTCTCTGGCCTTCAGGGGCTCTGCAGTGAAGCAATATAGCCTTCTGCTTTGCTAGAGTAAAATCAGGTCTCTGTATATAGAGGAGGTAATTACAGAAATAGGACCTCCATTGTTTCCAGGGAGGAGCAGGTGCTCCTCGGGGGGCAGACAAGAAAAATTGTGGTGGTGGGATCTGAGCCATGCTGCAGTGGGCATCCAGTAAACACCAGAGTCCAGGACTGATAGTGGGGAAGTACCTTCAGGGGTTGTGCAAGTCAGGAAGCTGGAGAAACAATCAGCAACAGCAGTAATAATAGAATGCAGCAGTTCAGTAATGCAATGAAAGGAAGATGCAAGCTTTGCAGGCTCACACACATAGCTGGTTCAAAATCTCATCACCAAATGTTTAATAACTGCTTCCCTTGTAAACACAAAACAATCTTATGCTGGTTTATCTAAATCTTTATTCAGAAGCAACTCAATTTCCCCTTCTCCTTTCCCTCCCTTTTTTTCTTTCTGACTCCACTCCCCACACTACAGGATCCCTACTGGGACAAACGTCTAAATGACAAAACCTAAAATATTAGTGGATACAGAATACAACACTAAGAAAGCTGCAGACCGATGTGGAAACCTCACCAGGCAAAAGTGACCCATAAAAAAATGGGTAGCTCCTCTTACATGTTTTCAATCTGGCACATGCATCAGAGCCACAGACATGTGCATTTAATGGTTGTTGGCACCAGAGGTATTTTGCATAATGCTCTGGCTTCTGCACATGGAAAAGACAGTTAGGCTGTGCATATGAGCAGCCCTACGCAGGTTAGGGAAGCACTACCTGTAGGATAGGGCTGCTCGTGTGCAGCACTGGGGCTGATACCGATCCCAGTACTGCCTTCTCCGAAAGCCTGAGTTTTCCACCCAGGCCTACACGTGGGTTAAAGGGCTCAAGTGTGCCCTTTACCCCAAGTACGGGATTGTGCGTATTCGTGGGCTGCACGCTCAAACATACCCAGAGTTGGGTGCCTAGAATGCCCAACTCCTGGGGAAATCCCCCACTGCATCATGCTTGTCGTGTGGTGCATTTGGGATTCCTGGAATCTGAGACGATGAATCCTGACCTCCAGAGATCTGTGCTGCTCCGTGAAGCACGGCTCATGTGGGCGTGTGGCAGCGCACCAAAGAGAACCTTCAGGGATTGTCTGGAGGGAAGGTAGGTTTCACCCTGGCCACGTGGTCATGAGAATAGCTTCAGTTTGTATTAGGATCAAGGAACCATTATTCTTTGCACTTCACTTTCAGGTTTCTTCACGTTAAATCAAGCAATGTTTTAAAGAGGCACAAACACTTCCTGAAATCATTATAAAAACAATCTCATGTTATAGTTGTTGACTTTTTTATCCTCTTTTTCTAGGCTCATAGGTGCAATTGTGGAAATTCAGTGGATTTTTAATTTTTTTTTTAAAAAATGCAGCTATATATGAAACTTTTGGAAGGGTTGGGCAAGGACATAAGAGCACAGATAACTTCAGGACAAAATGGGATGAAGAAAATGAAACAAATGTTGGTGACATTTCCTTAAGATGAGTGGTCACATTTATTGTTTACCACAGGAATCAGGGCTGTGCATTGCATTGCACCAGTAATTCAATCTGAGGCAATACAAGTTCTATCGGAGCATTTTTCTCTGCAAACCATTCTGGAGAGAAATTCCTCCAATACTGAGAGCCAGTTTGATACCATATTAAATCATATTGGTATGGTTTCAAACAGGATCGGAGGGTGGGGCTTAAGTTAAGGGAAGAGCTGGCTTCTGCAAAAAAGAAGCTGCCTTCCAGCAGTCACAGCAGTAGCAATTCAAATCACTTCCTTTCCCTCCATCTTTCCCCCCATAATGCATCAGGGCAGGAGCAAATGACATTGCATTCTTTTCCTGGTGCATTATGTTGGAGATGAACTTCCAGTGCATCGACCTTTTGCACCAACTGTCCTAATGACCACTAGGGGCATTGGGAGTAGAGACAGTGAGTCAGGGTCTCCCTATCTGTCCCTACTCTATGACCCCTGAGCTGACTCTGCAGCACTTCCTGTGCTGTGTCACAATCCTTCCTTTCCTCCTAGAGAGCAGATGGAAACATCTCTCTCTCTCCTTACCTATCCACTATGTAGTCCTTTAGATTAGAGATAGGTCTTTCCTATCTAAGTGTATTTAACCAATAAATATTTACAGGTGAAACTCAGAAAATTAGAATATCGTGCAAAAGTCCATTAATTTCAGTAATGCAAATTAAAGGTGAAACTGATATATGAGACAGACGCATTACATGCAAAGCGAGATAAGTCAAGCCTTAATTTGTTATAATTGTGATGATCATGGCATACAGCTCATGAAAACCCCAAATCCACAATCCCAGAAAATTAGAATATTACATAGAACCAAGAAGACAAGGATTGTAGAATAGAACAATATCGGACCTCTGAAAAGTAGAAGCATGCATATGTATTCAGTACTTGGTTTGGGCCCCTTTTGCAGCAATTACTGCCTCAGTGCGGCGTGGCATGGATGCTATCAGCCTGTGGCACTGATGAAGTATTATGGAAGACCAGGATGCGTCTTTAGCGGCCTTTAGCTCTTCTGCATTGTTTGGTCTCATGTCTCTCATTCTTCTCTCGGCAATGCCCCATAGATTCTCTATGGGGTCAGGTCAGGCGAGTTTGCTGGCCAATCAAGCACAGTACATTGTATACTTTTCAGAGGTCTGATATTGTTCTATTCTACAATCCTTGTCTTCTTGGTTCCATGTAATATTCTAATTTTCTGGGATTGTGGATTTGGGGTTTTCATGAGCTGTACGCCATGATCATCACAATTATAACAAATTAAGGCTTGACTTATCTCGCTTTGCATGTAATGCGTCTGTCTCATATATCAGTTTCACCTTTTAATTTGCATTACTGAAATTAATGGACTTTTGCATGATATTCTAATTTTCCGAGTTTCACCTGTAGTGTTTAGTCATACAAGGATGTCCATGTGTTTTCTCTAAACAGCTTCAATATCCAAACCATCCTCTGCTACCTGCTCTGTAACTGGAGTGTGTGCTCATTCCTTCGTGCTCTGCTGTTTTACCTATTGTGGGTAAAAATCAACAACCTCTAACACATTGTTGCACAAAAATAGCCGTGCTCCTAGTTAGAGCAACACCATGATGTTGCTTCCTGCTCTGGTGCATTGTAGGGTGGTACAGTGGAGGAAAAGGTGATGTTTTGAAATGTTTGATGTTTGATGGAAAGGTGATGTTTTGAAATGCTGCTGCTATGGCTGCTTTCTTCACTGAAGCGGACTCTTTATTTAAGGTACCTCCCCGCAAATCTTGATACATGAAGACAATAATGATTATTGACTCAATGCCATTCTGGCCATGCTCTGTATCGTTAGCATGATACGAGAATGGCATTTTAGTGTAGTGCTGTCTTCCTGCACAACCTGCCTTCAGTCGCAATCATTCTTCAGTTCTCACAGAGCTTTTGTGCAGCTGCTGCTGAAATACGACCACATTTTATGTGATTGCGTGTTCTCCTTACCTGTGAAGCTCTTATTGGTCCCACTGTATTACAGAGGTTGTCCACAAGGGGCTAAATGGTTATAGTTCCTGAGCTGCTCTTGTGGTAGCAAACGTGCTACCCCTTTGCTAAGCAGAGTCCATCCTGGTTTGCATTTGAATGGGAAACTACATGTGAGCACTGTAAAATATTCCCCTTAGAGGATGAGGCAGCTCTGGGAAGAGCATCTGCATGCTTGTGTGCAGAAGGTTCCAAGTTCCATCCCTGGCATCTCCAGATAGGGCTGAGAGAGACTCCTGCCTGTAAACTTGGAGAACCCTCTGCCAGTCTGTGTAGACAATGCTGTGCTAGATGGACCAATGGTCTGACTCTGCATAAGGCGGCTTCCTATGTTCCTAAATACCATTGGAAGACGAGAATGCATCCTCTAGGAAAACAAAGATTAGCCATCTTTGATTTACCAAATAACAAAGTATTTGGGAACCAAAGACTTTGTGTTTGTTTCAGATTGCTTATGGAGCACTGTGAGAACATGTTCATGTGCTATTTTCTTATTTAGAGTGTAATCTATGGATTTGTGCTGGTGATTGACTCTCGTTGTTCCTCTGTTATCTTGGCTTCGGTTCAGTCCAAACTGGATAAAGGTGGGGAAATAACTAGAAAATAATGATAATAAAGATAACTTCTAAGCCACACAGTGCCAGTCTCTCTTGCAAAGATGGTAGCTTCAGATGTTGTTGTTTAGGGCTGCAAAATGCTACACTTCATGTGTTAAGCTGCAGCATCTGGAAAACATTCTTTCATCTGGAACGGAGACAGTTGAAAACACTGGGCTGTGTTCTCCTTGGATTGCTGCCAGCTTCCTCTGGCATAAATCCTGGCACATGTCCCCAGGGTGGGATGTTTGCCAGAGGAAGAGGTTGCAGATTTGCTGAAGCCTCTCTCTGCTGAAGGGAAATCTCAAGGGGCAGCAGCAGACTCCAGAAAAGGGGGAGGGAGAAGCAAGGAAGGTAGGACGTGCTAACTCAGTCATTGCTATCAGCAGAGCTTTTGTGTAGCAGCTGCTGTGATATGACTCTGTGGTCCCTCTTCAGACAACCTTAGAGGAGGGGTGACCCAGAAGTAGGGCAAGCTATACTTCAGGGCACTAATGGAGTGGAATGCGATTCAAGTATTCACTTTAAATGCAATTTCGGTAGCAACTCTAGGCTATTTGCACTTTAGGGATCAGAACCAAGAACTCTGAGATATATGCAGTGACTTCATTTAACATAATCCTCCTGGATAGATAAACAACAATGTGTGCTTCTCTTCTTAAAACACATGTGAATAATAGAGAAGTAAGGCATGTGATCTTGAAGAGCTCTTAACAGAAGTACCTAGTACCTAAGTCTATGTGAACACAGCCGCCATATGTACTACATACAGTAGTGTGCTTCATAGATTACCTGCTTGATTTATCCCTCTGATGCTAGTGGCAATGTGTTATAAAACAGTCCTGGATCACCCCCTTTAAAGATCTTATGACAATCCTTATTTATCACATTTCTATCATAACTTTAAGGATCTCAAAGCATCATATATGTGATTATCGTCTTTTACTTTTGCATCCACCAAGTGAGATAGATTAGGCTGAAACACCATAAGTTGCTCTAGCCAGCCCTGGAGATTCCAGTGAAAGGCAGAACAGAATATTTTAAGTATTGTGGAGATGGATTGAAAGCATCTTCAGAGCCTCAAAAACACATGTATATTTCAATGTTCTGCAGCAATGTATCAAAAAATAGATTCTGTAAGTTCCAGCATTTTGGAGAAATGTCAGCAGAGTTGACCCCTATTCCCCAAGAAGTTTTCCAACTGTTTTTAAACACTAATGATTTTTTTTTAAGGTGAGGAAGGATGAATGGCTACATTATATGCACATATGCTGCTTTCAAATTCTTTTAATAATAAGCAGACAGTCACGTGAAGAACAAAAAGAGGGGCAAGACCAAGAACTGATCCAGTGGTCTACTTGCATAAATGTGTGTAAGGCAAATAATGACGTCAGATTCACCTGTGAATAAATAACCCACTGTAATTGCTGTTAAAAATGCGTCTGCCTTTACCGTTCATATCTGAGCATCTTCATTGTTGCTTTAACAAATAGGTATCCCTGTAGAAATTCATTAGCAGTCCATGAGCCAAAGCATATACCTAATTTTAGTTTTGTTTCTTATCTGGTTATTCACAAACCAGCGTTTTAATTTTCTTCTTTAATTGGTGCACTTGTAATGCCAAAGAAAATTCACCTGAACTTTTACCCCTTTCAATAAACCAGAAAAAAAGTATTAAAGTTACTAAATACGTATGGTGTCAGAGCTGCAAATCACGTGGTTTTAATTAAGTTTTAACTAATTCCCTTTATCTTGTCATAGTAATTACAGCTATCCAAGTTGTGTCACATTAAATATGGGGAAACAGCATTTTGGCACCAATGGCCAAGGAACATAGTCATTACGACCTGTCTTGCTAAATTAAACCAGAGAGACTGATCAACAGCGCATTTTGCCACTTTCTTTGATAAATTATGTTAAAGGTGAAGGAAAGTGCTAATGGGCCAACACATCACCACAGCAAACAAATTCAACAGGGAATGTGGTAGACCTTTTGAAAATGTTTGCCTCAGGCATTGATAATGACAAATAAAATGACATACAGGTCATACAGGAATTTAAAAGAAGTGACAATACTGATATAAATCGGTTGTGCAGTCATAGTTATGGTAATTGCCTTCAGTGTATGCCATAAGGGCCATGAGTTCAAAAACCACCTTCCCCCATGCTGGGTGTCAAGCTCAATCTCTTGCATCTCCAGATAAAAGACTCTCAGGGAGCAGGCCTGGGAAAGACATCTGGCTGCGACCTGGGAGAACTGCTGTCAGCTGGGGTACTAGGAGCAATATCAGATGGTGAGCTTAGTTTCCTGGGCTTAGTAACTCCTGCATTGAGAGGCTGGGTGTCACCAGAGCTACCTCTAGTACCCCTGGCTCCCAGCATCCTCAAGATTGTTACCTGTTTTTGAAGAAGTGTTTTTGTGATACGATTACATTGGATAATATTTTGCCTCGGAGAAGCCTTCGGCCAATATGCATTGGGCTTAAATGAACAAGTTTACAGCACCATGGGACTTTAGTCTCTTCATTTGCATCTATTCCATCATGAACATTGATTGTTATGGGGGATTTTATGGGGCATCTGTAGCGCTATTCACATGTTATGTTCAACACATATGTCTATTTGCACATACAAGACTTCAGCTTTTTTTTTTTAAAGCAGAAAACACTACTTGTGTGCAGTGTCCAGAGAGCACACCATCCCCACACTGATATACTTAGAAGCCAATTTGCAGTCCAGGATTTCAGCATTTGTCTGAATGGACAAATGCTGCAACTGTGGACAGATTCTGCCTATGATTGGAAGAATGGGATGCCCCCAGAATCACAGGAAGCTTATTTGCTCTAGCTGCAATGATGACGACAACATTGTTTGAGGGAAACCTGTTGTTTGTGTGTGCACATGCATGTGTACACACACACACACATACTTCCTCTCTCTCTCTCTCTCTCTCTCCCCCCCCCATGGTGCTCCTTTCACCTTTCAGATCTCTTGTTTTGTAAAAGCAGCTCCCCCCTCTCTCTCTTTAATGCAAAATGGGGAAGGGGTTGCATTTTCACTGCTAGCTTTGGATCCCCTTAATGCCTTTAATGTCCTTTTCTCTGTGCAAATGGGGGAGGGGGGTGTTTGCATTGTGATGCTGAAAATGTCTGATAAACCAGAAGTACACTTAACCAGAAGTGCATTCATTCAACAACGCCCCCCCACAAAAAAAATAAAAAAATAGGGAAGGCAGAGGAGGGGACAATTTACAAAATCAGTAAAACAGCATTGCCCACCTATCAAGTTACACCCAGTAGTGTGGACCAGTATTCCCTCTAACAGGGATTCCCAGATGTTGTTGACTACAACTTCCATAATTTCAAAACAAAAGCCATTGCAGCTGGGGATTCTGGGAGTTGTAGTCAGCAACATCTGAAAATCCCTGTTAGAGGGAACACTGGTGTGGACCGAACATAATCGGGGATTGGAATTTAAGGGATGAGTTAGATCTTCCTGTGCTGGATGGGGTTACACTCCCCCAGAAGGAATAGGTATGCAGCTTGGGAGTGCTCTTGGATCCAGGCCTCACCCTGGTATCTCAGGTGGAGGCTATGGCCAGGAGCGCTTTCTATCAGCTTTGGCTGATTCAACATCTGCGTCCATTCCTTGAAGAGAACGATCTCAAAACAGTGGTGCATCAGCTGGTAACCTCCCGGCTTGACTACTGCAATGCGCTCTACGTGGGGCTGCCTTTGTACGTAGCTCGGAAACTTCAGTTAGTTCAAAATGCGGCAGCCAGATTGGTCTTTGGGGCAACCCGGAGAGACCATATTATTATGCCTGTTTTGAAACAGTTACACTGGCTGCCTGTATGTTTCCGGGCAAAATACAAAGTGCTGGTTATTAGCTTTAAAGCCCTGAATGGCTTAGGTCCGAGTTATCTAAGAGAGCGCCTTCTTCGGTATGATCCCCATCGCTCGTTGAGGTCATCTGGAGAGGTCTGTCTCCAGTTACCACTAGTACGTCTGGTGGTGACTCGGAACTAGGCCTCTTCTGTAGCTGCTCCTGGTCTATGGAATGCACTCCCGGCAGCTATCTGCAGTTTAGGCTCACTGTCGGCCTTTAAGAGAGCCCTAAAAACCTATTTGTTTGGCCTGGCCTTCCAAGGCTTGTAAAGTGTTGTTTTTTTAAAAAAAAAGTATTTTAATTGGTTTTAAATGGTTTTAATCGTTTTTGGATTATTTTTATATTGTTTTTAGCATTGTGTTTGAATTGTGGGTTTTATATCTTTTGAAAAAGTTGTTGTATACCACCCAGAGCCTTTGGATGGGGCGGTTTATAAATGTAATAAATAAATAATAATTAATAAATAATGGAACATATATCAGAAGAAAGGTGTTACCCCAGCTTTGGTGCAGAATATAAGTTGGGGGAGGAAACACCATTTGGAAGCAGCCTTGGTTAGGTGGACTAACGATCTGCCTCCATATGGCAGCTATACTTACATCTACCTGTTATACAGCTATAAAGAGGGAAAATGTTTTGTCAATTTCTACAAAACTACAGGCTCACTGTTCATGCTGAAATATGCACACTAACATGAGTTGCTGTCATTGGATTTAAGCTAGCATATCCACTCTTCTTTTGGAAAGCTCCAAGGAGTTGATTTGGGACTCATAGACAGACACCAATGCCGGTATTGACCATGTTGAGATCTGCTTAATTGTTAACCCCTGCTAATTTTGCAAAGCGGTACCTTTTAATGTGGTGATTTAATTATTATTTTATTATTATTTAATGTGGTGATTTAATTATTATTTCTCTGTGTAAACTGCCTTGAGCCATTTTTGGAAGAGCGGTATAGAAAGAAAATAAATAAATAAATAAATAAATAAATAATAGCATAACAGTATTATAGACCAATCTTTGGTATATTATATAATGGCTACTAAACATGTGAAGCTATAGTTTGGAGACTCAGACAAGGATTAAATTTCACTTTGAAAGAATGCAGTCTATGTCAGGGGTTTACAAATGTGAATTCTTCAGGGAATTCTTTCCATGGGAACTCAGCAGAGAAAACCCTGTGAGGATACCATCTCTTTAAGAGGGTTGGACTTGAAAGATTATTGTCAAGTGACTCAGCATCCCCTCAGTTAGAGGTGAACAGCACAGTGCACATACGGGAAGAATGGCAGTTCAATCCCCAAATAGCAGAGCAAAACCAGTTTGGTGAGAAAGCAGCAAAGCAAGAGGTCTTGAGACACTTCTTTAGTACTGAAGAACTACAAGGATTTATTTAAAGAAAAGGTTACAAACAAATGTATAGCTCAATTTCAGCTGAAATTTTCAGCTCAGTTTCAGCTGTAGCTCATGACTGAAGAGAGAGACCAAAACAAACAGCCATCTCTGGAGACAAAATGGAGACTAACAATGGAAGAACAAAGAGGGAACCTGTACAGCAGGTTCCACCACTTTTATCCATGACCCTAAAACCCCTCAGTGGTCACTATGAGACATTGCAGCTGAGAGCTGATACTGCCAGGGTCCTAGCTCCAACAGTGCTGGCCTAGAACTTCTCTCTAAGTATAATATGGACTCTTTAACTATGTAACTAGTTATATAAAGTTTTGTTGTTTATTTCATAATGGAGAAACTGGAAGTTATTCATAGCAGAATATCACATGGTACCAGGAGTGGCTAGTTGATTGCCAGCTGGAATATCTATACATCAGACACTAGGACACACAACAAAGAGAGATGGACCAACTCAGACCTCCAGCATCCCTCAGTCTTTCAAGGAATGAGGAATTAAGGGGAGGGGGACTTAGGCAGGCTAGCTGCCTTGGAACCACCGGGCTCGCCCGTGAGCCCAGTGGTTCCCATGATAAGTCAAAAGTGGGCTAGGCTCCCTTAGCCTGCTTTCTACTTATTGTGGGAATAGCTTCATTGTTTTAATAGTCTTAAACATTGTTTTAAAATTCTAAATTGCTGTAATGTTTTAACGTTTTCTGTTGTCATTTGTATTGTTCTGTTGTCATTTGTATTGTAAACTTCCCAGACACGCAAGTTTTGGGTGGTATAAAAATATGTTAAATAAATAAATAAAATCAGCATTTGCTAGGCTGCAGTGGTTAGAGTGTTGGACTAGGAGCAGGAAGACCCAAGTTCGAATCCCCATTCAACCATAAAACCCATTGGGTGACTCTGGGCCAGTCATGTCTCTCTCAGCCTAACCTACCTCACAGGGTTGTTGTGAGGCTAAAAATAGCCATGTACACTGCTCTGAGCTCCTCGAAGGAAGAGTGTAATAAACCAAAAACAATGCAACAATAGATTCCCAGACAATCTCTCAGCAAAAAGAACATGCAATAATACAAAAGAAAAGAAGCTTCTGGCTTAAGCTGTACTAGAACTTGTCGGAATGAATCTGCAAAAAACTATCTAAATGACTATTCATGCTGTGGAGGCCAACACCAATTCAGGCAAGTCTGCCTTTGGACAGACTTGTAATATTTGCAAAAAGAAGACACACTTTGTAAAAGTCTGCTGACAAGCACAAACTGTGTCTAGAAGAAGAAGAAACAAAGTGTCATTGTTCTGCAAGGTGGAGAAAGCATCAGTGCTCCTTTGCACAGAGAAGACCAACATTAGCACAGTTAATGTTACAGTCCCCACCTTTTATGTGGTAAGTTTGCTATATACAACAGCTTCCAGTGAATGGACAATTCCTCTAAACACTAAGGGGACTTTTGTTACATAGAAGCTGGATAAAGGTGCTCAAGTGAATGTGATATCTGAGGTTACTGTGAAAGGCCTAGAGAGAAAGCCAAGTCATAGATTCAATACAAGACTTACAGTGGGGAGCTTCTTCCTACTCGGGGAGTCTGTGAACTAGATGTAATGGTAAATGGTAACATAGTGAAGCTATGCTTTGTAATATGTTTAGAACATGGGATAGCTATCTTGGGACTTAAAACTTGTGAGACAAACTGGTCGCATCTGCACGTAATGCGGAACTGCAGTTGAATGAGCCTGCGGTTTCATAGACGTTATGGCTGAATGAGGGCAACTGGGGTTATGTGCAATGATGAAACCGAGGGTTCAGATTTGGGCAGAGGCGTATCTAGGGACAATAGCACCTAGGGCAAGCACTGAAATTGTGCCCCCTGTCCAAACATTTGACACCCATCTTTCAGATAACTTTACCATAATATCAGCTGAAAAATACAAGTCAAGCTTGTTAATCTTTTAATCTTTCAAAAACTATATGGAAGTGGACATAGCCAGACCAAAAAATGCTGGAAAACTACAAATTTCAGTATGCTGGAGCTCATGAAATACCCAAATACTATGTGGAGGTATACTTGGAAAACTAAACAGAAGTGCCTGTCTAATTCTCTACTATGCACTGTAGCATCACTATTACATAAGTTTTAAAAATAAATGGAGAATTTGACTTTTCCCAGATACTCTGAAAATATTTAAAGGATATGCAGAGTAAACTGTGTCACTGCTTGGAATATATTCTAGTCTTTCAGAAAGACAGTTAAAATGAGAGAAAGAGCAAGAAACTCCCAGTGGGCCTTAAAACTAAGGATTTCACACTGATTCAAAGACAAACTCACCATTAATAGCCATATTATTAAGACATCACATTTAACTCATTTATCACAAGAAGCAAAGTAAGAGCAAATGAATACAATCCTAGCTCATAAGCTTCAGCTCTGTATTCATAAGCCCTGATTCTCTGTACATAGTGCCAATCTGAATATGTGTACAGTGACTTATATTATATTAATTTTTTTTAAAAAAACAATTCACCTGTAGCCCCTTCGAGGGGCTTCCTAAAGGCCATGAGGGGGTCTGCAAAGGTCCCCCCCCTCTGGCCTCTAGGGCCTCGCAGGGACCATTTGAGCATGTGCGGTGGCCATTTTTAAAAATATTTTTTTTACAAAATGGCTGAAAACAAAATGGCCTCCACACATGCTCAAATGGCCTCTGTGAGGCCTGGCATGGCCTAGGGACTCACAGAGGCCATTTGAGCATGCACGGTGGCCATTTTGTTTTTGGTGGCCATTTTGTTTTTGGTGGCCATTTTGTTTTTGGTGGCCATTTTAATTTTTTTAAAAAAAATAAAAAATGGCGCCCCCTTCAAGTGGCACCCGGGGCACATGCCCTGCCTGCCCCACCCTAGATATGCCCCTGGATTTGGGGCTCTAATCTGAATCCTTGAGTTGTAGTCAGTTTTGTTGCCACAACCCAAGGTTCCAGGCAGCTTGTGGTACATCTGAATTCTGCTGCCCCTAAAACCGCTGTGGAGAGAGGAAGCTCCTTCTTCATTGCTGGCGTGATTGGCTGTGTAGGCTGTCCTTCAGTAAAGAAGGAAGCCCACACAGCCAGCTCCTCCACTTCTCTGCAGTCTGACTGTAGAGAGACTGCTCTCCTGTATGTTAAGATTCAGACAGGAGAGCTCTCTGTGTGTGTGTGTGTGTGTGTGTGTGTGTGTGTGTGTGTGTGTGTGTGAAACTGTTGGTCAATTTTTTCACATTACATGCAAATGTTGCCTTGGTCTAATTAAAAGGTTATATAGTGTGGAAGACCAAGACTTCATGAACAGTGAGGACCACTTTCAAGATGTCTTTATGGGCATAGGAAAACTCTCAACAGAATATAAAATTGAGCTGACTAAGCCTTGTTTTCCTGTCATTTGTGCTTCCAGGAATGTTCCTTTGGCTCTGAGAGACAAGTTAAAGCAGGATATATGGGCCGTAACCCAAAATTTGGCTTTAAAAAAGCCAAATCTGGCAACAGAGAGCAGGAATTGGATAGAATGATTGAACTAGATATAATAGAAAAAGTTGAGAGAACTACAGAATGGGTTAATTCTCTAGTCACTGTAGGAAAAAAGGATGGGTCCCTAAGCTTATGTCTGGATCCTAATGGACTTAATAAATATGTTCAAAGGGAACATTTTCCAATATCCACAAGATAGGAAATTTTTGGTCAATTGTCAAGCACCCCATATTTTCCTTCTTTAGATGCATCTGCTGGATTCTGGCAGGTGCTTCTGGAAAAAATCATTGAATGAGTGTACACCTTCAATACATCTTTTGGAAGATATTGCTTTACTAGATTGCCATTTGAGTTGTGTTCTGCCCCTGAAGTATTTCACAGAAAAATACAACAGGTGTTTGAAGGGATAGAAGGTACTGGAGTCTAAATAGATAATATCTTGATCTGGGTACGTACACTAGAAGAACATAATCTGCGATTACAGAAGGTTCTGTATAGGGCTTGTGAAGCTGGTTTAAAACTCAACAGGTAAAAATGCAGATTTAGAGTTAAACAAATAACAGAGAGAAGTTAACTGAACAAGGTGTTCATATCAATCCCAGTAGAATTCAAGCAATCACAGACATACCAGCACCTACATCATACAAAAAAAATCTCAGGAACCTATTGTGTGAAATTGTTCAGTGGACTTGGGATGCTAATCACAATATTGAGATTGATAAATTTAAACATCTACAAAACACATCATCAGTTCTGCAGTTTTATGACAGCAAAAAGCCACTCCAAGTTGTCAACAGATGCTTCTCAGCATGGCTTTGGAGCAGCATGGCTACAGAAATATGGTGATCACTGGAAATCTATTGCTTATGTTTCCACCAGAGCCTTAACCAAAACAGGGGAAAGTGTGTACAAATCGAAAAAGAGGCTTTGGAAATAGTGTTCACTTGCAAGAAATACCATCCAAACCATTAATATTGATAGCAAAGAGGGGGTTAGCAGATGCACTTCCCAGATAGCAGAGAGTAGGGGTGTGCAAACTGATTTGAGTTTGAACTGAGTTCAAGTTGAACTGGCCCAGTTTGACTGGTTTGAGCTTGAACCGGACCAGCCCTCCAAAAAGGGGGAGCTGGTCCAAGCTCAAGCTGAATTGGATCTGGTTTGGATCAAACTGCTTCAGCCCAGTTTGACTGGTTCTAGTGCTTGCAAAGGGGAATCTGGTAAGGATTTACAGTCCTCTAATCCTTTACAAGCATCAGGGGAACCCTATGGGATTGGGAAAAGTGCAGGAGGGGGTGGGTGGGTGAGCAAAGGTTACCTTATGTGCCACAGCTCCTTGAGGGTGTTGGTGGGCCGGCAGCAGCTCCCCTTGGGGGTGGCAGTGGGCCAGCAGGATGCTCCCCCCGCCCTCAGCATTGGTCAGCAAGGGCCCAGTTTGCAAGCACTAAGAACATAAGAAAAGCCCTGCTGGATCAGGCCCAAGGCCCATCTAGTCCAGCATCCTGTTTCTCACAGTGGCCCACCAGATGCTGCTGGGAGCCACAGGCAGGAGTTGAGGGAGTACCCTCTCTCCTGCCATTACTCCCCTGCAACTGGTTCTCAGAGCCATCTTGCCTTTTGAGACTGGAGGTGGCCCACAGCCCTCCGACTAGTAGCCATTGATGGACCTCTCCTCCATGAAGTTATCCAAACCCCTCTTAAAGCCATCCAGGTTGTTGGCTGTCACTACGTCCTGTGGCAGAGAGTTCCACAAGTGGACCACGTGTTGTGTGAAAAAGTACTTCCGTTTGTTGGTCCTAGACTTCCTGGCCATCAATTTCATGGAGTGACCCCTGGTTCTAGTGTTGTGTGAGAGAGAAAAGAATTTCTCTCTCTCCAAATTCTCCAAACCATGCATGATTTTATAGACCTCTGTCATGTCTCCCCACAGTCATCTTTCTTCTAAACTTAAAAGCACCAGGTGTTGTAGTCTTGCCTCATAAGAAAGGTGCTCTAGGCCCCTGATCATCTTGGTTGCCCTCTTCTGCACCTTTTCCAGTTCTACAATGTCCTTTTTAAGATGTGGTGACCAGAACTGTACGCAGTACTCCAAGTGTGGTCGCACCATAGTTTTGTATAAGGGCATTATAATATTAGCTGTTTTATTTTCAATCCCCTTTCTAATGATCCCTAGCATTGAATTTGCCCTTTTCACAGCTGCCGCACATTGAGTCGACACTTTCAACGAGCTGTCCACCACGACCCCAAGATCCCTCTCCTGGTCAGTCACCAACAGCTTGGATCCCATCAGCATATACTTGAAGTTGGGGTTTTTCGTCCCAATGTGCATCACTTTACACTTGCTAACATTGAACCGCATTTGCCATTTTGTCGCCCACTCCCCCAGTTTGGAGAGATCTTTTTGGAGCTGCTCACAATCTGTTTTGGATTTCACTACCCCAAAGAGTTTGGTATCATCTGCAAATTTGGCCACCTCGCTACTTACCCCTGCTTCTAGATCATTTATGAATAAATTAAAAAGCACTGGTCCCAGTACAGATCCCTGGGGGACCCCACTTCTTACTTCCATCCATTGTGAAAACTCTCCATTTATACCTACCCTCTGTTTCCTGTCTTTCAGCCAGTTAGCAATCCACACATGAACCTGTCCCCTTATCCCATGACTGCTAAGTTTCCTCAGGAGTCTTTGATGAGGAACTTTGTCAAAAGCTTTTTGGAAGTCCAGGTATACTATGTCAACTGGATTACCTTGATCCACACACTCGTTGACACCCTCAAAGAAATCCAAAAGGTTGGTGAGGCAAGATTTACCTGTGCGGAAGCCATGCTGGCTCACTCCCAGCAGGGCCTGTTCTTCTAGGTGCTTTACAGTTTTATCCTTGAGGATGCTTTCCATCAATTTGCCTGGAATGGACGTTAGGCTAACTGGCCTGTAATTTCCTGGATTGCCCCGGGTCCCTTTTTGAAAATCAGTGTTACATTTGCTACTCTCCAGTCCTCTGGTACAGAGCCCGATTTCATGGATAAGTTGAAAATTTTAGCAAGGAGGTCGGCAATTTCACGTTTGAGTTCTTTGAGGACGCTTGGATGGATGCCATCCGGCCCTGGTGATTTGTTAGCTTTCAGTTTTTCCAGACAGTTTAGAACATCATCTCTTGTCACTACTATCTGACTCTGCTCTCTAGCTTCCATCCCTAAAAAGCCTGGTTCAGGAACAGGTATATGCTCAGTATCCTCTGCCGTGAACACAGATGCAAAGAACTCATTTAGCTTCTCTGCAACCTCCATATCCTCCTTAATAATCCCTTTCACTCCGTCATTGTCTAATGGCCCAACCGCCTCCTGGCAGGTTTCCTGCTTCTGATGTACTTAAAGAAGTTTTTGTTATTCCCCTTGATGCTTTTGGCTAAATGTTCCTCAAACTCTCTTTTTGCCTCTCTTATTGTCACCTTGCATTTCTTTTGCCAGAGTTTGTGTTCCTTTCTGTTCTCTTCATTTGGACAGGCCTTCCAATTTCGGAAGGAAGTCTTCTTCCCTTTTATGGCTTCTTTGCCGGTACCCGTGAGCCATGCTGGCATCCCCCTGGATTTAGTGGTATCTTTCCTCCTTTTGGGTATACAATCTAACTGGGCTTCTAGTATTGTGGTTTTGAGTAAACTCCATGCACTCTGGAGCGAAGTGACTCTCCTGGATTTCCCTTTCAGCTTTCTTTTCACCATACTCCTCATTTTGGAGAAGTTTCCTCTTCTGAAATTCAAAATGTCTGTGTTAGACATCCTTGGTGATTCTCTCCCCGTATGTATGCTGAATTTGATGGCACTGTGGTCACTGTTCCCTAAAGGGTCGATGACACTGACGTCACGCACCAGGAGCACCAGGTCCTGGGTGTCACTCAGAATTAGGTCCAAGGTCGCCTTCTCTCTGGTTGGTTCCATGACCAACTGTTCTAGGGCACAGTCATTTCGCGTATCTAGAAATTTGACCTCTTTGTCCTGACCTGAATGTGAATTTACCCAGTCTATGTGTGGGTAATTGAAGTCACCCATAATTACAGCCCTGCCTCTCCTTGATGCCTCCCTGATTTCTTCCTGCAACTCCCAGTCACTATCGGCGTTTTGATCCCCAGTAGCACGTTCCCTTTCTGGCCTTGTATAGTCACCCACTGGGTTTCTGTGGAGGACTCCAGTCCACCTAGTTTTTCAAGCTTGTTAGATTCTATCCCTTCTTTAACATACAGTGTACTCCACCTCCAATGCGCCCCTCCCTGTCTTTTCTGTAGAGTTTATATACCCAGGGATGTCTGTGTCCCACTGGTTCTCACTGTTCCACCATGTTTCTGTTATGCCCACTATATCTATTTCTGCGTTAGCAACCAAGCACTCCAGCTCACCCATCTTGGCTCGGAGGCTTCTGGCATTGGCATATAAGCACCTATACTCTGAATCTCTCCCCTGAAGTATGCTATTCTTATGACTCTTTGACCTGCTGGCACAGGCTCCTGTCTGCTCTTCATGCAGTTCGGCACTGTCCCCTTTATCTGAATTCATTGCATCCTCGCACTTTAAGGGAGGGCTTTTGCCAAATGGGATACTGCCCAGCTCCCGTTGGCTGTTCCCCAGGTGTCATTTTAAAAGCTGCTCTGCAACCTTTTTGATTTTAAGCGCCAGCAGTCTGGTTCCATCTTGGTTCAAGTGCAGCCCGTCCCTTTTGTACAGGCCTTGCTTGCCCCAAAATGTGTCCCAGTGCCTAACAAATCTAAACCCCTCCTCCCAGCACCAACGTCTCATCCACACATTGAAACCCCTCAGCTCTGCCTGTCTCACTGTACCTGCGTGTGGAACAGGTAGCATTTCTGAGAATGCTACCTTGGGGGTCCTGGACTTCAATACACTATGTATCAGCCTAAATTTGGCTTCCAGGACCTCCCGACTACATTTCCCCACATTGTTGGTGCCAGCGTGCACCACGACAGCTGTCTCCTCCCCAGCACTGCCTAGGAGCCTGTCTAGACGCTGCGTGATGTCCGCAACCTTCGCACCAGGCAGGCAAGTCATCGTGCAGTCAATACGCGGGTCACAAACCCATCTCTCTATACCTCTAATGATCGAATCACCCACTACAAGGAGGCCCCCACCCCCCAGAGGAGTATCCCGTGCTAGAGGATATGGACTCATCATCCATAGAAGGGGTCCCTTCTAAAGGAGCATTTCCCTTTTCCTCAGACTAATGTCTTCCTTGCCCAAGACCTTCATTCTCCCTGACAGCAGAGGACTACCAGCCTTGGAGTGGGATGCCTCTATCACATCCCTGAAGGTCTCGTCCACATGCCTCTCTGTCTCTCTGAGCTTCTCCAGATCCGCCACCTTGGTCTCTAGGGAACGGATTTGCTCCCTGAGGGCCAGGAGCTCCTTGCATCGAGCACACACCCATGACTTCTGCCCATGGGGCAAATAGTCATACATGTGCCACTCTGTGCAATACACTGGGAAATGCCCCTTCCCCTGCTGACTTTCTGTCTTCATACTGTCTTGTTGGCTGTTGACAGTACTTAGAGATAGTTTATTGTAAGTATTTTATTATCTGTTTATTAGAAGGATAGGTCTCAGCTGTAATGGTCAGCTATTTAACTGTCCAAACAGCCTTTCCCAAGAATATGAGGGATATGAGGGAGGAATATGTACTTACATTCTCTTCTCCACCAGGCTCCTTGTGATCCAAACTCCCCCGCACCCTTCCCACTAAACTCCTGCAAAACTCCTATGCCCTGTTTGTCCTGTTTTATGTTCCACTAGAACTGGGGTAGAACTAGTTTGACCCTAGGCACGAACCAAACCGCCAGCTGATTTGTTAGAACCAGTACATTGACTGGGTGGTTTGGCTCGAGTTTGGCTTGAACTTGAACCGAATCTCCATAAGCAGTTGCATGCACACCCCTATTGCAGAGACTGTTCTTTGAATTACAGTTGGAGTATAGTCCTGGCAAACACTTAGAGATTTCAGACACTTTGTCCAGAGCTTACAATGGGGCTGAGACTGAAGCAGATACTGAATCTGATGTTGTACACATTAATCTGCTTTAGAAGGCATTCCAGATCTCTGACCAGAAGTGGTTAACAATTGCACAGGCCACATTTCAGGACAATATTTTGCAACATGTCATCTGAGCTATTAATCCTGGTAGGTCACAAATGCATCTACCAAGTCCTTATAGCTACTTTGTGGAGGACGTATTTGTGTGGGAGGGAATTCTGTTCCAAGGTACTAGATTTGTAGCTCCAGGCAGAAATGCTGAAATGGGTAGAATGAAGGGCACATGGGAATGGAAAAATGCAAACTGTGCTAGAAATGTTCTTTATTGGCCCAAGATTAACTCTGACAGAGAGCTTTATACAAAATTGGCAAAAATGCAGAGACTATCAACAAAAGCAGTCCATGATGGTGATCCCAACAGTCAGTGAATCATGGCCCCAGGTAGGCACTGATCTGTTATTTCATGCAGGACAAAACTATTTGTTGGTTCTGGATTATTATTCTCATTTTCCTGAAATTGCTTTGTTATCCAACATGACTGCCAATCATATCATTTCCTGTTTCAAATCCTTCTTTGCAAGGCATGGCATACCTGCTGTTGTCATGACAGATAATGCACCTCAATTTGCCTGTTGTGACTTAACAGCATTTGCAAAGCTGTATGATTTCAAGCATATTACTTACAGTTCCAGATATTCACAATCTAATGGAGTCAAGATAATTTAAAAACTGCTTAAGAAAGCAGAGGATTCAAACACAGATCCTCATCTGGCTCTACTGCATTATAGGGCTACACCTTTGAAAATGGGATTATCTCCTGATGAACTGTTGTTTGGAAGAAAACTAAGAACAAGATTGCCTTCCTTCCTGGACATTAATTATAAACCCAAAGATGTTGTAAATGCATGGAAAGCTAAGGAAAAAGGTCAAGCAGAAATTCTGTTATGATGAAGGCTCATGCGCTCTTCCATCATTGCACTCACAAGACAGTGTATGTCTATATAATGACAAAACATGGGCACAGCAGACAGTGGTCACCCAAGAAATAGCTCCACAGTCTTAGGAGGTGGTGAATGACAATGGAAAAACCTGAAGGAAAAACAGGAGGGATCAGCAGCTGATTCCTACACAAGAGAAGAAACCAGATATAGCTGCAGACACAGCAACCAGTAACAATCAACATCATACAAATGATATGAACCAATGTGAACAAAGACAGCCATAGCTGAAAGGCAGCCTACACTTCATAGATCCACAAGGCTGAGAAAGCCAACCCAGAGACTAATAGAAAGTTGTGACTAATTGTTTAATGTTCTCTTCCTTTATTTTACTTGGAAGAGAGAGATGTGAGGATACTTTCTCTTTAAGAGGATTGGACTTGAAAAATTATTGCCAAGTGACTCAGCAAGCCCTCAGATTTGAACTGGCAAACAGTGCAGATCTAGAATTTATCTTTAAGTAGAACACGGACTCTTTAACTATGTAACTAGTTATATAAAGTTTTGCTGTTCATTTCTTAACTGAGAAACTGGAAGTTTTTCATCCCAGAATATCACAACCCTTGCACATCTTGCACAGAGCCTCTGTGCATTGCGGAGGATTCTGTGCCATCACGGTCTAGGGCCCATGCTCAGTGCATATGGGTGACTGGTCCAGCTTGTTCGACCTCACTACCATCTTGCTTTAATTGAGATTGAAGCCTAGAACACACCCAGTACTTTCCTGAGGCTGTGCATTGTGTTGGAAGATTCATAGTGGTGGGTGTGGTGTTTATAAGAAATCCGTTCTTTAAACCCCAGCTCTTGAAGAGTGCTTTGTTATTGCCTAGTCCAGTGCTGGACTTGGTGTGGAGGGAGCTTATTCAGAACAAAACAGGCTGGATGTCTGCTGCGTAAGGAAGTAAAAGACATTCATTATTAAATTCAAAACGCGTTGATTTTACTGTACTGCCCTGATCCTTCTGTACTAGAATCCTTTATTCTCAAGATTGCAACTGGCAAGCTATCCTGACCTGCAGGCAAAGCTTATTCACCATTAGTGACCTCATGAAGAAATCCAAAGGAGCCCCAGGATGTAGCAAAACATGATTCTGCCAGGCGGAGGGGCCCAAGGCCTTAAGTGGGAGCCTTAAGGGAAGTCAATGTATATATTCTTTTGTTCTGAGGCAGAGTTAATGAAGCTCAAACAAGGCTAATACAATAAAGAAATGGTTCCTGTTTCATCTGTCATTGTTGTCATCATCATCACCATCCCTATTGTTGTCGTCATCATCATCCCTATCAATAACATAATGTCAGAAGTTGGGAGGCACTTTTTAGTGTCTTTCAGGTGGCAGAAAAAACTCCTTTCCTGCTGAAGAACTGAGGCCTGACATGGGAAGTTCTTTCCACCAGAGGCCTTTGATTTCAGTAGACTCAGGGGTGTATCTGGGGGTAGGACAGGCAGGGCACATGCCCCGGGCGCCACTTGAAGGGGGGCGCCATTTTGTAAAATTAATTTTTTTAAAAAATGGCTGCCAAAAACAAAATGGCCACCGTGCATGCTCAAATGGCCTCTGTGAGGCTCTAGGTCATGCCAGGCTTTGCAGAGGCCATTTGAGCATGCGTGGTGGCCATTTTGTTTTCAGTGGCCTTTTTAAAAAATAAAGATTATTTTTAAAAACGGCCACTGCACATGCTCAAATGGTCCCTGCGAGGCCCTAGAGGCCAGCAGGGTGAGGGGGAATCTTTGCAACCCCCCCAGCCTTTAGGAAACCCCCCAAAGGGGCTATGGGTAATAATAATAATAATAATAATAATAATAATAATAATAATAATAATAATATAAGACACTGTACACATATTCAGATTGGCACTATGTACAGAGAATCAGGGCTTGTGAATACTGAGCTGACGCTTAAGAGCTAGGATTGTATTCATTTGCTCTTACTTTGCTTCTTGTGATAAGTGAGTTAAATGTGATGTCTTGCTAATATGGCTCTTAATGGTGAGTTTGTCTTTGAATCAGTGTGAAACCCTTAATATTAAGGCCCACTGGGAGTTTCTTGCTCTCTTTCTCTCATTTTAACTGTCTTTCTGAAAGACTAGAATATATTCCAAGCAGTGACACAGTTTACTCTGCATATCCTTTAATTATTTACAGAGTATCTGGGAAAAGTCAAATTCTCCATTGATTTTTAAAACTCATGTAATGGTGATGCTACAATGCATAGTAGAGAATTAGACAGGCACTTCTGTTTAGTTTTCCAAGTTCATCTCCACATAGTATGTGGGTATTTCATGAGCCCCCACATATTGAAATTTGTAGTTTTCCAGCATTTTTTGGTCTGGCTAAGTCCACTGCTAAATAGTTTTTGAAATATTAAAAGATTAACGAGCTTGACTTGTATTTTTCAGCTGATATTATGGTAAAGTTATCTGAAAGATGGGTGTCAGATGCTTGGACAGGGGGCGCAATTTCAGTGTTTGCCCTAGGGGCCATTTTCCCTAGATACGCCTCTGAGTAGACTTGCTGAAGTGATTTGAAGCAGCCGCTCTCTTGTTACTGGATTGCTCGATGAAGCTAACTGCTGAAGATGAAGCAATTCAGGTCTGTGCTCTCTTTATGTCATGGGCCCACAAGCAGAGCATTTTAAAAAGTCCTTTAGCTTTGCAGCTGCTGGCAATAGGGCCAGCTATCTCATAATCCTGGGGAAATTTGATGAATATTTGTGCCAAAGTGGAGAAGGCCTGCTTTCACGAGAGGCCTGGGGAATCACAGAGTGCCTCAAAGGGAGGAGAACCGGTCTTGTGATAGAGAGCCTGAATTGTGTTCTTTGCTAATCAGGGTCTGCCCTGGTCCCGTTTGGATGGGTGACTACAATATCTTGACACTCTGGGCCAGTCACTTCTCTCTCAGCCTAACCTACTTCACAGGGTCGTTGTGAAAGAGAAACTCAAGTATGTAGTACACTCCTTGGGCTCCTTGGAGGAAGAGCGGGATATAAATGTAGTAGTAGTAGTAATAATAATAATAATAATAATAATAATAATAATAATAATAATAATTATTATTATTATTATTATTATTGCCGCCCCAAAGGCTTTTAACAGTAACGAGCGCCAGTGGGGGGGAACGTGGTGAGAGGGGTAAGTGCACCCTCCCCCGCCCTTAAAGAGGCACCCCCGCTGCCTTTGAACCTCTCAGCCACGGTTCCGTGCACATCCTTACTTAGCGTTGGCCCTCCTGCGGATGTTGGCCCACAAATCCCATAATTCCTGGCTATTGGCCACTGTGGCTGGGAACACTGTTCCCTCTAAGGCATGCGCGCGCTCACAAGTTTTCTGATGTCCACTCAATTAATTTTAGATCCTGCTCAGGTTGAATTAGGAAAGCCCCAGTCTGCATGTGTGCACATAGTGCCTTGATACTGCCTGCCAGAACAAAACTCAATCTGCACAGAGATGAAAAATATTAGAGGGACCTCTGCTGGGGATTATGGGAGTTGTAGTCCAAACACAGCTGGGGGGCCAAAGTTGAGCAGGCCTGGTGTAGACAATACTGAGCTCGATGGACCAATGGCCCGATTTGCCATTAGGCAGCTTCCTGTGTTCCTAATATAGTAAGAAATCTACTGATCTATGCAAGTCAGAGCTAGCTAGATTCTGCTGCTGCTGGCTTATGTTCATTTAGAGAGATGAAAGCAGCAGTGCCAATAGCAATGCAATAGTGACTCTTGAAAAATCCATTTTAAAAAATTGTGTAATATTTAGCCCTTGACCAGCTCAAATGGAACTCTCGGGGGAAAGGCCACCCTTGAAAGTCTTGCTTACTCAGCTCACTCCAGCATCTGTTCCAATCAGCAATTTGACGTTTAGCACCTGAGAATTTGCTCTCCCCTTCATCCAAGATTGCAAGCTCAACAGAATGTAGAAAGGCGTGAAGTTTCATAACTCTTCCTGCCTAATGCAATAACCAGAGAAAATCTAGGTTATAGCTCCATCATTAGCTGTAAAGCAAAATTAGTTTAAATGCTTTGCAAATTATATGTTGTTTTGATTATATTCTGCATGGCGGGGGGATCTCAGAGGTTTTTAAGCTGCCATTTTTAAAAAAGGTTTCATTTTACAACATATCAGTGTTCAAAAAGGAAAGGCTATACTGATGCTTCCTGTAAAATAACTGCTGTTCAAATGTAGACGTACTGTTTGCATCTGCTCTTGAATGCATTGTAAATATTATGTATATACTGAAGTGAATATCTTCAGGGGTGGAGGTTTGACGAGTGTGCTGTGTGTAAGAAAGATAACACTGAAATAGTAAACAGATTCTTGTCCCTTGTGTGGTGTTTTTGGTGAATCTATTCCTTGATCCAGGCCAGCTTTTGAATGGGGCTTTTTAGTTAATTGTATTCCACTCCTGGTATAGAGGCAGGGCTAAAAAAACAGCCAGCAGCAAGAACATGGTAAAAAGCAGTCTACACTTGTCCCTCTGTACATAAGAAAGCGCTTCACATGATTGGTGTGAAGTGCCATTCGGGGTAGTGCAGGGAGAGCGGGCTGAGCCTGTTCTCCCCTTACGCGGGCAGGGAGCTGTCCCTGGGCAGCTGGATCAGCCACCCACACGATTGCCGGCTCTGTCATGGGGCTCCGGCAGGGCTCGGTGGTCAGCTGGCCCCCGGAAGTTCCACGATGCCCCGCGCAAGTGCATTGGGCATTCTGGAGAGACCCCCGGGGCTGGGAGGCTTGTTTCAGCCTCCCGGGGGGGGTCTCCTCGTGTGTTGCTGCGGTGTGGAGCTGCTCCATGGCAGCACACAATAAACAAAATGGGGTTAGCGGAGCGCTCGCAATAGCACTTACATTTATATGCCACTCTATAGCCAGAGCTCTCTAAGCGGTTTACAATGATTTAGCATATTGCCCCCCAACATTCTGGGTACTCATTTTACCAACCTCGGAAGGATGGAAGGCTGAGTCAGCCTTGAGCCCCTGGTCAGGATTGAACTTGTAACCTTCTGGTTACAGGGCGGCAGTTTTACTACTGCGCCACCAGGGGCTCTGGCGTGTGAGGGATGATCATCCTTAAACAAGGTTTTGGATTCAGGATTTAGGATTCAGATGTTCATTCCCACATGTGGTTATAGGATGTGCCAGGATCATGTTGGCATGTCCTTGAGTGACATTGGGGTGTGCACATTCTCGCCACTGCCCCGTCCTTGCATATAGAGGAGGATGTTCATCTGAACCCACTTACAGAGAAACTTGTATGCCTTAGAGTTTTCAGCAAATCTGAGCACTTTCTCCATCCTGCCCACCATAATTTTATTTATTTCTGTTTTTATTTAACGTGTTTTTATTCCACCCAAAATTTGCATCTCTGGGCGGTTTACAATTAAAATCCTTTAAAATATTAAAACAATTAAAATCATTTAAAACCAACATTAATAATTAAAAGAATAAATCTAATTAAAAGCCTGAGTGAATAAATGTGTCTTCAGTGCCTTTTAAAAAGTTGCCAGAGATAGGGAGGCTCTTATTTTCAACAGGGAGTGCATTCCAAGGTCCAGGGGCAGCCACAAAAAAGGCTCATTCCTGAGTAGCTGCCAAACGAGTTGGCAGCAACCGCAGACACACCTCTCCAGATGATCTTAGCAGGTGGTGGGGCTCATGATGAAGAAGACGTTCTCTTAAATACCTAGGGCCTAAGCTGTTCAGGGCTTTATAGGTAATAACCAGCACCTTGTATTTTGCCCGGAAATGTATTGGCAGCCATTGTAGTTCTTTCAACACAGGAATAATATGGTCTCTTCTAGATGACCCAGAGACCAACCTGGCCACCACATTCTGAACCAACTGCAGTTTCTGGACTACGTACAAAGGCAGACCCACATAGAGCACATTGCAGTAATCCAGCCTAGAGGTTACCAGCATAAGTACCGCATCTGGTGTATCAGCCAAAGCTGATAAAAAGCACCTTTGGCCACTGCCTCAACCTGGGACACCAGGGAGAGGTTCAGATCCAGAAGCACCCCCAGACTGCATACCTGTTTCTTCCGGGGGAGCGTGACCCCATCCAGAACCGGGAGATCAAAATCGTCTCCTGAGTTCCGACCCCGCACAATAAGTACCTCTGACATGTATTTTGCTAGTTTGCTAGACAACATTGTTGTACAGAGGCAGCCCAAGAAACATACATTCCCAAGGTTCAGTCTAATAGTCTTTGCTTGAATGATTTTCAATTGCTGCAATGTGCTCAGTGTGGAGCTGCCTTTGAACACTATCTAGGAACTCTAATTGGTTCAAAATACATTTGGAACAAGATAGCAAGACTGCTAACTCATACTGGTACTAGGGAATGCAACTTGCCACTTCACTGCTGTTCAAAATGATGAGACTGGTATACAAAAAAGAATCCTAAACTACCTGGGAGAGGGGAGATGAAGGATCACCACCAACCTCCATACGAACCAAACTGACTACTAAGATTTTTGGTGGTCCAGCTCAGAATTTCCCCATCTTATGAGGTGCTATCAATGGCACAAGGAACAGAGCCTTTTCAGCTGGGGCCCCTTGTGTCTGGAACTCCCTTCCCTTGTTAATCTGCCAAGCACCCTTGACGATGGTTTTTAGGCAACAGGTAAAGGCATTTTTATTCTTGCTGGCTTTTAATGGCATTTGATTTTAATGCTGTGGCTGACAATTTGTTTCAGATTTTATCATGGTGTTGTTCTACATGTTAGCCACTTTGGCAATCTTTGAATAAGAAGTGGGGAATAAAAAGTTTGATAAATAAATAAAATAATAAATAGCCAGCGACGGCAGCAGCAACAACAGTGCTGAGTGTGTCTCGCTATGGCGGATTAACATAGTAGCAAATGTAGTATTTGCTACAGACCCCGTGTTTTCGAGTGCCCCGCACACCCGGCTTCCAACTGGGAATTAAAGTTAAAACTTTACCTGTTTTATTTGGTCCATGTGAGGTAAAATATCCCTTTTCTGCTAAATGTGACTTTTAAGAGAAGGCCCAGCACAGCATTTGTCCAGTGGCTGTGGCTGGTGCCTACCACATTTTTCTTTTTAGCGTGTGAGCCCTTTGGAATCATCTATCCATTCTTTATTTTTCTGTGTAAACCACTTTGAGAATTTTGATTGAAAAACGGTATAAAAATGTTCACTGTTGTTGTAGTAAGTGAGAGTTTGTGGCTTGGTCTCCCGTACTCCAAAATATAGCAAATGAAAAAATTACTTTACTATGCAAGTAAATAATTTATGTTTTAATATTTATGTGCATTTAAAAAAAATTTAGGGCCCCTTTATACCATATGCGACAGGCTCCACACTAGCTTAATCCAGCCCTGTGTCTCTGCATATTTGCATTTGAATGTAGCCATATTTCACCATTTAATCATCATATTGCCACATCTTGCCTTTCCAGATTTGGATTTTCCTTCCTTGCAACTATGATCAGCAGCAACCACTGACACAGATTAAATGTCAGCTGCTGTGGCAGTAAGCTACTTTTAGGGGACCTGTAACTAATGAAGACTATTGATCTAGTGGCCAGCAATGATCCAAAAGCAAAATTAGAGAAAAGCTTGTTGTCTCTACCTCTTTTTAAGAAACGAATTGACGAATGGCTGTTTGGAATTAACCTTGTTCATAAAGAAAAACTCGGTAGCTCTTCCTAGTATCACTCTATAGTCGAAACAAAACACCTCTCCCCTTCTGAGGCCCCCCCCCCCGCCTGCTCTTCCCAAGAGGCAGAGCCGTTCCAATTGCTATGCAGACTGAAGGCCCCATCTGGTGCTGCAGACACAGCAAGGAGCTACTGCAGCATGGCTCTTTCCACACCACCACAAAGGCCAGATGCTCCAGGTTGCTTAGGAGGAGGCTACAATCCAATTCCTTCTCATGCAAGCTTCGCCCCAGTGTTTGGGGAAGGACAACACTGGTGTGGGAGGGAGCTGTATATCGGGAGACATTCTTCTGAGACATTACCTGAAGCTCCACTGGAGTCATTCTGATTCTGCCAGAAGAGGCCCTGAGGTGTCAGAATTCTGGACTGTGTCACATCAGAGATGTGTGTATGTGTGTGCGTGCCCAATTTTTAAGTGCTTTCCTGTACAGCGATGGCAGGCCAGCAAGATATCCCCTGCCACCTCTGCTGAAGCAGCTCTTTGAGACCGATTTGACCCTTGCAAGCTTAGCAAGGAATGTGAGAAGAAGACTCTTCTCCTCACACTCCTTGCAAAGCTTACAATAAGCATGAGAAGAAGCAACCTTCTGCCCTGCCCCTCCCACACCACCTTCAAAGCTTGCAAGGGACGGTTTTTGAAAGGAGAATTGTGCCCGCTAGGCATGTAGGGCAAGGCAGCATTTGGCATGTGGCCTCAGGAAGTGCCGCAATAGTGGGGTCACTGCTGCCTCTATGTAGAAAAGTAAAGAAAAAAAGAAATCCCCATCATCTCCCCCATGTATTAAATTAGCACATCTGAACAAAAGGTTTAGCTCAACCCTCTCCTTGATGTGCTAATTGATTACATGCAGGGAGATTTTTATAGGGGCACATTAAAACACACGACCAACAACCCCACTTGCAAATGGAGTTGGTATGGTCTAGGATTCTGTTACATCATTTAGGGATGTGCACAAACCTGTTCGGAGGCCCTTTTACGGGTCTCAGAACAGGTTCGATCACTGGGGAGTCAAAGTTTGAAGCCGGGGGTAGGTTTAAGGGTGGGGGAGGGTGCACTTACCCCTCCCCCTGCTTTCCCCCCACCAGTGCTAATTTTCTATGAAAGCCTCCAGGGCAGCATTGTACCTCGATGCCACCCTTTCCCCCTTTTCGGCCGGAAGTGGCTGGAAGTACTGGGTATGCGTGCGCGTGCCAGTTCTTGATTGATTTGTTCTATGACCCATTTGTTTGTTTTCCTGGCTGTCCATGTCCTCAAAAGTCTTCTCCAGCACCACCGTTAAAAAATGTCAATACTTTTTCTGTCCTGCTTCTTCAAAGTCCAGCTTCCGTATTCATAGAGTGTCACAGGAAAAACCATTGTCCAAACTATTCTAATCTTTGTAGGTATAGACATATCACACCATCTAAATATCATTTCCAAGGCCTTCATTACAACCCTACTAAGTGCTAGTCTGTGGTGTATTTCTAGACTGCCGGATCCTTTACTGTGGTTGGTTTGTCCTTAAAGGCCAAAGCTATCCACCACTTCAATCTCTTCATTATCAATTTTGAGGCTGGTTGCTGTATTTGTTGTCATTAGTTTAGTCTTCTTTACATTTAGTCGTAGTCTCATTTTTTCATTGTGCTCATTGACTTTCACTACTAGAACCTGCAGATCATCTGCATTCTCAGCTATCAGAGTAGTGTCACCAGTGTAGTGCAGGTTATTGATGTTTCTTCCTCCAACTTTAATACCACATTCATTTTCCAATCCAGTTTCCCTCTGAATGTGTTCAGCATATAAGCTGAATAAGCAAGGAGAAAGTATAAAGCCTTGTCTTACTCCTTTGCCAATCTGGAACCAGTCTGTTTCATCATGTTCCATCTGGACTGTGGCTTCCTGTCCTGTGTATAGGTTTCTCATGAGAACAATGAGGTGTTCTGGGACTTAGCTCATAGCATTATGAGGGATGAAATGGAAATAACATGTGTATACCATCTGGACTTTTTTAAAATCATAAATGTCATAGTCAGTTGTCAATATATAGTCAGAGATAGTCAGAGATAATATATTGATAATAATTAGACTACTTAAAATGATGTAATTTTTTGTTGCCATTTGGAATAATTAGATATATCTTGAAGGTGGTAGATGAAAAGTCACATATTGGAAACCTGCAATTTTTGGAAATTCAATCCAAAAATCGATTCTGTTCTTTGTGATAATAAAGATTTTTGCTACTTATTATATGGCATATGTATTTATTATGCCTAGCAACTTGCTATAGGACAGGAAGTCCTATCCGAGATTCATGGTGAAATATATGTGTTTCATCTTCAGTTGGATTGCAGCCAGTATGGGCTGAAATATAGTAAAAGAATCTTATTAGATGTGGAAAATGTCTGTCTGGACATTGTGATTCAACTTTGAAGCCCCAGTCCGAAGTGGGGTGATATTGTGCTGGGCACCAACCATATTTAGGAAGATATGTTTTTCAGTGGTTGGTGCCCAGCACAATGTTACCCCACTTTGGACTGGGGCTTCATAGCTGAATCCCAATGTCAAAATAGTTGAATCACAATTTCTTAAAAAATAAATCCCCGAACCAAACCTGAACCAAACCAAACCAGGGGTTGTTCAGAGATGTTCGGGGGTGCACAAACCAAACATGCCCAGTCTGGTTCAAGTCCAGTCCGGATTCGAACCAAAATGGGCAAACCCCTAAGGTGCGGTAGACAGAACAAAGGTTCAGCACCCCGCTCCTATCTACTGTTTCTCTACTGGGAAACACAGCCTTCAGCCATGATGCTTACTGCTGTTTGGTGTGATGCACGGTCAAAGATACAGGCACGGCGCTGATGCGCAGCAGGTTGCAGGTGCTGCTTACATGCTGGTAAGCACCTGCTTATTACTCCTTAAAGGTGCCTCTTGCTGCCCTCACCGGCTGCTCCTGATTCATAACTCTAACAGAAATAGTTTTCTCTAGCAACCCATATACTATATATTTAAGATGAAGCCAACATACTGCCAAAGAGGCAACAATTTGGCAATCAGGAACTGGATGAAAAGCAAAGAGGGGCTACACATATTAAATGAAAGGGGGCAGATAGTGAGGACTGTTTCAGTGTAGGCAGAGAATTAAATGTGGTCCCAGCGGCTTGGTACCCTCATTTGTCCTGTTTCCAAACTAAGTGAAGGTTCTATGCTAGGGAATGGAGAGAAGGATTCATCTACACATCTATGTACTTTTCCAGTGATGGAAACATCCAAAGGTGGTGAACTACTTAGCAATAGCTGGGTTGCCATGAGGGCACCAGGGGTTTAGATTGCATGCATAGTAGAAAATCATCTTATTGCTGAATTAGCCTTCATAGCAATTTATGTAATCTTTAGGAGAATCACTTAGTATGAGTCATAGATAAATCAAGTATATCTGTGTGTGTAAGCTAAAATATCTTAGCCAAGCTTGATCAAAACCAAAGTCAATTTCAAGGTGCCAGGGATTGATTGGCAGAGTCTCCTCTCAGTCAACCAGTCCTGTGTAAGCAGCCAAGCCTGCTTGTTTAGTTCCAATTCTCAGCACTTATCACCATGAAACTTTCTTCAGTCCTCACAGCAAAAGTCCCTATATAGAGAGTAAAAAACCACCATCCTT
Source organism: Hemicordylus capensis (assembly GCF_027244095.1). Lineage (NCBI taxonomy): Eukaryota > Metazoa > Chordata > Lepidosauria > Squamata > Cordylidae > Hemicordylus > Hemicordylus capensis. Next base: position 117,670,922 of record NC_069661.1, read on the forward strand.
TCACCAAATGGATCAGCCAACACTCTCCATCTGCAGTAATGTATCTCCTATGATTTCATCTCCATTTGATCCATCAACCTTCTGCAGTCTCCTGCCTCCATACATGTGAGTTACTTGCATGATATGGAAGTAATACACTCATTAAAAACTAATTGGGACTCATGGTCTGTTCGAGTTAGCAGCGATGGGATCTTTCTATGATTCTCATTACAGTGAATGGATGGTGGTTCTACTAGCTATATATACTACTACTACTAATACATTTTACTGCTTGCAAAACATTATGCTGTATCTATGAACACAGCAGGAAGCCACCACAAATTTATCCAGTCACTGACTACATATAACCTACTTACCTGGACATTATCTTTAAAATAGAAGCTAAAAGATATGTGCTTTGCGTGCTTCCATGTTTTCCCCTAGCTTCAGAAGGAACTAAAGGACATGCAAATCTGTACCGCAGTAGCCTTTATCAGAGCATACATATGCAGTGGTCCAAGTAATCTGTTCAAGAGGAAGGAGCTGGGGACAGGATCCAGTTCCTCTGGATCCTGTGACAAGAGGCTTATGACCAGTGCTTAGGATGGGGCTACACATGGGTGCAGTTAGACTGGAGTCTGGATTATTTTTATTATCTTTAAGGCTTGCATAGGATAATACCCTGGGTTGTGTCAGACCTAAAGCACTAAAAGTGGGGGAAATGATGCCATTCCAGATCCATACACCTGCACAATATACTTTATATCTCTATCCGAACAGAGAAAAGAGCTCACTTGTTTGATAGAGGCAGCCTGAAAAGATGCAAAAGGGTTTTGTTAGAAGTTTCCTTCACTTGCTCGCCTGAGATACAGAAAGGCCATAATTAAAGGTATAACCAAGTGTGAGAACACTGAGGGGGTCTTTTATTTCATTCTCTCCTTTATGGCAGGAAATAAAAGGTCAAGCTGTTCTTTTCTGGGATTCTGAGTGGACTGAGGCCTGGCTGTGCAGCAACGAAAAAATGCAGGTAGATGTTGGCTCTAGTTCAGAAAGTACTTTCAAGCTTTAGAAAGTAACTCTTCACTTTCTTGGTAAAATAGGAATCCATCAAAGGAACCAAGGCTTAATCTTGCTGTGTCTAGATATCCATTGAAATGGAAGCTCAGTGTATCATCTCTCTATATCTGTCTATATCTACACATTCACACACAGACTCCAAGAATACTGTAGGCATATAAACACTTTCTGCCTGTCTATATTCATGCATATGTAAGGCATTTTTTCTGCAATGTAAAAAAAACCAACACATTATAGAAGTATCACACATTATAGAAATATTGCACATATCCATTGGCAAAGGTAACAACCTGGAAACTGATCTGTCAATGATATGGGAGACTTGGGTTCAAACTGGAGTAAACTTTACTTTAAGGATATGATTTGGGGTAGCATTATTGTTTGTTTGTTTATTCTGTAAATAGTAACTGGATCAGGACCATGGCATGGGGGTTTAATCTCCTGCCATGGTCATGATCTGGATCGGGGGTCCCAGGGGGAAGGCTATTTGCCCTGGGTAAAAACACTGATTGGCACAATATGCTCTAGAGGAAAGCTCTTCCGGCGATGCCTCTCTCCCAGTGTGCTGGGGAGGGCAATGTGTCCAGCTGCTGTTTACTCAGTAAAAAAACCCAAGTACACTAGTCCCAATCACGTGTTTCAAGCAATATTTAGTATGATCTTTAGAATCCCCAGCTTTTCTAATCTATTTCTTTTTTCCAGCTATGAAGGTCAGAAAAACAGCTGGTGACCCTCTCGTGTCATGCCAGTGGGGAGTTTTCAGGTATACTATCAATAACTAGGGGGCAACCTGGCAATGCTGTTACTGAGAAATGTTTCAGACTAAATTAAGGCAAAGTTTTATAGAACTGACATGATCCATCAAGGCACACTATCTGCAAAAAATCCCCCATCATTTATGGAAACAGACCAATTATTTTCAACAGGGCTCTTTTGTGGTGATGGTGGGGGGCAGTATTTCTATTATAATTACATCTAATCTATGTGTTAAGAGAACTGCACTTGTTGAATTACTGGCAGATGGGCAAAGATGCAGCACCTCCAAAAAAGAGTGTGCACAGACAGTCCACAGCAAAATGGTCCGCCACAAACCGGGCTGGTTCAAGTGGCTCAATTGCAAATCGGACTGGCCTTTGGGAATGTGGGAGGTCTGTGGTAGAACCGAATCGAGCCCAATTTGTGGCAGAACGGTTCAGCAGATCCAGGGGCTATGTAAAGTGGCTTGTGAGGGAGAATCCAGTGAGGATTTACAAGGGGGATCCTTTACAAAAGGCTTCTAAAGAGCAGCCGGGGGAGGGGTGGCAGTGAGAGTTGAGGCACCTTAAAAGTCAGTGATTAGGTGTTCACCAGCAGCAGCCACGGTACCACTCCTTGAAGCTGCCTGAGTCCACTCTCTCTCCAGCAATCCACGTGGCAGCATAGCTCTGGTACTGACTGGGCCTCCGCACATGCACAAGGCCATTTGTAAGGTCAACATCTATGTAGGCCAAGTCTGTGCTGGAGCCACACTGCCACGTGTGGGCAGCTGGGGAAGGGAGCACTGTTGTTCTGCAATGGGCCCAGGAAGCTTCAAAGAGCGGTACCACGGCTGCCGGTGGGAAGCACCTTATCACTTGCTTTTGTAGGTGCCTTGGCTCTTGCCGCCCCCTCCCCACGGCCACCCTTTAGAAACCTTTTGTGAAGAATTTCCCTTTGCTTATAAAGGGGAATCCTCACTGGATTCCCCTACAAACTACTTACATAGCTCCTTGAACCACCGAACGAAATCCATTCTCAGGCCCGCGGTTTAGTCTGAATTCAGACGGAACCACATAAAAAGGTCCGCACACACCCCTACCTCCAAGCATTAGTTCATTGAATGAGAAGCTATGTTTAGGAGAGCTGATTTCTTTCTCCCTCCCTCCTGTGTGTATCTTGCATCTACTACCTTGTACTCTGCATTTTCTCTGATTAGTTTAATCTAGCGTGTTTTAAAAGTGATTATTTTTTACATGGAGTTTTTCTAAACAATGCTGTTGACATTTAGGTTAAGTAAGATATGATTTGCAAGAGCTGAACTGTTAGATCAAAGCCCGGTTGTTCAGCAGGTTAATTAACATATATTCATTAGCATAACCAAGATATGCATTACAAACTATTGGAAGGAACACAGCTTAGTACAAAATGATTTTAGTCATTTCTGCCCTTAAATGTTCAAATATGAGAAATATGAACTGATTTGATTTTTTTCTTTCTTTTATCACACATGCTAGAGAATATGATTATATTATATTTGGTTATAAAGATCCAAATAATGGTGCTGGTCTTATTTTTGGCAGGAGGTAGGGACTAGAACTGCCAGATACAGGCCCTGAGAAGGCTAATGCACGCTTAGATAGAGGGGAGAATTTTGGCAGATGCACCTTTACCTATCAAAGTGCTGCAGTGACAAGCAATACCGTACCTGGTAAAATTTATTCTTCTCTGTCATTCTTACCCTCTCAGGATCTTGGCTGTGATGGGAAAGGATAGACTGCTCTGTTTGAGTCCCTTTAATTTGCCATGCAGAAATTCAGCAAGCAAAACTTTTTCGGGCTTGGGAATAAGGAACTGGAAAAGCTTTGCCTGTTTAGTATCTGTTATTCTGAGGATCCCAGTGCACACAGATAAAGCACATAGGAATGGAAGTAAAAAAGAAAAGGCAGAACAATTGTTCACCTTTGCCATAACTAATACTCAAGACAAGAAGCCAATGTATATGTATCACAATAAGGTCTATGGGAACAAAATCTCTTGTTTCAGTTGGGTAAGGGTGTGTGAACTGGTTTGAGCCCAAACAAACTGGCTGGTTCAGATCTAATCATTTTGATTGGTTCTAGTGCTTGCAAAGGGGAATCTGGTAAGGACTCCCCTTTACCAGCACCAGGGGAACCCTGAATAGTTGGAAAAGGGTGAGCGGGGGAGGGGGGAGGGGCGAGTGGGAAGTTACCTTATGTGTGGCTCCTCAGAGGCAGCATGACATTAAGCCAGCAGTGGCTCCCTTGGGCCCGGCCGACGTTCACCCCATCAGTGAGGCCCAGTGGGGGCCCAGTTTAGTGCATGCACAGAAGCCACTCTGCTGGCCTCTGCTGGCCCACACTGAGGGAGCCCTGCCACCTCCCACCTGATCACCCTTTTTAAACCCTGTAGCATCCCCCCACCCAGTGCCTGTAAAGGGGAATCCTTACCAGGGATCACCAAACTCAGGCCTGAAACTCAGGCGGGAAAAATATGGCTGCTTTCAGTGTGGCCAGCCAGTTGCTGATGTTATCACCAAAATAAGCCACCCCCAGACCCTTTTGTGGGTTACCATGGTGGGTGCAGTGGCCCAGAGTGCTCGTCATCTTTCTTTACTTATAATGCAGAGTCCCCACTGTTCCACCCTGCATTATTAAAGGGGCCCATAAAAGCACTTGGCCAAGGGCATTAGCACTGCTTCTGCCTCAGGTAGACTGGGGTGCTGCTCATTACAACAGGTAGGAGAGGAGGGTGGGCAACAGAACTGAAGGCAAACTGGGCTAAGAAGCTGTGCCTGCTGAATCCCCCCAGTCAATGTCAGGGTGAAAGGCTAAGGGGAGTCTCTGATCTTTAAGCTAGCTAGTAACCCTGCCTTAAGGTCCTTTTTGGATCAGACCATTCAGATCCTCATAAGGCTAGGCTGCTGAAGCAGGCAGCCTTTCTTCAGCAGCTTGTAGTGTACAAATGTGTGATGTAAATGTCATGCCAGCTTAAGATCTCTGATACATGCAAAATGTGAGGGCATTGTTAAGATCCAATTAACTTAACATGAAAAGAATCAAGATAAGAGAACACACATTTTAATGTTCATATTTAATTTAAAGGCCTCCATTTTATAATTTGAATGTAGCACACACATTCTGTTTTGCTGCGATGGAATGCCACAAGGAGCAAGACTTTGCTACTCAAATTGAGATGCAAGCTTGAGGCCCTATCACTTGTTAAAGCACCTTTGCTACCATCTAGTGCCTCCTTCTATATTTCAGCAATGCAGCAAAGAATCTGTTCTTGTAGGATCCATTAAGGCCTGCCTACAAAGCTCTAATGCCAGAGACTGTCTCCTCTGCTGCCACTGTTGATCTGTCTCTGATCTCCTGGAGTTCAGATTTGAAGCCTAATTACTTCTTTTACTCAGAAGTAAACCCAAATGTCATGCAAGAACTTAGTGCATAAATATTTCACTTCTGACTCCCAGCTGAATATTGCAGGTAGAAGTTGTGTGTAGATGGATGTTTGCGAATAATCTAGGAGACATTCTCTCACTCAGTCCAGATGGAGCAGGTAAGCTCCACTGAGGTTGTCATGGTTTGGTGGTAACCAGCTCTGTGATTAAGTGTTATTAAAGTGTGATTAAAAGGCCAACCAACCTCTTGCTTCTCCCACATTTTGGACTTTACCATTGCCACCAAGTGGAAGTCTTCATTTCCTGGTTGCCTCCACCAAACAGCCCACAATGACCCCATTCGCACATGTCAAACTGGAGTTGAATGGAGCAGAGATTGGAATCTGTGTACGTCCGAATGCATACAACTGTGGTTTTGCGGCAAAACCCCCTATGGTTTCCCTCCCCAAACTCCAATTTGAATATTTGATTTGTAGTGAGTTTCGCTGACTCAGCCTGAGGTTTGAAGGCAGCAGTGTAGTGTTATGTCTGAAAGCAGGTGCCACCGTAACCAGGGTTTTGTGTTGTTTCTGGAACTGAAATCATAGAGAGAACCTGCCCTGAAATGTGCCCACTCCATGCCTGTCACATTTCTTGCTGGCCACCTCTCTGAGCACCTCCTGTCTCCATGCTCCTCAAACCATTGCCTGGCAATAGTGACACCTCCTTATCCCATCCCAAGATTCTAAGTCTGTCAAAGGGAAAATGCACATTGGGGGATGCCTGCTTTCTCTTGTTCCCTCCTCTGGCAACCAGAAGAGAAAGGGGTGGGTGGGATGGAAGGATGGGCACTATGTGTTTTCGTCACCCAAAATAAAAAGATAGTGAACTATGTTCACAAGCATATGGAGTTGCAGTGGCATCATAAACCGGGCAACCCGATCAGATAGGTGCAGATATAAGATACGGCAGGGCATCAATACCCAGTGTTGGGGTTAAAAGGCAGCCCCACCCAGGAATTATTGAACTTCTCTGCTCCATTTTTTGTACAATAAAGTTGGTGTAAGGTGGGCCCAGCCCCTATCCCTTGGGTAAAAGAATTCAGTCTCTGGTATTACTCATGAGAAGAACCATCCTGGGGTACACAGGGATTGGGCAGAATCGTTAATATTGTGTGATGGTGCCCCTTCTCCCAGGGACCACTCTCTCATGTGAATGATAGGCCATGGAGACATGTATGCGTGCTAGATGGCAGATGCCGCCCAATCTGGTTGCTCGACAGAAGCAAGCCGCGAGGACTGGTACCTCAACAACATCTTTCTCTGTCTTGGTGACTGCTGTGATGAAGCAATCCAAGCAGTCCCTCTGCCAGTCCCGTCGTCCATTTGCACATATTCATGTTTGCTTTTGCCCGGTATAGTGACCCTATTTCCTGGGACCACTGATAATCCCCCCCCCCGCTCCTGTAATTCCCCATGGTGGCCGATCTGCATACTCCACAATGCTGGAGTGGGGACAGGGCCAGACTGGGGGCACTGAGAGGGCGGTGGAATGTATGTGGGGAGGGCGCCAGGTTTTGAGCAGAATGGGTAATTAACTATGGGAGTCGGGGCGCAGGGGTGCCCCATGGGTGGGGTGCACCGGGAATATGCCCTGTTGCCCTGTGGGCCAGTCTGAACCTGAGTGGGGGGCCCTTGATTTGGATGCCCCACCTCATGAGAGAGCAGTCCAATGGATGACCGAAGCTTACTGAGCCTCTGGTCCTCCCCAGTGGACTTGCCCTCTCATGAGAGAGCTAATCCATGCCAGCAAGCTTGGGTATTCCTGGACGGCTTTGTCATGGTCTGCAATCACAAGAGCATCCTTGGTCACAGTGGACCAGACCCCAGGATCCGCTGCCCTCTCTCATATGCATATCCCCTCCTAGGAAGTTGTCATGATCCTTTCCAGAAAAATAGTGCCCCTTTGCACCCCACCATTGCCAGTAATTGTGCTTGTGTGAGACTGTGGGGCTCTTACAAGGGGGGTGGTGCAATTGCCGTCAGGAGAAGGGCTTAAATGCTATTTAAAGGGATTTAAATGCCCTTTCCCGGCCTAGGGTGGGTGGTCCATTTCAAAAAGGCACTATTGCATTCAGCACACACCCTTGAAGATCTTGGCCATTGCCTATCACCCTGCAGATGTTCTGACACCCAGCACACAGTCTGGCGAAGCGAGCACTACAGAGCTGAGTGCGGCCTCAGTGGACCAGGACGAGGGAGTGGCTCCCTGACCCTGAAACCGGAGGTTGATGGACAGCAGTTGAACGAATGACTGCGATGTGATGCACAGTTATAAAAATTAACCCTCTGGTTTGTCTACCCATGGTTTGCCGGCCAGTATCTCTTAGTCTCCAACAATTCAGGTAGAGTGGTATGGCAAGTAAGAGTGGGGCTGGGGACAAAACTCAAGATATCTGAAAAAAGTTATCTGTTAACTTGAAAGGGAAAAAATACAATTTATATTCTTGGAAATGGTTTTTTAAAAACCCACATATAAGCAAAGTGTAATAAAACAAAGTAGGATAAATACATCCAGCTATCCTGCCTATAACTGTGTCCCTGAGGAAGTCTGTCTCACCAGTTCCTCAGGCCTTCAGCAGTTTCCTTTTTCCTGCAACACCTCTGCTCCCTTTTCCTCTGGCTCCCCCCCGCAACTTTCTCTGACTCTACCTCCACATTTTACGCCCTAAAACTACCTGCCTCTAAAGTAGCCAATCAGAAGGGCAGATTTTGCATTCTTGGTTTCTGTTTCCTAGGCTAGCCTTTAACTTTTTCACCTCAGGAGGCAACTCATTTCCTAGGCTAACCTTTGACCTCAGATTGTTAATTATTTCCTAGGCTAACCTTTTGACATTAGGTTGCCATCTTAAAACATACAGCATAACCATAACAGAAAACAAAATGGAGGACTTAAGCTCAATTCTGTACAGTGGTCAATGAGACCAATTTACAAGTAAATTTGCATAGGATTGTGTTCTCAAAGAAAAATCAGATATGAGATTAATTTCTTCTCGAAGCATATATGCAACACATATCTCATCACTGATGACATTGTTTGGACAGGCACTGATGTGTTGTGGCCAGCCATTTCAAATGTAAGCACAATCTCCTAGCCAGCTTTTTCTTCATGAAAATCTTGCATTCTTTCTGAGTTATTTTTTTGCTGTTGATGTTTCCAAATCCAAGCTTTTCGAGATTTATCATTAACAAGGTTTGATAACCTAAAGGCAAAAGCCATTGGACTATACATGTATATGTCCTACATGTAGTCAACCAACACACTGTGACCCGATCCGTATGCAGTTCAAGAAGAACTGCTACTTGGAATTCTTAACAAAAGTTAAAAGTGCAAACCGATCACAAGTGTGGGAAACTGTTAAAAGAAAACATTTCCGATCTAGTCCAGCTTTGGAACTGAAAATTTTCCAAAGTGAAAGTTGAAAGAGAATTGCATGGTTCCTCCCAAGGAGAAACACTTGAAAATGTTCTCAGATGGTTTTTCCATATCCCTGGTCCAGATATGTGAGGAACCAACCAGGATGACAGGAACTGGTATAGGACTGTTACAGTATATACTGCCTTCAGAGCTGGTTTCCCACACTGAACATGGTAGAGTTGCAGCCTTTCCCTTGTACCCTTCCTGTGCTCATGTTCAACCAGTAAGATGGTACAGGTAGCCTCCGTGATCCGCAGTCCTAGCACCTGCAGTTTTGTGTATCCATGGTCAGGCTATATAGACCCAACTTCATTATCTGTGAATTTAAAAAAAATTCAAATTTTGCCTATCCGCGGTTCCTGGATGGCTGGAAATGACTTCCAATATCATAAATTCACCATGATTTTTCTAGAATATCGGAGCAATTGGGGGGTTGGGGGGCATTGCTGGACAGCTGGAGACCTGGAGAGTATTGAACAGTAATTTAATGCTGTTATTCCTGCCGCCTCTCTGCTTTTTTAGCCATTTTTTAATCCCAAGAAACATCTTTTTTAACTCCCCCAATTCCCATTGACTCAAGGTCTCATTATCCATGGTTGTAGGGCAGAACGTAACCCCCACAGATAACAAGGGCCACCTGCATTGGACAGTGCCCTTATGGATTCAGAACAACGAAAAGAGAGCATGTGCCACAAATGTAGAAGTTCTCCAAATCATCAAAAATGTTTGATCTATCTATCTATCTATCTATCTATCTATCTATCTATCTATCTATCTATCTATCATCTTCTGTTTCAATAATATCTAGCATATCTTTTACTATTGTTGAAAATAAAACAAGATTTCATTTTGAAATTTATTTCGAGTGCAAAATGTGAAGACATGAAACACTGCCAGAAGCCACAAGCCTAGGATTTCAGTGTTAGAATTTTATAATCAGTAATGACATTTTGATTTCATTTTTAAAATAACAGTTGGTTACAGTCTTCAACTATTTGTGACATTTATGTTAATACTCATCCCTTCTTCTCAGTGGTGGTGGTACAGAATATTTTTATTTGGGGAGTGGTGAAGGTGGGGAGGAAAATGCTGTGAAAAGCAGAATTCAACCCTCCCTTTCCTTCGTGTGGAAAAGGATAGTAATGGAGAGTAGATTGAACAAAAAGACCAAGGGAGAGGATGTATTACTTCATTTGCTGGTTTAAGCCAATACAGTTATGAGGAGAGATTGCAAAGAAGAGATCTCCATGGCAGACTTAAACTCTCGCACCAATAATTCCTGCTCCCCAAAGAACTCTTGGCTGGTTAGGATGATGTGCCCACTAGTCCATTGTAACCACATGGGGCAAGAACATGGGTGTATTGTAGCATTGCTGCTTAAATGTGTAGGGGATAGTATTTTGCCTGAACTGCCCCTCAACATGCAGATAAAATACTAGTTTAAAGCAGTATTATATTGTATCCCCTTTGGTCAGGTGAAGGGGGGCACATCACACATGCTTCTATCCTATGTGATTAGGATAGGCTGGTAGATGCATCATCTAAATTGGCCCTTTGTGAACTAGAGTTATTTGAAAAGTAGGGATCTCTAAACATAACTTTCCCAGCATCCTCACAAGATGTCAATCACTAGGGACTTTTGGAAAAAGTGGTAGGGATGGGGACATAGTTTAGTGACAGAGCATCTGCTTAGCATGCCGAGGGCCCCAGATTCAGTCCCAAGCCATTCCAAGTAGGGCTGGAAACAATTGCTACCGAAAACCCTGGAAAGCCTCTGCTGATCAGAGTAGACAATACTGAACTAGATGGACCAACCAGAGGCGTAACTAGGGAAAACAGTGCCTGGGGCAAGCACTGAAATTGCACCCCCTGTCACGCCCCCCCCCCGCCCCCCCCCCCAACATACATCTGACTGACACACATGTTTCAGAAAACTTTTATTTTAAAAATTTAAAAAATTACAAAAATTACCAAAAATTTCAAAATGCACTACATACTTAGGTTTTTCCTCACAACAACCCTGTGAAGTTGGCTTGTATCTCAAACATCAGAATTATGATGCAATGATGACTATTATGATTATGATGCCCCTCCCTTACGGTGCCCAGTACTGGATGAGCAATGCCAATGGGGGGGGGGGCGGCACCGGGACCGGGGGAGGGGGACTGCTCTGCAAATAAATAAATAAATAAATAAATAAATAAATAAATTTTTTCGGCAAATCAGCGGGGGCACTTTTTGGCACCCCCTGCCAAGTGGCGCCTGGGGCACGTGCCCCCCCTGCCCCCCCTATAGTTACGCCTATGGGACCAACTGACTCAGTTGATGGCCGCTTCCCAAATCCCTAAGCCATTGCGATTATACAGTACCAATAAAAGAATGCAGTGTGGAAATATCTAGGGAATGACCTCTCCTGCAGTCACATAGGGATTATGCACACACATTTTTAAGGTGGCTAGAGAGCAGAAACCTGTAGTTCTCTACATGATCATTTAGCCAGGAAGTCAAAAGGTGTCCTCCACACCGAAGGAGATTTCAGTTGAGGAAAGTTGTTGATCCCATAAGAGAAAGAACAGTAAAGAAGACTTCCTCAATATTAAAAAGGCTAATTTTAAAACAATTAAAAGACAGCTGGAATGCAACTGTTACAGGTCGGAAGATGTTCTTGATTGTAGAGGAGAGGAATATATATATATATATATATATATATATATATATATATATATATATATATAGTGGGCAGGTGTCTGTGAAGTGAGCAGGGGTGGTGGGCAGGGGTCTGTGAAGGGAGCAGGGGTGTACGAAGAGAGGGGTGGTGAGGGAGGAAAGAGCCCCTTCAGGAGAAGGAGGCTGTCACTGTGTGAATTAGATGAGGAAACAAGATAAACAAGATCTGTCAACTCAGGAAGGGAATGAGAAAGAGAGAGGGGGGGTGGGGGAGGGAGGAGAAGAAAGACAGAGGGGAAGAGCATGTGTAGAAGAGAGAAAGGAGAGAAAAAGAAGTGGGGGAGAGAGAAAGAAGGAAGGACAAGGGATGGGCCCAAGCCTGTCGGCAGTCTGAGGGGAATGAGTGGCCATGGCAGTGCCTATTGGCAACAAGGGAGGGCCCAGTCAACCACTTCTGCTGTTTGGGGTAACCAAGGCCATTGGCGGAGGGAGGCAGGCAGGCAAGGGACAAGCCTGGGTCTGTTAGTGACCTGAGGGGAATGAGTGGCCATGGCAGTGGTGGCAGCAAGGAAAGGCCTGGTCAACTGCTGCTGGTGCTGCTCCTGTGGGGAGGAGCAGGAGTGGGGCTCAGGTGAGGAGGTCTCTGGGGATAGGGGGCTGCAGCTTGGCCAATAGGCACCACAATGCTGCAGCCGCAACCAAGAAGGGTGAGGGGGATGGAAGCAACTGGATGGCGGAGGAGGAACAGGAGTGCGGCTCAGGTGAGGGTGGAGATCTCTCTGAGGTGATGGGGGCTGTGGCAGGGGATGAGGGGTGAAATCAAGTACTATTGTGCAGATGCTCTGCGCGGGTTAAGTTAGTTTAAAATATTATTAATTAAGGGATGGGGGGAATTGCAGAGATCTGACCATTAAGTGGTTAAATTTAGAACTTCTTATTGTTATGGGCTGAAGCAAGACTCAACCCGTAAGACTTTTCTTTCCAATTCTTTTGAGTTTGGCCAGTGTTACGCCAGCAGTAAATAATCTATTGTGTTTCCCTGCAAATGAGTAGGAGTTTTACTTATATTAAAAAAGCTGTTACTATACAAAATAATCTGAGGAACATTGTCTGAGTGATCTGGTTTGTTTTTGTTGCTGCATGGTTTTGGGAGGTTTCAGGGGGAATTTGGAAAACTGCCCTCTGTGGGCCCCCTCCATCCTGCCCCCCTCAGCTTTGTGGTCCTGGGGATTGGCAGTGAGCCTTTCTGAGTGCTTTGGGCCCTCATTGCTGACCCCTGATGTTGGTCCTGGGTAGAGAAACCCTTATTGTTTGTTAAAGATGCTGTAGTAGGGCTGAATCATTGAGGGGCTGGAGGGTGGGGCTGAGAGCAGAGGACCGACATCTAAGATGCTCACTCCTCATAATCTCCAACTACTGAGAATGCCAGTTTCTCAACAATACAGTGTATTTTATGGAATGCATAATTCCACAACTGGCTATAATTAAAAATTGTAGAAGGAGCAATGAACTAGCCAATCAGTCTATGGTAAGGCAAAAGATAAGCAACAATTAAGTGAGACCTTTGAGCTGCAAACACCCCTCCACGTCTCATCCCACTACATCTCCCATGTACTCCCAACATTTTATATTGTATCTTGATGATGGAATTTAATTGTTGCGGGCCACTTTTGGAGACAATTCTGGCAGAAAAACAGTGTTTAAATATAATAAAATATAGATAATATTCAACATATTTGCACCCATGCAAATAAATTTCACAGGCACATTCCTAGCAGACAATAAAGATATCATGGGAAATGTATGCCAAAACTTTGGTCACTTTCACAAACCTAAAACAAATTACTGTATCTAAATATATTTTGAGCTTCATAACCAATTTTTTTTGTGCGTCATCTGTATTTTTGACCAGAAAGCACATTTACTGGTGCTAATATAGCATTGCTGTGGAGTGTGATTTTTAACATGCAGTGCTGAAGATATTCATTAAAATTGTAATTAGGCTCACAATTAAATTCAGTCGCAGTAGAAACTTTGTATGTAAAGAACTGCTACCGGAAGAAGCCTCCAATCTGAAAATTAGTTCAGCACTCTAAGCTATTTTAATTATGCAGAGCTGATTGTCATTGGAGAAGGAAATCTTTCTTACTACACTAGAATATTGATTGCTTGTTCATTTATTTATTTATCTTTTGGCCTACAGTATTGTACATATTCCTGATAACCTATCGGTGGCATTTTTGGAAATGAGAGTGAAAACTAATCTGAATGTTAGCACCAGTACTGATTTATGAAATGATCATTTTGTAGTTAACATGATGCAGATATATTAGCAGTGGTGTTTCAATATAGAGTTTACACTTTCTAATATCTATCTTTTGTGGGCTTACTAAGCTTAGCACTGAGAAGGTTCAGCAATCTGCTGAGCTGAAGAACCTCTGCTTCAAGCCAAATGCCACTGTGAATGCTGAATGCTTTGTTTCAGTTTGTGCATTCCATGCTAGTGGCAGGAACAATGATGAATGACTCTAATTCTCAAAAGTCAGGAATATACCAGGTTTGGGAAATCAGAGCTGAGCAGAAGGAAATGGCCCTTGCTTTGTGCACCTCCAACTCGCTATCTGTAGGGTTCTACATTGCTGAAGTATATGCATATCATATGCAAATTTTAGGAAGGCTTTGCTGAAACTACACATCACCAGAAAGCTTGGCCTCATGGCCACTGCTGTAACTTCCCTAGTAATGTGATGTCATTCTGTTACGTTTCCCCCACCTGCTGACAGTGGCAGCAAATGAACTAGTCAGGGGTATGGATATGATGACATGAGCCTGACTCAGATATTATGCTGTATGAGTGTTTGTGTGAATGACTGTATGGTGTTCATTTTAAAAAATAAATATGGATAGAGGCCCTTCAAATGCATGGTACAGATAGGAAATGTTCTTCTGTACCTGCATTCAACATAACATGTGAATGACTGTATCTGTGCACAGATCTGTACCTGTGTATGAGTGTTAAACATAATGTGTGAATGGGCCTATGGATATGATGGTATCTTATATTTTTATAAATATGCCAATACATACATACATACATCTTCCAGCTTTTTACAAATATTACCAGGAGAAAGTAGGAACAGATGCAGGTCAGATACAGCCATACTTTCCTCATATAATAGTTAGGCTAGCTTTCATTGAAAAACCAGTAACCCAAAGAAACTTAATCCAGATTTCTTCAAGGTTGGTTCTACAGGAATGGATTAAGGTATAGATGGACCTCGTTATCTGCAGAGATTCCATTCTCAGCTACAGCCATGTACAATGGAACCATGGATGAAACCTTGAGGCTATGGGAGTTGGGAGGGTTAGGTTCCTGGAGATTTAAAAAGTGCTGAAAAAAGGCAGAAAAAGACATAAATAATAGAAATAAAGTGCCGGCCCGTGTGCTGCAGGTCTCCAACTGTTCAGCAATGCCCCCAACCCCCAATTCCAGCAATTTACTGCAAGCAATTGTGGGTCCCCAAACAATCATGCTCTTTCCCTAAGCTGTGGGTGTAGGTTGGGGTTCCCTGGTAGAGTTGAGATGTGGTGGTGGTGGTGGGGTGGAGTTGCAGGTGCTGAAACTCTGTCATTTCCTGCTGCTGGAAGATAAACAGTGGCTGAGATTTCCTTCTTCCCCCTCTGTGAAAGATCTTAAACAGGAACTTTGTAAGCAAAAGTGGGAGGAAGGAGCTTCCAGTTGTGCCTCTCAGATCAATGCCTAAAACACCAAGTAGTACTGCATACAAGGTAAAGAGGTCTCTGTTGCTGCTCTTGGCCCTAGCATTTAACATTGGCTGTGGCTGCTGAGGAGTTGCGGAGAACACACAGAGAGAACGTGGTGAGTGTGGTTGCAGGCCCATAACCAAAAATGTCATGGTAAGAGGGCCTAAGGGTCATGATAAGTCAACTTGAAATGGCAAAACCTTAAATATGTCTGAAATTTTAAAAAGTTACTTGATTTCTTAAAATTAATTTGATTTTAAGGAGATGGTGCCCAAGTACTTATCCAGGTCTGAGATTGCCAGGTCTCAGGCTTTGGCCCTGAGACACGCATACTGAAGTTTGTTTTCAGGGCCTTAGACTAGCAAGGTTGATCTCAGGGCCAACATACCTGCACACTTGATGTCTTCTAAGTGTGCAAGTGTGCCAGACTAACTGATGTGCGTATGCAGCATCCACAGTTCTATAAATACAGTACACAAGCACAGTTAACTCCCTCCACAGAGAATCATGTGGGTTCTGGAAAAGCACCATTTTGGAAGCCATAGCAAAACAGAGAGTAGGTGAGAATAAATGAGTAAGATATTCGGGAGGGGGAAGTAGGCTGGGAAGAACTCTCTGTGTGAAATTGAAAGGGCAGAAAGAGGAGAGGAGAGCTGGTCTTGTGGTAGCAAGCGTGACTTGTCCCCTTAGCTAAGCAGAGTTCGCCCTGGTTGCAAATGAATGGGAGACTAGAAGTGTAAGCACTGTAAGATATTCCCCTTGGGATGGAGCCACTCTGGGAAGCGCAGAAGGTTTCAGGTTCCCTCCAGGGTTTCTCCAAGACAGGGCTGAAAGTTTCAAGTTCGCTCCAGGGTTTCTCCAAGATAGGGCTGCCTGCAACCTTGGAGAAGCCGCTGCCAGTCTGTGAAGACAATACTGAGCTAGATAGACCAATGGTCTGACTCAGTATATGGCAGCTTCCTATGTAAGGATAAGAAGGGAGGGAATGAGAATGAAAAAGGGAGATGTGTGTGTGTGTGTTGAAAGCATGAGTGAGTGAGTGAGTGCTAGCTCATTTTCTGGAGATGTCTTTTGTTGGACTCCTGCTTGTGTATTTTCTTTGTTATCTTCATAGGAAAAAGTGCTAGAAATGTTTCTCTTTTTTAAAAATGAAAGATGGAATTTTAGAAAGAGTACCTGAAGTATATCAAAGGAGAGCAACCTTTGCCCCACTCCTTTGGAACTCTCTCCCCTACAGATCCGGCTAGCACCTTCCTTACCGATCTTTCAATCACTATTGAAGACTTTTCTTTTTCGCCAGGCCTTTGCCCTGTAGGTCATTTTTCTGTTTTTTGGTAGTTACTTTAGTTCTTTTAATAATTTTTAATTATTAATGTAATGTGATTTTTAATGTTGCCTGTTTGCCTGTTGTTGTACACCGCCCAGAGTCTTCGGAGTGGGCGGTATATCAAATGTCTCAAATAAATAAATAAATAAACAAACAAATCAATCAATCAATCTGGGCATGCCCCTAGAGGCTGGTGTGTGAGAGTTCTGAGCAAGTGGGGCAGAGAATCGCTCAACCGATTTGAGAAATGCTGCTCCAACCCCCATGAAGCTCCTGCGTCCCAGATCCCCCACCATGCCCTAGCCATGTTCCAGCCAGCCCTTGCTCCATATCCATTCCTCAAAGGAAGCCTGATCTCCCCTCCTGGCTGAACCACAGGATTATCTTGGGCTTCAGGATTTTAAAGCAGTTTTCACAGCTAGCTGCAAAACACATCCGCGCACATACATGTAGAGCCCTAGCCTCAGTCCCCACCCTGGCTGGTGGGTGTATCCTTACAGTTTGTAGCCATCAGCCATAAAAAAAGAAAAGAAAAGAAAACGCCTCCTGGGCACTAGTGTTTATTGAGGAAACAGCCTTAGCTCTTCCACAAAATACTAGAGAAAAGTAAGTTCCTTGTTAGATGGCCATTACTATCCCTTCCAGGTCAGTGGCCTCTGGATCTATTGAACGTAAAGCTGCCTTGTGATATTGAGGGACACATCAGGAGGCAGGCTGGCAATTTTGTGTGTGTGTGTGTGTCATAATCTGCAAGGCTGCAGTTTGCTATCATCTTTGTGAGCAGGGTATAATCTACAAGCAGATTTTTCAATTTAAAATGACTCTGGTGTATAGCTGGAGGTTTCCCCTTCCTTCAGTTCCTTATCTTCCTTTCTTTGCTAGAGTCAAGGGCAATCTTGTATCTGTGCTGTATCTCCTCTGGGTGGCTATTGTTCTTTAAACATTTCTCCATTACAACAACAGTTTCTCAGCTGTACAGTCTCTCCTCAGGGTGGCTTTCGAGTACATAATCTCTAGCTCTTTCTATTATTCCAGACAGTAAGCAAGCATTTGTAATTATAATGAATAATCCACATCTCTTCTTTCATACAGCACCAGATGCGCAGAGCATTTGCGTTTCAGGACAGCATTAGTATATCATGTGATAAATATGAACTTCGTCATCTTTTGCTAAGAATTAGCAAAAGATCCCCTTAGCAATTTAGTCTCCTAGTTTAATGTATCAATAACATATTTATACGAAACACATTAGCAACACTGTCCCATTCAATGAAATTTATCTGGATAATTTAAATGTATCATTCGATTAAATTCTAGGCTGTGCTGCATAGATGGGTGGCTAGTTAAAAAGGGGAAAAGCTTGCTTGATAGTGGTTTTGATATAGCAACAAAACAATCACATAGAATATTTATATACCACTTCCCCCACCAAATTCCCAAAGTGGTTTACATAGAGAAATAAAAACAAATAAAGATAGATCTCTGTCCCCAAAGGGCATTTAAGAAAGAAACATAAGATAGGCACCAGCAACAGCCACTGGAGGGGTGCTGTGCTGGGGATGGATAGAGCCAGTTGCTCTCCCCCTGCTTAAAAAAGAGAATCACCACTTTAAAAAGGTGCCTCTTTGCTCAGTTAGCGGGGTGGGGTGGGGGGCTATGCAAAGGCACACAGTGCAAAATATACATGTGCCTAATCATGAAACGGATCTATGCACAAGTTGCATGCTAATTCCTATTCTGAAGTGCTTTCCATAAAGGAATTTTAAAAGTGTGAAGCAGTCCTTGTTGGAGATGAACTTCCAGTGCATCGACCTTTTGCACCAACTGTCCTAATGACCACTAGGGGCACTGGAGTAGAGACAGTGAGTCAGGGTCTCCCTAATCTGTCCCTACTCTATGACCCCTGAACTGACTCTGCAGCACTTCCTGTGCTGAGTCACAATCCTTCCTTTCTTCCTAGAGAGCAGATGGAAACATCTCTCTCTCTCTCTCTCCTTACCTATCCACTATGTAGTCCTTTAGATTAGATATAGGTCTTTCCTGTCTAAGTGTATTTAACCAATAAATGTTTAGTGTTTAGTCACACAAGGATCTCCATGTGTTTTCTCTAAATAGCTGCAATATCCAAACCATCCTCTGCTACCTACTCTGTAACTGAAGTGTGTGCTCATTCCTTAGTGCTCTGCTGTTTTACCTATTGTGGGTAAAAATCAACAACCTCTAACACTTTCCTGTGCATCTGTTGCAATCCAGGTCTACATAACTCCAGGTTAAAATACTTCTATGGGCGCCCAGAGGCACTGAATAAATGAGAGCCCTCTAGTGCAGCATATATCAGCTGCCACAGCAGAAGGAAAGATCACGGCTAGTTGTCTCTTGGACTTTTCTTCTGTGACCACTTGGAAACATGCATTGCCTGCCGCTGACAAAGGGTTTAGGCCTCCATTTTCTGTCTTTATTGTGATTGGGGCTGCGACAACAGAGAGACATTTCAAAACTCCTGTTAACTGGGCAAAGAACATCTTTTAAATGGGGGCTTTGTTATATTTTAGCAGGAGTGTAGCAGCTGTCCCTATTCAACCCAGCACGTGTCTGTTGCTGGTCCGGCTGCCAACTCTCACTGAAGCTCTTCCTGACTATCCCCACCACCTAGTATTTTTCAAAATATCAAGCTAAAAAACAATTCTTTCAATAGTCTCCTGGAGATTGATGCCAATCCCCGGAGATTCCTAGCCAGTCCTGGAGGGTTGGCCATCCTAGTTGCTGGTGTTTCCATTAGGTTTCTTTTTAGGCTGTGAGCCCCTTTGGGCTAAGGAATCATCTTCTCATTCCTTTGGCTATGCAAAGCACTTGGAGAACTCTTGTTATTGTAAAGTAGTGTATATGGAATAGATTTATACATTTATTTATTTTTTGGTCAAAGCTTTCTCAAGTCATGAAAAGGGCCCCTCTATCAAAAAAAATCTCTAGGGAGTTGTGTGTGTGTGTGTGTTCACTTGTTCACCATGCATCCATGCAATTACCTTACCCCAACACACATTTAGGCATGTGCTGCCTCTCCCTGGTGCTGGAGGCATTGTGGTATGGGCTTCTTTACAACCCCAAATGTCTGCTGCAACAGTTATCTTTTTTCTTTTCAGTCTAGGGTCACCTCCACTACCACCCCCCTCAAGCTAATGTCACTGAGGACAAATGAAACTGTTTTCTTTGCCCTTAACTCTCATCCAGAGTCATGGTTTTTACATACGAGTAATACTTCCTACTCCCAAGTAGTCCCATTGGATACACGGGATGCCCCAGAACTTTTTCAGACCACAGAACCCACAGTAATTTAACATTTCACTCCAGGGGACTGCAACGGTGACCCCCCACATCCTAACCAGAGATTGTGAGCCCAGAGATTTTAGATTGTGAGCCCTTTGGGGACAGGCATCCATCTTATTTATTTATTATTTCTCTGTGTAAACCACCCTGAACCATTTTTGGAAGGGTGGTATAGAAATCAATCAAACAAACAAACAAACAAACAAACAAAACAAACAAACCATGGCACCCTGTGTGACTGCACGATTCACTGAGAATGTAACCCCATTATCTCAGTACCTTCACTGGCTGGTGATGAGATTCAGCAGACTGCTCAGTGTGATACATCCCACCTCTACATCTTGCACTCTTTACTTGAAACCAGGCTCCAATCCACTGCTCCTTCTGGGCTGTATCCTACTAGGAGAAATGGGAAAAGATGTGTCTGGATGGTTAACTGATGTCAGGCTTACTGAATCTGATGTAAGGGTTGCTGTTGTTGTGATCCTTTTGACTTTGTTCTGCTGGCTAAAATCCCTGCTTCTGCGAGGTCAGATGCTTCCATATGCTTTGCTTGTTCCAAACACTAACATTTTGGGAGGGATTGATTGCATCTGTCCTAAATTGAGAGCACAGAACTGTGCAGCACCTCAGACTGGTTTTGAGAGACTATCATCATCAAAGGAAAGGAAAGTTTCCAAGGAGAAACAGGGTGTTCTCCCCCATCCCAAATGGCTTATCATGGGAATGGGATAGATAATACCCCACCACAGAAAGTCCATTAATTTCTGGAATGGTTTTTCTCCCAATTGACTTAGCATGGGAATGGGAGAGATTCCACCCCACCACAGGGAGTCCATTCATTTTGGGGTAGTTTCCTACCCTGTGTCATAATAATAATAATAATAATAATAATAATAATAATATTAATAATAATAATAATTCGATTTCTATACCGCACTTCCAAAAATGGCTCAGGGCGGTTTACAAGATAAACAACAAACAAATAAGATGGAACCCTGTCCCCAAAGGGCTCACATTCTAAAAAGAAACATAAAATAGACACCAGCAACAGTCACTGGAAGTACTGTGCTGGGGGTGGATAGGGCCAGTTACTCTCCCCCTGCTAAATAAAGAGAATCACCACGGTAAAAGGTGCCTCTTTGCCCAGTTAGCAGGGGGTTATTGATTATATTGTTATTGATATCATAAATACTATAACTAGTGAGGGGCCATACTTATGGATATATCGTGTTCCAGAGTCCAGGTAAGAGTTTGACAACAAGACCATAGCTGGGAGTACAGTGGTTTACTTGTTTATGTACCTTTATACAGGTGAGGGTATAAATCCACCCCAAAATCTGTATGAGGGCTAAATCTGCTTGGCTACATGATTCCACTTGCTCCTGTGCAGAACGCCCATACAGGGCTTAAGAAAAAGAAGACTTATGCCCTGTTTAGGCATTCTGCAAAGTGTAAATACTCTACCCAGGAACTGCACCCACAAAAAATGCACTGACAATTCCCACCCCTCAAAATTGCATCCTTCGTAGCCTTGCTTCTATACTGTTCATGAGTATAACACTTGTCTGAGGAGACGAATTTGCTTAGGGAGAGATCCTACCCACAATCAAGAGCACAGCAATTGAGAACCCAACTGGCACAGAAGAGGCAGACATTTGGTAGGTTTCAGAAAACATTTTGGGCTCCCTGAAAATAGGAATGTGCAAATCAATTTCAATTTGAATAATTTCAACTTGAATCTGGGTGATTTAAGTGATTCCAATTCGAATTGTATCACCCCTTAAAAGGGCAATTCAATTCTAATTCTAATTGAATTTTCAAAATTTGATTCAAATTCAATTTGAGAGAGTTTGGCACCTTTTAAAAACCATTCTGGCCCCCGTTTGGTTAAAAAAGCCCCCAAACAGGGTCAAATTGATTCAGATTTGATTCAAATTCAAATCTAATTTTTGGACCAGATTTGAATTTGATTCAAATTCAAAATGAATATTTAGAATTTTATTCAAATTTGAAATGAACCATAAAATGTGTTTTATACACATCTCTACCTGAAAAGACTGCCTTTGGCACTAAAAATGTTTGGAAACAAATATAACGAATGTTTGGAAACAAATATAAGGTCCAGCCCTTATGATTACTTATTATCATAATATTCTTATCTATATCCTTATCATTTTGAATGCCATTGCTTCATGCATTACTGATTTTGAGGTCTCAGTAGTGCTTCTCAACAGTTCACTTGTGCTAAATTTAATAGAATTATTATTAATATTTATGTAGTGACATCAATATATATAACACCTTACAAAGTAGCATAAAGAAAAATCAGGCCCCTGCTCCAAGGTCATCTAAATGGAATCTGCTTTATCTGGGTTGTTGTTGTTGTTGTTATTCATTCTATTTCTATACCGCCCTTCCAAAAAATGGCTCAAGGAGGTTTACAAAGAGAAATAATAAATAAGATGGATCCCAAAGGGTTCACAATCTAAAAACACCAGCAACAGTCACTGGAGGTACTATGCTGGGGGTGGATTGGGCCAGTTACTCTCTGAGCTGGATCTCATGATCAGTGAGACCCGGTTTAGAAGGGTGATGGAGCCCGCGAGGGCTGGGGAGCTCGGGGGCTGTGCGCCCCTCAGAAGCTCCAGTATGCCCTGCATGAGCATGCAGGGCATACTGGGGAGACCCCTGGAACTGGGAAGCGGCTTTTCGCCTCCTTTCTGGGGATCTAATCATGAGTAACCGCGGCGTGGAGCTGCACTGCAGGCAGCTACTCACGATCTTTAAAACCAGGTTTGCAGAGTGCTCGCTCCACAAACCTGGTTTTAGGGGAGGGGTACTTAGGCGGGTTACCCTCCTAGGAACTACCGGGCTCGCAGCCGAGCCTTGTGGTTCATACGATGGGGCGAAATCGGGCTAGCCTCTACTAGCCCGATTTTGCCCCAGCGTGTGAATAGCCTCTCTCTCTGCTAAATAAAGAGAAACACCACGTTAAAAGGTACCTCTTTGCCAAGTTAGCAGGGTCACCCAGAGGCACTTGGGTAGTATGCCAAATCAGCCAAAGCGCATTCCAGTGAGCAGGAGTGTGACCTGATGGAGAGCTCTGTGTGTTTATGCCTCCTTCCCTGAGTAAACCATGTTACTGAATAAAGCCATGTTATGTTGCAAACCAGATCAGCTGAAAATCACTGCAAATCCTTTTGATGCCATGTATTTATGTACTGGGTTAAAAAGTTTAACCTGCTTAAAATTATTCTCATCTGTAGGGCATAGAAAAGTTCAAAGGTTCAGTCACCAGGAGCATTTTCAGACAGCAGGCTTTGCTATGAGTTTACTGTGAGGTTTACTGTGAGTTTGAAGTTGCCCCTCAAAAACCTGATGCAAAAAGTGAAAACTTTTTTTACTCCGGATATAAATCAGGCTACACTCTAATGCACAATGAAAAACCCAAATTGTGTGTGAAGTCCTCCCCAATAGCTTGCAGGGATTTCAGGGTAAATCAGGGCCAATATGTGAACACACCACTTCCATTCTGGAGGAGATGCGAACTAAAAGCCCTGTGTGAAAAAGTTCTGGAATCTTAAGTAGCAGGGCTGGGAATGACTCAGGATCAAGCTGGCAACAAGATGCTGCCAGTTTGGGTAGACAGTTCTGGGTTTTATGGATCAGTGGTCTGAGCCAGCAGGAAGCAGCGTCATGGCTACTATGCCAGAAAAAAATTGTGACTATAAATTTCCTTAGCATGGCATTGAGAGAAGATCACTTTATAAAGTGAAGTCATGCAGCTTTTTTTTTGGAGAGGGGGCTTTAAATTATCTTGTTGAGCATATATTAATAAATCCAATCCATAAAGTCTTATGTAGCCCAGGGGTGGGGTGTGTGTGTGTCCAGACACTAAGAGGGGAGGGGGATGCTGCATGTTCCTTTTGGCTTTTAAATCTTTGATTGTGCTTTCCAGTCTTCTTTAGTACTTTGGTGAAATAGGGAGGAGAAATTATGACTGCAATAATACAGTTACTATTGGAATGTGCACAGGATTTGAGTGCTAGACGGGTGGGTTTAAATAGCTTAAGGGAGAAGCAAATGTCTTTGGTATGTGTTTAAAGTGCCTCAGACAGAAGATATCAGAAAAGCATCGTGGGAAATCATAATAAGTGAGCCATAATCTACTTGAATATGTATTTGAAATATATCTATTTAAATTTCCTTAGTTGCACTTTTGCATTAGGTGGTACATTTCACCACTCATGCATCTTTTGAAATTACCTTTCCTCTTCTTGACTTGCTGGATCAGACTAAGAGTCATCTAATCCAGAAGCTTCTAGGAAGCTCACAAGCATTACCTGAAGACAACTACCTTCTTGTTGTCTGTTCTGGCAACTGGAACTCAAAGGTATACTGCCTCTAAGCAGGGTTTAGCTACTTTTAGCTACTTAGCTACATTTAGCTACTCTGGCTCTGAGACTGGAATCGAGTGTCTTCTCAATAGAAGCCAGAGCTTGGTATTTAATATTAATAACCTGGGAACGAGTCAGCTTAATGACCTCTGGCTTTCTTCCTTCACTATTATCGAGGCACTGATTGAGTTGGTGGGAAAACTGTGCAAGGAAACTATGTACCTACGATCTTTGCCTTATACTTTTTATTCAATTTTCAAAACACAAAAGAACAAACACAAATGATACAAACACTCACAAACACACACAATAAAGACTTCCATCTCATCATTGGAACAAGTGTTGTTAACAATAACCGGATCTTGCCTATAGATTAGACATTTTCTTTCCAGTAATTCATATAGAAAACAACTTTGGGGTGTTTTTGAAACATTTGTAGTTAGCCCTCAAAAGCCTGACAAAAATCCATTTTGTGATGTATTTTTAAATAGTCAAGAAGAGGGTCCCATTCTTTTTTTAAATTCTTCAAATTTATTTCTTAGTAGTGATGTTAATTTCGCCATTTCTGCCAATTCTAGTACTTTAAGAATCCAATCCTCTTTAGACGGGCATTGACTGTCTTTCCATTTGCGTGCAAATGTCAGTCTTGCTGCCGCTGTTAAGTACATAAAGAGGGTCCAATATTTCCTCGGGAGAGCATTGTTATCAATACCTAATAGTATTGATTCTGGACTCTTGGGAAAAGTCATTTTGAATATTTTTTTAAGCTCATTATATATTAAGTCCCAATAACCTCTCGATTTATTGCATGTCCACCATAAATGTATATAGGAACCCTCTTCTTTCTTACACTTCCAACATTTATTTGACATATTCTTATAGATTACGGCCAGCTTTTTGGGCGTAAGATGCCATCTGCACATCATTTTCAAAATATTTTCCTTTAGATTAGAGCAAGCAGTAAATTTTATATCTTTTAGCCAAAGTTTTTCCCATTTTTCCAAGTCAAAGTTATAACCAAGGTCCTGGGCCCATTTAATCATTGAGGTTTTTACTACCTCCGTTCTTGTGTCTTATTACCAATAGTAATAGGCCATACATCCTGGATACGAGTTTTTCTTCCTTATCGCACAACTGTAGTTTGAATTCTGAATTTAGTTGCTTAAAACCCTTTTTACAGTCTTGCTTAAATAAAGCATTGATTTGATGGTATTGAAACCAAGAGATATTCCAGTCCTGCATATGTTCTAACTTTTTAAGTTCGTATTTTACACCTTGAAGGACGAGCAATTGTCGATAGGTGGGCCAAGATTGTTGCATATTTTTCTGTTTTCTAGATATAATTTCCAATGGGGATACCCAAAGTGGGATTTTTGCTTCCAACAAAAATTTATTTTTCATCCATACCATATATAGACTTTTTCTAACATAATGATTTAAAAATTCTTTGTTTACTTTTACCTTGTCATAAAATAAATATGCATGCCACCCAAATCTTAAATCAAATCCTTCCAAATCCAACAATCTTGGATTTTTTAATGTAATCCATTCTTTTATCCAGGTTAGGCATATCGCTTCGAAATATAACTTAAAATTTGGTAATGCAAATCCTCCTCTCTTCCTATCATCTGTTAGGTCTTTAAAGTTTATCCTTGGTTTTTTGCCTTGCCAGACAAAATTCCTTACATCTTTGTGCCATTGGATGAAAATTGACATTGAATTTATTATTGGTACTGTCTGGAAGAGATATAACATTTTGGGAAGAACATTCATTTTAATAACAGAAATTCTTCCACTTAATGATAAATTCAGTCTATTCCATCTGCTCAAATCCATCTTTATTTCTTTCCAAGTTTTAATATAATTATTTTGAAACAATAATGCATTGTTTGTGGTAAGCGTCACTCCTAAATATTTTACCTTTTTTTCTACTTTAAAACTAGATCTCAGAGCAAATCTTTCAATGTCTTCTTTGATCATGTTTTTAGTTAATACCTTTGTCTTGTCTTTATTTATATAGAACACTGCCAGGTTCCCATATGATTCTAATATCGACCCGTATTTTTGCAGACCCCTGCCTGCTATTCTTTTATATATAGAGATTCCTCTCCTCTACAATCAAGAACATCTTCCAACCAGTAACAGTTGCATTCCAACTGACCTTAACCATCACAGGCTCCTCCTCCTTATCTGCATATGGAATCCCCACTGCCCAATCACCATGGTGCTTCTTCTCTCACAGGCTCCTTCTCCCTATTTGCATATGGAATCCCCACTGCCCAATCAGGTGCTTCTGCTTGCAAACTCTGTCAGCCAATCGCCTCCTTTCTACCACGTCCCCACGCATGGCCCATCTTGGAGAATTAGTAATATAGAAGATAATAATAACTCACCAAGTAGATTATCTATTCTCCCTTACCTTCCCTAAACATAGATGGGCCTCCCTGAAGGCGTGCATGAATGCCCTCCCTTCAAAACTATTAGCTGGTAGATACAGTAGAATTCTGACTGAGCAGAGATATTTCCCCTGCAGAGATATTTCCCCTTGATAAGGTCAAGTCATTTGTGCATGTGCTCCTGTGGTGTATCTTTTACATAGGTCTTAGTCAAAGATTAATTGACCCTGTTTTACAAAACTTGCCAGAACGATTTGATGAATTTTATGTTAAATATGTGCTAATAGACACTAATTCGTCAATCACACACCAAGTTGAAAAATTCGGTTGCTCTGCAATACAAGTGTGGCATACGCTGCTCGCTAATGGTTAGAACCAATGTACAGATAAGTTATTAATATGGATGTGTTTAAATTATACAATTGTTTTAGATGTTCTGGTATTGGTCAAAGACCAAAATAAAGACTAACTGACTGACTACTGTGGCTAATGCCTATCTGCCATTAACTTTTAAAATCCTTTTAAAAGACATCTAAGCTAATGTATTTCACCGCATCTTGTGCTTGTGAGTTCTGTAAATTAATTAAGCATCGGTCTAGTTGATACGCAACACTGCACTACATGATGGTATAATGCAATGTAAACGAGCCTAAGGAAGCCACAGGCTCCCTACTCCCTTTGTCTTGTATGCAAGTGAGTGATCAATTTTGCTTTTACTTTGGGGGGGGGGGAAGGTGCTGCTCCACGTTATTTATGGACTTGGAGAACTATGGTTGCTCACTAACTGTAGGTGAACAAGCTTGGAGTCTTGTGCTAATGACAGTTAGTTAAAAAACCACCATTCCCTGAATTTGTACACAGGGGAACTGCAGTTCATTCTTCAGTTGAAAGTGGAAGCTTTAATTTTCTTCCTCTTACATGCAAGAGAGAAGGAGAGCGGGGGGGATATGTTCTTATTCAGGTAATGCTAAACTATGGTTTGACATTATGTCTGAACCAGCTTGTTGTGTGAAGAAGTATTTCCTACTAGCTTAGCCCATGCAGAGCATCTGCGCACGATTACTTGATTGCTCCCCTCACCCCTGCCACAGCCCCCCTCACCTCAGAGATCTCTCCACCCTCACCTGAGCCGCACTCCTGCTCCTCCTCCTGCATCTGGTTGCTTCCATCCCCCTCACCCCTCTTGGTCACTCCTCCATCCCCTTACTCCATCCTCTCACCCCTCTTGGTCACGGCTGCAGCATTTTTTGATGCCAATTGGCCGAGCTGAAGCCCCCTATCCCCAGAGACCTCCCCACCCAAGCCCAAGCCTCGCTCCTGCTCCTCCCCACAGGAGCAGCAGCAACAGTGGTTGACTGGGCCCTTTCTCACTGCCACCACTGCCATGGCCGCTCATTCCCTTCAGGCCTCTTACAGGCTCAGGTCCATTCCTTGCCTGTCTGCCTGCCTCCCTCTGCCAATGGCATCTATAGCCCCAAACAGCAGCAGTGGTTGACAGGGCCCTTCCTTGCTGCCAATAGGCACCACCATGGCCTCTCGTTCCCCTCAGGCCACTGACATGCTTGGGTACATCTCTCGCCCTTCCTTCTTTCTCTCTTCCCCACCCTTCTTTCTCTCTCTTTCACTCTCCTCCACTCGCTCTTCCCCTCTGTCTTTCTTCCCCTCCCCTCCCCTCCTCTCCCCTCCTCCATTCCTCCCTCCCTCCCTCCCATTCCTGAGTTAGTGCTTCTGCTCTCACAGGCTCTTCCTCCCTATCTGCATATGGAATCTCCACTGCCCAATCACCATGATGCTTCTGCTCACGAACTCTTGCAAGGGATGCCATGCTTGGGATTAGCCTTAGAGAATTATATATCTCTATATATAATTATCTAAGGTGTACCCGTGGCTAATCCCATGTGTGGCAGCTCTTGTGAGAGTTTGCGAGCAGCTGCTGGGAGTTGCAAGAGCTGGCGAGGAGGGAGGGAGACTGAGGAGGAGGTGGCACCATTGCGAGCTGCTGAGGATGGCCAAGCAGGTGGTGAAAATCAGGCCACTGGCCTCATGAGGAGGACAAGAGCCAGTGGGGAGGAGGGAGGGGGAAGTCAAGGAGAAGGCAGAGGCCCCACTACAAGTGGCTGAGCAGCTGACAAAAATGAGCCACCAGGCTCCTCACGAGGAGGATGAGAGCTGGCAGGGGGAGGTTGAGGAGGAGGTTATGGTGCTGCCACCACGCAGGCAGCCGAGAAGGCAGCAAAAATGGGGCTGCCGGCCTCCTTGCAAGGAGGATGAGAGCTGCCAGCAGAAAGGGCGGCGAAGGAGACTGGCTGAAGGGATGGGAGGAGAACTGGCTGAGCCCTGAAATGGAGGGGTTGGGAGAACTAGGGGCACAGATGCTTTACGCCTGGGTCAGCTAGTATATAAATAGTCTGTCCGGGAGATCCTGCCAAATCAATTTCATCTGATTACCAAATTAGTAACACTAAATTCTGGTATTACAGATTATCCTCTATCAAATCTTATGCCTAACTTTAAAAGCCCCAGATGTTTTGACTTTTGGTTTTAGGTAATCTTCTATTTCCCCTATTTTCCTTTCATAAATAGATATTTCCATAGCTACAGATCCTCCAAAACTCTTGTGCAAATCTCAGTTTTAGTTGCCCTTTCACTTCATGTTGTCTATCTCTTTCCTTTCTGAGGCTGGACAACCAGAACCGCACACAGTATCCTTTTATTGACCATATTTGGTATGTAGAAGATCTTGCATTGAATGAGGAGAGATGCTACACATTTTGCCTCAACATCTGACCGTTTCTCACTGCCAGCAGCCACACTGGCCCATGGGAGTTGTCATATATACACAACAAGGCATGATCCAATCCCCCTTTCCCTGTCCTGCCAGAACCACACCTGAAATCTGTCAGAAGCGCAGCTGTTCTGTTTCCCTTGCTGGGGTGACTGCCAGTAAATTTATATTTCTACTCACCTGGGAACCAACCTAATGCTTTCTCTATCATATGACTGTCAAATCTTCCTCCTTTTCCTTACCAAGATTCCCACAGGGTGAATCCAGCATTATTTTTAAGCTCTGTTTGTGGCTTCAATATTAGCTTAATTTTACAAGATTTGAATTAAGATTGGTTTGTGTTTTTTTAATTGATATGCTAAGGGTGCTATAGAACAGCGGTCCACAATCCTGTTTCCCCAGATGTTGCTAGACTACAGCTCCCATAATCCCCAGCCACAAAGGCTAATCCTGGGGAACCAAGATTGTGAACCCCTGTTATAGAGAACGATACCAGTGAAACTGGTGCCCTTCCAGGGCATAGGTACAATTGAACAAGGGAGGGACAGATGTCCCTGGGCTCCTGAGGGAGAGGGGGCCCACCAGCTGGATGACAGCTTGCTCTTTGCTCTCTGCCTCATGCCTCTGTGAAGAAGAAGGTGGGGTGTGCATGTGTGGGGACAGGGACCCATCTTCCTTTTTGGTCCACGGGCCCACTCCAACTTTGTTATGCCCCTGGGCCTTTATGTAGTGTAAGTATGGACTGGTTTGTGCATGTTTACCATTTGATAACTGCAGTATCAAGTGAGGATTTGCATGTGAGGACTTGCATCATGAAAACCCCACCACTAACAGAGGGTTCATACCCCATCGTCTCCAACACAGTACTGTTTAGTGGAACCACTTTACATATTAAGCTGCCAGTCATCAAGCATACCATTATTACATGCAGAAAAATCAAGGGATATACAAGCACATACGAACCGGCTCCATGTAAAAGGCTAGTTCCAAAGTTACCTTTGTCTGCTTGAAAAGATATCGGTATTAATCAGAAGAAGACAGAAATCTTTATAGTGCTGAAATAGACAGGTGCAAGTTGACCATATAGAACTTGCAGGCTGGCTTTGACACATGAATTGATAAATCACAAGGGTAAGAGTTCTCTTTTAGAAAATCAGCAAATTTCATTTTCAGAATTTTCTGGTAGACATTTGATAGACCTTTGATGTCAAAATGCTTTACTATCAAGTGCTTTCCAGAAGTGACCCATGGTTACCATTTACCAGGCCAGGCTGGGAGACATCCAGAACTGTGAAGAAATTAATTGCTTTCTAGACATTATGACTTCTCTAAAGTAATTACAGATATACTAATTAATTTATTGATTCCAAGAGCAGACACATGCAAAAAAGAAGAATTGTGAGGCACAAGAAGAAATAAATAGCAGGTAAAAACATTTCTTCAGGAGAAGATCTGCTTCTGGATAAGGGCAGCAACATGCTGCTTGGAATGCTATGTCAAGGTATAATCCGCTTTTCTGATATTTCTTAAATAATCTGCTTTTCTGATATTTCATATTGGCTTTGGGGGGGGGGGAAGGCAAGCATGATCAGAAAACGTCAGAATTTCCTGAATTTCTCGCAACTGCTATGTCCCCCTCATATCTATATTAGAACTCTGGTGAATGTTGATGTTCTCATAGAGCAGGGGTTCACAAATTGGGGGATGGGGCTCCCCAAGGGTCCCAAACAAGGCAGTCAAGAATCAGGAGGGAGGTATTGGGAGAGCAGGGACCTTATCCAACATCTCCAAGGTGTGGAGATGGTCAAGGATGATGAGAGGAGGATGGTGACAGAAGCCAACAACCACTCGGCTCTTTCACCACTCACAAAGCCAAGGGGAGGCAAAGCAGTGGCACTTCTTTGGTTAATGGTCCAGGGGACAGTTCCCTCTTGGAAGATGCCCACCAGAGCTTATTTAGCAAGTGGTCAAAGAAGTGTCATTGCTGTGCCAAGTGTCCTTGGCCTTGTGAACAGTGGCGGAGCCAATTGGTTTTCAAAAATGAATGGATGCAATGAGTGAATGACTTCTCTCATCTCGCTTCCTCCTCCCCATGTCTCGGAGAAGTCAGAGTAGCTCTTCAAGTTTGTGACTAGGTCTCTTCCCGAATTTTGGATTAGGATGCAAGCTGAGTACAAACAACTGAGTGATTTCTACTTGTGTGAATCAGAGATTTCAGCACTTGCTGCTATAAAGAGAAAATAACGATTGAAAATAACTTGGAGCCTGAAATTAGATTGGCAGCCTCAAACATAAAGTCCAGGTTTGAAAAACTAAATGGGAGCAAGCAAGCTCATCCTTCTCACGGAAGATGTAAATGTGCTTTATTTATCTCTGCCTAGTGAAATCAATGGCTGAAACCCTGACTAACAAAGTGTAGGATTATGCTACCCTGAATAATATAAAATATATATAAATGAGTCTCAGCGTATCAAGATTTTTACAGGAAGGGCCTTACCTGTCAAAATACACCATGGATTTAAAGTCATGCATGGAAGTCATACACAGAAAACTTAATGGCATCATTTTATAGATGAAAAATATTCACAGCACACAAGATTTTTCAATTTCACCATTCATACTTTAACTGAAATTTTGAATTCCAAATTAAAAATTCCAAATGTTTGCATCTCTTGGATGTTTTAGCAAATATCAGATATGAAATCTCACATTTGACAGTTTGATTTACTGTCAAACACCATCAAATACTAAATAGCATTCCATGCCAGGTATCAAATATTGTCAGCTGTTCACTGTCAGAGAACAAGTACTGAAATCAAGAATCATAAGATATCCAAAACAGGTATCAGTTTGGGGAATATGAAGCAGATATTAAAGTATTCTGACCTACTGGAGAATTTTCAGCAGTAATGTTGAGAGCAAATGTGTTTCAGCTTGAGGCCATTTGTAAGATAATGGTAAGCAAAGATTTATTTTT
The DNA here is from genome assembly GCF_027244095.1 of Hemicordylus capensis. Classification (NCBI taxonomy): domain Eukaryota; kingdom Metazoa; phylum Chordata; class Lepidosauria; order Squamata; family Cordylidae; genus Hemicordylus; species Hemicordylus capensis. Next base: position 117,703,234 of record NC_069661.1, read on the forward strand.
TAAATGTGAACATAAGAAGGTCAGCTCCTTGAGCCTTTTTTGACTTATTTATTGTGCTTCCATCAGTCTAATGGGCTGATTTTCTTAGTCTTCTTTGAATGACCAAAAATGCTACTTCAATTGTAGAGCAGTTTACCAAGGGATGATTTTGAGGAAAGGGTTTTTGTAAAACTGAGTGAATTGAAAGACAAGAAAAACAGAAACTTGCAGGAAATTAGTGCAGTTTAATGAGCCTGTTTAAGACTTATTGTTCTCCAGGGGCGTAACTATAATAGGGCAAGGGGAGACAGTTGTCTGGGGGCCCACTGCCTTGGGGGGGGCCCAGAGGCAAGTCACATGACTGACTCCCCCAGCCACACACCCACCCAGGTTTCCTTCAGTTATATTCATCCTCCAAAATTGATGTGGGTGTTAAGACCTGGAGCTACCAGAAGAACATCATGTCTTTCTCTAGTACCATTAACTGACTTGCATCATCCGCAATTTACAAAACCTTTTCCAGCCTCATTTAAGATTTCTTTACTTCATGAGCTGAGCTTCAGTGAGTGGCGGGGGGGGGGTGCATTTTAAAATCTTGTCTCTGGGCCCACTCCAATCTTGCTATGCCCTTGTTGCTCTTGCTTTCTTTAATTATGATTACTTCAGGAAACTGTGGGGGGAAGTCTGTTTTCAGTCAATTAGATGAAACTCTGTCTCCAAAATCAACGGTTTTGGATAGAAAAATATAACACTGATAACAGTCAACGGTAATATATAATCAAAATATAAATCAATTTGCTGACATAGATTCCTAGATTGACTGAGTTGCTTCCAATGTTACCACTGAAATTGTGAAGGTAAAACTTGAGGTTCTACCTTAGACAAATCCTAATGAATTTACAGGGATCTTTATTAATTTTGAAGTAAACTTAAAGGAATTCTGGGAAGATTTGCAAAAGTTCTGACTGCATTTACAAGATAAAAACAAGCTGACTCTGTTTTTCAAACCATGTAGGAGTCCCCTGGTCAAATATAAACACAGCCCTATAGCAAAAGCTAAATATACCCAGGTCGAAGTTCAGTGCAGAGGAAGTCCAAGGAACTCCATCCCAACTCCCCTCCATACAAATAGTAAGAGTAAAAGAAGCCTGGAATTGGGTGCTTCTCTGTTCACTCATTTTAAAAAGAGCATATTCTGCTTTTCCCACATGCTGCTTCTAGGTCTTCTAGGAGCTCACTCAATCCAATTTCCTTTGAGGAAAACCAAAATGAAATCCTGCCACATGTAGATCCTTAATGTTACTGTTTTCTTTCTGAAGATGCATTTATTTTCACACACACACTCACTCACTCTCTCTCTCTCTCTGTGGTATTTGCAATAAGCCAATCCTGATGGTGTACCTCTTGAAGTCCATACCTTCAACATTATCTATTCTAAATGAATTTTTAAAAATGCACACAACACTTTGCCTACCTTTACAATATTATTATTTAAATATTTCCACAATGGAACTTCCTTGTGCAAATTTGAGTGTGTGCATTTACAGCAGAGGCATCAGGAGCCCCAGTTAGTCTGAACCCTGGCTCCATGCCTTGGATGCACTGAGGGAGGAGGAGGAAGATGGTAGGAGAAGGGGATCCCATTTGCTCTGAGCCTGGGCACAAAAGAGTGTTCAACATGGCTGTCTCCAACATTCTCCTGTCTCCAGTGCAATCTCTGATCCCCGCTCCCCAAGTGAGGTGAGGAAGAGGATGAGAGAGCTGGCATTCTCTTGAACTGGAGCGTGGTGGTGGTGGAGAGTCCTTTCTTTCATGTTATACCTGTCAGCAGAGGATGGTTAACCTTTTCTAATTCTCATTCATACAGTCAACTAGCCTTTGCTATGGACAGTTCAAGTGGCACCCTTGAGCCTGTGTTGTGTAGTGTTACGTAGTGTTAAGAAGACTGGAGAAGCTGGCAGTGGTTACACATGGTGCAGAAGGAAAGGCATTCTGTACAGAATGCTCAGAGGCATTCTCATTGTTATCACTTCACATGTTATAAGGCTGAGACACTGAGGAGGAGTTTCACAGCTGAGTCGTGGCCCAAATGAAGGCCTGTTTCACAGGAAGCATAATCAGAAAGAAGGATATTGCAGAGGAGAAGCGCACATGGCTATACCATCCTTTGGTGGCATAACTAGTGATTTCTGTGCTCCTTCCATCTCTTCCGTATTTCATTTCATTTATATCCCACTTTTAATTTAGAAATATCCAAGCAGATTGCAAATGTGTATAACAGAATTAATAATACACACTCAAAATTTTAAAAATGGATATACCCTATGACCACATGACATGAATACTGTTAGAGCTGTGTCAGTTACTAGTCTCTTTCCAGATACAATTCTAGGTGGTGTGGTGTTTATTAATTATTCCAGACGCCCTTGTTATCTGTGGTCCCGGCATTCACGGTTTCACATATTTGCGGTTGGGCTATGTACATCCGGCCTTGTTATCCGCGGATCTAAGAATAGTTGAAATTCACCTATCTGTGGTCCCTAAATGACCAGAAATGACTCCCAAGGTCATTTCTGGCCACCATTTTGCTTAAAGGAGCCATATTGTGGCTCTTAAAAAAAAGGTGGGAAATCCATGGAATTGGGGATTTGGGGGACATTGCTGCACAGCTGGAGACATGGAGAGCATGGTACATTACTTTATTGTTCTTATTTCTGCCCCCTATTTAGCCATTTTTTTTTTTACTTCAAGGAACCTAACCCCCCAATTCTGATTCACTCAAGATCTCATTATCCACGGGTTCATTATCTACAGTTGTTGGCGAGAACGGAACCCCAGTGGACAATGAGAGCCACCATTTTATTATTATTGTTATTGTTATTTATTAAAAGTTTATGACCTTTAAAGTCCTAAATAGCTTGAGGCTCAGATATAAAATGACTTGTCTACTATGTGGTTCATTTTGCTACATCTCTTCTTCCCCTTCTCCCCTTGCTTTCTTTCTCTTTTTTTGGCATTTTCTTAAGACTTTCCTCTTCCAGCAGACCTAATGAGATATATTTCTAATTTTGCTCAGTTTCCCTCCTGGGCTTCCCCCCCTCTTGACTCTTGTCATCTATATTGTTATTGGATGACAACTGAGTGTTTTGTTAGAGTTTTAATTGAATATTAGTTTAGAGTTGTTCAATGCCTTGGATCTTTTAGAGAAAGGCAGGTTATATATTATTTTAAATAAATAAATGATATCTATCTATCTATCTATCTATCTAGATTTATATGTCGCCTTACTCCCATAGGACTCCGGGCAGCTTACAAGCAATAACATACAAAACAACACAGTTCTATAAAATACAACATACATAACATCATAACCACAACCCCATACAGTACTCATTACAAGACATAACAACTATGGATTACCAGATCACTCTATGACCAGATATCTCAGCGACCGAACACCTGACAGAACATTCCCATCTTGCATGCCTTATAGAAAGCCAACAAGTCATGGAGAGCTCTGATATTATCCAGGAGACCATTCCATAGAGCTGGGGCCACCACTGAGAAGGCCCTGGCTCTCGTTGATTGCAGTTTAACATCCCTAGGGCCCGGGATCACCAAGGTATTACTTGTGGCCGATCTCAGGACCTGGCGAGGGACATATCGAACAAGGCAGTCCTGGAGGTATGGAGGGCCCATATCATGGAGGGCTTTAAATGTTAAAGTTAATATCTTAAACCTAACCCGGGACTCAACCGGCAACCAGTGCAGCTGAACGAGCAAAGTCAGTTCAGCAGAAGCCAATATGAATGACTAGGCCTGAATAATCTTCTCAGGGCATGGACATTCTGGGCTCTGGGCTTTTTCAGTGAGATGTGGTTAGAAAGAAATTGTAGTATTCCTCAGCAAACCAGGTGGGCCTATTTTTGAGGTATCTGCTGTTTTTGCTCTTCCTGTGGGAGAGGCAAGGAGCACTACATGACACAGAAGCTTTTTAACCTTATATGCTAACTTGTACTTGGCTTTCACTCCCCCTAGTTCCTAGGTTTCCAATGCTTGAATAACTGTGAGTTACAGAATACATTAAAAGACAGAAATAAAAATATTAGAAACATCATGCATTCATTAACTTGCATGCACAACCCCAAACAAGAGACGAGACATCATTGTGTGGACTGAAGCTTGGGCCAGAATTTTATTAATCAAATTTTTACTGATTTTATGATGAGAGGCTATTCTAGTTAATGCACCAATCACTAAAGATCAGAATGCCCAATAAACGTCAGTGTGGAGTAAGTGAAAACAAATTCCCACCCAAAGCCGATCAAGGAGAGGAGCAAAAATTCCTGCTCAGCCACAGTGGCAACCAGCTTTCCCACACTGATGAACTGAGGGTGTAAACCTGCAATTGAAAGAGGGCCAGCACAAGAACATAAGAACAGCCCTCCTGGATCAGGCCCAAGGCCCATCTAGTCCAGCATCTTGCTTCACACAGTGTCCCACCAGATGCCGATGGAAGCCAAAAGGCAGGACATGCCCTCTCTTCTGCTGTTACTCTCCTGCATCTGGAGTAATCTGCATCTGGAGTAATCTCTCCTGCTGTTACTCCCCTGCATCTTTGAGGCTGGAGGTAGCCTATAGCTCTCTGACTAGTAGCGTTGATACACCTGTCCTCCATGAAGTTATCCAAACCACTCTTAAAGCCATCCAGTTTGTTGGCTGTCACCACATCTTGTGGCAGAGAATTCCATAAGTTGATTATGTGTTGTGTGAAAAAGTACTTTCGTTGGTTGATCCTAGATTTCCTGGCAATCAATTTCATGGGATGACTCCTGATTCTAGTGTTATGTAAGAGGGAGAAGAATTTCTCTCTATCCACTTTCTCCACACCATGCATGACTTTATAGACCTCTGTCATGTCTCCCCACAGTCATCTTTTTTCTAAACTAAATAGCCCCAGGTGTTGTAGCCGTGCCTCATAAGAAAAGTGCTCTAGGCCCCTGATCATCTTCATTGCCCTCTTCTGCACCTTTCCCAGTTCTACAATGTCCTTTTTTAAATGTGGTGACCAGAATTGTATGCAGTACTCCAGGTGTGGTCGCACCATAGTTTTGTATAAGGGAATTATAATATTAGCAGTTTTATTTTCAATCTCCTTCCTAATGATCCCTAGCATGGGATTGGCCTTTTCCACAGCTGCCGCACATTGAGTCGACACTTTCAACGAGCTGTCCACCACGACCCCAAGATCCCTCTCCTGGTTAGTTATTGACAGCTCAGATCCCATGAATGTATGCTTGAAGTTGGGGTTTTTTGTCCCAATGTGCATCACTTTACACTTGCCAACATTGAACTGCATTTGCCATTTTATTGCCCACTCCCCCAGTTTGGAGAGATCCTTTTGGAGCTCCTCACAATCTGTTTTGGATTTCACTACCCAAAAGAGTTTAATATCATCTGCAAAATTGGCCACCTCACTGCTTACCCTTACTTCTAGATCATTTACAAATAAATTAAAAAGCACTGGTCCCAGTACAGATCTCTGGGGAACCCCACTTCTTACTTCTCTCTATTGTGGAAACTCTCAATTTATACCGACCTTCTGTTTCCTGTCCTTCAACCAGTTAGCAATCCACACATGTACTTATCCACCATGACTGCTAAGTTTTCTCAGGAGTCTTTGATGAGCAACTTCTTGAAAGCTTTCCGAAAGTCCAGGTATACTATGTCAACTGGATTACCTTGATCCACACACTTGCTGACACTCTCAAAGAACTCCAAAAGGCTTGTGAGACAAGATTTACCTTTGCAGAAGCCATGTTGGTTCTCTCCCAGCAGGGCCTGTTCTTCTATGTGCTTTACAATTTTATCCTTGAGGATGCCTTCCATCAATTTGCCTGGAACAGATCTTAAGCAAACCGGCCTGTAATTTCCTGAATCGCCCCTGGATCCCTTTTTGAAAATTGGTGTTACATTTGCTACTTTCCAGTCCTTCCGGTACAGAGACTAATTGCAGGGATGTTATATATTTAAGCAAGGAGGTCAGCAATTTCTCATGTGAGTTCTTTGATGACTCTTGGATGGTTGCCATCCAGCCCTGGCGATTTGCTAGTTTTCAGTTTTTCCAGACAGTTAAGAACATCATCTCTTCTCACTTCTATCTGACTCAGTTCTTTAGCCTCCATTCCCGAAAAGCCTCATTCAGGAACAGATATATGCTCAGTATCTTCTGCCATGAAGACAGATTCAAAGAACTCATTTAGCTTCTCTGCAACCTCCATATCCTCCTTAATAATCCCTTTCACTCCCTCATTATCTAATGGCCCAACCGCCTTCCTGGCAGGTTTCCTGCATCTGATGTATTTAAAGAAGGTTTTGTTATTCCCCTTGATGCTTTTAGCTAAATGTTCCTCAAACTCTCTTTTTGACTCCCTTATTGTCACCTTGCATTTCTTTTGCCAGAGTTTGTATTCCTTTCTGTTCTCCTCATATAGGCAGGTCTTCCAATTCCACAAGGAAGTATTCCCTTTTATGGCTTCCTTAAGCCATGCTGGCATCCTCCTGGACTTAGTGGTACCTTTCCACCTTTTGGGTATACAATCTAATTGGGCTTCTAGTATTGTGGTTCTGAGTAAACTCCATGCATTTTGAAGTGACTCTCCTGATTTTCCCTTTCAGCTTTCTTTTCACCATTCTCCTCATTTTGGAGAAGTTTCCTCTTCTGAAATTCAAAGTGTCTATGTTAGACTTCCTTGGTGATTCTCTCCCTACATGTATGCTGAATTTGATCAGTCTATGGTCATTGTTCCCTAAGGAGTCGATGACATTGACATCATGCACCAGGTCCTGGGTGCCACTCAGGATTAAGTCCAAGGTTGCCTTCTCTCTGGTTGGTTCCAACTGTTCGAGGGCACAGTAATTCAGCGTATCTAGAAATCTGACCTCTTTGTCATTACCTGACTCTGAATTTACTCAGTCTATGTGTGGGTCAGTGATGGATCACTGTTTGGTCCTCCAATGTTTAATAGAGAAATACGTTGAGGGCAGAAATGTGCCATTATATGTCGCCTTTACAGACTTTAAGGGCGCCTTTGACTCAATATCCAGGGATGCTCTCTGGGAGAAACTCGCAAACTCTTCTATTGATAAGAGATTGCTAACTCTAATATCTAAACTCTATGAGAACACGAGTCTGCGAGTAAATTGCGACCATAATGGCCAATCATCCACAGTGATCCCTGTAGGAAGGGGCGTCCGGCAGGGATGCATATTAGCACCAGCTCTTTTCAATTTCTACGTAAACAGCCTAATCACCCGCCTATGGCAAGTTGAAACTCACATGCCAAAGATAGGGGATAGGTGTTTACCTATTGTCATGTATGCAGATGACACGGCCTTATTGTCACAGACCAGAGTCGGCCTAAAAAGAGCGCTAGAATACTCGAGTCTTCTGTGCAAAGAAGAATTTTTGGAAATTAATTATACCAAAATCATAATCGTGAGATTTGCAAAGAAGCAACGGTTCTTCAGATGGCCTATAGGTGGAGCTAGAATAGAGCAGGTGAAGTCTTACAGATACCTGGGGGTGGTGTTTCAGTTCAATGGGGGTACTTCTATGCACAACAATGCCGCTAAATTGAATGCCACCTGATCTTATATGGCAATTAGGAAATTTCTGGGCACAAGGTGGTGGCTACATTCTGGCAGCAAATAAAGCCTTTCAGGCCAAAGTGATACCTCAGCTGCTATATGGGGTTCAGGTTAGACCATTACAAGCCCTACAAGCTTTAGAAAAAGTCCAATCGGGCTTTCTGAGATCACTGTTGGGGGTACCAAAATGCGTCCCAAACTCCTTAATACAGCTGGAGACTGGGCTATGGAAATTGGAGACCAGGGCCTGGCTTCTAATGATCCTGTATTGGATTAAGACTTTTCTTTACCCAGTAGGACTTATACCTAACCTCCTTGCCGCTATCCCACAACCTGTCACGCCCTCGATCTCAGATAGTGAGGAGGAAGGGGAAGCTGACAGCCTTTCAGCTGATGTAGGGGTGCCTGAGGGGCTGAGCCTGGCTGTCAGTTCCCAAGAGACAGCTGAGGAAGGTCCAGCTGATGTTTCAGAGCAGGCACAGCAGTCTGAGGCAGCAGAGACCACGACGGACAGACTAGAAGGTGAGCTGTGCAGGCAACCCCCACTGACTCCACAGCAAAGGCATGTCACAAGGCGAAGAACACAGCTGGAAACTATCAGGAGGAGTAAACGCCTCTTGCAGAGGGCTGATAAGCCTTGAATCTCTGCCAGCTGAGAGTTATCAGCTTGGACTATAAAGCATGTCAACAGCTTTCTGTTAGCTGCTGGAAGACAGCATTTGTCAACCCTTGTGTTGACAGCTTTCAGCCCAAGCCTGATATAGAGAACTACTCCGAGCCGTGTTTCATTTCTGCAGCTCAGTTTGTATTGTGGACTATCTTCTTGGACTTCCCTTTCGAGTGGCCAGATTGCTGACACAACCCTGTTGGTGTAAGGTGGTTGAGGAGAGACTCCGGAAGATGGGCTTCTGCCCAGCACAATTGTTAAAGTATGGCGAGTCAATGGCAAGATGCCTAGTTAAACAAAGGCTCAGGGACATACACTTTCAGGAGGAAAGGGCCTCTATAAATAGGCCTCCACAACTGCTAAGTGCCAAGAAAGATTGGCCATAGCCTCTTATTCCTACACAATCTATTCACCAAAACTTCACTGGGCGTTTACAAGAGCTCACATGAATGCCCTACCCTCAGCGATGTTATCAAGGAAATTTGACAGAAAACCCTATGGCGAGAGACTATGCCCTATGCTATGTTGCGGGTGGAGGGTGATAGCACATCCCCAGTAGCACATTTCCTTTCAGGCTTTATTTTGTCACCCACAGGGTTTCTGTGGAGGATTCCAGTCTACCTAGGTTTTCTGCCTTGTTAGATTCTATCCCTTTATTAACATACAGTGCTACTCCACCTCCAAGGCACCCCTCCCTGTCCTTTCTATAGAGTTTATATCCAGGGATAACAGTGTCCCACTGGTTCTCACTGTTACACCATGTCTCTGTTGTTTGTTTGTTTGGTTGGTTTTTATACTGCCCTTCCTAATTTGGCACAGGGTGGTTTACAAACAAAACAAAAACAGTTAAAATCAGTCAACAATAAAAACAAAAACTTTAAAATACCATAAAACAATCAGTTAATTTTTTTTAAAAGCCCTTAAAAACCCAGCACATTAAAAACCCCATACAATTTAAAAACCCTGGAAGGCTAGCCAAACAGATAAATCTTAAGGGCTCTCCTGAAGGTCAATAAAGAGTTCAAATTACAGATTTCTGCAGGGAGACATTCCACAGCCCAGAAGCGGCTACAGAGAAGGCCCGCCTCTGCGTCACCACCAGATATACCAGTAGTAGCTGGAGACGGACCTCCTCAGGTGACCTTAACGTGCGGTGGGGATCATACAGAAGAAGGCACTCTCTGAGGTAACCTGAACCTAAGCCATTTAGGGCTTTAAAAGTAATAACAAGCACTTTGTATTTTGCCCGGAAACATATTGGCAGGCAGTGCAACTGTTTCAAAATGGGCATAATATGGTCTCTCTGAGTTGCCTCGGACACCAATCTGGCTGCCGCATTTTTAACTAACTGAAGTTTCTGAACTATGTACAAAGGCAGCCCCACGTAGAGCGCATTGCGATAGTCGAGTAAGGTTACCAGCTGGTTACCACTGGAGGTTACCAGCTGGTGCACCACTGTTTTGAGGTCGTCCTCTTCAAGGAATGGATGCAGCTGTCAAATCAGCCAAAGCTGATAGAAAGCACTCCTGGCCATGGTCTCCACCTGAGATATCAGGGTGAGGCCTGGATCCAGTAGTAGTCCCAAGCTGTGCACCTGCTCCTTTTGGGGGAGTGTAATCCCATCCAGCACAGAGAGATCTAACTCATCCCTCAGATTCTGAGCCCCTACAATGAGCACCTCCGTCTTGCTTGGATTCAGCTTCAATTTGTTCTGCCTCATCCAGCTCATTACTGCCTGTAGGCCGGCATTTATGAAATGTACAGCATTTACTGATGATGCAGATGAAAAAGAGAAGTAGATTTGGGTGTCATCAGCATACTGATAACATACAGCACCAAATCTGCTGATGACCTCACCCAGCTATTTCATGTAGATATTAAAAAGCATTGGTGATAGAATGGAGCCCTTGGGGACTCCAAATAACAGCTCCTGTTTTGAGGAGCAACTGTCACCAAGCTCCACCATCTGGAATCTACCCGAAAGATAGCAGCTGAACCACTGCAAAGCAGTGCCTACTATCCCCAACTCCCCCAGGTAATCCAGAAGGATACCATGGTTGATGGTATCAAATGCTGCCGAGAGATCCAAGAGAATCAACAGAGTCACACTCCCTCTGTTGATTCCCCGGTAAAGGTCATCCATCAGGCCGACCAAGGCTGTCTCAACCCCGTAGCCCGTTCTAAAGCCAGTTTGAAATGGGTCTAGATAATCAGTTTCCTCCCAAACTGCCTGGAGCTGGTCAGCCACCACCCTCTCAATCACCTTGCCCAACCAACGGAGCTTGGAGCTTGGCCTATAACTATCCATCGCTGAGGGATCCAAGGAAAGCTTCTTAAGAAGAGGTCTAACTATTGCCTCCTTCAAACATGGAGGCACCCTACCATCCCTCAGCGATGCATTTATGGTAGGCCCCCTCTAACAATCTCCCTGCTAGATCGAAGCAGCTAAGTCAGGCAAAGGTCCAGAGAACAAGTAGTAGGCCACACCGCCCCAAGCAGCTTGTCCACATCCCCAGGAGTCACAGATTGAAATTGATCCAATCTAACATTACAAGAGGGATCGCTGGACACCTCCTTCATAGACCCTGCAGAAATAGTGGAATCTAAGTTGGCCCAAATACAGGAAATTTTGTCTGCAAAGAACCCTCCAAAAGCGCCATGGCAGAGCGCCTCCAGGTACTGATTTAAAGCAGAAGGAGCAGAAATTATAATCCTCACAACCTGGGATAGCTCTGCCGGATGTGAACCCGCGGATGCAATGCGCGCTGACCAAAATCCCATTTTTGCTGCACACACCATAAGCCTTCAAATGGGTCCTATGCTGCATCCTGTCAGATTCGAGTCGAGTTCTCCTCCACCTGCATTCCAGTCGCCTACCCAGGCCATGTTTCTGTTATGCCCACTATATCTATTTCTGTGTTAGCAACCAAGCACTCCAGCTTACCCATCTTGGCTCAGAGTCTTCTGGCATTGCATATAAGCACCTATACGCTGAATCTCTTACCTGGTGTATGCTATTTTTCTTTTGACTCTTTGACCAGCTGGCACAGCCTTCTGTCTGCTCTTTATGTGGTTCTGCTCTGTCCCCTTCTTTTTAATCTGAATATTTTGCACCCTTGCACTTTAAAAGCCAGCATTTGCTGAACCAGATACTGCCCAGCTCTTGTTGGCTATTCCCCAGGCGTCATTTTAAAAGGCCGAGGCTACCTTATATAGTGTGTTTTTCAGTCAATGACCAAAACAAACCATGACAAATGACCATCAATGAATTAATAACCCCTCATAAAATTAAATCTAAACACAAGAAAAATGACCTAAGATAATTAAACAAAAAACCAAGAACCACAGCCTATGCCTATATAAAACTATCACACATAATCAAGTGAGGTGATCATCTGGTGATGCACTTTGCTTGCTATTGCACAAAACCTAGCAGCATTTAAAGATATTAAATCATGAAAATTCACATTAAAATTATCCAACCGTCCTCGGTAAACTACCTTTATATAGCCCCACCTGTCATTGCCTGACCTTCACTGGAGTGTCCTCACACTGATTAGTGCAGTGCAACACGTATCGCCTCAGAGGTAGTTGGGAGCAATTATGTGCCCCCTCCAGCATCCATCGGAAGCTGAAGGGAAGGAGCGGCATTGTTAGTTACAAAGAAACAAGGACCAAGAGCACCATAATAGCATGTTACACCTAATAATAATAATAATAATAATAATAATAATAATAATAATAATATGGAATAACTACATGGAATAATTACTGAAATATGATATAAGCATAAGCAAAAAGCAATTATTGGCGTGCTATCTAGTTTTCTTTGATGGATTGAGACTTCCAAATTGGTAAAACGATCTCTTCAGGATCACAATGACTCTATATGTGCCGCAAAATGGTGTCAGTACAGCTGCCCTGTGCCTCTTTCTTTTCCATCAGGGCAGCCAAACCCTACTTCCAGCTTATTTCATATCATGATTGGTCAGGTGAGTTTGTCAGACTGCAAATATATAGTTGGTGGGACTGGTCTATCTTAAATAGGTGCAATGTTTTTTGAGCAATTTGATTATATATTTTTCAAAGGAATATTTAACTCTTCTCCAAAACAGCTTACTGGCCAGTAAGATAGACATACAGGATCTTGGATGAGATCTTAAAAATCACGATGAGGCACTGGGAAGTGCATGAGCCCTTTCTCACAATCAGTGAGAAAGGGCTCAAGGCGTACAGGAAGGAAGCCTTTAGAAGCTTACCTCCCCTGCAGATGATCCCTCCATCTGGGCTGAGCACAGAGATTGCACTCCCAGTGCAGCTGCTTCCTTTGGCAGTGAGGAGGGTCTGGGGCCAAGATGCATCACCCTGGCCCCTGGAAATCCCACAATGCACTGTGTGATAATGTTCCAGTCCCCGGAATTCCCGTAAAATACCATAATGATTCCCCCAGCACGGGTCAAGAGGCTGCTACTGTGTTGGCACTGTGCAAAGCCACACATCATTGATACATGATCATTTAGCCCACTTGCACCCTTAAACCTGGCTAACAGGTGGGGCCCTTGGGTGGGTTTGCCGCTGCGCTGACGCTGTGAGCTGTCCAGCTCCCAGAGGTTCTCACACATAGGCAAAACTGGGCTTGGCTTCCTTAACCCAGTTTTGCCTGCACGTGAGAACAGCCTCCATGCCTTGTAAAATTATATGCCAAATCAACAAAATTGGGCAGATGAAGGTTGCATCATAGATTTTGTTAAAACTTTACCAGACCACTATGGTGGTCTTTAAAAGACACCTTTTTGCTCCGTTGCCGGGGGATATAAAATCTCTCCATAGCTTTTTAGATCCAGAAGCACTGATAGAGGCTATTCCCACAATCTCACACTAGCAAGCTAAGGGAGCCCAGCCCGCTTTTGGGCAATCGTATGCTGCAACAGGAGCCATGCAGCTCCTGGCAGCTAGCCATGTTAAATCCCCCTCCCTTTAAATGAGATTAACGGAGCGATTGGGTGACTCATTTTAGTGATCTTTATAATCTCGGGGAGTTCCCTTCAGCTTCTGGGAAGTTGGACTTTAGCTCTGTTCCAGCATGGTCACCAGTTACGGTACTGGAGGTGGAAAAATTAATAGGTGAAATGAAAACTGGTAAGGCCCCAGGATTTGATGGTATTAACCCTGAGGCTATCCAATTGGATATTGAATGGTGGGCCCCTGTGCTGGCCAGGCTCTTCACCTATATAGACTCCACTGGACAAATTCCGAAAGAGTGGAGTACCGCTGTTATAGTGCCAATTTATAAGAAAGGCGAAAGAAATCTCCCCTCGAATTATCGGCCTATTTCACTGTTAAGTGTACTCAGCAAGCTGTATGCCAGGCACCTTTTAGCCAAACTTTCATGCCTGGATGGAGGACAAGAGTGTTTTGGGGGATGAGCAGGCCGGGTTTAGAACTGGACGATCTACCATTGATCAGGTCTTTATCCTCCATCATTTGATTGGGAAATATGAAGATAAGCCTGGGTCGGCTTTGTACGTGGCTTTCATTGATTTCAAATCGGCGTTCGACTCTATATCTAGAGGACTGCTTTGGGAGAAGCTAGCTCAAACGAACATCGACAAGCGGCTTCTTTTTTTAATGCAACAGCTTTATGCAGGCTCGAACATCAGGGTTAGATGTCATCCTAAAGGCGAACTCTCACAACCTATACCAGCCTATAAAGGAGTGAGGCAGGGATGTATCCTTGCCCCCTCGCTTTTCAATTTATATCTCAATGATTTGGCCCCTTGTTTAACTGACCCCAGCCTACATTCGCCATCTGCAGCAGGTGTGTGTATTCCTCTACTTCTTTATGCAGACGATGCTGCTATTTTAGCTAGGACCGCAGTGGGCCTGAGGTGAGCATTGAAAAGATTAGCCCTCTACTGTAGAGCCAATTATCTTTTGATCAATCACTCAAAATCCAAAGTCATGATTTTTTCAAGAAGGCGCAGGTTGTTAAGATGGTCAGTTGAGGATCAACAGTTAGAACAGGTCTATACGTATAGATATTTAGGTGTGACCCTGAAAGCAAGGGGTTCATGGAAGGTGCATACAGATCAAGTTACTCTTACTGCACGGAGAAGTTCTCTGGCTATCCAGATATTTTTCTATTCTAAAGAAGGTGAGATCATTTTGGCCGCCTTGAAATTATTTGCGGCCAAAGTCAGGAGCCAGCTATTATATGGGGCACAACTTGGTCCTTTCCCTTCATACAAGTCTATGGATGCAGTTCAAAATGACTTCCTTAGGGCTCTACTTAGAGTACCTAGATGTGTCCCCAATGCATTATTAAGGTTCGAGTTGGGTGTTCTGAAGATCGAGGTCTGGGCCTGGCTGTCTATTTTGACCTATTGGCTTAAAGTCAGATTTTCACCCCGAGGACGGATTTCCCTTATCCTGGCTGATGTATTCCAGCCCACCTGGGACCAGGCTATCCAGGACAAAATTGTGTCCTTGGGTCTGTCTATGGACTACCTGGTCCTGTTAAGTCACAACCAGGCCAGGCAGATCCTGAAACAAAGACTCTTGGACTTCGAAATCCAACAAGAACTTTCCCGAATCCCTGATTGCACTAAAAGGAGGCTGGGTTTGAGCAGTTCTAGTTGGGGCCCTGCTGCTTACTTGAATGCCCTGAGCTTGACATGCTATCAGAGGGCCTTTTTTAGAGCAAGATTTGATATGTTACCCTCAGCAGTGCTCTCAGGGAGGTTTCTGGGGATTCCTAGAGAGGATAGATTATGCCCATGTGATATGGGGGAAGTCGAATCCATACAACATGTTTTGTTGCGCTGTCCATTATATAGAAATTTAAGATGTTCCTTACTTACTCCTCTTCTGACACCCTTCCCAGGTTGCTCTGGAGATTTTTATGTTTCCTATCTTCTTGCGGATTGAACTTTAGATGTCACCTTTATGGTGGCTAAATTCTGTTCTATTGCAGTACTGTTGTAGCAGCGAGCTTTTCCTTGATTAACTTTAAATTTTTTATTGATTATTTGTTTGTGGATATCCATCTATATATTTAAATATTTTACTTCCTTATTGTATTTCTCTATGCTATGAGATGTTGTTATGTTATGTTATGCTGACCTTGGGTTGCAAATAAAGAACTTTGACCTCTGCTCTGTTAACTTTGTTTTTCTGCTCCTGTGTTGCTGCAACGCACAGGGACGCACGAGTAGACCCATAACCAGGAGGCTGCAAGCAGGCTCCCAGGCTTGGGGGTCTCTCCAGGATGCCCTGCACAATCGCACAGGGCATCCTGGAACTTCCGGGGGCTACGCGGCCCCTGATCCCAGCAGCCATCGCCAGCTCCGTGGTGGAGCCAGCAGCCATGTGGGTGGCACGATCTGGCTGCCCAGCTATGAGCAGCTGTTAGTCTGTAGGGAGAGCGGGCTAAGCCCGTCAGGCGCTTTGCACGTGTCGTGTGAGGCGCCTCATAATGTTTTGCAATAGCTATTATAGCCCATTCCTGTAATTAGTCACTTGCTATGAGTTTCCTCAGACAATCTTTCATCTGTAGAAGGAAGTCATAGGGATGTTCTTCCATATGGAGCAACTGGCAGAGGGATACTCACACCAATCACACATAACCACACATCTAACAGAAGAGAAACTTGAATTTATATTAGAACAATGACAATCCAGGGCAACAAACTATCAGTCCTGGACCTCCTCAGTTCATGTTCAATTACTTTTGTCATCCATTTTACTTCAGTCTCCACCCTATCCTTCATCACCTCTATAACAGCCATCACACTTTTTTGGTCAGCTATATGGGGTAACAGAAGAAGTACTGAGCAATAATTAGAGTTTCAGCCTTGATTTGATTAATCAGTTGGAGCAATCAATTTATAAACCTTTTCATCTGACCAAAGGTCACCACCAACACATCTTTAGAAAAACTAATGAGACTGTGCACACGAGCAGCCAAATCTAGGCTTGGGAAACCCAGCCTGCTTTTTGCTGCCCGTGAATTCCATTGGGATTGAACCCAATCCCGGTACTGCCCTCACGGGTAGCCCAACATTTTATCCTGGCTTTTAGCCAGGGTTTAAGGGTGCAAGTGTGCCCTTAACCTTGGAGCTGGGGTAATGAGTATCACAGAGCACCTAGAGCACCCGACTCCTGTGGGAATCTCCCAATGCACCGTGCTCATCAAGCGGTACACTGTAGGATTCCTGGAGGCCAGGAAAATGAGTCCTAGCTTCCAGAGATCCATGCTGTATGAAGCAGTACGGATCGTATGGGCAAGAACCAGTGCACCAGAGAAGTGTTCGGGGATCACCTGGGGGGAAAGTAGGTTCAACCTTGCCTCCCCCCCCCAACTGTCTCATAGTTGTGTGCACAACCTCAATATTTATTAAAGTAAATATTTATAAATGCTGCAGATGGCAGGCTCCACTTTAGGAGAGGCATTTGCCTCTCTCACACACAAGGGGATGCCTCTTCTAATATAATGTCTACTGTTACATCCCCAAAATATACAAACAAAACATAATTTTTAAAAGTCTAGATCTGACAGTACTTTGTCTTTTCTTAGATAGTGAAAATGGGGAGTTTTTCATTTGGGGAGTGAATTTTCTTGAAGATTCAGGTGGCTTACTATTCACAGTGGAGGCAGCATGAGTGTTCCTCCTTTTACATTTGTTGTTAACATTATTATCCCTCATCCAGCTCATTACTGCCTGTTGGCAGGCATTTATGGAGATAATGCTGTTTCCTGGTAATGATTACATGGAATGGAATGGACTCTTTATTTCAGTCATTGACCAGACAAAAATACAACACAATAGATAAGTAGTAGCGTTGGTTTGGAGCGTGCGTATGGTGGTGGGCGTCTTGTCGGTCGTGAGTGTTTGGTAGATGGGAGGGGATAAGTTTTTCTGCTTTTTATTGGTGTGGTGGTTTTAGTTCTCCAGTGGGGAAGGTTTCATCTGAGTTTGCTCAACCTCTGTTTGAAGCAGCTTATGTTTTGACGGCGGCGAAGGAGAGTTGTCTGCTCATCGCTTGTGGTGATGGAAGAGGGGATGGAGACTGAGGGGGTGGGTTCAGGAAAGGAGAAGGGACGCCGTTTGGTTGGGGAAATGGAAGGTGATCTTCCTATTGAAGAAGCTCATGCCAAAAAGAAGCATAGTGGCTCTGTGGACTATCAGGCTGGGGTTTCGGGGAGGCGGGAAGGTAGTGAGCCATCTTTTTCAGCTGTGGTAAAAGCAATTAACAAGGATGTGAAAACTGGAGATACCAGCCCTATCAAATTAGCAGAGTGGTTACATAAGGCTTTGGGAGATATTTCCAGGGCTAAGCGCCTTCAGTCCGGTGACTTGTTGATGGAATGTGTTCATAAAGAACAATTAGACAAACTCCTCTGTTTAACGTTTCTAGGTAAGATTAAGATTTCTTCTCAGGTTCCCAGGTTTCAGGCTTTGAGGAAGGGTGTAATTTGAGGAAGGGTGTAGGAAGGGCCTAGGTTGCGGCCTTTAACAATTTTTAGTTGGATTGCTCATAGCCTTTACGCTCACGGCCAAGAATTAAAACATGTCTTGTCGAAAACTTTGGATCCCCCTTCGTTTGTTTGTATTCAGGAGACTTGGTTGGTCCCTTCGTTGGCCTTCCGACTGCCAGGATATGTTTTTTTACGTAAGGACCAGAAAGAGGGGAAGGGTGGTGGTGTAGCTTTTGGGATTTTAGAGGGTTTGAATTTTTTGGAAGTTGATCTCAGGATTGATGATCTTGAGGTTTTGGTTATTGAAATTCCATTGGAAGGTTCTTCAATACCGGTTCGGGTTGTTAATGTTTATAACCCATGCCGGCTTCTGTCTAGACTTGTTTTAGATGCTTTGGTTGATGGTGTTCGAGGTCCGGTAATTTTCTGTGGGGATTTTAACAGTCATAATCCCCTATGGGGCAGTTTAAAGTTTGATCCCAATGGGAAAAATTTGGAGGCTTTTTGTGCAGATAATGGTCTTGTGGTTCTTAATGATGATACACCAACTAGGTTTAATGCCAGTACTGGATTAATGTCTCCTTTGGATTTGGGGATAGTTTCTAGCTCTATTGTGGAGAAGTGTTCCTGGGAGGTTTTGGCTGAATTTCACAGGGGGAGCGATCATCTTCCTACTTCGTTGCATTTTGGGGAACAGGGACGTTTTGAGCAGGGTTCGTTGGGCACTCGATGGAACTACTCTAAAGCTGATTGGAGTTTGTTTCAGTCTTTGTGCAAGCAGGAATTAATGTTGGTTCCAGGATCGGTTTCGTTGAGGAGTTTTCCGATATTCTTTCCAGTGGGATTTGTAAAGCAGCATCTCTTGCTATCCCTAGGACTAGGGCCCAGGTTGGATCTTGTCGCTCAGTTCCTTGGTGGTCGGAGGAATGCAGATCAGCTGTGAAAGCTAGGAATCGTGCTTTTAGGCGGGCTCAGCGCTCTTTATCTGGGGCTGATTTGCTTTCCTATAAGCGTTTAAGGGCGAAAGTTAAGAAGGTCATCCGGTCGGCAAAGAGGAAGAGTTGGAGGTGTTATTGTGATAGGATATCGGCAGACGTTCTGGTTGGGAATGTTTTCAAGCAAATTAAGAGGATGAATGGGGTTCGTTTAAGATCTGTGGGTATCCCTGCTCTGGTGTCAGTTGTAGGTTCTGATTCTATTTCGAACATGGAGAAGGCTGAAACGCTTGTTACTGTGTTCCAACGGGTTGGTAGTTCGGACAACTGGCCAGATTCCTTTAAACGGCATCGGGTAGATTTTATGGATTGCCATAGGGCAGTTTTTTATACGTCAGCTCCCTATTTAGAGGGTGAGCTTGATGCTTTCTTCTCTCCTTGGGAGCTTCAGAGAGCTTTGAGTTCGGGGAAAAGGTCTGCTCCTGGGGTGGATGGGATTAGTTATGTTATTCTTCAACATTTGCCTGTGGAATCCTTGGTGCTTTTGCTTTGTTTTTATAATTTAATCTGGGAAATGGGTATTGTCCCTAACTCCTGGAAGGATGCTGTTGTAATTCCTGTGGGTAAGCTGGGTAAGAACTTTTCGGGTCCGACCTCTTACTGTCCCATTGCTTTGCTTTCTTGTTTATGCAAGCTCATGGAACGTATGTTAAATGACCGTTTAGTGGCTTATCTTGAGAAATACCATTTATTTACAGACTTTCAGAGTGCGTTTCGGAGAGGTCGTGGTACATTGGACCAAGTGGTCAGGTTGGAGACTGACATCTGGAAGACCTTCTGTTTAAACGGGTTCTTGATAGTGGTATTTTTGGATTTGGAAAAGGCTTATGATATGGTGTGGAGGGAGGGTTTGTTATATAAGTTATATTGCTGCGGTGTTCGGGGGAGACTTTTTCGATGGCTGATATCCTTTTTCGCGGGAAGGCGAATTAAGGTTCGGGTCCAGGACTCTGTTTCCGAGCCTCGAGATGTTCAAAATGGAATTCCTCAGGGCAGCGTTTTGAGTCCTACACTGTTTAACATAATGGTAAATGATCTGCCTTCAGTTTTGCCACAAGGCGTGGTTTGTAGCATGTATGCAGATGATTGTGCAATCTGGTGTAGGAGTAGGAATCTGGGTGGAGCTGTCGATAAGATGAACAAGGCCCTTCTTGCCTTGGAATCCTGGGGTAATGAGAGGGGCTTTAAATTTTCATCTTTAAAGTCGAAGGGAATGGTCTTTACGCAGTGGAAGGTTCCGGTGGCTCCTTGTTTGTTTCTGTATGGCTCCCAAATTGAGGTTGTTTCCGAATTTATGTTTTTGGGGGTTATTTTTGACCCTAAGTTGTCTTGGGTTCCTCACATTCGCTATCTTGAGGATCGGTGTAGACCGTGTCTTAATTTGTTGAGGAGTATCTCTGGTAACCATTGGGGTGCAGACCGAGGGTCTCTTTTATTGATTTATCATGCCATGGTTTGATCGGTTTTGGATTATGGTTGTCACGTTTTTTCTTCCGCTCCCAGGCCCGTTTTGCACAAGTTAGACGTGATCCAGTCTACAGCTCTTCGAACTATTTGTGGGGCTTTCATTACCACACCGTGTAGCGTGCTTCAGGGTGTAACTGGCGAAATGCCAGGGAGCTTGCATCGGAAATATTTAGATATCATGCTTTGGAATCGACTACGTGATTTGTCATTTGGGACTTGGGGTAATGTGTATGATCTAAGTTGGGAATTTAGTGACTCTGGGAAATTCTCAGGAGACCGCTATCCTCATGCAGTTAGACTTTCTTTATGGTCTGGATCCGAACTTTTTGAGGGTTTACAGCGGGTGAGAATTGTGCCTTTAATATATCCAATCTGGCTTTATTGTCCTCCTGAGGTTTTGCTTGATGGTTTAGAGGGTGGACCCTTTTAATAGGTCTAATGCTGAATTGAAGTCCCTGACTTTAGAAAGATTGTCTGTTGATTCAGACTTTTGTAGCATTTTTACGGATGGTTCTAAATCTGCTCAGGGTGATAGGGTATCTGCTGCTTTTGTTATACCCAGTCTGGGTATAGAAAAGGGTTATAGGTTGACCGGAGGCGTTAGCATTATGACCGCTAAATTAACTGCAGTGCTCCTGGACCTGGAATGGGTTCAGGACATGCACCCTGGGGGATTTGTGATCCTTTCGGACTCTTTGTCGGGTTTGCAAGCCATCCAAGGGGGTAGTTTTTTGAACAAGTCCCCTGTTGTTGCTGACATCTGGAATTTGAATAATATTCTTCATTCAAGGGGCTTTTGCGTTAGATTCCGCTGGGTTCGTTCTCATATGGGGATCTTTGGGAATGAGCTCGTGGATACAATTGCGAAACGATCTCTGGACCGTCTGGCTGGATTGTAAAATTCCCTTTAATGGTATGGAAGTTAGGTCTTGGGTTGGGTCGGAGATGAGGAAGATTTGGCAAAAGGCATGGGATGTCAATTCTCCGGGTTGGAGGGTTTATGCTTTTTGTCCAAATCTAAATGATTTTCGGCTGTTCAGTATTTCGGGTAGGACCCGACAAGTCTCTCTGTTCAGGACATTAATGGGCCGTTGTTCGACTAGAGACAAGTTGTTTCTTCTTGGAAAATCTGAGACTGATTTATGCTTGTTTTGCGGAGTGTCTGAGACCATAGATCACCTTTTGTGGGTCTGCATTCGGTTTTGTGATGAGCGTGAGCGTTTCCTCCTGTCTCTTCAATCTGCTAATCTTTGTGACAGGTCTCTTCAGGCGTTATTTTTGGACTGTCGAAAATGGAAGATTGCTACCTCTCTTTTGTGGAGATTCCTCAAGTCAACACATCTTTTTGAACTTTTATAAAACCGTCTCTTTTTCTGGACATTTATGCTCTTTCTTGAACTTCCAGTAGGTGGCATTAGTGGGACCTTATGGTCCTGGTACGCCATTACCTTCCAGAAGAAGAAGAAGAAGAAGAAGAAGAAGAAGATAATCATGTAATCATGATTCTGCCAGTACTTTCTTACAAACCACTACAATATAACAATATATAGTACAGTCGACATTCATTAGTTTACCAATTGTTTCCTTACACAGCTTGCAATGTGGCAAAATTTTGCCACCATGGTAGAAACATTAAGATCACTGTCAGACAAAAGGAGAGACACATAAAAGGTCAATGGCCTACTTGGGAATCTAGACAAAATAGGTGACAAAAGTGCTAGTCGAATATCTCTATAAAATAAACAGTGACGCAGCATATGATCAATTGTCTCAACCGCTCCTGACTGTCACGGGTATAATCTTTGAGCAAAAGGAACAAGATCATGTAAATATTTAGCTGGTCTATGAGGGTGAGTTGCATTACCTAAGAAAGGTAAGTGTCTGACTCAGGCCCTGTCTTCCTTAATCACTATGTCCCAAATCTTATCAATGAAGCTATGATCCTTGGTATACTATCTAACAGAGAAGCCTCTTTCCTAATTAATAAATATCCTCATATCCCTGTTATATATATTCTGCCCTAAAGTTCATAAAGGTCTCCCTCCTCTGGGTAGACCTATTATTAGTGGATCAGCCTCAGTTCTGGCCTGTTTGGCCATATTTGTAGATTATTATCTTAAACCATTTGTAGAAAAGACATCTACGTATATTAAGGATACAGGAGATTTTATTCAAAATGTGGAGGGTATTCATATTCCCCCTAATTCAATCTTGGTGACTTTGGACGTTAAATCCCTCTATACCTGTATCCCTCTTGATGAAGCAAGGGCTGTAATTGAGAACATATTGGAATCTCGCACTATGAAGCATCCTCCCACTCTTTTCCTCTTAGAATTGATTGACCTTATTTTTGAAAAGAATCTATATATATATTTCTCCTGGGTGTGCCCAGGAGAAATGCGTCCCGGCAGCCCAGCTGATTGGCTGGGCTGCGGGGGCGCCTGATTGGTCCTGGCGCACCCAGGAGAATGGCGGCGGCCATGGCCGGGGAGCCAGGCGGGCCCGGCCGCGGAGTCGAGGCGGCGGGCCTGGCAGGGCCCGGCCGCGGAGGCAAGGCGGCGGGCCTGGCCGGGCCCGGCCATGGCGGCACTCCTGGGCCCGGCGGCGGTGGCGGGCCCGGCGGCGGCAGCACTATCCGGCCCGGCGGCGTCGGGGGCACTCTCGGGCCCTGCCGCCACGGCGGCACTCTCGGGCCCGGCCGCGGCGGCGGCACTCGGGCCCGGAGGCGGCACTCTCAGGCCTGGCCGTGGAGGTAAGGCGGCGGGCCCGGCTGCAGCGCAGGCGGCGGTGGGCCCGGCCGCACTAGAGGCACAGATGCTCTGTGCCCGGGCCCACTAGTTATTTTAAATTTTGTCAGCAATTTTATTTACAGATCAAAGGGGTTGCCATGGGCTCTCCAGTAGCCCCAGACATCGCAATTTTGTTTATGAACTCATTGGAGGTGAAATATTATTTGAATCCCCAATTTAACCCTCCCCCCCACATGTTTTGGAGATTTATAGACAATATTTTCTTGATTTATACCTACCTAGGTAATATTCAGGAGTTCTTGCTATGGATGAACACAGTGCATCCCCCATATTCAATTTTCGGGCCAATGGCATCAAAATGAGATATCTTTCTTAGATACAAAGGTCTGAGTTAATTGTTCAGGAAATCTTTCTTTTGGTGTATATAAGAAACCAACTGATAGGGGGAGTTATCTTCATCATTCCTCCTGGCATCCCAGGCATATGAAGGATAGTATACCCTCTAGCCAGTTGCTTAGGATTAAGCGTATTGCAACAGATTCTATGGAGTTTGAAAAGTAAGCTAATATTATGCTGACCCAGTTCAAACATAGGGGGTATCCACAGAGAACACTATACAAAGCAATTAGGAAAGCTAGATCTATTGATAGGTCAGAATTGTTTATCCATTTTGAAAGATCTTCAATACGTCGCTTGCCTTGGTCCCTTGAGTTTTCCACTCTTGGGTACCAAGTCAAGAATATTATACGCCGCCATTGGCATTTAGTTAAAGACATCCCTGGTTGTGATATGCCACCTTGTATAGCTTTCCGCAATGCAAGGACTCTAAGTAACATTCTAATAAGAGCTGATCTAGATAGGGGATGAACCTTCTGGATCTTACCCTCGTGGTCATTGCAGGGTTTGTAATTTTGTAATCAATGACAAGCAGGTGTTTATTCCCACTGTTGATAGATCTATAACACTGGGATGCTTCGGCAATTGTAGCACCAGGAATATTGTTTATTTAATTTACTGTTTGTGTCTCGCAATTTATATTGGAATGAGCACTAGATCTCTGTTCACTAGAGTGCTGGAACATTTATCCAGATTGAAAAATCGTGTTCTGGAGGCCCCTATGATAGCCCATTTTGTAAATAAGGGACATTTCCCCGAATACTTTAAAGTCTGTATTTTATTTAAATACAAGCCAAGACCATTCAGGAGAGAGGATGTACGAAAAATTCTCTTGCAAAAAGAAGCAGATATATATTCAGATTTATGGAAAGTGGAGGTTTAAATACTCACCTGGACCTATCCTGTTTTTTGTAGGTTTCACGAACATATTTTGACAGTTAGCCCATATCTGCTATTATAGGGGTTGCTTCTGTTTTGGTAGTTTATTATTGTATTCAGAGATAGGCTTATTACTCTGGGAATGGATGATAAAAATGTGAAGTTTAACCTTCATCTAGACCATCTGGTTTTGCTTGTTTGTTTTATTACATAAATTGCAGTTTTGGGAGGAGAAATAGTCCTCCTTGTGAGTAAATGTACCTTTTAAGTGATGTCTGCTGTTACGTAGATGATTGGGAACTAGCTCTATTTGGTGTGAAGCAGCATTTGAACTTGGTATTGTACCTGGACGTTTAGTGTTTGTATGGACTCGGTTTTCTTTAATAAGTAATTTTTCTTGTGAGTAAATTTACTCTCTAACTAGCATCCATCTGGTATGCATTAGAGTCAGAATGACTAAGCATAATTAAATCTCCATCTGGTATACATCAGAGCCAGTATGATGATGCATTATCAAGCCTTAGGGGTAATTGTATAAGGTATATGTATGGAGTATATTAAGTAGGGATTCAACAGAGATAAAGTTCAAGTCTTTGAAGAAAGTTCTATATTTATCTATAGGTAAGATATATTTTCATGAAGCCTCAGCATGGTGTGTTTGTACGTATATTGTTAAATAGATATTATGTTGTTGTTTATATGTGTTTTATCTTTATAGTCCTTCATGATGAAGCCTCTTCTTGAATAGTCTGTAGCTCGGTCATGGATCTCTGGATGATTAACAACATTAGATCTGAAGTTTCAAGTCAGGTCCATCTTTATAGTCCTTCATGACGAAGCACATGCAAAAATAGCTGATATCTAGATTTCAAGGACTATTTTGATTACACCCTGGAATATTTGATTATGCCTATCTAAGTTTTACTTGTTATAAACTTGGAATAAGGAGTAAAGCTTATTATTTATCTATATATGGGAGACCCACGAAGATGTTTACAAGACTAATACTAGGGTTGGAGTGAATTACTGAAGGAATTTATTCCACTGCGTCCATGCAAAAAGTCCAGCTTCTCCTTTTACATCATTGCACCTCCAAGAGTTCATCTTCATCTATTCATGGCATATTTGTGATGGGCTTCACTGCTTTCAACTCTCCTCTAACAACGGATGGATTTTTCCACCTCATTATGGACTTCTATTCTTTGGATACTGGAATATTCATCAATGTTTATGTATAGCTTTAATATAGTTTTTGCATTATTATTGTTTATACTCTTATATATATTTTTGTTTAAAGTTATTTATCTTGTATTTATGTTTCTTATATTTATAGTAGTGTATTGATATTCTATATTATTCTTTGTGACTTAGAATCCATAAAATCCATTTTGAGCAAGTTTAATATGTTCTAATATGTTTTATTAGTTTTCCACTGTATTTTTCTCCTTTTCACATTTTTTTTTTCATTTGTGGTATCTTTGTAATTTGTAGCAGCCAGAATCCCTTCTGGTTAAATATAGGATCTTTGGTTTGCCATGGGAGTAAAAAAAACCCCTCCCCTCCACTCTCTTGGGGGGATAGCCTTGTAGTAAGAGTAAAGGGTCCTATCATCTGGGTCAATTCTCACATTAAAATCTCTTCCTAGTACTACACAAGCCTCAGGGTGCATTATTAAGGCATACATAATATATTTCTCCAATCAATCGCACTTAACCTTATTCATAGTTTGTGTTCCATTTGGTGGTAAATATACATTTACAATTAGCACATCAATCTTTCTGAACCTCACAAGACAAGCCAGGGCAAAATAGCCACAGGCCTGTAAGCAGGCATTTATGGAGATCATGCTATATCCTGATAATGACGACATAGATTTGGGTGTCATCAGAATATTGATAGCACCAAATCCCTTGATGACCTCACCCGATGTTTCATGTAGATGTTTAAAAGCAATGGTGACAGAATGGAGCCCTGGGGGACTCCATATAACAGCTCCCATATCAAAGAGCTACTGTCACCAAGTGCCACCATCTGAAATCTGCCCAAGAGACAGAAGTGGAACCACTGCAAAGCAGTGCTTCTTATTTCCCCAATCCCTCAGGCAATCCAGAACGATATCATTGTCGATGATATTGAAAGCCATGGAGAGATCCAAAAGAACCAACAGAGTCACACTCTCTTAGTTAATTCCCTGCCTGGCAAAGGTAATCTGTCAGATTGACCGAGGCTGTCTCAACCGCATAACCTGCCCTAAAGCCAGTTGGAAATGGTTCTAAATAATCAGTTTCCACTGCCTGAAGCTGGTTAGCCACCACCCATTCAATCACCTTACCCAGCCATGGGATAAGCCTAAAATTATCCATCACTAAGGGATCTAGAGCAGGATTCTTAAGATGAGATCAGCCGTGCTGGACATGGATCCAGAGAACAGGTAGTACGCTGTACCACACCAAGCAGTGTCCACATTCTCAGGAGTCTCAAACTGAAGCTAATTAGGGATGTCCATGAACAGCTTGTGAAGGTGTGGGCAGGGCAGGGAGTGGTTCCCTTAAGAAGCAGGTAAGCAGGTCCTTATCCACTCTGCTGCTGCCCCACCCTCAGCTGCACCTTTTTCGGGTGCAGCGCTTCCCTGCAGCCTGCACTCGTGACGTTGGTACGCATATAGCCTCTGTGGCCTTTGCTAGAGTGAGTGCTACACCCAGAAAAGTGGTGGTGGGGGGGCAGCAGAGCAGGTAAGGACCTGCTTCCCTGCTTCTTAAGGGAACTGCTCCTTGCCCCGCTGAACTAGTTCTTAAGGAAACTATTCACTGTCCCGCTGAACTGGTTTGGCTGCGGGCACCCGAGCTAGTTCAGAACTTCCCAAAGGAATGCAGAACCTTAAAGCTGATCCAATCTAATCCTACAAGAGGAATTGCTGGACTGAATTGCTGACCCTGCAAGAATACTGGAGTCCAGGTAGGCACGGATGAGAGATATGAATGCCTGGACGAACACAGATTTGGGGGGGGGCATCCCCCCCTCCTGATTTCCCCCGCTAAAGGACTGGTTTATTTTTTTCTGAAAAATTGGGGGCGGGGGATTTGATTTTTTTTTTTTTTTTGAATGCTGAATAAAATGTTTAAGAAAAGGTGTGCAGATATATTCATATTTTTAAAAGGCATTCTGGCCTTTACTTTCTTTTGCAGTATAATAACTGGAATTTTTTATTTCCATTGCATAGGAATCTTTGTATATGTGTGTAAGTGCCCATAGTGATGGGGGAAGCTTCTTACATGATTTATTAAAGATAATCAAGCACAAACTGGTTTAATAATATTTGGAATAGATGAAGAAAAATGAGAAGCACCAAATACAGTTGCAAATGAAGATACAAAAGTCCCACAATGCTGTGAACTTGTTTATTTGAGCCCAATGTGTATTGGCTGAAGCCTTCTTCAGGGGCAAAATATTATCCAATGTAATCCTGTTACAAAACCCCTTTTTCAAAAACAGGTAACAATATCTTGGATTAGCCAAAGTTGATGGAGCACATTTGCTGCTATCTTACTAATGTGGACAAATGTGCTCCATCAGCTTTGGCTAGTCTAAGGTATTGTTACCTGTGGGATTTCTGTCTCTTAACAATATTTGGAAAAACTAGAATTCCACTGTAGCCTTTGGGATTTTAGGGGAAAGTTGCAGCTATCTAAGTAGGCAAGAGGAAATTCCCTCAGAATTTCCCAGATGAGATCTGCATTGCAGATCTCCAGTTGCCTAATTGCTTCTGTGGCACCTGCTTTAAATGAAAAAATACTGTTGTGATGCTATTCTGCCCTGTTTTCTAAGCCTCAGCTTATTACAGTTGAG
Source organism: Hemicordylus capensis (assembly GCF_027244095.1). Taxonomy (NCBI): domain Eukaryota; kingdom Metazoa; phylum Chordata; class Lepidosauria; order Squamata; family Cordylidae; genus Hemicordylus; species Hemicordylus capensis. The sequence continues at coordinate 117,731,341 of NC_069661.1, forward strand.
TTGCCTTTTGTCCAAAGGAATGCAAGGCATACCCACCTGTGTCTGTGGGGGCTGTACACTAGTCTGGATTTTGGTGAGGTCAAGTAGATTAAAGTAAATTGCAAGGGCAGCGAAATAGCTGCCATTTAGGAGAGTTGCCAGTTTTTCTGGTGATGTGGTGCAGCATTGGCATAATTCATTGTTACTGAGATATAATTGTGTTGGTAGGGTTGTTCTTAAATCTTGAAGAAAAACATTTTAAAAACCCATACATAATCTGGTAAGAATGTCTGATAGGGAATCTCCATTCAGAGAAGTGGGAGCTGTGTACCTATTCACTGTGAATCATCTGGCTGAAGATTCTGGTGAATGAGTGTTTACAGCAGAAGATTTCTATTCCCCAACCCACATTACAGATTTTATATCTATCGTTTGCATCCGAATGTTCACTTCCTCTGGTTGCAACCTTTTTTTGCTTCTGCTAGTGTGTGTGTGGTGGAGGAGCCTACACAGCTGTTTTTACTCCACTTGAACCAATTGCCTAGGGACAACATTGGTACAGAAAGAAGTGATGCAAATTATTCCAATTAGTATAACCTCCCCTTACCATCCTTTGAAACAAGTGTTGCTTGCTTGCATTGTTTTGCTTAGAGCCATCTCTATGGATTATATCCCCATGCTGGATCACTTTAGTGTTGTTGTTTCAGTGTCTCTTCCCTACCTCTTTTTTTGCTGACCAGTTGACCTGATTAGATGCTATTAGGGCTATTTAGTAAGCCTCCAGGTAGGCTTTGCTTCAAATGTTCCAGGCCTTCAGAGAGTGGAGCTGCTGGTTTGAGATTTCTAGACCAGCCTGGTTTCTTTGGCTCTTCACTGTTTCCTTTCCTATCTGGTTAGTTTTTAGAGAGCTATTATTAGCGCTGTGAGATTGCTGTTTGGAGTTCGTCTCCTGGCTGATGTGGTTCCTGGGATTGTATCTTCAATAAGCTTGTAATTGCTTGGAGACTCCAGAAGACAGGTACTGGCTTTGAGCCACATTGCTTGTCCCAGCTCCAACCTGTAGCTCTAGGGTTGAGTCTCCTCACCATGGCACTGTCAATACGTTGGTTGATTGGCTGGCTGCCTTTTAACAGAGTACTTGATTAAATTTAAATGTATCACTAACACGGCCAGCTCAAGGATTTCTGGTGCCTCGGGAGAAGCCTGGCTCTGGCGCCCCTGCCCCCTTCACCCATGCAGGTGCATGCCACCCCTTTTGCCTGTGTGGGTGGACACCTCCCATCATCAGGCAATCCCTGTCACTTGGCCAACCACCCGCTTGCTCTCCTTGCCACTCTGCCTCCACCCACTGCTCCTGCCACTGCTAGGGCAGCTGGCCTGCCACAGCACATTATAATGATGTAGCTGCACAGAGGCAGGCCAGCTACCCATTATAATGCACCACAGCAGGCCAGCTCTGTGGCAGGAGTAGAGGAGGCAGCCAGCAAGGAGAGCACATGGATGGGGAGCACCTTCTCACTGACTCACTCCTCCTCCTCTTACCCATTTGCTTGGATGATGGGAGGCACCTGCTTGGGGTGAGAGCACCCATGCAGGTAATGGGGGGTGGGGGTGGCACCCTTTAACCCTGCTGAATGATCTCCTCATCTTCCATGTTGCTGCAGTCATCAGTGGAGGGCCATCAGACAAGTGCCCACACACTAATGGATTATACTTTCAGCTTATGGGGTAGCATGTGACCCAGGCCATCGGCGCCCCTCTCTGATTGGCACCATAGGTGACTGCCTAGTTCGCTTGGTGGACAGGCCAGCCCTGATTACTAACACTCCAATTTAGGCATCTTCTTAAGATATTGACATATGTGAAGACTTAGCAGTTTAACAAACAAGAGTTACTACTCAATAAAAGGAATAGCCATATCCAGTGTTTTCTTTTCCATTCTTTGCGAAAGTAATACACTAGGATCAGAATAGCTGAGTGTGCCCTTAATTTGAAGTCCTGCTGATTAAAATTAGCCTCACCTATTAAAATTGGTTCCTCCTGATTAATCAGCTGAAAAGTTAGAGGATTAATTTACCTTTTAAACAATCAAAGCTTGCAATTGTACATGTGCTAGAAATGATATGCTTGGAAACAATTTTTAAAGTGACATAAGCAAGATCAGATGAGCCCCTCCCCCTTCCCCTGTAACTTGCTTCTTTTCATGGTGTTTGTATCAAAAATAGGTAAGTGTGCTAAATAGAAGTTTCACTTTTATTGCACAAAAGGCTCCAGTCTCCCTTCTCTCTCCCTCCTTTCTGGAATTTTAAGTTGAAGTCTCAGCTCTGGAATCAATAGTTCAATTAGATTATATGGTGAGTCCTCCGATGATTGTTACAGAGCTAGGAGATTGCTCTTCTTAGCAGAGGAATGAGGGGAAGCAGAACGCCACTGCATTGGGAAAGAAACTCATTATTGCACTTCAGACTATTCTGCATTGTTAATAATATAGATGTGTGTTGCATTTTGAACTTGTTGTCGAGGATTTAGAGTAAGGATAAAGATAAGGCATGCTTTTGATTTAGCATTATTGAAAAAGGGAATCCTGGGAGTCGAGCAGGATTCCGTGATACTTCTTGTACCACAGTGGCGGTTACCCTAGGAGAGAGAGGCTGGCTTGGCTTCTTACAAGAGGAGTACATTGCTGCTAACAACTCTACAGGGATCAAATGATGCAACAGGTCAGTAGGGTTCTAGCTGGCTATATAGAACTGCTGACTGTGGCTTGGCTGAGTTACCAGCTGAGCTTATTCTGCCCGCTCCCAGAAGCCTCCCTGGTTGCAACTGCATCTTCAGGCTTAGAGATTGCACTTTTGCTATGCTCAGGAGCTGCACCGCAAAGTGAGCTCCCAGTCTATGTTATACATAGGGACAAGTCGCTTAGTTGGCAGTGGACTGGTCGCCTCCACATTTGGCTACAAGTACCACAAATTGGAAAGGGGATTAGATACACACACACTCTTCTTATGAGGGTGGCCCAGCTAAGCAGAATCCAGAACTAGCTACTGCGAGTGTCTGGCATTCGAGGTCATTTTGGCCTTGGAATGAAATCTAAACTCCCCTCTTCCTCTTGCAAGAGAGATAACACCTGATGCTAATGAAGCAATTAGGCTAGCAAGGGAAGGCAGATAAGACAAGTGCAACAGCAGACTCCATTACAATAGGGATGAGTTAGTGACATAACTTTGAAAAGGTGCCCATCAAAATTTCTGATAGAACTATTGAGAAGCCCTTCCCAGAACAAGTTGCGCTTGGATGCACCTGCACACTCCAATTGTCCTCACAATCAGCCTTGAATACAATTCACATACCTTCCCACCCAGGAAGGACGATCAGGCACAATGCATTCCAAGAAGCCTCTACAGGCTATCCTATTCAGCAAAGTATAACAAAAGAAAAGTGCCCTCAAGACATGTTTTGGGATATGAGTATCCCTAACTCCATGACCTAGTGTGCTCCCTTGTGGCTTTGCACTTTGTACTATCATTTTTAGCCATTAAATTGCTGTTGACTATCACAGGGCCTTTTCTGTTGTTGCCCCTTCAAATAAGGAATTCCTTCTCCTGTCTTGTGAGTTCAGAATGGCCATTTCTTTTGCCTCTTTTTGAAGACAGGAGAAAACCTGGCTATACCACTGAGCTTTGTGAAGCTGAGGCTTTGGCTTCTGGTCTGACTGCTGCTGTTTAGTTGTCAGTTTTGAGTTTTAGCTCTGATTTTTAAAAATATTACATTTTACTGTGCTTAACTTTTTAATGTGAACTTCTAAAAGAGGTTATATAAATATGGTAAATATACAGAAAAGCATCAATTGCCAATTATGATGGCTGGGATTAACTTGACATGGGATAGGGAGGCTCACTTTGGGATAATCCTTTGGGAGTTGAGGGGGTAATTCCTGTGTTGTATTTGTGATTTGAACATTATGATTTTATGTGTGGTTTTAAATCTGTTGTGACCCTTGGGGTAGGGGATTTTTAAAAATCTGAATATATAAATATAGAGAATTACTGCTGCCTGTTCATATGCATGAAGTTCCACTAGATTACTGTTATTCCCTTCTGCCCTTTAAAATGCATGAATGCTATCGTGTACACTAAAAGCTCACAGACTTTAATGTGCTTAGCTATGACATGGAGCCAAAATATTGTTATGGGAATGTTGTCATGTTATGCCAAGTGAGAATATGATCATCTCCCTAGGCTTTTGTATAGCTTCTAGGTGCACAGTTAATGGGCCCCAATGGTCTGTTGATGTTTCATAGCTAGGGATGCACATCACACCTACTGGCAAAGTGGAGGCTGGAATAAATAGTTTTACAGCTTGGGATGTAGCCAGCAAACACGAAACGAGTTGTGAGCTGTTAACTAGTAAGCAGCAGCCTTGAGGGGTTGCATACTGTTGCTTTTGGGGAACTGATGCACTTTTAAACGCTGTCCATCTGAGTGCCTCCTTGCTTTCCCTTACTCAGCTTGCATATGTGCAAACCAACAGATATGGCAAAAACACCATAATAAGCCTTCAGGTTTTTTTGTCTACTCACAAGGAACTTGACCTCCCAAAATGGCTGCCTTGGAACTTCTTACTGCTTGTGGAAGTGTGGCCCAGGAAACCTGATTATGGATTGCAGGACTGTGTCCATTAGTTTTGCTTCTGCATCCAACTTGTATTGAGACTCCGGCCTGCAACCTTGGAGAAGCTGCTGCCAGTCTGTGTAGACAATACTGAGCTAGATGGACCCATGGTCTGATTTGGTATAAGGCAGCTTTCTATGTTCCTATCATAATTTCTGAAAAAAGCTTATAAGTGTACAAACTGTATGTGTCTATATTCTGTATATGCAATTGTGTGTGCAGAACCCAGTTGTTTTTAGAGCTTTCTGTATAAGCAGATCCTACATAGGTACAATTGGGGTGTGTGTGTGTGTGTGTGTGTAGGTTGTTCAGAAGTTACACAGAATATGTGTAGGAGGTAAGAACAAGAAGTGCTACTATATTCACGTGCTTTATTTTAAGAAATTTATATCTTGCCTTACCCACTAAGTATCAAGTTGGCTTAATTTTGCCACTATGCATGCTCATCATAATTTGTGAAAAGGACTATAGTGTGAAGTGGGTTATCAACCATGGAAAATAGTCCTATTGAAATTAATGGGACTTAAGTTAGTCATGACTAACTTGTCTCACTCATTTCAGTAGTGCTTAGTCATGATTAAAAAGACTGGAAATTACTCAGTGAAATTATTGCCTACCTGCCAGCAAAGTATATTCCTTACTTTAAACATGCAAGTTCTCTTATAGAAACTGGAAAAACTAGCTACATGCTTTTGGACAAATTGACACTGCCAGCTTATTCGCCCAGGGTCATGATCATCCCCTCTCCTCAAGGAACTCCGGGGGCTTTTCCAGATGACAGTAAAATGTACTCTGAAAAGAGCTTACAAACAAGCATAAATCAAGAGATTACAGAGCATCCTGATATTCCTACAGATTCTTGTTTTTTCTTCCAAAATCTCACTGGGAGGTTACATGGAAAGCAGGCTCCTGGTGCAGTTTCCACTTCATCACCTGCAGACCAGTTCTTGGTTTCCATAATTACCTCAAATTTATCAGAAAAGTAGTTTGAGATGTAGTGGCTTCCTGCATGACCTCCCAATCAGATCCCGGAAGAAAAGACAATGAGAATCGACAGGAGTGTCTCATGATAAGATCAGTTTACTTCATATACAGTTTCAGTTAAACCTGTCTTGCATAAGACATAGGTCAAGTGGCTTTGGACTGAAGTATGAAAAATAGTTTTAATCTAAAAAACAATCAAATAGTCTGGATACTCCGTTAGCTCTCATGTTGTACTTATTCACAAGCTCTTTTCAAAGCATATTTTATTGCCATTGGGAAAGGTCATGAGAACTGTAGTTCTGTGAAGGGAGCTAAAAGTTCTTAACAGGGAATTCTCAGCACCCTCATTAAACTGCAGTTCCCAGGGCTCTTTAGAAGAAGCCATGACAGTTCAGTGGGTACAAACCAATTAAGTCTATAGTGCCTAAAGTGAACTTGTAGTACATGTGTGTATTGCTGATGCTTCCATGGCCCTTTTCACACAATCCACAGTGAACGAATGTTCAGAGGTGTGAGGTGTTGGGGTTGTTGCACTGGCCCTGCCCAGGCCTCTGTGCATCACTTGTGTTGTGAAGAAATTACTTATCCTTTATAAATACTTGAACAGGAAGCCAACCTTAACTGAGAAACAAGAGTTTGTTATTTATTACTTACTAAACATCGGTTAATAGCAATAGCAATAGCACTTACATATATATACCGCTTTATAGCCGGAGCTCTCTAAGCGGTTTACAATGATTTAGCATATTGCCCCAACATTCTGGGTACTCATTCTGGGTACTGTTAAGAAAACAACAAACAGACTAACAGGCTCTTATGCCAAGAGAGGGAGAACCTCTCAGTTTGAATTCAAGGCAGCAAGTAAGGAGCAGACAAACAAACCGTGACTTCACCCACAAGCCAGTACAAAGAGGCATTCACACAGAGAAGCATGCCCCATACAAATTATTAGTGTTTTAGACTTAATAGTTCAATTACTTGTATGTGTTGTCTTATTTGTATTTTGATATGGTCTTTTGGACTAATCAATAAACTTATGCATACAAAGAACTGGAACAATGAGGACATGCACATTACCTTGCTGGGGAGGGCTGTTTGGCTGGCTGCAGGGAAGTCAGAAACTCACCTGCCTTCTCCAACTGACGAGCAGCCATCCTTCCCTCTGACATACCACATGCCCACACGAGTGGTGGTGCTGCAGAGGGAGAAGCTGGGAGTAGGAGGGTGCCCCAGGGCATGAACATGGCAGCTGCTCTCCTTAGAGCTGCTCTCCTTAGAGCAGGCACTGCATTCGACATGGTTAGTCCTTCCTCATGGCTCATTGCCGAAAATTGATGGCAGGCTGGGGGAAGGTCATTAAACCTGGTGGTGATTGCCCAGATGATCTCTGGCTGAGGTTACATGAACCACAGGTTTGCTCAACTTCAGCTATATGCAAGTGGGGGTTGGTGTGGATGCAGCACTGAGAGTGACCTTGCTCCCAGAGCTTCACACGTGCAGCCTAATCCAGGCTGACCTGCACTAGCCTGGATTAGACTGAGAATGTGAATACCCTTAATGTCTATGGCAAAATCCCAACAACTTGAACCTTTGTACAGAACCTGCACAGACTGTATGCCTGTAGGTTCTGTCTGCAGATTCTGGTTCCCTGAAAAATCCAGGGTCTAGACAGAACATTCACTCACATAATAAAGAATTTTGATTTGTATTAGTGCAATGTAAGGGTGTGCATTTCAAAAGTTAGGTTTCTCTAGCTCGGTATAAAAACGTAGCGCATACTAAACTTACTAAATGTTTAGCCAAAGGAGACAGAGCACTTTTGACCTTGTAAAATAAATGTTTGTAAATTCCTTTTTCCTAAAAAAAATATTAAGCAGAAAGTCGATTGGTCTTTAATATCAACAATTCTTTGCATTATGCTCCCACTCTCTGCAGAGTCTGAACTTATTTCTTGAGTAGCCCTGAAATCGTTCACATAAATAATGCCAGATTAAATGGGATTTTCTCTGCAACCTTTTCCTCCTGTGCTTGTTCTTCAGTATTTTAATAGAAATTAGGCTTTTCTTACAGAGGGAAAAGTCTTTGCTTTTTGTTGTTGTTGGGGAGGGGGGAATCTGTTAACAATATCACATTATTTTGACAGCTAATGTGCATCTATGTTTGGACACGAAAATATGAGCTTTGCATAAGATGTTGACTATAAACCAAATATTACTTAGGTGGTCTTTGAGGAAGTTCATAACAAACTTTAATTTAAGGGAAACGAAACATTTCCATAAAAAGACATTGTTTCTGAAAATCTTTCTTCAATCTATTTGCACAAAAGGATTAATATTGCCTTTTTTCTCCTCTTGCCATTTTCATGACCTTTCTTGCTAAGAAGTTTGAAAATTTTATGGCATGATTCGAACAGTTAAGCACTTTCAAGTCTTACAATTTCAAAGGGAACAATTTAAATATATTTTTAGGGCTCCAGTCCTCTGCCTGTTCTGCTCCTTGGTATTCCTTGGAGCTTAGGGTGATGAAACAACTTGGGCGACAGCTGGAATGAGGCTGGAGGAAGAGTTGTGACAAATCCAATCGAACAGAGGCTAGAGCCCATTTTAGGGACTACTCCGTGGCGGTGGGGGCGGCAAAGAAATGCTTTTTCTCCACCTCCATTGCATCTGCTCAGTGCAGAACAGAGGAGCTGTTTTATGTAGCAAAGACATTGCTCCACACATCCCCCCCCAGGTAATGGAGGGGGGGATCATCTGCAGTCCATTGTGATCAGTTTGCATGTCACTTTGCAGATAAAGTCACTCACATCCATGCTGACTTAGGCTCCAGAGTTTGGGCAGTTCCATCAGATGTGCCTTAGGTACCATCTGGTCCTATTGTGTTGGATTCTTTTCAGTTAGTACAGCCAGAAAATATGGACAAAATATGGGTGCGCTTGCCCTTCATGGCTAATAAAAGCTGCCAAGAGGGTACAGGCAGCTGGTTGGAGGTGATCATTAATACTTCATTAAGGGAGGGCAGGATGCCATCATGCCTCAAGGAGGTGATGGTAAGCCCATTATTAAAAAAGCGCTCCCTTGATCCCTCCAACCTGGATAACTATAGACCTGTTTCTGACCGTCCCTTTTGGGGCAAGGTGACAGAGTGTGTGGTGGCATCCCGGCTGCAGAGAGTCTTGGATGATGCAAATTATTATCTAGACCCTTTTCAATCTGGCTTCCACCCTGGATATATGACAGAACGGGCAAATTCGGGCCTTGGTTGCACTAATGGGTGACCAACAGGGATGCATGTTTGTCCATCTATCTCTGGAGTAGAACTCTGGAGATAGATGGGGGAATGCATCCCTGTTGGTTCTGCTGGACCTCTCAGCGGCATTTGATACCATCAGCCATGGTATCCTTCTGGACTGCCTCTCAAGTATGGGAATTGGAGGTACTGCTTTGGAGTAGCTTCATTCCTTTCTTGGAGGGGAGGGTCCAGAAGGTGAAGCTGGAGGACTGCTGCTCCATGGTCATTAGCCTGTGAGGTCCCACAGGGTTTGATTTTGTCCCCCATGCTGTTCAACATCTATATGAAACTGCTGGGAGAGGTCATCCGGGGACTTGGACTGAGTTGTTAGCAATATGCAGATGACACTCCACTCTCTCTCCTTGTCACCTGATCCTAGGAGGCAGTGGATGTCCTGAATCGGGGGTTGGAGGCCATGATGGGTTGGATGTGGGCTAATAAACTGAGGTTGAATCTGGACAAGATGATAATGATGATGATGAGTTTACATTTATAAACTGCCCCATCCAGTGGCTCTGGGCGGATGGAGGTAATGTTGGTCAGCGGAGCCAATTGAGTTGAGCAGATTCTACCAGTTCTGGATAGGGTTGCACTCCCCTTGTAAGAGCAAGTATGCAGCTTGGGGGTACTGCTGGACCCGGCTCTACTTTGGGAAGCTCATGTGGAGGGGGTGGCCAGGGCTGCCATTGCACGACTTTGGCTAGTGCGCTAGCTGAGTCTTTTTCTCAAGAAGGCAGATCTGGCCGGAGTTACCCACGCCTTAGTCACGTCACGGCTGGATTACTGTAATGTGCTCTACATGGGGCTGCCCTTGAAGAATATTTGGAAACTGCAGCTAGTGTGAAATGCAACAGGTCAGATTTTATCTGGAGCTGCCAGCTGGGATCATATCACACCAATTTTGAAAGAGCTGCACTGGCTGCCAGTTTCTTTCCATGTCCAATTCAAGGTGCTGGTTTTGACCTTTACAGCCCTTAACAGTTTGGGCCCTGGATACCTGAGGGACCGCCTGCTCCCAAAGGTGGCTGCCTGCTTGACAAGGTCGGAGGGGGGGGGGGTTCTGCTCTGGATGCTGACAATGAGGGAGGCCTGGCTGTCGTGCATGCAGGGCAGAGCCTTCTCAGTTGTTGCCCCCAGACTCTGGAATGCTCTCCTGGTAGCCATCCACTCTTCAGTCTCCATTACAATTTTAAGAAAGCATGTGAAATATTGGCTTTTTACTCAGGCTTTTATATGATTGTTCCTATTGCTGCTGCTTTGTGTTTTCATTGTGCTTGTTTTTTAATCTTTTAATCAGATCTGTATTTTTAAATTCTAGCTGATATTTGTGTAATTTTTGTAGTCTTGTTTTAACTTTTGTGTGAACCGCCTTGAGACTGCTTTAATGAAAGGCGGTATAGAAACTTAACAATAAATAAATAAAATGTACACCTACCTGGATTAAGCATCATTTAACTTAATGGGATTTGCTTCTGAGTAGATATGAACAGGCTTGTGCTGTATCTCTTCCATTTAAATCACTGCAACCTTCACAAAGCAATTCTGTGCTTTCCTGCACATAATTAATTCCCGCTGAGATCAATGAGACTCGCTCCCAAGTAAGTGTGCATAGTATTACAGCCTAAAAGTGCTGAATGTTACCTGGATTGTGCCCTTAGGTTGGGCAGAATTCCAGCTCTCCTCTGGGCTGACCCTGAGTTGCAGGATCTCCAGGGAAAGGAGCAAAATCTCAGAATGGGAAGTGTGTGATTGTGTCAGGGCCAGATCTAGGTTATGGGGAAGCTCTGGTAAACCATCCTCCATGAGGCCCCTTTTTGGTGGACCTTGAGAGAACTGCTCTGCCACTACTCTGAGCTTGGTCATAAAGATGGTCTCAGGCACCAGCAGTGGGCCCTTCTGAGGGCTCTAGCCCATCAGCAGGTGCTCAATGATTCTGACGCCTGATGGCGTGTGTGTGTCCTCAAACATTTTTCTCCTGTTTTCCAGTATATTCTTCCAACAGTTATGGCAGAAAGAAAGGGGGGGGGCACCAAAGGGGCAAAGTGCATTTATGGGTAGATGAGCTGTGTCCCGATATTTGATTTCTGAAACAGAATTGAGGGGAGGGCAGGTCGGGGGGGATTATTTTTCTGGGGACATTTGCTCTCCTTCCACCCCCGCCACCTTTATCTTCCAGCCTCTATATATCTCCTTTTACCAAGGACAGAGTGGCCAAGAAGTAGATATCCATGCATGCTGTGATCCTCATAGGGGTGGAGAGTAGTTTGACATCAGAGGTATCCATGGATTCTCCCCTGCCTCCCCGGCAAAAAAAGAGTCTGTTTCCAAAGTAGTTAGGCATGTGCTAGGGGAGTCTGCTTTTGGGGGGGGGGGACCCACTACAAAACCAGAGACCTCTTTGGTGTGTGGAAATACTTATGTGATTCTTTCTGACTTTCATTTTTATTCCTATACCTATTATTTGTATTGATTAAGCTGATTTTTAAAAAGATAATAATTAAAAGACTTAAATGTGGAGGCTAGGAGGAATGGAGAAGGTTTAAGATCCACACTTAGTACAAAGAGACACACTTTTGTAATATCATTTTTATGTAAGTGAATTACTAATGTGGGAGGATCCTTATCAGTTTATTTTTAATCGCAGTGCAAAAAACCCAAAACACACTGGAGTAGTCATCCATATATTATAAAATACATTCATCCTCCTATGCGGGTCTGCGTGGATGAAAGGTTCACGCAGGGATCAGACAGAACTGAGATCCCTGGATTGCTAAAGTCCCATAAAGAGCGGTCTTATTTCTAGACCTAGAAAGACTCTGCCATCCTCTGATCCAGATAATACATGTTGGACAGAGTCCATGGTCTAGAATCAATTATTTCAAAGATTCAGTTTTGCATACACATATGATTCTGATTTGTATGTACTGATCCAGAATGTTTTGAAAAGACAGAAATCAGGATAGAAGAAAAGAGAGGAAAATGTAGCCAATCTCTATGTACTTGGTGCAAAACAACAAACACAAATCTCTGAAGTGTGTGTGTGTGAGAGAGAGAGAGAGAGTGAGTGTTTGTGTGTGTGGTGTAAATCATGCAAATCGGAGAAAAATAATGTGGCTGCTATTTCTCCAGGAAGGGTGCTCCCAAGGGCAGCAATGGGAGTCTCCCTCCTGGGACAAATAGCAGACACAGAGGATGGAACTGTTGTGAGAGCAAAGCATTAAAGACCCCTTCCTTCTGCCAAACCAAACCATTGATCTTGATTGGGGTCATCACGACTGCTGTCTACCCAAAACAAAACAAAAACACCCAAAGTTTTTATAATGAGCAGTTTGGGCCTTGTTCTGGTTTTGTTAGTCCGAGTGAACAAGGATCTATCTATCACAATTCCCTACCACTTGACATCTGCATCCCTAGGCAGTACAGAGAAGCTAAAATACAAAAAAATAAAAATAAAACCAGGATAAAATAATTAAAACAATTATGATATAAAACCAATTAAAATTGATTAAAAGCCAGAGAAAACAGGTGCATCTTAAGGGTCTTTTAAAAAACAGCAGAGGTAGAGAAACTGATTCTAACAGGGAGTGCATTCCAGAGGTCTGGGGCAGCCACAGAGAAGGCCTGGATACCAAATGAGCTGGTGGTAGCAGTAAACAGACCTCTCCAGATGATCTTAATAGGTGGGGTGGTTTATGACAAAGGAAGCACTCTCGTAAATACCTTGGACCAAAGCCATTGAGGGCTTTATAACTAATAACCAGTACTTTGAATTTTACTCAAAAACATATGGGCAGCCAGTGCAATTATTTTAAAGTCGGTGTTATATGGTATCTTGGGATTATCCCGGAGACCAGTCTGGCTGCCACATTCTGCACCAACTGCAGTTTCTGGACGACGTACATATAGAGTGCATTACAGAGTCCCATGTAGAGTGCATTACAATAGTCAAACCTGGAGGTTACTAGCATACATACCACAGTTTTAAAATCATTTCCCTCCAAAAATGGGTGTAGATGACATATCAGCTGAAACTAACAAAAAGTGCCCCTAGCCGTTGCCTCAACCTGAGAGACCAGAGAGAGTTTCGGATCCAGGAGCCTCCAAAGCTACGTATGTGTTCTTTCTGGGGGAGTGTAACTCCATCCAGAACAGGTGAACCTAAACCATCTCTCTAGTTCTGATCCCCCACAGTCAATACCTCCATCTTATTCGGATTCAATTTCAGTTTGTTATCCTTCATTCAGACCATTACTGCCTCCAGGCAGGCATTTAGGGAAGTTATTCCATTACTTGATGAAGTTGATATGGAGAAATAAATTTGGGTGTCATTAGCATATTGATAACATCTTGCACCAAGTCTCCTTATGATCTCTTCCAGTGGTTTCATGTAGATGCTAAAAAGCATTGGAGATAGTATGGAGCCTTGTGGAACTCCATATATTAACTCCTGCTTTGAAGAGCAACAGTCAAGGTGACACCATCTGGAATCTGCCAGAGAGGTAGGAATGGGACCACTGTAAAACAGTGCCACCCAATCTGAACTGCTTCAGGCAACCCAGAAGGATACCATGGTTGGTGGTATTGAAAGCTGCTGAAAGATCCAAAAGGATCAGCAGAGTCATGCTCCCTCTGTTGATAGCCAATTGAAGATCATTTATCAGGCCAAACAAGGCAGTCTCAATCCCATAGCCCACCTGAAACCCAGTTTGAAGATCTAGATAATCTGTATCATCCAAAACTGCCCGGAGCTGAGAGAACCCTTGGTAGGATGTACAGCTTAAAGCAGCTTCTCCAGGCTTTAGCCTAAGGAGTCACAAATGGAAATCTGACCACATAAAAGGAGTTGCTGGACACCTCCCCCTTAGACTCTGCAATAAATGTGGGATCCTGTTCAGCCTGAATACAACAACAACAACTATTTATATACTGCTTTTCAACAAAAGTTTCCAAGATGGATCCCTGTCCCCAAAGGGCTCACAATCTAAAAGAAACATAGGATAGACACCAGCAACAGTCACTGGAGCTACTGTGCTGGGGGTGGATAGGGCCACTTACTCTCCCCCTACTAAATAAAGAGAATTACCATGTTAAAAAGGTGCCTCTAAAATAAAATAAAATATGAGGTATTTTATCCACATAAAATCATTACGAACATCACAGCCGGTGATGGAAGGTTCCAAATTCATGTTCAAGGGGGAATGGCATGTACTAGCCCTCTCACAATCCTAGACAACTCCACTGTATGTGAACTTGTAAAAGCAATGCAGATGGGAAAGAACCACTTTGCCACTCATATTGCAAGAGCATAGAACTTCAAATGCGATCTGTGTTGTAATCTATCGGATTCGCGTTGAGTCTTTCTGCACTTATGCTCTAGTCTATCTTGTTGCTTCAGCTCCCATAATTCTTCCATATACCATGGTGCTAATTTTGAAGCAGATCAGAGAGGACACTTAGGAGTTATTCTGTCAACTACTCTAGTGAGTTTATTATTCCATATTTGCACCAGAGAATCAACTCTAGTGAGTTTATTATTCCATATTTGCACCAGAGAATCAACAGAATCATTGGCAGAGCCAACTAAAAACCCTTCCAAAGCTTCTTGGAATCCTATTGGATCCAATAACCTTCTCGAACAGACCAACCTAATAGGTCCTTCACCCCTTAGAGGTGAGTTGTGACTCCAAATCCCAACCTTAACCATATGGTGGTCCATCCATGACAATGGGGAAATAACAGGAGTTCCCACTCATGAAACACCACTCTGATCAGAGCAAAACAATAATATTCTGTAAAATTGTTTTGCTCTGTGAATTTTTTTTAAATCTGTGAAACTGTTTTTATTTTATCTTGTAATTTGGATTGTGTACACCGTCTAGATATGTATATATCAGGCGGTATATTAATATGATAAATAAAGACCAAATAAAGCATGTAACCAGCACCATACATCGATAGGGTTATGTCATGGCCGCTATTAACTCCTGAGCCGTTTCAGACAATCCAATCCCAATGTGAACATTGAAGCCTCCCTCTACTAACAGCCCGGGTGAATCCAGTGCCAATTCTTCAATTATGTCTGTCAGCTCAGTTGGGTACTCTGTTGGCAAGTGGGGTGATTGGTACACCAACAGAATTCCCAATCTATCCTTGGTCCGTAGGCTTGGGTACACACATTCAATACATGCCAATTCCTTGACAGGTATCCTGGTAAGTGAGGTGCTATTCTTGTAGACCAGAGCCATAGCACCTCTCCACCTACATCATCTAACCTCCTCCACCACAGAATATCACACCGGGAAAAGCTGGGACCAGATGGGATCACTAGGCTCTCCCAACCAGGTTGCCATAGTACATACCAGGTTGGCTCCTTCATCCACATCAAGTCATGAATGATATCAGACTTATTTTGGACCAACTTGATTTATTCATGGCACTGAAGCCCCACCCCAAACTACTGGACAACTATTTCAGCCAGCTCTCTGGCTTCTGAGATTATCTCAGGCATAGCCGACATATCATAAGGGCTAAAAAGAAATGTGAAAGCTATGGATCTCTGAACACTGGATTCTGTACCCTTTGCCACAGTCATGCCCACAACCTCGAGCACTGGCAGACATCTCATGGCACTGGTCTTTGTGAGCCACCCCAAGCAGCATCGCACTGGAGGGGTGGGATAAACATACTTTAAATAAATAAACTTGAGACCTCCTTGGTGTGACCATTGCAAGGAGCACAGCAAAACCAACATGAAACAGAAAGCAACTGGGGAGTATCGTTGTTTTCCTTCTCTTCATTAGCAATGAATTTTCTGCCTAAACAGAGCAAAATCTACTAGGATAAATGGTTTGCATGTGGCCTAAATTACACATGATACCGGGAGATTAATCTCCAGATGTCTTTTTTTTAGGCAAATGCAGGCTTGGGGTGGAGGCTGTGAATTTGATTTCAGCAGCAGCACTGGGGGAGAAGGTGCTTAACATTTCTCTGTGGACCACTTTTGCAAGTCAGATTGTGCCCCAAATAGCTTTCCCAACCATAGGAGGAAACATCTAGGTAGCTGTGTACCCCATTTTCTCAACAGTTAATTTATCATATTCAATAAAGTGTAAAAAAAAAAATGTGCTGAGTGCTTGTCAGTCATCTGAACACTATGCACTCATTGGCCAGAACATTAGATGGGAGCAGATTTACTTCTTCCAAAGGAACTACATAGAACCCTGCACAGAACATTATTATTTAAGCCGTATGGCTTAGTTGCATAGAACCCTGCATAGAACATTATTTTATATTTAGATGATCTGCTCAAGAGCTTCGTTCTGCTAGTGAGGCCCTTCTCCATGATTCCCACCATCACAATTAAAGTGGGTATTATACACAAGAGATGGGACCTTTTCTGTTGTGGCACCCAAGTTCTGGAAAGACCTCCCTAAAGAGGTCATTGGTTACATCACTTGGCTACATCATTGCTTGCTTTTAGAGAGCCAGTCACTACTTCTTGACTCTATAATGCACGTATTAACTGACTGTCATCATTAGTGAGGCTGGTGCTGTTTTTTTTTTTTTTTTAAACTAGGCTTGATTTTATGCTGCTGTTTGAAATCTCTTTTGGAAGCCATTTTGATTGTATTATTGTACAGAACGATTTAAAATTGTAGAAGTAAATAAAGCCAAAAGGCAAGAGACTTACCTCCCCCCCCCGCCCCCCAAAAAAGAAAAAAGAAGAAAAGAAAGAAAGCTGCAAATTCTGGGGATTAGCCTGGGAACTTCCCTGCAGAGCTCAGAGGCTTGGACTTTTTCAAGACTTTGGTTCTCAGCTTGACATTTTGATATCTCAAAGACCAAGTGCTGGAGTAGGAATTCACTGCTTTTTCACATTTCTTATTTTCTTTAGCAAATTACCATATGTCAAAACCACGCCTTGAGAGCTTTTTATCAGCCCCTCATGAATGAAACCCACTCTGCCAGTGCATAAACCAAGAGGGTTATTGGGAAAGGATTTCTGTTGCACTTCTCTGCAAGCACTCATGAGAAAGCTGCACTTTAGAAAGCATGCTGTACAATATCTGTAAATCTTCTGCAAGTAATTTTTAATACAAGTATATTAGCGGTTGATTTTTACAGTGATATATGAGTGCGGGACTAGCAATGCTATATTGTCCCCAGACATATGATTTCCCTGTTTGCATCTTTTATAAGTCAGTCTGTGATTATTTTTTACCCTCAGCTCAGGTTAAATCTATTGACTCAAGTCATGCACAGTTAGTTGCATGCAAATAAAATAATCCTGGGCAAGTCTGGACTTGGCTTCATGGGAACCACTCTAATGGACATTATATTGATGGGGGTATTCCCTGGAAGTCCTCTGCTAGGAGAATATGTAAGCAGATATGAAACTCCTTTACACAAGGTCAGATCATTGGTTCCTCTAACCCGTATTATCTATCCTGATTGACAGCAGCTCTCCAAGGTCTCAGGCATTCTTAGCCCACCTGAGATCTTAACTGCAATGGCTAGAATTCAACCGCTAGTGACCTCTGAGGGGAATATGAATCCTCATCCACATCAACAATGCAGCAGTTTCAGCAAGGCCTGGATAAGCATCTAGATGTGTGCCTGTATCTGTATTGGTGGTGGACACAGAAGTGTACTTCCACATGTGGCTTTGCCTTGCTGGATCAGAATGACTGTTGATTATTTTCAATGAAAAGATACAAAGATTGTTGAAAAGATGTCAACATGTAGATATGGAAGGAATTAACAAAGGTATCAGCTCTACACTCTTGTACACAAGCATCCATCCCGAGTACCACAATTAAGGCATGTTTCTTAATAGATAGAGGGGCTATCCACACAACTGGGCATGCGGTGGGTGGTGGGGAAGGCAGGGTTCAACCTACTACCCCCAGACAACTGCTCTTAGCCCTGCTGCACACAAGCTGCCTGCCTGAATGACCTGCGCTGCTCCTGGCAGTGTGGAGCAACAGAGGCCAGAACTCGTTATCCCCGCCTTCGAGGATCACACAGTGCACTGCATGCTGAGTGCAGTGCACTGGGAGATTCCCCCAGGAAACAGGCATCCTAGGTGCCTGTCTTCACGTCAACATGAGTTCAAGGAACGATTCCGCCAGCTGGTTGAACCCTTAACCTCGGATAAGAGCCGGACTTCGGAGCTGGGTTTGGTGCCGCGGGGCTGCGGGGATGTGTGCGGATCCCGGCAGTTCTCACCAGCAGCCAAGCCCAGGTCTCACTGTTTGTTTGTTTTCATAGATTTCCTCCTGTTGTTCTCTGTCATGGACACCCAATGGATTAAAAGTAGGGAATGATCCAGTTAAATGACATCCTGTTCACTTTGATGGAAGAGTTAAGTACATGCTAAAACTTTTTCCACTGAAATCTAAATGCATCACATTGATTGGATGGTACCTTTAGTGATTCTTGAACACAAAATACACAAGCACGCATATCATAGGACCATAGGAAGCTGCCTTATAGCAAGTCAGACCATTGGTTCATCTAGCTCAGTGTTGTCTACACTGACTGGCAATGAATCTCCAAGGTTCCAGGCACGAGGTACCAGGAAATGTCAGGGATTGAACCTGGGACCTTCTGCATGCAAATCAGATTCCCGACCACTGAACTGTGGTTTATCTCCAAATATCACCTGATTTCTCAACACTTGTTGACTGGCAGCTGAATCTATGGACTAAATCCATGCAGGATCATGTTTGAGATGGTGAGAGGGATATGAAAGTTCAGTCTTTAGTGTGTGATCTGTGATAGCTCACTCGCACATACAAGCCAAGCCATCACATAATGCCTGAAGACATCAAGTGAGGAACATACATCACGTGTGAACCGGCCTGAAGGCATTGCATGCCATCCAGTTTGTACAGTTCAGTGATAGAATACATGCTGCATTGGAAATAGAAGGTCTGTACAATCAGCCCTCATGCTCAGCTGAAATGATCTCATATGGAAGGACTAGGAAAGACCTGAGACCTCACCATTGCCAGACACAATGCTAGGCTAGAAGGAACAATTCAGTAAAGGGCAGCTTTATACTGTATGTGCCTTCCTAGCTTGGGATCTTCAGGAAGATAGGACCTCCTTGGGATAATTCAGCCTGTATATAGCTGAGATCACTCTCGCCCACCAAATGATATATGGTTGTCCCACAGTGATGTTCAGAGCATCTGTGCTCTGTATATGGGCTATTGGCTAAAAAACATAAAGCATTATGTTTCTGAAAGGTTTTAGGACTAATAATTAATACCCCTATTAACATAATAATAATACAGTCGAGCTTTGAGGAAATGGCTTCCCCACTTTAATGCATTTTTATCCCACGGGTTCCTCTTAAAGGGCTATCTTCCAAGAGAATATGTGTTCAGTGCCTTTCTGACCATTACTATCAGTCCAGTGGATCGAGTTGCAGTTTAATTGTTTGTCTGATACTTTCTTTCTTCTTCCAGAATTGTGAAAGGGTGTAGTAAATGTTCTGGGGGGCGGCCGGGAGAGAGAGACCTCATTGGCCTGTTGACAGACTCATTTTGTTTTCCTTTTTAAATACTTATATTTCTTTTAATATGTATAGAAAATGGCGGGGGGGGAGAGAACATTTTAAAAACATATAAATAGGACAATTTTATCTGTTGCATGATGGAAAAACTATTGTATTGGTTTATATTCATATTGCACTTTACAAGCATTGAATAAAAACAGACCACAATTGTTACAATAATGGGTGTGATTTCTGTGTGCTCTTATTTGTACATATGTTCGACATGTTCCAGCATAAGATTCTTTGATACTAAGAGTTACGGTATTTGGAGCACAATTTGGAGACTATTAGTATTTTTGCTGTTAAAGTTTGTCTGTCAGATTATAATCTCCAATTTTATAAGCACTATAAACCCACACTAATCATTGTCTTGTTTCAGTTTTCAGGTCAATAGCAGCTTTGATTGTAATATGCACTTTTCAGTTATGTTCAGTGCCATTGCTTCCCTTAGCTGCTGCTTTGGTAAACTATCTCCCCTCCCTCCTGGTTATTCCTTCTTTCTCCTTCTTGGCTTATGAGTCATATGGCTCACCCCAACCAGTCTGATCTCATAAAATGTGGAAGTGCGCAGAAGGTAGATTAGGCTCTCCTGGTTGATCTCTGGGTGATTTGCAGTAAATCAGCAAGCGTGTATGGCCTCCAATATTTAACAATAGAAAGTCAAACTTCAAGTAAGGTAAAGGTAAAGTGTGCCGTCGAGTTGATGTTGACTCCTGCCGACCACAGAGCCCTGTCTTTGGTAGACTACAGGAGGGGTTTACCATTGCTATCTCCCACGCATTCTGAGATGATACTTTTCAGCATCTTCCTATATCGCTGCTGCCCAATATAGGTGTTTCCTATAGTCTGGGAAACATACCAGCAGTGATTTGAACCGGCAACCGCTGGCTTGCTAATCAAGTCATTTCCCCACTGCGCCAGAACAAGAAAATATGCTATGGCTGGTGATGTGCTGATTGCTTCTTAAGCTCTGTTCATCACCTATGAAAATAACTATTTTCTTTTGACAAGGTCTTTGTGGAGCTCTGCTGGTCAGTGTTAGACCTTTGTTTTGAAATGTCTGATGTATAAATATTCAGGTGTAGATTTGTACTTGCATATGACTCATGGGGCGGGGGGTGCAGCAGTATTTTCGGCTCTACTCCTGCCACTATTTTGCACATGGCTCTGGTTGGTGGCTCTCAGGATTCTAATTTTAAAAATAAGTAGATTCCACAAGCCTGTGTCCCTCCTGATATAGTGAAGTGGGTGATGTCATGAAATTTTGTAGTAAATTGGATTTGGGTATGTGATGACTTTGGCGGTATCAAATTAAGTCAACTGAGAATGAGGGCAATGTTTCCTGGATTAGCCTTGTAGGTGATTCCAGTGAATCAAGGATCATATG
Organism: Hemicordylus capensis; assembly: GCF_027244095.1. Lineage (NCBI taxonomy): Eukaryota > Metazoa > Chordata > Lepidosauria > Squamata > Cordylidae > Hemicordylus > Hemicordylus capensis. Next base: position 117,752,216 of record NC_069661.1, read on the forward strand.
TGCAATTGGGATGACACCACTATACTATGTAATCAAGCACAGTGATATTATTACATACCATATCCATGTGATGATGTTATTGGGGGAAAGGCACTGATGTGAGAAAAACAGTGTAAATGAGCAGGGGGGCATTTTTGCAGGCATTGCTGAAAAATTACTGAAGGAAGGTGGTATTTTTCATCACTTTTAGTGTTCCCATAATCAAATACTTTCAGGTTAACCTATTTGTTTACTACTTCACCCAAAAGGAACATGGACAGGGTTAGCGTCATAATTCATGATCAAGATAATAGCATACTTTTTTACTTTCCAAAATATCACAATTGTGTGGCATTTCCACTCAAAGTGTAGAAAGACATTCAAACTTCCTGCACTGATCCTGCCACAGTCTCTCCTGGATTTGTGGCAATTATATTAAATACTTCTGGCTATCATTTTGCTATGCAATTGCAACGTTACGCGCCATCAATATTTAAAATGTAAATAAAATACTCCTCTAAAGCTGAAGATCACTTAAAACATAGTGCTGTTTGAATTTCAAGGAGCCATTATGTTTAATAGCATTTTTTAAAAACTATTAAAGTTGAGTGGTTACTTTTTATTTTTGCATTTAGTCACACTTGGGAGTCATTTGTTTTGTTTCATGCTCTAACAAACAGGGAAGCTGTTAGGGAAGAAGGTTCTCATTTTGAAAAAACGGACTCATTTATATAATATCTTCCAGTACCGTACAGAGAGATGAACATTTTGCAAACTGTTAAAGGGATTGCAGGGGTGGGGCCGGGTGGGGTGGAGAGAAGGGAGCAAGTTGCTCTTGGTTATTAATAATAATAACAATAACAACAAGCTAAGTAATAATCTATATAGCTTACAGCTAATAATCAGACAAATCATTCTGTTCCATGAACAGATTTGCCTGTAGTTAACAGCTTTATAGTGATGATGACTTGGGCTGGAAATAACAAAAGCAATTTGTAGTGACTGAGTATGGCTCTCCAACATTCTTGGATAATGAACTCCACAACCACCCAGAATGGCTGACTGCATGGAAAGGAGGGAGACAGATTCAGCAGCTTTTATATTCTTATGCTCAAACATCCAAAAATTCACTTGCCAGCAGCCCTCTGGTGAGCAGGACACAATTTCTTTGAAAATGTGTGTATGTGTATGAATAAAAATAATGCAAACAACAAACATACAAAATAACCTAATACCAAGCAACTTTTGAATACAGTACTTAATAAAACGTTCTTCACTAACTGGGTGTTAACAGTCTGTGGCTGACATACTGACTAAAGATTATCCGACTCTAATAAGATACGTCCTCCTTACTGTTTAATCCTATTAAAATCCTTTTTATCTAAAAAGTAAATCTATGGGTATTACTTATATTATCAGTGCTATTTTTACCTTTGAAAGCAACAAGTATGACTCGATCTGCAATATAAATGAGCTATTTATGAGTAAAATGGTGCATGGAATAGCTAGAAGAAAAGCGTTTTCTTTCTGATTTTTGTCACTTTTAAAGATTGTTTGAATTGCTTAGAGAAGTCTGCTAAAAAAAACCAAAAAACCTCCAAATGGCTGACATGGTTATGTGCTTTTAAACTGAGAGAATCCACAATTATTCTTTCCCAGTATACACCTGCTCTTAAATACTACTTGCTCTTAAAATGTCTTACCCTAAGTTCTTTTTCTTTAATATAAATGTTACTAACTACTTATTCCTCTTCCCTGTTTGGTTAAACTACATTTCTGCCACCTTTACACCTGTAGAAGTTAATCTGTTTGGGTGAGGACACTTTCCAGATGGTATGTTAAAATTTCTTCACAGTGAATAGGCTAAGAGTGCTTCCATATGAACTGGAACAGATACCACCGTGTGTGCAGTGACAGCAAGGTGCCGTTTGCACACCTGCAGCATGCTTCTGGGTTTTATCTTTACATTTCGGTGTTACAACATGTTATGTGCATTGGGGGAAAATAGTTGTATTTCCCCTTTTTAGGAGAACTGTCCCTCTGCTTCCATGGTGGAAGGTTCATTCAGCAATTTGACATTTCAATATCTTAATCTCCTCTCAGCTTTTTAAATGATCCTTTAAAAAAAAATGCCTTCCGGTTCTTGTGCAATGGTTCTTCGGTGAAATTTCCTTTTTAGTTCCTTCTCTCTCTCCCCTGTTTATGTTAAGCCCATTGTGGTTATAGTTCTTTTTAAATTTATGTGGTTATGTTTCTTTCTGTTGAGCTGTGTTCTTCCTTTCTTCTTTCAGGCTCCACCAGTGAGTTTTTAAATTAGTTTAAAAACCTAATTGTCAGTCATGGCAAGGAATAGTTAAGTCTGCACAAGCTAGAAAAGATGGTGCTGCTCCCCTTGCAGCTAGCTTTGTGCAAAGCCACCAAATATATATATATTTTTAAAAGCCTCATCATGTCCCCCCTGCCTCCTCTGTGACCTTTTTGGCCCAAAATGGGGCAGTAGGAGGGCACAGAGAGCACGTCTTACAAACAATATGAACAATCCCTGCTGGGAAAACACATCATTATGGATGGCAATACGAACGGTCACAGCTTTACCATGAACTATGCAACAAACACCTTCTACCCTTTGTTTAGGTTTTGAATGCAATCTGGCCAAGCCAAAGCATCTTACAGTCTGGAAACCACCCAGATAATAAGTTGTCCCTTATGTGCTGTGGGGAGCAATAGTGTGCTCTACCTCTCTGCTGCCCAGCATGCCTGCTTCACTTCTGACATCACCACCATTAGTAGTTTCTCTTGCATTTATTTTGAGTTAGATCTCATAAGAACCCTGCCTTTCAGCTTATTACCCCTATGTACAAAACCACAGTCCTTTATCAATCATTGCAATTGGGTTATCCACTCATCAGTTGTTTCAACAGGATCTCAGTTGCTTTCATAGACAATTCCCCTCCCCCTGTGTGGAGGCATTTCTCATAGGAGTGCAATAAGCCTTAATTAATGCAATCTATCTGCTTCTGCAATCTCTCCTATGCAGACGTAGATTACTTCCAGACAATGATACATTCCACTTACTTTCCATTTTTGTATTTGGGATCCTGCACTTCCAGATGATGCACAGTCCCTTGTAGTTTTATCTACTATGATTGCTCCCCAAATTGTGGATAGTCAGTATGTTTTGAACTCCACTTTCCTGCTCTTTTCTCCACTTTTCCAAAAAATATGGAGGCAAAGGTTGGATTTCAACTGTGTTAGCTTCTGCACCTGGTGCTCCTGGAACATTTCATTTCTAGTATGCTCCAGGGTGTTTTTCACTCAGCAAGCTTTACCGCGGGTTTATTGCGGGGCTTTGCTGTGAGTTAATAGCTGCCCCCCGCCCAATGACACAAAAAGTGGATTTTTTTTTTAACCTGGATATAAATTAGGCTGCACTCTAACATGGAATGAAAAACTTGGATTGTGTGTGAAGTGCTCCCGAATAGCTTGCAGGGATTCGGGCTAAATCTGGCCAATATGTGAATGTATATTCTCCATTCCGGAGGAGATGTGAGCTAAAAGCCCTGTGTGTAAAACACCCAGGCACAGTAGTTTTATTCTGCAGTAGCTGCCTGCAGTAGCTCCCACGCAGCCTGCTTAATTTTTTTTTTTTAAGTAATAAGACTGCTGCGGTAAACTATGTCTCCAGTTACAATAAATTCCTGCCACAGCTGCTCCTGCAAATTTGCAAAGCACGGCTGTTTCTTCTCCTGCCCGTGGTCATGGTTTGTTCAGCTCCCCTCCCCTTTTAAAATTGTGGCGGGGGGCGGGGGAGAGACACTGCATTCACTGTGGGGGAGGAATCTGCAAGAAGACAGTAAACAAATACAAATTGGGAGTGGGGAGGCACTTGTGCAGTGACAGGGGGACTTTTTCAAACACTTTGTGTCACTGTGCAGATAGAGAAGTGGAGAAGTGCAACAGTAACTCAGCAGGAACATAGGAAGCTGCCTAATACTGAGTCAGACCATTGGTCCATTTGGTCCATACTGGCAGCAGCTTCTCCAAGGTTGCAGGCAGGAGAATTTCTCAGCCCTATCTTGAAGATGCCAGGTGGAACCTTCTGCACGCAAGCATGCAGATGCTCTTCCCAGAGCGGGCCCATCCCATAAAGGGAGTATCTTACAGTGCTCCCATATAGTCTCCCATTCAAATGACAACAGGGTGGACCCTACTTAGCAAAGGGGGCAATCCATGCTTGCTGCCACAAGAAGAGCAGTGTGTGGATCACCCACAATTGCTTCCTGCGGCAGCTTCTTGTGTGATCCTCTTTTGAAGAAGCCTCCAACTGGAAATACCCTTATGCTCTACAGGTATTCCTGTGATTTGGACCAATTAATATTAGCACATGAACAGACCATTTAGCTGACTCTAGCCCTATAAACATCAGCTCCTTCCATCTAGTGCAGTTCTCTGCACCATTCCAAGTTTTGAAATCCACAAGAGGCACATTTTTGCACTGATCTGCGTGGAGGCCATCCCACTCTGATGCTGGGGGTGGCATCCAGACCTTGTGCATGGCAATGAGTCATTGGCAGAAGCAGCTGCATTCATGCAAATAGGCTGGGTGACCTAAACTCTGCTTCCGTCCACAAAAGGAACTTCTGATGATGGGGTGCCTCTGTGCTTAAGCTGATGGGATGCTGCTGTGCATGTGTTGTCTGTGGAGCTCTTGTTGACTGAATCTGCACAGGTGCTGGTAACATCATCCAGCAGGGTTATATAGAGTTTCCTGGCAAGACTCTAAAACACAGGCCTGCAGCAGAATTTCTCCTAGTGCAAAAAAACAAACCAACAAAACAGAACAAAACCCATGAATGGAGAAGTCTGGAGGGTGGCTTGTACACAGTGCACTGTTAATTCAGTTTGCCTGAATAAATACAACACACTTGGGTGCCTGGACATTCTGTTGTTCAACTCCCTGAAGTGGAAGCTTTAGACCAGGAATCATAGGAGCATAGGAACATAGGCAGCTGCAGTGGCGTAACTAGGGAAAACGGTGCCCAGGGCAAGCACTGAAATTGTGCCCCCCCCCCCGCCGCACCCCCCCCAACATACATCTGACTGACACACATGTTTCAGAAAACTTTTATTTTAAAATTTTTAAAAAATACAAAAATTACCAATATCATACATGTGGTCAAGCTCCTATCTAACACTTCAGATTTATTTTTTAAAACTATCCAAATTGTAGGGCTATCATTAATTTGTTTGGATAGCTCAGGTTAAAATGCTGGAAAATGACAAATTTCAGTATGCTGGGGCTCATGAAATACCCAAATATTATGCGGAGTTGTACTTGGAAAAACTTAAAGAAGTGCCTGTCTAATTCTCTGCTATGCATTGTAGCATCACGATTACATAAGTTTTAAAAATAAATGGAGAATTTGACTTTTCCCAGATACTCTGAAAATAATTAAATGATATGCAGAGTAAACTGTGTCACTGCTTGGAATATATTCTAGTATTTCAGAAAGACAGTAAAAATGAGAGAAAGAGCAAGAAACTCCCAGTGGGTCTTAATACTAAGGATTTCACATTGATTCAAAGACAACTGACCATTAATAGCCATATTATTAAGACATCACATTTAACTCACTTATCACAAGAAGCAAAGTAAGAGCAAATGGATACAATCTTAGCTCATAAACTTCAGCTCAGTATTCACAAGCCCTTATTCTCTGTACATAGTGCCAATCTGAATATGTGTACAGTGACATATTATATTAATTTTTTTTAAAAAAAAATTACCTGTAGCCCCTTTGGGGGACATCTTAAAGGCTGTGGGGGGTCTGCAAAGTTTCCCTCTCCTCCCACTGGCCTCTAGGGCCTCACAGGCACCATTTGAGAATGTGTGGTGGTCATTTTTTAGAATATATATATTTTAAAAATGGCCACCAAAAAAAAATGGCCAAATGGCCTCAGTGAGGCGTGGCATGCCCTAGGGCCTCACAGAGGCCATTTGAGCATGCCCAGTGGCCATTTTGTTTTTGGTGGCCATTTTTAAAATTATTTAATTTTAAGAAATTGTGCCCCCCCCTTCAAGTGGCGCCCGGGGCACGTGCCCCCCTGCCACCCTATAGATACGCCCCTGGGCAGCTGCCATATACTGAGTCAGACCTTTGGTCAATTTAGTTCAGTATTGTCTACACAGACTGGCAGTGGCTTCTCCAAGGTTGCAGGCAGGAGTCTCTCTCAGTCCTGTCTTGGAGATGCCAGGAAGGGAACTTAGAACCTCAGATGCTCTTCCCAGTGTGGCCCCACCCCCTAAGGGGAATATCTTACAGTGCTGCTCTCATGTAGTCTTCCATTCAAATGCAACCAGGATGGACCCTGCTTAGCAAAAGGGACAATTCATACTTGCTACCACAAGACCAGATCTCTTCCTCCTCCTACACTCTTGCTGGGTCTTCCTGAGATCCTATCCTGCTAGACTGGTATTTCAAAACTAAAACGTTTCTATATGTGAACAGAGATATTTAGCATTTCTAAAAATGAATTATAGTTTCTAATTGTAGAAACCATGCAAAATAATTGTTCCTTCAATCAGAGTCTACAACATTGGATAGAGCAGAGTAAAGTTATTGTGATTAGTTCACCAAAACGGAAGCATAACCCCTTTTTAAATATCAGAAAACATTATTTCACAGTATGTAGCAGGGGGAAATAATGGGTCTCTCTTCAGTTTTTTATTCTCATATCAGATCAAATATATTTTTGTCTGGCATATCCAAATATAATAAGCTTTCTACATTAGCCATGGGGCTCTCTCCCTCCTCCCCTGATAAACTTTAGAAAAAATAATAATAGAGGAAATCAAGACATGTCTGTAAGTATTCTGATCAGGTTTTCTCCGGAGTCTTGCTGCTAGCAGAATGTCTTGGGTAGATTTCAACTCAGCGGGGCTGTGTTTTGCATGAACTCACTCCCAGGCAAAACACTATGTTCTTATTCCCTTCAACAACACTTAAATAGCATCTTTGTACATAAAGGTGTCCAGAAGATCAGTTTATTTGGAGAAAAATATTGAGGCACTGGGTGGACATCGCTATCTGCTCCCAAGCAGATCTTTAAAATGTCCATATAGATTCCGAGTAATGTTTTAAATATTTAAAGCCTTTAAAAATACTATCTTACTGTAGACATGCTTGTTTTCTTCTCAAGCAAATACTCTTCTTGAGAAATCATTTTGCAGCAAATAATTTCCTGGAATTTTTGTCTATGACGTTATAGACAATACAGTATTATACTCCTGGAATATTTGTCTATAAAGTTATATAAAGAAACAGTCTAATTGCTTTGGGGGCTCTGTCAACATCAAAAAGTGAAATTTAAAATATTTTTTTAATGAACTGGTATAAATCAGGCATAGCTTCTTTTGGTTTGAACTTGCATTGGTCGTGAATTTATTTCGGCAAGCTTCATTTTCTAAGAAAATGTCAAATGATAATTTGCCACAAAATATAGTTGATTACTTCGCTTCCCAGGGAAACCATTGAACCTTAGGACTAATATGGCTCTCCCCCCACCCCTAAAAGTGATTGAAAATTAGCTTATTTCTTATTGCTTTTCAAATTGGTGATATAGCTAGTCATACTAAGAGAGCCCATGGTTAGAAAGCTTTCTTGATACAGCTCTGTGAAGCAATACTTTCTAATTACCTTTTTATTACAATATATACCAGCTCCTAACATACAGTGGATTTTTGCCGATAAGGCCGTATACCACTTGTAGTGCCTCCTTTTATAGTCATTTTTATAATGGTATCTAACTCATAAAGTGTTATCTTATCCATTCACTTTGTGCGTAATAAATCAACATTCTGCTCTTTCTTCCCGTGCAGATATGGGTTATAAGTATGTGCGACTGCTTGCATATGCTAAACCAGAAGCTGTTGCTTGCATACAAATGGAAATTAGCTTTTCAGAGCTTTTCATTAATGACACTATAGGAGGTTTGCTTGCAACCCAAGTAAAATTAATATTCTGGATAAAAATTACAGGGGCATTCTTGTACCTCCTGCAAATATTCCTGGATGTTTTGCAAAGATAATAACAGAGCCTTGTTTGCCCCACCCCATCAGCAACTTATTTGAAAGATTAAGGACATAAATGCCAATAGTATCTGGAGTTTGATTTCTAATTGTTTTGCTTGCCACATTATGCTTCATGCAATGGTAGATTGCACGCGACTGGTGTGCCAATTCAAAATAAGTCTTTGTCATGTAGTAAGGGTCTCCTAATTTTCTAATTGCCAAAAGCTGGGAGAAGTTGTCAGGGGGATAAATAGCCCTAATAAACTGGGAGTAAATCTATTCCTATGTGTGCATTTATTTATGTGCCCACTAGTAAACCCTGCCCCTTTTGGTTCAGAACAGTGCTGGCTTTTCACTCTGTCTTTGATCCTCACAACAGCCCAGTGAAGTAGGTCACACACGACAAATGGGAGATGACTTGTTTTGTTTAATAATTGTTTCAGCTGTAATCCAGTCCTAGACTGCCTAAATCCAACTTACTTCAGTGGCATTAAAGCAGTCTGCATCTATGGCCTGTTGTTGCTCATATTTGTATCTTGTCCTTCCTGTGCAGTGGGGAAGTAACTTGCCCAGGGAGCAAGAGGTTGCTGGTTCGAACAACTTTACCTTACTTCCACAGAGTGGTGTACATGGATGTGAGTTACCTCATTCTTTCCTCACAACAACCCTGTGAGGTAGGTTAGACTAAGAGAGAGTGATTGGTCCAAAATTACCCCAGGAGCCTCATGACCAAATTAAGATTTAAATTTTGATCTCCCTAGTCAGACACCAACGCTCTCACCACTATATCACACTGGCCTAGTTATCATTTGGATGGTAAGCCTCTGGGTGTTATCACATCACACTTTGCCCCACTCTTTACAGAGCGCTTTATAGTCTAAAGCTACCCTGTTTCCCCGAAAGTAAGACCTACCCCGAAAGTAAGACCTAGCAGTAATTTCTGATGTACCGCTAATTGCCCTAGTGCATTTTTTTGGGGGGAAATTAATATAAGACACTGTCTTATTTTCGGGGAAACACGGTATGTGAAAAGGATGATCTGGCAACTGAATGATGTCAAATACACAGTGTTATGTACTGTGATATAACATGGTTATTAATACAGATAGTCATACAACATGTTTAATACAGATATAGAACATCTACAGTATATATACAATTATCTTAGACGTATCCGTCACTAATCCCATGTGTGGCAGCTCTCGCAAGAGTTCACGAGCAAGAGGAGGGGGAGAGGAAAGTGATTGCGTCAGGAAACAGAAGGCCAATGGACAGGCCAGCAAATTAGCAGGCAGGCAGGTAGGCGGGGAGAGAAAGTGGTGGCAACAGGGGGGGAAAGAGAAAGCAAGCAGTGGGGGGAAGAGAAAGTAACAGCTTTGGGCAAGAGAAAGCAGCGGCAGCAGCAAGGGGCGGGGGGCAGCAGCTGGCTGGAAAAAGTGTCTGGCCAGGCAGCTGGCCAGAGAGACAAAACATTGGAGTGGGGAAGAGGGAAGAGGAGGGAGGGAGGCTGAGAATGAGGGGCCTAGAATGAGAGAGGAGGACTGAGAACAAGGGAGAACTAGAGGCGCAGATGCTCCACACCCAGGCCAGCTAGTTGTTATTAATACAGATAGTCTAACGTTCAAGGCTTTTGCTTTTCACTAAAATCTTTTGTTGTTAATATCACATGAGTCGGATTAAGAGCAATCTGTAATCTTTGGAACAATAATATCAGCTTTACATAAATTAATCTAGGATCTGTGAAAACAAGTTTAAGCAGGGAGGGAGGAGTGGTTTTAAATAAATAAAGCAAATGTATTTTAATAAATTTCCTTCAGATGTGGCACTTCTCTCTCTTTTGCTGGGAACTGAGTTGTTTTTCAGCTTCCAGTTAGAAATATGTCTTTTAATCTGATTGAGGGTTTTTTTTGTTGATTTTAGCTGTAATTGAACTGAGTTCAAATCCCCATTCAGCAATAAGGCTCACTGGGTGACCCTGGGCCAGTCTCTCTCTCTCAGCCTAACCTCAAACGGGGGGGGGGGGGGTGTTGTGTTATCCTATGTATGCTGCCCTGAGCTCCTTGGAGGAAGGGCAAAGTATAAGTGTAAATAAATGCATAAGGTTTGTTCCTGGACCACTTGGTCCAGTTCTTTCAATGAAATAATTCTTCCCTGTCAGGGATGGATGGTCCTGAGCCTTTCCAGCTATGGGTCACTTCACACATTGCCTTCTTTTAAGTCTATCCCTAAAATATTTTAAGTGTACATCTAAAATCAAAAAGTGTAAATGCAACAAATACCTATTGTATTGTATTCTTTTCAGTTGGTACAGCCTGAGGATGTGGACAAGATCCTGTGCAGTGTGCGGGCGACATCGTGTGCTCTTGACCCTTGTCCTTCATGGCTAATAAAAGCTGCCAGGGAGGGGGCAGGTAGATGGTTGGAGGTGATTATCAATGCCTCATTAAGGGAGGGCAAGATGCCATTGTGCATCAAGGAGGCGGTGGTAAGACCATTATTTAAAAAGCCCTCCCTTGATTCCTCCAACCTGAACAACTATAGACCGGTCTCTAACCTGCCCTTTTTGGGCAAGGTGATAGAGCGTATGGTGGTGTCCCAGCTGCAGAGGGTCTTGGATGATACAGATTATCTGGACCCTTTTCAATCTGACTTCCACCCCGGATATGGGACTGAGACCGCCTTGGTCGCTCTAGTGGATGACCTATGCCGGGAACTAGACAGGGGGAGTGCGTCCCTGTTGGTTCTGCAGGACCTCTCGGGGGCGTTCGATACCATCGACCATGGTATCGTTCTGGGCCGCCTCTCGAGTATGGGAATCATAGGTACTGTGTTGCAGTGGTTCCAGTCCTTTCTTGGAGGGAGGGTCCAGAAGGTGGTGCTGGGGGACTACTGCTCGGCTCCATGGCCATTGGCCTGTGGGGTCCAACAGAGTTCTGTCTTGTCCCCCATGCTGTTTAACATCTACATGAAACCACTGGGAGAGGTCATCCGGGGACTTGGACTGAGTTGTCAGCAATATGCTGATGACACTCAGCTCTATCTCTCCTTGTCATCTGATCCTAGGGAGGAGGTAGATGTCTTGAATCGGGGGCTGGAGGCCATGATGGTTTGGATGTGGGCTAACAAACTGAAATTAAATCCAGACAAGACGGAGGTAATGTTCGTCAGTAGGAGAGCCAAACGGGATGAAGAGATTTTACCGGTTTTGGATGGGGTTGCACTCCCCTTGAAGGAGCAAGTACGCAGCTTGGGGGTATCTGCTTTTGGAAGCTCAGGTGGAGGCGGTGGCCAGGGGTGCCTTTGCACGGCTTTGGCTAGTGCGCCAGCTGCGTCCCCTTCTCGAGAAGGCAGATCTGGCCACAGTTACCCATGCCTTAGTCACGTCAAGGCTGGATTACTGTAAGACGCTCTACATGGGGCTGCCCTTGAAGAATATTTGGAAACTGCAGCTAGTGCAAAATGTGGCAGCTAGGGTTTTATCCGGAGCTGCCCGGTGGGAGCACATCACACCCATTTTGAAAGAGCTGCACTGGCTACCAGTTTCTTTCCGGGTCCAATTCAAGGTGCTGGTTTTGACCTTTAAAGCCCTAAACAGTTTGGGCCCGGGATACCTGAGGGACCGCCTGCTCCCAAGGGTTGCTGCCTGCTTGACAAGGTCATCTGAGGGGGCTCTGCTCCGGGTGCCGACAATGAGTGAGGCTCGGTTGTCGTGCACATGGGACAGGGCCTTCTCTGTTGCTGCCCCCAGACTCTGGAATGCTCTCCCAGTGGCTATTCGCTCCTTGGTCTCCATCACAGCTTTTAGGAAAAGTGTAAAATCTTGGCTTTTTGCCCAGGCATTTATTTGATTCTCTGCTGTTGCTCTTTATAGTCTTTATTGCTTTTGTGCTTTTGTTTTTAAATTTTTAAATCAGATTTGTTTAATATTTCCCCCCCACCTAATATTTTAATTGTGTCTTTTTTACCATCTTGTATTTTTTTTTAAAAAAAATTGCTGTAAACCGCCTTGAGATTGCTTTAATGAAAGGCGGTATATAAATTTAACAATACATACATACATACATACATACATACATACATACATACATACATACCAGTTATGATATAGGAATGTTAAGCAATGAGTTGGGATTGGCTCTTGCTCCCTGAAATCTTGGTGGCAGACTCCAGTTCCTTGTCGTATGACACATTCCCAAGATAAATAAGAAACCAATACAGCAGTAGGGATGTGCGAACAGGTTCAACATCTAACTGGTTTGATTCGATGTTTGATATTGGACTGAACCACATACACCCCGCAGTTCAGTTTGACGTCAAACCACCACCACCACCACCCCGCCTGTTTGGGGAGTTCTAAATTTAATTTTTTATTTTATTTAGTCACTCCTTCCAGGGGTGCTGCTATGGCTGTGGCTGTGGGAGGGGGTTTCTGGGGGTCCCCCCTCACCCTACCGGCCTCTATTTATGCCCAAATCACCCGGTTCAGGCTGTCTTCGGCCCATTCAGAGCCTGCCCTCTGTGGCACTGGCCATTTTGGAGGCTATTGTGCATGCCCAATGGGCCTCTGTATGACCGGGTCATGAGCCAGGCCATGAGGTGGCCCATTGGATGATTTGGCTGTAGCAGCGCCCCCCGGAGGGGGTGAGTAAATTTATTTATTTTTTAATCGCGACCCCCGCAAACCAAACCGGGTTGGTGGTGATTCGGGGCAGTTCCAAAATCAAACATGCCCAGTCCAGTTTGAGACCGGGCTAGACTCGAACCGAACCACCCAGTTTTGTGCACACCCCCATGCAGCAGCAGTAGTTTGTGGCTTTTTTTGATGCATCATAGCAGTGTCTTCCAAGATAGGGTCTTAGTAATGTGGCTTGGGATTGGCTAGCTCTGGTTGAAATACAGCAGACCAGGCCTTGCCTGCGTAACATGCTATAACCATTTGCCATATTGGCACCTCCTGCAGGCTTTCGCCCCAGATTCTGATTCTAGTTCCACGTTTCAACCCCAGGACATTTTCTGGCACCATATCTTGCGTAGCTACCCATGGTCCTCTCAGTCATGACATTCCCCTCGTCCATAAGGGAAGAACTATCACAATCAAAGGCATGCTGAATGGTCCAAAAGTTAATGTTATTATTAGCACTTCTATAGTGCTAATATGAATGGATGTCATGACTGAGAGGACCATGGGTGGCTACGCAAGATATGGTGCCAGAAAATGTCCTGGGGTTGAAACCTGGAACTAGAATCAGAATCTGGGGCTAAAGCCTGCAGGAGGTGCCAATATGGTAAACTGTTAGAGCATGTTACACAGGCAAGGCCTGCTCTGCTGTATTTAAACCCCTGCTAACTTGACAAAGAGGCACCTTTTAACGTGGTAATTCTCTTTCTTTAGCAGGGGGAGAGTAACTGGCCCTATCCACCCCCAGCACAGTACCTCGAGTGACTGTTGCTGGTGTCTGTCTTATGTTTCTTTCTAGATTGTGAGCCCTTTGGGGACAGGGAGCCATCTTATTTAGGTATTATTTCTCTTTGTAAACCGCCCTGAGCCATATCTGGAAGGGCGGTATAGAAATTGAATTAATAATAATAATAATAATAATAATATAGTGCTATGGCTAAGATGACTTCTTCTTATGTTAACTTTCCTAGAATGTGAGTAGCTACAGCATGGCTTCTTCCCAGACTGTGCAAGTTATATTCGAAGCCATGGGTCAGATTGGAAGAGCCCATAATGTGTCTCCTTCCCGCACCAGCATCACTCCTTCCAGAAACCTGAGCAATGCTAATAGGATGAGAAACTAGGATGGTGACTCTTCCCAAGAGATCTGGGACATCTAATGTTACCTGAGCAATGCAGGAAGAGACTAAGCTACATTTGCTTTTGCTCTTTGAAATGAATGAATTAGAAAAACCACAGAAAATTAGAAAGGAAGCCACAGTGTAGGAATATAATATTTATTTCATTTATCTTTGATAGCTGTGATGCAGTTAAGGCATACATAACAAAGTAATAAGAATTCAAACATGGGCTGCTATATCCAAGTATCATACTAGCCCTGTTCAGGCATGATATAATGTGGGTACTCTGTGCTCATTCATATACAGCATCCCCCAAACTATGCTAGACATTACCCGACCCCAACCATGGAAAAATCCTCAAACCCCATCCCTCTCACTCTCTACACTCATAGCATTTGCCCAAAGAGGCCAATGTTGTACTTGTGGAGATTCTTCCTGTGATGTGGAGTGCAGGTGTTTCAACCACAGAAACAATCTCTCACAAGTACGCTGTTTGCCTCTTCAGACAAACACTGTGTGTGTGTGGAGGGTGACGGGGCGGAGCTTCAGAGTGCGCCATGATGGGGTGGGGCTTCCAAGCCCAAACTCAGGGATGCTGTCTATGAGCCCTTACTCAATATAATGCCTGAACAGGGCTGCACTTGGTCATTATTCCAGAACAATTCTCAAACTGAGAGCCAGTGTAGTACAGTGGTTAGAGTTTTGGACTAGGACTGGGGAGACCTGAGTTTAAATCCCCATTCAGCCATGAAACTCACTGGGTGACTCCGGGCCAATCGCGTATCTCTCAGCCTAACCTAACTCACAGGGTTGTTGTGAGAACAAACAGAACCATGTACACTGCTCTGGGCTCCTTGGAGGAAAAGTGGGATATAAATGTAAATACATTTTTTAAAAATGTTGTTTTCTCCACAGATTGGCAAACTGATCTATGAATCTTGCATATTGGTTGCATATCCCCTTTGAAATTAATGGAACTGACTTCCAAGTGATCATAAGACTGTAATGACACTAACTGAAGTGCTTAATTATTTTATGGATTGGGTTCCCCGTGATTTTTTTTTTTGTAAATGGAAAACTAGAGGAAAAACTATGCCGTGTTTGTTTAGCACTTGAATCCTTCAGCAACTGTGTGTGTATGTTTTCAAAAAATAATAAACAAAGCATTCCTCAATATTGCGTATTGGTGACAATTTTTCAAAACAAAGTATTGCAACAGATCTCCAGTCCTTTGCTATATTTATCCAGTTCTACCCATGATAATAGATAGCTTTACCTTCTTGTTAATACATTCAATTTGACATTTTCAAAATTACCATGGTTACTTCAATAAATATTTGAATCTGCACATTTAAGGGTAGGCTGAGGAGAAAGAGCACAGTTTCCTTTAAGAATCCTGTTAACATATGAAAGAAGGATGGTACTGATGCTAAACTGCTATTTTTTTATTTTTATGGAAGTATAATGCCCTAAGGAATGCCATAAATTTACAGCAATGAACTTGTGTGCTGAGGTTTGCATTAAGACCTTCATAATAAAGAGACCTGTGCCTTTCCCCCCACAAATGAGAAGCCCAAATTCAGGAAACATTAGAGGCAAGGACTGAGGTCCAATTTCCCCTGTTTTTAAAAAGGTAAGTACATTTATTTATTTTTGTAACTGGTCATAACATAACAAATCAAAACATAATGTAGCATTAAGACAGAACAAAAAAACCCCATGAAATATAACATAAGCGTAACAAAGTGGGTGGGGGGAGTAAAGCTTAATAAAATACAGTTTAATATAATAATATAACCTTAAAAAAACCTATCTGTAGTTACATCAATAAATAAAGCATATAGAAAAAGACTAGACCTCTACAATTTAGAGAAAGGCTTAGTAGATATAAATCTATTTTAAAGTCTGAAAGACAATAAAGCAAATATAGCAACATGGTAACTAACATATAGAATCACATTCACATATGCCACATCTGAACCCTTAAATGTATCAGTAATCTGCCCCAGCATCCCCCGCCCCCCGATCACATCATAAAAGCAGCAGTGTAGAACATAATGGATAATGTCCTCCATTTGCCCTGAACCACAAGGGCAAAGACACTGCTCCACCAGGAGTTTGCAAAATCTACCTTCAAGATATGCTGTAGGCATGGTTTGAAAGCATAAGATGGTAAATGCCTTCCTCAGTGGTGCACAGGTGAACTTAACCAGGTACTGCAAGAAACTTCTATGTTTCTTTTATTGACAGTACCGAGATGAAAACGTTGAGGACTGCACCGAAGCGGCTTCTCAGCTAGCATCCTGCCCAAGGAGCCAATCTCTGATGTTTTCTCTGCCCTAAGTTCCTCTATTGAGGGGAGGGAATACAATTATAAAATATAGGACAGCAAATATATCCACTGATTCCCATCCATAGGATACAAAAAGCAGAATTTAACTAGATGATGTTATGGGATGCTGTCTACTTTCTTAAAATATTTTAGCAATGCCAGATGTACACTAACAGACATTGAGGGCAGCCCTACCTCCATTCTTAGATAAGCAGCAGGAGTGCCCTGGGGGAGGCCCAGAATTTTCCTTAGGAAATTGTTTTGAACTATTTCCAGCTGAGCAGTAAGTTTCTCATCCCACCTCAGATTTCAACACCATACAGCATCTGTGATATCACCTTGCCCTGGAATATTTTAAGTGCAGGAGCTATTAACTGCCCCCACCCCTTGGGGAAAATATTCAAAATAGCCCCTCTCAGATTGTCAGGCAGTTGTTGGAGCAACATTAAGGTGTGCCTTCCATGCAAGAGACTTATGGAAGGAACCACTCAAATACCTAAAAGAAGAACCTTGCTCTATTTGTCAAGGATTGATGGACCACTTGTGCTTAATGTTTCTGCTGCTGAAGACCACCATGTTAGTTTCATCATAATTGATCCTCAGTTTTTCCTTTTCACAATAAATGGCCAGTCTAGCCAACATTCTTATAAGTCCGATCTCAGCACAAGAAATTAGTGCGGCATCATCAGCACACATTAAGATTGAGACATTGCATCCACTGAGTGGGGGGGGGGGAATTTTCAATTCCATAGCCAACACAATATGATCGATATAAAAACTGAATAAGAAAGCCAATAAGTAACCCTGTTTAACGCCTCTCTTCTATAAAATAAGATAAGACAGAGACCCCCATGGGACAACTCTCACCCTAGTCTTGATATTAGAATGCAATTCAATCAATAACCTAAGAAGTCGCCTATCAATATCTGTCCTCTCAAGGTTCTCCCAAAATCTAGATCTCTCAATAGAATCAAAGGCAGATGTATGGTCAATAAACACGATGTAAAGGGTTTTTTTAATGGCCATTGGTATATTTTTGAATTAGGGCGTTCAGAGTAGCATAATTATCAATTGTGCTATGGCCTTTGTGAAAACCAGCCTGCTCTGGATGAAAACATTTTATCGATTTCTCCCAGTCCTCCAGCATATTTAAAAGATGTCGAGAATATAGCTTGGAAGAAACACCTTAAAGACTAATTGGACAATAATTAGAGGGATTCTGCCCATTACCTTTTTAAAAAGTTTGAAATCATACTTTGTTTCCAATTATAATATGACACATGAATTGTAAATTTTTGAAAAGAGTCTTGCCAGAATGGGACCCCCCAGCAAATATTCCGCTTGTGGACTTCAGGGGCCACCATGTCCTCTCCAGGAGCTTTCCCAAGAGTTAAGGCAGTGATCAGCTGCTTACACCCTACTTACGTGACAGCTGACCAGGCTGGAAATATATCTGTATCTGTATATTCTATTGCTGAAAAATGAAAATGAAAAATGTTGAAACCAATCCTTTGCCAAAATATGTGCATCTGGAATAGTATTATACATATGAGTGCCATTTGCCACCAAATTCCCAAACTTCATCTCATTTTTTTGGATTATACTGAGGCCAAGCTGCCTCCAGTTACCATGTATACTAAAAAGCTTATTCAAACTTGTTTTAATCTGGGGTTAATCTTGGGTTTAATCTGGTGCAAGATACAAAACTACAACTATGTTTAGGTTATGGTAGGACTCAAGAGAGAATATCTGTAATGTTCTGTCCTTGAAAGTGAAAACTGTATACAGGAGCCTTGTTTGCTGAGCCACCACTTTCCTCTTAGATATCAGGATTACTGCCTGCAGGAGGTGGTCTGGAAAGTGAGCTGGTGTCTTTATCTCTCTGAGTCTGAGCCATCTCACTTTCCTTGTATATGGGAAAACATGGTGCACAATTACACTTACTGCAGTTATGGTAATGTCAGGATTACCTTAGATGCCGAGATGTAATAATAATAATTAAAAATAATGAGCATCGTTGATTCAGACTTGCATTGTAATGCGGATTGTGCCAAAGACTTCATGGAAGATGCGGGTTTAAAGAAGAGATTTGAAAAAAGATGGTGCCATGCAGTTGTTCTAAGAGTAAGTTCCAGGCATAGGGGGCAACAATGGATGGGGTTACACTCCCCCAGAAGGAGCAGGTGCGCAGCTTGGGAGTACTCCTGGACCCAGGCCTCACCCTGGTTTCTCAGGTGGAGGCCTTGGCCAGGAGTGCTTCCTATCAGCTTCAGCTGATTCGACAGCTGCGCCCATTCCTTGAGGAGGATGACCTCAAAACAGTGGTGCATCAGCTGGTAACCTCCCGGCTTGACTATTGCAGTGCGCTCTACGTGGGGCTGCCTTTGTATGTAGTCCAGAAACTTCAGTTAGTTCAGAATGCGGCAGCCATATTGGTCTCTGGGGCAACCCAGAGAGACCATATGATGCCTGTTTCGAAACAGTTACATTAGCTGCCGATATGTTTCCGGGCAAAATACAAAGTGCTGATTATTACCTTTAAAGCCCTGAACGGCTTGGGTCTGAGATATCTTACAGAGCACCTTCTTTTACATGATCCCCACCACACGTTAAGGTCATCTGGGGAGGTCCGTCTCCAGTTACCACCGGTTTGTTTGGTGGGGACTCAGAGGTGGGCCTTCTCTGTAGCTGCTCCTGGACTGTGGAATGCGCTCCCAGCAGAAATCCATAATTTTAATTCCCTATTGACCTTCAAGAGAGCCCTTAAAACCCATCTGTTTGGCCTGGCCTTTCAGGGTTTTTAATTAGTTTTAATTGTTTTAATGTTAACCTGGTTTTCAGGGTTTTAATTGTTCTGATAGTTTAATAGTTTTTAAAGATATTTTAAAATTGGTGTTCATATTTGTATTTCTGTTTTAATTGTTTTTAATGATTTCTGTTTTTAATTGTAAACTGCCCTGAGCCATTTCAGAAGGGCGGTATAAAAATTGAATAAATAAATAATAAATAAATAAATAAACAAGAGAGAAAGGTTGGAGCCATTTCAGAGAGCAGGTGATTGTTGGGTGGTTGAAGGTGTTGGAGCTGAAGAAGAGATGATCATATGGCAGGAGCTAAGGGCAGATAGACAGATATCAGAAATCACAATACTATGTATATTTGCCAAACTATACTACTGTATTTAAATTGCTTGATGGAGTTGACATTTTCTGAAAACCAGAACCCATTTGTGTGCCCAATTCTAACAGTTTGCATTATGTAGTCTGCAAGGATATAGTGCTGTCTCAAAGGCAACATAGCTCTCCCCATGAAACAAATAGGTTGATCCCCTGCTGTTATACACAAGATCCAGTTCAGCTTCAGCTGTTAGAATGTTCCTAGCATTATTAGGATGTAATATGAGAATCAATCTTGCACGGCAAGGAAGCCGACCTAGCAACTATTTTCCATTTATGATTTCTGTGCAATCATCTCAAAATTAACACAGCTGAAAGTGCTTTTTTCTCCATTTCTGCAATAAATTTGTGAAATTGGTATCTGTGGAGAAATCACATCCTGAGAGTGGCTTTCAGAATCCATAGCATAAGATTCTTTGCCTCTCACTTCACCGTATAGCAGCATGTATCTCAGACTCAGATTAACTTTGGAGGACAAACCAGATCCAGGACTTAGCTGTTGAATTGGTTTTTTGTTTTGTTTGTTTGTTTGTTTGTTTGTTTGTTTGTTTGACACATGGTTAAAGATCATATACTATATTTTTTTGAAAAAAAAAGTAGCCTGGAAAATAGTTACAGGATGGGGCTGTAGCTCAGTGCAGAGCATCTGCTTTTCATGTGAAGGTCCCTGGTTCAATCCCTGGAATCTCCAGTAGGGTTGGGAAAGATTCCTGCCTGAGACCTTGGAGAGCTGCTGACAGTGTAGACAGTACTGAGCTAAATGTACCACTGGACTGACTCAGAATAAGACAGATTCCTGTGTGTCCTATGCATATGCTTTGCATGCATAGGGTCCCAAATCAAGGATCTCAGGCAGCAGTGCTGAGAAAGACCTCTTGCTGAATTCTTCCTTGAGCTAAAGTTAAAATCAATGGTGACGTTAGAAGTTAAGGGAACTTCTACTATGACCATCTACCATCTACCTTAACTTCTATTATCACCTAAGATTCTACCATCCAGATTTGAGAGTCATATCTGTAATGACATAGTAGAGAAAGATCCCCTTGCACAAGACCACTGTATCACGAGGAGAGAAGGTCTAGTGTTTGTGTCAGGATATCAGCCATGAAATGCAATGTGATGGCATGTGCCAGTCTCTGTGTAGGAGGCACAGGACAGCCATCTTGCTAGAGAGTTAGTGGCTTGAATAATACATTCTCTCTCTCTCTCTCTCTCTCTCTCTCTCTCTCTCTCTCTCTCTCTCTCTCTCCTTTGACAAATACCAGAGCCCATCTTCTGCTGCAATGAGATCCCCAGTAGTGTGTGTACTGAGGGATGTAAGCCTTTTACCCCCTTTATCTTTCTTTGATTAAATGGCATTTATTCACCTTCATGTCTCTTTATCTCGGACCCAAGAAAAGAACCGTGCCTGCCTAGCACAACAATATCTAAGCACCAATGAAATCAATGAGACATGTTAGTCATGACTAACTTAAGTCCCATTACTTTCAATGGGACTTAGTCATGACGAACTTAGTTTGGATGCTGTCCAATGATGCTCAGCCCTGTTTGCAGTTTGTTTTGGACTTAAGCCAGTACTGGGTGAGGCTCTTGCCACTGCCAGCTGAAGAGCACAGTTTTGTAAACTGAAGAGGCTAGTATGCAACTTCTCAGGCGAGTTACACAGAGGCAAGTTATGGGGTGTGGGGAGCCAGCTCTTGTCCTGGAGAGGGGCAGGAGCTGACAGGCCTGCAGGAGTCAAGCATCCACCATGAACACACACGAGAGCAGGAGGGGATAGTGCAGCAATCCACAAACTAGTATAGTTTAGAAGGCTTGGACTGATGGCAGCTGTGACTAAGACCTAGGGTACAGTCTACCCAGAATACCTCCTGTGTGTCATTTCCATTGATATAAATCAAACATAATAATGTTCTTGTATGTTCCCATTCATTTTAGCAGCACAGGGGGAGAAGGCCTTCTAGATTGATTGTGCCCATTCAGACTTAATGTATGGACTAGGCTGGCGATTCTCAATGTTGGGTCTCCAGAAGTTATTAGACTTCAACTCCCATAATCCCCAGCCCCAGTGGCCAATAACATCTGAGGACCCAACGATGAGAATCCCTGGCCTAGGCTACACATGTTATTTTAGGACTGGAGCAGAGGGAAGAAGGCCAAAGGAACACTACTGAAAATCCAAACCGAGTTGCATGCAGCCGATACTGAGGGCAAAAAGTGTCTTGTATGTTTTCTGCCATCTGATTTATTAGCAGTTAATCCATCACATCTGTTCTCTGTCCCACTGGTAATATATAAACATTGTAAAGCAAGCAATATGAGACGCAGCCCTGGGGTGCTCTTAGGGTAGGTCTCTACAAAGAGCGGAGGAGGAAAAGTTGTTCTCAGTTCCTATAGCACCATGCAATGACGACTGTGTCCAACTTGTGTCTTGTGTGTCTTTTCGCTTTAGCACTAAATTTTGCTTACCAAATCAGGCAGGCAAAGAAAGAGATATAGTACTGGCAGAATCAAATCGTAGGAGAGAGAAAGAGTTTAGCCATCTGCAGCAAAGTGTAACCTGTACGCCATCCAAGATGCTTTAATCCAAAATTTACTACACGATTCTATTTAGCAAAAGACAAATAATATACTCTTTGCTCAGACTGGAGAATAGGAGAGATCAGGATTCATTTTGAATTATAATCAAAGTTGTTTTTTAAAAGTTGCATAGAGGCATGGCAAGGGGAGAAAGCAAAGGCAGAAATGGAAAATGTCATCTTGCTCTGCCTCTGTCTTGCCACTTCTACTCCCTTCAAATGATCACTCACAGCTCACTAATATTCATCTTTTTCTCTTGAATGTATCAACTATATTGTCTCTTGTTGAATCAGAAATTATCTGGGCTATCTGGAATCTCTCTCTCTCTATAAATATATATTTAATTTTCCTGGGCGCGCCTTAGAATGTGCATCCCGGTGCACAGCTGATTGGCTGGATGGTGGACACACCTGATTGGCTGGGTGCACCCAGGAGGATTGGTTGCCATGGTGGTGGTGGGCCCAGCTGTGGAGGCCAGAGGCGGTGGTGGGCCAGGCCCAGCCATGGAGGCAAGGCCCAGGAGGGGGGAAAGAAAGTGGGGGTGGGTAGAAGTGGCAGTGGGGAGGAGAGGTGGCTGGGCCCAGAAGTGGAGACTGAGGCAGAAGTGGAGGGAAGAGGTAACCGCCGGCCCCAAAGAGCACACAGATGCTCTGTGCGGGGTCGGCTAGTATATATATAAAAGGCTAAGGATGTATGTTGCAAGCTCCTCCCACACAGTGCTTTGCCAGTTGGAGGTAACAGAGCAGAAGCACCATGATGACTGGGCAGTGGGGATTCCATATGCAGATAGGGAGGAGGAGCATGTGAAGGTTAAGGTCAGTTGGAATGCAACTGTGACTGGTCAGAAGATGTGCTTGATTGTAGAGGAGAGAAGAATATATGTATATGACAGAGACAGGGGTCTGTGAATAGAGGAAAGAGCCCCTTCGGGAGAAGGAGACTACCACTGTGCATATTAAATGAGGAAACAAGATCTGAAAGAAAGACAGACAGAAAGAGGGAGGGAGAAGAGCAAGTGGAGGAGAGAGAAAGAGAAGGAAGGGTGAGGGATAGGCCCAGGACTGCCAGCAGCCTGAGGGGAATGAGCAGCCATGGTGGTGCGGTGGCGGGAGCAGCAGCAAGGAAGGGCCTGATCAACAGCCGTTGCTGCTGCTGCTGCTCAGGGCTACGTGAGGTAGCCCTGAGCAGCAGGTGAAGGTGAAGCAATTTAAACTGCTCTGAGCCATTTTGGAAGGGTGGTATACAAATCAAATCAATCAATCAATCAATCATACCAAGGACATTGGCGGAGGGAGGCAGGCAGGCAAGGGACAGGCCTGGACCTCTCCGCATCTTGAGGGGAATGAATGGCCATGGCGGCCACAGCAAGGAAGGGCCCGGTCAACTGCTGCTGCTCCTGCAGGAAGAAGCAGGGCTCAGGTGAGGGTGGGGAGGTCTCTGGGGGTAGGGGGCTGTGGCTTGGCCAATCAGCACTGGCAACGCTGCAGCTGCAACCAAGAGGGGTGAGGACTGTGGAAGCAGCAGGATGGAGTAGGAGAAGGAGGAGCAGGAGTGCGGCTCAGGTGAGGGTAGAGAGATATTTCAGGTGAGGGGGTTGAGGTGGGGGGTGAGGGGAGCAATCAAGTACTAGCGCCCAGATGCTCTGCATGGGTTAAGCTAGTTCAAATGAATGCAGCTGATGCATGCATACCAGAGGTATGGCAGGGATCAATTTTTTTAACTTGGGATCCAGCCTGCATATCTTTACAGTATGTTGCACTGAGAGATCTACTTCCAAGTAGGAGGGGCTGTAGCTCTGTGGTAGAGCATCTGCTTTGCATGTAGGTGGTCACAAGTTCAGTTCCTGACATCTCCAGGTAGGACTCTCTTCAGTGCATTTCCGGAATTTCATCTAATCCCATTTTAAATGTTTTAATCCATAGCATGGTGCCTACATATCACAAAATCAGCAGCAGCTTCCATTTTGAGTCAGCATGGAGCAAATCTGAGGGTATGAGTGTAAACCCTGAAGAAGCACACAGAAAAAACACCACAGAGACATGGAGAGACAGGGGCAGGAGTGGGGTGTGCGTGCGCGCGCGCGCGCACACACACACACCCCATACAAACATTGGCCCCAAATGCTGAAGATGCACAACATTTGGAGGTGAAGCAATTTAAATTCAATCAATCAGTTTATTACAATCAGTAAGATCAGATATAGAACAAGATAACAATATGGTCAAAAAACCAACTTCCCAACACCAAAAAAGCTTATCTTCACTTAACCATAACTATTGGTTAACTGCTGCTAACTGCTGGTGGGTTTTAGTCGCCACCATACAAAATTTGGCCACATTATGAGACAATGTAAATGGTATCAAAAACAGAGAGGTCATGGAATTATTTTTATTTAACATATTTTTATAGCTCCCAAAATGCAAGTTCTCTGGGCGGTTTAAAAGAGAATAAAAACCACCAATAAAAAGATTAAAACATTTCAACAATTAAAATTTAAAAGTTAAAACTATTAAAACACAATTAAAACAGTATCTAATTAAAAGCCTGGGTGAACAAATGCGTCTTGACTGCCCTTTTAAAAGTTGTAAGAGATGGGGAGGTTCTTATTTCAGCAGGAAGTGTGTTCCAAAGCCTTGGGGGAGCAATGGAGAAGGCCCGTCCCTGAGTAGCCACCAGGCGAGCCAGTGGCAACTGCAGACAAACTTCTCCAGATGATCTCAATGGGCGGTGTGCAAAGAAGCAAAGAAGACGTTCATAGCAAAGAATGTGGTAGGAGAAGCAGTGATCTTTGAGCATGTATATAGCTAAATGTACATAGCATTTATTTTGAATATATCATTTGTAATATTATTGTATACCATCTTAGATACATTTTAGAAAGTCCATTTTAAAATTTTATAATAAAAATAAGCAGCTGATGAATTTTTATAAATGTTGTTTCTATTCCTTAAATGAAAAAAAGCACAACAGTTTGACCTAGATTGAATGTGCAGCATGTAAAATAAGAAGGGGATTTTTTCCTAGTAATAAGTGAGGTAAATTGAATCCTGCTTGGGAAAGCAGCAGAATAGCCACACCGCAAAGACCTTGAATCTCTTTCAGGTGGTTGGAAGTCTAAATTATTTAAAAGCTTCTCTTTTCCCTTTGGAGGAAGCTTGGAGAGGTTGTGGCAAAGATTCTGAAATGCAATTATCAACCACTTCCTTAAATATGGAAGGGATATAATAGAATATAATCCTACTTTGTACAGGGTCACTTTTGTGCAATCCAAAGAACAAACCAAATGCTTTCAGATATATCATTGTTATGGCTGACAAACAATATCAAGAGAAAGAGAACACTCTTGCAAATTTTGCTTTTTAACACTCAACAAAAGAGGGTAACTGAGACCATAAAGTCGATTTTCATTTTCCTTACCTTTTAAATGACGTGCACAATATAACAAACTGACTTTAAAATATGATCTTTATATATCACATCTTTGCCAAATCAGGTACCTCTTCATAAATTTGCAATAATGTTAATATTTTTAAATAAAACTAGAATAGTTATGGCCCCACATATATGCATCTCTCAAACATTCCTCTCTGCTTTTCTGGTTTAAACAGGCAGATCCTGCATTCTTTAGATTGGTTTGAATTCTGAAAACGTATTACTGAAATATGTAGGTGAAGGTCAGTTGCATTCCTGTATAGAAATGTGCGTTTAAATCCACTTAGGTTTAAGAATTGTTTCCCCTAATACCCATATTTTCAATGTTTATTATATTAACATTTCCCCCGCTCACTGTAGAGATGGCAGCTACTCGTTTTCAATGCATAATGGGTTCCCTATTATATATTAGCCATTACTACTGATAAACACCTGTAAATCCATAGAAATCTGATATCTAGACAGTTTGGTGTGATACACATCTCTGGCAGCACCCCAGGCTGTAACAGGCATCTCAGACCTAGGCGAGTCTAGGACTATACTGTAGACTTTTCTGCTTATGAGGTTTTTAGGGTGTGGGAAGCTCTCCACAAGCTGATGTGAGCAGAAGACAGACAGCAGTCCATTGCAGAACTTCTAGCTAGTTTGGGGTACACTCGTGTAGAATCCAGAGGAAAGAGTTGTGGCACACATGGACCAGGCAGGGGAGTAGAATCCGGAATATTACAGAGAGGAAGTGCAGACTGCTTTCTGTGCTCTTGCTGCTGGTTGTTTGTTAGCCTGCCTCTAGTCAAGGATGGACTAAAAGTAACTAAAGCACCATTGTTGGGGTTCCCTTACCCCCGACCCGGGCAAGGATGAGGCCAGCGACGGGCACGCCCTACCTGAATGGGCGGTGCCACCTCTCCTGGACCCAGCATCAGGACTGCTCTCTTGGTCCACCACAGCCCAAGAATGCTGCTGCCCCTCGAGGTGCAGCAAGACTTTGCTGTCAGGAGCAACACCCTCAAGAATGCGTGGGCTGAACAAGGAGCCTCTGACAGTCCTCACGGCAGGCGGAATGCAGGTTCCACCAGGCAGCGCAGTCCCTGCTACTCCTGCAGACAGATGGGCCACCTGCAAAGAGACTGTCCACAGATGGGAGTGCAATTGGCAGAAATGGTCAGCCTGGGGACAAGATGTCTTGACAAAGGATGTGGAACCCCTGTGGATTCTAGCTGTGGTGTTTGGTATACTGATACAGGTATATGTATATATACGATGACCCTGGTAGTCATGCTGCGTTTGCCCTGTGCCGTGTTGTTAAGGTGGGATATCTCTGGCTTCTGAGCCCTTCTGCATGAGGCAATCCATCCCCATGAGTCTCTCACCCTCACAGCTGACTTTGAGGAGATGATGGGGACCACTCCGGCCACTGACGCAGGGGCGCACGGTGACTCCCACATCCACTATGGCAGATGCCCCAGAATTCTGTCAAGCCCAAGAGAAGGATATGACCTACAGGCCTTCCGAAATCACCTGGCCCTAGACGACACGTAGCCCGAGACCTCTGACTGGCAGACTGGTTGCCCCAGATAGAACAGCAAAACCAGTACCTGGTGGTGGGTAACCTGAGCCCCAGGGAGAGTTAGGGAAGTAAGACATTTGTTGGCCCCTAAAGATTACTGGGAGCAGATCCTAAACTATGCTCATGATTGGGTTGCCATGGATTTCATAGGGCTCTTGCCTCAGACACCCAGGGGCTACTGCTTTGTGTTGGTTTTAATGGATTATGCCACACAGTACCTGGAGACCATACACATGAAGACCATGGTGGCCCGGGCCATCATGCAGGCATTGATCTCCTTCTCGTCCCGTGGTGGATTGCTCCACAAGCTTGGATGTTCCTTCTTGGATCTCAAGTCTTGGAGCAGGCTGAAGTTCTACCTGGACCTCAAACAAGTCGGTGGGCTGGGCCCTTTGAAGTGAGATAGCAACTGGGGCCTGTGACTTAGGATTGTTGTGGCCAAGGGCAAGCCCCATTAAAGAAGCTAGATATGAACATCTTAAGCAATGGGTAGAGTGGGGAGCCATCAGGACCCCTCATTGTTGGCAGACAATGACAGTACAGCCCAACGGGGATGGGCCCCACGTGGACCCAACTTTGGAATTGACAGCAACAGTTGCAGGATGTTTTGGCAGCATTCCCTCAGTTATTATCCACACTGCCTGGTTGCACTTCGGTTACAGATCATTGCATTATAACTCCCCCAAGGGTAGTCGTTTGCATGGCTTGGCACCCCATGCCTTGGTAATGCCAACAGCTCATAGTGAAAGAAGTACAGGACATGTTCAAGCTGAGCATGATTGAACCCTCAAGAAGTCCTTGGCATAGTCCTGTCATACTTGTCCCCAAGCCAGATGGGTCAACCAGATTCTGTATTGACTTTTGAGAGGTCAACTGCCCTTAGTCATTTTTGGAAGGGTGGTATATAAATAAAATAAATAGAATAAATAAATAAACAAGGCCACTGCCTTTGATGCCTATCCCATGCCTTGAGCCAACCTCAAGACTGAACAGTTGGACGGATGAGCCTATTTGTCATCCATCAACCTGACAAAAGCTACTGGCAAATACCCTTAAGGGAGGAAGACAGAGAGAAGACAGCATTCACAAGCCCACAAGGTTTGTTCCAATCTATAATGATGCCATTTGAGCTGCATGGGGCTACCGCAACCTTCCAATGTTTGGTTGACAATGTGCTGGGGGACTGCCAAGCCTTCGCCCTCACTTTCCTTGATGATATAGTGGTTTTCAGCCCCACATGGGATGACCACCTGCGACACCTCTGTACCATATTCCAAGCACTCAAGTGGGTCTGACAGCTAATCCAAAAAAGGCCTTGCTGGCAGCTGAAGAACTGAAATACTTGGGGTATGTCGTGGGCCAAGCCATGATATATCCCCAGGACGCCAAGATATCGGCCATAAAACAGATGCCTCAACCCCAAAACAAATGACGTATGTCATTTCCTAGGGATGGCCAGCTATTTTCAGAAGTTCATCCACCACTTTGCCTCAATAGTCACGCCTCTATCCAGCCTCTTACAGAAAGAAACCCCCTCACAATTGCCCTGGAACGCAGAGGCCAAACAGGACTTCCAAACTTCCAAAACAGCTCTTTGCGATCAGCCCATTCTTTGCTGCCCAGACTTTACTAAGACCTTTATCTTATAGACTGATGTATCTTCTTCGGGAATCGGCGCCATCTTGTCACAGAAGTGGAACAGTGAAGAACATCCTATTCTGTATATAAGCCAGAAACAAGAAACTAGTGTAATAACTGGCTGCCAAAAAATTCACAATATACCTGAAAATTGGTATATTAATATAATTTACAAGTTCTACACCATAAAAGCATTCTTGTGCAGACAACAATATAATACAAAATCACATAATGGAATATATAAAAGTGTCCCTGAATAGTCAACGTAGGCTCACAGTGAAAAAAATCGTTTTGAAGACTGAATGCCTTTCCACTAAACAATAAGAAGTCTTTTCAAAGTGTAAGAGTCCTTTTCAGTGGGTCATTTCCAATGAGTCAGACGTGTTTTGACGTATGTGTTCCTCAGTGACCCATAACTTCATAAAAATATCACTTTTACAGACTTCTGTAGACAAACAACCAAATTATGTGAAAGCTGCTATGATCTCCACACAATCCCTATCCTCATCACTGAGCGGAAAGAATAAAACAAGCTTACCAATTTCTTGACTCACACATTGGTACACTGTTCCTCCTGTGTATAAGGCCCCCTTTTTTTCTCTTTAGAAAAGATTTTATAATAGAAAAGTTAAAAAGTGAATCTTCATCCTTAAAATGTAACCTTCTCTTACCAAGTTACAAGGGCCATTGAGTGGATCACACCTATCCTCTTTTAAATATACTCCCAAAGGTTTTCAGCTGTTCCTTGCAAATCAAATCATTTCCATTGCTCAAAAGGTGGTCTTTTAAAAAAGGGACCATATTATGATTTCCACTAAAAGGGGAAAAGCCTATAAAAGTATAAAATGTAAACTACATCATAAGAAACCTATATATATCTATCCAATTACTAAATTACAATATTGACAACAATACACATGATAAAAACAAAATGTAAAAAAAATGTAAAAAATATATGCAAATGTACAAAATGTAAAAATATATGCAAATGTTAAAAAATAATAATAAAATGTTAAAAGAACCAAATACTATTTTTAAAAACTACCCATCATCACCACATATATAATACACATCAATAGAATTAACAGCCGTGTTACTTAAAAAACAGACCAGGTTTCTAAAATTGCAATGGCAAGGAAACCAAGATGGATATATTTAATGCATGTAAAACCTACAACATAGCTGCCAACCAATCAATCTCTTCATTGAGACCATGGGGCATAACAGTGTGGAGTTGGTGTATCCAATACACTTCTCTCCTTTGTAATTATTTAGAGATGTTATTCTCAGGGGCCTGTGTCTTCTCTATGCATCAGAATTTCAAATCCTTTTCAGTATGTCCATATTCGTTAAAATCATCATTCAGGGGTGCCTGAGTTTTCCCTCTTCTAATACAGCTTTTATGTTCTCCTTCATGCATCTTGATCATCCTGGTTGTCATCCCAACATACAGAAGTTTGCATGGACATTGAATGAAGTAGATAATCCCTTTACTGCTACAAGTGAAGAAGTCATAGATCTTATAGAGTCTCTCATTATGCAGATTCTGAAATCCCTCTAATTTCATGCAATTTGAACAAACCTTGCACCTACCACATGGGTGTTGTCCCTTAGGTCTAGATCCATCTATAGTGGTCATCTCCAGAGTATTGTTCCTTCTTACTATACTGTGCACCAACATATCCTTCAAATTGTGGGTACGTTTATAAGTGAACATACAGGTGAAACTTGGAAAATTAGAATATTGTGCAAAAGTCCATTAATTTCAGTAATGCAAATTAAAAGGTGAAACTGATATATGAGACAGACACATTACATGCAAAGCGAGATAAGTCAAGCCTTAATTTGTTATAATTGTGATGATCATGGAGTACAGCTCATGAAAACCCCAAATCCACAATCTCAGAAAATTAGAATATTACATGGAACCAAGAAGACAAGGATTGAAGAATAGAACAATATCGGACCTCTGAAAAGTATACGGTGTACTGTGCTTGATTGGCCAGCAAACTCGCCTGACCTGACCCCATAGAGAATCTATGGGGCATTGCCAAGAGAAGGATGAGAGACATGAGACCAAACAATGCAGAAGAGCTGAAGGCCGCTAATGAAGCATCCTGGTCTTCCATAATACCTCATCAGTGCCACAGCCTGATAGCATCCATGCCACGCCGCATTGAGGCAGTAATTGCTGCAAAAGGGGCCCAAACCAAGTACTGAATATATATGCATGCTTATACTTTTCAGAGGTCCGATATTGTTCTATTCTACAATCCTTGTCTTCTTGGTTCCATGTAATATTCTAATTTTCTGGGATTGTGGATTTGGGGTTTTCATGAGCTGTACGCCATGATCATCACAATTATAACAAATTAAGGCTTGACTTATCTCGCTTTGCATGTAATGCGTCTGTCTCATATATCAGTTTCACCTTTTAATTTGCATTACTGAAATTAATGGACTTTTGCACAATATTCTAATTTTCCGAGTTTCACCTGTAGGAGTATCCTTACATCCTGGGACATTTCCCAGGAGGTACCAAAGTTTCTCTATGCGATTCTTCAGCAAGTGAGAATGTGTATCAAAGGTTAGAGATATAACCATTCTGTTCTTGTTTTCATTTTTCACTTTAGGTATTAAAAGAGTCCTTCTATCTACGTTCTTAGCCTTGTGAAATGCCTGTTTTAATATTTTCTGTGGATATCCTCTATCTCTCAATTTTCCCATCAGTATGTATGCCTGATTGACAAAAGTAAACATGGTATTACAATTACAGTGAAGTCTGATCATCTGTGAATATGGAAGATTTCTTTTCAAATGGGTTGGGTGATGACTATCATATTTCAAAAAAGAACTGGCGTTTGTAGGTTTCCTGTAAACCTCTGTACTCAATCTATCATTAGATATCTCGATATTAACATCCTGAAAGTGAATACTGTTTTTATCTCAAATTTAATAGACCTCTGTACAGAGTTAATGAAAACTCCAAATAGCTCCAATTCATTGAACATGCCTTTCCAGATTATGAAGATGTCACCTAAGTATCTCTTATAGACTAATATATGTCCCCTGAAGGGATTATTTTTATTCATCACATGCATCCATTCAAAGCGATCCATGAAAAAGGTTTGCTAATTCTGGAGCAAACTTGCACCCCATTGCCGTACCTGAAATTTGCTAATAATAAGTTTCCATAAACTGGATGCCCCCCACCTTCAATACTATTTCCGCTAGGTCACATAAAAAATCAGTAGGTGCATTATACAGTGCTTCCCGCTGATTCAATACTTCCTCAATTACCAACATAGTCTCTTCCTGAGGGATATTAGTATACAATGATGTCACATCCATAGTTACTAACAAAATATCCATCCCATCCAATCTAATTCCCTCTAGACAATTAAGAAAATGCATAGCATCCATCAAATAAGAATCTATTTTGGGTACAAAAGGTTTAAGGAAGGAATCTATGTATAAAGAAATAGGTTCAAATATTGAACCACACCCTGAAATAATTGGACATCCTGGAACTGATCGTACATCCTTGTTTATCTTTGGAAGAATATAGAATTGAGATACCCTTTCTTCAGACTGGATGAAAATCTGACTGGCCTGGAGATATGACCTTCTTTCTAGCAGCGCTTCCTCTATTATATTAATGATATCACCCTTCATTTCCTTGGTTTTGTTTTCATTGCATACCTTGTAATGCAATGTATTTCCAAGTTGGCTGGAAGCCTCCAAAATAAAGTCTTTATGATCCATAATGACCAGTGCACCTCCTTTGTCCACTGGTTTATATATAACCCCTTCTTTCTGTTTTAATTCACAGAAAGCCTATTAATCTTGTTGAGTTAAATTATGGCATGTTGATATTTTCACCTGTCCCATAGTCTCTAAATCCCTCATCACCATGCCCTGAAATGTCTTGACACAATGTTTAGTAGTAGAGGAGTTAAATTTGGAACGAGATCTGAAATTACTCAATTGGTCTGGAATGGGGTGTTTCGCCCTACTAAAAAAGTCAGCTTGTTTAATTTTTCTAAAGAGTTGCTGTATTTCCAATATAGTTTGGAATGAATCATGTCTCAAAGCTGGTACAAATGATAATCTCTTTCGTAAAACTTCAGTTTCTACTTCTGAGAAGGTCATATTAGATAGATTAACTACCAGTTGGTTCTCTGTATTTTGGTTTTGTACATCTCTTTGTGATCCATAGATTTGTTCCTTTCCCCATATCCTCTGACCCTGGGGTTTCCTAAAAAAGATTTTCTCTTCGTTGTAGATGAAAAAGAACACATATTGTTCTCCATTTGTTCTCCACAACAGGAAGGCACAGAGTTCTTAACAAAGCATTTCCATTGAGCTAGCTGATACAACAGCTTGGCAGATTCGACATAATTCAGTACAGAATGAAACCTAACTTCATATTCACTAAACAATTCAGCATATCTATCAGACTCAAAATAAGGTAGCCTCGTATAATTCTGAATTTATCCAACAGTGGACTGGGTCTCACGATCAGTGAGACCCGGTTTTGTCTGGTGAGCGAGAAGAGCGGCCTAAGCCCGCTCTCCCCGCTCATGAGCGGGCAGGGAGCCCTGGGCGGCCGGATCGGCCGCCCACACAATGGCTGGCTCCAAGACAGAGCTGGTGGGGGGTGCGCAGGGCATACTGGGGAGACCCCCGAGCCGGGAGGCTGCTTTTAAGCTTCCTGGCTGGGGATCTACTCATGAGTAGGTGTGGCGTGAAGGCGTGCCACGGCTACTCACGATCGCAAAAAGCAGGTTTGCAGGAGCGCTCGCTCCGCAAACCTGCTTTTTGCCAGGGGTTCTCGAGCGGGTTAGCCACTCCAGAACCACCGGGCTCGGCTGCGAGCCCGGTGGTTCTGACAACCAACAAAAATCGGGCTAGCCTCTGCTAGCCCAATTTTGTTGGTCGTGAGAATAGCCCCAGTGAGTCTTTGACTCTTCATCTGAATCTCCTCCCCCATTCAAACTTACTTTGCTTTTCATTACTGAACCCTGAAATGATGCCCAATTCCATAAGTCTGTGAAAGGTTCCAGGGGCTTTCAAAGTTGTGTCTCCTCACCTGCCCCATGACAAGACATTTTGTAGGGGAACAAGAACCATTTTGCCATTCAGACATACTGTATTCCAGTAGATTTTCTTTTGTGTTTAATGTTCAGGATTATAAACTGTTTTTCTGTTAAGTAAGGGCAATGCTAGGTTGATTATTTAAAGGCTGAGGATTTTCAGTTAGTAAACAGATACCAGTACAACTAACTTTGGTAAAAGAGGGATTGCAAATCTACCAAGGAGACCTGGCTTCATGTGCAGGACAGAATCTATGCATTCTCAAATGCCTAAAGTTAGCTTAACATTACATTAGAATGTAATTTTTTATCTGTGTAGCAAACTGAACTTCTTCCCTCCCCCCCGCCCCCGCCAGATATTCCATGGTTGATTGGCTTTCAGCTATGCTTATTATTAAAGTAAGACAAAGGCCACATTCATATGTAACATGAAGCTGGAGGTTGCCAGACCCGTGGTTTCAATTTGAAATTGTGAATTGCATCACAGATGTTCATCCATCCACAGTTTGGCAGCCTCCAATTTCAGGTCAGGGTGGCCCCTCCTTGCTCTAAGCTGCCGAGGCCGTATCCCAGGGAGCCACACACCACTCACATCGCCAGGCTAAGGGCAGGGCATTAGTGCTTCATCCGGAAGCATGGGATCCCATGTCCTCCCCTGCCACATCCAAGCCTTCCACCCACTCATCGCCCTCCCTGCCACTGGCCAAGGGGATCCCATGTCCTCCCCTGTATAAATCTATATAAATGGAATCCAGCTGTCTCACATTGGCCAGGTAGCACTTTGACAGCAGAGAACTAATTTTGAAATGCTGCAGGGAGAGCACTGCAATGATCATCTGTGCCCCCAGGTTTTAACAGCAGCAAAGTGTTTTGATTGGCATAGGGAGAGGAGTGCCCTTGCTGTAGGTGCATTTGAACCCCACACCTGCCACCTTTCATCTGCTGGGATCCTGACTATTGGGACTGCTGTTGATGCAAACCTGTGAAGCAGGTGAGACATTTCTTATGCCAGGCCGCCTGTGTGGGTTGTGGGCAGGACAATGACATGGGTAGCCCAGCAAAGGGCATTGTTGTGTTAGGGACAAAACCACAAAGGAGTTTTTGTAGAATGTCACAATCCATTAGAGGGCCCCGTACTGGGGTGCAGTACTGCACTATGTTGTGCGCACCTGTGTGCGCACGTTTCTTCACAGACGGCTGCTGGTTTGACTAGAATGGTGAGACCAAGATGGGACTGCTTTCCCACTGTTCACTGTCCCTGTCTTTCTCCACCCCATATCCGTGGGTGGTGCACCCAGCCCCCCTTGACAGTGGCATAAAGCCAGGAATACTTGAAAGGGTATTGTCTGTCTGAATGTGTCACTGTTGCCAGGCAGAATAGGGAAGAAAATGGAAGATGGCAGGGTGTGGCTCTCAGTCAAGAGGTGGCCATTGAGAGCTGTGGCATGCATAGAGCTACTGTATCCCTGAGCGGGTATCCCCCCCCCCCCATTATTGCAGTTCCAAAATCAGTGTGAAACCGCGGTTATGGTGGTGTCTGCTTTCAGACATAATGCTTCAATGGCCAAACCTCGGGTCTTGGCAGCGAACCTTACTGCAAACTGAAGGTTCAAACTGGAGTTTGGCAAGGAAAACCGCAGGTCACCTTTAGCTCAAAACCACAGTTGCACAAATTCAGATGTAATGGAGTTCCAACCTCTGCCACATTTAACTCTGGTTTCATGTTACGTCTGAATTTGGCCAAAGAGAAGATCTGCCTTTACAGTTGCTGTTAGAATGTAAGGGCAATATTTTTCTGTGAGCCCTTACCACTGTCCCTTTCTGGTGGGTGTCTGCTGCCTGGTTAATTCTTTAATTAATTCAGCTTTAACTGCCAGACCTGAATGAGATTTTAGGAAGTGACTCTACTCCAGAGGCATAGAAGAGGTAGAGCCATCAGAAAATAACTTCATGGAATTAAGCCAGTGTTGCAGTAGTGAGTCTGAATT
This sequence comes from Hemicordylus capensis, assembly GCF_027244095.1. NCBI lineage: Eukaryota > Metazoa > Chordata > Lepidosauria > Squamata > Cordylidae > Hemicordylus > Hemicordylus capensis. The sequence continues at coordinate 117,787,874 of NC_069661.1, forward strand.
GTCTCCTTTGATAAGCAGGGTTTGCCTTGGTTGGTAGACTACATGCCAGCACTGTAAGATATCCCCCTTAGGGGATGAGGCCCTAGCTCAGTAGTAGAACATCCGCTTTGTATGCAGAAGGTCCTCAGTTCAATCCCTGGTATTTGCAAGTAGGGCTGAGAAATACTCCTGTCTGAATCCTTGGAGAGCCATTGCCATTCAGTGTCGTAGACAATACTGAGCAAGATAGACCAATGGTCTGACTTGGTATAAGGCAGTTTCCTATGTTCCTTAAAATATTTGGGAATGGCTAATGAAGAACTGCATGGGGAATGCATATCGGTCCTCTGTGAGCTTTATGCAGCCATGTGCACTGGACAAAAGTTACAATGCCAACAGGAGTGCCCTGGCAAACTCCCTATGATCTTGTACTCCGGGTGCCAATTATGGGCAGGATCTCTTACCAGGTACATCATTTGTCTCTGCATACAATTGCTCTACTCCTGGACACTGGAGCAAGCGGGAGACAGAGCATGTAGGCTTGGAGTCAGAGCTTGCCAGTGCACACCTGTTGATGTTGTAACTCTGTACGGTACAAAGTTACATAATGAATTATTCCAGTAACAGGTTACAGTACAAAGTTACAGAATGAGTGCTGTTGTCTTCTCAGTGAGCCCTATTGCATGCTAAAAGCAACTCCCAATCAATTCTTAGACTATTAAACAACCTAACAGTCCAGTAGTGCAGTTCTATATATGTTTACCTGGATGTCAGTCTCACTGTCTTCAATGGGGCTTACTCTGAGGCAAGTGTGGACTGGATTTCAGTTGGTATAAAGTTAGTATAAAGGATGGTGGGAATAATTTTAATGGGGTGTACTACGGTTACAAGAGCCTCTAGGTCAAGAACTGAAGATAGGCCCCCTGCCTACCTTCATGGTCCTCCTGCTGCTGCTACCTACCTTTGCTGCCAGCCTCCCTGCTGCTGCCTTTGCCACCTGCCTCCCCCACCCTACACACACACACACACACACACACACACACACACACACACACACACACACCACCTGCCTTTACCACTGCCTGCCTTTGCTGGCAGAGCCAACATGACTTGTTGACAGTTGAGCCAACATGGCCTGATGACATAACTAAGCCAGCACAACTGCACAGGCTCAGTGAGGTAGGGTTGCCCCAATGCTACCAAGAACAGGCTTGCATTAAAGCGGCTGCCTATTCTCGTTGGGATTGTAATAGCAGCAGCCACACTGGCTCAAAGAGCAGTGGGGCCAGGCACCTAGTGCAAAGGGCAGTGAGGGAAATTGCAGGTGGCACCTGAACACCTGTGGCCCTTGGACACCTGTCCCCCTTGATCAATAGTGGCTACGCTCCTGGATTTTATCTTTTTGTAACACAGAATCGAGTGATGAAAGCACATGAGGAGAATCCATTGAAGATTGAACAAAGAATGTTGGGTGGGGTTGAACAGAGTTACATATTACTATATTATTTCTGAACTAAGTCAATTTGAATATTTTCATCCTTAATTCACATTTGATGAAGTTCTTGTCAATGGAGATAATATACATACTTTTCTTCCTGACATACATATGGCCGTTATTGATTTATACTGTAAATTTATACTGCTGCAGTTCATAGATCTTTACTGTCATTTCTAATGAAAAATTGATATACAAACAGTATTCTAATCTTAGCTCTGGTAAATGATAGCTTTTTCCCCCTTTTTCTTTTTGCTTCTAACAACAGCATCCCCTCTACACAAACTTTTATATACTTTTCTGTAAGATAACGATAGACATTCTTTCAGCCAAATGACCTATTATGTGTAGTTGCACAACTCTTTTTCTCAATTTTTTTAAAAAGGAAAGCAACTGCAAGAAGCTGGACTCCTGAGTGTAGTATAGTGGGATGGAATGCTTTATGCTTTCACTCACAGACGTTTCTTCTCTCAAAATTGCCCCAGCTGACTTTTTTTCCCCAACAGGGGAAAAGATACAGGGTTAAGCAGACTTCCCTACCACCACCAGTACCCTCAATTCCCCACCACCATTAATTCATTCCCTCATGAATGAATTTCCTCATTCATGCATGAGCTCCAAAGATAATGAAAATAAATAAAATCCAAGTTTCCCCTTTTTCATGTTTTCTAAAGTTAGATGCTTACATCCTCCACCAGCATCTCCACAGCTGTGTTCTTGGCCTGATCTCTTCCTTATCACATGTGACAGGCTCCATATCGTCTGTACCATCCCTCAAACTACAAAGAATCTTGTGACAATTTAATGACTAACCGAATGCTCATATTGTTGCATAAGCTTTCCTAGGAAAACGTCTAGTTTATCAGATGTATTGAGTGGGGAATGAAGATGTTCTGCATATGATTGCCCAGAGGGCCAATGTATACATTCTGAATCAAGAGGTAAATTAGCCCTTGCCCTGGGTAGTACCACTTACGGCTACATAATGGGAACTGCTTGTTTTAATGCTCCCACATTTTTTAGCCTACTTTCCAGTAGGCTTATGAGATCACACCACATTCCATGTGTGCGCCCCCGTGTGTGTGCCCCCCCATCAACTTCACAACGCCTGGACCAATATGAACCAAATCAAGACAGCTGTAGGGATACATAGGGACATCTCAATTGTGTAGTTTGTGATGATGTCATTTCCTCCCCAGTTCAAGATGGCGGACATGCAAACTTTTGAGGTGCAAGCAGGCTAACTTGTGAACTGCTTAACCAATTTGAACCAAATTTTCGACAGCTGTGGGGACACTTAGGCATGCCCCAATGGCACCATTTGTGATGATGTCATCCTCCTCAACCCAAGATGGTAGACACGTGAACATTTGAGGGGCAAGTGGACTAACTTGTGGACTGTCTAACCGATTTGAACCAAGTTAGGTTTAATTGTAGAGAGTGACACACAGAGACACCTCAATGGTGTAGTCAGTGATGATGTCATCCACCCTGATCCAAGATGGTGAACACATGAACATTTGAGGCATAAGAGGTCTAACTTGTGCAACACCTAACCGGTTTGAACCGAATTCAGTTGAAGGGATAGTGAAAGGAAAGTAGACAGATTAGTTCTTACTAGAACAACTTATTTTAAAAAATGATTTCCCCAAGAAAAAGAGCATGTCAGAGAGGCAGCTACTCTGAACACTTCTTCATGATAAGCAAGGCGCTATATTGATATCGATATCTGGGTGACCATTCAAATGTGTAATAACCCACCTGCTGCCTAAAGTGATACGTTCCAAGGAAAGACATATGAATTGATTCTATGGAGTGTACGAGCTGAGACTTCGCTTGACGCCTGCTCTTTGCATGCAGAATTTCCACACCTGATTTTCCACACAAGGAGAGTAGGATTATGCCCAGAGCTGACAGTGGAGACTAGTGCCTAGTGACTACTTCCTTTAAGAACTCAGGTATCAGCAGAAACAACAATTTTGTTTGTTTGTTTGTTTGACATATTTTTATCCCGCGCAAAACTCATGTCTCTGGGTGGGTTGCAACAGATTAAAAACAGAAAAAGTAAAACATTAGTTAAAACAAAAACAAAAAGTTTAAAACATTACAATTTAAAAATTTTAAAACAATATTTTAAAACAGTATTAAAACAATTAAAGCAATGTTAATTAAAAGCCTGGATGAACAGATGTGTCCTTAAAGACTTTTTTAAAGCTGTCAGAGTTGGGGAGGCTCTTATTTCAATAGGGAGCACATTCCAAAGCCTCAAGGCAGCAGCAGAGAAGGCCTGTCCCTGAGTAGCCAACAGGCGAGCCGGTGGCAACTACCTCTCCTGATGATCTCAGTGGGCAATGGGGTTCATGAAGAAGATGTTCTCTTAAATACCTAGGGCCCAAATCATTTAGGGCCTTATAGGTTATAACCAACACCTTATATTTTGCCCGGAAACATATCAGCAGCCAGTGCAGCTCCTTCAATACAGGAGTAATATGGTCTCTCCGAGATGACCCAGGGACCAACCTGGCTGCCGCATTCTGGACCAACTGTAGCTACATACAAGGGCAACTCCACATAGAGCACATTGCAGTAATCCAGTCTGGAGGTTACCAGCAGATGTACCACTGTTCTGAGGTCGTTCATCTCAAGAAATGGACACAGCTGGCATATCAGCTGAAGCTGATAGAAGGCACTTCTGGCCACTGCCTCCATCCAGAGCACACAGATCAAAATTGTCTCTTGAGTTTCGACCCCGCACAATGAGTACCTCCGTCTTTTCTGGATTAAGTCTCAGTTTGTTATCCCTCATCCAGCCCATTACTGACTCCAGGCAGGCATTTAGGGAGGTTATGCCCTCTCCTGATGATGCTGACATGGAGAAATAGATTTGGGTGTCATTAAGCATACTGATAGCTCCCTGCACCAAATCTCCTGATGATGTCTCCCAGCGGTTTCATGTAGATGTTAAACAACAGTGGAGACAATATGGACCCCATAGGCACACCATACAAAAGTTCAGATTGTGTGAAGAACAACAGTCTCCAAGAGACACCATCTGTAACCTACCCATGGGGTAGGAGCGGAACCACTGCAAAGCAGTGCCTCCCACTCCCAACCCGCTCAGACACTCCAGGGGATACTATGGTCAATAGTATCGAAAGCCGCCGAGAGGTCCAAAAGGACCAACAGAGTCACACTTCCTCTGTCAATTCCCAATTGGAGATCATCCATCAGGCCGACCAAGGCAGTCTCCACCCCATAGCCTGCCTGAAAGCCGGTTTGAAATGGGTCAAGATGATCAGTTTCCTCCAAGACTGTCTAGAGCTGGGAAGCCACCACTTTCTCAATTACTTTGCCCAGCCATGGAAGGTTGGAGACAGCCCTGTAGTTTCTCAACTCTGAGGGATCCAAGGTAGGCTTCTTCAGAAGCAGTCTAATAATTGCCTCCTAAATCAAGGAGGTATCCCGCCTTCCCTCAGAGATACAATTTTGCCTTGAGCAGTCAATAACACAGAAACTATAGCATTAACTTGAAAACTAAGCAGCTGAATTTAAACTACGTTGAATTCGGGGTGGGCTGGTATATTATCGTCATGTGTGTGGAGCAACACTTAAACCCAGTTTGGTTTAACACTATAGCTATGGCCAGTTCCAGGTGTGGGGTGCCCTCAGCAAACTGCCTTCCGTATGCCACTCCTATCCAGGTGCTCCTCCCCAAAATTCATGATGGGGCTTACTTAGCTTAAATGACACCTACTGTCATTTAACCTGGACTAAACAAACTTACAATAATTTCAAATTCTTTCCATGTTTCTAATAAGATATTGATATGAACTGGCTAGTCAAAGTACAATATAATGTCCTCATTCGTGCATGAATTCCAGAGATAATGAATATAAGTGAAACTGCAGTTTTTCCTTTTCCCTGTTGAATATAACTAGATTGTAAGAAATGATGCTTATAGAATCCACTTGTGGCGTATTCCTACTTGTACCTTCCACTTTGCCAGAAATGTTTATCAGATTGGAATGGCTTTGTCCAAAGATGTTAAAGCATTTTAAAAAATTAAATAAGATTTTATTCTGATCTGTTGGATTTGATGGGGGGATGTCTGAAGGTGTACAACTGTGCTCTTACAGGAAGGTTTTTGTTTAAAAGAACGTTCTCAGCAGTTAATATTGGAATAAGGGATTTTAATTTTCTCTGCAGCAGCACAATTGCAGGCGCCTATAGCCTACATTCTTTAGGAAAAAGCAATTCATAAGAAAGCTGTTGTGTTCCTGTGGCTTTTTTAAATAATTAAAATTGCAGGTCTAAGCAGTGTTTCAGTTGCCAAGACCATGGATTTTTCCTTCTCTTTTCACAAGAGCACAGCTGTGTTTCTGCAGAAAAGTTCACCTTTGTAAATATATATATATATATATAGAGAGAGAGAGAGAGAGAGAGAGAGAGTGAGTTTGGAATGGAATATATATATATATATATATATATATATATATATATATATATATATATATATATATATGTGTGTGTGTGTGTGTGTGTGTGTGTGTGTGTGTGTATATGTGTATATGTTTGTGTGTGTATAGAGAGATAGATAGATAGATAGATAGTTTGGAATGGATCAGATCTTGAAGTCACTGGTGTAAATCTGTTAGCATGAAATCAATTATTCCTGTTGGAAGACAAGAAGGGTTGAATCCATGGATTATTAGGATGACAGGGCAATAATGAATTAGAATTTCTAGAAATCTGTGTATCCCTAATGGTAAGCTCTTCAGCCCTGATTTATCTAATATGAATTACCCATGCTAATTGTACAAAGAGGCACCTTTTAAAAGTAGTAATTCTGTTTAGCAGAGGGAGAGCAACTACCCCATCCTATCCCACCCCAGCACAGCATCTTTCCAGTGGCTTCTCCTGGTGTCCCTCTTGTGTTACTATTTAGATTGTGAGCCCTTTTGGGACAGGACACCATCTTGTTATTTTCTGTGTAAGTTGCTTTGAGAATTTTTGTTAAGAAGCAGTATATAAATAGTAGTAGTAGCTGTAGTAATTATACTTTTCTTACTGATGCTATATCATGATTTTATTGATGAGATGAAACAGTAAAGTCAAGTTTCATGCCTTGTATAGCCAAGGTGGCCTAACTTCAGCTTTGTGTGCATGCGCTCTCTCTTTTAAACTTGGATTCCCCATGTTTTACCAATGTGTTTTAAATTTAAAACGTATTGAAGTTCTCTTATTAGTTAAGGCATACCAGTCTGTGTTTAGTGAGTGGACACTCTTGATTAAGAACTGAGAAGTGCCTTTTTTCAACATTTCTGTAGTCCAGAATTCTTTGCAAGAAATCAGCATGCATTTTCTTCCCCGCATTTCCCCCTACGTCAACCCAGTAAGGTAGGTTAGGCTAAGAGAGAGTGACTGGCCCAAGCTAATGCAGCAAGTTTCATGGCTGAGTGGAGATCTGAACCTGGGTCTCCCAAGTTCAAGCTGATCTTGTGGTATCAAGCATGAATTGTCCCCTTTGCTAAACTGGTTCTTCCCTGGTTTGCTCTTCAATGGGAGACATGTGTGAGCACCGTAAGATGTTTAAATAGTTTGATGGCTTTTTAATTGTTATAATGTTTTAACCTTTTTATTTGTTTGGTTTTTTTTATTGTTGTAAGCCGCCCAGGGACTTGCATTTTTGGTGGTATATAAATATGTTAAATAAATAAGACAATTCTCATTAGGGGATGGGTCCACTCTGGGAAGAGAAGGTTACAAGTTCCCTCCCTGGCATCTCCAAGATAGGGCTGAGATAGACTCCTGTCTGCAACCTTGGAGAAGCTACTGCCAGTCTGTGTAGACAATACTGAGCTAGATGGACCAAGGGTCTGATTCAGTATAAGACCACTTCCTAAGTCCTAGTCTGGCATTCTAACCACTACACCACATTGGCTCTCTCACACTGAAATCATCAACATGATCTGTGGTCTCAGACGTCATCATGTTATACCATTATGGAATAGATGCTTACCTTTCAATGGCTGAAGAACATGCAGTTCATCTTATCTTTTTAAAAAATGTAAATCTAAACAATGCTGTATGCAAAAGAATCCTTGGCAACTTTAACATTTTCCATTTTAACAGAATGTTTGTAATTATTTTAGCACTATCTATAAAACAAAATTAAAATTCATCTGGGTTGTGCCAAAGGGAAATCTTTCGAAAACAAACAAACACTCAGAAGACTGCTGTTGTGTAATGCATTGAGTAAATGATAGGTATGGCATGTATCAGTTAAAGTCATCCTCCATCCATGGCTGAAATGACCGTAGACTTGATGGCTCCAACCTCACCAGGAATGTGAGCTGCTCTGCTGACTAGGTACAACCTGAAAATCCCATTTCCACTAATGCAAACCACATGGTGAAGTTTAGACACAAATGGACATTGAATATTTTGTGACAGAAACTGGAACAGAAATCTGCATCAAGAGCCAAAGTTTTTGTGCAGAAAAGGTGCATGAACTGTGTTAGGAAATGGTTTTCCAAGAGCAGATGGCAAAAAATGCTATGTTTGCTGGAAAACAGCATTTGAGCTAATTTGCTGGGAAAAATGTTTCTGCCCATACTCTGGTTCTGGGGAGGATGTTGTTGTAAATACGATTATAATGGAATAATTTAATAATTTGGTGTCTGGTATCAACTCATTTCCCCCCTGAAAAAAATGAGTGCCATCCAAGAGCATTAACTACTCTTGAGGGTTGTAATTCTCTGCACACTTACCTAGGAGTAAGGTCCACAGAATTTACTTCAGGCTGCATGTAATGACTACATATATTATTGACTGTTTTTTTCCTCCTTGTTTTTATGGCTGAGCTCTTGTTTTTACTGGGCATACTTTGTTGAATTGCTTATTTGCTGCATGTGAAGGACCCTCTCTTTATTATTTTTCTATTGAGGGGAAAAATCCTTTTGGAATGCATACCTATTGGTGTGACAACAATTGTAAACAAAGAGTCCTTGAACCTGAAAAGGCGAGATCACTCAGCGAGGGAAAAAGATTTGATGTTGGAAGTTGCATTCTCCAGAGGAAATGAGAAATGTGCAGTAGTAAAGACAGAATTCTCAGCATCGAAAGTAGATACTGCACAACTTACTTCAAGCTTGGACTATTCACCATGTAGTACAGATCTTATTCGTTCTTACTCATATAGAGCTAGATGGGCGATATTGCTTTAATCCCCGGGACCAACGTTTACTGCACCATGCTTCCACACTAGCTTTGTTCTCTGGAATTTCCTCCCTTTGCTCATTTAGTTTATATGAAGCATCCAGAAAATGGCATGGTCAGATCATTCCAGTCCAGTGTTTTCTATGTTGTCCTCCCATATTTTTTCAGATCCGATCTGTGGCAATCTTTTTGCAATAAATCACAACCACAGCACCAAGCTGTACAACAGACAGACAAAGCACTATTAAGGATCTTCAGGACTCCTGGATCTTTTAATTAAACACTTACAGATTGCAGGTTCAGCCTATTTTATTGCTTCCTGTTGATCCCAGCAGAGGGATTGGTGATGAATAGTTTGCTAACTCAGATTTCTGTATCAATCCCATAATTGCATTCAGTTGACAAGTATTTTTAATATTGTTTTAATTATTTAATATATGTTTACACCACCCAAAACTTACGTCTCTGGGTGGTTTACAACAAAGAATGACAACAGAAAAGTTAAAACACTAGTTAAAACAAATAAATGACAACAGAGAAATTAAAACATTGGTTAAAATAAATGACAGCAAAAAGTTCAAACTTACAACAATTTAAAATGTTAAAACAATACCTTAGAACAATGTTAAAACTATTAAAATGGTATTTACAGTAATTAAAAGCCTGGGTGAACAGATGTGTCTTTAAAGATTTTTTAAAAATTGTCAGAGATAGGGAAGTTCTTATTTCAGCAGGGAGCATGTTCCAAAGCTTCAGGGCAGCAGCAGAGAAGGCCCATCTCCAAGTAGCCACCAGACAAGCAGGTGGCAACTGCAGTCAGACCTCTCCTGATGATCTCAATGGCTGGTGGGGTTCATGACAAAGAAGACGTTTTCTTAAATACCCAGGGCCCAAGCCATTTAGGGCTTTATAGGTTATAACCAGCACCTTGTATTTTGCCAGGAAACTTATCAGCAGCCACTATAGCTCTTTCAATACAGGAGTAATATGGTCTCTCCGAGAAGACCCAGAGACCAACCTGGCCACCATGTTCTGAACCAGCTGTAGTTTCCTGACTACCTACAAAGGCAGCACCACATAGAGCACATTGCAGTAATCCAGTCTGGAGGTAACCAGCATATGTACCACTGTTCTGATGTCGCTTATCTCAAGAAATGGACGCAGCTGGCATATCAGCCGAAGATGACAGAAGGCACCTCTGGCCACCACCTCAACCTGGGACACCAGGGAGAGGCTCGGATCCAGAAGCACCCCCAGACTGTGTACCTGTTCCTTCTGGGAAAGTGTGACCCCATGTAGAACAGGCAGATCAAACCCATCTCCCAGGTTTTGACCCCACACAATGAGTACCTCCATTTTATCTGGATTCAGTCTCAGTTTATTAGGAGAGGAGAGCTGGTCTTGTGGTAGCAAGCATGCCTTGTCCCCATAGCTAAACAGGGTCTGCCCTGGTTGCATCTGAATGGGAGACTTGATGTGTGAGCACTGCAAGATATTCCCCTCAGGGGATGAAGCCGGTCTGGGAAGAGCAGAAGGTTTTCAAGTTCCCTCCCTGGCTTCTCCAAGATAGGGCTGAGAGAGATTCCTGCCTGCAACCTTGGAGAAGCTGCTGCCAGTATGTGAAGACAATACTGAGCTACATAGACCAATGGTCTGACTCAGTATATGGCAGTTTCTCTCATCCCTCATCACCGCCTCCAGGCAGGCATTAATTAATTATTATTAATTATTATTATTATTATTATTATTATTACATTTATAGCCTGCTCTTCCTCTGAGGAGTCCAGAGCGGTGTACTACACACTTGAGTTTCTCTTTCACAACAACCCTGTGAAGTCGGCTAGGCTAGGCTGAGAGAGAAGTGACTGACCCAGAGTCACCTAGCTAGTATTATCACTGAATGGGGATTTGAACTCGGGTCTCTCCGGTCCTAGTCCAGCACTCTAACCACTACACCACGCTGGCTCATTTAGGGAGGTTATGCCCTCTCCCAATGATGTTGATATGGAGAAATAGATTTGGGTGTCATTAGCATACTATTAGCATCCACCTGGAAGCTGCCCACACGGGCATAACGATAGGGGGGGGCAGTCAGGGCACGTGCCCTGGGCGCCACTCTGGTTGGTCACATGGGGGGGGGGGTCACATGGGGGGGTCACTCTGGTTGGTCACATGGGGGGGTGCCAAAAAGTGGCATGCCCCCCAACCCCCCCCTGGATCGCGCGGCGGCGGGCAGCGGCAAGAGTGAGCGCGGCGGTAGCGGGCAGTGGTGGATCGCTGAGTGCGGCAGTGGCGGGCAGCGGCGGATCGCAGTTGGGAAGCGATGCCGGGCCAGGCGGCAGGCCTCGGCATTGCTCTGCTGCACTGGGCGATCCGCCGCCGCCCGCCGCCGCTGCACTCGGCGATCCGCCGCCACCTGCCACCGCCGCACTCGGCGATCTGCCGCCGCCGCGCTCACTCCCGCCACCTCCCGTCACCGACACGCTCACTCCGGCCAGCCCAGGGGGGCGCAGGTATGTGGGGGGGCGGGGGTGGGGGGAGGGCGCAATTTCAGGGGCAGAGCTTGCCCTGGGCGCCGTTTCCCCCCGTTACGCCTCTGGCTGCCCAGAAGGTAGTAGTGGAACCATTGCAAAGCAGTTTCCCCCACTTCTAACCCCCACAGACAATCTAGAAGAATATTATGGTTGATTGTATCGAAAGCTGCCAAGAGGTCCAAAACGACCAACAGAGTCACACTCCCTCTGTCAATTCCCAATTGGAGATCATCCATCAGGCTGACCAAGGCAGTCTCCACCCCATAGCATGCCAGAAAGCCAGTTTGAAATGGGTCAAGATAATCAGTTTCCTCCGACACTGTCTGGAGCTGGGTGGCCACCAGCCTCTCAGTTACCTTGCCCAGCCATGGAGGGTTGGAGACAGGCCTATAGTTGCTCAAGGCAGGCTTCTTCAGAAGTGGTCTAATAATTGCTTCCTTAAGACAAGGAGGCATCCTGCCCTCCCTCAGAGAAGCATTTATGATCTCTACCAGGCCTTCTACAACAACCTCCCTGCCAGATAGTACCCCCTGTGAATTTGTATCCAGATCAGCAGTTCCTTGGCAGTAGCAGAGTAAAAAAGAAAGAAAAAAGGGCTTAACTTCCCTTCCTGCTGCTAGTCCACCTGCCCTCCCTCAGCAGGAGTAGGAGCCACCCGATTCGTTCTCCTGCAGCCTTGTGCTTCTTCCCTGCTCAGCCGATATCTCAATGCACTGTAATTTTAGAGCAAGCAGGAAGCCACGAGGACAGTGGAGCTGAGTGGTAATGGAGGGTGGAAGGAAGCTACCTGTGGGCTTGTCTCCCTCCAGGAAAGTAAAACATAAAACACCCCTACCGTTATCTAATGGTTTTGTTTGTGTGTGGCTTGTTTCCCCTGCTCAAGCCACTGTGTTTCTCTTCCCTCCGTATGAATCGTTTATGCACATATAAGAGAAGCCCCAACCCTACTTGAAAGTAAGTGTGTGTGTGTGTGTGTGTGTGAGAGAGAGAGAGAGAGAGAGGTTTAAACATTAAAAAAAATATTTTAACATATAAGCCAAAGCTGTTCTCGTACAAACTTCTAAGAAAAACCCTCCCCATCCGAACAACTTATCTCCTTATGAGGAAATTAGTCAGTATAAAAGTATTAAAAACTCTAAAAAGAATAAGGGGTGAGGGAATGCTCTAACAAAATGGATTTGCTTTTGTTCCAGCCATTTTCCATGTTCTGGCTGTTGTTTTGGTTACAGCTTTAATTTGGTCTGTGTGCGTGGTTTGTTTTCCCGCCCTCACCTTATTAAAACTTAAGAGAGCATGAAAAGGTTTAATTGTCATAATGTTGGGAGGCTGTGGGCCTCAGGCAGGCCCTGTGGGCCCAAGCCCTGGGCTTTTTAAGTACCTAGGAACGCCTCTGCATGCAAAATCTGGTATCGGTAAGTATGTTCAGAATTTCTTCTAAAATAACAAATAAAATCAACCTTTCCTTGTGTGTATTTTGGTGCAAAAGGTAATGCATTCTGCAAATCTAAGTGGCAAGGTAAGGTGCCTAAGTGGCAGGGAAAGTAGCAGGGTGGGGAAAGGGAATGAGAGAAAGAGTGGAGGGGGGGAAGGAGGAGTGCATTTGTAAACGCACATGCTCAAGTCTGCAATTCAGAAGGTCTTGAGTTTTTAATCTCTTAAACAGATCTGTATTTTTATATTCCAGCTGATAATTTAATTGTGTAATTTTTGAAGACCTGTTTTAACTTTTGTGTGAACCGCCTTGAGATTGTTTTAATGAAAGGCAGTATAGAAATTTAACAATAGATAAACTGAAGCAAGGGGCATGTCTTGTGCTTTTTACTTTTTCCCTTACAAATGCACTATATGTCCAAGCTGGTTGGACATGTCCAAAAACTGCACACACACTATTTACATGGTATTTCATCAATCATATGAAATGTGTAGGAAGCCCCGCACAAGCTGATTTGCCCCCAGCCCCACACACCCCTAAGGATGGCCCTGATCCGATCCGAGCTGCAACCTCCTCATTACTTGGTAGCAAAGTTGAATGAATCCCCCACCTCCCCCACCCCGATGTAGTTTCTCACTTTAATAATTTTAGGGCCTCTTAGTTGGCAGCAAAAAAAAAAGGCAGAGAAAACCCAGCAGAATAAGCTGCAGTATCTCTGCCCCAGAGAAGAACAGGAAAGTGAGGTCATAATGTTCTCAGCCAATGAGGTGTGTGTTCAGTCTTTTTCCAGGGTTATAGCTTTCAGCTAACTTTAAAGTACTTTTAAACGAAAACTATAACAGTTAGAGCACTTCTCCCTGCCCCCCCCCAATAAATATTGTATGAGTAACAGTTGACAGCACAATGAATTCTGAAATTTAGGGAAATACTGCATTGCTGCAGTGTCAGTTTCCCCCAGAGAAAGGCAAAAACCTCACATTTCCCCCCTTTTTAAACAGCAAAATGATCTGACTGTACCACACTCCCTTCCTTACTCCCAGTATTATGTGTGTGCTGTGAGAGTGGGATTACCTTAACCCTAATACCTATCCTGGCCAGGGTGGCCCTTCTGTGAGGCAGGGCAAAGCAGTCTCCTCAGAAATAGGTGCAAGAAGAACAGAGGACAGCAAGTGCCCACCTGCCACCACAGGCAACAGCACAGACCTCCCTGGGTCAAGCTTGGTTCCAAGACCTGGGCAGGCAGTCCTCTCAATGGACTTGGACCCCTCCTAGGAGCAGAGGTTCAGGACTGGACAAGAACAAGCTAAGGCCTGGGGTCTTGGGAGACATAGGTAGCAAGGATGCCTGCCTTCTAGCAGGCAGGGAGTCTTCCAAAGGACTAGGATCAGCAGTAAGGTGAGCTGTAGTTCCAGCAAGAGCTACTTGCTTGTGTGAGGCTTATAAAAGCTCAGAGCCTAGAGCTTGGTGCTAGTTCATAAGTACTAACAGCTGGGGCTGGTTGTTCCCTTACTTCCAAGGAGACCTCTTACTCATGATAAGCCTTTTCTAGGAGAAGGCAGGCCAAGTGGCCATTCGGGCACTTCTCTGTTGCTGCAATTCTGTACGCATCCCCTGATGTTGACAGGCATGTGGAATGGGCCTCTCTTCTGGGTCAGACTTGAGGGCAGGAGCGGGAGGCTTAGACACTGGGGTTAGGCTCCCCACCTGGTTAGAAGGGGGCTTCAGGGGGAGCCCCATGCAGTTCATGTTCCTAGGGTTCTGCATCTGTGTAACCTCTTCAGGCTCTTTGGAGTCCCCTGGGTTAGGATGTGGTTCTCCAGGTTCTTCACTGGTGGGTGGAGTTTTTTTTGGGGGGGGGCATCTTCTGCAAGCTGGGCAGACTCGAGGAGTGTCTCAGCTTCAGACTCATCCCCTGAGCATACCTCAGGTTGTTCCAGCTGGAATCATGACATCTTGCCACCTGCTGCTCCTGCCCTTCCTCACCATACTGGAGCATGCCTATTTTTGCTCTTCTCCCACCTCCCATGGGAGCTAGGAACTCCCCTGCCAGCACTGTCTGGTTTGGTGGCATAATCTTGGCATGCTCATGTACCATCGCTGCTGTCTCAGCATCATGGCCTGAGAATGCTGAGCACCGTCCTGTAAATGCAGGGGTTGGGGTGGGGAGCCTTTACATCAGGCACAGCAAATGGTTTTGCACTGCCCATGGTACTGGCTTTGGGAGAAGCAACAGCACAGATGGACCTACTCAAAAGTTCCTGTAATCTGTGAGGCTGTAAAACCCACCCCATTCCATTCCCTCCATAGCCGTGCTCTTCTGCAGCAGCAGCAGCAGCGAAGACAGCGGCTCTTTCTCCTGCTGAGGAAAGCACAGACCCTCAATCTTTTAAAGGTGTCAAGTGTTTAGCCTCCATAGCAGATTAGCAACAGGCAGAAGTAGGAAGGTGTGTGTGAGAAAATGCATGTAGTGAGTTCAACGCTTTCCCATTAGACCCCCTCTTTCTTGATCTACAAATGCTAATCTTGGCGACAGAGAAGAGGGACAGGAGGGGAGGAATTTCTCCTGGACCAAAAGGCTCAAACCAAGTGAGGTAGATATCCCCTCTGGCCTTCTGGCTCTGGGCAAAGAGGAGGGGAATCAATCACAAGTGGTCCTTTCTTTATTACTTCAACAGTTGGTATTTTCCTGAGCTTTCATGTGGGAATGGGCATTGCAGATTGTAAGCGGATATCTCTGGAACCACAGCTATGAATCTGCTTCCAGCTAGTTAGGGATCAACAGTCCCCCAGTTGCACTAGTGTCAAAGCTACCAAAATTGCTGGAGGGGATGTACACTAGAGAAGGCTCAGGGTGATAATATAGCACTATAATGCTGTTTGGAACATCCATTTTAATTCTGTTTATAGCTCATTATGGAAAAGCAATTCCTCAGTAGCTCTCAGCGGCAGCCAGTGTGGGCACCGCCAGGGGTGATGGGAGAGTAAATTAGTAGGTGCTTACCTCTCCTTCTGCCACACCTGAAAGCTGTTCAGCAGCACATGGCCCAGCACCCACTGTGGCAGAGGATCGGTTCTGCCAGAGGATTGGCCATTTTATTCTTAAAATAAGAATATGTAACCTTAGGTAGTGCCTTTATCCATCTAATATAGCAAAAGACATTCAGTACAACCACTCGCCTTTCAACAGACTGCATATTTACTTGCAAAGATCTGGCAAATTTCAGCTGTGGCAACTGGAAAGCCAACAACCTTCTCAGTAATATTGATATCATTCATATATATATAGACAAATCCTAATGATTAAGCTGACTTAAAACTGGATTAAGAAGATCAGTTCTTTGAGCTTGAAAGGACACGATAGAAGCAGCTGTAAGGTGCCAGATGGTTCACACTGGGGACCCTAGCAGCCTGGTGCCAGAGCCTTGCTTTCTGCACCGGTGGTAGAGTACCTTGCCAGAAGTGGGGGACATTGGCCTGCTTGCTGCTGCACCTTGCACCCTCTTCCAGGATCAGGTGATGCACAGAGCCAGTAGGCTTCTACCTATAGGGCTTCTTCTACCCTATAAAGCTTCTGACTCTGAGCTGGCTCCTCACTCTTCTGGTATCAGACTGCTATGGTATGTCCTGTTCTGGGTGTGATCCAGTGCAAGGTGTCTGATGGGCAGGCAGATCTTGCCCAGTTGATCAGGTCAGGTAAGGTCAAGTCAGGTCCAGCAGGGATCAATACTGTGGGCAGGTATCATTGATAAAAGGAGTTAGAAAGCACCCAGCTGAGTGATGAACATCTACTCAGGAGAACTGGATGCTGCTTCAGTAACAACTTACTCAGACTGAGGTCTTAAATAGTTCTGACCCAAGACTTCTGTCCAAGGCCCTTTCCCTATCCTTCAGTAACTGCTGAGGCTTAAAGGAACAGGGACCGATTCAGCAGCCACAGGCTCCTACAATGTGGGTGTGGGTGTTTCTACTGCAGAGGCTTGAGTGAGTCCTCAGACTTGGAGGACAAAGACAATGGTGAATCCTTAGGACATAGCTGAGGTGATGGCTCCAATGGGGTGCGAGGCCCACTCCACTGTATCATCCCCAGAACTCTCTGCATCTACCTCTAGAAAAGGTGCCTGTAGGATCAGGTTCACAACATACTACTCTTGATGGCACTGGTGATGCAATGGGGCTTCGAAGCCTCCCGGCAGCTTGCAGTTGATGTCACTTGATTTCAGTAAGTGACATGAAGTAAGTTGTTGGTGACTGAGAAGGTTCCTCACCTCCTCACCTGTGTGGAACCTTCTCAGTCACCAACAACTTACTTCATGTCACTTACTGAAATCAAGTGACATCAACTGCAATAACTCTCATAAAGATATTTTTGACAAAACTTGGGGTCATCCTAGACTGCTTGAGAACTACAAATGATACTGAATATCCTCAGTACCAACCAGCTAACAATGGCTGTGAATAAATAAATAATACATTTGACAGAATCTCAAAGCAACTGAGCCAAATTAAGAAGCAAAACATCAGACGGTGGATTTACTTTGGCAGTCTATTGGCTGTGGGGCATGGGATTTAACCAACATGTTTAATCACTCTTATGTCAAACTGTGTTTACAACATGGTTTGTTACTTATTATTGTTCAAGCTCTTAGCATCCTAATTCAGCATTAAAACATCCTGCTGTTAGTGCAAACCTTCTGTCATGTAAAACCTTTGACAACAATACAGGATATAGAAGACTAGAGAGAGCTTATATTTCGTACCAGTGGATCATCCACTGATTTTGGGATGATGCATTTCATTAACCTTTTTGGATGCTACTTTTCAAGACCATTGATACAGCTTTGGCTTTTACATACACACATTAGTTCTGGTTTTTATTGATTTCTCAACACTTCTCATGACGCTGTGTAACCCCCAGGGACCTATTTCTAGTAGTTACAGGACAATCTGAGGGGAAGATAGGAACCCTAAAATCCAACCTTCGCACTCTGTGCTGGCCAACATGCAGCTGGCTCCAGTTCTTCAAAGCAGGGGCACAAGTGTTATTAATAAATTTATTGTTATAACCACTTCTCGTAACATAACATAAAAACATTAAAACAAACAAAACACAGCATACCATAAGTTACTTCAGCAGAGAACAATTAGGAATGTGCACAAATTGATTATTTTGGATTGATTTCTGCCCAAATCAAAATCACCCCTGATTTGTTTTGTGTCCGAATCTGTCCCCCTGAATCACCCCAGATTTGATATGGATTTGATTTGATTTGGATTCAGATCAATTTGGACATTTATAAAGGTCTTAGGGGCACTAGGGTTTGGTGGTGGATAGGTCCCCATGTGTGCCACCTACCACCCAAATTTCAAGGTGGTAGGGCACTTGGTTGATTTTTAATGATTTTTCTACTTTTTACTGATTTTGTATATTTCTGTCATAGGAAATAATGGGGATTCAAACTTGCCCTATCCTAACCCTAACATGGACCCCCAGCTTTAATTTTAAAAAACAACAACAACAGTCAGCTCTAGCCCTTGTAGAAGTGGAGTTATGGAGCAAAATGTGTGGTCACTATTTTTCAAGTGTTTGGATTATTTGGCACATAATAACTTTTTCTCATAATGAATCTCTATGAGGATTCATTGCACACCTTTATTTCTTCTGTTCATTTTGTCTGTCATTGGACAATGCCAACTGTCAGCTGTCATGTGTCAACTACACACACACACCCCACACACACATACTGGGGTTCTCAGTTCATTTTTTAGGAATTTTTGAAGTGTTTAGATTCTTTGATGTCTTCATTACACACCTTAATTTCTTCTGTTCATTTTGACCCCACTGCTTTGCAGGGGGGGGGCGTTAGTGGCATCCCATGTGCCAACTATCCCCCAACCCGCAAGTCACTGGGTACTCAGTTTGTATTTTTGGAATTTTTTAGGTGTTTAGACTCTTTGGTATGTAATGAATTCTCATAGGGATTCATTATGAGGAAAGGTTATTAGACACCAAAGAGTCTAAACACTTGAAAAAATTACTAGAACATAAACTGAGTAGTACTCCACTGCCTTGCGGGTGGGAGGGGGGTGCAGTTGGCACATGGCAGTTGACAGTTGGCACTGTTGAAAAGACAGTAAAAATGAATAGAGGAAATGAAGGTGTGTAATGAATCCTCAGAGGGATTCATTGAGGAAAAGTTATTATACACTAAAGAATTCAAACACTTGAAAAATAGTGACCACACATTTTGCTCCATAACTCCACTTCTACAAGGGCTAGAGCTTAGCTTTTTTAAAAAAAGAAAGAAAGAAAGAAAGCTGAGAATCTTGGGAAATTAATAGAAGGAAGATGAATCTCAAATCAGTTTGAATCAGATCTGGCGTGATTCAATTTGGACCCGAATCTAGCCAATGGATTACAGGGGTGATTTGTTCTGTCTCCAAATCACCTGAATCAGCTAGATCCGGGTACAAATTGATTTGTACCCATATCGATTTGCACATTCCTAGTAGCAATATAGAATTTGTTAAGCTAAAACCAACACTACAATTTAAAACAAGGCATAACAGATGTAAATTTATTTCTAAGTTTACAAGAAAGCAAGGCAAAAGTGGCAACTTGATAGCTGACATATGGAATCACATCTGCAAGAAGATAAATCAAACATTCCACTTCCCAGCCCTTGAATTCATCTTTCTCAACGTTTTCCTCCTAATCAACTCATGATACACACCTGCTTTGTTAGTCCAGATCTGAGCCAATGATTCTGTATGTGATCATGAACAGTTTTCCATGTTGGATGCTGCACTGAAGGAATGCCAAGGAAAGCACCCATTTTGTCTCTTTTTGTTAGAACACATTTAGACTGCCTTTACATAAAACATAGCCTCATTTGCTGTGTAATATATTCAGAAATGTCAATTTTGCAGTGACTACTCCTGTGTTGTTCTTGTATTTTCTGTTCTCTGCAAATGGCCAGCAGATCAATAGTCTCTGTGTGCCCCAGGAAACATGACAGCCATTCATTCTAGCCATTTCAGTTACAGTATAAACCCTAAAAATAATAAGTCAGTATGGTATTATGTTGCCACTATTAGGAGCACCAAGCTGATATGATGCAAAACAATCTCAGTGCATTAAAAAGAACAACAATACAGCTTCCTCTTCCCAAAGAGGTACCTCTAGTGGTGGTAGCTGAAAATGGAAGTAAAGGAAATGGCAAAGGTATTTATGTGCTCTGCAGAGGTGCACCTAAGTAATTTTGGAGCCTGGTCCTCAAGGCCTTTGGAAGACCCTCCCCACCCCTGCAAATTAAGCATCATCATGCTCGGCCAGGTGACCACACCACAGGACAGACTAAAGAGAAGGGGGGGGCAGGGCCTGTGGAGGCTCTGGACTTCAGCCCGGAAGTCCAGGGGTAAGAGAGCTTCTGGTGCTCTGCTATGGAACTGCAGGAGTGGGATGATTTGGATGAGCTCCCCAAATGTCACTGATTATATTAAAGTGATGCTTATACAAAAGGATGGAAAGGTTGCACTAAAAATAGTCCATAAGTGAAGTCATTGTATAGCTGTCCTGCTGACTTTTTTTTTTTTTTAAGGATTTTCTGTGTCAATAAATGTGATGATATAAGTGTGGGGGAAATCCAGATTGACAACGGGTGGGTGACAATGTTGTCTGAACACCCACTACACACTCCTAGGAGTGCAAAAGGTGTGACAATTCTGGACTAAAACCCCATCTGGTTTTTCTGTTTTATCACTGTTTCAGCTTCCCACAAATATATCTAGCTGATCAACATACTATAGCACTAAAAACTTTGATCAAACTACTTTGATTTATCTAGGTTGGGGACTGAGCTTGTACAATGAAGAATTTTATTCTGATGCTATAAATAAACACACACACTTCCCCCTCCCTGTCTCATAACCAGTCTTCAGAAAAGTTACTTGATGAAAATGTACATTTGTCTCTCTAAACAATTCCACTCTCTCTGACGACGATACCAATATTTTGCTATTCTTAAGATCTGTCCTGGTGAAGTGAAATACACTCTAAAGTTAAAACTACTATTCTGTGTCATTAACACAAGGATTGCAATTCAAATAGTAGCCCACAGTAACAACATATGCTTGCAATTATAACAACCATCAGGGAATTCAGTCTTATCGAGAATAGAAGAGGGGCCTTAGCAGGGAAACCTCAAACATTTTTTTTTTTAAATAAAGAGGAGGGGGGCGGTTGGAAATGGATGAGAAAGCTAAAATGGGAAAACCATTCCTGGGTAATGGGAAAAACATGGCTTTTTAAAAATATACTCTGGCTCATGTCCAAGCTGCTGCACAAAACTGGAGTACTTTGGTAAACAAAAATATGCCAAGGAACAAGTCCCTCCTTTCTCTGCTAAGAACAATTATGTGCAATGCTTTTAATTTTAACATGGAAGCCTCACGGCCCAATTATAAGACTTGCTGCCTCAGCAGATTACATGGGAGGATCCCAGCCACTGCACCAGCTTCATTGCACAAACAGTTGTTTTTCCGCTGTTAGTGAGGAACAGTCTTGTTGCTGCTTTTGTAGGCAGACACACAGGTGTGAATGTTCAGGACTGGGGAAGGTGCTGATTTCCGAAGGAAGCTTTTGCATTTCTTTCATTCATTCGTTTCTGTCCTGTTTTACCATGTAATCGTCCCTCAGAGCAGCTAACAACAAAATGAAAAGTGCAATGGACTCTTACCATGAGAAGACTGTGAAGGTTTGGGGCTGGGAAGGGTTCTTACTCTATTTAAGACAGAACCTCCAGTTGGCTCTGCCTGTCCCACTCTCAAATGAGCACCACAGTTGTGTTCTCCATTGCTGCATCCAGGAGCTAGCCGGGAAAGAGCCTCTGAGCACTGGGGAAGTTTCCCCAGTGTGCTCCACACCTCCAGGAGATGGGAAACCAAACTTCCTGATGTCATCAGCTTCCCTCCAATTGGCCATGAGGAGGAAGGAGGGAGGGCAAGCCCTATTCAAACCACTTTATTTAATTTATTTATTTATTTATTTGATTTTTGAGCAAGTGATCATAGTGTGTGCTGGTGGAGTGGCCCTCTAGCCACTGCGTTATCTGACAAACATGCAAGCTGGCTGCTGGGACCTGCAAAACCCAGGAAAGGTGGACACATGATCAATGACTCAAGATACCAGGACACCTACTGTCCACTAACTTGGGTTGAGATTGAGCGTTGGAAGCAGGATTACCAGATTTGGACTACCAGGGCTTGGAGGATTTGCCCTGGTTCACACATGCAGGCAACCATTGGTGAACTGCCTCTAATTCCGATTTAGATGATTGTGTGAAGGGGCTTACAATCTAAAATTTACACTAGAAACAACAGAGGAAAGGGAAAGAGGTAAAGGCAGGAATACACTGGGAAATACAAAGTAAACCCAGGACAGCAAAAAGATGGTAAAAGAAGCCAGGTATAACAGTGGTTGTATACCCAACAAGTAAAAGGTCTGGGCAAATAGAAAGATCTTTGCATGCCTGCTGCCAGAAAGAAATTGGGCTGAGTGCTGGCTGAGCATCTGTGCGGTGAGAATTCAAAAACTGGGATGCCATGTAGTCCACCAACATGTTTTAAATTTACATGGCTGAATAATTAAGATATGACATAACCAGTGATCCTCATTCATAAGTGCCTTGCTGGGTCAGATCAATGTCCATGTAGCCCAGCTTTCTTTGCAAGAATCCCAATAGCAGGCATCACTGGCCAATTTGTCACTGGGCTATCTAGTGCCAGTGGTCCATGGACCACAATGTCTCTGCTGTTCTCCCCTGATCTAGATAATATGCAGACCTAGTTGCTGCAGCCAGACATTCATGAGGCATAAACAGGAGTGTTGCAGTGCTAAACGCTGACTTAACATATCCATTCTTAACTTCACTGCAAAAATCTAAATCAGTAATTTAGCCACTACAAGATCTTATGCCACACACTCACAAATATCTAGCTGTTGCAAGACAGACAGAAAATCTAAATGTCCAGCTTTTCCCAGCAATTTCCCCAGATTCATGGAGATGCTGTAAACTAATGGAGAAAATGACCTCTTTATTTCCTTGTCATGCAGTTTTTAAAGTCAGAATCCTCTCCTTGGACATAAAATTAAATTGAAATCAATGGGGCTTGCTTCCAAGTAAATATATTTAGGATCAGGTCATTAATATGAAATATAGACTTGTTTTTTGTTTGGAAAGACTGCAATATGCAAGACAGAGCACACACACACACTCTCTCTCCCTCCTTGAATCCACTACTTCTTTGCTAGCCGTCCCTCATCCACCCTTCCAGAGAGTACCATTTAACACAGTGGGACCTCCTGCCAAGAAAACATGCATATGATAAGCCTATAAATCTTGACAATGTGCAAAACATCACCTTTGCTGATTGAACTGAATAACCTCTGATAGGCTTCCAAAGAACCTTGGCACACAGTTTGAAAAACATTAATGAAATCAGTGGTACATTTTCAGAAATTGTGTTAATTCTGCAATTTTGGCAGGGTGGAATCATGTTAAGAACCCCACAGAAACATAAAGACGTTCTTATGTTTTTTCTTTGGATATGTTGGAGTTCCAGTGCATTGACCTTTTGCACCAACTATCTTAATGACCACTAGGGGCATTGGGAGGAGAGATAGTGAGTAAGGGTCTCCCTGACTGTTCTACCTGTCTCTATGACCCCCTGATAGGATTCTTCAGGTATTTCACA
The DNA here is from genome assembly GCF_027244095.1 of Hemicordylus capensis. NCBI lineage: Eukaryota > Metazoa > Chordata > Lepidosauria > Squamata > Cordylidae > Hemicordylus > Hemicordylus capensis. Next base: position 117,811,284 of record NC_069661.1, read on the forward strand.
TGCTGAGTCAAAACCCCTTCCTTTCCTCTTAGAGACCAGATGGATGTAGGTCTTTAGATTAAGGATTAGGTCTTTCCTATCCAAAGGTGTACTTCACCAATAAATCTACTTAGTATTAAGTTCTACAAGAATTTCCATCTTCTCTAAATAGCTGTAACAACTAAACTTTGCATTCTACTCTGAAACTGGAGTGGATAGCTTCTTTAGTACTCTGCTAATTAACTGGGGGATAAAAATTATAACCCCCAACAGTTTGCCTATGCACAACTCAGAAAAATGATTGAAGTTAGGATAATAACATGACTCCACAGACAGACACAGACACATACTGTTGTATTATATCCAGTATCATTTATTTCGTTATTTAGAAGTTTGTCCCAGTGGGGATCCTGTAGATACTGTTAGGGGTGGAGTTGGAAAGGAAAAAGAAAATTGAGTTGCATCTGAATAAACTCTTAGTTAAAACAAGTTAAGACTACTTTGTGTTTATGAGGAAAGCAGCTATAAAACATACCTTTTAGAAGAAGAAATAAAAGCTTCATTCAGGGAGTAAAGTATGCTCTCCCTGACAGTAGCTCAGGCCTCAGGCACAGGCCGTTCTCAACCCTGCTAGGAATTCAACCTGGAATTGCATATGTAGAGCATGTCCACTAGCACTGACCTATGGCCCCACCAGATGTTTGATTTATTCGTATCCTGCTGTTCCTCCACAGTGGTCAGAATGGCATTCATTGGGCTCCCAAATGGGAGTCTCCCATCCTAATGGAGGTCTCCCATCCCATCTGTGTCCCACACACCAGCCTTACAACTTAAGCAGCAAGTGGGGAAGGGGTGGGTAGGGCCAGAAATCTTCTTACACTATGGACTGCCCACTAGTGTGGATGAAACATAGCGCTATCAAAATGCACAAAATCATACAGGTGTGAAGTAGCAATGCCATTCCATGTGTGACTTCAAGGGAAAAGCAATAACTGCATGATGTTACAAGGAGCATGACAGGATGTGTCCTAACTGTAAATAAATGTTGAGAGGTTAGAGTGTAAGGAGAGCATTTAATAACAACAATATATTGTGCTTCTGTTTTTCAAGGAATACTTTGAAGAAGCAAGATAGAAAAATTATTGATGCTTTTGAACTTTGGTGCTGGAGAAGACTTTTGAGGATACCATGGACAGCCAGGAAAACAAACAAATGGATCACAGAACAAATCAATTCAGAATTTTCACTCAAGGCACAAATAACCAGGCTCAAATGATCATACTTCAAACACATTATGTGAAAACTCAGCTCCCTTGAGAAGTCCATAACGCCGGGAAAAGTTGAAGGAAAGAGAAGTAGAGGATGACCAGCAGCAAGGTGGATGGACTCGATTACGACAGCAATGAATGCACCACTGAGAGACCTAAAAGGCCAAGCTGAAGACAGATCATCCTGGAGAGAATCGATGTGGTCGCTAAGAGTCGACACCAATCTGACAGTACTTAATCATCTTTTCTTTGATGCTGTAATATAAATAAAATTACTCCCAGGGATATTATCCACTCTTTCCCTTTGGCATCTGCATGAGAACAGCTCTCTGCCCATGTGAAGTGGAAGGTTGATGGGAGAGGAATCCTGCCCATGAATTAATGTATGCTGGAGGGCAGGGGAAAGAAGCCGTGGGACTGTGGATCATCCTTCATTATCTTTCTTCCACTGAAATCAAATGGAACCTCAAGAGCTTAACTTTGCCTGAATTGTGCTGTACCAGGTTTGGTATCACTTTAAGCACACTAGCAAATGAATGATGATACATCTATATTTCATTCAGGCCTAATTCTCAGTGAAGTGGTAAACTTTTATCTAGGTTGTTCCACTTCAGTCAGCAGGTGTGGGACCGCCCCACTATTCAGAGAACAAAATGCCTGAGAAATGCTAGGATTATTGTATATATAAAAGAGTTCACACATCACGATGCTCAGTGAACAGCCAAAAGTGGCACATGGTATTTTGCAGCACAGTCGCAGACTGAGTAAGGACTTCAAATATATTTCCAAATGCTATGTGGCAATTGACTCCAAACTGGATAGATTGTTCTTCTCTGACCGGAAGTAGTCAGTATCTAAGCATTTAAGACAGAGGAGAGCTGGTCTTGTGGTAGCAGGCATGACTTATCCCCTTAGCTAAGCAGGGTCTACCATGGTTGCATCTGAATGGGAGACTTGATGTGTGAGCACTGCAAGATATTCCCCTCAGGGGATGAAGCCGCTCTGGAAAAGCAGAAGGTTTCAAGTTCCCTCCCTGGCTTCTCCAAGATAGGGCTGAGAGAGATTCCTGCCTGCAACCTTGGAGAAGCCGCTGCCAGTCTGTGTAGACAATACTGAGCTAGATGGACCAATGGTCTGACTCAGTATATGGCAGCTTCCTATGTTCCTAAGTGGTATCTAAGCATTTGGAAAGTGATCTCAACTGTGTCACTCTGCTATGTGGTAGAAGGCAAAAATGAGAGTGGTATACGTTGATTCTGTGGTAGGACCAAAAAGCTTCAGAATGTGTAGCATACAAGTAATGTGTAGTCAGAGGAGGTTACAGCAGTTACCATTGGGAGTCCTTTCTTTTCACGGGTACTTGATCAAGCTGTTGGTGAGCAACTCAAATAGCAATACTATTTCCATGATGATCCTCTTGTGCTGGAAGATAACAATAAGATGTCATTCAAAAAGTTTAAATTGATCAGGGAGCTAATTAAAAATAAAACTTGTACAGTAGTGTGGAAGATCAATAAAGGAGGGAGTGCCAGCTTTCTCTATTAGGGCAATTATTCAGTGTCTGTCTGTCTAAAAGTTTTATTTTTATCAGGAGCTGAAGTAAGAGTCTGGAATTTTTTTTTTAGAAGCTCATAAATTTAAGCCTTTACCCTGAAAAGGATAAGCCAATATCCCTGCCTTGAAATGACTCATAAAGCAATTATCATTAAGAGCATTGAGGGCTAATGAACTTTAATCAGAAAGCAGGGCCTTTTTAAAGGGGGAGGGAAGGGGGGGGCAATTGCTTGGGCCCCACACATGAAGGGGAGACATTTTACTCATGATATGCACAACTTTGAAAAAATTGAAGGGCATAGAAAATGAATCTTCAAGTGGGAAGCACATATTCTCATGAAAGATCAACAGCATGAAAACAGAAATTATTCTTAAAATCCCATCCCCAGAACCTGGTGAGTGGCAGGAGAAGGGAGCAGGGGAGGCAACATGTCAGGAAGGTGGAGGGTAGCAAAGGAGCGGTGGGCAGGTAGGGTGATACCCACGGGGAGCCGGGGTGGGGCAGGGTGCCCAACTCACCACCCCAAGGTACAGGTGCCACCTGAGATGGTCACCTCGCTTCAGCTCATTAGCATGTTTGTCTGGCATGATGGTAAGAGTTCTAAAGAATGAACCATTCATGGGCTCTCTCTAAAATTCATCACTGAGTCTCTCCCATCTATTAGTTTGCCTGCTCTTTTCTACTCTCTGATTTAAGACACACAACTAACCAGGGAAGTGCAAGGGTGGAAGAATTGGGTTATTCTACACCTATCCCAAGTCTCTCCCAAGAGATTGGAAGTATGTGCCTCTGTCACATCTCTCAATGGCAGCCTTGGCCATTACCACAAACAACTTACAAACAACTTGCCAGGCAACTAACTATGAAAACTCACAGCAATATTTTAAATCAGCAAATGTGGCATTGTCCTTGCTGCAGAATAGTTCTGTTCCTTCTATGCATTTTGAGAGCTGTAATTTATACCAGAAATTCAGAACTCAAGCTTATGCACAAGTAAGTATCTCAAAAACATTATCTAGAATTCTTCTGACTCTTCTTCAAGATTTTAGAACTGGTTCCATTCATGAGGGCAGCCCACAAATTCGATATCTGTATTTAAGACATCTTTAAATTGCTCCCAGAAGGACCCAAGACACCTAGGGCTCTTCCTAGGAATATGCAAATCACCCATGTAGGTTTGTGTCTCTTTTGTAACAAGCTTTTTCTAGCAAGCTTATAGTGGAGATCTTGAATGGTGTCACTCTCTAGGCTTTGTGCAAAATGCCATTTGAATCAGGGATTAAAATGGCAGTGTCTGGCTTGTATGAAGGATTTACTCTAACTTATGACTGTCGAAACTCAATAGAAGGAAAAGACTACCAAGGCCAAGCATGGGAAATATTAAAAGACAGATTAGAAATATCTTTAATTATGATAAACAAATAAATACACATGTCCCAGAAACAAGAAGGAACACATGTAAAGGTTAAATTCAGTGCTAAAACTGGTGACATTTGAACAGCATTTGAAAGCACGGGGCATTAATTGTGGGTATTGTACTGGAAATTCTATAACGTCATAGCCTCATATAAAAAGTGTCATCCCAATCAAGCTAGCGGCACTCTTCACTCAAAAGCAGACTTCCACAGGTGGCCAAAGAAATGTGTGTGTGAACTGGAGCCCTGTGTCCCACCTCCGTTCCAACAGGTGGGGTTGCACATGAGGAACCCTTTTCAACAACACTACAAATCCACCAATCAACTGCTCAGTGGTGAGAAGAGAAATGGGATGGATATAGACCCACAGGGGACAGGACTATAGCTCAGTGGTAAAGCATCTGCTTGGCATGCAGAAGACCCCAGGTTCAGTCCCTGGCATCTCCCCAGTAGGGCTGTGAGATACTCCTGCCTGAAACCTTGGAGAGCTGGCAGTAGAGATCAAGGCTGCACAACTTTGGCCCTCCAGCTGTTGTTGGACTACCACTCCCATCATCCCTGACTATTGGCTAATGTGGCTGGGGAAGATGGGAGTTGTAGTCCAAGTACAGCTGGAGGGCCAAGTTGTGCAGCCCTGGTGTAGACGATAGTGAGCGAGATGACCAATGGTTTGACTCAGTATAAGGCAGTTTCCTATGTTCCTAGACTTCTCCACTTTCCCTTCCCTGTCCAACAGCTGATCAGCAGGACTGTAGTTGTTTTGTAAGTGCTCCATGCCTGGTCCTTCAGATCAGTGATTTTGGATCATTTGCCTTCGGGGGCATTGGAGGGCATGGCAGAAAGTCAGCCCTCCTCCCCATGAATCATATTCACGACCTGCATCACCCCCTTGCTGTGGCTATTTCTAAAGAAAAGCCAAGCACCGGAGATTGAATAAGACGTTTCACCTATAATGTAGTTTGATCCCCAGTCTCAAGATTTCCATGTGTAGCCGAACACATGCCTCTGAACTGTCTCTGTCTTCTCCTCTTGAACTGCATTGCTGCTTTGGGAGCAAGAAAGGAAAGGAAAGGAAAGGAAAGGAAAGGTTCCGTCGAGTAGGTGTCTACTCCAGGCGACCACAAAGCCAAGCAAGAGCTGCCTTCAAAAGCTGAGTGCGAGGAGAGGTTAACACATACTATTGGGGGAACCTGCACATTTTCACCGGTAGAGAGGCCCCCAAGGGCCTCTTCCCTTTGCTGCAGTGCTCAGGGAAATAGCACTTCTTCAGAAAAGCATGAGTGCTTGTATAACTAAGTAATCACCCATGCTTGGGTTCTGTTTTTACATATGAACTAGCTGGCCCAGGTGCAGAGCACCTGCGCCTCTAGTTCTCCCTCGTTCTCAGCCCCTTGTTCTCAGCCCCCTCCCTTCCACTTCCCTCTTCCCCCCTCTAATGTTTTTTCTCTCTCTGGCCGGCCGTCTGGCCAGCCGCTTTTTCCAGCTGACCACCACTTTCTCCCCGCCCACCACCGCCGCTGCTTTCTCTCCCCCGCCCACTGCTTTCTCTTTTTCCCCACCCCGCCACTTTCTCTTCCCCCCTGCCACTCCTTTCTCTTTCCCACTGCCGCCACTGCTTTCTCTCCCTACCCGCCCACCCACCTGCCCATTCATGGCCTGTCTGTTGGCCTTATGCTCCCCACCAACGTCGCTTTCCTCTCCCCCTCCCCTCGCTCACGAACTCTCGCAAGAGCTGCCACACATGGAATTAGTGACGGGTACATCTAAGAGAATTATAAATGTAGATTCCAATCACTGGGTTAGTGTTTTCCTACTCTTCTGGATTGGGTGCTACTGTTGCAGAGGAAGCCATGTCCCTTAAGACAGATTTCTGTGGTGGTTGCTCCCTAGCGATGACCCTCTTTTCTTCCTGATGTCATTCAAAGCCCAAACTTTGTAGCCCTCCAGAAGAGGTACAAAACATTATTGTTTTTATTCAAGCCAGCAGTAGGTGTCCAGAGGGGAGCAATTTGGCTTTTTTTTTTTTAAGTGACTGATTTATTTTGTTTAAAAATTAGTCTTTTTATTGCTTCAATGATTTTTCCCCCCAGTGTTGCTACACACCCACATGTCTTGAGGGATAGGTCAGGTTAAAAAAAAAATCATTTATTTGAAAACAGTTCTCTATAAATGAAAAGACCGGAGCTAATTAGCAAAACAGCAGTAAAGAAGCAAAAGAGGCTCCATCCCATTTTACTTCCAGCACCAATATCTTTTAAAGATGATTACTGAAATAGAAGTTAGTGCTCTTGAGCTAACCTGGCATTGCCTGTGGCATGGGTAGCTGATTAGATGCTAGCTAGCAGCACACGCTTGAATCACTCCTGATACTGCAGATTTTCTGCAAGAGGCATAGCAGTAAACATCAATAGAATGCCGGCAACATCCTCCTTACACAGGGGTATTGTCTATGCAGATGGACAGAAGCACTATTAGCAAGCACCCTTAAACTGCTGAGCTCTATCTTCTATGGGGGGGGGTGTCCAATTTTTTTTGTCTATTGCTTTTTAACTGAATATGGCAGACATTGCATTTGAACAGAAGTAGGGCCTTGTTCAATCAAACCAACAGTCCATCCAGCCCATCTTGTTTCCCCCAGTGGCCAACCTGATGCCTCTGGGAAACCCCAAAGAGGAACATGTAGGCAAATAGCCCTTTCTTACTGAGCACTTTTTCATGTTCCCGGAGCAGCTTGAGGGCAGGTGGCAGGGAAGGCTGCAGCAGCTTACCTTCCCCACAGAAGACTTGCCGGGCATGTGGATCACATGCCCGTATGAGCCACTGCTGCCCCAGGCAGCGCGGAGCTTTGGGGGTTGGAAGTGTTGTCCCAGCCCCCAGAAATCCCATAATGCACTGTGCGTGTGCATGGTGCATTGTTGGGATCCTGCTGGTGATGGCTGGGATCCCACTCCTGTGACACATGAGCAGTTGCCCCAGGTCAAGGGCATGCTCAGGCCCTTAACCTTGGCTAATCGGCAGGCTCCCTAGGCGGGTCTGCCGCCGAGGTGCTGCTGGGGGACACAGAGCTCCTGGCGGTTCTCACAGGCAGCCAAGACCAGGCTTAGCTGCCCTCGCCCGGTCTTGGCTTCTCATGAGAACAGCCTTACTGTTGCTTCCCAATAACTCTTATTCAGTAGCACACTTCCTCTGCTCCTGGAGGTAGCACATAGAAACAAAGACAAGTAACCATTGATAGATTTGTCTTCTATGAATTTGTCTACCCCCCTTTTAAAGCCATCTTGGCTAGGCCTTTGTTGACATCATTAAGTTGCCACCTCCACCTGCCCAGAGTATGTTTTTAAATAACAAAATAAAACAAACATACATGATTGGGTTTTTAAAAGAAAAGGCACTGATCAAACATTTAATCAGATAAACATGCAAGGCATTTTAAAGAATAAGAAAAGGCAGATGTTGTGAACCAAGTCTGATTTGTACACCAGATATGCTCCGGAGCTAGCATTGGCAATCAGGCTTCTTTCACCAGTGTCACCAAGTGACCAGTTCCTTATACGGTAACCATGTGTGTTCTGGGCTCGAAGGCAGAAAGAAGACCAAATACTCTCACATAATTCAATGGGCTTTATTGAGTATAAAAGCTTGTCAGAGTCATGGCATCAATCTTACTGAGCAAGAAACAAAACAATCAATCATAGCCACTAGTAATAACCAAGCAGTGTTCCTAACTATCATATGTGTGTGGATGCACGTAAGGTCAGGATTAAATCTCACTAGCACGAGATAGAGAAACTGGAAATGAGAAAGGGTTGGGAGTTGCTAGGGAGAGGGAATGGCAGAGTGCCAGGGAGGGAGGTTGGAGGCAAAGGCTGGTTCTTGAGAGAGGCAGATTACCGGATCTCGTCATGGCCAAATGGATGTGAGTGGGGCTTGTGTCTGTTGCTGGGGAGCATTGCAGGCAAGGCTTCAGATGAAAAGCTGGTGCTGAGGTTCACAGACAGAGATAGCCCCTGATTCCTCACTCCACGGCAAGCATCACCAAACAGTCTCTTGTCTGCAGGTCTCAGGCCTCTGCTAGCTCTCCAGCTAGACAGCAGACACCTGGGGTGTGCACATGAACAAGTATTGCTTGTTAGGCAAAGACTGCTGAAGCTATGCCCAGAGAGAGCTAACTTCTTATAGTTGTTCAATCATTTGATCTGGACATAGAGTTTTCTAAAGAAAGCAGCATTCTTCCTCAATCTCAAAGGGTTAATTGCTCATGACAATGCCTATGTGTCTGTTAAAGGAAGGCTGGGGAGATGAGGCCCAGTGTATCAGGAAACATTGTATTCTTGTGTTCTTAAAGCAATCTGCATTTCTGAGATTATGGGCATTCTCTCTTGTCCACGGAGTTGTGGCGTCTTTGCCTCAAAGAGTGTTAAAAGTCAAAGGTGTTTAGAAGGAAGAAGCTAAGCTATATGTGTGAGACAGCAATTAAATCACTTCTTGTGTAAATCTCACTCTTTGAGGGAGGAGAGCTGGTCTTCTGGTAGCAAGCATGACTTGTCCCTATAGCTAAGCAGGGCCTGCCCTGGTTGCATTTGAATGGGAGACTTGATGTTTGAGCACTATAAGATATTCCCCTCAGGGGATGGAGCCACTCTGGGAAGAGCAGAAGGTTCCAAGTTCCCTCCCTGGCACCTCCAAGATAGGGCTGAGAGAGATTCCTACCTGCAGCCTTGGAAAAGCCACTGCCACCAGTATGTGTAGACAACACTGAGCAAGATAGACCAGTGGTCTGACTCAGTATATGGCAACTTTCTATGTTCCTATGTACTTAGTGTGTAATTCTAAAAACTTTCCAAAGTAACAGCGATAGGTTATAGGTGTGAGACTAGTAATCAGTGCATCTGATTAAGGCAAACAGTGTATCCTTCCACAGAAACTGTTGGATTATCTCCTGCCTTCCTAAGGCAATCACCAGAGAGCAAAGCACAAACAATTTGGCTTGTTTCTCAGGAGTTAATCATTTCACTTAGAGTTCAGGCATCAATTGATTTCTTAATAAAATAGAATCAGACACAGGCCTTGATTTCACATAATTTTGGATTGGTAACTCCGGGTCCAATGTGGTAGCCAGGGTGGCCACAACACAGACAACTTTTCTGAAGCATGGGGAGGGGCCGAATGAAGAGGCTATCAGCCCATCTGAAGCATGGGGGCAGGGAGAAGAAGAAATAACATTAAATTTGGAAGTATGAGCACTATTTGGAAGCTGAGCTCACCCACTGCAGGTTTCCCCACCCTCATCCCTACACACTTGTTTGTTCAGATGCCTGTATTCACTCTTAAATGTTACATCTCATGTGCTGAGCTGCCAAAAACATCAGCTGTGTGTTTCACTTCCCTCTCCACAGTATCTAGTAGAATTTACCTCATGTCATGTCAGTCAGCCAATGATGTGGAGTGGGAGAGCAGAAGCACAGGATGTTAAATTTCAGACATGGATAACATATGTTAGAAGTTACAGTTTGGGCAGCACTAGCATCTGATTTAACCCTTAGTCTTGGAGCTTAATGTTTACCTTCATAAAATTAAGAAAGCAAAAAAGCAACTGTAAAATGTCAGTGTGAAGCAGAAGCACAAAATGTGCTCCTTTTAAAATCCACCTTTAAAATGGGTCTTTAGAGCACTAACTCTTCCTCTACCCCTCTGAAGACAAGCATTATACAAAATACAGCCCATCAAATAGGTAAAATGTTAATTTAATGCAGCTTTCTTTGACTGAATTTTGCTACATCAGGTATTCAATGTCTTATATAGAACAATCTTTGGAAAAGCAGAATGAGGAAGCATGACATCCATAAGTTAATCATGACGCCAATTAAGCATGATAGGTTGGTTTAAATCACTGGGATTTAAATAATAAATCTTAATCATGGCTTAAATCTGCAAGCCATAACCCTATATATTAATCATGTCTTTGGTTTTCTGACTTAAGCTATTTTCCTGAAGAAAGAATCATTCAGACTTGTTGACTTGGTTATTTATTACATTACATCATCATTTTTTCTTGTTAACCAAGACCTGCATGTCAGTGTATAAAAAATGATACAGTCTGACATACATTTAGTTCTAAGTCTTAATGTTTCTTCCCTCTGCCCCATTGTTATCATTAGACATTTGTTTTGGAAATCTGCTTGATAGGGCTATCCTCCTGCAGAATACAATTTTTAAGCATAGGGAATCAACATATTTTTTTCCTGCTAACTGGGTATCCTGGCCCCACGTAGTGAGTTGTACATGGACCCTGAAGAAGACAAAGCACTGGACCAGTTCAGATTAACTCAGCCTGCTGTCCATTTTACACACAATAATGCTGGAGCCTCATTGTGAACATGCCCACCTCTACATTTAAACAGGGTTTGGTGCCAGCACATCCTTGTGTGATGTAGGAGCAGTCAGGTTTGTGATGAGGCTCCAGCCTTATCACATGTAAAAGGAGCGGTATGCTGAGGTACATCTGAACTGGCTCACTGTGCTTATACCTTAGCATACATCCAGGTTTTTTGGTTTGTTTGTTTTTTTAACAATTGATTACAACAGTGCTCACATATTTTCCCATTCAGATGCAAACTAGGGTGGACCCTGCTTAGCAAAGAGGGCAATTCATGCTTGCTACCACAAGACCAGCTCTCCTCCCACAAGGCCGCTGTGTGGATAAACATATCCATGTTCTGCTTTGGGCTCCTTAGATGAAGAGTGGGTTAAAATGTTTGTGTTTTTTTAATGTCGTAAATTTTGTCCACTATGGAGCTTTGCATCTTTATATCTGTCTTCATGGCAGAGGATACTGATCATATACCCTCTGTTTTTGAGCTTTTCTAGTATAACGGATTAAAGCCTTTGAGCAAGCTCATGTGAGGAAAAGAAATGCTGAATCATCCCTGCTGAGCTGCCTGGCTAGGTTTCTCCTAATACTGTTCTGTATTATTAGTAGGTTCAACATGGTGTTGCCACCATCCCTTTTATCAACAGAGCTTGAACCTCCCTGGGCTCAGGGTGGAATCAGAAGGAAAACCCTCTTATTTTGGCTCTGGACAAGTCAAAAAGTCTTCCACATGCAAGCCTATATGTGGTGAGAAAACTGATAGTTGCTGAACGTTTGAGGACATGTTTGCAGCAGAGAAATCCTGCCTCCCTTTTCTGAGTTAAAAGCCAACTCAGAGAGGCTTGTAAAAAGAAAGAACAAAAAACCCCAAACAATTTCATTCAATTACTACAGACTGCTTCTGTCTGTGACTTTCTCAGCTTTTATATACAGTTAAGAATATTTAGTAGGATTACAAAAATAGGTTGTCTTAATGCACACTTAAATGTTTATAGAGTCTTTTGCAATGCCCGTTACAGGTAAACAATAATAGAACAATATAAGGAATATGCAAAAGCAGGCACAAACCAAAGAAATAAAAGTTTCTAATGCAAAATCTGACTAACAAACAGTTCCCTATGCTGAATTCCCTTTTTCTTGACCTAATTCCTGAGGAGAATCAAGCTTCCTGCAATCTTTTCTTTTAAGGAACTACAGAGTTATTCCATGAGAAAAACCTCCACGTTGGCTTCAACCATGAGGGAGCAAAACTCCATTGCCCCTCACTAAGCCTTTCTGCATGCACTTCTCTCCAACAAAGAACCCCCTTCTTGTTCCCAGAATTCCCAGCAACCACTCTCTAGGTCCCATCCACCTGGTGTACTGATTGGCTGCCCTGGAGTTCACCAGCCTGTCAGTCAAAACAAGGGTTCACTCCCTGTTAACTCTTTAGGGGGAGGGGAGGCTGATAACTACATCAGGTTTAGCAGCTGAAAAACTTGGCCAATTTGAGGTGACAAGGGAAGATGTTCTAAACTGTCATGAAAAACTAAAAATTAACAAATCGTCAGGGCCAGATGGCATCCACTCAAGAGTTCTGAAGGAACTCAAATGTGAAATTGCTGATCTCCTAGCAAAAATATATAACTTGCCCCTACAATCGGGCTCTGTACCAGAGTACTAGAATGTAGCTTATATAACTCCGATTTTAAAAAATGGCCGGTCAGCTTAACTCTGGTGCTGGGTAAATTGATGGAAAGCATACTTAAGGACAAAATTGTTAAACATATATAAGAAAAGGCCTTGTTGAAGGAGAACCAGCATGGCTTCTACAAGGGAAAGTTTTGCCTCACTAACCTTTTGGAATTCTTTGAGAGTGTCAACAGGCATGTGGATGAAGGTGATCTGGTTGATATAATATACTTGGACTTACAAAAAGCTTTTGACAAAGTCCCCCACCAAAGGCTCTTGAGTAAACTTAGCAGTCATGTGATAAGGGCACAGGTTCAAGTGTGGATCAGTAAGTAGTTGAAGGACAGGAAACCGAGGGTAGGAATACATGGACAGTTTTCACAGTGGAGATAGGTAGGAAGTGGGGTTCCCCAGGGACAGGTACTGGGACCAGTGCTCTCTAACTTTTTCATAAATGATCTAGAAGTTGAGGTAAGCTGCCAAATGGCCAAGTTTGCAGATGACACTAAAATATTTAGGGTAGTGAAATCTACACAAAATTGTGAGGAGCTGCAAAATATCTCTCTGATTGCATGACAAAATGGCACATGAGGTTCAATGTAAGCAACTGTAAAGTGATGCATATTGGGGCAAAACCCCAACTTCATATATACGTTGATGGGACCTGAGTTGTTGGTGACTTACCAGGAGAGTGATCTAGTGGCCGTGGTGGACAACTCATTGAAAATGTCGACTCAGTGTGCAGCAGCTGTGAAAATGTCTATTTCCATGCTAGGAATCATTAGGAAGGGGATTGAAAATAAAAATGCTAATATTATAATGCCCTTATACAAATCTATGGTGCGGCCACATCTGGAGTACCGTGTAAAGCTTTGGTCACCATATCTTGAGAAGGATATTTTAGAACTGGAAAAGGTGCAGAAGAGGGCAACCAAGATGATTGGGGGCCTAGAGCACCTTTCTTATGAGGCCAGTCTACAGCATCTGGGGCTCTTTACATTGGAAAAGAGGTGACTAAAGAGAGACATGATCGATGTGTATAAAATTATGGATGGAGTGGAGAGAGTGGGCAGAGATAAATTTTTCTCCCTCTCTCACAACACAAGTTAGCAGGGGTTATGAACTTAAAACGGCTAAAAGCATGGAGATTTGAATAATGAAGTAATAATTTGAATAATGCAGTATCAAACAGCATAAAACTGTTGTACTAAATGTATTCAAGTTAGCAAAAAGAATAGATCAGAGGTGCACAACTTTAACCCTCCTGCAGATGTTGGACTACAATTCCCGTCATCCCTGACTATTGGCCACTGTGGTTGTGGATGATGAGAACTGTCATCTAGAACCAACTGATGGGTCAAAGTTGTGCAGCCTGGAAGAGATTATCTGTCTAGAGACCAAAGGTCTCTTTAAAGAGTGAAGTCTTCACCAGATACTGTAAGACATATAGTGGTGGGCCTACGTGGGTCTCTTGAGGGAAGGTGCACAAAAGCATTGCTGCCACAACCCATAAATGTCAGGAGCGGAGCAACCATTGAGCAAACGGGTTCAAAGAACCCAGGCTACCACCAATCAAGGGCCGCACCTCACAGCCCCGACACGCCCCCCCCGGCATCTGATGTCAGACACGGGCAACGTTATTTCATTCCCAAACGGGGCCCTGTGGCCCCGTTTGGGAACAAAATCAGCCCGCACTACACTGGCAGCGCAGGCTGGAGCGACTCTCCCTGCCTTTAAAGCAGCACTCCTGGCCTCGCTGCCAATGTAGCGGGGCCAATCTCCCTCCCAAATGGAGCCGTGCCTTCCAGATGGGGCAACATGGCCCCGTTTGGGAGAGAGACCATGCCCCCACATCTGACATCAGATGTGGGGGTAGGGCCAGGGGCCACAGTGGCCAGACACAGGCCGCCGCCAGCCTCACTCTGCGGCTGGTCCCTATTCCTTTTGCCCACCTACAGAACCATAGTTCGGGATGGGTGGGACTTAGTACAGGACTTCAGCTATTGAATGATATGTTTTGGAAGGTACAACTTGAGGTGGTCCTTAATGTACCAGGCCCAAAGCTGTGCCTACTGAGGCCTCTTGCTTTTCTCACTGTTGGGTTCTTTTATGTGCCTTTAATTCTTTTCATGTGTTTGAGTTGTGCACTTCTTGGGCAACTTTTATAGACAAGAGTATATAAGCTTCTTGAATGATTAGCAAAAGACTTAATCATGGCCATATCACCTAGCACAAAGACGCGACAAATTTGGTACCCCAGGAATATGTATTGTTGCTTTCAAGGGAAGTCTTCCGGTGCCCCACTTTGACTTAACATTGCCTATAATCTTTTGTTGCCATTTCTGAAGACCCTATGCCCTCACTGTCTTACTCTCTCCTCAGCATGATGTTGACTCATCAGCATTCCTTTTCTGGATTAATGGCTTTTACATTGCAATGGTAAGGATCAGCCTGTTTCTTGACTACACTAAAATGTTCTGTTTCACAGAGGCTCCACATTTTGTTGATCCTCAGACATATATCATTTGCCACAAGACAGCTTGTATTTCAGCAAGACAAATTGCACTTCAGCAAAGCATTTCTGCAACCAGACTGCAGTGTGTTCCCAGATCCCAGGGAGGCCCTCCCTCCCTGCCAACTGCAAGAAAGGTTCAGTCTGAGAGCAGATGGATGGCCTACTGGGTGGAGTCATATTTGCCTGAAACAGCAGGTTTGCAGTTTGGGGGTGCTCTTGAATCCAGTGTTGCAAGTTGGCAGCTGTGGCTAGGAGTGCCATCTTCTAGCTTCACTTGGCGTGCTGACTGTGCACTGCTTGATGTCGTAGAATCTGACTGAATGATTCTTGCCAGAGGAACCTCTAGATCAGACAGCTGTGATGCAGCCTGTGGAGACTGTTCAGCTGTGTGACAGCAAGGCTCTTTACAAAGGCTGGCCAAAGGAGATCTGGCCTTGCCGAAGCAAGTAGAAATTGTCCCCTTTGTTAAGCTGGGACTGGCCAGGTTTGCATTTGGATGGGTGACCACATGGAAGCACTGTCTGCAGTAAGATAGTCCACTTAGAGGATGGGGCTGCAACGCAGTGGCAACAGCATCTGCTTGCATGCAGAAGGTCCCAGGTTCACTCCCTGCCATCTCCAGATAGGGTTGGGGGAGATTCCTGCCTGAAACCTTTGAGAGTCACTACCAGTCAGTGAGTGTAGACAATACTGAGCTAGATGGACCAGTGGTTTGACTCTGTATAAGGCAGCTTCGTCTGTTCCTATGACCACATCAAAATGAGCTTGCATTGCAGAAGGTCCCAGGTTCCCTCCCTGCCATCTCCAGAATAGGGTTGAGAGAGACTCCTGCCCGCAACCTTAGAAAAGCTGCTGCCAGTCAGAGAAGACAATACTGAGCTAGATGGGCCAAGGGACTGACTCGGTGTATTTATTTATTTGGTACATTTGTATATTGCCACATACAAAAATGTCCCTGGGCAGTTCACAATATAAAAACCATTAAAACATTAAAACAATTTAAAATACAATATGGCAGCTTCCTATGTTCCTATGCATCAACCGGCAGAATGAGCTGGTTACCAGGCAGTTTCTACCAGGCACAACTTGAGGTGCTGATGATAACCTTTAAAACTCTCAATGACTTGGTCCTAGATACCCAAAAGAATACGCCACCTTATACCCCGCTCCTTGTTAAAGAAAGCCCTGTTCTGAATACTCCCCTCCCCCAGTCTCAAACATGGTGAATAGTTAAGGACTTGGGCTTCTTTAGTTGTGGCACCCCCATTATGGAAAAATCCCTTCCCAAAGAAGTTTACCTGGTCCATTTTTCTATCCACTTTTAAAGAGATGTGTGAATGTCTCGAAGGTTTTTACATTTGAGGGAAAAAATAGATACTATCACTGCAGCACTGCAACTTGGTGATCCTAAGGGCCAAGAAGCAGTTGGGGTTGTGAACTTCATATATCAATTTAAACTAGCTAGCTAATTCCTTAGCAGTAAGCTTCCACTTTAATTTTATTCTTAACTAGTATTTTTAAGCCCGTTATGATAACGGGCGCTAGCTTTCTATCCCGTCTTTTCTGTCTCTCTCTCTCTCTTTCTGTCTCTTTTTTCCCCCCTTGTCCCCTCTCTCTTTTTGTTTTTTGTTTTGTTGTTGTCTCTGTTTTTGTTCTTCCTTATTTTGCTTTTACTTTTTGGGTGTGTGTGTGTGGATGAATAACAGCCAAAATGGCCCATGAGAAGGTGGCCGCCCCCGCCTATCGCCCTCCCGCGCACCCAGCTGCCGGAGCCCAACATACCCGCTCCAGCCCGAAGGAGAAGAGAGGAACTCGGGAACAGAGCTACTCTCTGTGTTAAGCTGCTGCCCATACTGTCGCAATGGACGCAATAGGCGTCCTTTGCGTCCATAGCGGCAGTTTGAGCAGTGACTTAGCACAGAGAGGAGCTCTGCTCGTGAGCTCCTCTCTTTTCCCTCGGGCTGGAGCGGGTAAGGTGGTCTTCGGCAGCTGGGAGGGCGATAGGCGGGGGCAGCGACCTTCTCATGGGCCATTTTGGCCCTTAATCTTTTTTGGGGGGGAGCGGGGAAGGTGATTTTGGGCAGCTGGGAGGGCGGGTGAGCAGGCGGCGGCGGCTGTGAGCGGGCGGGGGCCTCGTTGGCGGCTTCGCCGCCACCTCGCCCAGCTTCCCTGTCCCCCGTCTCGGTCTTCCCCCGCCGCCATTGCCCTTGCCTTTTTCAGGAAGGCCGCTTCTGGTTGCCTCGGCCTCCTCTCGCCGTGCCGCAGCTCATGGCCGAGGCGGCGGCTCCGCCGCCACCTCGGCCACTTTCCCCCGCCGCCACACACTGGCTAATGGCCGCCCGTGGCTGTGGGACACTGGTGTCTGAGGTCCTGTGTCCCTTGGGCTCTTCTGGGCCTGCGCTTCGCGCAGGCCCAGAACAGCCCAGGGAGGCAGGGACGCAGATGCCCAACGTTCCAAAGCCACGGCCACTCACTTAGCCTTTTATTATATAGGATGTGTCAGATGTTATTAGTTAACACCATGGCAAGTTATTCCCCCCCCCCATTGGTATTTATGCAGGATCAAGTTAAGAGAAATCCCTTGAGATACAGGAATTGCAGCTTGTGAGCAAACTCGGGGAGTCACTTAGCCTGACTCCCCCTTGCAATACCTTCCTTGACATATATCCACTTTATTTAAATGGGCAGGAAATATCATGAGAAATCTCCTCTCATACCACCACCCCCTCCTGATATGTGCTCAGGTACAGGATGGCACAGAATTCAAAGTGGGGAAAATTACCAGTGGAAAGGAATGAAGGGATGAGTTCCTTTAAATGACTCATGCAAACATTCTATACATTAATTCCAAATTTTTAGAACAAAGAAAGATAGTTGGGGCTATCACCACATTGACTCTACAAATACAATCCACGACAGCATCATTGTCTAGCTGAAAATCTTTCCTTAGAGAAAGATATGGTGTCCAAGTAATCATAGAAACATGGGACACTGTCATATACCAAGTCAGACCATTGGTCTATCTATCTCAGTATTACCTTCACAGACTGGCAGTGGCTTCTCCAGTGTTGCAGGCAGGAATCTCTCTCAGCCCTGTCTTGGAGATGCCAGGGAGGGAACTTGGAAACTTCTGCTCTTTCCAGAGTGGCTCCATCCCCTGAGGGGAATATCTTACAGTGCTCTCACATCGTCTCCCATTCATATGCAGCCAAGGCAGACTCTGCTTAGCTAAGGGGACAAGTCATGCTTGCTACCACAAGACCAGCTCTCCTCTCCATCATGTGTGACCCTTTCAGCTGCATCTTTGTTCATACTAAGGACAGGTCTATCAGGGACTACAGGGCTTGAACCAAGAACTACATGGCAGAGTCTGGACCTAGCCTAATAAGGGTTGTCTAGTACTCAGGGTTGTCTAGTACTCAGTACTCAGAGCTGTCTGAGGCACAGAAGGAATAAAAGTGTGCAACATTGACCTCTGAGTTTAGCAGGCCAATAATTTCATCATCCTGCTGTGATGCTTTTAACAACTTTTTTGCGGCTAAAATCTCTCGCATTCAAGCCAACTTGGACTCCACAGTTTTGGTGAGGTCAGTTGTAGAGGTGTTCAGTAACTCCTCTGGTTCAATTAGAATGGATCAGTTTCAATTTGTGACTCTTGAGGATGTGGACAAGCTCCTTGGAGATGTTTGGCCTACCACTTGTCCATGCCCAACCTGGCTTATAATATCTAACAGGGAGGTTGTTAGAGACGGCCTAGTTGGCATCATAAATGCCTCACTGAGGGAGGGATTTGAAGAAGGCAATTGTGAGACCTTTACTTAAGAAGCCTGCTGTTGGTGATGGATAATTATAGTCCAGTCTCCAACCTCCCTTGGGTGAGCCAAGATAATTGAGAAGGTGGTGGCTGATCAACTCCAGATAGTTTTGGAAGATACTGATTATCTAGATCAATTTCAAACTGGTGTTAGAGCAGGCTATGGGGTGGAGACAGCCTTGGTCAGCCTGATGGATTATCTCTACCAAGGAATGGACAGAGGGAATGTGACTCTGTTGGTTCTTTTGGACTTTTTTGAGGTTTTCGATATTATCAGCTGTGGTCTCCTTCTGGATAGTCTGGGGGATTTGGGAATAGGTGGTACTGCTTTGCAGAGGTTTGTTCCTATCTCTCTGGTAGATTCCAGATGGTGTCACTTGGAGACAGTTGCTCTCTGAAATGAGCGCTAATATATAGTATCTCTCAGGGCTCCATCCTATCTCTGATGCTTTTTAACATCTACATGAAACCGCTGGGTGAGATCATCAGGAGATTTGGAGCAGGGTGTTATCAATATGTTGAGGACACCCAAATCTATTTCTCCATGACATCATCATCAGGAAATGGCAAAAACAAAAACAAAACAAAAAAACAAAAAACCCAAAAAAATGCCTGCCTACAGGTAGTAATAGACTGGATGAGGGATAATAAATAGGATTGTGTGTTTCATTTTGTTTTTCTATTTTGTCTTTGGCCCAAATCCAAAACACCCCCATTTTGTTCTTTGTTCAAAATCAGTCAATCCGAAACACCCCAATTTTGTTCTGTGTTCGAAATTGCAAAATCCGAATCCAAAATGTTTTGGATTTTTAAAAAACCCAGCCCTGGGGCAAAACTAGTAGGTGGAGGTGGTAGTGCCCAATGGGTGGAAGCTACCACTCAAATTTCAGAGGAATTGGGCAAAGGGCTGATTTTTGATGAATTTCTGAAGTTTAAGATTTTTCCCATAGGGAATAATGGAGGTTTCAGCAAAAGTATAGCTTCACGTTGGGGGAAAAGGGGGTGGCCCAGAGCAGTGTAGGGTGGGTGATAGTGCCCAGTGGGGGCAAGGAAGCTGCCAGAATTATTTCAAAGGAATTGGGCAGAGGGCTGATTTTTAAAGATTTGATGGAGTTTACGCGTCTTTAAGGTTCTTCCCCATAGGGAATGATGCCTCCATCATTCCCTATGTGGAAGAACCTTAAAGACGCATAAACTCCATCAAATCTTTAAAAATCAGCCCTCTGCCCAATTCCTTTGAAATAATTCGGGCAGTTTCAGCAGCCCCATAATTGCACTTGAGGGGGGGGGGCACTGGGGTGACCCAGAGTGAGTGGTGGTGTAGAGCACATAGGGTGCCAACCACCCCCATGGGTTGCTAACCCATGGGTTACTGGGTTCTGTTGTTTCTGAGATGTTTTGAGTGGAGATTCTCTGGTAGCATATGAGAGTGGATTCAAGGTTTGTCATTGAAAATCTCATATGCTACCAGAGAATCTATAGGCTGGACTCAGGCTGGCAACAAGGCAGGCTTAGGCAGTGGCATGGCATCTCTCAAGGGGGTGAAAACAATTCTTCTGGAACAAAAAGGCAATGCAGCAGATAAATCCATTCCCAGGCTGGCATGCAGTCGCCATAGCAGGCTGGCAGGCTGGACTCAGGCTGGCAACAAGGCCGGCAGGCCGGCATAGGCAATGGCATGACATCATCATGGCAACTTGAGGCAGGCCATGCAATGCCAACTAGTTCTCTCTCTCTTTCTCTCTCTCTCTCTCTCTCTCTCTCTCTCTCTCCATGGAAGCAGAAAGTCAGAATGACAAATGAGTAACTAACTTGTTGAATGAATTGAAAACCCCTCCTTGAATTCCCCCCCACCCTTGCCCCTTCTTTGACCCTTCCCTTGGGCAATGTGAGGTCAGTAAAGAGTGGCAAGAGGCAAAAGAGCCAATGGGGAACAAGGAGGGAATCTTCAGCAGGTCAGCCCATGCTTTAGGTCACCGATCGGAAGGCTGGAAGGGCAGGAAATTCACAGAGATGGAGACTGACTCAGAGATCGCCGCAAAATGGAGGTCCGAAACAACAAAACGTTTTGTAGCCGAAACAGGGACATTTTGTTTTGTGTACAAAACTTTTGGATTTGGAAAATGGGCATTTCGTTTTGTCTACAAAACACCCGAAATGGCCCCTTTTGAGTACAAAACATTTTGTACCCGAAAGTTTCGCACATCCCTAATAATAAACTGAAGTTGAATCCACTCAAGATGGAGGTACTCATGATAAGGGGTCATACTTCAAGGGATGCAATATATCTTCCTGTTCTGGATGGGGTTGCACTCCCCCCAAAGAAACAGGTATGTAGCTCAGGAGTGCTTCTGGACCCAGGTCTCACTCTGGTTCCTCTGGCTGATGCTATGGCCTAGACCGCTTTTTGTCAACTTCGGTTGATACGTCAACTGCATCCATTCCTTGAAGATATTGATCTCAGTAATGTGGTGTACTCTCTGGTAACCTCTAGACTTGACTACTGCAATGCACTCTACGTGGGGCTGCCTTTGTATGTGGTTCGGAAACTTCAGTTGGTCCAAAATGCAGTGGCTAGATTGGTCTCTGGGGTTTCTTGGAGAAACCATATTGTGTCTGTTTTAAAGCAATTGCATTGGCTACCAATAGGTTTCCAGGCAAAAAACAAAGTGCTGGTAATTACCTTTAAAGCCCTAAACGGCTTAGGACTGGGTTACTTGGGAGAGCGCCTTCTTCTGCATGATCCCACCGCACATTAAGATCATCAAGAGAGGTTTGACTCCGGATGCCGCCAGCTTGTCTGGTGGTGACTCAGGAGTGGGCCTTCTGTCATTGCTCCTGGGCTGTGGAATGCGCTCCCTATAGACACTTGTGGTTTAACATCTTTACCAGCCTTCACAACAACCCCTTAAGACACAATTTTTTTAGCCTGGCTTTTATTAATTTTTGAATGTTTTAAATTGTTTTAAATTGCTGTTTTAACAGTTTGTTTTATTACTTTTGTGAACCACCTAGAGCCTTTGGAGTAAGGCAGTATATAAATAAAATAAAATAAAATAAAATATTAAACCTCTGGATTACTCAGATATTATATAAATTACCAGATCATTGGTCAGCGGAGCCTGGCCCTTTGCTTGATGCACTCCAGCTTCCAGCAACTGACCTCAATGATCCTGTGTTGATGAAAAGACACTCCAGGTCAGGCTTTGGGCATACCTGCCAATGTGTCCCAATTTTTCCATTCAGGTGAATGGGAATATAGGGACATGTTGGCAGGTATGGCTTTGGGTGGAGCTGCCCTGATCCTAACTCGGCTTATAAGACCTCAGTCAGTGGGAACTGAAAACTCAAGTCTTTCTACCTTTGATGATGTTTGTGATCACCTAAAGTGCTATTTTTTTTATAATGCTAAAGTGGGGTTTGATTTTCAAAGATAAAAGAAAATTTAGGACCTCTATCACATTTTCAAATGAAACTGATTTGAAGACGTTGTAATGCTAAGTGAAAAACTGTTACTTTAATCTGTTGTATTTCATTTGAACATGTTCTTCAAGTAAAGGTATGCATGCAAATTTATACTCAGTTAGACAACATTTACAGCATAACTGAAAGCACCGGCAGACATCTGTTTACATAATTAAAAGCACACAGTTTGCCACTCTTCATTGCTAATGGTAATTAAGGGTGCATCAAGATGTTGGTTCCCCCCACCCCCGTGCATGTAGTGCTTTTGCAGGTGATTGACATATAGACTCAGCCTATAGGACACCCACATGCCAGACTGCAATGTCCTGAACCTCATGTTAGCTGCTGCTAGTGTAAGCATTTCTACTAAGATAAAGTGTGCCATCAAGTCAATTTTGACTCCTAGCAACCACAGAGCCCTGTGGTTTTCTTTGGTAGAATACAGGAGGGGTTTACCATTGCCTCCTCCCGCGCAGTCTGAGATGATTCCTTTCAGCATCTTCCTATATCACTGCTGCCTGATATAGTAGCAGCGGGGATTCAAACCGGAAACCTTCTGCTTGAACCGTCAAGCATTTCCCCGCTGAGCCACTTAATGTTGCTGTAAGCACTTCTACTACTAGCAGAATAATTGCTAGTATAGTCTTTTCCTAGTACTGGCAGGATCATTAGAGGGTTGGGGTCAGTGTTCCCTCTAAGTAGTGCACATGTGTGTGCGCTCACAAATTTTTTGATGTCCGCTTAGTTAATTTTAGATCCCGTTCAGGAAGGCCCCCATTCTGAATGCACATTCATGCACACTGCCTTGATATTGCCTCCCAGAATAAAACCCATTCTGCACACAGATGAAAAAATTTAGAGGGAACACTGGTTGGGGTGCAGCAACTGTTGTGCAAAACCGATGACAGTAATTCTAGTTCTTCAGGAAAGCACAAGTACCTCTCCTATGTAACATTTCCTGTTTTATTTGCCATTTGTGGCCACAACTGTTGTTGGTGAACTCAGCATCTGGAAGCACCTAAAGTTGATAAACAATAATGACATTGGCCTAAACATCTGGAATAAAGCTGTTCATTTTAATTTTTTGGGGAATTCGCTCTGGTAGGAGAAACCCTTTTTCATTATAGCAGAATGCACAGAGGCACAACACAGCAGAATTTAGTTAAGGCATGCGTGTATGCTAAGAGTAAAGTAACTTGGAGCCAGTTCATAGTTTAAAATCAATATATATGGCATTTATTAGAGAACTTCATTCTAGATAGGAAAGTGGGGAGTTAGGATCTCTAATCTAGCTAGCTAGCTGGATGCAGATGGATTCTGCATCTCTGCACACATGGTGCAGGGAGAGGAGCTTGCACGTTGCAAGGCAGAAGGAAGGAACAGGAAGAGAAGGGAAGAGAGGAAGGAAGTGGCTGGAAGGAAGTAAGTGCCCCTAAGAGTAGCAATCTACATTCCAAAGGGATAGTGTCAGAGCAGTAGAGAAGGGATGATCAATGTCTTGACCCTCTAGCCCTCTGACTCACTAGTCTGTCCTCCACTGTCATTGAGACAAGAGACAGCTCATAGTCCTTCACTTCCAACAAATTTGAAGGTGGTTTACACCAGTTCCTACCTCCTACGCAGTAACTCTCTCCACACCTGCCTTCTGCCAAATGCACAGGGGCTGAGGGACGTGGCTAGCTGGCATGCTCCCTCTCCCCACATTCAGTGAATACAGTGAAATGATGACTACATTTGCTGGAATTCCAGCTTCTTGCAGAACATCCAGAACACACTTTAGGGTGCAGGTCTTGTGGAATACTAGCCAGGCTTTGTGAACCTCACTGTTTCCCTGCATGAACTGAGAACGTGATCTAGAACATATTCAGCACTTCCCTACTACTGTGCACTGTTACTAAACATCAGTAGTGATGGCAGTAGTAGTGATGGCAAGATATCAGTAGTGATGGCAAGATATCTTTCAGGGATTCTTCTTCCCATAACTGATCTTCGCAAAGAACTCCAGGGTTCTCAGAAAAAAGTTTCAAAACCACGGTCCAGTGTGTAGAATCCAAGGGAAAGAGTTGTAGCATGCAAGGACAAGGCAGTGGTGTGGAATCGGGAATATTAATCGTTTAATGGAATAGATAGTATGTACAGGGGCATAGGGAGCTTTGCGGGGGCCAGGGACAAAGTCTGACTGGCGGCTCCCCTGCCCCCTGGGTATTCTTCCGCAGGTGCCCCAAGCCATGCCCCCCTGCATCTGACGCCAGTGCAGAGAATGGGGCTGTCATGGCCCCAGCATAGTTTAATTCCCCCTGTCAGCAGTTGATGGGATTGCTGAAAAGGAGCTCCTTTCCCTGGAGTTCCCTTTCAGCGATTCCACCAACTGCTGACAGGGGAAATGAGGAAATGCAATTATGCTGGGGCTGTGACAGCCCTATTCTGTGCACTGGCCCCATCCCCTTACATCTGACATCAGATGCAGGGGAGGGGCTGGGACAGGAGGGGTTGAGGGTGAGGGTGAGCCACGGGGGGCAGACCCTTAGGGCCGAGGGACCATTCCCCCCTTGTTCAATGGTTGCTACACCTCTGCGTTTGTACAGAGAGGCAAGTACAGTCTGCCTTCAGTGCTCTTGCTGGTGGTCATTTATTAGCCCCACCTCCACTCCAGGACTGGAATACATGTAACTTAAGCCCATTCAAAAGGTGGCCTGGATCAAGGAATGGAGTAACCAAAAACACCACACAGTGGTCAGATTCTGACTCCTGATGCTTCCTGGGGTATTCCTACTTAGAAACAGGAATACAATTTTTTTATGTCTCCAGCTTTTTTTTAAATCTGCAGCTTTTATGTGGCTTTCTTGGTAGCAATTCAGGTGACTTTTATCCCATTGCATCTGTTTGTTTTAAAAGCTTATAGATAGATCATGAAACCATGTCCCATTCATTTACTGCCAACATAGATGAGCATTTCGGTGTTGTACAAAAATCCACTGTGGTGCTCATTACAATTAAAGTAAATATTATTATATTTCAACATGAAGCTGTTCTGAGAGTCCTGCATGTCTAACTTACAACGCATGCTTCTTTTTCATTGGTCACTCTTGGAAGAAGGGTAGTTCTTAGCTGTCAGTTGATAGCCTGGGAAAATGCCATCCACTAGGTAGGATACATTACACATTTCTTCCATTGTCCCTTCAGAACCCAGAACAGAGGGTGGGGGGGGCAGAATTTGTGGTGTTGAAGGAGAGCCATTTCATCATGATCTTAAGCAGGTGATACAGGGTGATCCTCAGCCTAGCAGCCCCTCTTTTTATTAGGTTGTCCCTGCACTGGGCTAGGAAGTGTGAATGACCAGAACTCTATGATCACTCAATATCTCCCTTTCTTTATATCCAGCTCATATAATTAACATTACAATACCCATTAACAGTAGCTTTGAAAATAATTTTTGACTTAATTGTTGTTGCCATCAACTATTTACATAATAATGTCCTTTAGTAAATTCTGTGGTACTGTAAAGTTGACTTTAGATCGTGTTTTTGGGGAGACCTCATAGAGGATGCAAGGGAGATGTGTTCTCTTGCATCCTATCTCACAGGCAGGTACCTCTCTCATAGGCAGGATTGCCTGACAGTGACTTTGCTTTTTCTGCATTGAAAACCTCTGGGGAGTAAGCCCTGTTTCTTCAGATAACTTCATGAAACATCCCAGTAAAGTAAAATCTTGGAGTTCCTGCCCTTTTCTGTACTAGATGTCTGATACTTTTTCAGCCAAACCTTACTCCCTACAACTAGCTTGAGTAATGTTTTTGTCCATGCTTTTTGTGTCTATCATTGAAGTGCTCTTGGTGTCTAGTTTTTATCTCTGCATCTTTATGTCAAAACACCTTCAAGGTGGACCACTTTGATTGGTTGTGATGAAGCTAGTGGCAGAGGCATCTTAAGCCACCTTTCTAAGCAAAAGCTGCAGGAGGTAGCCCTACTGCTAGAGCCATTGCTCTGTATGCCAGAAGTGTTTTATATGTAAAGTGTGCCATCAAGTTGATTTCGACTCCTGGCGACCACAGAGCCCAGTGGTTTCCTTTTGATAGAATACCGGAGGGGTTTACCATTGCCTCCTCCCGTGCAGTATGATATGGTGCCTTTCAGCATCTTCCCATATCGCTGCTGCCCAATATAGTATGGGAATTTGAACTGGCAACCTTCTCCTTATTAGTCAAGCATTTCCCCACTGCGCCACTTAAGGTGACTTGTTTTATATGTACTCTTGTGCAAATGCTATATACAGCACAGAGGTGAACCATAGCCTATTATGTGAAATTAAAACCTCAAGAACCCCATGTCTTCTGAAAACAGACTTTAGTTTTTTAATAGCTTATATGGAAGTAGTTTCCTAAATTCCCATTTTATTTAATTGTTTTTAATTGTGTTTTTTTTAAAAAAAACATTAAGCAGTGGACTGTTTGCTAATGTGAGATCTCTGTCCAGTTGCAACTGTGCTGACAAATGGGTGTCCTTTAGGCCCACCATCTTATAAGCTCTTTTAGTTCCATACAGCATTTACAATGAAATACTGTACAGCAATTTATGTACAGCAATAATAAAGGTTTATGCCATTTCTGCATGTTCCTTACACCTTCAGATAAATGTGGCTCTTTCATATATCACTTTGTGAGGTTATACACAATCAAAAACTGTTCTACCCAGGTTTGGGAGCTGTGTGGAAGCAAGGTAAGAGGAAAACCTGGGTAGCCCCCCCCCCACTTTGCTTCTACACAATCACTTCTACTCAGGTTTTCCTTCTACCTTGCTTCCACATAACCGAAAATTGGTAGCACACAGAGCTTCCAAACCTGGGTAGAAGACAGTCTTTGATTGTGTGAATGACCTCAGGACCTTCTTATAATATGGCCACAAAAATCCTCTTTATCTTGGGTGCAATTTGTCTTTTCCTCCTCAGCAAGAGATAGGGCAGAATAACCTCAGCAGCCAGAGTGGGCTTTAAAAAAATTAATTATTAGTTACTTCAGAAGCAATCCTGTATGTTTCAGAGTTTCAAACCACCTCATTCAACAGCCTGAATTGCTGAAATCAAATTTATCTAACAGAGTCATGGATGCTCTCTACGGCTGCTCTGGGGCAAGATGCGATTCCTTTCTGCTGCAGCTCCTGTTTAAATTTCTCTGCCGTCACTTGCCCTTTTCTTCTCTTCTTTGAGATCTTTATCCAAGTGAACTCAGCCATTATTTTGTCTTCACTCACCACTTTTGCAGCTTGAAATGTCTCTTCTGTCTCTTCCTAGCCCTATTCACACTTGCATGTGCATGTTCAATGTACATACAATCTGCATACAGTTACACTCAGAACATGTGTACTACTGCATTTCCTTTCTGTACCCCACATTTGAGGGACCCTGGACCTAGTTCACTTTTAAAATGGAGACATGTATAGTCATTCACACAAAATCATGTCTATGCTCTGAACATAATGCCTGAACAGGGCTTCTCTCGCACACTGTTCTTTTGGAGCGAGAAAACGAACTCCTCTTCTGTCACCATCGTGTAATTTTAAGAACAGAAATTTACCACCAAATCTTAAGTAGGAACTAAAGACTGATCTTAAGTAGGAACTAGGAACTGGCCCACATGATGCGCAGCATTATGGCTCCATAACACTGTGCCCCCAGGCTGCAGATAACTCAGGATACAGCCCCAACACTGTTAAGAATGGACAGTTGTCCATCCAACACGGCTGTTTTCCCCATTTTCATGAATGGGGGAAATTGTGGCAGCGCTGCTAGTGCATCCCATTCTTAACAGCATCTGAGTCTGCAGCAGTGCTGGAGTGCAGCATTACAGAGCCATAAGACCATGCACTATGTCAGTGTTGGCGACCAATCTTAAAGGTCTTGGTTTTATTAGGTTTTTCTGCATCAGGCTAAGAACTGTGAAGGACCAGAACTCTATGATCCTTCTATAGAAGGCTCAGGATTGAGAATGGGGAGGGATATTACTGAGCACTTGGGGGATAACTAGACATTACAGTACATGCTGTCTTACCACTCAAAATTATACCCATGCCGCTCCCCCACCCCTGATGGATGCCAAATGCATATTTACACCACTCTTCTGCTCAAAATTGCAACATTTTTAATAAGGTGGGAGAGGTACACCTTTCAGAGTTTTGTAATTTACACTGGTAACAAATATACCATCTAATCTGCACATTTGGTGGTGGAGAAAATATGGTCCCATAAGAGTTGACTCTACCAGGTCGAATGATTCTCTTCAAGGCTAACTCAATACCCCTCCATATCAGAAACAGAGGCACAGGAGGCCAAAAGCAGAAACTCGGATAAAAAAACTGTTACTCTTTTGACAAAGGTAGTCATTATAATTGATTTAGATGTTAGAGGTAGCTAAGCAAAGTAAATGTTATTAATGGTTGGCATTTGGCTGATACACCATATTATTTACTGATCATTGTGGGCCTTGCTCTCTTCTCAGAGCACTTTGAAGGCATATAACTGGATCAAGCAGAACGTTTATGTCTGGAACAACTTGTATGCGAGTTGGATTTGCATGCTGTTACTAAGCCACTGAAACCTACAGTGTACAACATGTAAAGGCTTGCATGATAATGCTGAAGATCAAAGAGTAGGGATTATCTAATGTTATTCCTTTCTTCTCCCCTTCATCAAACTGCATGGCCCATGATGTGCAGGAATATCTTTTTCTCTATAATAATGCCCTGGAAAATATCTGATTCCAACCCACTCACCCACCCTGCACCAACTCTGCATTAAAATACAGAGCTGTAGCTTCTGGGGTTCATAGAAGTGATTGGCAAAGTTCCTCAGCTCAATTCAGTATTGGCTGGGTAATTATGATGTACACTGATGTGGAGAGCTCCATGGAAAATTAATCCCCACACCACAAAACAAATATACCTGTGTGGAAAAAAGAGGGGATTTTTGATCTGAATGGGAGCAACAGTTACAAGCATTTGTAGGACACAATCAAGGGAATTGACCCAGATAGGGAAGATATTGTTGAATGCTTTTGTTCAGCTACTCTTATTATTTCAAGCATGTTTTTCAGTACAGTTATAAGGTATTTTTTAAATTATATTTTTAATTTTAAAAAGAGAAGAAAAGATACCCGTCTGCTTATGGGCGCTAGGAGATTTGATAGTGCAACACCTCTCTTGCGGTTGCTGCATTGGTTACCTATTTGCTTCCGGGTCCAATTCAAAGTGCTGGTTCTCACCATTAAAACCCTTCAGGGCTTAGCACCTGCTTACCTTCAGGACTGGCTCTCCTGGCTAGTCCTGTCCCATCCTTTGAGATCTTCTCAGGTTGCCCTTCTTTTGGTCCCTGGTCTCAGAGAGGTCTGTAGTACTAGGGCCGGTGGAAGGGCTTTCTCTGTTGCTGCCCCTTCACTTTGGAATTCTCATTCCCCCCCACCCCCCCAGATTCAGTCTGCCTCCTCCCTTTCAGCCTTTAAGATCTTACTGAAGACTTTTTTTTTCTGCCAGGCATTTGCTCTTTAAAAATCTCTCTCTCTCTCTCTCTCTCTCCCCCCTCCATTTTAAATCTTGGATGCTGTTCTTGTTTGTACACCACTCTGAGTCTGTGGATTGGGTGATATATTAAAATCTCATAAATAGATAGATAGATAGATAGATAGCTCTTGTAGGTTCTAATAATGTAGTTCCCAATGATTTTATTTACTTATTTATTACATTTATATCCCACTTTCCCTCCAGGGAACCCAGAGCAGTGTACATGAGTATGTTTGTCCTCACAACAACCCTGTGTGAGATAGATTAGGCTGAGGATAAGTGATTGGCCCAGAGTCAGCTAGTGAGTTTCATGGCTGAACAGGAATTTGCACCTAGGTGTGTCAAGCCCTAGTTCAACACTCTAACACGATGAATCAATGATAATGAATTTACCATTGAAGAACTTTTGTCCATAAGAGCAGAGAGAGTGGACAGACAGAAATTTCTCTTGCGCGCACACAACACTAGAACCAGGGGCCATCCCATGAAAATGAAGGTCAGGAAATTTGGGACCGACAAAAGGAAGTACTTTTTCACACAGCACATTATTAATCAATGAAATTCTGTGCCATGGGATGTGGTGATTGCCACCAGCCTGGATGGCTTTAAAAGGGGCTTAGACAAATTCATGGAGGACAGATCTATCAATGGCTACTAGTCTGGTGGCTATAGGCCACCTCCAGCCTCAGACGCAAGATGCCTCTAAATACCAGTTGCAGTGGAGCAACAGCAGGAGAGAGGGCATGCCCTCACTTCTTGCCTGTGGACTTCCCAGAGGCATCTGGTGGACCACTGTGTGCTGTAGCAGGATGCTCGACCAGATAGGCTTTGAGCCTGATCCAGCAGGGATGTTCTTATGTTCTTAAGCCTACAAAGCTACTGACTTCAGGCACTTCCTGGAGAGATGAGAGGTGGTTTCCTTTGGAAAGAGAGTCACTGCAAACTGATGGTGTCTTTGCAATATATGATTTATTTACACACACATAGTAGTTAAGCAGTAGATGAAGTTAAGCAGTAGATGAAGTTGAAAAGATAGAATATCATCCTTAGATGTTTCCCATACAGTAGCCCTTGCATCCTAAGATGCACAACCTGCCTGGGCACCTCTATTCCAGTCTAAAATCTCTGGTGTCACAGCAGTCTGCAAGCAATTTTCACCCTGGCTTGACATATATGGGAGAGGGGGAAAGGAGGAAAGTGAAGTCAGCTTTGGCTCCTCCTTTCAGGTGTGTCCTAGGTGCTTTTTGCCAGACCCATCATGGGGTAGTCATCAAGACCCATTAGCAAAACATCCTCACAGCCTCTTCATCACGCATCAGCCAATGCTTAACTCACTGAATGGCCAGGCAGCTAATGAGTCACTGTCCCATAACAGTAGCTGAATACTATGAGCTGGACAAATGTACCTATACAATCAAGTAACTATAGACTTCAGTGATATCAATAGCTCGTAATAGTTTTCTTAGTATCTCAAACATATTGTTATGTAAGTAGGTTAAGGAATTAAACAGCAAAGAGAATGCTTTTGCATGCATGCATTCATCCATCCATTCATCCTGTTTCTATACCACATAATATGTGTATCTCTAGGCGGTGTACACAATTTAAAACAACAAATATAAAACTGAGTAAAAACAATTAAAACAATTTCACATATTTAAAAGGTTCAAACAATTTCATGGGATAAAAACAATTAAACTGTTTAAAATTAATTTCAGTCAAAAGCCCAAAAGTGTCTCTCGAGGGTCTTCCTAAATGCAATCAGAGATAGAGATGCTCTTATTTTAGTTATGGTTACACAGACTTTTTATTGTGGTATCAGCTCTCTCCTCAACCATGTCCCCTCAGCCACTTGCCACAAGGACTTCATGTATGATAGAATTTCAGCATTTAAAACAGCCAATTAGGGGAGAGCTCTAGACCGTGGGGGCCTAGTTCACCACTATATATAGATATATAAAATATTGGAATAAGCAAGCTATTGCATTTACAGACATTCAAAAAGAAAAAGAACATGGATGCACCTCAACTGCTGATGACACAGGGCTTGCTTAGATGTATGCTGGCCCTGCTCACAGCTTTGTATAATCACATGGGCATAGTTTGAAGCCACAATTCAGATACTACTTTAATGTTGTTTTACTACATGTTTGTTTATTGCATGGACTTCATTATGCAAAATGGAATGGAGTGCCAGGAGGGTGGAGCGAGACGTTCACTGTCATCCAAATTAGTCCAATCAGTTTTGCGATCCACCACTGATTTACTCTGAAGCAGCCCCATCAATATTCAAGGAAACAGTTCTGGGATAAACAAGCTACACAACGACAGCTGGCCCTTGTTATCCATATTCCTGGCACTCACAGTTTCGTGTATCCATGGTTGGGCAATGGAGAACCGATCTTATTATATGTGGTTTGAAAAATAGTGAGAATTCACAAATCCGTGGTTCCCAGACGTCCAGAAATGGCCTCTGAGGTAAATTCTGGCCACCATTTTGCTAAACTGAGCCGTTTTGTGGCTCTTTTGTTAAAAAAAAAATTCCCCATGATTTTTCATGGAAAATCGGTGAAACTGAGAGTTTGCGGGGGGGGGGGCATTGCTGGACAGCTGGAGACCTGCAGAGTATGGTATGGCACTTTATTTCTATTATTTCTGCCTTTTATAGCCTTTTAAAGCCCTTTTTTGGTCTCCAGGAACCTAACCCTGCAATTCCCATTGCCTCAAAGTCTCATCATCTGCGGTTTCGTTAACCACTGTGGATAATGAGGGCCACCTGTATCCGGGTTCATACTTTTTACAGCAGACACAGATTATATAGAGCTAGAAAGGATGCAGAAAAGGTCCAACTGAACAGATCAAGAGGTTGGATCAATTCCCTTACCCTACCCCAACCCCACCTCAAAAAGAGGTGAATGTTTCTGACACTTCTTAGTTAAAAATAATATAGGGGAGGGCAGGATAGAGGCTATTAAGTTATGAATGTTGTTGAGAGAATAGCCAGATAAATTGTCTCCCTTACAGCAGAACTTCTATACAACACATGATTAACGTATAGCACCCATTACCAGGAGATATGGTGATGATCCACGATCTAGAAGACTTTATAAGGGGTTTAGACAAATTCATGGAGGATAGAATAGCTAAAATGGAACTTCTGTCTTCAGAGGTAGTATACCTCAGAGGGTAAGATGCTGGGGATAAACAGGAGGTCAGCCTAACAACTTCATGCCCTGCTTGTGAATTTCCAGAGGCATTGGGATAGCTTCAGTTAAAAGTAGAATGCTAGACCTTTGGTATGAGTCAGCAAGGCAGTTTTCTTGTTTTCTTCTCTTGTTTCTATGTGGTTAGAAACATGGGCCTGTTTTATGTAAGAGCATAAGAATTAGAATACTATAAGAGCAGAGCATACGATAGCCTTTTATGTAACAACACTGGATCAGACCAAAGACCTATCTTGTCCAGCAACCTATTTTTCACAGTAGCTAACCAGATGCCTCTGGGAAGCTCACAAGCAGGACATGTAGGTAAGCATCCCTCTCCTGCCGTTCCTTTCCAGCTGGCATTCAGAGCCATCCTGCCTCTGAACCTGGAGGTAGCACACAGCCATCATGACTAGCATATACCAGCATCCCCTTTAAGTACAGAATTAAAAAACGGCAGCTCCAACAACTCCCAACGCAGTAATCACACATGTTTAACCTGTATTTGGAAAGAGATACTATTAGTGTTTTGTTTTTTTTAACCACCACATTGTGTTTCTCTGTGAATAGCAGCAGGACAAGGCAACAGATGCCTCAGGTTCTGCAGGTTACTGGCTAGTTTGTGTGTGTGTGTGTGTGTGTGTGTGTGTGCGCGCGCGACTGTCTCAGAATCTTCTGCAAATGTCTCAAGCAATCAGTGTTCCTGCACAACCTTGCTGTCGCATGCCTCACCCACCCACACAAACCCTGTCACAGTGTCATGGTTTCAGCAAAAAGACTCTGACAGCAAGAAAAATGGCAGCCGGGGAGGGGGGATAATGTTGCAAATAGAGTAAGGGATACATGCCTGACTTAAGTCTACATGTCTGACTTAAAATGTATCCAATCTAAGTGGAAGGATCAGGAGATAATTTAATGAGCACTAATTTTTTTTAGATGAATTGAGGGATCATAGAGCCCAAAAGGGGGTGTCAGAGGGAGCTCACACACCTCCCTAGATGGGTCAGGGGGCTGAGTCCTCCCAGGGATGATCAGAAAAGCTTGCTGTTGTGGGCAAGGCTGATTGGTAAAAGAAAAGGAGATGAGCAGCCTGTACTCCAGGCTGTAGCAGCTAACTGCAGAGTTTTGCTTGCTGTGCCTTGGAAGCAGAGCTTTGTTGTAGAGGGAGGAACTGGGCTGAGCTCACAAGAGCTGAAGTGTGCAGAGAGCAAAGGTTCAGAGTGTAGAGGCAAAGTCTGAACAATGAGTTCCTAGTTCATCACTGTTTTATAATACAAACGGACAGTAACCTACATGGAAACTAAGAATTGGACACAGGGAATGCTTCTGTGCATTCATAGAGGGGAGCAATTTTTTGTGATTTTCCCCCCTTACCTCTCAAAAATATGTCCTTGAGGGTCTCACAGCCTTCAGGGATGTATTTTCAGGAGGCAGATGTGGTTGTAGAGGGAAGGTGGCAGAATGCCAAAAACCACCTCTCCCTTCCAGGACTGTGTGGACTGACTCCCCATGCACATCTCTGAATTTAGATGTGGGACACTGTATTCTCAGTACAGCTGGGCTCCTTCTGAATTTAATTTTGAATTTTAATATTTGATCCATGTACAACCTGCCCGCATCCTTTGAAACAGAGCAGGCATATAATCTAATGGTTCAATCCTATGTATGTGTGTTTAGAAGTTCCACTTCCATTTACTCCCAGGTAAGTATGCATAAAGCCACCTAATGGTGTAGCAGGGAAATGGCTTGACTAGCAAGCCAGAGGTTGCCGGTTCAAATACCTGCTGGTATGTTTCCCAGACTATGGGAAACACCTATATTGGGCAGCAGTGATACAGGAAGATGCTGAAAGGCATCGTCTCATACTACACAGAGGAGGCAATGGTAAACCCCTCCTGTATTCTACCAAAGAAAACCACAGGACTCTGTGGTCACCAGGAGTCGACACCAATCCAACAACACAACTTTACCTTTAAGCGTGCATAAGCTTCACTTAAGAGTATTCTGTAACTGAATTCCATAATTCCAGAAATGCTTCATACTTTGATCAGTTACTAGTTCTTAGATTTGTTTCCTTTTTTATTCAACTGTATTCATAATTGCAATAACTCTTTAACAAGCTTGAATGCAAGAGATTATAATTCTATTTGTGGTCCATTAAATTAGCAGATGTAAAAATGCACCTTAAAAAATGGCAAATTGATGACTATGAGCCCCCTTCTTACAAAACCCTGGGATCCCCGTGAGGTACCAAATTCTAGAAATTCTGGACTTCTCTTTTAGAAAATAGCACTGCAGACCTGCTGATCTGTGTTGGTCATGCAGAGAGAGGGAAACAAAAACCTTGGGCCATTTCTATTGAAATGAGCTGTGCAAGCTTCCATTCATCGAGTTGAGGTGAGTTTGCAGGAGAACCTCCTTCTTTGTGAGAATAATTTGGAATTGGGTTCTGTGATTGCATATGCCTTAGATTTCTACAAGCTGCCTGCTTCTAGGAGAGAAAAAAACATGTAGAGAAGACATGAACACTCCTTGCTTCACTTATCTCATTTATATTGCTTTGGATGCAAGCCAGACAGTTTTCTTGCCAAGTAGTGCTTTCTAGTGGGAAAGAAATTCTCCAGCAAGGAAGAAAAAGGAGGACTTTAATAGTGATGGGTGAACCTGCAATCAGCTAATTCAACATGTTAATATGCTTCATGAGCAGGTTGTTGATGATGCTCCTGAGTTGTAGGAACTAAGCTGGCGTGGGCTTGCTCAGTAACCTAAATGGGAGACCATTGGGAGCCCCATATGAGATTTTATATAACTCTTAACATTGGCTGCTGTGAACTTTGTAAAATGATGCCACAGGAGAATGAAGTACAGAACAAACTTAATACTCTGAAACTCATAACTGATTTGAAAATGTCTGCTCCCTAGGTTTCAATTCTCTGCTGAACTGTTTCCTCCATGCACCCACTAATGGAACACCTTCGTTCCTGGTGCCATTATTAGGTGGGCTACTAATAATTCACTGTCTTTTTTCCATCCTGATGAACTGTCCATTGGCCAACATACAGACAATTTCACCAATCTCCTCTGCCCCCGGAAGTGTTCCCTGCAACCCAGAAGTGGGTTCTGGACCACAGAGAGTGCTTCCAGGAGCAGGGGAGATCAGTGAAAATTGCCACCTCTCCCATAGGCATGTTACCATTTTAAAAAATAAGTTTCAAATGAAAAATAATTAATAAAAAGCTAAAAACTGAGAACTATAAAAATTATAAAGTTTTATATAAACTATAAAGAACGTACCAGATATAAGCAGCAAATAAAACATTTTAAAAACTTCTATTAAAATACGTGTTTTAAATTGTTTTTTTAAAGGAGGGAGCATGATGAAGCTCTTTGGGGAGGGCGTTCCAAAGCTGAGGGGCCACAACTGGAAAGGCCCTGTATCTAGCACCTGCCAACCCGATCTCTGTTAGTGGCAGGGCCGTGAGCATGGCCTGAGATGCTGAGTGGAAGGGCCTGACAGGTTCATATGGGTGAATGTGGACCAACAGCTTTCTTTAAACCTGTGTAGAGCTTTAAAGGTCAAGACCAGCACCTTGAATCTAGCCCAAAAGCAGACTGGTAACCAATGAAGGTACTGCAGGAAGGGTGTGACACTCATGAAGCAACTTGCACCCACGAGCATCCTGGCAGCAGCATTCTGGACCAGCTGAAGCTTCTGAATCATCTTCAAGGGCAGCCCCACGTAGAGTACATTGGACAGTAGTCCAGTCTGGATGTTACCAAAGCATGAATGACTGAGGTCAGGTCTAACTTCTCCAAGTAGTGTTGTAGCTGGCATACCAGCCATAGCTGGTAAAAAGCACCTCTGCACACCACCGCCACCTGTACCTCCAAGGACAGTGTTGGTTCCAGAAACACACCCAAGCTGTGGATTTTGTCTTTCAGAGGGAGTGTGACTCCGTCCAAGACCAGATTTACTTCACTACTTGAATGATCATTTTTACCAACCCAGAGCACTTCCATCTTATCTGGATTAAGTTTCAGCTTGTTTGTCTCCATCCAGTCCTGGTTATGGTAAGCCAGCCCCAACACACACACCCTCAGAAATCAACCAAATTAACTGCCCCCACCAGGGGCGTAGCTAGGGGAGAGGGGGCCCGTGTTCATCCCTCTCTCTGGCGGCCCCCCCAGATTGAGGTAGATAATGAAGAAAATAGGGTGGGATGATGCTGGAGGACCCCCAAGAGCTGGGGGCCCGTGTTCTTTGAACCCTTTCGTTCAATTATAGCTACGCCCCTGGCCCCCACCCCAAAACCTGTAAAGAAGCCCACACCTCATTTTTGATGCTTGCAAATCAGCACTGTTTGGGTCAGTGGTATTAGTGAGTCTACTGGTGTATAGGAGCATTGTTCATCTCCACTGATGCTCCACTTGCATATTTGTAAATAAAGTAAATATTACTAAAACACTTTCCCCCAAAAGGAAGTCACACCCAAGCAATGTTACCCCCCTGAAATTTCTCTCTACTTGAGGATTTCGGAATTTCTTAATACTTGTATCAGTGTGGGATGCTTCCCTTTGCCAATCTTCAATGGCATTCCCAATTCTATATATTCCAGAGAAATCTTTGTTCTTAGAGTCTGTCTCCTAACTATACATTAACTAAAGAAACAAAAGAAACACCAGCTGACCTTTAAGAAACATTAACATTATTTTGTCTAATCTTGGATCTTTAATCTTGGATCTTAAAGGCACAGTGTTAAGGCAAGCCCACAACATTATATATCACTTACTATGCTTTACACTATTGCTTGCCTGGTCCCAGTGTTAGAAACTGGGACTAGTTCTTTCCTTAAGTCCAGGATCTTCACCCACAATGGCATTAAACCTCAGGAAATCACCAAACTAGCAATTTTATGAAGCCATCAGCTATCAATGAGCTTCCAGGGGAAAGATGAAAGGAGCCAATCCAATGTAGAAAAAGTAGACTTGGCCCCGGTCTATGCATGTAGTAAAATAGGATAGTACTGTAGAGTCCTGAGAACAGATTGAGCCATTTTAGAGTGCAAGTGGTGGGTTATATTTTGACAAGTCTTCTCTCACTAATTTTTTAAAACCTTATTGTAGAAAATTAGCACAGCAAGAACCAAGTAGGTTGTAACCTGTCTTCTTGATATGCCTGTTCTCCACTTGCAGGAAGCAAGTGGGAGACTATTCAAAAATGACATTCCCCACCTGTGGTCTGAAATGGTGGAGTCTGCTTCACCACTTCAGGATTCTACTGTCTGCTCCTGCTGTATAGGTCTGTCGTGCTTGAAGGCACTGAAGCCATGGCCAGATCTACCTCTATGCAGCAGATTCAGGTGGTGAAGACCCAAGGCACTAGGTAGAAGAAATGGTCTCTACCACCCTAGATCTAGGCATACCATTTTCAAATGCTTCCTTGCTTTTTTTTTTTTTAAATCCTGCTAATCAATAAATAATACATAAAGGAGAAGAGTGCTGGCTCAGCCCCTCTATTTTCTGTGTTAACAATCTATGTATTTTTTTTTAACATATAGGAAAGCATTAAAAAGCGATTCTCTCTCATTATACTTTACCACCCCAAGACTTTGATAGCTCATTTTCACCTCCTTCTGCTGTTACATATGAACTGCCTTTCTGATTTGAGTAGCCTGCACCCCTTTCTTTCTGCAGAGTCAACCTCATAACCCTTTTGTTCAGATTGCACTCATTTCAGAAGGATCACATTACTAAATGGGGAAACTTCCTAAGGTTTCAGTTCTGAAATGCTGCAGCAGCAGCAAGTTAGCATGATATGTGATCTGCACACTGAAATGTAAACAATGGCTCAGTCTCTCCTGCTGTTACCTCCTAAGTGCGGGGACAGGCAAGGGGACCAAGAGGGAGAGTCTGTTCAGAGAAGTGTACAGGGATATTTACAAGCTGAGCAGAAATAGCTCTCCTGACTAGTCAATAATGTGCAATGTGTGGTTGTTTAAAAAAACAACCACCCTTATTACATTTAAAAGCTATCTGAATGCATATGAGACAGTGTTCCAATTGTTTATACTTTCCATGTTTCTGAAAAGACTAAAACTTATTGAGAATTTCAAGGAGGTGGAGAAGGACAAAATCAGATGCAACATAAAGGAATACAGATATTGGCCAACATGATGTGCAGTTCTAACGTGTCCAGTAGAACTTGTGGCACCACTGTTGCAGCCCTGGAAGCAACCACTGTAGAAAAATGGTGGTAGTGTTACTAATGTTACTGTGTTCCTTTCCATGGTCGTAAATGGGGGAAAGTGCAGTAACACTGGTAGTGCTACCACCAGTTTTCTACAGTAGCGGCACTGTAAGATCGACCAGACATATTGCAGCTGTGCATCATATTGACCATTAAATGTATTGGTGTAGGCTGCAACCAACTTGGTTCAACAGGAAAGTGACTGGACCAAAGTCACACAGTAAGGTTTGCTGGTGGAACACTGACCTTGCTATAGCTGGCAGTTACAGCATGTTTTGACTTTAATGCTGTAAGATTATAGACAAAAAGCCATATATAATTGTTCAGGTTTTTAAAATCCTTTTGCTTTCTGTTGTTTCATATCTATTTGTTATCAGTTTAAAGCAAATACAGAAGACAAATCTCTACATTTACATATTTCCACATAGTTCATCTATTTTTTTCAGTAATACTTTATTATAAGTTTGCAGTCCTTTACAGCAGTTTACATTAATTAATCTTTATAAAAGATTGAAATAGTGTATGTTAGATTCAACTGATTTATATTACAGAATTAATAAATGGTCCCCATTCCATATAGAAAACAGCTAATTTTTGTCTGTTCTTTATTTTTTATTTTTGCAGGGCGGAGGGGAGACTCATATAGATAGTTCACAAATAGATAGTTCACATATAGTTCACCTATATGTGATAGATAGTTCACCTTGATGTTACACATATTCCCATATTCCATGTAGTTATTCTTTAATGGCTGGAATCTTTGCCTCGAAAAACCTTGCATAGACTAAATTATACTAACTATGAAGTATGTCACACTGCATG
Organism: Hemicordylus capensis; assembly: GCF_027244095.1. NCBI lineage: Eukaryota > Metazoa > Chordata > Lepidosauria > Squamata > Cordylidae > Hemicordylus > Hemicordylus capensis. Next base: position 117,851,155 of record NC_069661.1, read on the forward strand.
CTTTTAAGGAACAGGTCACAATGAATTTGATGGTACTTACCTCCAAATATACATAAGAGTTGCATTCATGGACCCCAGTTCCATTCACATGTACACACGGGTGTAAGTAAGTCTGACAGAACGAAGTAGGACTTCTGACTAAACATATGAGTCAAGCTGTCATATTTTGTCTTTTAAGGATTTGTACATCCATCATTACATGTCGTTAGATCCTCACCAGTATTGTTACTAAACAACAGTAGCTGATACTAACCATGCAGAGGCACTGTATGCAAAGTTACTCCACAGCATTTAGTAATCCACGCAAAGTGGGGTGGATTTTCATTTATCTCTCCTTCCCTTGGAAGTGTGCTTATAATATGTGAAAATATATCTCTGAGGACTGCACTACTCTGAGGGCCATATTTATGGGTGTTAAAGAACACTTTGAGGCCAAAGAGAACTTGGCAAAAATCTCCCACCCCCCACCCCACCTGTGCAGCATAATGCATACTACATACTGCAGAAGGAGGAAAAGCCAGGTTTCTGAAACTGAAAATTGGGAGTGCACACAGCCCGGGTAGAACACAGTTTTTGATTGTGTGAATAACCTTGCTCTCTGACCCAAGGGAAGGTGAAATGAGAGGGGGAAAGAGTTTAGGGCTTAGATATATTTGCTGATCAATAAATAAAAATACATTGTCACACCCAATTATACTGTGCTTCTCCTGCTTTCAGTAAATTAGTCTGCTGTTCAAGACTGCAATATTTCCATTTTGCAGTGTAATGTATGTATGATGTAGGCTAATTTAAATGACTTGCATGAATTAATTTAAATGAAATAAAAATGATCAATTACATTTCAATCAACTAGACCTCAAATTATCACTTTCTGAAATAAATAACAAGCTAATCCTTATTTAGAAACTGGGAAAAGAAAGATAGATAGAAAGGAAAAATGGCATGCATTAATCAAATCACACATAAATCAATTTTGAACAGTTTATTTTCTTTTTATCTCTGTCTGGAGTATGTAAAATTATACATAAAAAGAGAAAGACTACAGTAAATAACAAGTATGTTTTAGAAGTACACAGTATTTCAACTAATTTTTGTGTTTTTATAAACTCCCAAATGTGTTACATGATGTTAGAACAAATGAAGCTGCTTTTTGTTGAGTCAGACCGTTAATCTAGTTAGCTCAGTACTAGCAGCTCTAACTGGCAGCCACTCTCCAAGATTCAGACACAGGTCTGGAGATACCAAGGATTTAACCTCGAACTTTCTGCATGCAAAATGTGCTCAGCTGAGCTATAGACACACAAACACCCACCCACCCAACATTCCCTTACTGTATTATCAACTGTGTACACATATTTTATATAATAGTTGCTGAGAGCCAAATTAGATGTGTACAGTATATTCATGAACAGAATCATCCACAATATTTTTAAAAGTAAAAGCAGCTGCTGCAACAATGTGTGTGTTATTTTGATGGTGGCACAGAACCCTGGAAGGGTGGTTGTTGTTTAACCTTCCCCCTAAACTGTTCCAAATCACCCTTGGTGCACATCTTTAGTGAAGTGGTGAATTATTTAATTAATTAAATTGAAATTTTAATTGAAACTTGTACTGAATGTAGATAGTCTATAGGGAATGTGATCTGAAACTGCAAATATCACATGGATGCATTTAAAAATATCAAGTCATTTCTCAACAGAGCTGAGGGGAGTTTGCTCACCACTAGCCAAGAACATTATCAGCAGGCTTGTGTCCTCATTTTCTGGCAGTGGGGGATCTCTCCGGACAAGATGTGTTTCATCATGACCCCTGTATTCTGAAATACCCTAAACCAAAGGACATGTCTTTGCTTCATTATCCAGGGTGGTGGTTGTTGTTTTTTTAACCTCAACAGAGTATAATAAAAATATATATCTCAGAAGGGGAGTACAGAGGATAAGTTCATTAATGATGAATGATTGTGCAGTGCTGATTCTAGTGATGAAGTGTATCCTTGAAAGAAATCAATAGTTCTATGTACCAGGCAGCTTGGCAAGGGGGCTGTAAGTGTTCTGGAAGGCCTCAGAAACTGAGTTTCTGCCCTGTACCGACCAACCACCTCTGCTCCCTGTTGGTATTTGGAAAGCATGTAAGCATCTAAAGCCAACTGTTGTATCGATAGACTCCTTAAGGTCTATGCTAAGATTCTGAGGGTAAAAACAGAAATGGTTTTTTAAAAAGCAGTCACAGCAGGTCCTTCACCTGCAATGTGAGCCCAACTGTGCAATTTACATGACAGACATACCGGCGAGTTGAACACTGTTTCAGTCACCAGTCTTGCCTCTCTACCTCATGCTTCAGGTGAACTGTGTGCTTTCGAAATTGTTTAAAGCAGCATATGAAAATGTATCTGTTCATTGTTCATACTCTACGTAAAAAGAACGAGGCCTCAAACTTTTCAAAAACCGTTGCAGCCATTTAAAAACAGTTGGAGAAGACAATTCATAGTCCAAGGCCGCTCAGTAATGCTACAGTGAAGGGCTGAAGCCAGCGTACTGCACTCTGTAACTGTGTGTAGCCTGCCTTGGGGTGGGCTCGAGGGCCCGTCAGTTCCTGCTTGAGGATATAAGGGCTCAGTTGGAAAATCTGACACATAGAAGCTGGACATGATCCATGGGCATAGCATTACTTGCTGATGTCATCGCTGATACACATTTCCAATACAGCATCTGGTATATTTTACATGTGGTTCTGTGTACTTCAAAAGAACAAGGACAATATTTGGCTTGCCTTGGCTTGGCTTTATACCCAGGCTTTTATATGAGTGTTGTTTTTGTTGCTGTGTCAAGACCTGAGGTTGGGACTGAGAGATTAGTGTTTAAAATATATAGATGTTAAAATAAACAATATGTTTGTGATGCTTCTATTGATTTAAAACCCTTTGTTTCTTTATTATGCTGCTACCACCAAATTAAATCCTAATTTGAGATTCTAACACTAACTTTGGTCTTGTGCCCAAGTGGTACGATGGGGAGAAGTAAACAGATACAGTTGAAACAGTTTTAAAGTTACAAATCAATTAAAGTTACTTTTTTCTAGTACAATAACTTCAGTGGTTTCTTATGCTCTACAATGTAGGGTCAAGCAAGTAATGGTTGCTGAGGCAAAGTAACATCTTTAGAACTGGCAAGTCTGTACACCTCCTCTTATATTTCGAACTTGTATTCAAACTCAGGTACTTATATAAGATTGTGTCAGGCTTTACTTTCAAGTTACTGGCTTTACGTTCAAGTTACTGAGGTGACTGTTTAGAAATAACAAGCTTCTTTAGACTTCCAATGCCTTTACAACCTTCCTGGCTATATATCCTGTGTAATCAACTGTACAGTCCCAGCATTTACATTTTATAGTCAAGCTTACTTTACAGGGGCCATGCCTGTTGGGTAAAACCTATCCACCAACCCCTCAATTCCACCCTCAGTCCTGCCCTAGAGACCCTAACCAGAGATCCTCTCTCTAGCCCTAACCGTCCTTATATGAATCTCTCAGTTAACTCCACCTGAATTTTATAGCCACCTGTTCACACCATTCCAAAGCCCCTCTTTTAGGAATTCTCTCCAGAGGAGGTTCCTAAGTTTAAATTCCCCTTAATTGACAGTGTTTACTAGCCAATCACCACATGCTGCTGCTCTGTATTTTCTGGTCCTATTGTGTATGTTTTTTTAAACTTTTAATTAATTTTGTATTTTTATATTCCAACTTAATATTTTTATTGTGTATTTTTATAGTCTTATATTGTGTTAAATGTTTTGTAAATCACTTTGAGATTATTTTAATGAAAAGCAGTATAAAAATCTAAAAATTAAATAAATGAATGCATGAATGAATGAATGATTTGGGCACTTGGGCAACGACAACTGATATAGCACATATGTTTTGTTGTTTATTCAAGCATTGTACTCAGGAACAAAACATTGCATGAGAAGACATCCTGATTGACAATGACTTTGAAGATGATTGTTTTAAAGCATGTCTCTACAACAGTAAATAGAGATACAAGTACCTCTTTGTGAACTCCATAACTCTGGCCAAGACTAAAACCTGATCCATAAGTTAATGAACATACAATAATGCCGGCGCTCCATTATTTCTAAGCCCCTCGGGGCGGCAGCGTTCCTCCCTGCTGCCCTGTTTCCCTCATCAGCTGGAAGTGGCCGGAAGTAGTGACTGCATGTGCGCCCATTGCATCTGTGTGCACCTGTCTGCCATGCACATGCATGTGTGCAACTGGCGCATGCGTGGTTGCTACTTCAGGCCACTTCCAGCCAATGAGGGAAACGGGGCAGCAAGGAGGAACACTGCCACCCTGAGGGACTTAAAAATAACGGAGCGCCGGCAGGAGAAATGCGGCAGGAGGGGTGAGTATATCCTCCCCTGCTTTTAAAGTACCACCCCCACAGTGCCGAAATAGCCCCCAGAACTGAAATGTTTTGGAGGCCTTTATAATGGCCTCTGAAACATTTTGGGCTCAGCCTACTTATTTGTATTCACCTGCCAGTTTTACACCACTTTAACTACGATGGTTTCCCTTTAATACTGAGAACTATAGTTTGGTGATGTGCTGAGAACTCTGTTAGAGAGCCCTGTCCCTTGTGGAACTACATTTCCCAAGGTATCCTGGGGAAAGGGGATGGGAAGTAGTTTAAGTTAATTATAAGTTTATTCGGTCATTGACCAGCAAAAGTTTAAGTATATAGCATGGATCTGCCATCTAATTCTCCTGTAACATGAGGGTTAGAAAAAGCAGGGAGTTGTAAACTAGAAAGTGCTGAGGTCAGTGTATTGTAGATTTCAACCATGACTATTAGCAAGGAAATTCCATTTGACTTTTGTGGGAAAGCCAAAGGGAATTCATATGTTTTCTCTCTTACTAATTAAAATTGGAAATAAGCACTTGCATTAGTGGATGTTTGGAAAGAATCTGAGTGGGAAGATTGCTTTCAAGGTGGTAAGTATTATTATTATTATTATTATAAGATAATTATTTTTTCCATACATGTACTTGATTGCCAGGTAATTCTGATGGGAATCACCTATGAAAAAGACAGCCAGCTAGTTGTTAATTAGCATTTGGCTAAAATAGCTCCAAAGCTAAAAGCCAGTTGAGTCCTTCAAAGGTAGGCTTTCAGCTCATTCAAATTCAGCAGCAGAAAAGAAATGTCAAAGCACATTTCCTTTTCCAACATAGACTTTTTAGGTTCTGGACTTTAAGATGGTCTGTTTACTGAGCCACCATGTAGATCAGGTTCTCAAACCTCTTCACTGCTCCCATTATAACCTGTGTCCCTAGTTTCCTGCCAATATCAGAACAGCAAAATATAACTTTGTTGGCTCATCAAATGCTGACCAAACAGGAGACAAAAGGTTTCACTTTCTCTTTTCCCCTTCTTTGACTATTTGGTATCTGCACATATACTTAATTTAGCTCCAGGAAATTTATCCCCATTTAAAAGAGGAGGGAGAAGAATTAAAATATGTGTTTCTCTCCAATGTGTTTTATGTGTCAAAAGGACTGAACAACTGGAACCTCTAACTAAAAATCATGTTCTTTATTATTTACTTAAGGGCAAGAGGGAAGCCACCAGTACTGAGTGGGCCGAACAGCTACTTAGAAAGCGTAGTGTTAGAGTGTTGGACTAGGACTGGGGAGACCCAAATTCAAATCCAGATTCAGCCAAGAACGGACTCTGGGCCAGTTTATCTCTCAGATGAACCTACCTCATGGGACTGTTGTGAGGATAAACATTAAAAAAACATTTACACCACTCTGGATTCCTTTGAGGTGTTGGAGTTAGGACCCTGGAAGCATCAGCTCTCAGCTGCAATGTCTCATAGTGACCACTGGGGGGTGGGTTTAGAGTCATGGATAAAAGTGCTGCATTCCTCCCCTCTTTGTTCTTCCAGTGTTAGTCTCCATTTTGTCTCTCCAGAGATGGCTGTTTGTTTTGGTCTCTCTCTTCAGCCATGAGCTACAACTGAAATAAGCTGCAAGTTCTTTCTAGTGATGTGCACGAACTGGTCTGCAGGCCATGTTAAACTGGTTTGCAAGTGCAAGTGTGTGTGTGTGTGTTGCTTTAAGGGCAGGGGGTTGGACTTACCCCTCTCGTTGCTTTCCCCCCTCCGGCGCTCAGTTTTGCAGAGAAGTTTTCGGGGCGGCAGCATACCTCCCTGCCGCCCCTGCCCCCGTTGTTGACTGGAAAAAGCAGAAGTAACTTCCGTGCATGTGCCCACTGCTGCGTGCCCGCCATGCATGTCTCACATTGTGTGCGCACGCTGCATGGCATGTGTGCGGGGCAGCGGCAGGCACACGCGTGGAAATTACTTCTGCTTTTTCTGGTCAACAACAGGGGCAGGGGCGTCAGGGAGGAACGCTGCCGCCCCGAAAACCTCTCTGCAACATGGAGCACTGGAGGGGGAAAAGCGGTGGGAGGGGTAAATACACCCCCCCACACCCTTACAGTGAGACCCCCGCCAGCATCGGACCATGCCTCCATGGTCCGTGCACATCCCTAGCTCTTTCACATTTGTTTGTAACCTTTTCTTTAAATAAATCCTTCTAGTTCTTCAGTACTAAAGAACTGTTTCAAGACCTCTTGTTTTGCTGCTTTTTCACCAAACTGGTTTTGGTCTGCAATTTGGGGACCTAATTGCCATCCTTCCCCTGACAGAAGGAAGAGCAGGAAATAAGTGTAATAAGTTGTTCTGGCAAGAACTAATCTACCTACTTTCCTTTCATTATTATCTTAATTGATAATTACCATCTTCACAAGTTAGCCCACCTGTGTCTCAAATGTTCATGCATTCATCATCTTGAATTGGGAAGGATGACACAATTACAAACTATGCCATTGAGGCATTCCTTTGTGTCCCTAGAGCTGTAGCAAATTTGGTTCAAATCAGTTAGGTGGTTCACAAGTTACCTCACTTGCACCTCAAACTGTTCACATGTCTGCCATCTTGAATTGGGGTGCTTGATATCATCACAAACTATGCCATTGAGGTGTCCCTATATCTCCCTATGAAAATTTGGTTCATATCAGTTCCCACTTGTGCCTCAAATGTTCATGCATCTGCCATCTTGAATTGGGGTGGATGACATCATCACAAATTATTATCAAATCATAAACAAGTCCTACTATGAGTGAAAGATAATCCTAACAGAAAAAAATAACAGATTCAAGTGTCAAATAAGAAATACAAACAGACCAATCAGTCTACAGAACTAATGATTGACACAAACATTCTACATTCCACCACAAGCCTATACACAGATATTATTATTATTTCTTGTTTACACAGGCAGACAGCTGTTATAGACTGGTTTGTTTTATCCAGACATCGAGTCCTTCCCAAGGACCTGGGATGGCTGAATTTTATCATCAATACTATTGGTTATTATATATATCGTCACAAAATATAGGCTGTTCCCAGTAAAGCTGCTTTTTGTAATTGGCTGATGGTGATTTCTGTGACCGCTATGGTGTTGAGGTGCTCTTCAAGGTCTTTTGGAACTGCACCCAGGATACCAATTACCACTGGGATTATTCTGGTCTTTTTCTGCCACAGCCTTTCCATTTCCATTTGTAGATCTTTGTATTTGGTGATTTTTTTCTATTTCTTTTTCTTCTATTCTGCTATCCCCTGGTATTGCTATGTCGATTATTTTGACTTGTCTTTCTTTCTTCTCGACTACAGTTATATCTGGTGTATTGTGTGGCAGATGTTTGTCTGTTTGTAGTCAGAAGTCCCATAATATTTTTGTATCTTTGTTTTCTACGACCTTTTCAATTTTATGGTCCCACCAATTCTTGGCCACAGGTAGCTTGTATTTTTTGCAGATGTTCCAGTGTATCATCCCTGCTACCTTGTCATGCCTTTGTTTGTAGTCAGTCTGTGCGATCTTTTTACAACAGCTGATGAGGTGGTCCACTGTTTCATCTGCTTCTTTACAAAGGCGGCACTTGCTGTTTGTTGTGGATTTTTCTACTTTTGCTCTTATTGCATTTGTTCTTAGTGCCTGTTCTTGTGCAGTAGGGATGTGCGGTTCGGTTCGGCTCTGAACCGGTTCGGATCCGAACCGGTTTTGGTTCGGCAGTTCGGATTCGAACCGAACCACCCCCGGTTCGATTCGGATCTGAATCGAACCGGGGGTGGTTCGTTCGGACTGGTTCGGACCAGTTCAGACACATGAAAATTGGTAGGATGATAGCTGGCACCCAGGGGTACCTGTCACCCAAACCCCAAAGCAATCGGACACTTGTACGATTTTAAATGAATTTTTGAAAAATATTTTTATTTTTTTCTCATAGGATATAATGGGAATCAAACCAGGCCATTATTCCTTATTGTGGAGCACCCATGGCTGCCAACAACCATGCAAACCCTGAAGCAATCAGACACCCCTATGATTTTTTATGAATATTTGAAATATTTTTAATTATTTTTCTCATAGAGTATAATGGGACCCAAACCAGCCCATATCCCCTATTGTGGAGCACCTAGGGGCACAAAAGCGGGGTGGGTGGTAGACAGACATGGGTGCCTACCACCCAAAAAATCCCAAGGCAATTTGACACTCCTCTGATTATTGGTGAATTGTTAAATTATTTTTGAATTCCTCATAGAGAATAATTAGGATTGCAGCAAATCCATAGCTTCACGTCGGGGGGGAAAGGGGTGTCGTAGAGTGGAGTGTGGTGGGTGATAGTTCCTAGGGTGGGCAAGGAAGCTATCAGAATTATTTGAAAGGAATTGGGCAAAGGGGTGATTTTTAAGTGATTTTTAAAGTTTACGCGTCTTTTTCTCCATAAAGAAGCATGGAGGTGTCAGCCAATGTATAGCTTCACGTCGGGGGGGAAAGGGGTGGCCTAGAGCGGTGTGGGGTTGGTGGTAGTGCCGGGCAGGGGCAGGGAAGCTACCTGAATTTTTTCAAAGGATTTGGGCAGAGGGCTGATTTTTGGTTAATTGTTGAAGTTTACGCGTCTTTAAGGTTTTTCCTCATAATAAGTTATAATGGAGCTTTCAGCAGCCCCATAAGTGCACTTGGGGGGTGCTGGGGTGGCCCAGAGCGAGTGGTGGTGTAGTGCACATAGGGTGCCAACCACCCCCATGGGTTTCTAACCCATGGGGTACGGGGTTCTCTTGTTTCTGAGGTATTGAGTGTGGATTCTATGATAGCAAATGAGATTTTCAATGAGACACCATGAATCCACTCTAATATGCTATCATAGAATCCACACTACGACACCCCTTTCCCCCCAACGTGAGGCGATACACCCTTCATTATATCTAATGGGGGGAAACCTTAAAGACACGTAAACTTCAACAATTAACCAAAAATCACCCTTTCCCCCAATCCCTTTCAAATAATTCAGGTAGCTTCCTTGCCCACCCTAGGAACTACCACCCACCACACTCCACTCTACAACACCCCTTTCCCCCCAACGTGAAGCTATACATTTGCTGCAATCCTCATTATTCTCTATGAGGAATTCAAAAATAATTTAACAATTCACCAATAATCAGAGGAGTGTCAAATTGCCTTGGGATTTTTTGGGTGGTAGGCACCCCTGCCTGTCTACCACCCACCCCATTTTTGTGCCCCTAGGTGCTCCACAATAGGGGATATGGGCTGGTTTGGGTCCCATTATACTCTATGAGAAAAATAATTAAAAATATTTCAAATATTCATAAATATCATAGGGGTGTCTGATTGCTTCAGGGTTTGCATGGTTGTTGGCAGCCATGGGTGCTCCACAATAAGGAATAATGGCCTGGTTCTAGTCCCATTATATCCTATGAGAGAAAAATAAAAATATTTTTCAAAAATTCATTAAAAATCGTACGAGTGTCCGATTGCTTTGGGGTTTGGGTGACAGGTACCCCTCGGTGCCAGCTACCATCCTAGCTACTTTTTGAGATCCGAACCATTTCAGTTCAGATCCGAACCGGTTCGGATCTGAACCGATCCAGGGGGTGGTTCAGACAAAACCAAACCCGAACCACCCCCTCCTGGTTCAGACCCAGTTTGGATCCGAACTGAACCGGACAAACCGGTTTTGTGCACATCCCTATTGTGCAGCCAGTATTAAACACTCTGTTTCTTTCTTCAAGTTGCCATTCTTAAGCCATTGCCAGGAAAGAAACAGCGGGTTTAATACTGGCTGCACAAGATGATGATGATGATGATGATGATGATGATGATGATGATGATGATGATGATGATTAACAACACAGTCAGACAGGTGTTATTGACTGGTTTGTTTTATCCAGACATCGAGTCCTTCCCAAGGACCTAGGATGGCTGAATTTTATTATCAATATTGTTGCTGTTATTATAGATATCGTCGCAGAATATAGGCTGTTCCCAGTAAAGTTGCTTTTTGTAATTGGCTGATGGCGATTTCTATTGCCCCTATGGTGTTGAGGTGCTCTTCAAGGTCTTTTGGAACTGCACCCAGGATACCAATTACCACTGGGATTATTCTGGTCTTTTTCTGCCACAGCCTTTCCATTTCCATTTGTAGATCTTTGTATTTGGTGATTTTTTCTATTTCTTTTTCTTCTATTCTGCTATCCCCTGGTATTGCTATGTCGATTATTTTGACTTGTTTTTCTTTCTTCTTGACTACAGTGATATCTGGTGTATTGTGTGGCAGATGTTTGTCTGTTTGTAGTCGGAAGTCCCATATTATTTTTACATCTTCATTTTCTTCAACTTTTTCAGTTTTATGGTCCCACCAATTTTTGGCTACAGGTAGCTTGTATTTTTTTGCAGATGTTCCAGTGTATCATCCCTGCTACCTTGTCATGCCTTTGTTTGTAGTCAGCCTTTGTTTGTAGTCAGTCTATGCGATCTTCTTCTTCTTCTTCTTCTTCTTCTTCTTATTATTATTATTATTATTATTATTTTACACAGTCAGACAGGTGTTATTGACTGGTTTGTTTTATCCAGACATCGAGTCCTTCCCAAGGACCTGGGATGGCTGAATTCTATTGTCAATGTTGTTGCTGTTGTTATAGATATCGTAGCAGAATATAGTCTGTTCCCAGTAAAGCTGCTTTTTGTAATTGGCTGATGGTGATTTCTTTGGCCCCTATGGTGTTGCGGTGCTCTTCAAGTTGTTTTGGAATTGTACCTAGGGCTCCAATTACCACTGGGATTATTTTTGTCTTTTTCTGCCACAGCCTTTCAATTTCAATTTGTAGATCTTTGTATTTGGTGATTTTTTCTATTTGTTTTTCTTCTATTCTGCTATCCCCTGGTATTGCTATGTCGATTATTTTGACTTGTTTTTCTTTCTTCTTGACTACAGTGATATCTGGTGTATTGTGTGGCAGATGTTTGTCTGTTTGTAGTCAGAAGTCCCATAATATTTTTGCATCTTTGTTTTCTATGACCTTTTCAATTTTATGGTCCCACCAATTCTTGGCCACAGGTAGCTTGTATTTTTTGAAGATGTTCCAGTGTATCATCCCTGCTACCTTGTCATGCCTTTGTTTGTAGTCAGTCTGTGCGATCTTTTTACAACAGCTGATTAGGTGGTACACGGTTTCATCTGCTTCTTTACAAAGGCGGCACTTGCTGTTTGTTGTGGATTTTTCTACTTTTGCTCTTATTGCATTTGTTCTTATATTATATTATAATACATTATTTAATAATAATAATAATAATAATAATATTACATTTATATCCCGCTCTTCCTCCAAGGAGCCCAGAGCGATGTACTACCTACTTGAATTTCTCTTTCACAACAACCCTGTGTGATTTAGGTTAGGTTGAGAGAGGAGTGACTGGCCCAGAGTCACCCAGCTAGTTTCATGGCTGAATGGGGATTTGAACTCGGGTCTCCCCGGTCCTAGTCCAGCACTCTAACCACTGCAAGAACAAAGACAATGTATATATACATAAATCCCAGCACTCCTCTTCTCATTGTCTTGTTCCTTAATTTATAAACCCAATTGCCATCCGCAGATTTGAAACTGTTCTCTGGTTAATACTTTTGTCTGTTTTCAACCATTTCTTCAATGTCTGTATGCAAACATGATACTTTATATCAATAATGATTTTTTGTTGTAATTCTCTTACAAAATGATATTTTACATCAATATGTTTACTTTTCTGTGTTACCTTCTCACTTTGTGACAAACTAACACAACTTTGTCTTCATACATTATAGTAGCCTTCAATGCAATTAATCCAAAATCTTCTGGTTTATCCAACCAAATGACCTCTTGACAAGCTTATGCCATAGATATATACTCAGCTTCGACTGAAGTTACAATTGATTGTTTCTTGCTTAACCATGAGATTGCTCCTCCTCCATAGATGAATACATTGGCACTAGTTGATTTTCTGTCATCTCTATCTACAGCCCAGTTGGAATCCATGTATCCTACTAACTTGCATTTGCTCACATGCTGGCCGTACTAATTCCAGATCTGCTGTGTCCTTTAAATACTGTGCAATTCTTTTAAGTGCAATTCTGTCCTTCTTTGTCAGTGAATTAATTTTCCTACACAGTTTTCCAACTGCTGTTGCAATATCAGGATGCAATGCAGTTGTAATGAACAGTAACTTTCCAATTCCCATTCTGTAGTTTTCATTGCTTTTCACAGATTCATTGGATTCCTTCTCCTTTAAGAAACCCACTTCCATTGGAGCACTCATCTGATTTGCCCCTGTTAAATCAAGACTCTCAATTAAGTCTATTATTGCTTGCCTCTGATTGAATGTAAAACTTCCATCATCTCACCTTTTTATTTGTATACTGATATAAGATATTTCATCCAAATATTTAATCTCTACTTCTTTATTTAAATTCATCACTATGACATCATAATGTTTTTATCCTGATGACAAACAAAAAGATCATCTACATATATAAGAATGTATGTCGATCTTCCAGCTCTACAGACAAGGGTCAGCTTTTCCCTGTCTAAATCCTTCTTCCAGAAGCAGTTGACTAAATTTACCATTCCAAGCTCTGACTGCTTGTTTAAGTTTCTAAAGCTTACACACAAGAGTTTCTTTATCTACCTCAAAACCCTGATAACTGGGCAAAGAGGCACCTTTTACCGTGGTGATTCTCTTTATTAAGCAGGGGGAGAGTAACTGGCCCTATCCCCCAGCACAATACCTCCAGTGACTGTTGCTGGTGTCTATCTTGTGTTTTTTTCAGAATGTGAGCCCTTTGGGTACAGGGAGCCATCTTATTTATTTATTTATTTATTATTTCTCTGTGTAAACCGCCCTGAGCCATTTTTGGAAGGGCGGTATAGAAATCGAATTAATAATAATAATATACCTCAAGGTTGCTCTCTCTATCTCTCTCTGTGTGTATCCTCTTTGATATAACCATATAAAAATCCAGTCTTTACATCGATAAAGCAATCTATATATCTATATCTATATCTATATCTATATCTATATCTATATCTATATCTATCTATCTATATAAAATTCTCTAAGGCATACCCGTGGCTAATCCTGTGTGTGGCAGCTCTCGTGAGAGTTCGTGAGCAGAAGCACCCTGTGATTGGGCAGTGGGGATTCCATATGCAGATAGGGAGGAGGAGCCTGTGAGAGCAGAAGCACCATGGTCATTGAGCAGTGGAGATTCCATATGCAGGGAGGAGGAGCCTGTGAGAGCAGAAGCACCATGGTCATTGAGCAGTGGAGATTCCATATGCAGGGAGGAGGAGCCTGTGAGAGCAGAAGCACCATGGTCATTGAGCAGTGGGGATTCCATATGCAGATAGGGAGGAGGAGCCTGTGGCACTATGGTGATCGGGCAGTGGGGATTCCATTTGCAGATAGGGGGAGGAGCCTGTGATGGTTAAGGTAATTTGGAATGCAACTTTTAGTGGTCCTAAGATGTTCTTGATTGTAGAAGAGAGGAATATAGATAGATCGATAGATAGACAGTCCCAGCGGAGGTCTGGGAGCACCATTTTTACACTCTATATAGGCACACTGACCTCTTGCAGGTAAGGTTAGATTTGAATGCTTCTGACCTACCCCACTGGAACCCGGTCTCATGCTGTGAGAATGAGGGCCTTGTAAAACAAGTCAAAATGGGCAAAGCCCCCAGGAGCAATTACATCACTATTGAGATTATACCTTCCAATTTAGATTGGTGGCTCCTGTTCTTGCCTCCTTATTTTCATTTATTGGCAACACTGCTAAAGTCCCTCATGACTGGGGTGTTGCCATAATTATTCCCATTTATTAAAAAGGGAGAAGAGAAGATGCAGCCAATTACCACTCCACTAGTCTTTTGAGCATTATCAGTAAATTATATGCGAAACACGTTCTGTCGAAATTGGCTGACTGGATCGATGTTCATAACATCTTGGCTTCCGAACAGGCAGGTTTTCATGAGGGGCGTTCAACAATAGAGCAAGCATTTATACTTCAGCATTTAGCTGAGAACTATATTCGTAACCCTGGTTCTGCCCTATATGCTGCATTCATAGATTTGAAATTTTTTTATTTTGATTCTATATCTAGGGACCGATTATGGCTAAAATTGAAAGCCTTATCTGTTGATAAGTGCCTCCTATTATTGATTTACAAGCTATATGGAAATACTAGTCTGAGGCTTCGCTCTAACGTGTAGGGCCATTTATCTGCTGAAATTCCAACATATAGAGGTGTGAGACAGGGGTGCATCTTGGCCCCAGTCTTGTTCAATACCTATATTAACTCAATAGTGGCCCACATGAACGTCCTTTCCATTCACCCTCCTAAATTGGCACACAGACATATTTCAATCCTACTGTATGCTGATGACATGGTTCTTCTTTTGCAGACCCCCATTAGGCACAAGCGGGCACTCATCTTGCTCAGTTCCTATTGTATAGAAGAGGCTATTGAGGTAAATTACCAGAAAACAAAAGTACTGGTATTTGCCATACAACCTAAGCCTTATATGAGGCTTTGTTACATATTTCATATCAGTTTATTCCATATCAGTTTGATTGTTTTCAGTGTGTTGAGATTTGGTTCATTTATTTTTTTGTTCACGGGTTTTTTTTACTCTTCTTTCTAAAGTCTATCCACAGTTTATGTATGGCACCCAATTGGGCCCCATTGGCAACTTTTCATCTGTGGAGGCTATACAAAAAGAAATTCCTCAGATCCATACTTCAGGTGCCTAGCTGTGTCTCAAATACTGCCGTTAAGGGGGAAGCAGGAGTCCTTTCTCTGGAATCGGGTCACTGGCAATGTATTCTTTTGTTTTGGTTAAAACTGAAGTTCTCCCAAGTGGGCCTGGCCCCTCTCACACTGGTCGATTGATTCAATTCAAAATGGAAGTGGATGGTTAAAATAAAATTACAACTTAACGGGCTCCCACTGGAAAAACTTATCAGGTCGGAACTTGATCAAGCTACGAAGGTCATTAAACAGCATATCCTTGATACTGAATTACAAGCTGAAGCTGCCAAAATACCAAGAGGTCTGTGTATAGGTGATCAGCTTTTTAATTTGAAAACTTAAGCAATTAATTTGATTACTTAAGCAATATAACATTTCCTACATTTAGACATGCATTATCTCTTGCGCATCCTAACACACTCCCTACCGCTGTACTTGAGGGGAAGTTTAAGGGGATTTAATATGCTTTGTGCCTATGCCCTTGTGGCTCAGGCACTTGCTATTGAGTCCACCGCCCATGTTATTTTACATTGTGACCTTTACAGGGATATTCGAGTAAACCTTATTTCACCTTTTCTGAAGTATTTTCCTGGCCACTCAGATGTATTTTATCTTGATCTATTGCTGTCCAATTTTAATGTTATGAGTACTAATTCGCTGGCCAAGTTCTGCTATATTTTGTGCCCAGACCCCCCAAGGAGATGCGGAGACATTGCTATGGAAGGAACGGTCAATTTTATTGAAGTTTATGGTACAGGCTCATTGGCTGGGATTGCATAGACATCCCCCACAGCAGTGCGGTGCCTAGTAGGCTGGCCACGCTGTGGCCGCCCCCCACCTAACATACCGTGGCGATAGCACCTTGGCTCCAGGCAGGTCATCCGCTCTCCAGCAGAGGCGCCCTTCTCCACCAACCTAAGGTCAGGTTTCTTACCTCCCAAGCTACAACCCCACCGATGCTGCACAGCCATACAGATAGGGTGTTGCTTGAGGAGGGGCAGCAGTCAAGCGTCATCCCTGATCTGTCAAGCCTCAAGGGATCAGCTCCTCCTATCTTACCTAAGGTACCACACCCCCTTAATTATCAGTTCCCTCACTGCACAGTACCTGCCGACCCACAGGAAATAGCCCTATTCAATCCACTGACTAGCTACATGGGAACTCAGATATAGTCTGAGGCAGGCGAAAAAAGGTGCACACCAAAAGCCAAACATGTGTGGACCCAAAAAAGTCCTGCCTGGCCCCAAATGGCCACCAGCGAATGCCCAGTCTATATCTAAGGGATGGGTGGGAGGGTCCGAGCACGAGAGGCAAACTGAGCCCGCGCAGGTGCGCTGCCGGCTCGGCACTTCCGGTCTGCACCGGAAGTGCCTGGGAGCCAATCAGAGGCGGCTCCCAGTCCCATGTGCTCCCTGGGTAAAGGGTCTGGGACAAAATAGCCGCGCCGCGGAGGAGCGGAGAGCGGCTTCCTTGTGCCCAGACCCCCCAAGGAGACGCGGAGACATTGCTATGGAAGGAACGGTCAATTTTATTGAAGTTTATGGTACAGGCTCATTGGCTGGGATTGCATAGACATCCCCCACAGCAGTGCGGTGCCTAGTAGGCTGGCCACACCGTGGCTGCCCCCCACCTAACAGACCATGGCGATAGCACCTTGGCTCCAGGCAGGTCATCCGCTCTCCAGCGGAGACGGCCTTCTCCGCCAACCTAAGGTCAGGTTTCTTACCTCCCAAGCGACAACCCCACTGACGCTGCACAGCAATATGGATAGGGTGTTGCTTGAGGAGGGGCAGGAGTCAAGCGTCATCCCTGATCTGTCAAGCCTCAAGGGATCAGCTCCTCCTCCTTGATTTACATCTTATCTAAGGTGCCACACCCCCTTAATTAGCAGTTCCCTCACCGCACTGTACCTGCCACAGTGGGCGTTAGCCCAGCTTAACGACCCGCACCCCACAGACCCAAAATCACTGTTGCCAATCCCAGTCTGAGGTCGTCTAAAAAGAACCTCATGCCCATGGCAGACAAGTGGACCCCGTCACCCCGATAGAGGGCGGGCTGCGAGTAGACGATGTCGTCGTGTGATATACATCCACCGCCATTGGCTGCCAGGAAGTGTGCTATAGCCGCATTGACCCTCCTTCTTGCCCTGTCCACCTTGTTCTGTTTGAGCGCCCCCCGCCAGACCCTGCGCTGGGTGATGTCGGACCAGAGAATGACTGCCCCCGGGCACCAGGACAGAACCACGCCCAGGTCCTGTTCGGTCTGCCGGCCTAGGGAAATACCTGACTGACTAACTAGGTCATTTCCACCAAAATGGAAGCGCAGGATGTCCGGTGCAGGTACTCCTGCAGCATTGGCAGCAGCTGTGCTCTTCGCATTCCCCTTCACCCGCGCCACTCGATGGCAGCCAATCGCCCCAGGCCCAGCTGTGTTCCCGGATCTGTGCCTTGCACTCACTTGAGGGCCCAGAATATAAAGGAGTGGCCCAGGACAAGGACCTTGGCCCTCTTGACCGGAGGCTTCGCCCCTGTGCGGAAGAGAGAACATGCATGAGGTGAGAACCAAGGGAGGGGCAATTGGGGCGGGAGGACCCCCGCTGCCCTATCGTACGTATCTGCGGTAGGCCGCCGACCGCCAGTGGCCTAGGTGCTGGATTGTGGCGCCCGGGTAGCCGAGGCCCGCCACCGCCGAGGCCGCCCCGATCCTGAAAGTGTGTGATGACAGGTGGCCCGTGGACTCCCTGGCCACATGAAAGGCCTTCCTCATCACAGCCCAAAATTGGTACTGTGATAGGGGTTGCCATCAGCGTGCACAAATAGGCACCCCTCGGCCTCTCCCCTGGCTGCCATGTAGGCTTCCAGAGCCTGCACCGGGCACATGAGGCAATTGTCCGCCCTATGCAGGGTGACCAGCTGACCCCTGCCCCGCTGGTCAGTTTTAGAGAAGTGGAGCCTCAGCGATACCGCCGCTGGGTCCATGGCTAGGTCGCTCTTCTACATGACCCTTGCAGCTGTGCCTCGTGTCCCCTTGGGAAAAAGCTCCCCGACCCTGAAGGTCCCATAGAAAGCCAACAGTGCTGCCGCTCTGAACAAAGCTTCCTCATAGGGGGAAGAGCATACGACCCCCAGGCTCTGCACAGCCCAACGCAGGGCGTCGGGTGCAATGGGCTGGCGCTGGCCTCCAGCATGTGTCGGACTCGGAAATCACCCGAATGATCAGGCAGACCCCTGGACTTAGCATAGAAAGCCAGGGCTGCCATGTGCCCGGCCATGGTGCTGACAGCAAGCCCTTCTCCCCGAAGGTGCACCAAGTACTGCATCAGGTGTGCAGGTGGGGTCGGCCAAGCCTGGCCGACTCCCGCCCGCTGCCTGAAGTGCTGGAAGGCCGCAACCCTCCTGCTATAGGCAGCCCGTGTCCTAGGCGCCAAGGAGGCATCAATTGCCCTGAGCGCCTCTAAACTCCAAGGCTCCACAGACCAACAGGCATCTTCTCGGGCCTTGGGGAAGTGTTGGGGCCAGCTGCCAGAAGCGCTGCATCTGAAAATGGGACAGAGTGTCTGCAATGTCGTTTTGCGCTTCAGGCATGTGTTGCGCTGTAAACACTATGTTGTTGCGCAGGCAGGCCAGTACCAAGGCCCATAGCAGGCCCATGACCCTGGGGGACTTGGAAGTCTGACGATTGACAACCTGCACTGTCGCCAGGTTATCGCACCAGAAGCGCACTGCTGAGTTGCGAAACTGGTCCACCCGTATGTGCACAGCGACCACTATGGGGAATAGCTTGAGGAAAGTCAGATCCCTCGTGATCCCCCGCACAGCCCATTCGCGTGGCCATCGCTCTGCACACCACCTGCCCCTTAGATACAGGCCAAAACCAAGGCCACCAGCTGCATCCGATTGTACCTGGAAATCTGCCTCCAGGAGCCGTGACACCCGCCAAAAGGAGACCCCGTTGAAGGCGTCCAAGAAGCTCAACCATAGCCTCATGTCCTCCCTCATAGCTGCGGTTACCCTGATTCAAAAATGCAGCAGCCTGCACCGTACCGTGGCGTCACAGAGACGCCGCAAGAACGGGCGGCCTGGGGCTACCACACGACAGGCAAAACTGAGATGCTCAACCAGGGATTGCAGCTGGCGCAGCGTGACCTTGGTTCACTCGCAAGCCCTCAAAAGTGCCTTCAGAGCTTCCAGCTTGTCCTCCGGTAGTCGCGATAGCTGCCCTTGGGTATCCAACTCGATGCCCAAGAACGTAAGCCTGGTGGACAGGCCCTCGGTCTTGTCCCTGGCCAAGGGCACCCCCAACTCATTGCATAGTGCCACAAATGAGCTTAATAGCGTGGAGCATTGGGCGGAGCCAGCTCGGCCTCCGAAAAGATAATCGTCAAGGTAATGAGCCATGGAATTAAGCCCCGTCCTCTGACGCAGCGCCCATTCCAGCATCGTACTGAAGGCCTCAAAGGCCGCGCACGACACCGAGCAGCCCATGGGGAGAGCCCTGTCAATGTAATACTTCCCTTTAAACGCAAAACCCAACAGGTTGAAGTCGTCGGGGTGGACTGGCAGCAGCCGGAAGGCAGACTCTATGTCGCACTTGGCTAGCAATGCCCCAGGCCCGCAGGCCTGGACCATTGCCTTCACCTCATCAAATGAGGTGTAGCGTACCGAGCACAGCTCAGCCGGTATCCCATCATTGACTGAGCTGCCCCTGGGGTATGACAGGTGGTGAATTAGCATATACTCACCAGGAGTCTTCTTAGGCACTAGCCCCAGGGGTGATATCCTCAGAGTCTGTAGTGGGGGCTCGCTAAAGGGGCCTAGGACGCAGCCCAAAGCTACCTCCTTGTTGATCTTCCTAAGCACTATGTGCTCCATCCCTTTAACTGATTTCAAATTGCTGTCCAGAATAAGTTTGCATGGAAGCTGGCACGGGATCCTAAACCCCTCCGAGAAGCCAGCTTCCAGGAAGCAAGCGCGCTCCCCTTCCGGGATGTCGCGCAATAGCCTCCTAAGTACAGTAATCCTAATTGGAGTGGGGGCCCTTTCCAGGGCCGCCCCCTTGGGCGGCTGAGGGCCCCTTGCCTCCTGTGCGGGGGCCCCAGCTGCCTGATCTAAAACTCTTTGTTTGCGGGCAGCTGACCCCCATGTGCCAACCCCCGCAAAAGCCACACTCATGTCTGAATTTGCAGGGGGACCGAGCGCACTTCCCGCTCCTGTTGAACTCCCAGCACACCAGGGGACTTTGAACCCCCTGGGCGCCGGTGGAAGAAGCCACTGATGCTGCTGGGGGCCTGGAAATCAAGTGCCCGCTCTCAGCGCGTTCCCCGGTAAGAGTCCTGGAGGGCGTCATGATCCTGAGCCACATCTCAGAATGCTGCTTCTCCCAGGAGATCCCTGGGTAGTTGGATGTGCGTTCCCTGAATGCCTGGTCGTAGGCCTCCCATGAGTTGCCAGAAAAGTCCATGAAAGCCCTATGAATAGTGTCGAAGTACTTAATGAGGGCGGGGCCCTTCTCAGGGTACTTCTCAGTCACCACCCCCATGTATATAGTGAAACCGGAAACCCAGTTGTTCCAGTTACGCTTAATGGGCTTCCTCTTGGTCCTGTCCTTCTCCTTCTCCTGCTCCCCCTCCTTGCCCACAGGCTCGGGTTCCTTAAAGAGCAGGTGGAAGATGTCTATATACTCACCCTTCCAAATGCGCTCCTTTACGTGTGGGAGGAGGTGGTCACCCAGAGGGACCGGCCCACCATCGAGGCCCCCGCTACTGCCGGTGGTGGGCACCCCCGCCAGGGTGGCATGTACCCCAGGCTGCCCAGCTCCCCCTTGCCACACCTGATTACACGTTGTGTGTGGGGAAGCCCAATTCATCGGCCTGGGGAACCACCCAAAGGGCCCACCTGGAGGGCTCCATGGCAAACCCCAAGGCCAGAGCCCCTGCGGGGACTCACCACCTTGTCCCGCCTGTTCCTCGGAGGCGTCTCCCGATGCGGATCCCACAGCGGCTGCGCTGCCCCCGTTGGGTCCCTCCAGAGTCTTGCTGCTGGCTGGAGCCACCATGGATGCCGTGGCCGCCTCAAGAGCCACTAAACGGTCGGTAAAACCTTACATCAATTTAGTCCGCTTTGCGGCCTTAGTCATTTTGTGCAGACATGAGGGCGGGGAGGGGCCGCACTCCCCGGAGGCCCCAACCCCAGATGGACCCCTGCCACCCCTCCGCAATGCCTCCCGCTCGCCAGCTATGGCCTCCAGCTGGGCAATTAGGGCCTTGATAGCCCCCAGCTCCATGTCCTGCTCGTCCTCGGAAGAGGAGTCTGGTTGAGCTAGGGGCCCCTTGTGCATTGCCGCGCGTCTTTTTCCCTTTCCGACTGGTGCCTTCTTGGGACCCATGGTGTGTGGGGGGGTGCGATGTTGGGCTGAAAGGGATCTGAGTGCCGCAAGCGAGTGTGCACCAGCCCCAGTAGGCCACAGCCACAGCGCACGTCACCCACTTGTCCCCAGCACCCCACTAACTGCCCCTGTGAATGGGAAACCTGCGAGGTGTGCCCCCAGGCCTTATGCCCGGCCAACCCAACCCCCAGCGCCACGTCCCCCAAACCTGAGCCGGGCCGGACCCGGCTTGCTGCTCCTCGAAGAATTCTCCCGGTAAGCGTTCTTGAAGGTAGGAGCGCAGCCACCCTGCAGGCAGTGCTGCCGCCCTGCGAGGCACTGCTTGCGGGAGGGCAGCACGGGGGGGGGGGCGCGTCGCAGGCGGGCGTCCAAGCCCGAATCTATGCTCAGCCCTGCTGGGCCCAAGCTACAGCCCCCAGGCCGGAGAGAGGAAGGAGGGCAGGTGAGGCGGGCGGGCGTATTGAGCCGTATTGGGGGGGCATCGCAGGCGGGCGTCCAAGCCCGAATCTCCGCTCAGCCCTGCTGGGCCAAAGCTACAGCCCCCCAGGCAGGAGAGAGAAAAGGGAGGGCAGGCGAGGCGGGCGGTGAAAACCCGACTCTCCGCCCT
Organism: Hemicordylus capensis; assembly: GCF_027244095.1. Classification (NCBI taxonomy): domain Eukaryota; kingdom Metazoa; phylum Chordata; class Lepidosauria; order Squamata; family Cordylidae; genus Hemicordylus; species Hemicordylus capensis. The sequence continues at coordinate 117,873,345 of NC_069661.1, forward strand.
CGCAGACTTCCTTGGTGATTCTCTCCCCACACGTATGCTGAATTTGATCACACTATGGTCACTGTTCCCTAAGGGGTCGATAACACTGACATCATGCACCAGGTCCTGGGTGCCACTCAGGATTAGGTCCAAGGCTGCCTTCTCTATGGTTGGTTCCAAGCTTCCAAGACCAGTTGTTCTAGGGCATAGTCATTCAGCATATCTAGAAATCTGACCTCTCTGTCATTACCTGACTGTGTATTTACCCAGTTTATGTGTGAATTTACCCAGTCTACAGCCCTGCCTCTCTGTGATGCCTCCCTGATTTCCTGCTGCAATGCCAAATCGCTGTCAGCATTTTGAAGACTGATCTAGACTGACCAGGCTTAGACACTGCTTCACAACCTAGAACTGCCCAGCTTGGGACTTACAGGCACTGTACAGCCATTGTCGACACAACCCAGCTCTAGACAACAAGATATTATTATGAAAACAATGCAACAGTAGCAAATGACCTTACGAGGCACATGGGGAAGAGTTTTGCAAGTAACCCTCCAGAACCTGTTAAATCAGACTGAAGCCACTTCTAAGTATCTGAACTTTATTAAGAAACAAGAGCAGCACACAGAATAAGGAACTGGGGGGAAACAGGGTGAAACTGGGAGTAAAGAAAGGCACAAAAGAATTCAAATGGAAATACAAAAAGCATTTACTGACTAGCACTGAGTTTTACCTTAGTCTATCAGTAGGCAGGTCCTTGGCTGAGAGAGCCTTAATCTCTACAGCTTCTCCCAGTGGAACATCCATTTGCAAATGAAAAAGAGTGAACACTAGCCAGGCCATTGTCCTCTACCTTTAAAGCCATGAGGGATGGGGCGAGCTTGCACCTGTCCTAGTAGAACCCAGGCAACCTAGTAGAACCCTGTCCTAGGGAACCCTGTCCTAGTAAAACCCGGGCTGCCTATAAAAAGGGCCGCCGAAACCCCATGGCTCGGGCACTGGAGGAGCCAAGAGTCAACTCCACCCTCCCATGCCCAGGCTGCTGAGAACCCTGGTGAACTCTCTGTTGGTTATTTCAGGCACTGCAGGCATGGGTGTTCCTGGACTGCTTTGCCGGGGTCTGCCAGTGCAAGAGCATCCTTGGTCACAGTGGACCAGACCCCAGGATCCTTTGCCCTCCCTCATATATACATATTCCCTCCTAGGAAGTCATCATGATCCCTTCCCAGAATAACAGAAAAATAGTGCCCCCCTGCATCCCACCATTGCCAGCAATTGTACTTGTACGAGACTGTTTTGGAGCAGGGCTCTTACGAGGGTGGTGATGCAATTGCTGTCAGGAGAAGGATTTAAAAAGGATTTAAATGCCCTTTCCCTGCCGAGGGCGGGCGGTCCATTAAAAAAAATGTGATTGTGCTTGGCACGCCCCTTTGAAGATCATGGACAATGGCTACCACCCTGCAGAACTTCTGATGCCTTGCCTGCAGTCTGGTGACATGAGCACTACGGAGCTTGATGAGATGCAGCCTCAGTGGACCAGGAAGAGGGAGTGGCACCTCTACCCTGAAACCAGAGGTTGCCAGGCTATGGTTGGACGAATGTCTGTGATGCAATTCATGGTTACAAAAATTAACCTTTGGTTCTTCTACCTGCAGTTTGCCTACGTGCAAATACAGCCTCAGTAACAGGCTTCTTCCAGACCATTGTGTGAGGCACTGCCTTGGGTTCTGCTTGTGTGCCCAGGGAGAAGCCATTTGCTGAACATTTCAAAGTGAGGTAAGGGAGGGCATGCCTTCTAAACAAGCACAATATACAAGAATGGGCTGGTTTGGATGATATTCCTCCCCTCCCCGCCCAGAACCAGCCCACACAATTAAAAGTGGAGGAAGAATTTAAATTAGTATTTGGAGCATGTTTAGAGTGGCTGTTTGGACAATCTGGCCTTTTATGATAAAGGAATGCACCATGAGGGCATTGGGATGTCCAGGATGTCATGGTAGGTATGCTCTTAGTGTATCCCCTTTTAATCAGATGGGCTGGAAAAATATTGCATAAAACAGCCCAATACAGGATATGTTGATTGTTAACATTGATAAAAGTTAGGGTGAGGACCCACTTAATATTTCCATGCTTTTTGGTGATTGAGTGAACCTGCAAGTGGATTAATTCTTCTCTTTGAAGCAAAGGATGTGTTGCCTTTAAAGTAAGTGTTTGATTGATTGATTGATTGATTGATTGATTGAGGGGGGAGGGGGAGGGAGAGAGAGAGAGCACATTATATAGTTTTCTGTTAGAAAACTGTTCCTATCACAGAATTATGCTTACAAAGTGGTTTTTTTCAATTGATTTCTTATTATAGAAAGTTTAAATGTTTTTAATGTGACAATTGAAGCCATCGCTTCACCCAGAGTGGGGGGTGACCTGCCATCATGGACCTGTTGCTGTGGATAATTGTCTCTTATGTGAGGCAATTACCTAATTATGGGAGGCAAGGGTGGTAGGCGATAACCTTATCACAGAAGCCTCTGAACGATCCAGGAAGAAAAACTAGATGAATGCTCCATCATTGTCAATCAGTTACATAACAGGTGAAGCTTTGCTAAATCTCAGCCACTAAGGAAATCTTTAGAGACCTCAGCAAAAGCCACATCCAAGGTTAGGAAAAACTCCTGCTCCCCTACTTTAGTCCTGAATGTTATTGTTTAAATGTGATCGTACATTTGCTTAATGAAAAACAGTTGTGCTAATGCTTTTACACAACATTTCTAGAATGTCTACAGCCAATAAAAAGTTTAGATATACGGATATGAATACAACATATGCCTTGCCCACGATATGCTTCAGTCCTCATTCGTTTGCATGCAGATAGTCCACTAACTACACTTAAGATTAATTTATCTTATTCACACCTTCTTGTGGGTAAGCCCTGTTGAAAACAGAAGGACTTACTTCTGTGTAAAGATTGTGCTGCATATCTGTATTTTGAATTAGAGCTATTCAAATAATTTTACTTTCTAACAACATTCCCATCTAATCGAGTATATACATCTAATAACTAACTAACTAAATAAATATGCAGCCTTGGAAGTTCCAAGGAGAAACAAAACAAGGAGATCAATTTAAGCGTTCATATCTATTCCTAACAATAAAAATATGCACACTAAGTCAGATGCTATCCATCCAATGTCAATGGCCACCTCTCCACTCATGGTGTGGGGACACTGCATGCAGAACATCCCAGTGCTTAGTAATCCCAGCATCCCACTGCGATGGCAGTGGGGAGCGCAATGTTTTCTAATATCCCATGCCAGTGCTCTTTAACACTCCTAAATACAATCCTGGAGTTTGTGCCACCCTCAGGGAGATTTTTAGGAGTGTTCAAAAGTGCTTCCGAGGGAAAGGGAGTGGTGAAAATTGCCCTTCCCCATCAGGACTCTGGATTACTAAGCGCTGCAGATGCATTCTGCATTATTGGAGAGGTCAGCCTATGTGTTTAGGAGTTTATACATTTTTGAGTTACACAGATTTATCGAACAAACACATTTGCAGTTCTTTATACCCATATATGAGAATTAGTGATGATTGCTTTCTATCCTGCTAAGTACAATAGTTACACTCTGGAGTGGCTATTTGTTTGTTTTTCTTAATTTTATGTTAGACTGCAGACTGAGATTTGCTAAAATAAATATCAGTGCCATTGTATGACATTTCGTATTGCACCATTAATGGATGAGCTTGGATTTATTGAGAATTAAGAATACTAGCTAACAGGTCTGTGCCTTTTAGACCATATTCAAATGTTTACAGGTTAAGATGCAAAACCCCGTGGCTTTAATTTTTTTAATTTTCTTTTCCTAACTTCTTTGAAGAGTAGTAAGGGAAAATGACTAAATGCATTTGCTTGAGGTCTGATAAGGGTCAACAGAGCTGTAGAAGGAACTATGTGATATGTTCAGATATTCTCTTCCACTCATACGACAGATGCCCAAATGGTGATGCTTACATTCATAACAGAATGTTGCCACTCAGTCTTGATTTGGTAATGAACACACTGATCTGAAAATATTGCTAGCTTTATTGAAACTCTCTTGCTTTCCTGGAAATTTCATGATTGTTTTGTTCTAAACAATTATTCTTTCTGAGGGCCATACTTTACCTAACATTCTGCTGCATATAATTTTGACCCACACAGCAAGAAGATGCAACCACGTGCTAACGACTAGCACCAAAGAGACTGCTCAACCTTTTGCAGATTTTGTTGCACAGATTTTGCCCCACCCCACAACACCCCAGCTGCTTTTTTCTCCATGAGGAAAAATACACAGTTCATCATAACTTTTTCACCAATGAGAAAACATCAGCTTGGGTGGGCAATTTTATTACTACCATGAAGTCTTTATGATACAGATGGTCTAGATTATGTAAGTAAAGGCTATTCTATATTCCAGCACATCCTTTTAGAACAGGAGTGTCTGCCTGGAAAATGTACTATCTGAGTTCTAGGAAACTGGCTTTCTTTCATTTCATTTTCTCTACATTTTCCAGGACTGATCTCTTGGACTGCAATTGGGTTCTCGAGTTGAGCCTAAGCTCAAATTAGGCCCTGAAACATAGTGACCTGCTTTGTTTTACTCCTCCTGTAAGTGTGAAAAAGTTCTGTACCATTCATCTTTAGAACACCACATTGCCACTGCCCACACAACACTGCTGAATCAGACTTCCTGCAATTTCACTGTTTTTCTTAGCAACTCCTCAGCTCATATTGCAGCATTCATGTAATGTGACTGTGGGTGGATCGTCGCTTTGGTACGAAGGAGTAAAATGCCTGTCATCTCTATATGTTGTCTGCCAGCTATGTACTTGCTGACAAGTCAGGAAAGGGAGGGAATATACCGAATGGCTCTATACTCTCAAAATGTTAGGAATGTCTCTCACTGATGATGTTTTGATAATTAGGCTCAAGCCACACTGCGGTTTTACATATAACTCCACACCAGTCCAGTAGACTGTCAAGGTCTGTGCTCCATGTCCTGGTTTTCACAAGTGAAACAGAGAATTTCATTAAGCAATTGCAAGTTTTTTGTGTAATTTTGGTGCAGACTGTGGCTGTTGCCTCCCTGCAAGCCATGGTTTGCAAATCAGAAATCAACCTCAGGAATGGGCATCTTCTTCAGCAGAATGATTTCCTTAATGGGAATCTTGATTGCATTGTGCATGTACAGGACCTTGAAACCGCAGTTAATGCCAGGAAGCAGAGGAGGATGCTTTGAAGAGGGGATGAGGATGGGAGAGGGGGCACATGTTCCTGAGGCTGGTTCCCATTTGCAAACCATGGTTGGCAGTGAATGAGCATTACATATACACCAAGCCTGGCTCTCACATCTGTGCATTTTTACCCCACTTCCCTAATTTGGGGTAGTGAATTTGCACCATTGCACCTATGAACCTAAGCATATTATAAATTTTAGTACTATTCACATGATGAATGTGGGTAGAATTCACACATATGTGAGTGACCAGGAATACAGCAGCAAGCCCTGCCCCCAGCCTACAGTTATTCATTTGATTGTCTGTATGATCCAAATGCATATAAAAACTGGATGTGTGCAGGCTGTATGTGAGGGGGAGATTCTGCTTTTTGTATGATCCCTGACCACATATACAAATCTTGTGTGCATAGGCACCATAATACAATTCAGTGAACATATGTAGGGTATTCAGATGGGAAGGTGTTCATGGGAGGAGCATGGACTTGTGGTAGCAAGCATGAATTGTCCCCTTTGGTAAACAGGATCCACCCTGGTTTGCATTTGAATGAGAGATGTGTGAGCAATATAAGATACTCCCTTTAGGGGATGGGGCTGCTCTGGGAACAGCACCTGCATCCTTGCATACAGAAGGTTCTACGTTCCTTCCCTGGCTGCATCTCCAAGACAGGACTGAGAGAGACTCCTGGCTGCAGCCTTGGAGAAGCTGCTGCCAGACTCAGTAGACAATACTGAGCTAGATGGACCAATGGTCTGACTCAGTATAAGGCAGCTTCCTATGTTCCAGATTCATTATAAAGTCTGATGTTTGCTGCCATGCACCCACTCTTCCCTTATGCACATTAATTTTTTGCATGTTTGTTGTGTTTAAGTTTTTGTCCACAAGTAACGGCTAAAACTAGATTCCAGAACCTGGCTGCTCTGTTAATCTAGACTCCCTCTCACTTTACAATCACTTTACAACCACTTTACAATCCCTCTCAAGGAGGTGATTCTCATGACCAGCCGAAACCGGGCTAAGGAAGCCCAGCCTGGTTTCGGCTGGTCGTGAGACCCGCCAGGAATTGCACAGCTCCTGGAGATGGCAAGCCCTCTTAAGTGGCCTGCTGCTTAACCCGGGTTTCAGGCTCAAGATTGCCTGAAAACTAGGTCAAGAGATTGTGTCGCCCAAGCGCGGCTCCATGCCGCAGCAACTCACAAGTAGCCCACCGGTGGGGAGGCTACAACAGGCCTCCCAGCATTGGGAGGCTCCCCAGAATGTCCCACACACTCACAAGGGGCATTCTGGGGCTTCCAGGGGCCAGAAGGCCCTTGAACCCAACCGCCCCAACCAGCTCTGTGACAGAGCCAGTAAACATCTGGGCGGCTGATCTGGCTGCCCAGGGCGGGTGAGCCACTCATCTGCAGGGAGAGCGGATCAAGCCCACTTCCCCGCAAACCCCCTTTAGGCTCTCCACACTGCTCATGTGGAGAGCTTTAAGGTTTTCCATCTCCCCCCATTTACCCACATTTCAGCACACTTTATAATCAATCCATGGAAGGGATAGGTGCAAGTGCATAAATTCAGTGGCTGACATGCTGTGCATCCTACCATCTCCTTAATGATTCAGCCTGCCCAGAGGCGTAACTAGGGAAAACGGCGCCCGGGGCAAGCACTGAAATGGCGCCCCCCCCACCGCGCCCCCCCCCCACCCCCCCAACATACTACATTATACTTAGGTTTTTCCTCACAAGCGCCCGCCGCCGCCAAGCCAAGCCACTGACTGGCCGCCAGGCACCAGCAAAGCAATTGGGGGGCGCAGGCAGCACGGAAGGGACCGCTCGTGGGGAAGGGGGCACCGACGCACTCCCTTGACTGCTGCAGCGCTGCTGCACTGAGCAGGAAATATTTGTATTAACAAAAAATTTAAAAAAAATAAAAAAAATTGGTCATGGCGGCGCCCCCCACGTGACCAGAAAAGATGGCACCCGGGGCACATGCCCCCCCGCCCCCCCTATAGTTACGCCTCTGAGCCTGCCCCAGGGGCTGCTGTAGACTTCAAAGCAAGTGCTGATGCTGCTCAAAAGCAGCAGTTCCAGAAACAGCATTTCTGCAAGTCTCCCCATTCACAACCATGGAGAAACCCATGGACAGCCTGCTTTTTTTCATCTGCTGCTTATGAGCAGTGCTGGAAATCCCTGGCAGCCCCACAGAGCGTGGCAGCCCCACAGACAAGGAAGCTTGCTTTGAAGTCCATGGCAGCCCCGGTGTGTGTGTGTGTGTTTGGGGGTACCATTCACGTCAAGCAGTGTATATTATTTTGTTAACATCTCAAGAATGCAATTCCAAAGCCAATGTGGAAAGAACAGTGAAACATCAGGTAACGATCTGCATGTATAAATGAGTTCTTGAACCTTTAACAAGCTTCAGCATTGCCACCTGAAACATGCTACAATGGAATCAGTTCACACATTCAGATGCCAGTTCGAGTGTTATCAAGTGAAGTGTGTGTATTCACGAACCAGCCCATCTTTTCTTTGCGGCTAAGCTTGTATCTACCTGGTATTTGCAATCAGCAGCAATTTAATAATTAAGTGATGAGGCAAGATATTTGAGGCTTCAGAAATGGACAACACAACACGTTATGTTCAAAACTTATATGAGTGTACAGTCTACACAGGTACAGATCTGAACACAGGTACAGTCATTCACATGTTATGCTGAATGAAAATACAGAAATACACTTCCTATCTGTACAATGCATTTGAAGGGCCTGTATCCAGGTTCACTTTTAAAATGAACACAGGTACACTCATTCACACAAACACATGTATGAGTGTACAGACATCTGTACACTTGTATCGCATGAAGTCTAGATCAGGCTATAAGGTACACAGAAGAAATTGATCTATAGTGTTGATTGAACTGGGTAGTGAATATTCAATTAATTTAATATTGAAACTTGCATTATGGCTATGTAAGTTTTAAATTTTTTTTTTTTTGCAATGTCTTAAATTTAAAATAAAACCTTTAAAAAAATAACATATAAACAGGTAAAACCAGGAATGCCCAAATATGTTTTCTTTTTATGTGAAGCAAGCTACCCAATGGCTATTTGTATTGGAAACAGCATGTCCTTGCTTCTTTACACATTGCATGGTCTTACTAGAAATATACCCGAAAAGCTCGGGAAATGAAGTCCATTGTGTAGAAAGTAATATAGACTATTTCAAACAAGTCTACAAATCCACAATGGTGACTTGGTGACCTCTGTTTCAATCTTGGTCTTTGTCAAGTGGAGAATAATCTTAGAAAAGTTCCGTAAACTAGAAAGCACTGGTCCAAATGCTCCAGAATCCAATAATGTGTACAGCCACCTCTGTTACTTCTAGAAAATTTATTAAAAGAACCTATGACATTGTAATAAGATAAAAAGCTTTTTACCTAAGATTATTTACATAAGATAATTTGCTTAAGATTCTAAGATTATTCTCCACTTGACAAAAGACCAAGATCAAAATGGAAGTCATTGTGTCACTGTTGTGGATTTGTAGACTTGTTTGAAACAGACTATATTACTTTCCACACAATGGACTCCACTATTTATCCATTGCAATGCATTTAGCTTTATCAATGTGATTTCCAATTGTAATTTGTAGTTGAACTTTTGCTCTATCTCAAGTTGAGAGTATATTTGATTATGAAACTATACTAAACCAATTTGTTACATCTTCCTCATTATATGGCTTATATATATAATATTTTATTTATTTATTTATTTTTACATTTCTATACCGCCTTTCGTTAAAAAAAAAAACCCCAAGGCGGTTTACAAAAATTAAAACATACAATAAAAGCAATAAAAACACCAAGCAATAAAAACACCAAGCTAAAAACATAAGCACAAAAACAAGCATAAAAAACAAAACAGATAAAAACACACAGAAGCAGCAGTAAAAACGATTATGTAAAAGCCTGGGTAAAAAGCCAAGTCTTTAAAAGCTTTCTGAAAGCCGTGATGGAGTCTGAGGAACGAATGGCCACTGGGAGAGCATTCCAGAGTCTAGGAGCAGCAACAGAGAAGGCCCTGTCCCGAGTGCACGACAGCCAGGCCTCCCTCATTGTCGGCACCCGGAGCAGGGCCCCCTCAGATGTCCTCGTCAAGCGGGCAGCAACCCTTGGGAGCAGGCGGTCCCTCAAATACCCCCGGCCCAAACCGTTTTGGGCTTTAAAGGTCAATACGGTGTGGATCTTATTGTTTCTTATGGCTTTAACAGAACAGGATCTAAAAAGGGTCTTTTGTTGCATACTCTACTGGTGGCATTCTCTAGGAGAATGTAAAATGGGGGGGGGCACATTTCAAGTTTTGGATCATAAGGGGAAAGACATTTCAATAGCAGGGGCAAGATTTACAGAAGGATTCACAGGCCTGCTCTCTCAGTTTTGTAAACTGGATATTTAACTGTCTTCTGGATTTGGGGTAGATTTCTACCCTCAGCTGCATAAATAAGCAAACCATTGCACTCCCAGGCATGTCCTTGTTGTCATACGCTTACCTGTACTTAGGTACACCATATATGGACAAGTATGGCCTTCAACAGTTATAATATTTATGTTATTAGTAACATTATGACAGAGGGCAGAAAACCACTCCACAGTGAATGGACTCCCTATGACGGGGTGACTTCTGTCTTATTCTGATGTTAAGTCAATTGGGAGGAGAACCACCTCAGAAGATAATAGTCTTTTATGGTGGGGTAGTTTTTATCCCATCCCCAAGTTAAGCCATTTGGGATAGAATATCCTGGTTGGTTTTTTTTTTTTTTTTTAACTTCAGTTTTGTTTCCCCTTGCAACTCAATTGATCTTGAAAAAATTATAGTGTCTGAAAAATAGTCTGAGGCACTGCATAGTTCTGTGATCCCAAGTTAGGGCACATGAAACCAGCTCCTCTCACAATGTCAGACCTAGTGTTTGGAACAGGTAGATCATTCAGAATCATCCAACCCTGCAGAAGCAGAGATTTTAGCCACCAAAAAGGTAAAAGGTAAAAAAGGTAAAAAGATCACAACAGCAACAACCACAACATGTCAGCTTCAGTAAGCCATAGTATATCTCTAGTCTTTTTTCATTTCTCCTAGTGGGACACAGCTCAAATAAAGTGCTGCCACAGCCCTGATGTTACCATGTGTTTATCTAAACCTGCCCTCAGAAGATTGTTCTGGGAAAATAACTATTTCCACAGTGTATAGCTGGCAGAGGCTCTCCTGAGCAAGAAATTGACCTATGTAGGCACTATGAGACGTAACAAGCCAGACATACCCCCAGAGAGGCAACCACATTCACAAAGGGAACCATTGTCATCTGTGCTTGGCTTGGATGGACAGGTTTTGTATGTATACAAGAAATGTGTGCCCAAGGATGGCTGACAAGAAACGAGGGAGAGGAGAGCTGGTGGGAGAGGAGAGCTGGTCTTGTGGTAGCAAGCATGACTTGTCCCTATAGCTAAGCAGGGTCTGCCCTGGTTGCATCTGAATGGGAGACTTGATGTGTGAGCACTGCAAGATATTCCCCTCAGGGGATGAAGCCGCTCTGGGAAGAGCAGGTTTCAAGTTCTCTCCCTGGCTTCTCCAAGATAGGGCAGAGAGAGATTCCTGCCTGCAACCTTGGAAAAGCCGCTGCCAGTTTGTGAAGACAATACTGAGCTAGATAGACCAGTGGTCTGACTCAGTATATGGCAGTTTCCTATGTTCCTATGGATGTGCACGAATCAACTTTTTTTGATTCAATTTGTACCCAAATCTAATCACACACACATACACCCTATTTATTTTGGGTCCGAATCTGGCCAGCTGGCACAAAGGCGATTTCTTTTTTCCACAAATCACCCCAAACAGGTAGATTCAAGTACAAATCATTTTGTACCCAAATCTTTTAATAGACAGCAGGTGTAGGCACTGATTCAGCAGCAGGAAGGGGGTGAAAAAAAATCTCTTCTCTTTTCCTCAATCAGGGATGCAGGCAAGGCAAAGCAAAGCTCCTCTCTCTCTCTCTCTCCCCTCCCATGAGGCAGAAAGGCAGAATGGTTGCTGGCTGCCTTCTTAAGGACATTTGAAAATAGCTGTTTCAAACTCTCCGCACCCTTGTCCCTTTTTTGACCCTTCCCCTAGCTGATGTGGGGTCAGTTATCCCTGGCAACACAAGATTTGAATGGAAACAAGCCAATCTGGAACCAGGGGGGAAACGCCAGCCAATTGTGGCACACTGTAAGGGGATTTTCAAGAAAATTTCCTGGCATAAAATGGAGACAGCAAGACAGATCAGCACAAAATGGAGGTCTGAATCTACAAATTTTCCAGGTCTGAAATCTGGGCGATTTGTTTTGGACCTGAATCTGGCCAGCTAGCACAGGGGTGATTTGCTTTGTCCACAAATCGCCCCAAACAGGTAGATTTGGGTACAAATTGTTTTGTACCCTAATCGATTTGCACATTCCTGCAAGAAACCAAACAAAATATGTGACAATTGTGGGAAATTGCTGAATGCACTTGACCAGCTACCAGATCTGTGATGATTGCCTTTAGGTCAGTCACAGGGTGTCCTTTCAGCTGAAATTCTGAGTACTGAAATGTTGAAACATGGATTCTTATTAGTGCAGAGTTTGAAATGTTCATTTTTCTTACTTCACTTTTACCTTAGCTCATTTTTTTAGCTCACATTCTCAGTGACATTGTGCTTGGTGTGTGTGGGCACCACCGCACTCCTCTGAAGTGAAATGTTAAATTATTGTAGATTCTGTAGTCTGGAAAAGTTGAGGGGCATCTAATGTGATCAATGAGACTACTTGGGAATAGGAAGTCCTACTCACGAGTTTTTTTTAAAAAAAATCTCAGGATGAGGATTAAAAGAGTATGTTAAGAATATTTCTTTGACTATTTTACACGTTTTATCATAACTGGGATATATTTGTACATTTGAGGAATAATCACACATAGTCTGAATCGTAAGCCCTATTCAGACATTGCACTGTATGTTTGTACAGGTGTTTATACACATATGCATGTTTTTGCATGAATGATGTGCATGTATTCTTTTAAAAGGTGAAGCTGGGCACAAGCCCCCTCAAATGTAGAGCATACCGTGTTTCCCCGAAAATAAGACAGTGTCTTATATTAATTTTAGCCCCCAAAAATGCACTAGGGCAATTAGCGGTACATCAGAAATTACTGCTAGGTCTTACTTTCGGGGTAGGTCTTACTTTCGGGGAAACAGGAAGTATACTACTGTACATGTGAACATAATATGTGAATAATGGTATGTGTGTACAAATTAGTACGTGGATAGACTGTATACAGATTGTACATGTGCTGAATGTGTGAGTAAGGTTACAGTCTTTCCTCCACCCTTCCCTCTTTAAATGTTGCCGCTGATTAAATTAATGACTGATCAAGAAATGATTGTCTGTGTGCAAGACTCCCCTGTAAGTGTTACAAAATACTGAAGCACAAATGTATTACTTATTAATATATTTCTTGAAAGCATTATTCATTTGCTACAATGTGCCACACAACCTGACCTTAGGCATGTTTTCTTGGAAGTAAGTCTTGCAGTGTTGAGGCTTACTCCCAAGTAAGTGTGCATGTAGGGTTGCCATATGGCAAATGCATCCTGTCATGCAGGGGAAAGAAAAGCTGCATCTGCTGAAACTCCCAATTCTGTGCATCTCTTAAAGGTACAAGAAACCTGTCGTCTTTTCCATATGGCAACCCTATGTTCATGGGATCATTGCCTAAGGCACACACTGCTAAAGTAGCATATTAATTGTTAATTACAGACAAATAAAACCAGATGAAATCCAAGAGGGAGTGCTTAAGGCAAACGTGGAGAATGGTGCTACTCCTCTTCAGCACTTGGACACGGGTCCTATTAAAACTGTCAGTCCACACAACCACTTCTGATGGCCTGGGAGTGAGAACACCCATAGAAATACATACCAATGCTCAACATACACAGTGCCCGGTAGTTTACAAAATTCCCAATGGAGATAATCTCCAGGCCAGGCCTCTTTTATGAAGCACTGTAAAATGCAAAAGGGCATCAGGATCCCCATACGCTGCATACTGGCACATGGTGTCACTTATTGTGGGATAACATCCCACTGAACCAATTACAACAAGGTACAAGATTCAACACAGTTATGTAACTTGTTAGTCCTGTACTCACACACAAACAGACACAGACACAGACAGACAGTAGGAAGCCATATTGTTTCATTAGAAACACTATACAAATCAAACATCACGATCCAGTAATACCTTTATTATGAGCAGCAAAACTAATAAGAAGTATTGAGCAACAAACTTGGAGTTTATCAAGCTGGATGTGAAGCAAAGCTAAGCAAATCAAAAAATGAAAAGAAAGAAAAAAGTGAACGTGTGTGAGGAGAAGTAACTCGGCATGGTGTTATAGCCCCAAAGTCCACAGCTCTCAGGTTATAATACTATTTTTGCTTCATTTAAGATCCAGCCTGTTGAAGAATTCATGAAAGCAAAAAAGCTTGCTGTGAAGTACTTTGTGTCATTTGGTTGGTCCTAACAAAAATATTAATTCAGTGATGGCTTTTAAACTTAGATCAGTCTCTCTCTCTCCCCCCTCCTCTCTCTATATATCTCCTTGATACCCATCCCTCTCTCTTCTATGGTGTTAATTATATTATCAATAGCATAAAACCAAATTATTTTTATCCATTCACATATTAAATTACAATTTGGACAGTGCTGCCACCTGGAGAGAGAGCCCACCTGGGCGCACCAGTTCCTCTCTCTCCCCCTTCTAGGCTCGCCACAGGATTTCCCCCCCCCCATTTCAAGGGGCAGAGGAGGGGCAGATAAATGTGTTTCAGTGAGAATATAGATGCTCCTGCCTGGAAAATATGTTTCAGCGGATGGAAAATATGAATGGCCACTAGCTTATAACAAAGCATTGAACAACCCTTTACTCTCGTTTTGAAACCGTTGCATTATTCCGGCACAGTTTGCAATGCATTAACCGTTGCAAATCTCGTAGTCTGGAAAATGCCCTGGAGATGCCAGGGATTGAACCTGCGGCCTTCCATTGAACACTTTTGTTAAAAAGCGGTATATAAATATTTGTTGTTGTTGTTGTTGTTCTGCATGCAAAGCAGTTACTAGATAGCACATCAATGTAGGACTGAAACAGTGTGAGAGAATATGTATTTATTACATCTTGATCCAGTCCTTCTCCAAATAGCTCAGGGACCCCATTTTATCCTCAGAACTTTCCTATGAATTAGTTTAGGCTAAGAGGCTGGCCCAAGATCACTTGAAGCACAATCCTATGCATATTTACCCAGAAGTAAGTTCCCACTGAATTCAAAGGGGCCTACTTCCAGAGAAATGTTATATGATTGCAACCTTTGTGAGCTTGAGGTTGTGGCTGAGCAGATATTTGAACTAGGGTCTCCAGTCTAAGCACAGCACCTATTCACTATTCACTACACCCTCTAGCTCTGTAGGCCAAGTAGGAGTCCATACAAATGACCATTTCACCACACACCAACATCTGAATTGTAATAAAATCCTTCTTATCACTAGACAGGATAATACAACTGACCAAGCTACCATGGGGGTGGGTGGGGAGAGTTCACTGTGGAGTTGTGGTGATCTATGTGGCTAGATAAGAGAAGAGTATGCGGTCCTCAAGAGTAGGGCAATCCTCATCAGGAACAGATTCTCTCACTTGCCATATCCTAAGAGTGATTTTCTATCAATTTTTGTTAACATTCTGTATATGTCAGCTTTACTCCTACAAGACTCCCACTTCTTATCTGGTGTCAACTGATAAGTTTCCAATCACTATACATAGGCATGTGCTTTTTCATTTTATTCCTAACATACCTGTGATTTTTCGTATCTCTTAACCTTATAGATTCCTGCTTTGCTACCTAGTTCTAGCTTTGGTTCTTATTGATGACCCAAAACCACCATTGTCATTTGTTTTCCTCTGTGGTCTTAGCTACCTCTGTTAAGCTTGCCAGCCCTCCAAGATTAGCCTGGAGTCTCCAGGAATCAGCATCAATCTCCAGAAAGTTTTCCACACAGGGCTTTTAGCTTGTATCTCCTCCGGAATGGAGGGTATGCCTTCACATCTAGGTCAAATTTACCCTGAAGTCCCTGCAAGCTATCAGGGAGCACTTCACACACAATTTGGGGTCTTCATGGCGCATTAGAGTGTTGCCCAATTTATATCTGGGACAAAAAAACCTCACCTTTTGCATTGTTTTTTTTTTGGGGCTACTTCTAACTCACAGTAAAGCCTTGCAGAAAACCCACGGTGAAGCCTGCTGTCGGGGAAAACTCCAGGGGACTACTGAAATCAATCTTGAAGATACTAATGGCTTGTTATTGTGGAAAAGATTGGGGGGAAATCTCCAGAAATAGCTTCAATCAAAGTTGGCAACTGCAGCCTCTATGCCTGCTTTGCAAACTTCTGTTTATGGTCTCCTGTGCATCCTACTTTTCTTTCGTGCGAGAGAGCTGGTCAAATTGCTATAGAGGTCTTTCAGCTCCTGGCTGGGAAGATTTGTTGCTACTGCTCTGACTAGTCACAGTGGTTTTGGTAGTTTTTGCAAAGTTGGTGAGTAAGAGAGCTTGTAGCTCCCAGGCATGCATGGGTTTTGATGGGACTTTCTTGGCTGCACTGGCACTAAAGTGTGGAGGTGTGGAGTTGCATTAGTGTACAGCAGCAGAGTAATGGTTTACACCCTTCATGGAAGCTTTTCACATGGGACTTTTGAAGCCCTTTAACTCTCATCTTCTCTGGAATGGAAGGTGTGTGTTCACATATCGGCTAGATTTACTCTGAAGTCCCTGCAAGTTATGGGGAGCAGTTCACACACAATTCGGGTTTTCCACTCTGCATTAGATTGTAACCCGATTTATATCTGGGGTAAAAAAATTCCACTATTTGTGTCAGTTTTGGGGGACAACTTTGAGTTTGCAGTAAAGTTTTCCTGTAAACTCACGGTAAAACCTGCTGTGTGTAAAAGCACATGTTCTTTCATATGAGTTCCTGAGACTTTTCGAACATAACAACCTAACATCTGTATCTTTTATATGTAAATTGATTATATATTCTCATGCCCTATCACTTTCAAATGGATGTGACAGCCATATCATTAGCAACCTTTACCTTTAAAAGCAGTTTCTTCTTTTCTTCCTCACTGAGTTGCTTAGGATTACTTGCAAGTTATGTTATTTTGTTATTAAATTTTATTGCATTTTATTTTGTTGTTTTTTTGGCCATAACTGCTGGAAATTTGAGCAATGCTTCATAAACCCTACAGACCAATGTCTCCCATTCAGGAGCCATTTATGAAAACGAGTTCTAGTTGAGAATTTTGGAGCACACAAAAGGAAGATTGGTTACAATGTATGAAAGAACTGCAATATCATATTTTATTTTGAAGTAAATGCCACTGTGGATTGTGGTTTATGTTCGATTCAAGAAAAGATTATCTGTGTTAGTGTAACATAATTTAGGAAGTCATTAGTTCAAATCTCAAGCCTGACAGGAACTCAGTAGGTAGTCTTGGACAAACTATTGTCTCTTGGTCTCCATCTTCCATCTGCATATAATACTGACCAACCTTACAGGGCTGTTGTAATGTTTACTAATATGAAGCACTGTTTGAGAGTTGAAAGCAATCTAAGCCTAAAAATGATTAAAAACCAACTGCTGAATGCTTATAATATATGCTGGAAGTGGGGAAAATAACATGTGGCCAAAGTTCTGGAAAATGTTAGTTTGCTCACAATGCTGGTTGTATTAAGATGATCCATTGGGGTTATCTATAATGTATTGCTGAAGAAAATTTCTAGCATTTCCCCCCTTAGAATCCAGACCCCATTTTTGTGGATTACATTTTCCCCTGAGAGGTTTACATTATTAGCATTTGATTTTAATTCCTCACACTGTGCAGGATATTAGTCAGATTAATCTTTGTACCAGTTTCTTATCGATTAAGATTTTAGGCTCTGATGCAAGCTTAAATAATAATAATAATAATAATAATAACAATCATCATCATCATCATCATCTGTTGCTCTGAACACAAAACCACCAACAAAAATAAACCTCAGAGGAGTACTGCAGGAGACTGAAGAGGCCAATGAAGAGAAATAAATGTGGAGAAAAAAAACCCCAACAACTTTGAACTGCTCGGGCTGTGCTGCAGGTTGAAAGGGACTATCTCATTGGAGGCGGCGGCAGCGGCATTGCAAACTCCAAAAGACACGTTTTGTGTAGGTCTGGTTGTCTTTTGTAGTCACCGTCTCTTGTGTGGCTTGCAGGGGTTGACTGGCTCCCCGAAAAGCACCTATGTGCTAACACAACAAGCCAGTCCCTGACGGGAAAAATTAAAGCCAACCCTTAGCCCTCTCTTGTCACTCTGGGAGGAAAATTAGATCTTGTTTGCAGTAGGCTCCACCAGTGTGGACAGGAAATGACCCCTTCACCAACTGCTTCTTTAAAAACAAGCAGTGGAGCCTGAAGCTATTCAGTCTCTCTCCCTCTCCCATGTTCTCTCAGCCTCTCTCTTTCTCTCTCTCTCCCCCACCCCCGTCTCTCTAGCTAGATACAGAGGGCTCCAGCAGCAATTCCCAGCCAGTGGTGCTGCTGCCTCCCCTCCCTCGCCTGCCTGCCTGCCTCTCCCTCCCCCTCCCTCCCTGGCGCTGCTTGTGTGCTGCTTACTTTGTACAGTGAAGAAACACTCAGCCCATGTGCTCTGTATGGATGTTGGTGATCCCCTTCTGTGCGCCTTGATTCTCTGCAAGCAGGCAAGATGTCCAGCACACCACATGACCCTTTCTATTCTTCTCCTTTTGGCCCCTTCTATAGGAGACACACACCATACATGGTGCAACCGGAGTACCGAATCTATGAAATGAACAAGAGGCTGCAGTCTCGCACGGAGGTGAGTCCCCCGTCTCCCAGCTTGTTTTTAACTGGGCATGCTGAGCTCGCGAGGCTGGATTCCAAATCCGAAGCGTCCCGCTACACGGTGCAATGATTAGATGCTGGAATGAACATCCCCCGCTTCGTCTGGGACTTTAATTGGGTACTGCTTTGGTCCCCTTACATGCGATGCAACTCTTAAAAAAAAACAAAAACACCACCAGGGGAAAAAAAGCAGATTGCTACAATTAAAAAAATTGTGTTGCAGCATTTAAAGGGTTTGGTTTGAAATGTCAAGACTATTTCAGTAGCATGATGATTTTTGCCAGGGATTTGTCCTCTTTGACATTTTACAGTTGCAGTATTCCAAAGGTATTGTTTGCAGTTAAAAAAAAATGTGTCCATGTATATGCTTCAGTTTGAGCGGCGCGGGGAGGGGGCGATTTGGAATTTCTCTTCTCAGCTATCAACATTGAGCATGAAGGCAGCAAAGAGTTGGTCAAACTTATTGAGGGCTGCCTTGTGCTCATCACAAATGAGTGCAGCAATCTTGAGAACTAAAATGTTTTATTCCTTTAACAAACAGTTCACCATTTCACCCTGCACAGGATAATAGGATAATGTAAACTGTATGAATCCAGTGTTTTGTCTTGCTTTGTAAAATCAGCTAACTGGTTTTGTACCACTCTGTGTGTGTGTGTGTGGTGTGTGTGTGTGTGTGTGTCTATCTGTCTGTCTATCTATCTATGAATGAAAGATGTGTGGGTCTATGTATGTGTGTGCAGGCATAGCTGAGTATGGAACATGTTAACTGAAAAATAGAAGTATTGGGGCATTCTGCCATCTAAAATAACACTGAAATAAAATGATATAAAGAGGCAATACTTCTAGGGTGTATTTAGATGAAGCATGTGGGGCAAAGAAACAGGGAGCTGCATTTCTTCTTCATGTGTCTTCAGTAACTCACATACTTTTTTGTTCTCTTCTAAGTAGTTTTCCTGCATGGGGTACAGCTGGAGGAACATAAACGTGGAAAGGGGGGAACTAATAAATATCTGGGAGTGAACATATCTACAGTGTCACTGAAGACTTTGTGGCATATTTTGTGAGATCTGCTGCAGGTGGTGGCGGCATAACTTTTCAAGGGAACCCAAAGTTATTGTAAAAAGAAACAGACAAGTTGATTGTCAAGCACAGCTATGAGTTGAATGTATGGGCTCTAGTTAATAAGATGTGACCTGCTTTCTGATTGGAAAATTGGTAGACAGCGACTGATTTTTAAGCAGTATTGAGACCATTTGTTTTTAAATACCATTCTGTTTTCAGTTTTGGAAACCTGTTCATAATAGCCATAATCTCAATAGGTTTGTTGCTCCCTCAAGAAGTTAACAATTCTCATTAGTAGTATCTTGCAGGAACAAATGCTTCAAAAAGGTACAAATCTTTAGGATTTTATTACTTTTTATATGGGTTTCTGGAGCTTGGATAAAAACGATAGCATTTTAGAACTGCCACTGAATTTCACATCAAGTGGCATTTTAATGTGGCTTTAAAGAGTGCATCGGAAGAATTTTTAAGGAACTAAGACATCGGAAGAATTTCAAGGAAAGCAAAAGGAATGCTGATAAAGATACCTGATAAAACCTCTGGTGTTTTCTGCACATCCTTAGTGGCTTGGGAGAAATTTCTTTTCCCCCATCTACCCCAATCTCTTGAATGCATAGACTAGATTGTGTGATTTGCTGGCAATTTAAAACTTCTGATTTCTTGGGGATTTTCATGATTGCAGTACTTTTGTTTTGGAGTAGACCTAGTCTCTTCATCTCCTGCCTGATGATTCTCCCCTCCCCCCCCTCCCACAGAACTTGTGGGAATATGTTCCCTTGCAAACACATTCTAATGAATCTTTTCAGATTCAGCTTGTGGCCTGTTTAATTCGCTTTCTGTTTACACATTGCTCCATTGGGTGTGCTACTTTGTACATGGAGGATGATGACAACTTACCCTGCTTTCCTCAAACTTCCACAGACTTCTCAAACTTTGCTGGCTGCCCTCCCCCTTCTTCCTATATGTGGGATTTGAGGTTTACCACTATCTCCGTTCCCATAGACATGCCAGCAGAAAGAAAAGGAAGCTAAAAAATCCCAACATGCCATTTTCAATTTAAATTAGAAAACAAATAAACTCAGATCTGCCCAGTTGCATGGAGGTGGGTTCACACCAGCCTAGTAGGCCAACTTCATATTACAATATTATTTTAAGTGTAGGGATAGGATTAAAATATTTTAGAGAGTCCTTTAAATGTTGCCTTTTGGTAGCAAGTTTTTATAATATAGGTAGTGTTACTCTTTCAGGATTTTGTCCTCAGTCAAGAAGCAGGAGATTTCAAAATAAAGAGTTTTTTAAAAGTTAGTATTCTTATCGTCATACATGAGATCTAAGAAATTTGAGGTGGCAGAAGAGATATTTGTCTTCTAAAATTGAATATTTGCACATTCATTTTGTACATAGGGATGTTTGTGTGACATTTACCTTTTGTGAAATCTTCAGAAATTTGGCATGCTTCTTTCAAAAAGAGAAATAGCTTCTGCAATGAAGCTCAGCCCTAGAACCTGTTTTTGATGTGATATAATAATGAATACATTTAAGCGTGTGCAGAATGCTGTCCTCACCCTAGCAAGTAACCAGAATCAGTCACACACACTGTTTTGAGACTGGGAACCAGTTTTCTAGGTAGACTTGAGCCATCAGTGCCTCTATTTAAAACAAACAAACCAAAAAACTAACCACTGACCATATTAAGTAATATGGTACAAATTCTGGGTAATGAGAATTGGCATTTTCTAGATGTACCAAAATGATTTGTTATGTGATTAATTTGTCAGAACCACTGGCATTTTGAATTTCCTAAACTTCCAAGTCAGTTGCTGAGTTTTTCTTTATCCCCATTTTTGAGGCATGCATTGTCTTACTGACTTCCGTACTGTTGCATACAATCTGGCTATTCCACCTTTCCTAATAAGAGCCATTTCACACATTACACAACAATCAGCCAGATTTGCCACTGAGTGGTCGCTCAAGAAGGAGCTGCAGCCAATCTTGACTCTCTGTTTAGTGTGCCTGCACAATACCATCCTTTCAAACACCTGTTTGTTACATTTATGTTACTGTACGTTTTTAGGTGTACATCTAAGACTATATGTGTGCTCCTGAACATGGAAAGTGTAAAAAGATCCTGAAATGGAAGGGGTTTCATCCCACATTTTTGTCATTTCGAGTGGCTTTTTAAGGAAATGGCGATTATAATTCCTTAATATTAATTATCAGGGCACGAAGTTGTGTAGCACAGTGGTGAAAAGTCTGACCTATGGAATTAGGAAGCTGCTAGTTTGAATCCTAGCCACCTAATGGCACAGCGGGGAAATAACTTGCCTAGGGAGCAAGAGGTTGCTGGTTCGAATCCTCTCTGGTATGTTTCCCAGTCTATGGGAAACACCTATATCAGGCAGCAGCGATATAGGAAGATGCTGAAAGGTATCATCTCATACTGCCCGGGAGATGGTAAACCCCTCCTGTATTCTACCAAAGACAGCCACATGGCTCTGTGGTCGCCAGGAGCTGACACCAACTTGACGGCACAACTTTACTTACTAAGTTTGAATCCTGCCTATACTGTCAGCTCTTGAGGTAGCCTTAGGCCAGATACTCTCTTTCAGCTTCCGCCCTATCCCCATCTACTATTGATTGATTGATTAAGTGCCATCAAGTCAGTGTCGACTCTTAGCGACCACCTAGATAGATTCTTTCCAGGATGATCTGTCTTCAGCTTGGCCTTGAAGGTCTCTCAGTGGTGCATTCATGGCTGTCGTAATCCCATCTGCTATAGGGGAATAATAATACTGACCTGCCTCTACGGTTATTGTAAGGGTTACAAGATTGTTTATATGAAATCCTTTGAACTCTCAAAAGCAATATATGAATGAAGTGTTGTTATTAAGGGTGAAATTTTAACTATCAGTTTGAACCAAGCAGATAATACTTGTGATAGTGGCGGGGGGGGAATCATTGGGGCCTATTTCTCTGTTTTTTTTGTTCTATTTGTATTGTTTTGCTAGTGGGGACTGCTGTGGTCTTTACTCTTCTTCCTTAACAAGGGTGTGGTGAAGTGTCTTGTAACTGTTGCTCTAAGGTTGTCATTTGCCATAGTGGCATATTTAGAACTTCAGGAATCTATCTTATGATTCATTCTGAAATAATGGGATGTTTTTTGAAACACAAGGCTAGCAATGTTGTTTGTCTGTCTTTGGGGCAGGAAAGTTTAACTTGTATTGTAGCTTAACAACCATGTAGCTGACACCCTGGCCCAAAACAGCTGAGAAAAAGAGCTTTTAAAATCAGTGACAGTGACTACCAAGTAAATGAGTTAGGATTAGAGAGTAGGGATGTGCATTTCGTTTTGGAGACAAAATGTTTTGTGAACAAAACAGGCCATTTCGGCTGTTTTGTAGCCAAAACAAAACACCCAATGCTCAAAACAGAAAATTTTGCAGCCAAAACAAAACGTCCCTGTTTCTGATACAAAACGTTTTGTTGTTTCGGCTGTTTTGGAACTCCATTTTGCAATCGCAGAAAGTCTTTCTCCTTCAGTCTCCATTTTTCGTTTTGACATCTGTTTGAATTTCCAGCCCTTCCAGCCCACAGATTGGCCAGCAAAAGCATGGGCTGATCTGCTGGCAATTGCCTCCTTATTCCTTTTAAGCAAATTTAAGGGTAAATTTTACCCTCGTTGGCCAGTGGGGCAGTGTGCATTTCATTGTTGTTGTTTCACACTGTTGTGTGTAGATCAATTGCATTTTGGGCGGGTGTGTGTGTGTGGATGTGCATGACCTCTGGATATCTGCCTGATTTTTTCCAAAGCTCTGCTGTTGTTGATGTGTGATGTTGATGCTCTTTGGAGTGGATTGGGGGCAGAAAGGGGGCTTTAGGGGCAGAAGAGTGGTTCAGGTGGTAGTGCTCCAATGGGTGCCTGCTGCCACCCAGATTCCAAAGGAATTGGGGAAAGGGCTGATTTTTAAAGAACTTCTGAAGTTGAAATGTCTTTTGGGCAGTCGGGTCAGAAAGGGGGCCTGAGGGGCAAAATAGTGGGTTGGGTGGCAGTGCCCCAAGGGGTGCCTGCCACAACCCAGATTCCAAAGGAACAGGGTAAAGGGCTGATTTCTTAGGAATTGTGAGAAGTTTATGCTTCTTTAAGGTTCCCCCACCCCCAGGGAATAATGGAGGTTTCATCAGATGCATAACTCCACCTGGGAGGCACTGGGGTGGCCGGGAGTGAGTGGTGGTGTAGTGCACATAGGGTGCCAACCGCCCCCATGGTTTGCTAACCCATGGGGTGCTGGGTTCTGTTGTTTCTGAGGTGTCCTGAGTGTAGATTCTCTGGTAGCATATGAGATTTTCAATGACGAACCATGAATCCACTCTCATATGCTACCAGAGAATCTGAATCTACACTCAAAACATCTCAGAAACAACAGAACCCAGTACCCCATAGGTTAGCAACCCATGGGGGTGGTTGGCACCCTATGTGGTCTACACTACCACTCACTCTGGGCCACCCTGGTGCCCCCCAAGTGCAGTTATGGGGCAGGAATTATGGAGGTCCATCATTCCCTATGGGGAAGAACTTTACAGACACGCAAACTCCATTACATCTTTAAAAACCAGCCCTCTGCCCAATTCCTTTGAAATAATTCTGGCAGCTTCCTTGCCCCCACTGGGCACTACCACCCACCCTACTCTGCTCTGGGCCACCCCTTTCCCCCCAACATGAAGCTATACTTTTTCCAAAACCTCAATTCTTCCCTATGGGAAAAATCCTATACTTCAAAAAATCACCAAAACCCAGCCCTTTGCCCAATTCCTCTGAAATTTGGGTGGTAGTTTCCACCCATTGGGCACTACCACCCCCACTCACTAGTTTTTCCCTGGGGCCATTTTTTAAAAATCCAAAACATTTTGGATTTGGATTTTGCAATTTCGAACAGAGAACAAAATGGGGGTGTTTCGGATTTGGGCCAAAAACAAAACAGAAAAAAACCCAAAATGCACAACCCTATTAGAGAGAAGGAGATTAAGGTAAATAAGGCTTGTTTTGTTGTGTGCTTTTATTTTTAAAGGTGGGGAAAAGTAGAAATCAAAACACATAAGAACACAGCCATTTATTTGTTGGAAATGTGGTACATGGATTTGTTCATGGTTGTGCTTCATTTATCTAAAGAATTTAGACATTTCTGTACTTAATATAACTTGAATAATCTTAGCAGCACAAAGTTAGTTTAAGTTAAACCACCACACTGTATGTGCTTTTCCCCTTTGTATATATGGTAGGCAAATGCTCTTCACTGGTGGTATAGATCTTTTATGTTTTCTTTAAAATAGTGACTAACAATTTTAAAAAAGGAGCAGTAGTGTGTAAAAGTTTCTTTAATGGTATTAGAATTTAGTTCAATTCACATATTTTGTCATGTATAATGTCATATTCTTAGACTATTGACACAAGCAGCCTAGCCAAGGTTAGGGCAGACCAGCCTGGAATAGGCTGTTTGTGTGCAGCTCCAGGATTCGCATGAATCCTGGTGCTGCCCACCCACCCAACTATGCCTTTAACTCTGGCCTTTAGCCAAGGTTAGCACCATTAACCCTGGTGTCTACACAATAATATTTCAACATGGAGGGAAAAGGCAGTAAAGAAGTGACCGCAAGTTTCCGGTGCATTGATTTGGCACATACATTATTCCGGGTTTTGTCATTGTAATGTGCATTGGATCATGTAAAGATCCAATCAGAAAGCGGCAAACAACTGTCATTATCCCAATTATAACAATAATTTTATTAGATGGTACGGGGTCCTTCACAGAACTTTGCTGAGACGTTCATACCAGTGGAGATAAACTGTTCTTGTGGTGTTCAGCTTGAATTGTGGTAAGTTCTGAAATAAAGGCTCCTAAGGCTCAGGGACCTACTTGCCAGTCAAGAGCCCCTTTTCTTGTGGCTTCATCATAGGATCCTCAACAAACAAACAAACAAACAAATACAAATCTCTTCTTGCTATTCATTGATCATTGAATATGGTTTCCTAATGAAGTTGGAAACTTCATTATTGCCACTAATGTGGCAATAATATATAGGGAATGTAGTGAATTCATGACTTCAGTCAATGCATCCAGCAATGCAATATGAAAACTCACCTGGATTTTTCCTCCAGTCTGTATCCCTGTGTTGTGCAGGGCTACATGCTCTTTCTTGAATTTTGGGGCTGTTGACATGACCAGCCCTACCTGCATGCACACCATCCTACCCAACTTCTTGGTTGTGTGGCAGCACAGACTGCTGCCAGCCCCATTCAGGTTGTCAGCAGCCTCTCCTACCCCAAAGCATCCTGGAAAGAGCATCCTGGACTCTAGAATGGCTTCAATTCACTGAGTGAGTGGTGCATTGTGAGCTTTCTGGAGGTTGGGTGTGCTCCCCCCGGCCTCTCTCTCACCGCGCCGCTCTCCAGAGCAGTGATCATGTGGGCATGTGGTGCAGCAAGAGGGGAATCAATGGCTGGCCATGTGGAGGGAGGTAAGAATGCTCCTGCCTTCCCCCGCCCCGACCCCAGGATAAACGATCGTGAGAATGATCTTTTTGTGTCTTTGAAGCATGATTACTGCTGCTTCTGTGCAAATTGTGACGAGGAAGGGGAGATTTCAGTGGAGAAGGATTGGGCAGAAGGACATAGCCTTATAGAAACACCCCCCCCCCATATTCTTTATTCTTGCCTTATTTTCAGTATAACCTCCCTTTTTCCATGACTGTAAATTTTTACAAAGGCAGTAGGAATTTGCTCATGTCCATCTGACACACTCACTCAAATATGATAATCTTTGAGGAATGGGCCCCACTAGTTTTAATTTGTCAAACTGCTATTAGGGAAATCACCCTTTCCCTTTTAAAACCGTTTTAGGGAAATAACTTTCTTTTGTGTGATAACAGGTCTGTTCACAAAGCAACTTAAGTAATGCAAATAACAAACCTTTGGTAGTGAGCACAGTCAAATCAGATTTATTTAATAATAAATTTGCTTTAAGTAGAATAATGCAATATTAGAAAATATGTTTTGAGATGATAACTCTGCTATAAAGAGAGATGCTTTATTTGTTCTCAAATATTCTAACTCTTCATAGTGATGGGAATGCTAGTAAAATTCTTTGCAAAATTGAACTTCAGATGTATTTCAGTGAAAGGCCACTTTGAAAAGGTGACCTCAAACATCTTTTGACTTTGTCTAGGCATTGAAAATGAAGACAGTTGACTTAGGTCACACAGTCTTCCTATTTATGTTCATTAAAATTTTTTTTTCTACATAAGTTCTTTACATACCATTAGTGGTTGTTGCCTCCTGCTCTATTCTCAAATATGAATATAATATAAATATAAACTGGAAACCTGTGCCTGTGATTAATCTGTGATCAGGCATCTACAGATCCACTTGCCAGATTGCCAGTGGTGAATGCCCACAATCCTCTGGCAAGCAAGACATCAGGCACCACACAGATCTCCTCACCAAAGTTTTCATTTCCACAACCATTTCTGAGAAGGTAAGAAATGGCAGGAATCCTTTCTGAGCAGTCGGAGAGGGCTCCTACTGTTTCTTACCATCTCCATATTCCAGAGAGAAGACCTACTTCTTTCCTAAGATCTCTGCCTGTTTCTAGGATCTGAGGGAAGAGGATCTGAAGGAAGAAAGGGGATTGCTAACAACCATCAATAATTACTAGTTAGCGAGCTAAGCCTAAATGTTCTATGATAATGTTTCGTTTGTATGTTAGATGCCTTGGGCACCTCTTTGAAAAGAAAAAGTGGATTACAAATATTTTAAATAAATAAACCTTCATTTCAGTTGAAGAATGGGTGTTGTGAACAAGTCCAGTGTAAGAGGAACAAGTTTACCTTGAATCATAACGATCAACTTCCAACAATCCAACAAAAGAACACAAAAGTATACATTTCCCTTTGAACACAATAAACAGAGGCCAACAATCCAGAACACATTCTTTCTCTTGTCTGGGTTGAGGTTTGGCTAAATGGAGCTGATCTGGAATATATATATATATATATATATATATATATATATATATATATATATGGTTTTTTGAGCTAAGACATTGGTTTTGCTAATTTTATTTATTTATATTTGTTTTTATCCAATAATAATTTATAGAATTTAAGCAAAGCTTATTAAGACTACAGGATATGCAACTGTGATATTCAGTGTCATTTGTGTCCTTTTTTGTTGTTGATCACACGATCAGCCATGACATGTGCTAGGGATATTACCTCTCCAGTATTATTCCTGAAAGAGATCTGGAATGAGTTCTTAACAGCCTGAATGGCTTTAAGTGGAGGCTGGACAATTTTTTGGAGAATAAGTCTATCAACAGCTACTAGCCCTGATGGCTATAGGCTACTTCCATGTTTAGAGGCAGGATGCCTCTGAAAATTAGTTGCATGGGAGCAATGGCAGGAAACAAGGTTTGCCTTCATCTCATAGTTGTGTGGTTTCCCCAAAAATTTGATGGGTCAATGGGAGAAAGAGGGTGCTAGACTAGATAGACCTTGGGCCTGATCCAGCAAGGCTCTTCTTATGTTTCTGGGCTGAGCATTCCTTTACCCTCCTTCCACCTCCTCTTCTTTAAAAGAGAGGATTTAAAGAGGATTTATTCTTTCAGGACCAGATGAGATCCCACATTTACTACAAGATCTACCATAAGTAGAGTAATCCAAGTTCTGCTATCAATTTGCACCAAGGAACAATTAGCAGGGGTAGGGATACTGTTCAACACGCTAACTGTGTTGTATTGCAATCTGTGGAAGCAGAATGTCAGGAAGTACTTTCTCAGCAGTTCTACCATTGAGCATGTTAAAACCACACTAGAAAGAAAATATTACCATCTCTAGTAGTGAGCTCTGCAGTCACAGCCCTTGGTCCTCTGTGATTCAATGGAACGGAGTGGTTACTGCTACTAAAAACTGCTGTGATACTGGGTTATGGAAGGAGATTTCCAGACACGAGTATATAACACTGAGTTTGTTTGGAAACTGTTTTTAAATATTGTTTTCAGACATTGTTAATTGAAGCCTGTTCTTCTTCATTAACATTGTTTGCATACATTGGCACTGGCACTCTGCTATTGTGCCTTATGAGCTATTTACATCCAACATTTTCTGTTCCAAAGAATATTCAAGGCATTTAACAACATAAGGGTCTACAAATATTAGCTTAACTTATTGACCAAGCATCCATCTGCCCTGCAGCCCTCATTTCAAACCTCACACACCATCCTGCTCAGAGCACACTCCTAACCTGCTACACACCCCAAACACACACAATAGGAACACAAATGGACCACCTGTCCCCCAACCATGTGGTTAACATCCTCCCCCCCACAGAGTCCACAGGTGTGAAATCCTTCCTATGATAACCCAATCCCGCTATGACACTGCTGCAGTATTATATGCATTTTCAAAACAGATAGCAGTTTCAGAAAAATTAATGAACTAGGGATTTTTGTCTAGATCAGAGGTTCCCAGCTTTGAGTCCCCAGATGTTGTTGGACTATAGTTCACATCATGCCCAGCCAAAAGACATTGTGGCAGGGTATGATGGGAGTTATAATCCAACATCTGGGGACCCAAGATTGGAACACAACAATTTTTGGAACTTCTAACCTGCAATTTCATGGTTATTTTTAGGACTGATCTCTACCCCTGCCCCGGGAAATTAATATATTTAGATAATTTTATTACAAACTCAAATATTATATGGCATTTACATTTTCTGATACAATATCCAAGTTGTGTGAAAAAGTATGTATTTTGACTGGAAAGGTGCTTATTTTAATTTCCTCGACAAAGTATTTTATTACAAAAGTGAAGAATGACAGACAACTTTTTCAAAAAGCAAGAGTTCTGTGACACCTTAAAGGCTAATAGCTTTCTGTAGCACAAATTATCATAATCTAGAAAACCTATGTCAGAGACTGTTTCTCCAAGCTACAACACTGAAAGTCTCTGCCTACAAAATTTGGAAAAGCTATACTCTGGGCTTTATTTTTCATTCAGGAAAATGGTGAAACCATACTTTTGGCATGAAAGATTCTTCATTTAGGTCTCTCAGAATGACCCCCAAATTTCTGTTACAACATATGAGGAATGAAGGAGAGGAAGGGAATTTGCTATATTCCAGTTATAATACTTCCTTACTTTTAACTACAGACTTTGACACCTTATGGTATTATCCTAAGACTACAATCCTATCTACACCTACTGGAGAGTAAGCTCTGTTGAAATAACTGGGACTTACTCTGAGTAAGGAGGCACAACTCAGACTGTAAGACACACTGGCCGACATCCATATACGAGCTGCTTGTGCTAAGTCTGCATTTCAGATCAGTGTTGCACAAGTGCAAGTCACTGAGATTCGCTTAACAAAGGTTCTCTTCTGCCAGCTGTAATGCAATCTTTGCATTTCTAGCAAACTAAAAGGTGGTACAAAGAACTGTTCCTGGTTGATGAATAAAATAACTCAAGGTAGTCCCACTGAAATTAACAGAACAAGCCAGACAATGCCAAAGCCTAACTTGTCCTTTTAATTTAAGTAGGACTACTTTAATTTTCCTCATGTCAGCCACCATTTCTAAATGTCCTTCTCTGGTTTTCTGAAGTCTCATTCGGAGCTAGAAGTTCTATCAAAGAAGTGGAGATAAATAGGGTAGGCCCTGCCCTGCCCTGCCCTGCCCTGCACAGTCATTTCTGTGCCTCCTGCTCTGCCTCCTTCCCTCTGTTCATCTTCCTCTGATCTGCAAGCTTTCCCAATTTTTATTGGAAATAAGAATGTTTATAAATTTGTGGAACACCATTGAAGAAAACCACCCAGGCTTCTTAAGGACATGAGTTCCAGAGTCTGGGCACCACATCAGGGGAAAGAAAACAAAACACTGTCCTGCAAACCCACCAACCATACTTTTGCAAGGGATGGAACACAGACTTCTCTGATGATCTTAAGTAGATGCACAAGACCATATAGGAAAAGCACATATCCTGCTGTCAAACTGTTTAGAACATCTAAAGATGCTGCACCAGTTAAAACCAGGGGTCCTCAAACTTTTGGATACTGACTTCCTAAAATAATATATAAAGCTACATGGATTCCCCCTCCACCCACATGTTTAAAGCTACTGGTGGCTAGCATCCTGATTAATGATGTGTAGACCAGAAACGTGTTGCTGAGGGTCAAGCAACATGTTTTCAGTCTTGCAGAGTGCTCTTGGGTAGGGATGTGCATGGAACTGGCAGGGGATGGCTCAAGGGTGAGGGGGAGATCTCTTTAAAAGTGGGGAGGGTGCGCTGCAGTTTAAAAGAGTCTGGCGGGGCGGCTGCATACCTCCCTACCGCCTCATTGCCTCGTTGGACCAGAAATGAACGGAAGTGCCAAGTGCAAGAGCACCTGTGCTTTGGAAGCACGGCAGACTTCACTGATGTTAGAAACACACACACTTTGTTAGTATGTCAGCCATTTATTTGATTAAAGGTAAAGTGTGCCGTCGAGTCGGTTTTGACTCCTGGCGACCACAGCGCCCTGTGGTTGTCTTTGGTAAAATATAGGTGTGGTTCACCATTGCTTCCTCTCATGCAGTATGAGATGATGCCGTTCAGCATCTTCCTATATCACTGCTGCCAGATATAGATGTTTCCCGTAGTCTGGGAAACATACCCATAGTCTGGGAAACATACCAGCAGGGATTCAAACCAGTAACCACTGGCTTGATAATTAAGTCATTTCCCCGCTGCGCCATTAGGTGGCTAGGTAGAGATAAATAAGGCACATTTGCCTTTTAAATGAGGGTGAGCTTGCCTGCTCCTACTTAGTTTTTCAAGTCTAGGTTTTATGTTTGAGGCTGTCAATCTAATTTCAGATTTAAAGTTATTTTCATTATTTGCTCATTATAGCAGCAACTGCTGAAAACTTTGATTCACAAAAGCAAGACTCAAGCAAAGGGAGTAAGTATTTTCATGGTTTTCTCATTTAATTCTTTGTACTCAGCTTTCACACTTACCTAAAATTAAGGAAGAGACACTGTTGAGAATGGAAAGTGAAGAGCTGCTCCAACTTCTCCAAAGCATGGGGAAGAGGGCAGGCAGACAGGAGCTGAAAACCATCTGGATTTTCCACTGCTTACAAAGCTAAGACAGCACAGCAATGGCACTTCTTTGGCTTCTCAATAGATGAGCTCTAGTGAGTGTCTCCTGAGAGGGTACTCTCCCTGGTCTGTCAGCCAAAGAGGGCTTTGTGAACAGCAGAGGAGTCAAGTAGGTATTGGCTTCTGTCTCCATCTGCCTCCCATTGTCCCTTACCATCTCCACATCTTGGACAAGTCAGATAAGGTCTCTACCCTCCTGACAGCTCTCTTCTGAGTTGTTTGGGACCCCTTGCTGGGTTCCAACCCCCAGTTTGAGAATCCCTGAGTTAAAACTCTCAGTCCGGATTTGAACATAATGGGGATCCGGAGACAGAGGCCCCCAAACCTGAACGCCTGACTGCGGGTAACCGCAGTTCAGACCCTAATTCAAACTAAGGGCTCACTCACCCAACTCCAGTTTGAACACTCAGCTTGATGTGAGGCTTGCTGCTTGGATCTACGGTTTGCTGCTGCCTCCATTATGTCTGAATTCAGTAATGGAGGCAGCCTTCCGTGGGATTGCAGTTGACTAGCCGCAATTCAGCCTGGATGTGGCTAAGGGCCAATCTATGTTACAACATAATTGGCCTTTGTGAAATTGTCCCCCACTCCCCAAAAAGCTGCAGGGACCCCAGTCCAGATTGAGACCTCAGCATAAGAACAGCCCTCATGTGTTCATCTCAGGGTGGATTTTATTTAAATCAAACTGATTTAAATCACGATTTAAATCACGATTTAAATCACTAGCAGGGTGGATAAAAATCAATGATTTTTTTTAAAAAAAATTTAAAAATCGGATTTTTTGATTTAAATCGAATTTTTTGATTTAAATCGGATTTTTTGATTTAAATCTGATTTTTTTGATTTAAATCCGATTTTTTTATTTTTATTTTTTAAAAATCATTGATTTTTATCCACCCTGCTAGTGATTTAAATTGTGATTTAAATCAGTTTGATTTAAATCAAATCCACCCTGGTTCATCTAGTCCTGCATCTTGTTTCACACAGTGGGAAACCAGATGCTTCCAGGAAATCCACAATCAGGGTATGAAGGCAACCTTGCTTTTTTGCCTCTCCAGCAATTATTCAGAGCCATGCTATATTTGAACTTGGAAATTCTGTTTAGTGATTATGTTCAATAAACTTTGATAGACCTCTCCTCCTTGAATTTGTCTCATCTCCTTTTAAAGCCATCTGAGATCACCAGATATTGTGAATGAATTCCATATAGTAATATATGAGATCTATGTGAAGATGATAGTGGAGACCAGTGTGGTTTAGTGGTAAGAGTTTTGGACTAGGACTGGGAAAGTCCAAGTTCAAATCCCCATCCAGCCATGAAACTCACCGGGTGATTCTGGGCCAGTCACTTATCTCTCAGCCTAGCCTACCTCTCAGGGTTCCTGTGAGGATAAATATAAACATGTACACCTAGGGTGCCTTGGAGGAAAAGCAAGATAGAAATGTAGTAAATAAAATAATAAAACAATAAAATAAGATGTACTACGTTCTTCTGTCTGTTTTGATTCCTTTTTTTCAATTAGCTGCATTGGGTAACCCTAAGTTCTAGTTTACATAGGGAGAAACCCTGTCTGTCATGGAGAAAAACTTATTTGTATCCACTTTCTCAACACCATGCATGATTTATTAAACCTTACCATGTCGCCACTTAATAATCTTCTTTTCAAAACTAAGAAGTCCCAAGCCCTTTAGCCTTTCCTTATGCAGGTATTAAAGCATCCTGTATACACATGCTTTGTCCCCTAATCATTTGCTATTGCTTAGCAAAGATCTGACTGGCTTGAAATTGTACATGATGCTTGGCTCTTTTGCAAAAGCTGGTCGATTGCACACCCTACACTTTGC
The DNA here is from genome assembly GCF_027244095.1 of Hemicordylus capensis. Classification (NCBI taxonomy): domain Eukaryota; kingdom Metazoa; phylum Chordata; class Lepidosauria; order Squamata; family Cordylidae; genus Hemicordylus; species Hemicordylus capensis. The sequence goes on from NC_069661.1 coordinate 117,906,688, forward strand.
TGGTCAATTGGTTTGGTTGTGCAGCATTTTGAGCAGCAAGTCACTGCTTCTTTTTCTTTTCTGTGGATTGGAAATCTTGTTTCTTTATTTGGGACCCTAATCCACAGCTGCACATATGCAGTTTTCATTTCGGGAATTGAAACCCATAGAGATTAATTGTATCCCTAGACAACACACAAAGGGCAGAATCCAGATAGTTTATGTGAAAGTCCATATTTTATTCCTCATTGATTGGTCAGTTCTTTTACAGCTACCTTTCCAATGTGATCACTGTGCAGTAGCAACCCTCTGTAGCCCTAGATGAAAACATATTAATTTGGTTAAGGTTGTGACATTGTTTTGCTCACTTCATTTTAAGATTGCAGGGCTTTTTTCAAGAAGGTCTATACTTGTAGTTTACACATTACCATATTTTATCTCTTTAATCAATGAGAGTTTATTGATTTTTGTAGGACTGCTCCAACAAGAGTTATATTTACCTTCTATCTGAAAATGAGCTATTTTGAAATGTTCATAAATTCTTTCCCAATACATTCAGGTTTTTGTTTTTGTTTTAAATAAATACATTTTAGGGTTGGGAAGAATAAGAGCTCCGTAGACCAATAAGTAGTGGAGGATGGCTTTCTCCCCAGTGCTCGTAGGCCATCCTCTAGTAGTGGGTTGTGTTTCATGCTTTAAGCAGACAGGAAGTAGTTATATTTTGAGGCTTGCTTCCAGAGCCAGGAGGTGCCAATCCCCAGTTCCGTTCCTGTCTTGCTCAAGGCAACACCCCTACATAGAGAGCTCAGCGTTTTTTCAGCTAAAAGACTACCTTTTCACCTTTCTTCCCTGGCTGTCCAAACCTTCCTCCTCATCTCCCCTCCCAGATTGTGTGAGGGTGGGGAGGGAGCTGTATTTTTGACTTATTGGATCTTAAAAACAAAGCTAAATGTTCTCTTCATTATTTATTCATTATTTATTCAATTCGGTTGGTTGGCTTGCTAAAATTTCCATTTCCGTTTTCTCCTTAGTTATTTGTCCTCCCTAAGCTTGTCCTTACGTTTCCTTCTCACATGGGGGATATGCTGCAGGGCTCTGAGTGCAGGGGCCGTTTACCCACAAACCATGAAAGGCACAAGAACTGGACCCACTCAGCTTCCCCGTCATGGTTGTGCTGCCTCTGCCCCTTCTTCCTCAAAGGGGAAAGGGAAGACAGAGGCTATTCCAGGCAAGAAAGCCTCAACAAAGAAGAAGCATTCAAAGGACCCCACTAATCCAGAAAAGGAACCTGCATCACCTTCTTTTCTGAGGATCAGCGAGCGTTTTTTGGTGCAAGAGGTCTGTGTGCAGAAACTGCATCTACCTGGCCTCACCAAACCAAGGAGGCATTAGGAGAAGCTTCAACTCAACCATAGGCAATGCTGGCCAGGCTCCAGGGCTCCTGCCAGCAGACTAGCCAGACTGCCCAAAGGAGCCCATGTCACAGCCAAGTGTACTGGCCTCACCACCATTTGAGCCGGCTCCCCTCTTACCAGCAGGGCCTCCAAATCCCCTGCCAGACCCCACAGAGCAGCCACCGATGCAGCCTCCAGCTGATCATAAAGAACTGACCCCAGGACCAAGCGATCCAGATCCTCTTATGCTGCTCTTACCCTCTGATCCCAGTGCTCCACCGTGCGGAGGTGGATCTATTCCTATGCTTGTAAGTTACCTCCATACCTATAATACCACAGGATGTGCCTGAATGGCTTAGGGAGTTTATCTCCAGGGACTGCAAGACTATTGCCCTGCCCATCCTTCCTCCTACCCCAAAGCCTACTCCCCAGCCCAACCCCCAACCGGCCATCCCCTGTTCCCCCTAGGAACTGCAGGATCCCAGGAAACAGTCTTCCTTCTCTCCTGACTGTAGTCCCCATCGGGATGCCATTCCATCCTGGGAAAGGGGCAGGTTTATACCTAGACACCAGGTCTCCAGGCGTAAGAGAAGGGACTCATGCTCCACACCACCTGATCCACGACTCCTCCCTGCCCCTCGGCCCCCCGGGGACCCCAGCTACCTACTCAAACTATGCCTCCTACTAATTCAGTAGTTCCAGGGCTTGTAATCAGATCATGATGGATCTGACCCAGAGATTCTTATAGGAGGAAGAAGCACCTCAGAAGGCCTCTATATCCCCTTGCCTCTTTCCTCCAGCAGATTTTGACTTCTTGCTCACAAAAGCAAAGAGAACTATCAAAGATGTAACCACAGTAGATAAAACCCAAGACCTGTCCTCCTTATATCAAGAGGTTTTCCCTACTACCTCAGCTCCAAAATTAAGTCTTCCTTTCCCCCATGTTTAAAAATGTAATGATGGCAGAGTGGAAAGGACAGGTTGCCTCCCGATCCATGGAATGTCCTAGAAAAATGTACTCTCTCACACAGGAAGTCTAGTCTCTCATTGCCTTTCCATCAGTTGTCCCCCCACCCCACAGTGGCTCAATTGGTCTCAAATTCGGTCCTCAACATGGAAGGCCCGGAGCAATTGGAAAGCTGGAGAGCTGGACTTGTGGTAGCAAGCATGAATTGTCCCCTTTGCTAAGCAGGGTCTGCCCAGGTTGCATTTGAATGGGAGACTACATGTGAGCACTGTAAAAAATTCCCCTTAGGGGATGGGGCTGCTCTGGGAAGAGCAGAAGGTTCCAAGTTCCCTCCTTGGCATCTCCAAGATAGGGCTGAGAGAGACTCCTGCCTGCAACCGCTACCAGTCTGTGTAGACAATACTGAGCTAGATGGATCAATGGTCTGAGTTGGTATATGGCAGCTTCCTATATTCCTGTGTTCCTAACTCAGCACCACAGAAGATAAGTGCAACAGCCTCCTCAAAAAGGCTCACAAGGCCCAGAGAGGGAGGCTATGAAGAGGGAATCTGAATAGCGAAACTCCTTGGTGCATCAAAGGTAAATGAGGAGGGTTCTGTGCACATCCAAGATGTGCCCTAATTTTTCCTTGGGGTGTAGTGTACAAGAGAGGGGCTGAAGGAGAGAATAACGTCCTATGGAGGGTAGAGTTGACTTTGGGCAGGAAGTAGGGTCAACTTTAAGAATGACAGCATCTGATTGAAAAGTGCAGAGCTCTTTTTGTGCTGAGAGAGCGGTGAGCTCGGAGACCCTGCGGGCGGAGGTGACTACTTCTAAGAATAGGACTTTATAGGAAAGAAATTTGAGGGAAACCAATGAAAGGGGTTTAAACGGTGCTCTGGTGAGGGCATTTAGGACTTTGTTGAGATTCCCCAAGGGGAAGCGATGGATTGGAGGTGGTGCCAAGTTGGTTGCTCCACTGAGGAATTTGGAGATGTGCAGGTGGAGGGCTGTGGAGCCCAGAGATGAAAGATCTAGGACAGATGCAGGGCCAAAGCCTGTGTGTGAACCCAGCAAATAGAAAACTTGCACTTCAGGTGCAGGCCCAGCCCAACTCTTTTACTTCTGTGCTGTTTTTCTGTTTGCTGGAATTTTTAAAACAAGGGAGCATTAAGAATGACATTCTCATCTACAGGATGTAGTGCATCCCACTTCATTCTAGACTAGGTCTCAGTTTCGGCCTCTGCTGGAACTGGTGCTCAAATGAGTTCACAGTAAAGATTTTTAGGAATGGCCAAGTGGCACCATTTAGGAAGGGCCCAATGCCAGTTGCTCCTGTGTTGCAAACCTGTTTGTGCTTATTCCTTACAAGGACTGCAGCAATAGGTTCCAGGACAGCACTCTTCACTTTCCTTTGGATAAGATAGCACTGGTATCCTTGTAATATTTTACAGTATTTATTTACCGCTTAGTAATGAGACCCATTGTTGACTGGGCCAAGTCAGTTTTTGTAGATTACAGTTATAGGAAAGTTAAAGAATATAAATCTATTCAATAGCATTTTTATTAATGTGCGTACAAAAGGGAAGTAAAATAGTTTGAAATTTATATGATTTCAGCTTCAAATATTATTCATTTTATTGAATAATTACTATATATGGTAGATTTGGATCTGAATCTGAGAAAGATCATTTGTATCTCTTGGGCATTATATTATTTAGGAATTATTGATCTGCTTATTGAGTTTTAAAAATCTGTAGTAACTGTAACAGTTAAAGTATAGCTATTATATTCAGGATTTATTCTAAAATAAAAATAAAAATTTAAACCTTTCTCCCAGAATATTCTGGTGTGAAAAGTAGTTCATATCAGGAATTCTAGTCTTTGACCGTTAATTTGACTTGACTTGACTAGCTCATATCAGCTACTTTCAGTGGCAGGATTGTATATGCAAAATTTAGTATCTGTAGATAACTGGAAGCCACCTAATGGTGCAGCAGGGAAATGACTTGACTAGCAAGCCAGAGGTTGCTGTTTCAAATCCCTGCTGGTATCCCTGCTGGTAGACTATGGGAAACACCTATATCCGGCAGCAGTGATATAGGAAGATGCTGAAAGGCATCATCTCATACTGCGTGGGAGATGGCAACAGTAAACCCCTCCTGTATTCTACCAAAGATAACCACAGGGCTCTGGGGTCACCAGGAGTCAACACTGACTCCATGGCATAACTTTACTTTTACTTTAGGTAACTGGAAAGTATGATATTCAGAATTTCTTCTTCAAAATGCATTTTAAAAATATTCACCAAGTATACTCCGGTGTAAAAAGCAGTACATTCAGTTAATTTCAGTGGCAGGATTGTGTACACAAAATTTGGTATTTGTAGGTTTTTGAGAAGTGTGACTTTATTTTGCACCAACCAACCAATCAAATAACCAACCAGTTTTTCAAAATATGTAATAGATTTATTTACAAGAAAAGCATATGTAAGAAAGAAAAATACTCCTGTAAGCAGCAGATAGCACCACCCCATCACCCAAAGAGAGCAACTGAGCAAGGAATGCTTAGTTAACTCACAGCTCGCTCTCTCTGCTTCTAAAATTCAGAATGAAAACTGGCTCCAAACTATTCCTCTTCTCTTTCCCACTAGTTGGACAATGTCTCGTTCCAAAACTCTGATGGGCATTGCATTCCAAAGAGAATCTCTACTATCCAGAACATTAATATATTTTTTTAAATCCTTGACCTCCCTCAGGTGACATTTTAAGCAAAGTCATGCTGAAGGACCCATACTACGTAATCCAGAGGCATCTTTTCTGGGGAAGGAGGGGAGTGGGATACAAATTGGAACAAATGCTTATGAAATTTCTTAACATCTGAGTAGGCTCTTAGTTCCATGTAGATGTTACTGTGAAGACGCTGCCTGTCTTCTGAACTTATTTCAGCAACCCAGAGAAAGAATGGTCTGTTCCACATCTGATTGTTGTGTTTTCTGTTTCTGTATGCAATTTCTTAATATCCAAACACTGCTGATAAGAATAATAATAATAAAGCTTGGCATACAATTGTTTACGGATGAATATGTAGGAGAAAATTAGATAGAAATAAGTAATTTCTCATTGGGATTAATATTCTTCCAAGAATTCCATTCAAATCTCATTTATTTAATTGATTACTATGCTGACAAATCACTCTGAGGACCAAATACTGTGCTCTCCCAATACAGGAGCTTCAGCTACAACTTGATGTTCTACCAATCGTGGCTTGCATGTGGAACAAAATCTATCATATATTGTGTTTACAGCAGACATCCTGCAAAAAATAGATTAAATAAAAGCTGGAAAAATCATTTATTTATATATTCACAGAAACCTATTATCAATTCATAGTCATTCTGTGAGCAGACCCAAGTGAAATCAATCAAGTATCATAATTATTCTAAATTGGTTTTCATTGGCTATATTCAGTGCTATATTCAGGATGGGCCCAAGGTTTTGGTTTCCCTTGATGACTGAAAAATCCTCCCTCCCCCCAGTATATTCTATCATCCAGTCATTGGCATAACAAAGCTACATTAAATGATTAAGATTTGACTGGGATACTTTTTAAAATTTTCATTTTTAAAATTTCAGTATCATCATCATCATCATCATCATCATCATCATCATCATCATCATTTTAGTACAAATATGTATATACAACTTTTCAGAAAAATTATTGTGATGAAATGGGGGTTACTCTAGGCTTTCCTGGGATCTACCCACAGTTGAGAGATTGCTCTGATCCCAATCTAGGAGCATGCTGCTCCTTTGAGGTAGGCTGCCACCAGTTGAAGACTGATCTAAAGCCACTGACTTGGCTTAGACACAGCTCCAACAACCTAGACCTGTCTGGCTTGGGACTTACAGGCACTGTACAGCCGGAAGCCCCACAGCTCAGCTCCAGACAACAATATATTTTTCTGAAAACAACTCAACAGTAGCGAATGACCTTATGAGGCACATGGGGGAGAGATGTGCGAGTAACTTTCCAGAACCTGTTAAATCAGACTGAAGCCACTTCTAAGAATATGAGCTTTATTAAGAAACAAGGGTTGCACACGGAATAAGGAATTCGGGAATAATAGGTTGAAACTGGAAGTAAAGAAAGGCACACAGGAATTCAAATGGAAATACAAAAGCATGAACTAATGACTAGCACTGAGTTTTACATTATTATTATTATTATTATTATTATTAATTCGATTTCTATACCGCCCTTCCAAAAATGGCTCAGGGCAGTTTCCACAGAGCAATAATAAATAAATAAATAAGATGGCTCCCTGTACCCAAAGGGCTCACATTCTGAAAAAAAGACAAGATAGACACCAGCAACAGCCACTGGAGGTACTGTGCTGGGGGTGGATAGGGCCAGTTACTCTCCCCCTGCTAAATAAAGAGAATCACCACAGTAAAAGGTGCCTCTTTGCCCAGTTAGCAGGGGATGCTTAGTCTATCAGTAGGCAGGGCTGAGAAAGTATTAACCTCTACAGCTCTCCTCTGGAACACCCATTTGCAGATGGAACAGGGTGAACACTGGCCCGGGCTTTGCCCTCTAGCTTTAAAGGCATTATGGAGGGCCTGAACTGGGTCCAGGCATTGTGGGTCTCACACCCGTCAGTAGTTCAAAGAGTAATCTAATTCCCTACCCTCTGAGTGGTGAGATGCAAAGTATCTCTATCTCCTGTGTCAGATAAGATTAGGGAATTGGTGAAGGGTGGGTCCTTTAGACATTTGTGGAGTGATGCTCTCGCTTCAGGAGAATGGAGGTCTGAGTTTCGGCACAATGGTTTATAGAGAAAAAGAAATGTGTTGGTTCCCTGTCCCAAAAAGCCTCGCAATCTAAAAAGAAACATAAGATGGACACTTCTTATAGATTATTATAGAGCCAGCGTGGTGTAGTGGTTAGAGTGCTGGACTAGGACCGGGGAGACCCGAGTTCAAATCCCCATTCAGCCATAAAACTAGCTGGGTGACTCTGGGCCAGTCACTTCTTTCTCAGCCTAACCTACTTCACAGGGTTGTTGTGAAAAGAGAAACTCAAGTATGTAGTACACCACTCTGGGCTCCTTGGAGGAAGAGTGGGATATAAATGTAAATAAAATAAAAAATAGTAGCAACCACTGGTGGGATAAATATCACAGTATTGGTTAGTATGTACTAAATACTGACCCATCCACCCTGATATCTGGGCACCATCACTAATTCAGAGTAGAATCATGAGCATGCATGGGAAAAGTGGATAAACCCCCAAATGTAAGTCTCCCTTTAAGACAGTGATCGTCATTATTTTTCACATAGGAGCCACTTTGGCAAAAAACAAAAACAAAAACCCCTTCAGCGTAAGAGCCATTTCCCACTGGGCTGACCTCCGTTCCCAGGCCCTTGGGGGAGGGGGAACCTCCATAAACCCCCTCCCATGGCCTCAGAGAAGCCCCCTGGTTGGGTTACGATTATATACATTAACAGAAAAAGCTCCCCCCCCCCGCCGAATTGGGGGGTTCAAGGGGGTGCTGGACCAAACTGGCCTGGTCTGGTTTGGGTCCAGTTTGGACTCGAACTGAACCAGGCTAGCCAGTTTTATGCACACCCCTCATGCGAGGGGGACTATGCAGAGTATTCAGCTTCATCTAAAGTTCTGCACAGCCCAATAAACAATGAGTCAAGGAGCAACACACAGGGTTGATGGATGCTGCCACTGGCTCCTGGGCCTTACAGTGAAGACCATTGCTCTACAACATTTACATCCAGCAACTTGTGGTCTTGGAATGTTTCCACTAGGCAGTCACCCAGTTTGCCTCTATGTTCAGGTTGTCATATGAGTAACAGGGATGTGGTGTACACACACAACAGAATTATGTAATCGATTTTACCGTCGATTTTACCACTTAAGATAGCCGGTAAGTGTACAATTTTTGAATGCTCTTCGAAGCTACAAACAAAATGCTCAGGGGCGTAGCTATAATTGAGCAAAAGGGTTCAAAGAACACGGGCCCCCAGCTCCTGAGGGCCCTCCAGCTCCATACCTCCCTATTTTCTTCATTATCTCCCTCACTCTGGGGGGCTGCCAGCGAGAGGGATGAACACGGGCCCCCTCTCCCCTAGCTACACCCCTGAAAATGCTCCCTCTATGTAAAAAAGCATTAGGGAGAAAGTTCTAGTTGCTTCTTGTGCTTGTTTTCTACTTGCAGGAACTTTTTATGCAAGGGAACGTTCCATATCCAACCATGAAGGTCAGTGGATGATCCTTGGGGAACTGCATATTACTTCATAGGGTTGTTGTGAGGATAGTATTGGGTGGTGTGTGACTGTAGGCTGCCCATAGCTCCTTGGAGTAAGGGCTGGATAAAAATTAATACATACATTTCAAAAATTTGATCCCACTTTGTAAGTCTGAAATACTCCAGTCCTTTCTACCACTTCAGAAATCTTATTGTCTTTTTATGCCACATGAGTGAACTAGACCTGGTCTGTGAAACAATAGGAGGAAGGAAGTTGGTTTATAGAATGGAAATGGTCAAAAGTTGTATTTTGATAGAGTTGTAAAATAATGATAATCTTCACTAAGAGCCAGCTGACGTATTTAGAACATGGGTTTTAAAATAGTGTTCTAGAGGAGTCAAGAAAATTAGTAGTGGCAGACAAGGTTTCCTGAAAGATGGTTTGATCACTTCTAATAATAATAATAATAATAATAATAATAATAATAATAATAATTTCAATTTCTATACCGCCCTTCCAAAAATGGCTCAGGGCAGTTTACACAGAGAAATAATAAATAAATAAGATGGCTCCCTGTCCCCAAAGGGCTCACATTCTAAAAAAATAAAACACAATAGACACCAGCAACAGTCACTGGAAGCACTGTGCTGGGGGCGGATAGGGCCAGTTACTCTCCCCCTGCTAAATAAAGAGAATCACCATGGTAAAAGGTGCCTCTTTACCCAGTTAGCAGGGCAACTCTATTGATTTCCCCCTGCAGTGTACGTTCCAGGGTTCACACTTCATTGCCCAAAGATCTGCTCAATGCCCATTTTTTCAATTTTGTGTATATTCTATAACTTGCTCCAATATCCTCTGCAATACATTTAGGGGCCCCTTAAGCAGATAAGTGGATAGGAAAAATGTTTCCTGATAATCAAAAGTTTGAATTTGAAAAACATTGACCTGGAACATAGTTTGGCTAGAATACTACACGGACCATCTTTCAGGGGGGAAAGTGGTTTTCTAGATGACATAAGCACTTTTCAGATGACAGTCACATGGAAAGTCAATATATTTTGGGAGTGGAGTGGAGCAGGGATGCATTTTTCTGAATTTTCCCCGCCAAATCGAATAACCCATATCTGTCTGCACCCTTGCAGACCATAGTGGCAAACCCCATTGTTGACCTGTGTGAGTTCAAAAGGTTGTTAAGGTTCTCACAGTCTTTTTCATGGGGATATTTATCTTCTACACAGAGCAATGCAAATGGCAAGCCTCTGGCAAACTGAAAACCATTTAAAACCTGTTTTTTTAAAAAAGCTTTTCAGGGGCCAGGGGCGTATCTAGGGGAGAGGGGGCCCATTTTCATCCCTCTCTCTGGCGGCCCCCCAGAATGAGGGAGATAATGAAGATAATGAATAGGGAGAGCTGGAGGGCCCTCAGGAGTTGGGGTACTAGGTTCTTTGAACCCTTTCGCTCAGTTATAGCTACGCCCGTCAGGGGCTTCCTGTTGAATTGGTGTGTAAAGAAGCTGAATATTCCCTTGAAAAATATATTTGAAATCCATGGGGAACAGATAAAAAGGAATACAAGACCCAGCAGCTCCTGTCTTTGTGTTCCTGTTGTAAGTTGCTTCCAGCTGTTTACTGGAAGTTTTTCACACCTGGCTTTTAGTTCGCAACTCCTCTGGAATGAGGATATCTGTTCACATATCTGCCAAATTTACCCTGAAGTTCCTGCAAGCTATTGGGGAGCACTTCACACACAATTTGGTTTTTTTAAATTGCCTGTTAGAGTGTAGCCTGACTTATAGCTGGGGTAAAAAAAACACCACTTTTTGTGTCGGCTTTTTGGGGCAACTTTGAACTCGCAGTAAAACCTCTCAGTAAACCTGTGGTAAAGCCTGCTGTCTGGGAAAGCTCTAGGTGGTGTTGAGCCCTCTCATTAAAGAAAAGACAATTTCTCCATCACAATCTTAATTTTAATTTAATTTCAACCAGTGAGAGTCAAATGCAATATTGCTAGCTAGTGTAGTCAGGAAATATACTATTTAAGAAGCAATTTCTTTCCCCTGAACTGTCCAAAGGGAAATGTGAACAGCATAACAGTGCATTAGCAAAATGCTCCCATCCACTTTTGCCCATGTGCTTGTTCCAACTGTATTTGGAAGATTGCATTGCTAATTTGCATTGGCAACTTATTATTTTTACCTGTCTCATATTTCTTCCCCACCTGTGGACCTGCCCTGTTCTCTCAGTTTGCTGAATATAGCACCCAGACACACAAATGTTTTTCAGCTTATTTCCTAAGCATCAACCGGAGTAGTTTGGCACTTGACTGTGAGGAGAAAGGAGAAATTCAATTAAATGTGTAGCTGTTTAGAGTTGAGTTCAGACTATGACTGGCAGTATCTATGGCTTGTTGCTGATGACTTGGCAGATCAACAGGCTCTGTAATGCATCAGGCAATGCACACTCTAGTATTTTATGCAACACTAAAAACAGTTTTTATAAAATAACAGCTGAGACTGTGTACAGTACTATTTTGTGTTAGAAAGAGCAATTTAAAAAAATCAAGCTGATGGTACAGTTACTGTTTTAGAAGGTATTATTATTTATAGATAACTATTATGTCTATACCTGCCACTCTTCATAGTAACAGAACCTCAAAATATAAGTATTTACTATAGAAGTTATGATCTAATTTGACAGTTGTGGAGAAAAGAGGGAAGGGAGAAGCAAGGACAGCAAGGGATACATGATCTCGGGTTCAACAGTGTCAGCCTTATGAAGAAAAGCTTTCAGTGTGGTTAAAATAAATTTTGTTAGGCCATCAGAATGATCCAATTTTACAGTGTCTTGCTTTTAACCAGTGGATTAATAATCTCATTAAATACAACACTGTATCTTGATATTTGTGACATTCATAAGCTGTTTTAATGAAGATAATAGACAATTAATTTGTTTGGAAAATCATCCTAAGCACACAAGCTGTTACATAGATAATTTACAGTGAAACCATCTGCACTGAATAGAGAACACCCCCTTTGCAGAGGACTGCTCTGTCTCAAATATGTGTCTGAGCCAGACAAAATGTATAGCTCAGTTGCCCCTCTTTTGACATTACTCTTAGGAGAGAAAAGGTTTCATCAGAAGAGTTGACGTGTATATACTGATCAGTAAAACAATCCATATACTGTAACTAGCACAGTGGTTTAACAAAAGGGGGAAAAGTGCATGTTGTATAAATGCACAAAATATGATATATACAATTAAGTTAGGGAAGTATTCCTTATATTCTCAGAAGTCTTCTAGAGTTCTTCCAGGGAAGAATACTTATTCTGAGAATACAAGGAATGCCTCTCTATCGCTTAATTTGAATTTCACAGGATATATACCAAGTTTTGTGTTTTTCTCTACAAAATCCACAATGGTTTTTCATATTCAAATTGTATATTTTAAATAATTACAACAAATGCAAAACATGATGGCTGACATCCCCATTAACAGTGCGGAGACACTGCGTATGAAGTGCTGCACAGTATTTAGTCTTGAGGAGAGGTGGTCTTGTGGTAGCAAGCATGACTTGTCCTATTTGCTAAGCAGATTCCACCCTGGTTGCATTTGAATGGGAGACTACATGTGATTACTGTAAGATAATTCCCCTCAGGGGATGGAGCCACTCTGGGAAGGGCAGAAGGTTTCAAGTTCCCTCTCTAGTTTCTCCAAGATAGGGCTGAGAGAGATTCCTGCCCACAACCTTGGAGAAGCTGCTGCCAGACTGTAAAGACAATACTGAGCTAGATCAATGGTCTGATTCAGTATATGGCAGCTTCCTATGTTTCTAGTAATCTAGAGGCTTGTCATGTGTGGGTTGATTTTAGCCAATTTTTCCTTCACTTGGAAGTGCTCTTTAACACTCATAAATAAGTCCCTGAGGGTTATGCAGCCCTCGGGGATCTTACTAGAAACATCTATCTATCTATCTATCTATCTATCTATCTATCTATCTATCTATCTATCTATCTATCTATCATATTTATATACCGCCTGATATATGTGTCTCTATATTTATGGATGTCAGAGCACATGTGGGGGAAGGATTGTTCGGCAAAAATCTCCCTCCTGCTCACACAGCAGGACTGGATTACTAAATGCTGTGGAGGTACTTTGCACGCAGCACCTTCCCAGGGTTAGTAAGGATGTCAGTCAGTGACTTTGGAACTTCATCCTAGTCAGTCATTTAAGATCTGAAAATGTACAGTTCTAACTCTTCTTGTAGCTTAGCCTCTGCAGTAAGAGGCTAAGAGTAAGAAGTGTTGCAACTTCTTGCAGAGGTGTGTGTGTGTTGGTTGTGGGGGAAGCCACTGCTCATTTGGCCACATTAATTTATTTGAATGTGTTCAAATTATAAATATCCATTGCCTATTAGAAGCTTGAAAGAAGTGGCCATGTGGCATTTCTGCTCAGTAGTATGCTTTGAGTTTCTTTACATCTAGCTTTTGTACTGGCAAGATAATGTGCTAATTGAGATGGAATTGTCAACAGCATAACCAGGCCTGAGTGTTGCCAAATATCTGTTCTATTGCTCCCTGGAGACCATTTTGGATACGCACAGCTTTCCTTAGTCCTGGCATAGCCTCTGTGGCTTACTAGTAGGCAGGCACCCAAGCATCCTGTTTGTTTATTGTAAGTAGTTGGAACTCGGCCCCTTGAGTGATGGTCTCTCTATAGTGTGTACCTGCTTTAGTCTGTGCCTATTGTAGAAGGGCTTAAGACGAAAAACAAACACACCAGCATATTGTCTGTGTGTAAGAGATGTGGGGGCAGGGCAATTTGTGACCATTACTTAGCCCAGGGGTTTTCAGAGTTCTTTAATCTGATACCTTTTCCATACATCTCTGTCTGCCAAGTAACCCTTGCACCAGCCACAAAATCCCTACACGATGCAGAGGATTTCTTGGTTGTTTTTTAAGATGCACTCTCAGTCCATGTGGGGCATTGTTCAGGCCTGTTGTTTGTCACAGTGGAAGAGGGCATCCCAAACATGCCATGGCTTTGTTGTAGTGGAAGATTGTTACTGGTCTTCTTAAGGGAAAATTACATGTTACATGCAAATGTGTGCAACAAAGCCTCACTTTAAAAAAAATTAATCTGCAATTTTGAGCAGCAAAGGGTGCTCAGCCCCCCCCACCTGCTTCTCCCCAGCTGCTTTTTTCTGCTCAAAATTGCCCTCCTAAAACCTTTCCCTTGCAAGGTTCTAGATGTGTTACAAGATAAATGTGCATCTGGAATCCTGTGATAGGGGCAAGCAGGTGGGGAATCAAGGGTGGGGGGGGGAATGGCTGATGGGACATGGTTAAGCAGGCGAATGCCACCAGTTCGCGACTTCAGTTGCAGCCTCCTGGGGGCTATTCCCCACCCCACCCCATTACACACACACGCACACACACAACTTTGAGGTTTTGTTGCAAATATTTGCATGTCCCTCACTGAGGAAATTAGGTTTTTTCAGATAGTTAGAAAACAACTGATCCAGTTAAAAACAGATGGCCTGATTCTGTGGTCCAGTGTGCTGAAGCAGTTTCATGTAGAAACTAACGTCATGGTGCCAATACAGGGGAGGAAGGCATATATTGTGAGACTTTGCCAGGGGTTCTCAACTATGGATCCCCAGATGCTGTTTGACTGCAATCCCCATCATCCTCATCATGTTCGGGGATAATGGGAGTTGTAGTCTAGCAACATCTGGGGACCCAAAGTTGAGAACCCCCGCCTGGACTATGTAAACAAGAAGCTAGCACAGTTTGCTGGTGAAGAGCTTACTTTAAGTGAGGAAATTGGTATGATTGGGGATAAGTGGAAATTAAGGGAGAAGTTTGTTTTGTTTTGTTAAACTAAGGAACAGAGTCAGCTACTTGGAAGAACGAAAGTATGCCCATTGATCTACTGCAACCCTTTTAGGCAATTGTAAGCTGTTGAAAACAGCTATTTGGTCAAAATGTGTTCAGCAAATGCAAATTTAAGTGTATATGTTGATATAATTCACTCATTCAGCAAATGCAGATTTATTTGTGCACAGTGTGCAAGTCAGAATATAATTTCTGACTTGGTAAAAACTGTTGTCACGTACAAACTGATAGTACAGGCAACATACTTGCAGAAGTTTTTTTAAAAAAAAAAACAAAATTGTAAAATATACTCACCATGGTGACATGATATTAAATGGATTTCCTAACAATTAGAAATTTGTCCTCAATAGATCTCTGCTCTGATTCGAACTCTTAACAGGGCTAGTTGAGAGCACAGTTTGTCTCCAGAGCTGGCCCTACCATGAAACAGGTTGAAGCAACAACCACAATTTGACAATGAGGGCCAAACCCCATGGCTGACATCCGGACTAAATGACTCATAACTAACTTGTACTTTTAATTTCAATGGGACAGTTGAATAATTTAGTTAAGATGTCAGTCTGTGTTTAGAGCTCTTAACATCTTTTTCTGTCTCAAAAAAACACCCAACAGGTCTGATTTGGATTGGGCCCAAGTGTGTGTGTGTGTGGGGGGGGCAACGCTTTGGCTGACTGACATCTCTGCCATTTCTTAATCCAGATCAATCCTGAAGCTGCTATTAGCCACAGAGAAGAAAACCTATGGGGAAATTGTGCCCATAAGAAATTCAGAGAGATGATTTTGTGCTTTCCTCTCATTACTTCAGCTTCATATCAAGAAAGCTGCACCTGTTTGAATTTCTGGCAGTCATGAAACTGGAGATTATATTGGGAAATGAGGGCAATCCTGGCAGCAACGGTCTCTGTTTTTAACAGCCACAACTAAATTGACACTATGAGATCAGACAATATAGCTCTAGCTTATTAAAAACCTGTAGATTATTGCAAATTTCACTTGCAGGTTGTATTTAAATGAAGAATCTACAAACTTTCAGTCTGCTGTGTGTCAAGTGTCATCCTTTCACTAAAATAACCTTACGCAAAATTCTCTATTGTTTATAAACTGTGTTAGCAGAAAATGTCAGACACATGTACATGTTACGAAGAAAAAACTATATGGTTGTGCCACTGATCTTAAGCCATGCCCATGCATCATTTGCTCTGGGCCTGGTACAAATTTGTAAACTGCCCCCTCCTTTCCTTCCTGCCAATGAAATGCCCTGTCCTTTTGAAAAACTGGAGGATTGACTGGTGACCTTTAGCTCACTTTGTTGCTGCTTAGGTTGCTTAGATGCTTGATTTGTATTTTGTAGCCAGACATAGCAGTAGGGCATGTATGTCTGTTAATTATACATGAGTGACTTGTGCCCTAGCCCTGTGACATATGCCCGAACACATACACTGTGAATGTGTTTAGGGGTTTGTAGATATGTTTGTATGAATGATTGTACGTATGTTCATTTTAAAAATAAACTTTTATCCAGACCCCCTCAAATGCAGGAAGTGAACTCTTGTATATGCTTTGAACATAATGTGTGAATAACTGCACATGTGTGAAGATCTGTACATATGCGCATTGTACACAGATTGTATGTGTGTGTGTATACCTCCTAATGGCGCAGTGGGAAATGACTTGACTAGCAAGCCAGAGGTTGCCGGTTCGAATCCCCGCTGGTATGTTTCCCAGACTATGGGAAACACCTATATTGGGCAGCAGCGATATAGGAAGATGCTGAAAGGCATCATCTCCTACTGCGCAGGAGGAGGCAGTGGTAAACCCCTCCTGTATTCTACCAAAGACAACCACAGGCTGGATGTCACACTCGATGTCACACTTTACCTTTATAACATAAATAGGGTTCCTGTCCCTGGGGCATGGCTGGCCCACTAATGAATTGGTTGCCTTAGGCACCAATTGTGTGGAAACAATCTTCTGCATGCAAAGCATGTGCTTTAGCCCTGAGCTGTGATCACTCCGCAAGAAGGGCAGAGGAGAAGTGATGATGGGTCATTTCTTTTGGCCAAGGGAGTTGCTCTGTCTCCACATGAAGGTGGGGGCTTCAGGGGTCAGCCGTGGGCCCTCTGATATCTTGGCGCCCATCCAAAGTTACTACACTATTATATTAGCCCTGGGTACACAGAGATACTTGCATATGTGTGCAACATTATTACAGAGGATTATGCTTCCTTAAATGTCATAGCTCCGACTCTAAGCCTCTCAACTTGCACATGCTTATTCTGTTTCTTTCTGAACTATTGGCTTCACTGTATTGCTGTGCATATTTGTATCCTTTTTCTTGCATGCTTTGGTGTACAGAATGCTTTTCACTCCTCTTATTCCATTTATCTTTTCAACAAACCTATGAGGTAGTTTAGGCTGGAAAATTGTGACTTGCCTCGGACCACCAGCTGAGTTTCTGTAGCACAAATGTATTCGTTGTGCACTCTCTTCCTCTCCGTCTTTCTCTCTTTCTCTCTCAATGCCATCATAGTAGTCTCTAAATAGATCATGCTGAAGCCATACATCTGTAACTACCTCTTATGAATCTAGTGATTCATTTAATACACTGACACACTGAACCTGTTCATACACAAGGAAATCCCACTATTTTAGTAGAACTGTCAAATGGTTAGGAGTGTATCCTTCCTTAGATTTGCTTGTGGGAGTGCTATTTACTGTGTTTTGACCAATTCTAACAGTTCATCAGGAACACCTCTATATCTGGCCAGTTCAATTACTCCAAACACTGAAAATAAATATTCTATGGAAGCACAGTGTTTGGAAGCCCCCACTCACCTCCTCAGGCAAAGGAGCAATGCTCCTGTGAATTGGATCTGGGCTGTGGCACGGGGAAGAGGAAGTTAACCCTTTGTCCCCATGCCAGTTTTCCAAGTTAAATGTCCTCCTGAAGCAGCCCTCATTCTATGGGTGCTTTTGTGGGGAGGGGAGGGAATAGCAGATGCACAAAGCTGACTGCCAGGAAGAGGTCTAATGTTTTCAGTAGTGATTCTGTTGCCACCTGCAGAAGTACACTGTAGGTGAGATGGGGGCAGGACATAGAAACAGCATAAAATAAGTTGAAAAAACTTTTTTTTTCACCTGCCACTACCACCACCATTAACAAGTGATAAGCTACCTCCTACAAAATTCATAAGAATTTGCATGACCCCCTAA